>NC_068979.1:11370000-12735000 GCF_016808095.1 Vigna angularis
TGTTGGGATAAACTTAAATTAAGGTTTTATCAATAATTTTTTTTAAATCTTATTTTATTAGTTTTTGGGTATAGTAATATTTAGTTTGATTTGATAGAGATAAAACAGGGATACGTAGTTATGATTTTCGGTTTATCTAGGTACAATATTATTTTGTGATAGATTAAGGAGATTTTACTTTTAAGATAGTTGATATTTTATTTTCAGATTTTATTTGTATTCCCGTAATATTATAAGTGTCACGTCTATTTAAAGCCTTCAATTATCAATGAATAATAAGACTCAATTTCAGAAAAATATCAGAGTGTGTATATTGTGAGATTTTCCTATCAGTTATGTTGGGTACAAACAAAGTCCCCATCGGATAAAATAAGAGATGGACATAGGTTTATATATACACATAAGATACCTCCATTGGTAAGAGACCTTTTGAAGTGCTACCAAAAGCAAATCCGTGAGGGCTTGACCTAAAGCGGACAATATCTTACCAGAGGATGTTGGGTACAAACAAAGTCCCACATCGAATAAAATAAGAGATGGACATATGTTTATATATACACATAAGATATCTTCCTTGGTAAGAGGCCTTTTGGAGTGGTACCAAAAGCAAATTCGTGAGGGCTTGACCCAAAACAAACAATATCTTACCAGTATGGAGATCTATCTGTGTGTTGTCCCTGCCTACACTATTTTGGTTAAATTTGATTATATTTTTGTTGTTAAACTAAATGTTATTTAACTTTTCATAACTAATGTGAGACCCTAGAAAATCGGTACTGCAAATCCTTGTCGCGTCACCATTAATAAGCGCCACATCACTGCTCAGTAAATTAAAAACGCACTTTGCACTGCATGCACTAGCGCCATGTGTCGCGTAGAAGCTTAGGAAGTGAGAAGTGGGAGTGCAGGTGTCGGCTGAGGGAAATGTTCGTCTGTTTGACGTGGATTGAATAAAATTGAGTTTTTGAAAATCTCTCCCACTCACCTACACGCATTCTTCTTCTTCCTCAAAACTCAACTCTCCATTTTTCTCCACCTTCTCTCTAGAAACCTTCACCTTCTCTCTACTGTAACTCATCACCTTCTTCTCCGATCACGTTTCAGAACCGTAAGAACGTTCCTGGCACCGTGAGCTTCAATCTGAACCGAACAGATCCAAGTTCTGTAACCGGTAAGTCGCTCGACTCTGGACGCTTGTTTCTGTGTTACATGCAAACTAAGATTCAGTTGCATGCATGGGTTATAGGTCTGAGTTGTTTCTGATTTCTGGTGTTTAGATTAAGTGAAAGTTGTTGAGCGAAACCTGAGGTTAGAACGCGGTTAGAGGTCGAACAAAACCTTGCTTTTCGGGACTACACTGCTATCCAGGTAAGGGAAGCTTAGTAATTTAATTTATACTTGTATGTTGTATGTAAACATGATATGAACGGAATGTGTGAAATGTATGTCGGTTGAGTATGCATGGTCGAACGTTGCTGTACTGAATGAATATGATATATGTTGGTTGAAATGTATGATATGGGTGATACGTATGATTATGAAATATACATGCTTAGAAACGAGTGAATGAAAGTGAAACTTGAATATCAACTTCCCTATGATAACGTATGTCCGACATTAAACGGTTCTCGACCGTTTGGTGTTCTAGTAAACTTCTTTGAATTGGAATACTTTCATTTGGGAAGGATTCTGGTCGAGCATGAGCTATGTAGGTCTTTTATTTAGAGCTCATAATGAGCAGTGTCGATCTTACTCATAGTAATCGTATTGGGTAGTGCTCGGTCTTACACTAAGCGCTCTTACTCTTTTCTGGAAAAGTCTTTGATAATACAGATCCTTCATCTGTGTCGACCAATAGTGTCGAGCGTCATTGATAATACAGATCCTTCATCTGTGTCGACCAATAGTGTCGAGCGTCCTTGATAATACAGATCTTTCATCTGTGTCGACCAACAGTGTCGAACATCCTTGTAACACAGATCATCCATCTATGTCGACTGACCATGTCGAGCAACCATTGTTAATACGGGTCATTTATCTGTGCAGACCGGTTGTGTCGAACTCCCTTCTCAATACAGGTTGCCCATCTGTGTCGAGTAACCTTCTTAATGTAGGTTGTCCATCTGGGTCGACCGACCGCGTCGAGCCACCTTGTAATATAGGTCGTCCATTCATCTTGAAGCCGGTATTACTTTATTTTGGAACAGGACAAGTTCTTCGGTCTCGTTCCTCATATTCGTTCTCGTTATAAAGAGGGCGTGATTTTATGTACTTGGACAGAAAGATAAAAATAAAAATAAAAGTGAAAGATTATAAATGAGGAACATTATATGAGGTGAACTATGGTTGTGAATTTTGGACGAGCGTTCCAGGGAGGAACGACTCATGGTTGAATATGGAATTTTGTAAAGTATGACTGTGGGCATGCTAATGCTGGCTTGGTCCATCCTGATATTCCGTGACACTCGTCTTCACGTAGAGGAGAGTAGTTCATGTGTGGGAATGGCAGGAGGTCCTTAGTCCATAAGTTAACATGGGCGACGTAAGAACGGACTAACCTCGAGTGGCAGCTGTTGAGTGTATCCCAGTTACTACACCACTCGGGTGCAAGGACGCCTGTAGCTACACAGATTCATACAGTCCGGACGGTCAGTCTAGAAATAGTTGTTGGATATTCATTTGTTTATTTATGTTGAATCATTCTGGTATGTTTGACTTGATTGAATTGATACTTTAATGTATGAATTAAATTACATGAGCTTACCCTGTGTTCTCTTCCTTGTGTTGTCGATCGTCATTGTATGTCCGTCTTGTCCTTGCGATGATCATCCATGTGGATAGGAGCAGATGGAAGTGAGCTGCTGGAAGAGGCGCTGGCAGAAGATGTTTCGGAAGATGTCAATCCGGTTGAAGTAGGGGTGAAGGTCGAGCCCTAGAGTGCTCGACATGTGGTAGCCTTTAGTATTTTGTTTAGTCTTAGAATTTGGAATACCGCTGATTACATTACTTTTTGTACTTCAAGCCGTTCGACGTTTTGGACCTCGTATCTTCTTGTAAAGACTGCACTGTTTTAATGATTAATGTAATTAATTCTGATTATGGTTATCACTATATTTTGGGATGTTACAACTAACCTCAACAAAATTATTTTGTTTTGTTTATTGATAAGTGTAATACTTGTTTTCATACTTATTTAATCTCTTTATTTGTCATGGATGTAATGTATCTCGACTTAATGTAGTTTTATTTTTATAGTATAAATTTTTTTCATGATTCTTATATATATTTTTATGCTTCATGTGAATGATTGATCATTTATATTATTCTATGGTATTTAAAGATTAAAAAATATTTAAAACTTCTACAAGATTGAACAATTTAGAGATTTGATTTTAGATATAGATTATAATCTCTTAGTCATTCTAAACACTTATTCTTAATGCAAATCTTATGTAAAAATAACATATTATATTTCCACATTCAGGTTATATTGCTTAGATTCATAGCATTGAGTTGAGTTCATGAAATTTAATTTCGGTTAACCTTTGTCCCGATCAAGTAATACAAACCTAATTAATATTTCATATCCTTTTGATTCTGTACAGATTATTGTTATGAAATTCAAATCAAATAGTATTTATATTCTTAATTTGAATTGGTAAAAATATTTGTTAACTAAACACACGAAAATCCCTAAAAATGATACTTGAACGTTTTGAATTATTACATGCACTTTGGTATAATTGTTAAATAATTAACTTATATGTAAGTTATTTTCCAATTTATATTGATAGTAATCTTTTGTCATAGACAAAAATGATTTTCTTTTATCAATAATATTAAGATTATTTTTCGTGTAATGTATATTAAAGTTTTTATATTTAACGTTAATATGAATTATTTCCACAAATAATGTTCGTGAGACTAGTTTATAGGAAATGTAAGACTTTTTATATTTTATCCGCTATAATACAACTATTTATATTTTAAGATTTTTTAGAATTTAAAAACAAATGTCCGTGAAACTATTTTTTTTTTTGGTAAATGTAAGACTTTTTTGCAAGTTGGATTTGGTAAGATTTTGGTAAACCTATTATCCGATCTAGAGTGTTGTTCTCTCCATCACTATCACACATGCTTCCTGCACCACTCTATACCCAATTTATTTTTGCTATAAAACGGATGTTAACATTCGTTTCACCTTCAACGGATGTTGACATCCGTGAACGGATTTTAACTTTTTTTTTTTATATTTTAGTTTATTGTTTTTATTTTAGATTTTATTTTAATAATATTTTTATTTACATAATATATTATAAAAAACAAAAAAATTAAATACTTTATAAATTAATTTAAAATATAAAAAAAATATTTAGATATTAATTTAAAATACAATAAATTAATAAACTGAAAACTAAAAATAAAAAGGTTAAACCCCTTCGGAAGTCCCTATTTATGTGGAGTTTTCCCAGTTAGATACCCGTCTTATAGGTTTCGCCAATTTGGTCCTTGATGTTGAAAAATTAATTGAAATCGGCCCCTACCGTTAAATCCAGTTAACGAGGTTTAGTTTTGGATGCCCTGTGCGGTTGACGTGACCTTTTTTTGAGATGTGGCTTGAACTGAGCATTATACGTGGTTTTTAATTTCCAGGGACCCTTTTACATGGCAACTTTTAAAACAAACATTTTTAAAATTAGGGTTCATTGAAATTAGGATAAAAATTGGGAAGAAGAAATCTGAAGTGGAGTGTATCGAAAGCACATGCGAAGTCCTTAATAGAAAGGGAATTTGGTAAATTAGGGCATTGGAGGTTGCTATCTGAAGGTTGGACGTGAATCGCGAAGTCCTTCAATGTGTATTGGCAGCGGTTGGTGTGGATTTTCGTGGAAGGTTAGTCTTTGTACTATAGATAGATATGAATTTAATATTCGGTGCTTTTTGTTGATATCTGGCCATGCTTTTTTGAATGTAGGGTTGGGGTTGTCCGAAAATAGATTGTATGCATATTGCGGTTGTGGTCCCGCATGTCCCCATAGCTAAAGTTCTTTGTCTGCTGTCATTATCAATTGATGAATGTTTTAATATTTGGTGTTTTTTGTCATTTTACATTTATTTATAGGTGTAGAATATTCTTTATTGTGTTGTCTGTGATGGAGGATGATATAGAGGTTGTTATTCACCATAGGCGGAAGTTGGTGAACGAAGGGTGCCTCAAATATGAAGGGGAAAGTGATACTATGTATTTTGACCCTGACTTGTGGAGTTACTTTGTTGTAGTGAGTGTAGTAAAAGGGCTTGGGTATGATGAATTTAAGGATTTGTGGTTTTCTGTTGGATGTGGTCTTGTATTGGATGATAAGCTAGAAGCCTTGTGTGATGACGTAGGAGCCATGCATATGGTCAATTTAGCTAGGTTAAATGGTCAGGTTCATTTATATGTTGTGCACACTGTGTCTGAACTTGAAGTCATTCAAATGATTGAATATAATGTTGATGAAGGAGGTGAGGAAGTTGCACCTGAGATGCATTAGGGTGGTAAGTGTGTAGTGTTGGATGAAAGAACAGAAGAAGATGATGGTGGTGTAACTTCACAGTTTGGTGAGGCCACAAATGATGGGGTAGGTGGTGATGGTGAGAGAATAGAAGTTGATGTTGGTGAGGGTGACAAAATAGAAGTTGATGTTGGTGAGGGTCAGAGAATAGAAGTTGATGCTGGTGAGGTTGACATAATATAAGATGATGTTGGTAAGGTTCAGAGAATAGAAGTTGATGTTGGTGAGGTTGTCAGAATGGAAGTTCATGTTCGTGAGGGTGATAGAATAGAAGTTGATGTTGGTGAGGGTGAGAGAATAAAAGTTGATGTTGGTGAGGTTGACAGAATAGAAGATGATGAAGGTGATGTTGAGGGTGACATAGTAGAAGTTGATGAAGGACATGATGTTGAGGGTAAGAGAATAGAAGATGATGAATCACATGATGATAGGACAAAAGCAAATGATGTTTAGAAGACAATAGAAGTTCATGAAGCACATGATCAGAGTACATAAGCAAATGATGTTGAGGAGACAATAGTAATTGAGGGAGCACATGATGAGAGGACAAAATTAAATGATGTTGAGGGTGAGACAATGGAACTTGATGAAGCACATGATGAGAGGATAGAAGTAGAAGAGTTGGAGGACATAGAAGTAGAAGTCCGTGAATGGAGTACATCAGATGATAATGGTGAGGTAAATAGTATGGATGGGTTAGTAGACATAAATATCCAGTGTGACTTCAGAGAAAGTGACAATTATGGTAATATGGAGGTTGATGGCAGTGCTCTTCCTGAGTCAGATTTGGAAGAAGATGATATTAGTGATACCAGTTTATTCAATGAAGAAGATGATGTTAGTGCTCTTCCTGCATCAGTAGTGATATTATGTTACATTGGTTCATTATAGGCTTATGTGACATGTGATTTCATTAATCATTAATCATTACAAATAAAATTAATCATTAATCATTAATCATTACAAGTACAATCAAGAATAATGTTCACTGCAAATCTTCATTTCATTAATCATTGAACATCTTCATTACAGTACTATCGCAACCAAAAAAAATCGCGACGGGACGACGATCCTAAAAAAGATAAATAAATTTTGAAAAAAGAAAGAAACGGAAAGAGTTTTGAAAAAGAGATTTGGAGTCGCCACCATAGTTTATTCTGGAAAACTACGGAAAAACCATAAAATGATAAGGCATGGTCTATTAGAACCAGATTCTTGGTTCGGGAGTCGGTTACTTGTAGGGAAGGTATTAGCACCCTACAACGCCTGCCTTAAGGCAGTACCTTTAATTAAATATGTGAATATGATGTGGTTTTCAAAATGTTTACTTTCCCTTAAAATAAAATTCTAAAGAAACAAACAATATTTTTTAGTTTTTTTTTTTGGGCCCGACAAGGATTGACCTTGCTCCTACGTATTCTCATTCAAAATGAGAAATCAGGGTTCCGTAGTTCATTTAAAAACTGCTTGAGAAAATTGTTTGAGAGATTTGTTTTGAAATGATTTTGGATTTTTGGGGAAGTGAACCTGACAAGGACTGGCCTTGCTCCTACGTATCTCCACTTTTGATGGAGAATCAAGGATCACGTAGTTCTGGCCAGAAAGATATTGTTTGTTGTTTTGAAAAGTAGATATTTTTAGTTTTTGATGATTTTATGTTTTTTTTTGTATTTTCATGAAACAAACAGGAAAGGTTTTTAGCACAAGGACGATGCGTGCGATCACACATGTGCCTAAACCTTTGAAATATACTTTTATTTAAGAAAGAGAAAAGGTTTTTAGCACAAGGACGATGCGTGCGATCACACATGTGCCTAGACCTTTAAAACATATTTTTGATAGTTTTTAGAAGAGAGAAAAGGTTTTTGGCACAAGGACGATGCGTACGATCACACATGTGCCTAAACCTTTAAAACGTATTTTTGGCGTTTTTGGAGAAAGAAAAAAGGTTTTTGGCACAAGGACGATGCGTGCGATCACACATGTGCCTAAACCTTCAAAACATATTTTTGTAATTTTTAATTTTTAATTTTGTATTTTTCTTTTTATCTTTAATTTTTATATTTTTATGTAAAACGAAACAAACAAGTTCAATGGATATAGGGAAACTATACAAGGGATTACATGCAATAAAAACCAACTAATATCAAAAGCATAAAAAATAAAGCAAAAGAAAGAAAAAGCCCAAGAGACAAAGGGGTACAGAGATAAAAACCGGAGGTGCGTCTTGAAATAGTATGTTTAGGCCCAATTCCTTATTATCATTTTTCTATTTTTGTTTGCAGTATGGGCTTCGGCCCAAATGAAAGGGTGTGGATGGAGATCTGCATGTGGCAGGAAGAAAGGACGCAGCCCAAAGCTAGGCCCAAGGCTTCTTAACCCAAATCCACAATATTAGGGGTTCTAACAATTTCCTCATTTTCGTCTACACCCAACACATTAGAGACCTAGAGTCTCCTCCTCTGATCAATAAAGACAACTCATCTCCGCCGCTCAACGGTCACGTCTTCTTCCGATCGACCGCCACGGACCAGACCAGCCACCGCAACGAAGATGACCACCGCGTCGCTGCCTTCTCCGATCCAGCCACCGCGCCGCCACTGTGCTGCCCGAGCCAGGACGCCACCAGTTGCAGCGTCACTTTCCTCTCCCTCCGATTCGGCGCGAGCTCTTCCCTTCTCCGTCGAGCACCGCAAGAGCGAGTCCAGACGTCTTGAACCAAGACACTGCCAGCGTCATGAGCAAAAACAGCCACCGTCGATGAAAAACTGGCCACCGTTGTCCTCGCCGGACTTTGTTTCCTGATCGGCGCCGCCTGCATCACTCTCCCTCTTCATCATTTTTTTCGTTTGATATTTTGTCTACTGGGAAACAATAAGCCTGTGTTGTGCGCATATGAGTATGAGGGGCTGGATTTGATATGTTCTGTGGGTTGATTGGATTATGAGAAAACGATGATTAAAGTTGAAAAATGGATTCGTTGGATTGTTTCTTATATTTCTTGCAGGTTTGGTGTGGTTCACGGTGGTCGGAAGCCGAGTTGCCTGGTAATGGGCGAATGTTGAGGGCGGAGAGGATGGTCCGGTGGCTGAGGATGATGATGATGGGTGTTGATGGAAGATGAGTTTGCTGGCTTCTGCTACGAGACCCGCATGAGGGGTTCACAGATTTGGGGTTTCAGAGTAGTTATGGAAAATAGCTGATGATTAGTGGGCGGGTATTTGGCCGTGAGGTAAGGTGAAGATGACGGTGTTGGAGATGATGGATGAAGATGATGATGCTGGAGGTGGTGTATGGATGAAGATGAGAGTGAGGAGCGGGTTTTAAGAGGGATTGAGATCAGTGATGGCTGTTGGAGATCAAAACGATGAAGAAGGTATTGTGATAGGAGTGATGAGCCGAGGGATGGAAGATGGTGGACCTCTGCCGATGAAGGCTCCTCCGTTCTGCTTAAATTGGCAGAAGCTTATACTCTGTCGGTAGCTCTGATTGGATGAAAATGTCGGTAGCTCTGATTGGATGAAATTGAAAGTGGAGATGTTTGGTAGCTGTGGTTGGAGGGTTGCAGAAATTATTGGGTTGGTGGTGGAAGATTGTGTGAATAATTGGTGGGGAATAATTAAGAGTACGCCCCACCACCGAACTACAAATCACCATATTTGGGGACGAGCGGTAGAACGAAATGGACGAACGACAGAAAAGAGAGGGCGAACGAGCGAACGGTAAAAAGGGGAAGGAATTCGGCGAGCGGTTGGGCAAAGGACGAGCGCTCAAAACCGAATGCAGGGAATACGAACGCTGGAGGAGACCGAACGTTCAAAAGAGAAATCGAGCGTCCAAGTGATGACCGAACGCTCATTAAACAATAAAAACCGAAAGCTCAATAAACAATATAAACCGAACGTACGTTAACTAACCCAAAACAAGACCGAACGCTCACTAATACAAAACCAGACCGAACGTTCACTAACACAAACATGACCGACCGCTATTTGCTGAACACCACAATGGGCCGAACGTCCAACGTCGAACGCTGAAGACATATATCATTGAGCCCGAACGTTCATCAAAACATTACGACCGAACGGTTGAAGATGAGGACGAACGTCCTAACACACCGAAAAACCGAACGGTAGAATAGTGCAAAGGACGAACGTCTGTGATATTCGGCAGAGAACGAACGCCTCAGACTGTTTGGACGAACGCAAAGAGATCACGTGAGGCCGAACGCTAAAGAGTTACCGAAATGACAAAACTGAGCGTTAAAAATACTAGTACCAAATCATTAAAACCGAACGCTCATTACTACCACGCAGACCGAACGTTCAAATGTAGTGACCGAACCTTCATCAAAACGAAATGACCGAGCGGTCGAGGCTGAAGGTTGAGGACGAGGACGAACGTCCAAAATGAACAAATGCCCGAACGGTCGAATAGTGAACGTTTGAGGATGACCGAACGGTTGAAGGCCAAGGACGAACGTCCTAAATTAACACATGGCCAAACGGCCGAATAGTGAACACTTGAGGATGACCGAACGGTTGAACATGAGAATTGCCGAACGTCCTAAAAGTATGAATAGCCGAAGGCTCGAGCAGTCGCTTCTGGGCGAGCGATCGTATAAGGCGAGGACGAACGATTTCAAATTGGAAGGATCAGGACGAGCGCTTGGGCTAAGAAAAGACGAACGCTGATTGCTCACTGTTGAACTGTTTGGACGAGCGCCTGATCAGCTGCTAGGCCGAACGGTTGCGGACGAACGATCGAACTATTTGGACGAGCACCTGATCATATAGGACGAACGATCGGTCAATGCAAAAGGACGAACGGTGACAGTAACAATGGGGAAGAACGAACGGTCAGCAACAGTGGGTAAGGACGAACGGTTGAAGCAATAGTGGGAAAGGACGAACGCTTTATTTTATTTATATATATATATATATATTTTTTTTTTATTTTTTTATTTTTTTATTTTTTTTTCACTCTCTTCTTTTTTTTATTTGACACTCATGATGAAAATAAAATCTATTTATTAGTCAATCCGGACGAAATTAAGTGTTGACAAGGAGAATACAATAAAACAAAATAATTTAGTCAATCCGGACGAAATTGGGTGTTGACAGCTGCCCCTCTTTACTAAGATTTTACTAAATAATATGAAAATTTTGAATTTTTGTATTATTAGAGTAAAAGTGAAGTAAAGAAAGAAACACTAATTTCGTCTGGATTTTAAAGTGGACAATGAACAACAGAAAAAAATATTAAAACAAAATGAACAAGGCTAACAGAATTCAGGTGCACACATTGTGGAGCGTGTCGTAACCCTGTGGAAGTGAATGAGGTGTACAAACTTCGTGGAGGATGTACCAACCCTATGGAAGAGTGAATGAGGTGTACTAACCTCGTGGTGGGTGTACCAACCCTATAAGTGTGAATGAGGTGTACAAACCTCGTGGAGGGTGTACCAACCCTATGGAAGAGTGAATGAGGTGTACTAACCTCGTGGAGGGTGTACCAACCCTCTAGGTGTGAATGAGGTGTACAAACCTCGTGGAGGGTGTACCAACCCTATGGAAGAGTGAATGAGGTGTACTAACCTCGTGGAGGGTGTACCAACCCTATGGATGAAGTGGATGAGGTGTACTAACCTCATGGAGGGTGTACCAACCCTATGGATGTGAATGAAATGTACTAACCTCATGGAGGGTGTACCAACCCTATGGATGTGTTAATGAGGTGTACAAACCTCGTGGAGGGTGTACCAACCCTATGGATGTGAATGAGGTGTACTAACCTCATGGAGGGTGTACCAACCCTATGGATGTGTTAATGAGGTGTACAAACCTCGCGGAGGGTGTACCAACCCTATGGAAGAGTGAATGAGGTGTACTAACCTCGTGGAGGGTGTACCAACCCTATGGGTGTGAATGAGGTGTACAAACCTCGTGGAGGGTGTACCAACCTTATGGATGTGAATGAGGTGTACTAACCTCGTGGAGGAAGTACCAACCCTATGGGTGTGAATGAGGTGTACAAACCTCGTGAAGGGTGTACCAACCCTATGGACGTGAATGAGGTGTACAAACCTCGTGGAGGGTGTACCAACCCTATGGATGTGAATGAGGTGTACTAACCTCGTGGAGGACGTACCAACCCTATGGGTGTGAATGAGGTGTACAAACCTCGTGAAGGGTGTACCAACCCTATGGATGAAGTTGATGAGGTGTAGAAACCTCGTGGAGGGTATACTAACCCTATAGATGAATGAATGAGGTGTACTAACCTCATGGAGGGTGTACCAACCCTATGGATGTGAATGAGGTGTACTAACCTCATGGAGGGTGTACCAACCCTATGGATGTGTTAATGAGGTGTACAAACCTCGTGGAGGGTGTACCCACACTATGGATGAATGAATGAGGTGTACAAACCTCGTGGAGGGTGTACCAACCCTATGGATGTGAATGAGGTGTACTAACCTCGTGGAGGGTGTACCAACCCTATGGATGAAGTGAATGAGGTGTACTAACCTCGTGGAGGGTGCACCAACCTTATGGAAGAGTGAATGAGGTGTACTAACCTCGTGGAGGGTGTACCAACCATATGGGTGTGAATGAGGTGTACAAACCTCGTGGAGGGTGTACCAACCCTATGGATGTGAATGAGGTGTACTATCCTCATGGAGGGTGTACCAACCCTATGGGTGTGAATGAGGTGTACAAACCTCGTGAAGGGTGTACCAACCCTATGGGTGTGAATGAGGTGTACAAACCTCGTGGAGGGTGTACCAACCCTATGGATAAGTGAATGAGGTGTACTAACCTCGTGGAGGGTGTACCAACCCTATGGATGAAGTGGATGAGGTGTACTAACCTCATGGAGGGTGTACCAACCCTATGGATGTGAATGAGGTGTACTAACCTCATGGAGGGTGTACCAACCCTATGGATGTGTTAATGAGGTATACAAACCTCGTGGAGGGTGTACCAACCCTATGGAAGAGTGAATGAGGTGTACTAACCTCGTGGAGGGTGTACCAACCCTATGGGTGTGAATGAGGTGTACAAACCTCGTGGAGGGTATACCAACCCTATGGATGTGAATGAGGTGTACTAACCTCGTGGAGAAAGTACCAACCCTATGGGTGTGAATGAGGTGTACAAACCTCGTGAAGGGTGTACCAACCTTATGGATGAAGTTGATGATGTGTAGAAACCTCGTGGAGGGTGTACCAAGCCTATAGATGAATGAATGAGGTGTACTAACCTCATGGAGGGTGTACCAACCCTATGGATGTGAATGAGGTGTACTAACCTCATGGAGGGTGTACCAACCCTATGGATGTGTTAATGAGGTGTACAAACCCCGTGGAGGGTGTACCAACCCTATGGATGAATGAATGAGGTGTACTATCCTCGTGGAGGGTGTACCAACCCTATGGATGTGAATGAGGTGTACTAACCTCGTGGAGGGTGTACCAACCCTATGGGTGTGAATGATTTGAGTTTGATTGCTGGATTTGACCAGTTTTGAATTTGTTTAAGTTTTGAAACTTTGACATGTTGAAATTTTGATTTTTGATTTTTTTTTCTTGAGATAGAACTGAGTGTCCATCCCTTTTTTTTTTAAAACAAGGTTTTGCATAAGATTGAAATATGGTTGATGTAGATTTATGAAATTGGGAAAGAAAACTTTGATACATTTTTTTTCTTTTTGAAGGAAGAAAAATTGATGTAATGTACTTGGAAGGGAAAACTTTGATGCATTTTTGTCTTTTTGAAGGAAGAAAATTTGATGAATATACATGGAGGCAAATTCAAAGTTGATGAAAATACGTACATGATGTATTGGAAGATTATGAAATTATGACATTTTTTACTGAGTCAATTTGCTTTCTTTGAAATCATCAAATTTATGAACATTTAGACCTTCATTTTATTTTTACGATGGATGTTAAATTCTAAAAGTCAAATGTTCAAACTTGTGCGCTCAACATTTTCTTTGGAACATCAGTGTATGCATGCTTGATATCAAGGGTTGAGACAAATGTATGTAGGACGATTGGAAGGATGTGAAGAGTACTGGGTTGGCTACTTGAGCCTCTTACTCCTTAAAACGGCTACAAAGGCCAATGTGAGGTAGTAGATACCCAGAAGCTACTTCAGTTTGGGGCATGGTAAAAAGATAGGTATGGATAAGTGCATCTGTGAATTGTGAGGGAATAAGCCATGAACCAGGGAGTGTGAGTTTTACAAATTGTCCCAATTTTGGTTGTGATGGATTTTTGAAGTTCGGGGCGAACTAAAATCATGCGAGGCCCAACAAGGGATGCCCCAGTCTTTGTATGAGCTTTGAATATTCAGATGAAACAATAACAAAGACGTCCAATATTTTGAATGGGTCAAAACACATGAAACTCACAAAGTTACCCAAAGTTGCCCCCTAGTTTGGGAATTGGGGGAATAGTTTGAATGGGATAGAAATTTGTGATGGATATGGAAATGATTGGCTTGAAAGGATTGCCCCAATCGGCTTGATTTTCCTTCATATAATCTTAATCAAATAGGGAGTTCCCTTCTTCCGAGGACATGTGTTTTTCATCATTTTTTTTACAACCCCATTGTTAGTCATTTTGTCTTGTCTCGAAAATTAAACTTTATGAAAATTTAAGCAACCATTATTCAATCTGTGTGGACTTTTATTGGGCTTGTAATGTGGCATGGGCTAAAGGGTATTGAAAGAAAGGATATAAAGGCTCAAATAAATTTTTGTGGGTTATTTGAAACAAGAGTTACCATCTACACTTTGTATCAGCTATTCGTCAAATCTGTTGACTTTCTTTGCTAATTTGCAAACTTTACTCTTTGTTTGTCATCACTTTGTGATTCTTTGTAGTTTTGCTTCACTTTTGAGGAAATCACTTTGTTTGATCACTAGGTGTGTTCTTTATTGTTTGCAATTTGAGTTGGCTTTTATTGTGATGGTAACCCTTGTTTGGGTAAAATTTTGAAAAGAAATTTCTTATTGGCTCAAATTGGGTATCAAAGGATATATTTCTGTTTTTTTTTAGATGAAGAAAGATGGCCATACATCATTTCAAATTTTGATTGCTTTATTTTCACAAGATTAATTAGGAGACAAGATTAAATGATCTCAACAAAAGTCATTTTTTCATTTTTTTTTTTCTTCTTTTCTTTTTCACAACGGATTTTAGGATCTCCCAAATGAAAGCCAATGGAGGTGACGGAAAATCTGCCCTAGTGTAAAACTTAGTATTTATCATTTGGGCTCAAGAACATGATTGGGCCAATCTCTTGGTATAGCGAAGGCTGAAGGATGATGTTTTCAAGCAATGCACACACAGATATCTCTTAAGGATATGTGACTCAAACATTTGACTACAGGAGATTATGACATCCATTACTTTTTTTTTTTGAAATCTCATAAAATGGATGATTTGCATCGAAAACAATTGACTCAACTTTTGCATATATTTTTTTTGGTTTTATGAAATGATGATACTAGCTGAAAAACAAATTTTTTTTTAATTTTTTATAGAAAATTGGGTTTGGTGGCCAGTTGAGCTTCGCTTTGTGGGCCGGTATTGAAACTGGGCTTTGCGAGCCAACATGGAAACTGGGCTTTGCAAGCCAGTATGGGAAATGGGCTTTGAGAGCTATTGTGGAAATTGGGATTTCTCAGCCAATGTGGAATTTGGGCTTTCTGAGCCATAATGGAAAATGGTCTTTGGTCCATAATGGAAAGCAGGCTTTGTGGGCCGGTGGGCTGGACTTTGTGGGCCAACATGGAAAATGGGCTTAGGGACCAGTGTAGAACTAGGCTTGGCAAGCAATGCAAAAATTGATACGAGAAAACTTGATTTAGAAAAACATTTGAAAAATAAAAATGTTTTTTTTTGGTTTTATTTATTTACACAATGCGAAAAACATTAAACATATTTGAATTTTTTTTAGTGTTTTTATCTTTTAGAAATAGGATTTAAGGAGAAATATGCATGTAATGGGCTGAATTGGGCTAAAAAAGTTTGAACATTTTCAAAAGAATTATTTTGATTTGATTTTTTTTTGTTTTTTACTTTCCGACACGGGGAAAATCCAGATCGGATCGAACCTAAGGAGAAGTAACATAGAAGGAAGTTGGACTTACCAGGCACATTGACCCAATAGATCAGATGACATGAGCCGTGTGAACTTGACACAAGAAGATGACAAGGAAAATATATTTTTTTTTCATTGTTTATGGAACAAGCTAAAAGAAATTCATTTTTTCATTTTTTTGTTTTGTTATGAGAGGATTTCACAAGATTTTGCAACACTACTAGACTCAATGGGCCCAACACTATTCTTGTTACAACCATGACAAAATTTTCAGACAAGGGTCTGAATTCCTTTACTTTTATTTTTTTGCACAAATACTTGTTCACATAAATGAAAAAAGAAATTATGAATTGAAAACACAAAATCTACATAAACATGCATTTTTTTATTTTTCAGAAATTCAGATGGACTGGTTCAAGAGAAACCACATATGCCAAAAGGGCCTAATGGGCTAAAAAACTGTTCATCTTTCATTCTCAGATTTTTTTGTTACAAATTCAAAGAAAACCACATATGACAACTTGGAAGATTGTACTCTAAAGACATTGTTGAAAATTTGCACTTTGATATTTTTTGAGATTTTTGGATTGTCTTTTATTTTACAAGACTACAAAGAAAAATGGGTCAGACTTTGACCTGAAGCAAAATGAATGTAGATAGCGAGCCTAATGGGCCAGACAAACCCAATATCAGAGCGACTCAAGGAACTGAAATTGCCTTTTACATTTTTTTTTGTTTTAAATGAAATATGACATATGTGAAAATTATGCAAGGAAAAAAAAAATTCTTTATATACTTTTTTTTTTGAGAAAACAAGCTAAGGAAAACATTACACTGAAAATGGGCCCAGATGGGCTCAACTATAACTATTCCTACTATCACACTTGAATTTTTTTTTTCTTACAAATCTGAGAATGATACATCATTTAACAGCAAAAATGTGAAAACAAAATTTTTTGACATATTTTCAAAAGAAGTAGACTCGAGAGAAAACCACGAAGGCCATTGGGCCTAATGGGCTCGAGCACTGTTCCTTTTTTTTGTGTTTTTTTTTACTACCAATTCAAAGAAAATCACACAGGAAAATTTGAACAAGTGTACTAAACATTATTCAACAAAAAACAAAATATTTTTGACATATTTTCAAAAGAAGTGGACTCTAGAGAAAACCACGAAGGCCATTGGGCCTAATGGGCTCGAGCACTGTTCCCTTTCATTCTCAGATTTATTCAAAGTGTAGAAGAAGAAGGAATAAAAATCAAACAAAATGGTGTGATGTAAAATTACAAACATGCCAAAATAATTCTTCACTCAAATTTATTTCAGAAGAAATGGGTTCAAAGATTGCTAACATAACAATGAAGCCCAATGAACCTGAAAAATGTCATTTATCATGCAAGTGAAAACAATTTTGAACACTTCGAATTTTACATCACTCCATTTATTATTTTTTTGAAAATTTCCTATTTTTCATTTTTTTTTATATTTTGTTTTAATATTTTTTTTTGTGTGAAATCGGGTCATCTAAGAAGTCTTGAATTGGGCCGGATCGACCCAACAAAACCCTACCCGTTTTCAGATTTTCAATTTTTTTTTTTTGAACTCAGAAAGAAATCAGACCGACACTAGACGGTTGCAGCGACCGGAACTGTAGCCACAGTGGATTTGCTCAGCTATAAAACGGGTATCCCTTTGGGGTCGAGCGACATTTTCCCGATCTCGCTCTCTCTCTATCCTTCTCTCTTCTTTCTCTTCCTCTATCTTCCTCTCTTCCTCTATCTTTTCTCTTCCTCTCTCTTCCTCGAGCGTCTGGATTTCTGCGAGGAGCCTCTGCCTGTGTGTGCCCTCGAGAGCGTTTGACTCCTGCAACGACCTTCTGAGGGCCCTTCTTCCCCCAGGTAAGTCTTCCGATCTCTTAATCTCCCTTTCCTTCCCTTAAGTTTTTTCGTTCTTCCTTTCCCTTTTCTGCTTTCTGGTTTATTTTTTTACTCTCTAGCTTTCTGCTTCTGCTTTCCTTACCCTCTCCCCTTTCTGTTTTTTTTTCTGCTTTCCTTTCCTG
Organism: Vigna angularis; assembly: GCF_016808095.1. NCBI lineage: Eukaryota > Viridiplantae > Streptophyta > Magnoliopsida > Fabales > Fabaceae > Vigna > Vigna angularis. The sequence goes on from NC_068979.1 coordinate 11,387,733, forward strand.
CAAGCTCTTTATTTTCTTCTGCTTTCCGCTTTTTTATTTCAATCTTGCCCTTCTCTGCTTTTCGTTTTGAGTCTTCTTTCTTTTTTTTTTTTTAATTTTCAAAACATAAAACACTTAAAAACACAAATGTCTTAAATTTAAGGGGTATATCGGCTGGAAACCAGACGTTAATCTCCCTTCGATTGAAGGTATGGCAGAGACAATCGGGTAGAACAACGCCACGTACCCCATAAAAAACAGAAAACTTAAAAAAGAGAAATTTTTGTATGAACCGGACATGGACCATATGGACAAGGACAAAAGGACATAGATCCGTTTAGGACCCTTTTTTGCAAGGACCGTGAAACAGATCCGAGACCAGACACTGAAATAACAAAGACTGACCGGACAAAAAACTAAAAGGAAACAAAAACGAATAAAGAAAACACCGAACTAAGAATCTAAAAAAAATTTGTGTGTTATGCTTTTTTATTATGTTTTTTGTTCTTTTTACTTTTTATTATTTTTTTATTATTTTTTTTTAGAAAACTTAGAGAGGAAAGATGAGCGAGATGGAGATGGAGAGGTACACCAGTCAGCGGTGGCGACCTACTGACGATCAGGTCAAAATGATGACCAATATCTACAACCATGGGGTCACACATCCCAGCCGCGCGCAAGTCGTCGAGATCGCGTCTCGACTAAGGACCTTCGCAGACGCCAGCGAATACAACGTCCACTGCTGGTTCAACAACCACGACAATCGGATCAGGCGCTGGCAAGCGGAGATTGACCCCACTGGCACTCTCTTTTCACAACTGCCGCTATATATGTACGGTAAGAACTCTCATCATACCTCAAAATTTTATTTTTTTTTTAAATTTTCCCTCCTTCATTATTATTAACAAAATTTTTTCTTTTTTGGAAGAATATGACTGGGTAATCATGAGGGCTCCGAGGCTGCTGGACTTGTTCCCCGTTCCGATCATCATCGACGACGATAGGGACGAACGACAAATCCCTCCACCCATGCTTCTCGCATTCCGAACCAGAGCTCCTTCGACGGAGCTCTCCCTTAGACCACCGCAACCAGCTCGGGAATATTTTCACTGAATTTTTTTATTTTTTTTTATTTTAATGGTCTGTAATATTAACGATCACTCGTGATCGAACCACGAACATTGCCTATTTGCTTATGTTTTATTTGCTTTTTTTTTGCTGCCTTTATTTGAAATTGTAACCTTGCACCCCCTTTTCTTTGTTATATCTGTTTTTTTTTTCTCTTTTTCTTTATTTTATTTATCAAGTGTTAAGATCGTATGAGTATATTCAAAAATGGTATCTTTGTTCAAAAACATCTCTCTGACCTTACTGTAAATCTTGCCCGAATGATGAAATAAAATTAGATTTTTACGTTTTTTTCTTTTTATTTTGTCCAAAGAAAAATTCTAATCGAATAAACAAAGAAGTAGAGGACTTAAAAAAAAATATTACAATGAAGGAAGATAAGGAAAAATAACTTCGAAAGATGAGGACAGAGTAAAACTCAAAATTATTTGCATGAAACAACGAAGAAATGGGCTCAAGATAAGCCTCTGATGGAAATGATGACCAATAAATTCGCAAAACGATTTTGAACAATAGGAATTCGAATTTTGATGACCTACCTTTGTTTGCAAATTTTTTTATTTATGGTTTTTATTTGGTTTGTTTTTGGTGAAACGGACTTAAAAAAAACGCACATCAATTGGGTCTGACGAACCCAAAAACTATTCTAAAAAATATGATTTCAAATTTTTTATTTTTATGAATTTTTTTAAAAGAAAATAAGAAAAATAAATATTATGTACATGTGAGAAAAAATAATTTTATTTGAAATAAAAATATAGCACATTCAAAACAATTTTTTTAATAATTTTTTTTTGAAAACACACTTAGCAGCGGCTTAAAGATATGATCTCAAGGTTTTTTAATTAAACTTTTAATGTTTTAAATTTAAGAAAAATATATACATGTGAGAAAAAAAACAATTTTCATTGCAAAGGAAATGTTTAAACAAAAATGTTTTATCGAATTTTTTGTTGTTTTTTTTAAGGATAACAATCCGCATTTTATGAAAAATGACGTTGAGAAATTCAAAACAATGATCTATTTGCCCCAAAATATGTACAATTTATTAAAATTGTTTTCAAAAATTTTCATGCCCCAAAAATATTAGAATTTTTTTTAGAATGATTTTGAGAATTTAATTAATTATGAATTCAAATTTCATTTATTTGTTTTCAGATTTTTTATTTTTTTAATGACACATTTATTGTAAAAATAGAAAGAAAAATAATAACCGATAGACAAAAATTTCCCTTTTGTGCCTTAATCGAAGGATGGTACTTAAAGTTCTAAGACCACATACATGCACTCACAAGGATAGCTCCCTAATGCTTAAATTAAGGCCACTAGAGCTATGACTCTTTTCATTGTTTCTCCACAACAGTCAGAGTAATCAACTAGATGTGGAGACACAAATGAAGAGAACAGACTCTAGCTGGAGTTTTCACGATAGCCAGACAGGAAGTACATCCCAGAGTGACACCGCTACACAACTCCTCTATTTCTAAGTTGCGCTCGGACCCGGGTATAGGGCCTCACTCATGATATGCATATTGTGTGGAGGGAGATTATAATTTAAAACAACAATTGCAAAAATAAACACAGATAAGTAGAAACAATTATTTCAAACATAAATAAAAAGTAAAAAAAAAAACTCACATGCAATTATTCCAAATATTAAACATCGATAAAGACAAAGGGAATAAAAACACAAAGAAAAACCACATCGAATTCGCTTATCTAATTAAATGGCCTGACTCTCTGACGTCCCCAATGGAGTCGCGTACTGTCGCAACCAAAAAAAATTGCGACGGGACGACGATCCCAAAAAAGATAAATAAATTTTGAAAAAAGAAAGAAACGAAAAGAGTTTTGAAAAAGAGATTTGGAGTCGCCACCATAGTTTATTCTGGAAAACTACGGAAAAACCATAAAATGATAAGGCATGGTCTATTAGAACCAGATTCTTGGTTCGGGAGTCGGTTACTTGTAGGGAAGGTATTAGCACCCTACAACGCCTGCCTTAAGGCAGTACCTTTAATTAAATATGTGAATATGATGTGGTTTTCAAAATGTTTACTTTCCTTTAAAATAAAATTCTAAAGAAACAAACAATATTTTTTAGTTTTTTTTTTTTTTTTGGGCCCGACAAGGATTGACCTTGCTCCTACGTATTCTCATTCAAAATGAGAAATCAGGGTTCCGTAGTTCATTTAAAAACTGCTTGAGAAAATTGTTTGAGAGATTTGTTTTGAAATGATTTTGGATTTTTGGGGAAGTGAACCTGACAAGGACTGGCCTTGCTCCTACGTATCTCCACTTTTGATGGAGAATCAAGGATCACGTAGTTCTGGCCAGAAAGATATTGTTTGTTGTTTTGAAAAGTAGATATTTTTATTTTTTGATGATTTTATGTTTTTTTTTGTATTTTCATAAAACAAACAGGAAAGGTTTTTAGCACAAGGACGATGCGTGCGATCACACATGTGCCTAAACCTTTGAAATATACTTTTATTTAAGAAAGAGAAAAGGTTTTTAGCACAAGGACGATGCGTGCGATCACACATGTGCCTAGACCTTTAAAACATATTTTTGATAGTTTTTAGAAGAGAGAAAAGGTTTTTGGCACAAGGACGATGCGTACGATCACACATGTGCCTAAACCTTTAAAACGTATTTTTGGCGTTTTTGGAGAAAGAAAAAAGGTTTTTGGCACAAGGACGATGCGTGCGATCACACATGTGCCTAAACCTTCAAAACATATTTTTGTAATTTTTAATTTTGTATTTTTCTTTTTATCTTTAATTTTTATATTTTTATGTAAAACGAAACAAACAAGTTCAATGGATATAGGGAAACTATACAAGGGATTACATGCAATAAAAACCAACTAATATCAAAAGCATAAAAAATAAAGCAAAAGAAAGAAAAAGCCCAAGAGACAAAGGGGTACAGAGATAAAAACCGGAGGTGCGTCTTGAAATAGTATGTTTAGGCCCAATTCCTTATTATCATTTTTCTATTTTTGTTTGCAGTATGGGCTTCGGCCCAAATGAAAGGGTGTGGATGGAGATCTGCATGTGGCAGGAAGAAAGGACGCAGCCCAAAGCTAGGCCCAAGGCTTCTTAACCCAAATCCACAACATTAGGGGTTCTAACAATTTCCTCATTTTCGTCTGCACCCAACACATTAGAGACCTAGAGTCTCCTCCTCTGATCAATAAAGACAACTCATCTCCGCCGCTCAACGGTCACGTCTTCTTCCGATCGACCGCCACGGACCAGACCAGCCACCGCAACGAAGATGACCACCGCGTCGCTGCCTTCTCCGATCCAGCCACCGCGCCGCCACTGTGCTCCCCGAGCCAGGACGCCACCAGTTGCAGCGTCACTTTCCTCTCCCTCCGATTCGGCGCGAGCTCTTCCCTTCTCCGTCGAGCACCGCAAGAGCGAGTCCAGACGTCTTGAACCAAGACACTGCCAGCGTCATGAGCAAAAACAGCCACCGTCGATGAAAAACTGGCCACCGTTGTCCTCGCCGGACTTTGTTTCCTGATCGGCGCCGCCTGCATCACTCTCCCTCTTCATCATTTTTTTCGTTTGATATTTTGTCTACTGGGAAACAATAAGCCTGTGTTGTGCGCATATGAGTATGAGGGGCTGGATTTGATATGTTCTGTGGGTTGATTGGATTATGAGAAAACGATGATTAAAGTTGAAAAATGGATTCGTTGCATTGTTTCTTATATTTCTTGCAGGTTTGGTGTGGTTCACGGTGGTCGGAAGCCGAGTTGCCTGGTAATGGGCGAATGTTGAGGGCGGAGAGGATGGTCCGGTGGCTGAGGATGATGATGATGGGTGTTGATGGAAGATGAGTTTGCTGGCTTCTGCTACGAGACCCGCATGAGGGGTTCACAGATTTGGGGTTTCAGAGTAGTTATGGAAAATAGCTGATGATTAGTGGGCGGGTATTTGGCCGTGAGGTAAGGTGAAGATGACGGTGTTGGAGATGATGGATGAAGATGATGATGCTGGAGGTGGTGTATGGATGAAGATGAGAGTGAGGAGCGGGTTTTAAGAGGGATTGAGATCAGTGATGGCTGTTGGAGATCAAAACGATGAAGAAGGTATTGTGATAGGAGTGATGAGCCGAGGGATGGAAGATGGTGGACCTCTGCCGATGAAGGCTCCTCCGTTCTGCTTAAATTGGCAGAAGCTTATACTCTGTCGGTAGCTCTGATTTGATGAAAATGTCGGTAGCTCTGATTGGATGAAATTGAAAGTGGAGATGTTTGGTAGCTGTGGTTGGAGGGTTGCAGAAATTATTGGGTTGGTGGTGGAAGATTGTGTGAATAATTGGTGGGGAATAATTAAGAGTACGCCCCACCACCGAACTACAAATCACCATATTTGGGGACGAGCGGTAGAACGAAATGGACGAACGACAGAAAAGAGAGGGCGAACGAGCGAACGGTAAAAAGGGGAAGGAATTCGGCGAGCGGTTGGGCAAAGGACGAGCGCTCAAAACCGAATGCAGGGAATACGAACGCTGGAGGAGACCGAACGTTCAAAAGAGAAATCGAGCGTCCAAGTGATGACCGAACGCTCATTAAACAATAAAAACCGAAAGCTCAATAAACAATATAAACCGAACGTACGTTAACTAACCCAAAACAAGACCGAACGCTCACTAATACAAAACCAGACCGAACGTTCACTAACACAAACATGACCGACCGCTATTTGCTGAACACCACAATGGGCCGAACGTCCAACGTCGAACGCTGAAGACATATATCATTGAGCCCGAACGTTCATCAAAACATTACGACCGAACGGTTGAAGATGAGGACGAACGTCCTAACACACCGAAAAACCGAACGGTAGAATAGTGCAAAGGACGAACGTCTGTGATATTCGGCAGAGAACGAACGCCTCAGACTGTTTGGACGAACGCAAAGAGATCATGTGAGGCCGAACGCTAAAGAGTTACCGAAATGACAAAACCGAGTGTTAAAAATACTAGTACCAAATCATTAAAACCGAACGCTCATTACTACCACGCAGACCGAACGTTCAAATGTAGTGACCGAACCTTCATCAAAACGAAATGACCGAGCGGTCGAGGCTGAGGGTTGAGGACAAGGACGAACGTTCAAAATGAACAAATGCCCGAACGGTCGAATAGTGAACGTTTGAGGATGACCGAACGGTTGAAGGCCAAGGACGAACGTCCTAAATTAACACATGGCCGAACGGCCGAATAGTGAACACTTGAGGATGACCGAACGGTTGAACATGAGAATTGCCGAACGTCCTAAATCTTAGGACGAACGGTCACAGCAACAGTGGGGAAGGACGAACGTCCTAAATTAACAGATGGCCGAACGGTTGAACATGAGAATTGTCGAACGTCCTAAAAGTATGAATAGTCGAACGCTTGAGCAGTCGCTTCTGGGCGAGCGATCGTATAAGACGAGGACGAACGATTTCAAATTGGAAGGATCAGGACGAGCGCTTGGGCTGAGAAAAGACGAACGCTGATTGCTCACTGTTGAACTGTTTGGACGAGCGCCTGATCAGCTGCTAGGCCGAACGGTTGCGGACGAACGATCGAACTGTTTGGACGAGCACCTGATCATATAGGACGAACGATCGGTCAATGCAAAAGGACGAACGGTGACAGTAACAGTGGGGAAGAACGAACGGTCAGCAACAGTGGGTAAGGACGAACGGTTGAAGCAATAGTGGGAAAGGACGAACGCTTTATTTTATTTATATATTTTTTATTTTCTATTTTTTATTTTTTTATTTTTTATTTTTTTTCACTCTCTTCTTTTTTTTATTTGACACTCATGATGAAAATAAAATCTATTTATTAGTCAATCCGGACAAAATTAAGTGTTGACAAGGAGAATACAATAAAACAAAATAATTTAGTCAATCCGAACAAAATTGGGTGATGACAGCTGCCCCTCTTTACTAAGATTTTACTAAATAATATGAAAATTTTGAATTTTTGTATTATTAGAGTAAAAGTTAAGTAAAGAAAGAAACACTAATTTCGTCTGGATTTTAAAGTGGACAATGAACAACAGAAAAAAATATTAAAACAAAATGAACAAGGCTAACAGAATTCAGGTGCACACATTGTGGAGCGTGTCGTAACCCTGTGGAAGTGAATGAGGTGTACAAACTTCGTGGAGGGTGTACCAACCCTATGGAAGAGTGAATGAGGTGTACTAACCTCGTGGTGGGTGTACCAACCCTATAAGTGTGAATGAGGTGTACAAACCTCGTGGAGGGTGTACCAACCCTATGGAAGAGTGAATGAGGTGTACTAACCTCGTGGGGGGTGTACCAACCCTCTAGGTGTGAATGAGGTGTACAAACCTCGTGCAGGGTGTACCAACCCTATGGAAGAGTGAATGAGGTGTACTAACCTCGTGGAGGGTGTACCAACCCTATGGATGAAGTGGATGAGGTGTACTAACCTCATGGAGGGTGTACCAACCCTATGGATGTGAATGAAATGTACTAACCTCATGGAGGGTGTACCAACCCTATGGATGTGTTAATGAGGTGTACAAACCTCGTGGAGGGTGTACCAACCCTATGGATGTGAATGAGGTGTACTAACCTCATGGAGGGTGTACCAACCCTATGGATGTGTTAATGAGGTGTACAAACCTCGCGGAGGGTGTACCAACCCTATGGAAGAGTGAATGAGGTGTACTAACCTCGTGGAGGGTGTACCAACCCTATGGGTGTGAATGAGGTGTACAAACCTCGTGAAGGGTGTACCAACCCTATGGGTATGAATGAGGTGTACAAACCTCGTGGAGGGTGTACCAACCCTATGGATGTGAATGAGGTATACTAACCTCGTGGAGGAAGTACCAACCCTATGGGTGTGAATGAGGTGTACAAACCTCGTGGAGGGTGTACCAACCCTATGGATGTGAATGAGGTGTACTAACCTCGTGGAGGAAGTACCAACCCTATGGGTGTGAATGAGGTGTACAAACCTCGTAAAGGGTGTACCAACCCTATGGATGAAGTTGATGAGGTGTAGAAACCTCGTGGAGGGTATACCAACCCTATAGATGAATGAATGAGGTGTACTAACCTCATGGAGGGTGTACCAACCCTATGGATGTGTTAATGAGGTGTACAAACCTCGTGGAGGGTGTACCAACCCTATGGAAGAGTGAATGAGGTGTACTAACCTCGTGGAGGGTGTACCAACCCTATGGGTGTGAATGAGGTGTAAAACCTCGTGGAGGGTGTACCAACCCTATGGATGTGAATGAGGTGTACTAACCTCGTGGAGGAAGTACCAACCCTATGGGTGTGAATGAGGTGTACAAACCTCGTGAAGGGTGTACCAACCCTATGGATGAAGTTGATGAGGTGTAGAAACCTCGTGGAGGGTATACCAACCCTATAGATGAATGAATGAGATGTACTAACCTCATGGAGGGTGTACCAACCCTATGGATGTGAATGAGGTGTACTAACCTCATGGAGGGTGTACCAACCCTATGGATGTGTTAATGAGGTGTACAAACCTCGTGGAGGGTGTACCAACCCTATGGATGAATGAATGAGGTGTACAAACCTCGTGGAGGGTGTACCAACCCTATGGATGTGAATGAGGTGTACTAACCTCGTGGAGGGTGTACCAACCCTATGGATGAAGTGAATGAGGTGTACTAACCTCGTGGAGGGTGCACCAACCTTATGGAAGAGTGAATGAGGTGTACTAACCTCGTGGAGGGTGTACCAACCCTATGGGTGTGAATGAGGTGTACAAACCTTGTGGAGGGTGTACCAACCCTATGGATGTGAATGAGGTGTACTAACCTCATGGAGGGTGTACCAACCCTATGGGTGTGAATGAGGTGTACAAACCTCGTGAAGGGTGTACCAACCCTATGGGTGTGAATGAGGTGTACAAACCTCGTGGAGGGTGTACCAACCCTATGGAAGAGTGAATGAGGTGTACTAACCTCGTGGAGGGTGTACCAACCCTATGGATGAAGTGGATGAGGTGTACTAACCTCATGGAGGGTGTACCAACCCTATGGATGTGAATGAGGTGTACTAACCTCATGGAGGGTGTACCAACCCTATGGATGTGTTAATGAGGTGTACAAACCTCGTGGAGGGTGTACCAACCCTATGGAAGAGTGAATGAGGTGTACTAACCTCGTGGAGGGTGTACCAACCCTATGGGTGTGAATGAGGTGTACAAACCTCGTGGAGGGTGTACCAACCCTATGAATGTGAATGAGGTGTACTAACGTCGTGGAGGAAGTACCAACCCTATGGGTGTGAATGAGGTGTACAAACCTCGTGAAGGGTGTACCAACCCTATGGATGAAGTTGATGAGGTGTAGAAACCTCGTGGAGGGTGTACCAACCCTATAGATGAATGAATGAGGTGTACTAACCTCATGGAGGGTGTACCAACGCTATGGATGTGAATGAGGTGTACTAACCTCATGGAGGGTGTACCAACCCTATGGATGTGTTAATGAGGTGTACAAACCTCGTGGAGGGTGTACCAACCGTATGGATGAATGAATGAGGTGTACTATCCTCGTGGAGGGTGTACCAACCCTATGGATGTGAATGAGGTGTACTAACCTCGTGGAGGGTGTACCAACCCTATGGGTGTGAATGATTTGAGTTTGATTGCTGGATTTGACCTTTTTTGAATTTGTTTAAGTTTTGAAACTTTGACATGTTGAAATTTTGATTTTTGATTTTTTTTTCTTGAGATAGAACTGAGTGTCCATCCCTTTTTTTTTAAAACAAGGTTTTGCATAAGATGGAAATATGGTTGATGTAGATTTATGAAATTGGGAAAGAAAACTTTGATACATTTTTTTTCTTTTTGAAGGAAGAAAAATTGATGTAATGTACATGGAAGGGAAAACTTTGATGCATTTTTGTCTTTTTCAAGGAAGAAAATTTGATGAATATACATGGAGGCAAATTCAAAGTTGATGAAAATACGTACATGATGTATTGGAAGATTATGAAATTATGACATTTTTTACTGAGTCAATTTGCTTTCTTTGAAATCATCAAATTTATGAACATTTAGACCTTCATTTTATTTTTACGATGGATGTTAAATTCTAAAAGTCAAATGTTCAAACTTGTGCGCTCAACATTTTCTTTGGAACATCAGTGTATGCATGCTTGATATCAAGGGTTGAGACAAATGTATGTAGGACGATTGGAAGGATGTGAAGAGTACTGGGTTGGCTACTTGAGCCTCTTACTCCTTAAAACGGCTACAAAGGCCAATGTGAGGTAGTAGATACCCAGAAGCTACTTCAGTTTGGGGCATGGTAAAAAGATAGGTATGGATAAGTGCATTTGTGAATTGTGAGGGAATAAGCCATGAACCAGGGAGTGTGAGTTTTACAAATTGTCCCAATTTTGGTTGTGATGGATTTTTGAAGTTCGGGGCGAACTAAAATCATGCGAGGCCCAACAAGGGATGCCCCAGTCTTTGTATGAGCTTTGAATATTCAGATGAAACAATAACAAAGACGCCCAATATTTTGAATGGGTCAAAACACATGAAACTCACAAAGTTACCCAAAGTTGCCCCCTAGTTTGGGAATTGGGGGAATAGTTTGAATGGGATAGAAATTTGTGATGGATATGGAAATGATTGGCTTGAAAGGTGATGAGTCATTATTTTCTTCACTTCACTTAGTTTACTGTACTAAAATTAATCAGGGAGTTGTGCTTAATTGTCCAGTATTTTCCCGTTTTTACTGATTGTGCTTAATTTGATCAGAAATTCTTATTTTACTTAATTTGAATTATCTGAGAATAATTATTTACATTAGTGAGTGCAGGGAAAATTCTGTAAATATTTTAGAACATTAGGAACAATATTTATTTACACACTGTGTTATCTAGTCGAAGCCGTACTGCATTGAATTAATCTGTGTATTGATCTGTATAATGAAATATTTTTCTTGAGTTTGTAAAAGCAAAATAGGCTTGGCATCATTACACCTCACGGCAACTCTTTGGATTCAAATGAAGAATTTTGCAAAACATTTAGCCTAAGTTGGAATGAAAGAGAAGAGACCACCAAGTTCCAAGTGCAGCCCACTGTTTTATGAATTGTTTTGGAAAAGAATAGCATTGTCTTATGTATACAATTCACATTACAAATTAAATGAGGGAAGTGACCATACTTGAAAGTCTCGGCCATACACATACCACCTTTGGAAAATTCAACATACAATTGAGAAAAGGTAGAATGAGCTAAATCCAAGAACAAAGTCATCCCGTGAAACACCAATTGGAGAGCTAAATCCAAGCACAGGGGATTGATTGAAGAAAAATGAAAAAGGCTAACTACTAGGTGGTGGATCAGCCGCTACTCTATGGCACAAAGAGACAACACACATGCTGATTTTTGGGGTCTCTTAAAACCTCCTTCCTCTCGGCAATTTGGGGGGCATCCTATCTTTTCTCTTTTCCCGTGGAGTATAGCAAGAGTATTACAGAGATCATGGCTTGATGAAGGAAGAGAAGGTGCTGGTGTGAGATGATACGTCCAGAGAGCTAGAAGAGGGAAGCAAAACTGTATTTGATTCTTGAAACACTACTGGAAGAAGACACAAGACCAAGAGGCAGCTAGTTTGTTTCCTTTACTTTGCTTTGCTTCTTTGTACTTTGAATGATTTTCCTTGAGAACTGGAAACATGTTCATGATGAATGAATAGCTTATGTTTATTTTCTTTCTTGAATTGTAATTGCATCTTCCATTTGGTTTTCTGCATTTTCATACAATCTCTTAGCATCTTGTAACCTTTGAAAAGATGATTCATGGCTTTGTGTAGAACCAAATATCATGTTCATTTGTTTTGCTTTCATAGTAGAGTAGAAAGGAACTGCCGTCACCTATTCAATATAAAAAACCACAAAAAGAAAGTTGTTTAATATGAGATGGGAGTTCACGGTAAAGAGAAGAGGAGAGGCCAGTGAAACCTTGTAGATGCTGATTTGTTTCTGCTGTATGGAAGAGTAAACCACACACACTTATTTGCTTGCTAAAGAGTAGAGAGGAAGAGAAGGATTTGTTACAAAGGGGAGAAGTGATTTTTGATGAGAAGGGAACGTAGTTGAAGAAGGAGGAAAGGAGAGTGCAGCTGGAATGGATGCAGCAAAGTGGACGGTCATTAGCTTATAGAAAGGGTGTGTGCATTAAATTCTGCAGAAAAAGTGCAAGTGTCCACGGTCTTGCATCTTTTTATTCATTTGAACATGGCCAAGTAATTGTTTGCATGGTGATGTGGATATGAATTCAGCCAGCATATACAATTTTATTTAGCTTTGAAGAAAAGTAGTAGGGTCCTACTTGTTTTCATTTTCCAAATGCTATGTTATCTTTGCCTTTCTTTTATATAATGCCGTGTAGTGTTGAGTCCATGGAGCAGCCCCTTTGCACCTTTCCATCTTGTTTTGTTTTGATTAAAATGAAGGGAAACGTGAATCATTTATGCAGCACCGAGTTTGGTTTGTTAGAATAGGATTGTTATTGTTATTATTATAAGAAGTAGTGATTGATTTTAGATGGAAAGTAAGGAGGGTGGAGCCGTGTGAAGAGTGCTTTGGAGAAGAAGACAAAAGCTTTCAAAGAGCATCTTTTGGAGAAGGAATTTACGTGAATGGAAGCAACTTTTCAGAATTCTTAAACCAAGTGCTTTCTTTCATGTGATTGAGAAGAAGTGGCCCACGACCCCTTTCTTGCATTTCTTATTCTATTTGGAATTGGACATGACTATAATGGAGTACTGGTTGCACGTTAATTGCTTTCACTTTAATAGCTTTCAATTGCTCTTGGTAAATAGGTGGATTTAACCAATTCAAGTGCTGCTGCCACGTTTTTATGTATTAGTTCCAAGGCCTTATTTTAATTCATTTCACATGGAAACATATGCCAATTTATAGCTGCTGCACGTCCTTGTTTTGTTAGTTTTAAAGGTCTTCTTTAATTGTATTTCAAGTGGAAAATTAAGCCAATCTAGGAGGAGTGTAACGTCTTTCATTTCAAGCTTTAAAGGCATTCATTTAAATTATTTTCTTCTAGTAGAATGGTTCATGGTTAATGGTAGACACATTTTAATTTTATTTCTTGTCTTAAAATATTTTATATCATATGTTGAAATGATTTTCTGTATTTTTGTTTGTTGTATTTTGCTGCTGTAATTTTAATTCTGTTTTCATATTTGAATTTTACTGTTTTCTGTATTTACTGTTTTACTGTATTTTCATTTTCTGTATTTTCGTTTTCTGTACTGTAGTTTTCTGTACTGCAGTTTTTCTGTTTCTGTATTTACTGTTTTGCTGTAATTATTTACTGTTGTAATTTATTTTCTGTTTCTACTGTTTTCTGTATTTATTATTTACTGTATTTTCGTTTTCTGTATTTAATTTTTTGGTCCAGATTTATTTTTACTTTTTTACGTTACTGTATTTTCATTTTCACTGTAGCAATTTCGTTTTTTTTTTATTTCGTTTTACTGTTTTAATTTTATTTCAACGCTTTTAAATTTCATCCGCAACCAAAACAATTTTCAAAACCCCCCCATTACGTGTTGACAAGAAACTCAATCATATTTGGTCCCTGAGAGACGACCTAGGAGTCAATTCCTAGCACTGTACTGCATTCTTAATTGCACATCAAATTTGATCGGCCGCGACAGCCGTATCAAAAGGATTGCCCCAATCGGCTTGATTTTCCTTCATATAATCTTAATCAAATAGGGAGTTCCCTTCTTCCGAGGACATGTGTTTTTCATCATTTTTTTTACAACTGCATTGTTAGTCATTTTGTCTTGTCTCGAAAATTAAACTTTATGAAAATTTAAGCAACCATTATTCAATCTGTGTGGACTTTTATTGGGCTTGTAATGTGGCATGGGCTAAAGGGTATTGAAAGAAAGGATATAAAGGCTCAAATAAATTTTTGTGGGTTATTTGAAACAAGAGTTACCATCTACACTTTGTATCAGCTATTCGTCAAAGCTGTTGACTTTCTTTGCTAATTTGCAAACTTTACTCTTTGTTTGTCATCACTTTGTGATTCTTTGTAGTTTTGCTTCACTTTTGAGGAAATCACTTTGTTTGATCACTAGGTGTGTTATTTATTGTTTGCAATTTGAGTTGGCTTTTATTGTGATGGTAACCCTTGTTTTGGTAAAATTTTGAAAAGAAATTTCTTATTGGCTCAAATTGGGTATCAAAGGATATATTTCTGTTTTTTTTAGATGAAGAAAGATGGCCATACATCATTTCAAATTTTGATTGCTTTATTTTCACAAGATTAATTAGGAGACAAGATTAAATGATCTCAACAAAAGTCATTTTTTCATTTTTTTTTCTTCTTTTCTTTTTCACAACGGATTTTAGGATCTCCCAAATGAAAGCCAATGGAGGTGACGGAAAATCTGCCCTAGTGTAAAACTTAGTATTTATCATTTGGGCTCAAGAACATGATTGGGCCAATCTCTTGGTATAGCGAAGGCTGAAGGATGATGTTTTCAAGCAATGCACACACAGATATCTCTTAAGGATATGTGACTCAAACATTTGACTACAGGAGATTATGACATCCATTACTTTTTTTTTTTTGAAATCTCATAAAATGGATGATTTGCATCGAAAACAATTGACTCAACTTTTGCATATATTTTTTTTGGTTTTATGAAATGATGATACTAGCTGAAAAACAGATTTTTTTTTTAATTTTTTATAGAAAATTGGGTTTGGTGGCCAGTTGAGCTTCGCTTTGTGGGCCGGTATTGAAACTGGGCTTTGCGAGCCAATATGGAAACTGGGCTTTGCAAGCCAGTATGGGAAATGGGCTTTGAGAGCTATTGCGGAAATTGGGATTTCTCAGCCAATGTGGAATTTGGGCTTTCTGAGCCATAATGGAAAATGGTCTTTGGTCCATAATGGAAAGCAGGCTTTGTGGGCCGGTGGGCTGGACTTTGTGGGCCAACATGGAAAATGGGCTTAGGGACCAGTGTAGAACTAGGCTTGGCAAGCAATGCAAAAATTGATACGAGAAAACTTGATTTAGAAAAACATTTGAAAAATAAAAATGTTTTTTTTTTTTTGGTTTTATTCATTTACACAATGCGAAAAACATTAAACATATTTGAATTTTTTTTTAGTGTTTTTATCTTTTAGAAATAAGATTTAAGGAGAAATATGCATGTAATGGGCTGAATTGGGCTAAAAAAGTTTGAACATTTTCAAAAGAATTATTTTGATTTGATTTTTTTTGTTTTTTACTTTCCGACACGGGAAAATCCAGATCGGATCGAACCTAAGGAGAAGTAACATAGAAGGAAGTTGGACTTACCAGGCACATTGACCCAATAGATCAGATGACATGAGCCGTGTGAACTTGACACAAGAAGATGACAAGGAAAATATATTTTTTTTTCATTGTTTATGGAACAAGCTAAAAGAAATTCATTTTTTCATTTTTTTGTTTTGTTATGAGAGGATTTCACAAGATTTTGCAACACTACTAGACTCAATGGGCCCAACACTATTCTTGTTACAACCATGACAAAATTTTCAGACAAGGGTCTGAATTCCTTTACTTTTATTTTTTTGCACAAATACTTGTTCACATAAATGAAAAAAGAAATTATGAATTGAAAACACAAAATCTACATAAACATGCATTTTTTTATTTTTCAGAAATTCAGATGGACTGGTTCAAGAGAAACCACATATGCCAAAAGGGCCTAATGGGCTAAAAAACTGTTCATCTTTCATTCTCAGATTTTTTTGTTACAAATTCAAAGAAAACCACACATGACAACTTGGAAGATTGTACTCTAAAGACATTGTTGAAAATTTGCACTTTGATATTTTTTGAGATTTTTGGATTGTCTTTTATTTTACAAGACTACAAAGAAAAATGGGTCAGACTTTGACCTGAAGCAAAATGAATGTAGATAGCGAGCCTAATGGGCCAGACAAACCCAATATCAGAGCGACTCAAGGAACTGAAATTGCCTTTTACATTTTTTTTTGTTTTAAATGAAATATGACATATGTGAAAATTATGCAAGGAAAAAAAAAATTCTTTATATACTTTTTTTTTTTAGAAAACAAGCTAAGGAAAACATTACACTGAAAATGGGCCCAGATGGGCTCAACGATAACTATTCCTACTATCACACTTGAATTTTTTTTTTTACAAATCTGAGAATGATACATCATTTAACAGCAAAAATGTGAAAACAAGATTTTTTGACATATTTTCAAAAGAAGTAGACTCGAGAGAAAACCACGAAGGCCATTGGGCCTAATGGGCTCGAGCACTGTTCCTTTTTTTTGTGTTTTTTTTTACTACCAATTCAAAGAAAATCACAGAGGAAAATTTGAACAAGTGTACTAAACATTATTCAGCAAAAAACAAAATATTTTTGACATATTTTCAAAAGAAGTGGACTCTAGAGAAAACCACGAAGGCCATTGGGCCTAATGGGCTCGAGCACTGTTCCCTTTCATTCTCAGATTTATTCAAAGTGTAGAAGAAGAAGGAATAAAAATCAAACAAAATGGTGTGATGTAAAATTACAAACATGCCAAAATAATTCTTCACTCGAATTTATTTCAGAAGAAATGGGTTCAAAGATGGCTAACATAACAATGAAGCCCAATGAACCTGAAAAATGTCATTTATCATGCAAGTGAAAACAATTTTGAACACTTCGAATTTTACATCACTCCATTTATTATTTTTTTGAAAATTTCCTATTTTTCATTTTTTTTTTATATTTTGTTTTAATATTTTTTTTTGTGTGAAATCGGGTCATCTAAGAAGTCTTGAATTGGGCCGGATCGACCCAACAAAACCCTACCCGTTTTCAGATTTTCAATTTTTTTTTTTTTTGAACTCAGAAAGAAATCAGACCGACACTAGACGGTTGCAGCGACCGGAACTGTAGCCACAGTGGATTTGCTCAGCTATAAAACGGGTATCCCTTTGGGGTCGAGCGACATTTTCCCGATCTCGCTCTCTCTCTATCCTTCTCTCTTCTTTCTCTTCCTCTATCTTCCTCTCTTCCTCTATCTTCTCTCTTCCTCTCTTTTCCTCGAGCGTCTGGATTTCTGCGAGGAGCCTCTGCCTGTGTGTGCCCTCGAGAGCGTTTGACTCCTGCAACGACCTTCTGAGGGCCCTTCTTCCCCCAGGTAAGTCTTCCGATCTCTTAATCTCCCTTTCCTTCCCTTAAGTTTTTTCGTTCTTCCTTTCCCTTTTCTGCTTTCTGGTTTATTTTTTTACTCTCTAGCTTTCTGCTTCTGCTTTCCTTACCCTCTCCCCTTTCTGTTTTTCTTTTCTGCTTTCCTTTCCTGCAAGCTCTTTATTTTCTTCTGCTTTCCGCTTTTTTATTTCAATCTTGCCCTTCTCTGCTTTTCATTTTGAGTCTTCTTTCTTTTTTTTTTTTAATTTTCAAAACATAAAACACTTAAAAACACAAATGTCTTAAATTTAAGGGGTATATCGGTTGGAAACCAGACGTTAATCTCCCTTCGATTGAAGGTATGGCAGAGACAATCGGGTAGAACAACGCCATGTACCCCATAAAAAACAGAAAACTTAAAAAAGAGAAATTTTTGTATGAACCGGACATGGACCATATGGACAAGGACAAAAGGACATAGATCCGTTTAGGACCCTTTTTTGCAAGGACCGTGAAACAGATCCGAGACCAGACACTGAAATAACAAAGACTGACCGGACAAAAAACTAAAAGGAAACAAAAACGAATAAAGAAAACACCGAACTAAGAATCTAAAAAAAATTTGTGTGTTATGCTTTTTTATTATGTTTTTTGTTCTTTTTACTTTTTATTATTTTTATTATTATTTTTTTTTTAGAAAACTTAGAGAGGAAAGATGAGCGAGATGGAGATGGAGAGGTACACCAGTCAGCGGTGGCGACCTACTGACGATCAGGTCAAAATGATGACCAATATCTACAACCATGGGGTCACACATCCCAGCCGCGCGCAAGTCGTCGAGATCGCGTCTCGACTAAGGACCTTCGCAGACGCCAGCGAATACAACGTCCACTACTGGTTCAACAACCACGGCAATCGGATCAGGCGCTGGCAAGCGGAGATTGACCCCACTGGCACCCTCTTTTCACAACTGCCGCTATATATGTACGGTAAGAACTCTCATCATACCTCAAAATTTTATTTTTTTTTTTAAATTTTCCCTCCTTCATTATTATTAACAAATTTTTTTCTTTTTTGGAAGAATATGACTGGGTAATCATGAGGGCTCCGAGGCTGCTGGACTTGTTCCCCGTTCCGATCATCATCGACGACGATAGGGACGAACGACAAATCCCTCCACCCATGCTTCTCGCATTCCGAACCAGAGCTCCTTCGACGGAGCTCTCCCTTAGACCACCGCAACCAGCTCGGGAATATTTTCACTGAATTTTTTTATTTTTTTTTTATTTTAATGGTCTGTAATATTAACGATCACTCGTGATCGAACCACGAACAATGCCTATTTGCTTATGTTTTATTTGCTTTTTTTTTTGCTGCCTTTATTTGAAATTGTAACCTTGCACCCCCTTTTTTTTGTTATATCTGTTTTTTTTTTTCTCTTTTTCTTTATTTTATTTATCAAGTGTTAAGATCGTATGAGTATATTCAAAAATGGTATCTTTGTTCAAAAACATCTCTCTGACCTTACTGTAAATCTTGCCCGAATGATGAAATAAAATTAGATTTTTACGTTTTTTTCTTTTTATTTTGTCCAAAGAAAAATTCTAATCGAATAAACAAAGAAGTAGAGGACTTAAAAAAAATATTACAATGAAGGAAGATAAGGAAAAATAACTTCGAAAGATGAGGACAGAGTAAAACTCAAAATTATTTGCATGAAACAACGAAGAAATGGGCTCAAGATAAGCCTCTGATGGAAATGATGACCAATAAATTCGCAAAACGATTTTGAACAATAGGAATTCGAATTTTGATGACCTACCTTTTTTTGTAAATTTTTTTATTTATGGTTTTTATTTGGTTTGTTTTTGGTGAAACGGACTTAAAAAAAACGCACATCAATTGGGTCTGACGAACCCAAAAACTATTCAAAAAATATGATTTCAAATTTTTTATTTTTATGAATTTTTTTAAAAGAAAATAAGAAAAATAAATATTATGTACATGTGAGAAAAAATAATTTTATTTGAAATAAAAATATAGCACATTCAAAACAATTTTTTTAATAATTTTTTTTTGAAAACACACTTAGCAGCGGCTTAAAGATATGATCTCAAGGTTTTTTAATTAAACTTTTAATGTTTTAAATTTAAGAAAAATATATACATGTGAGAAAAAAAACAATTTTCATTGCAAAGGAAATGTTTAAACAAAAATGTTTTATCGAATATTTTGTTGTTTTTTTTTTAAGGATAACAATCCGCATTTTATGAAAAATGACGTTGAGAAATTCAAAACAATGATCTATTTGCCCCAAAATATGTACAATTTATTAAAATTGTTTTCAAAAATTTTCATGCCCCAAAAATATTAGAATTTTTTTTAGAATGATTTTGAGAATTTAATTAATTATGAATTCAAATTTCATTTATTTGTTTTCAGATTTTTTATTTTTTTAATGACACATTTATTGTAAATATAGAAAGAAAAATAATAACCGATAGACAAAAATTTCCCTTTTGTGCCTTAATCGAAGGATGGTACTTAAAGTTCTAAGACCACATACATGCACTCACAAGGATAGCTCCCTAATGCTTAAATTAAGGCCACTAGAGCTATGACTCTTTTCATTGTTTCTCCACAACAGTCAGAGTAATCAACTAGATGTGGAGACACAAATGAAGAGAACAGACTCTAGCTGGAGTTCTCACGATAGCCAGACAGGAAGTACATCCCAGAGTGACACCGCTACACAACTCCTCTATTTCTAAGTTGCGCTCGGACCCGGGTATAGGGCCTCACTCATGATATGCATATTGTGTGGAGGGAGATTATAATTTAAAACAACAATTGCAAAAATAAACACAGATAAGTAGAAACAATTATTTCAAACATAAATAAAAAGTAAAAAAAAAAACTCACATGCAATTATTCCAAATATTAAACATCGATAAAGACAAAGGGAATAAAAACACAAAGAAAAACCACATCGAATTCGCTTATCTAATTAAATGGCCTGACTCTCTAACGTCCCCAATGGAGTCGCGTACTGTCGCAACCAAAAAAAATCGCGACGGGACGACGATCCCAAAAAAGATAAATAAATTTTGAAAAAAGAAAGAAACGAAAAGAGTTTTGAAAAAGAGATTTGGAGTCGCCACCATAGTTTATTCTGGAAAACTACGGAAAAACCATAAAATGATAAGGCATGGTCTATTAGAACCAGATTCTTGGTTCGGGAGTCGGTTACTTGTAGGGAAGGTATTAGCACCCTACAACGCCTGCCTTAAGGCAGTACCTTTAATTAAATATGTGAATATGATGTGGTTTTCAAAATGTTTACTTTCCCTTAAAATAAAATTCTAAAGAAACAAACAATATTTTTTAGTTTTTTTTTTTTTTTTGGGCCCGACAAGGATTGACCTTGCTCCTACGTATTCTCATTCAAAATGAGAAATCAGGGTTCCGTAGTTCATTTAAAAACTGCTTGAGAAAATTGTTTGAGAGATTTGTTTTGAAATGATTTTGGATTTTTGGGGAAGTGAACCTGACAAGGACTGGCCTTGCTCCTACGTATCTCCACTTTTGATGGAGAATCAAGGATCACGTAGTTCTGGCCAGAAAGATATTGTTTGTTGTTTTGAAAAGTAGATATTTTTAGTTTTTGATGATTTTATGTTTTTTTTTGTATTTTCATGAAACAAACAGGAAAGGTTTTTAGCACAAGGACGATGCGTGCGATCACACATGTGCCTAAACCTTTGAAATATACTTTTATTTAAGAAAGAGAAAAGGTTTTTAGCACAAGGACGATGCGTGCGATCACACATGTGCCTAGACCTTTAAAACATATTTTTGATAGTTTTTAGAAGAGAGAAAAGGTTTTTGGCACAAGGACGATGCGTACGATCACACATGTGCCTAAACCTTTAAAACGTATTTTTGGCGTTTTTGGAGAAAGAAAAAAGGTTTTTGGCACAAGGACGATGCGTGCGATCACACATGTGCCTAAACCTTCAAAACATATTTTTGTAATTTTTAATTTTTAATTTTGTATTTTTCTTTTTATCTTTAATTTTTATATTTTTATGTAAAACGAAACAAACAAGTTCAATGGATATAGGGAAACTATACAAGGGATTACATGCAATAAAAACCAACTAATATCAAAAGCATAAAAAATAAAGCAAAAGAAAGAAAAAGCCCAAGAGACAAAGGGGTACAGAGATAAAAACCGGAGGTGCGTCTTGAAATAGTATGTTTAGGCCCAATTCCTTATTATCATTTTTCTATTTTTGTTTGCAGTATGTTTATACTCTGTCGGTAGCTCTGATTGGATGAAAATGTCGGTAGCTCTGATTGGATGAAATTGAAAGTGGAGATGTTTGGTAGCTGTGGTTGGAGGGTTGCAGAAATTATTGGGTTGGTGGTGGAAGATTGTGTGAATAATTGGTGGGGAATAATTGAGAGTACGCCCCACCACCGAACTACAAATCACCATATTTGGGGACGAGCGGTAGAACGAAATGGACGAACGACAGAAAAGAGAGGGCGAACGGCAGAAAAGGGCGAACGAGCGAACGGTAAAAAGGGGAAGGAATTCGACAAGCGGTTGGGCAAAGGACGAGCGCTCAAAACCGAATGCAGGGAATACGAACGCTGGAGGAGACCGAACGTTCAAAAGAGAAACCGAGTGTCCAAGTGATGACCGAACGCTCATTAAACAATAAAAACCGAACGCTCAATAAACAATATAAACCGAACGTACGTTCACTAACCCAAAACAAGACCGAACGCTCACTAATACAAAACCAGACCGAACGTTCACTAACACAAACATGACCGACCGCTATTTGCTGAACACCACAATGGGCCGAACGTCCAACGTCGAACGCTGAAGACATATATCATTGAGCCCGAACGTTCATCAAAACATTACGACCGAACGGTTGAAGATGAGGACGAACATCCTAACACACCGAAAAACCGAACGGTAGAATAGTGCAAAGGACGAACGTCTGTGATATTCGGCAGAGAACGAACGCCTCAGACTGTTTGGACGAACGCAAAGAGATCACGTGAGGCCGAACGCTAAAGAGTTACCGAAATGACAAAACCGAGCGTTAAAAATACTAGTACCAAATCATTAAAACCGAACGCTCATTACTACCACGCAGACCGAACATTCAAATGTAGTGACCGAACCTTCATCAAAACGAAATGACCGAGCGGTCGAGGCTGAGGGTTGAGGACGGGGACGAACGTCCAAAATGAACAAATGCCCGAACGGTCGAATAGTGAACGTTTGAGGATGACCGAACGGTTGAAGGCCAAGGACGAACGTCCTAAATTAACACATGGCCGAACGGCCGAATAGTGAACACTTGAGGATGACCAAACGGTTGAACATGAGAATTGCCGAACGTCCTAAATCTTAGGACGAACGGTCACAACAACAGTGGGGAAGGACGAACGTCCTAAATTAACAGATGGTCGAACGGTTGAACATGAGAATTGCCGAACGTCCTAAAAGTATGAATAGCCGAACGCTCGAGCAGTCGCTTCTGGGCGAGCGATCGTATAAGGCGAGGACGAACGATTTCAAATTGGAAGGATCAGGACGAGCGCTTGGGCTGAGAAAAGACGAACGCTGATTGCTCACTGTTGAACTGTTTGGACGAGCGCCTGATCAGCTGCTAGGCCGAACGGTTGCGGACGAACGATCGAACTGTTTGGACGAGCACCTGATCATATAGGACGAACGATCGGTCAATGCAAAAGGACGAACGGTGACAGTAACAGTGGGGAAGAACGAACGGTCAGCAACAGTGGGTAAGGACGAACGGTTGAAGCAATAGTGGGAAAGGACGAACGCTTTATTTTATTTATATATTTTTTATTTTTATTTTTATTTTTATTTTTTTATTTTTTTATTTTTTTTCACTCTCTTCTTTTTTTTATTTGACACTCATGATGAAAATAAAATCTATTTATTAGTCAATCCGGACGAAATTAGGTGTTGACAAGGAGAATACAATAAAACAAAATAATTTAGTCAATCCGGACGAAATTGGGTGTTGACAAGTACCAAAAAGAACCACATTGCAACTAATACATCTTCATTACATTCAACAAAAATAAATTAAATTGGCCTTCATTACACCTACACATAGAAAGAAATTATGATGCCCTTCCCATCAACATTGCAAGTACAATGATGTTCATAACACATACAATACTAACAATCCCAACCAAAAATTTCGTCCACCTTTGAAGATCCTGTTACCAATAAGGAGTATTGGTAAATCTTGAAGAAATTTGTTTTGATGATGCTGCAAGAAGTTTTAGTTGAAGAAGATATTAGAATTAGTTAAAAGCAATTTGTAGAAATTAAATGTAGTAGGAAATTCTTGTAAACTTGCATTTTTAACTGCAATAATCTATTATGGAATGACAATAATCGATTATCACAGAGTCATACAGGAATAATCGATTATCACATCATATAATCGATTATTACATTTTGAAAACCCTGTAACGGACTTTAATAATCGATTATCACTTTTGATAATCGATTATCAGTGGCAGTTGGGAGATGTCTTTTCAGTTTTTTGACCCTGCACGAAACTAGGCTTATAAATAGAGGTCTTCACAGCTCTTAAAAAGAACTTTTCAATTGAGAGTATTAGAGCTTTGTGCCTAAGGGAAGCTCTCTGTGAGTGAAAAGGATCTATGCCATTTTGAGAATACAGTTTGTCTGAGGAAGTTCTCAAAGTGATAGAGTGCTCTTGCCTGGTCTTGTGAATAGGAGAAGCTCGCGTTTTGTGTGTCAAAGGTCGGAGCGGTTCTCTTCAAGTTGGCTGAGCAGGTTCTTCCGTTCGTTTGTCGAAGGAAGGTGTTTTCTATTCCTTGCTTATTTTGATTATCTGATTGTAATCTGCAAACCATATTTTTAGTGAAAAAGGTTAATCACTATTTATAGTGATTAACGACTGGACGTAGAATCTTTTGATTCGAACCAGGATAAAAATTATGTGTTGATCTTCTTATTCCCTACACTCATTTTATTGTACGTACATCAACTGTTTGATAAATTTTCTCTAAGAAAATTGTTTTTCTAAAACGGACCATTAAACTTGATTTGTGACCGTAACACGCTTTCTAAGTATTTTATTCCGCTGCGCGACTCTATAACGGTACCAGTTGTTCCAACAGATCCATCACGACTTTCTGTACAATAACTATCTTCTTATCACTTTCAGTTTCAAAAATCTTCACCAACCTCTCATCATTTGCTTCCAACACCTCACAACTAACACTTTCGTCAACTCCCCAATCACTGCATCATCTGAAGTAGTTGCATCCAACATTTTCACTTCCAACCTTATACCTAGGACAACCCCAGAATTGTTTGCCTCGATTCTTACTGGTTTTCGCAGTCCTCAACACAAACTTCTCTCCACAATGGCAAATCAGTGATGCGTCCTTCCTGTTTCAACCTCCATCTCCACGCGAGCTGACGGAGCGCAAATGCTTTCGACAGTCACTGCAACTGCAAGATGAAAACGAATGCCCCGTAGACATTGTTGCGTCTTACGCTTTCTCACTTTCCTCTTTTGAACCTTGATCTGCTTTCCAATCTTCAACAACAACGAACCTTAATTTTTACAATGTTTCAGAAAATGAGTGATGCCAGCTTTTAAAAGAGAAAAACTCCAATTTTAAAAATGTTTGTTTTAAAAATTGCCACGTAAAAGGGTCCCTGGAAATTAAAAACCACGTATAATGCTCAGTTGAAGCCAAGTCTCAAAAAAAGGTCACGTCAACCGCACAGGGCATCCAAAACTAAACCCCGTTAACTGGATTTAACGGCAGGGGCCGATTTCAATCAATTTTTCAATATCCAGGACCAAATTGGCGAAACCTATAAGATGGGGATCTAACTGGGAAAATCCCACATAAATAGGGACTTCCGAAGGGGTTTAACCAAATAAAAAAAAACCTTAACAGATGTAGCCACATTCATTTAAGTAATTATATAAAAATATTTAAATAATTAATTAAATAATAATACATAAATTAAAGATTTAATATCCTATTTTGTCTCCAGTTTCGTTCGATAATGTCAAATTAGTCCATCCTTTAAAAAGTGCGTCAATTACGTCCTTACTTAATAAAATTTGTATCAATGAAATCTCTTCCGTTAAATCCGTACAAACGGCGTTAATTATTTTTTTCTCTCTTCTACTTTTTCTACTTTTCTGTGCAAAGCAGCAGCTTTTTCTCTCTCTTCTACTCTCTCTTCTATATTTTTTATTTTCTTTTCCACTCTCATCTCAATTCAAACAAAGCAACCTCTTTTTCCCATCTTGATATTTGTGTATTTTAATTTAATAAATTGATATTCTAATAAAGACTCATCCAACAGTTAACTAGAGGTGTCAATTTGACCCATGATCCTGGGGCTAGCCCTAACCCACTCTTGAAAAAGCCCCCTCTTAAGAAGTCCCTCAAATGGGGGCCAAAAAAAAGCCTCAACCCCCAAAGCCCCCTCTCAAGGGGGTTAGGGTCAGGGTTAAGGTGGGTTTAGCCCACTAAATTTTTTTTGGAATACTCAAATTTTGTAATAATTATTTTAGAAATTATGATTTCTAATAAATTGACATTTTAAATATTTTTACACTGTATTAACATTTAAACTGTGTTATTTTTATTGTAACATTTTTGTAAAACTACTAAATAAAAGATAAGCATAAGTAAGATATATAATTACATTATTATACTGTCATATTTAAAACAGACAGTGAAGTTCATGGTAACCATTGTATTACAACAATTCCAGAGCTCATGGAGAGGGTTATTTGACGAAAGTTCTAATAAGGTTCCATTAATCAACTTCAGTTTGTTAATGAATTTAAGCGCAAGAAATATTATAATTTTTGTCATCCAACAAATAATAAAAAATATAGAAGAGAGAGTAGAAGAGAGACAAAAAACTGCTGCTTTACACACAAAAAAAGCAGAAGAGAGAGAAAAATAATTAACGCCGTTTGTACGGATTTAACGGAAGGGATTTCATTGATACAAATTTTATTAAGTAAGGACGTAATTGACGCACTTTTTAAAGGATGGACTAATTTGACATTGTCGAGCGAAACTAAGGACAAAATAGGGTATTAAACCTAAATTAAATTAGTAATAATTATTTTATTAAATAAAATAAAATTAATTTATATATAATTACGTAATAAATTTTAAAAAAATTTAAATAATATTTATATATTAATTTAAAATACAATAAACTAATAAACTAAAAACTAAAAAAAATAAAGAAAACCTTAACGAAGGTGGCCACATCCGTTTAAGTAATTATATAAAAAATATTTGAATAATTAATTAAATAATAATACATAAATTAAATTAATAATAATTATTTTATTAAATAAAATTAGTTTATATATAACTAGGTAATAAATTAATTTATTTTATTTAATTAAATAATAATTATTAATTTAATTAAATTATAAAAAATTAATTATAATCAACAAACGTGCCCTCATCCGTTTAAGTTTTTTTTAATTCATTTAAATATTATATTTTAATTAATTTATAGATTATTATAATATATTGTATAAATTAATTTTATTTTATTTAATTACATAATTATTATTAATACAATCAATTAATTAACTAAAAACTAAAAAAAAATATAAAGCTCAAACGAATGTGGACACATCTGTTAACGAATGTAGCATATCCATTGAAGTATTTTTTTCTTCAACGGATGTCGACATCCATTGAAGAAAAGAAGTGGGGACGTAGGATTTTTAAAAATATAAAAGTTAGTTTTGGGATTCTTAAAAAATGTGGTGGTACAAAAAGTAATATGGAGTGGTGTAGGGAGTAATCCTCTCCGATCTACTACCGGTTCGATTCTTATTTTTTTTATATATTATACTCTCTTTTTTTTAATTTTATTTTAAACTCTATTCAATTCAATCCACATTTAAGTCAATTGGATTAAGATTTTGAAAATTATTTTTTCTTCTCACAATTTTTAATTTCTTAGTGTGACCCCAGTTAAAAAATAACACATTTTTCACGGAATAATTAATACAATAAGTTACAACAAGTTTGTCTAAATTAAGAAAAGAAAAAAATATAACACAATTTTTCCATAAAACAATTATAGAAAAATTTTACGTTAAATAATTATTAACATCAAATTATGGCACATGTATATGTAATTCTAAAATCATTGATTATATTTCATTAGAGTCTATTGAAGTTTGACTTTAAGTATACGATTTTGTCGTAGTTTATTACTAATTTTTTAAGTATAGTTGTTTAACGTCAACTTGATTGATACTAATGCGTTGTTATTTTATTCCATTTAATATTGGTTTAATTTGTTTCGGTTTATGATTTTAACTTAAAAAGAAATTGTATCATACCACCTTCGTGTTCAAATAATATAAACCAAAAAAATATAAAAGAAAACTATAATTGATGAATGAAACAAATGTAGGTAAAGAAAATAAATATAGATGAAGGAAATGAACCTGGACGAACAAAATGAATGTCTATGAATGAGATGAATATGAATGAAGGAAACGGGGGAGAAGAAAGTAGATAAAAAAGATAAGAAAAAAAAATCTACATCTCAATTTAGTAATCTAAAACTACTAATGAACATTACATGAATAATGACAAAACAAGAACTACAAATTTGGTGAATAAAAATTTCCACCTGAAAAACAAAAATAACTACCTATACTACAAGCTTCACTTTTCCCCCTTCAGCTGCTCCATCGAAAAAACTGCATTCCTAAGCTCATATCATTAAGGTGATCATCGCAAAAGAAAAATAACATACAAAGACAAACCATAGAAAAGCAAGGATAAGCTAGTGTAATTTAATATTCATGTGGAAGTACAATTAAACAAGCAACTAAGATACTCATACAACATGTATAAAACATATAAAACATATAAACATATATTGAACCGACCACTTTAACTTGACTGTCCGGACTAGTATGAATATGTAGCTTTGGTCATTCGTGCACTCGTGGGTGTAGTAACTGGAAACCCATTAGCTGTCGCACGAGGTTAGCCCGTTATCACTCGCCGTAGGACCCCCCTAGGCTAGGGCCTCATTCTATTCTCACGACATGACTTACCCATCTCTACTTGAGACTTGGTAATCATTAGAATGTCAGGATGAACGCCGTGGATTTCGCTGTCCATATTCATACTTTACCACCACCTTGATAACCAATCACTAAGACATTCCTCCTTGGAATTCTCTTTCATACCATTTGGAACTTCATACCTTATTTGAATATTAAGACAATTTCTCATACATAGTAGATCAATGCAACTAAAATAAACAATCAGAGGCAAACAGTGAAATCAACACTTAAAGACCGAATAACATTTTGTAGTAGAAGACCGAACGGGCAACAGTACCACCCCTGAGTACGACCGATCGGTTAACGATTGGTCAAGCCTAAGCATAGGCCGAACTCAGTTAAGAACCAAACGTTAAAACACTATCGAACATTTACGATATCCCGAACATTTAAAACTTAGTCTGAATACTAACGTAAGACCGAGGTCTAAGGTTAGATCGAACCCTAGTAGAAAACTCAGCACTACTACGAAACCGAGTGCTAGTACAAAATCGAGCACTACTAAGAAACTGAGTGCTAGTACAAGATGGAGCACTACTAAAAAATCGAGTGCTAGTACAAGACCGAACACTACTAAGAAACCGAGTGCTAGTACAAGACCGAGCACTACTAAGAAACCGAGTACCCATCTAAGACCGAACGGTCATGAACGGGTAAGACTAAAGAGACTGAACCTAGTTAATGATCGAGTACCTGAACATGGCCGAGCGACCAATCAACGCATGACCGAGCGAGCCGAACACCGTTAAGACCGAACACCAGTACAAGATCAAACTCTATAGCTAAACCGAATACTAGTACGAGACCGATCGGTCATTAACTGAAAACCTCCACAGAAGCATAACTCAGTTAAGACCGAACACAAGAGAAAGGTCAAACGGTTACCGGCTTCCTCTTCTCAGACTGCATAATTCTGCAGTATAACTACAGAATTATGAACTACATCTTTATCCAATCCCAACATTTCTCCCAACTTCTAATCCTCCAAACTTGGATCCTACACATATATACACCCAACTAAGAGTATCTAAACCTTTACAACATCATTTAGAGAGTTTCATCTCAAATTATAGGGTCAATCCTACAAAATCTTCAACTCAAGGACCTAAAATTAGATTTCTTACCTTTTACACATATTAAAGAGACTTAAGGGTTCTAACAGGTTCAATTATACTTGCTTAGACTCTTCCCACTGACCAAATTCACTCCTAACCCCAAACTCTCATTTTCACCTACTCACTTCCTCAAAACTAGAACAAACCGAACACTAATACAGAGAACTTCAAACTGTTCACAGGTTCCAACATTCACAATTTCAATCAAACATTCAAATTACACACATGCAACCATCCAAACAGTAAATTTCATACATAGAAAATCTTAATTAAATTAACCAACTTCCCTTACCTTTAACAGAACCAAACAGCTTCTACATCTCTAGAAAATTTGTTTGAACCTCAAGAAAATCCTAAGAGCACCTATGAACCACCGATTGGTGAAAGAAGGAGAATGTGGAACACATGCAAACAGGATTGTTCCTTGCATGCAACAAAACTAGAAATCACTAAAACCGGAGAACGAAACTTACCAGTTCTAAACACGAAATTGATCGGTTGGATAGGAAGCTCTTGACGTCTTGATCGTCTAGGAAGCTTCTGATCGCTAATCAGATGAATCTCCAGTGAGACAATCTAGAGAGAAGGGAGAGGAAGGGTAGAGAATATTGTTTTTAGAGAGATATAGAAAGTATTTAGATAATGAACCGAATGTTTTAAATTTCTATTTATACGGTTGGCTTATTTTAACACAAATGCTCGGTCTCATTACTTTAACACATCCATCTACTCTTAATAGGCTATTTTCTGAGTTCTTACAATATGTGAGGATGAAAATGATGAATGTAGATGAAGGAGGTGAATGTGAGGAGATGTCTGAACATGAATGAAGAAGATGAATTTGATGAAACATAGATAAAAAGTGAGAAGAATTCTGAGTGAGGAAATTAATTATTTTTAAATCTGGACATTTAGATTAAAAAATAGATTAAATTCATAATTATGGTCAAGAATGCACGTAAATTCAAAATATATAACTTAGTGATGGCTAACTTAAATAAATATAAACATTAAAAGAAAATAAGATTTTGGTTCACTAAGTCAACACTAATTTTATTTATTTTTAATATTTCTTTTAGTTAACCTGCGCTAAGTTGACACAAATCATTTTTTATAAGGCGACCTTATCTATTCTTAATATTTATATTTATTTTAGTTAGCATTAGTTAATCCGATGCTAACACAAATATTTATTTAATAAAAAATTAAACGAAGAATCCACACATTGAGTGGGGATACGAGGTTCATTGAGGAGATACAACATCAATGAGACCTGAACTCAATCAAATAAAAGATTTACAATACTCTCAATAATAAACCTTAAGAAAATGGATTTATGGATCTTCATCATCGTATGTTCCACTATTTCATTTATACATAAACTCACACTTAGATTCCTAAGGGATTGAACATTTACATACATGTCTCGTCCTCTGTTCTCATACTCGTGTCAATACATATTCCATCTTCATCTCATTTAAATTTCTAAAGTAATCACAATTTATTAGACAAATAAATATATATATATATATATATATATATATATAAATAAATAAAGAGAGACATTTGATCCATTTTATATTTAAAAAAATTTCATTTATATCTTCATTATATTTTCTCTCTTACCAAAATCTTGATTACACATTTTTTGCATGGTTATGTTAAGATGATGTATTACGAGAATAAAATATATTTTACGTCTAACATTTGATTATTTTTAATCCTTCTTAATATTTTTATTTATTGTTATACTTTTTTCACATTAAAAAGTTTGAATCTTGGTTTCAAGTATTGAATCACATAAGTCATTCGTTTACCAGATAATATAAAAACATATATTTTTTATTTTCTTTAATCCCTAATTTTTTTTATTTGAAAATTTTTTGTTTTGCTGAAATAATGTTCATTATCTCTTAGTAGTTTCACTATTTTGATATTTGGAAAGTTTTCTCAAGTCTCCAAGGTATTTTTATCTTATCATATTCTTAACTATACATTTTTTCTTTGCTTGATTTTATTTAATAGTATATCGAATCGTTTAATCATTTTTACCTTTTAAATATTTTTATTTTTATTATCTAAAATATTGTTTTGTTGATTTTTTATATAATTATTATTATTTTCTAATTCATTCTCATAAATATAATTTTTATCACCATAGTTGCATAAAAACCTTTCATTTACTATAATATAATAATTTAATGGTATTGTGTAATTCTTGTTTACATCATCTAACATAGATTGAAGTTCAAAAAATAGAAGATTTATATCTAAATTTGAATTATTATTAGTTTAATATTTTCCCTCTATGGGATTTTATTTAATATAATCTTTATTGGTGAAGATTAGTAAAAAAAAAAACATTTGAAATATTTTTAAATTTAAAGAGTTGTTTTCTTTTTATAATTTTTTAAAATTTTCTTTTAACTTTAGTAACTTTGTTTCATTAGTGTTTGCAAGATTTATAAATGTTTTAATTTTCATGAAATTTTATTTATGTGTAAGATTAAAATATTTTGTATAATTATTTCACTTTTATCCAATTATTATTTGATATTCTAATATAAAATTTGTATAACTATAATTCTTTTCTAAATATTTGATAGTAAAGATACGAAAATATGTATTTTTGATGTCAAATATTTGATAGTATTATATTTTTTATATGATTTTTACTTTTCTATAAAAATAATAGTTAATTGATATTGAAACCATAAGATGTAAGACTTGAGAAAAAAATAAGTTCTTAGAAATATATTTTTTTAAGACTTAGATCATGTTTTCTTTTAAGAGTTGATATGTTTAATAAGGTGTTGATTGTATGTGGGTCCAATTCTTAGGAGAAGAGTTTAAGAGAAACTTAGATTTTTAATTGTATTTTTGGATAAGGGCAAAATGGTCTTTTACCTTTATTAATTGGTGTAGAAATTAATATAAGGAGGGTAGAAAGTAAAAGAATAAAGTTAAAATCTGAACATTAAAAGATTACATGAATCTTTGAGAGATTTGGTGGTTGGTGGTATTTTAAAAAGTAGATAAGATAAAATAAGAGAGAAAATATTGGTGGTTTTATAGATTAAGTGAGAAATCTTATTTTAACCAAAAAGATAGAGATAAAATAGGAGAGGATAAAAAGAAAAGGAGAGTAAGGGGTTTGCACATTGTTACCCTAATTCTAAAAACGAAATTAAGAGAGAAAAGGGAGAGAAAAAACGTTTTCTAGGAGAAAAGAGGGAGGATTGCAAAAAAACTTAGTGCAAGGAAAGATTTGTGGTGTCTTTGGAGAATAGATAAAGCCCTAATATTGGCCAAAGTATGGGGAAGCTTACCATTGTTTGTTGTATGCTATGTATTCTTGTTTTACTTGCATGAAAATTCGTGTTTGATATATGTGTATATGATTATTATTATTATGATTATATGTTATTATTGTTGGACAAGGGTTATGTGTGCATGGGAATAGGATTTTGGTAATATTTGTGATGGGTTTTCCCTGTGAATGCATTATGTATGTTTTGTTGGGTTATCACAACAAAGATTTTAATGTTAAGGGAGAACAAAGTTATGATGTTTGGGGATTTTCATGCAAATATATGTTGTAAGGGTGTAGTGATAATCATATGCAGCATATTTGAGGTTTATTGGGGGTATAACATGTTAATGATTGGATTTGAATTATTCAAGTGATGTAATGTATGTATTAGGGTCTATTCATAAGGGTATATGAGCTTGAATGCATGCATGATGTTTTGGGGAAGTTTCCCTCGTGATTTAGGGTTGTTGCATGTATGTTGAACACTTGAGTTTTGTTGAGGGTGTGATTCAATTCGACAATAATCGACTATCATTAGTGATAATCGATGATTTGCAAAATTGTTTTGAGTTTGGTTTCAGGAATAATCAATTATCTGGGATGATAATCGATTATCCCTTTCTGCGTGATGTTTTTGGATAATTTTCATTGAGATAATCGATTATCTTAAGTGATAATCGATTATCATAGTGCATTTTTGTGAAAAATGACAAATTTGATGAAGAATGAATGTGAAACAAACTTAAAGAGCCGTGGAACGGGATGATACTCAGACAATGAGATTAATGGTTATGTTTAGGGTTAAGTTTGACTTGTGGTTGAGACTGGAGCATGAGTGAGTGTTGGGATGTACTTGAGTATGTAATTAATGAGCATGAGAGTGAAAGATAAGTTTACTTGTTATACCTCGTAAATCCTGGTTCTATATGCGGATATGTGCTTCCTTTTGCCTTGTGTGCATTGGAAGGTTTGTTCTGGTATTGAGTCTTCCTAGTGTGAAGGTGAGGTGTGGTCCTTGTTCTTGTGTGGCAGGATTACATGTTCCTTAGCTGGATTGCAGGGCTACTCGAGCAGATCAGTAGGGGAGGCTATAGGTGGGTTATAGGAGCGGTTACAGCCAGTGAGGTAGGGTACAGGAGTGAGACAAACTCTTTCCACTATGGTGTTTATGGTAAGGTGATGCTCATGGTGTTGTTCATGACTTGGATAGTCATGATGGTGGTGTACCTATGATAATGATCATGGTAGTTGAAATGCTCCAAGTGTTGCTATGTTGATAACGGTGTTACTATAATGGTTATAGTAGGTAGTTAGCATAGGTGTTATAATGGGTAGATAGACCAAGGGTTTATGTGTGAGATGTTAGTGGTGACATTAAGGGTTAAAGATGGAGGGTCGATGATCGAGTAATTCATTATAATTGAATTGTTTATGTTAGAGGATTAAGAATCCTATTGTTATTAGAATTATGTATGGTGTGTTTGATTATTATTGATATAATTAGTATGTTTATATCTTGTTATTATGATCGTTTTATCGGTAATTTACCACATATGCGTGTTTGTGTGTTTGTGAATGATATTATCGGCGATGATCGTATAATGTGTTATGCATGAGCAAATAATGTTGTAAATGATGTTGAGACATGATAGATTCAAGAAATGACAGAGAACATACTTGGGATTTTTATTAAAAGTTATTATGACAATGTAACTGAAGTTATTTTATTTTCTTTGTTATTTCATTATACTAGTGTTTTGAAACTACTATGTTTTAAACTATGCAGGTTTAAAAGTGAAGGTTTTTGAAAAATACATTTCCACATTATGTTAAAGTTTGAAATTTATTGGTTTTGAATAACCTGTAACATCCTAAAATTTGGGATGTTATAAAGAATAGATCTTGAGTCATTTATACTAAACTCATCATCCAACGTGTATAAAAAAGTATTAGTTTAAGTTAAGTCAAGACAAGTTTTGTCTCATTATAAATGAAACTCAATCCAATATAATTATATTAAATTGAGTTGGATTAGTGAACCGATCCCACATATACCTCAAATAAATGTTAATAAGATTTTTTTTTATTGAAATTTGTAATAGTTATATATATATATAAATATATATATATATATATAACTGTAAAGAGTAGTTTTCATATTTAATGGTAATTGGTATAATTTATTAAATAGTTTTATCCAACAAAATATTTAGGCTTAATAGTCATTTTGTCCTCAATTTCGTTGACAAATCTTAATTTAGTCCCTCGTTTTAAAAGTGTTTGAAATGGATCCTCACTTTTAAAATTTTGAGTCAAATTAGTCCCTTCCGTTAAATAGAAACAAACAGCGTTAAGGGTTTGATGATTTGGCAGAAGACATGTTATTTATAGATATATTTATGCTGACGTGTTAGTGAATGGATGCAGAGATGAAATTTAGAGGTGCACTTGATATTTTCTAGGCGAGGCCCAAGCCCTCTAGGGTTTCTTTTTTTTCTTTTTCAGAAAAGAAGGTCTCTTCTCCACCTTCATTAGCGGCAGCTCTGCCCTCCACATGACCAACGCCGTCGTGCCTTCCTCTGGACGACCAAAACTGTCGCCGGTAGCACCAATCGTTGCCAGAGACACCGCTAGCCACTACAGTGTTCCTCCTTCCGTGCGCACTTGATGACGTCGTTGCCGCTACCATTAGGTTCCGATTCTGAGTAAACGCCGCCGTCCTGCTGAGCAAATCGCGTGTTTCTCCTCTTCGAATCGCAAACACAAATCGCAACTTGTCTTGAGCCCTAATTCCTCCGCTTCACTTCAGCCTCCGATAGCATCACCGTCGATACCGATCAGAATCACCGGCGGCATCGCCTTCGTTGCTGCCTCGCAATCACTGTAACTCTGATCGAGATTCGAAACATCGTCGTCATTCTTCTCCTTCTTCCACTCAACTCAACATTTTTACTCTATCTTTTCTCTTTTTTATTTTTATTTTTTTTCTGTTTCAAGATTTATTATAGTATGTATTGGTCTAAATTTGCTTTCCGTGTAGAATTAAGAGAAGAACATTTGCGTCTTCAATTGAATATTTGAGGTTCTGGAAATCAAATCTACAGAGTATTGGTAACTCTGTTAGATAACAATTTTTTCTTTCCTTTCTTATTCTGTTACTTGTTTAATGATTTATAGATAAAATTTATATTCTCCACTGTCACAAATGGCTTTGAACTCAAATGTTTCTTCAGGCTTTTGTCACCAAAAGCCCTTGACACAGCCAGTCGTCCATCAACCCGTGGAACATCCCCTGAAGTAATGATAAAAGTTGCATCCTTAGCACGGGAACAAAAGTCTATGCTGGTTTAATTGAACTTTTTAAAGCAAGCAACTCAACTAGATAAGAAAAACAGCAAGAATCATTAGTTATGTGCTACCAATCTTACAACTGACCATGGGAAGCACAACTTTTTAAAGCCTAGAAAGATCTCCTCGGAAGCACAATAGAGCTCCTGGGAAGCACAATACTTTCCACGACAATCTTTACTCTTCACATTCAACTTCTAGTTCACTAAAACATCAGCACAAATATATTTATAAAATAACATGTTAGTACTGTTTTCTGCCAAATCATCAAATCTTTAATGCTGTTTGTTTATATTTAATGCAAGGGACTAATTCGACTCAAAATTTTAAAAGTAAGATCCATTTCAAACACTTTTAAAACGAGGGACTAAATTGAGATTTGTCAACAAAACTGGAGACAAAATTAACTATTAAACCAAATATTTAAAAATTAAACAATTTAAAATAAAAAATATTTAAATTTAATATATTTTAATTTTATGAATTTACACATTATCTATCGTCTTCACATATAAAATATTTTTACCCAAGTATGAAAATAACATTTTTAATTGTTGGGATTTAAACAGTAACTTTGGGAGTGAAAATAACAGCACCCATAAAATTGTGTTACAAAAGAACAAAGTAATATAATGTGTATTTCTTTTGGATGATTTGAATCAGAATCTTTCTCTTTAATCTCACTTTAAACTTTTTAAGCTTGTCACAACGTCGATTGTGCCTAGGTTGAGTTGTTCTGAAAACCATATTGAAATAAATATTTTTTGTATAACAGGTTTACCTATTGAATTTTTGTATCTAAAAGAGTAAGTAAACGTAGTATTCATGGAAGAAGAATTAGCCTAAGATAAAAGAATGGAGTAATGATACTTTTACACGCAATTTTTTTTGCAATCATTTGTAAACGTTCATTATTTTTTTATGATTATCAAATAATTGTAATGTGTGTTAAAGTAAGAAATGTGACCTCATGTTCCAACCTCAAAAATAAGGATAGTGTTGTTTGACTTTAAACGTGTGAAAGTTTGGTTGATATTCATTTTTGTTTGAATAAATCTGTCAAGTAAAGGCCATTTAAAAGCCGTCAATGTAGTGAGTCTGTCCTTTTCCTATCAGAAAATCATTGCATTGGCCTACCATGATTTTTTATTTGACCTAAGAAATAACCTATGGCCTAATTTTTTGAATGAACATAGAACTTGAGGTATAGATAATTCATTCCTCTTGATTTAAACCACACACACAGATGATAAGAAAATTCATGGTTGTAGTATATGATGGAAGAACATATTGTATGAACACAACTGAATCAAT
Organism: Vigna angularis; assembly: GCF_016808095.1. Lineage (NCBI taxonomy): Eukaryota > Viridiplantae > Streptophyta > Magnoliopsida > Fabales > Fabaceae > Vigna > Vigna angularis. Next base: position 11,425,356 of record NC_068979.1, read on the forward strand.
CTCAGCCTCCTTTTCTCTTCTCGGATAAGTACATACGTACATACATAGATATAGTGTTTCCATTATCATCATGCAGAACAGCCTAACAGGAGAGAAAATAACACGAAATAGAGTGGAATGGTGGATAGCATGAAGAAGAAAATGATTTGAGAATTCAATGGTTTTCTTGCTCAATATGTGTATAAATGGGAGGTTTGGTTCCTAAGCTTTTGCAGCTACTGGAGTCTCAGCCCTGGTGGCTACTATCTGTTCATATAGATCTCTTATCTTCAAACCAACTATGGTTTGGAAGAGACCTGTGCCATTGTTGCTGCCGGGGAAATCAGCATGCTTCAACATCTGTTGAGTAACTTCTCCATAGAACTTTGTAGAAAGGTTGCTTAGGTGACTCTCAACGTATATTAGTTCATCTAATCTGTCAAACTGTCCATCCATTTCTACAATTGACACCTGTTGCACACAAATCGAAACAAAATCACCAAAAATAAATGCTTATCAGCATGCATGCATGCATTCATTCAAGAACATCTCAGATCGTGTGTGGAAAAGCTTGTGAATTGAACCAGCTCATTAGATTTTGAATACTGCTTTTCTTTACTTCAAACATTCCATTATCTAGTGGACTTTGTTCAAATTGTAAAAGCATTTAGTTAAGACAAATTTCACAATCTTATGGTATATAAACTGTTTAATCAAACCAGCTCATTGTTTTACGAGTCTGTCAACGGACAACTCTTATTTTTAAACAGTTTTTGAATTGAAATTGAAGCTTTGTTCATATAAAACTTCATTTTCAATAAGAAACAACACTAAAAGTTAAAGAAGAAAAGTTGTGTAAAGTCTTTGAATGTGTATACCAAAAGGGTTTTGAAGCATAAATGGAGAGGAGTTTGTACCTCATTTCCGTAGTAAGTGTCTGGTCCATAGGAGAATTTGATGCCAGGGTAGGAGCATGTAAGCTTCCTTCCACATGGTATCCATGAAATGGTAGAGCCCTCATCGAACAAGTAAACTGGACTGAAGAAATTAACTCCTTCTTTCTGTATCAACCTCACTCTTAAAATCTTACCCTCATTGTCATCTGGAATCAGTTGAGTTGGCAACACTTCTATCACAGCATCTGCATATTGCTTTTGTGGATCTGTGAAAAACAAGTGTAGAGGTTAATTAACTTACACATCATCATCATCAATAACAATCATTCACAATAGTTGGGTATGAAGAAAGGAAGTTCTTGTTGAAAGACAGTGTTATAATTGTTTGTGATGAGTTCTTATCCATTACCAATGTATGCTTCAAAATCAGGCTTTCTTGCTTCAATGCTAGCCTTGATGCTTTCAAGACTATGTCCACGCTCTGCCATGTCTCTCTGAAATATTTGCAAAATACTAATGGTGTTAGTTCACAGCAATGGAAAGAATATAAGAAACCTATTGAATTGTATATTTTGTGTTTAAAATTACCTGAATTTTCCAAGCGAATTTCACCTCATTGCTAATGTCTAGGTAGATGCTAAAGTCCAAGAGGTCTCTGACACGGGAATCAAACCTGCATTCAAGGAGGAGTTTCAATATCATCATACTCACAATCAAATAAACTGATAAGATGCAAGACAATTACTGATTTATTCAACTTGTTTCAAAGAAAACACTCTTTATTTTTATTAGATTTGAGAAAAGTTTAAAAAGTAAGTAACTATTTTTCTATATTTAAGTGTCATTAATAAGCACTTAGTGCCACAAGGCATATACACTATTAAGTTAGCCAAACGTGATCACCAGCATATGCACTACTGAGAAGAACAATAACAACAGATAAAAGTATAAGAAGAGGATTAACTATATGAGAAAAAGTATTATAATAATACAAGACTAGGGAGAGAAACACAGAAAGGGGGGGAAAAACTTTATTAAAATGATTAAGAAACTTAGCCATATTAACGGAAAGGGCGAGTACGTAATGGTCATGTATTCAGTTTAGACATGAAAGGTTGAATTAATCGAATATTCTATTTCCCTTTTACGTAAACTTCAAATATATAATTATGGATTTTTTTTCACACTCTTTGAGTGTGAAACGGGTAAAAAGATGAGAGATAAAAAAAAGGTGAAAAGTGAAATAATTCCATGTCATGAAGAAAGAGAATAGAAATGATAAAAAAAAAGTAGGGAAAAATAAGTATAAGTCAAAATCGATCTAATATTTTATAAGTGTAGTTCAGAACTATGAAAGTATCGAAATCAAAGAAGATTAGAGTAACAGTGAATAATAGTATCAGAAGAAGATTAACAGTGAGTAGAATCAGAAAAGAGTAACAGTGGATCCATGTTGGCCCACCATAGGTTAGAAAGTCACTAGCAAATTCCTCAGCCATACAATCAAAGAAAAATAGATAAGGTATATCAGCTTAACAACTCGTGTCACATTTCATTCCACACTTCACAGAATAAAAGTTAGAGAATTTTTCAAACACCATAACATCCCCAACTCGACCCAGTTTCTGAAGATTCACCATGCAATACAATTAACCATTAATCCTAAGTTTCAATTCATATAAAAGTTAAACTGTGAGTGACAGAAGTTTCCTGAAAAGTTAAATAAAAGAAAGATTAATTCAGTGAAATAGTTCTAACGATGAAATGAGAAAATGAGAAACTTACATTGGGTGCAAACCTTCAATGACTAAGATTTTGGGAGGTTTGATGAGCTCAGGGGGGTCCAAGAGACCAGTGACATGGTTGTAGATTGGTTTTTGAACAGCAATTCCATCTTTGATTGCTTTAACTTGTTCATACATCAGATCAAAATCGTTGGCTCTGGGGTCAAGGGCAGTGACTCCCTTCTCCTTTCTGCCAGTTCTATCCAATGAGTGGTAATCATCCAAGCATATGACTGTGGTGGTGTCACTGATGAGAGTGTTGGAATCAGGGTTGCCACCCTTTGGTGGTTCTGCTGCTCCTCCAAACACACTGGTAAGCCTCCTCATGAAGGTACTTTTTCCACAACCTGAGTCAGCAGCCAGACCAATCACCACTGTCTGTTGGTCACTTGCTGCACATGTTATCACATAGCTTCTGCCACTGTTGATGCCCCTCTTGCTGTTCCTCCTGCTTGTGGTGTAGAATACTACCTGCTTTTGGTGAAAACTCAGTTGTGTTTTTGATGGGGTTGAGATGGAGCAATTTGTGCTGAGAGATTGTGTTGAGTACACAGTGCAAGCTGCCATTTTCTCTTTTTCCCCCTCTAGAGAATTCTCATACAAGAGATGTTGAAGTGGCCTTTGTTGGAGGGTTATTAAGGAAGTTACATTCCAAGAAGAAGTTTGGAACACATATAAAATATGAGGTGGAACTAAAACCAAAACAAAAGGCAGTTAAGCAGGAAAAGAAAAAAAGGGTATCTTCCTGTTTGAGTTTCTGTGACTACCCCTTGTTTTCGACAACCTTTGAAGTCATTTGAATGATACAAAAGGTACTGCCTTATCAAAATCAATCAGCAACAAAAGGGTATAGCAGTCTTTCTATATTTTCCCCTAAGAAAATAATATACTGTGACAAAAGCACACCAGATATTTTTGCATTATTTGAGTTATTAAAAAATGGAGAATTTGATCAGATTATGACAGACATGAATGAATAAACAAACATGGAAGCTGATAGAGCTGAGTGGCTGGAGCAGCTTGGATATTTGATATGACACGTGGCATGAGTTTAGTGGGTGTTTGAAGATGAGGGATTAGGGGTGTAGAGTGAAGTAGATTTCAAGAGGAGAGTATGCCATCCAATTCTATCTTGGTCTCTTGGTCTCTACTAGTCCTTGTGTGTGTGTGTGTGCAAATGACTCTTTTCTTTTCCCTTTCTTATTTTTGATCAACAATGTATGAAGTGTGAGGCTTGCTATAAAAACAAGGAGGAGGACCATGATTCATCAAGGACCACATTTTTTTCTTTCACAATCTCACTAAAAGATGTGGTTAGGTGGTGTGGTAACCAAAGCATACCAGAAAATGTGAACTTCAATTTGATAGCCTTTTTAAGAACCATATGGTGAAATCAATATGCTACTAAAATTGAAGGTATCATTTATCAGTAATATGTGTGATGTGTGTATCTCAGGGTTCGGCTCATGGAGGTAACTTAGAAACCAAAAGAATAAATCACTACCAATCACTTAATTAGTTAAAGGTTCACTTAAGTTGTAAGTATCTTATAAATATAAATTCTTTTAATTGATGTATGTTAAAAAATTGTTTTATTAAAAGTTTAAAATTATTTTTATTTTTATATGCTTGAAATTTAATTGAGTTAAAAGTTCTATCTTAAATATAAATAAAACAATATTGAAAAATATGTTGAAGAGATTTCATGATCTCTTGTAAGTAATTCATAATATATATTGATAGTGAATCTTTTTGTTAGAGCGGCTCCAGCGGAATTGTTAGTGTGTGATAAGTTGTCGTTGAAGCTATCAAATTAATACTACTTTTTAAGGCAACTTCAGTATTGCCAAGTAGTATATAAGAAAGTAGATAGGGTTAACGTAACCTTGAGTCATCCCCCAACAAACACGGAATTGCTTTCGAATATCTGACTCTTATGAATGTTATGCAATGCTTATGAATAAAAGTAATGGTTTAAGAATATTTAAAGAATAAATAAGAAATTTAAAAACAGTTATGATGAAAATAGGCTAATTTCATTGTTTTTCCAAGATAGATTCATCATCGGTTATTCACGAATAATTGTTCAATTAATTATTGTTTAAGTTTCAAATTAATTAAAGTACATTCTTAATTAATTTGAGGGTGATCGTGCATTTAACCAAAGTAAATTCTCAATCAAATGCAAAACTTTTCTAGATTAATAAATTCAACCAAAGTACATTCTCAATCAAATTATATTGTGTTTAATCATGTCTATTCTTAAATCTCCTAACCAAATTAAAAGTTAATCAATCAAAGTAAATTCTCAATTGATTATAGTTGAAATTATTACTAATCAATCAAAGTACATTCTCAATTGATAGTAAAAACCATTTAACCATATGAAAGTTCCTAAATTAAATCAAAGTAAATTCTTAATTAAACCTAGAAACCCTAGAACTCATATAATCAATATGCATGTAGATTCAAACACATTATGATGCAAAAATCTTTGCTTTTAACAAGATAGAGAGATGAAAGACATAGAGAGAACAACTTAAATCAATAACCAAAGTAAACAATTGCATTAACTAAACTTAACCTCAGAATCCGTCATGGAATTACAGCAGAATAGCCCTAGATGCTTAACTCTCCATGAATGGAGTTGAATACAAGATGAAATAAGAGAGAGAGAAGTATGAGAGAATGAATGAATTGAAGTCCCTCCTGGGTCTCTTAATATAGGGCTTGCTTGGGCTTGAACTCTGAATATTCAATTGGTAGAATCTTTTATCTTATATCTTTCAAATAACTAAAAGATTTAAATAATTATAACATTATTTGGAAGATACTTTCTGTTGATATTCCCAAATTAAATTAATTCAACAACTGAATATTATTTTCTTTATCTTTTCTGACTTTCCAAAATTGCACAAATGCCCTGAAATTTCCTCTATCTGTACTTTAGCCCCTTCTGAATTTCTAAAATTGCAAGAAAGTCCCTTAGTTGACCAGACTTTGACTAGAGAAGGCTTGTTGACCAGCTTTGACTCATATGGTCGTGGCCAATGGAAACTCGCCATGTGTCACCTCCTTCTCCACCCAAAATTAGGGTTTCAGCAAATTGGGGAAAATGGCTTCCCACTCCGCCTCTGCCTGCGTCGTGAATTGAAAAGTAGCGCGTTGAGGGTTTTCGCTGTTTGCATTTTCTAAGTGCAGGTTGTGGTCGTTTTGGATGCTGGCTTGGAGGAGATGCTCGCGATTTCTGGTTCTTGATTGGTTTTCTGTTTGCAGGTTTGGGGTTGGAGATGACAGCGAGGATGCGCGATGATAGCTGCCATGGGAGATACGTGTTGACGGTCTGATGCGTGGAGGCTTCTCTCGATGGCTGGGGCGATGAAGAAGAGGGAGTCGCGGTCAGGAAAAGGCGTACAGTGCTCCGGCGATGGTGGATCTCGCAATGAAGGTCTTCGCGATTCTGGGATTTGGGTTGCTGCAGGTGTGAGTTCGTGGTTGCGGCAGCCATAGTGGCGCGATTGCGGCGCGGTGAAAGGGATTGCAAGTGAGAAGAGTGGTGTCGCGACGGCTGCGTGGAGAAGGTGGAAGATGATGCTCATGGGTTAGGGCTGAGGTGGCAAGATGTGGTTGGCTAGATCTGTGTGGGGAGGATTTGGACACGTGGCATGATCTGGTGGAGTCTAGCTTAGGAGGGGTGTGTATAGGAAACTTAGGGAGGTGTAGTAGAAATGGGTTACTGTTTGGCTTAGTATTGGGCCTGTTTCAGAAATAGGAGTATATGTAGGGATTTTAAGGGGTGTAAGGATAAAGTCTGCCATTTTGGCCCATTTGTATATTATTCTGCAAATAAAATCTGATTTTGGGCCTTGAATTGCCATTTGAACCAATAAAACTTATATTCTCAGCTGCACAAATAAACATTAGAACATCCAAGAATAATTTATGCGCTAAAACTTACTTTTTACGTTTCTTTATTTCCCAAACCCAATAATTTCAATCATCACAAATTCACTTAAAATCAATCATTTAAACACAATTATCCCATCAAAATTTTAATTTTCAAACATAAATGTGGGCATAAATATGCACTCATCAGTGTGGAATAACAAACCATAAAGGTTTTTAATACGAACGTGTGCCTTTTAATTTCTATTCAATTAAACTTACCAAAAGCAAATAATAAAGACAAATAAAGAGAGTAAGGTTGAGAGAAATTTGCATAGATGATTTTATCCTGGTTCGGATCTTACCAATCCTACGTCCAGTCGCTTATCTCAAAACAAGATAAAACGTTTACTACTCACAAAATAATTACAAATTACAATCACAAAGAAACAATTTGTAAAAGTTTAGAAACCACCTCTCTTGATACCACAAGAGATGAACCTACACCTCTTTTGAGTCTTCACAAAGGGTGAACACCTCCTCCGAATACTTCACGAAGGATGAACTTCCTCTTCCGAACACCTCTTCAGACACACCAAGGATGAACTGGCTATTTCTTCTGTCACCGTAGCAGCACTTCACCAGCTCCACAGACACGAGTTTCACAAGCCGAACAAGAACACACAAGTCTCAATGATTTCTGAGTACTAGAACACAAGGGAAGAGTTGTTGTTGATGGAAAATGAGAGCCTATTTATAGACTCACGCAAATACTCTTCCGATCTTCGTTTTCAGCCATTTAACGCTTTTAATCGATTAATACAAGTGTTAATCGATTAAAATGAGTACAACGACTAGTTTTCAAAAGTCAAAAAACTCCAACAGTCATCTTTAATCGATTATTTTAAGGATTAATCGATTAACTAATCGATTAAAATAGGTATTAATCAATTATTTCCATGTCAGTTGAGTTTTCAGCACCTGCAACGTTTTAATCGATTAATACTTGATTTAATCGATTAAAATCGTGTGTTTTTTTATTCTGAACAGCAAATACAAAGTATGAAAATACAAGAATTAAAACCTACTACAAATCTAAGTTATAAACCTTAAACTATAATTATTACAAAAGCTTTTTATAACAAAAACAAGTCTTCAAAGGATCTTCATGAATCTTGATATATCTTGACTTGATTTGGACATCATCAAAACTTCATCTTCATCATTTTGCTAACATTCTCCCCCTATTTGATGATGATCAAAAATTCCTTTGAATTAAAGTTTTTAGTAATAATCTGGATAAAAACACAACTTATAGAGGAAAAGAGCATTAGAGAATAATAATAAGCTTTAAACATTTTCTCCCCCTTTTTTATCATAATTGAAAAGTTGTGTTTCATGTTCTCCCCCTAAGATAATGCTCCCCCTTAATAAAAGCATGTATGCATAAAATATAATTCAAAATTAAAGATTTATTCAAACATACACATTAGGAGATTTAAAGCATATGATTTTAGGATAAAGAATTTTTTTTTTTTTAAAACAACCTACTTTGAACCATACCATATAAAAATTTTAAAGCATAGAAAATATGGCTGAATTTTCAAAAATGCACCAAATGAAAAAAAATGCAATCCTAAGAGATTTCTAAAATTCCTAGATCTCTTCTAATGTTTACCCCTTTTTGATATATCTCCAAATTCGTTGTGTAATGATATTTTCTTGAGATCTTCGTCTTGGGGATTGTCATCACTCTTCTCTTCATTTGTTGTCTTTGTCAACTCTTCAAAATTACCTGCATCAAATTTATCTAACTCAAGAGGTTTTGCCTCAAGGTCTACAATTTCATCAAAACCAACATGCTTGAAATAAAATTTTCTTAAAAAAAATAAAAATTAAAATTAAAAGTTAAACATTGTCCTTTGGGTTATATAAAAAAATCATTTTACAACCCAAACATATCTACCACTTGGAACACCATAATGCTTAATTTTACATTTATTTGAAGTATGACCCATTTTCATACAATAAAAGCATGATACAAAGTTTGTGTTCCTATAAGTTGTTCCTTTTTCTACCCATGTTCTACGGATTCTATTATTATGTTTATTTTTAATTTTAGGAACATACTTATTTTTAACAACCTTATTTTCATTATTTTACTACATCCTCCTAAGGTTGTGTGTTCTAGTAGTTTATTAAAATTTTCGCAAGAAGCACATTCATCACTATTAGTAAATTTACCCTTTTCAAAAAATAAAACTTTATTTTTCAAATCTTTATTTTCTTCAAAAATATTTTCAAAATTTAATTTTAAATTTTTATTTTCTTCAAGAATATTTTCAAATTCTGATTTCAAATTTTTTTTTCTTCAAAAATATTTTCAAAATTTAATTTTAAATTTTTGAAATCCTTTTTCAATTTCTTATGAGCTTTATCTAATTTTTCATATTCTACTATTAAAGCAGCATAAGTTTCATGCAATTCATCTTCACTAATTTGACTATAATTATCAGAATCGCTAGATGTACTTACTTGGCTTCCAGCGTCGTCGTTCACCACTAAACAGACGTTTGCTTCTTCATCAGATTCGCTCAAGTCGGAAATTGTTTTTGTCATCGTCCCATGCGATGTAGGCTTTCTTTTTCTTGAAGTTTTTCTTTTCCTTTATTTCTTCATTCTTCTTTTGATTTGGGCAGTCCGCTTTTAAATGCCCCATTTCTCCGCAACCATAACATTTATAGTGTGAGGAAGATCCTTGATTTTCTTTCTTTTCGAATTTTAATCTTCCTTTGTCTTTTGATTTCATGAACCTGTTGAGCCTCTTTATCATGAGTCTCAAATTTTCTTCATCTTTTGAGTCTTCATCTTCCATTTTGTTCTTGCTCCTTTCTACCTCAAATTTTAAGGCTAGACTTTTTTCTTTGTTTTTGCCATTGCTTCTTCTTCATCTAGTCTTCCAAGGTCAAGTTTATGCTCTCTCAACTTTCCAAATAATGTCGTCATAGTCATTGTGTTGAGATTTTGTGACTCAGAAATTGCAGTCACTTTCGGTTGCAACGACCTATCTAAAGATTTCACAAAATTTATATTAAGTTCATCATTTTCGAAAGACTTACCTAGTCCAATGAGATGATTAACGATGTTGGTGAAGCGTTTCTGAACGTCTGAAATTGTTTCTCCTTGCTTCATCATGAACATTTTTTATTCCTGGATCAAGGTATTCTTTCTAGCTCTCTTTACGTCATTTGTACCTTCGTGGGTTACTCTCAGCACTTCCCACATTTCTTGAGCAGTCTTACAAATAGAGATCCTGTAAAAGTCGCCAACGGTTAAAGCAGATAAAATAATGTTCCGAGCTTTCACATCATTTTGAAACCTTTTCTTTTCTTCAGCAGTCCACTGAACACGAGGCTTTGAATCCTGCATATTGTCAGTAGGAATAGAAGGACCAAATGCAATAACTTCCCAAATATCACAATCAATGGACTCAATAAATATTTGCATTCTAACCTTCTAGAATGCACAATGTTCACCTGTGAATAGACTATTGATAGAAGCACCCTCTACAAATGTTTGATATGATCCTGCCATTTGAATAACTATCAAATCAAGTTCTGATACCAATTGTCAGAGCGGCTGCAACGGAATTGTTAGTGTGGAATAACAAACCAAGAGGGTTTTTAATACGAACGTGTGCCTTTTAATTTCTACTCAATTAAACTTACCAAGCAAATAAAGAGAGTAAGGTTGAGAGAAATTTGCACAGATGATTTTATCCTGGTTCGGATCTTACCAATCCTACGTCCAGTCGCTTATCTCAAAACAAGATAAAACGTTTACTACTCACAAAACAATTACAAATTACAATCACAAAGAAATAATTTGTAAAAGTTTAGAAACCACCTCTCTTAATACCACAAGAGATGAACTTACACCTCCTTTGAGTCTTCACAAAGGATAAACACCTCCTCCGAATACTTCACGAAGGATGAACTTCCTCTTCCGAACACCTCCTCAGACACACCAAGGATGAACTGGCTATTTCCTCTGTCACCGTAGTAGCACTTCACCAGCTCCACAGACACGAGTTTCACAAGCCGAACAATAACACACAAGTCTCAATGATTTTTGAGTACTAGAGCACAAGGGAAGAGTTGTTGTTGATGGAAAATGAGAGCCTATTTATAGACTCACGCAAATACTCTTTCGTTCTTCGTTTCTAGCCATTTAACGCTTTTAATCGATTAATACAAGTGTTAATCGATTAAAATGAGTACAACGACTAGTTTTCAAAAGTCAGAAAACTCCAACGGTCATCATCTTTAATCAATAATTTTAAGGATTAATCGATTAACTAGTCGATTAAAATAGATATTAATCGATTATTTCCATGCGAGTTGAGTTTTCAGCACCTGCTCTTGATTTAATCGATTAAAACTGTGTGTTTTTTATTCTGAACAGCAAATACAAATTATGAAAGTACAAGAATCAAAACCTACTACAAATCTAAGTTCTAAACCTTAAACTATAATTATTACAAAAGCTTTTTATAATAAAAACAAGTCTTCAAAGGATCTATATGAATCTTGATATATCTTGACTTAATTTGGACATCATCAAAACTTCATCTTCATCATTTTGCTAACACTTTTCATCTTAATACTATAATTTAATTAAAGTTAGAATAGTAATTAGTTTAGAATCATAATTATCGACATAAAAATCAATCTAGGAGTATACACCGGATCCTTATAACATCAATCTTCATTGTTACCATTGGAAAGTGAAAACTAATTGTATTTTGACACTTCTGATTAGAAAAACACTCATTAGTTGAATAATACCAAATCCGATGAAAAATTATTTATTGGCAACAATATTAAGAATGATATCATTGTAACAATTCTTGAGAGAAGCTTAAACTGAATTTTCTTGATTTAATAAACAGAAACTTTAAAGTCAAAAGACCAACGTGGATCTTAGCTTCAAATGGTATTAGAATTGGTTTGGCTGATGATGTTCGATGACAATTAGAATACCTTGCGTATGCCCAATCGCTATTAAAGAAACTCTTTGAGCAAAAGCTTTACGAAGTTGTTCAACCAGTTAGTCTATATATTCTGGTCATTTTCCAACCAAGCTATTATATAGAGATATAAACATCCCTTTGACTTTGAAAACCTAAAGAAGGGATGTTCGTCATTTGCACACGGACGCTGAAAGTTGCATGCTTTGACCCTTTTACGACATTCCGATGGAAGTCAATTTGGTTTACTCAAGATCAATATATTAGATATTTATAAACACTTTGCCGACTCTTTTATCGTTGTACTGCCATCAATTTAAAATGTAAAGGTATACTTTTGAATTGTTTAAAACGCAAGGTTTAGAATGATTCGAAGTTCTGAAGTACGTCACAGATTTAAAAACATTTTGGGTTGATCTACGTACACTAAACCATTGGCGTTTACTACCAAAGGAAAATGGTTTGAGCATGTTGCTTATTATAAATTTGCGAATGTGGAAATTATTATAAATTTGGCATACCAGAAATGTATACTATGCAAAGTTTGGTACGAGAAGTAGCATTCAAGTAGCATAGCTACAAATACTTGGGCTTTCCGGCGGAGAATATTCTTGAATATCTAAGTATTTATTAATCGACAACTTGATAATTCTTTCTGACATTTTAACTGGGATTATCTCATGCACTAAGGCCTCTGCTTAGGTGTACAAACGCGAAGTCCCAACATGCGATTCAAGGTGATAATAACAGCTCGGTTTGAAGGGAAACGAAAATGTCTTTTTAACGAAATTTGAGTCCACCATTCCAGTTCTAATTTTGAAGTATCGAAATGTCTAGTTAGTGAAAATGTTTGATATGTTTGTTTTCCTTTTCAGTAAATATTAATATGCACGTCAATGTCTGCGTTTTTATTAGTATTAATAAACGTGTATATGAAAAATAAAGGCCATTTATCTTCTTCATCGTCAAATAATTATAATTAAAAGAAAATTGGCAAATAATCTTCCTAGGGTAATCTAAATAAGTGAAACTTACAAATAATTTACTAATAGAAAAGCATGGAAACCATAAAAAACCAAATAGTGTTTATCGTGAAGTAAGAATGTAACTTTAGTAGACAAAATGACGCCTACCCACGAGCCACAGAAAACCGGATCTCATTTGCTGGTGCGGCTGGTGGCGTCGAGCTTTCTTGCTTAATTTCCTTTTTACCGGTACTGTTATTTTTTTTTTTGGGTTAGTTTGCATAAAAATCATTTGTCAAAATGAACCTGATTATTGAGAAGAAATATTAGAAAAATTCTAAACTGAATTTGATCATGATAATACTGCCCTACTATAATGGGAAAAACTGAAACAGTACTTTTTAGTATTAACAAACATTTCCAGAGCAACACGGATAAATATAAAGTGCGGGCAAGTGGATGCTCAACTCATCCCCACCAAAAAAATGTAACTAATTAAATTATCGAATGTGTGCGATAACCTTGAAACAGGTTATAGCTGGCAAGGTGTGACAAACATGCTGATAAGGATCCAACTCCTTGGTATGTGTATTGTTTTCCATTGAGAAATAAGTGTTACCCCAAACACACCATTAGTCGTACGAAAGTAAAAAGAGAATTAATTTAGGACAAGAATACGTTGCTTTTACCCTTTTAATAGAGAACTATCTTTTTTAAGGCGCATCAAAACTGCAATACAACTACAATAATACTTCACAGAAAATCCACTACATATCTGCCTATCGAAAGCAGATTCTCTTTTCAACGGAGGGAAATACATTACACAGTATTGTACAAGCTAAACCCGGGTACAGTAACTACAAAGAACACAACCAATATTACACACGAAGATATTGTATGACAAAATTAAGAGGATAGACAAAAGAATATGCTAAGCCACACTGGGAAGTGACAACACTATCAAAGCCGTCGGATCAAAATCCTGAGAAGAGTCTCACTTATGCCCTCGGAAATACATGTATATTTTCTGCAGACACAAACGAAAAGGAAACAACCACGTTAAACACGTATTCTATAATACTTCATGGGCAAGTCAAAGAAACTGAAGTAAAAATATGCATAAAAAAAGCCCCCCCGCGGAGTCTGTTGTTTATATGCGAAAACGTCATATAAACCACAATGAAATACAAAAGTAAATAATAAATAGCCCGAAGATTATTTCATGGGAATAGAAAAAAGAGAATTCAAATCAATGAAGATGTCCCTAACCTGGAGTACCCATAAGCTTAGAAGAGCCTCCAAGCAAAACATCCCGAATCCAATCAAATAGAAAATCTGCAAGAATACAAAACATTGGTAGCATCAAACAAGTAAGCACGGGGAAAAAGGATAAGAAGCTTGATCTTACCTACATTATAGACCAGAAATTCAAAATAACAAAGGGATAGGAATTTTCATTTTTCCGGCTACTTCAAGAATTGATAAATGCGATCAAATGTTTTTCCACCCATCCTTTGATAGTTTACGGCACCTAAACTGTTGTGTGAAAACATAACACAACAGCAAGAGCAGACTATGGTCCTTATGATAATCATTGTCTATGGTTTCTCAGACAAAGTCAACCAAATCATCATTACTTCAACATTCTCCAACACCCCAAGACACTTAGTGCAAATATATTATACACGAGATCATAATTCCGAGGGAAGAAGACGTATTCAACTTGAGAATATTAATTGCCTTCATGTGTATTTACTTCAAAATTATTAATATCACACATATGTAAAGCCATAATATTAGAATTTGGTACGCAGATATTCCTTCGGAAAAAGAACCTCATTTACGAAATTCCAATAGTCACGAGCAACGCATGAATAGAAATGTTTCTAACCATCATGCAAAATATTATTTGAAACAAAATACTTAACCATATCAATTGCAACCTTAGAAAATAAAATTCTCATGGCTCATTAATATTAAATTATGATATTCTAAAACATAGCTAACAATTTTACCCATCACAAAAATAGTTATGAGTACATGGAATACAACTTACCCCAACCAATAGATGGTCTGAGAAGACATCAATTGCAGCAAGGATGCCCCTGCAATTTAAAATAAATTAATTGAAATGTACCTAAAAGGAAATATATATTCGTGTATACATTTACTAATACATACGACTAAGGAAAAGGGTGACAGAAAAAAACTTGTTGATGAATTTATGAAGGATTTGATCATTCTTAGAGTCAAGTAGTGTTTTTCTTCCCCACCCCGATTTGAATGATATGACAAAATACCAATAAACATATAAAAACACTGATGTTCATTGCTTGCATATGCCTACACAATGGAAAAAACTGAGCCAAACCTCCGGAAAACTTACAATATCCTATCATTCCCTTTCACTCGTGTTTTATAAGGTCATTTTTTCCAAACAAGCTGAAAAAGAACTTTTGGTTACAAAACATCCAATTTTAGCAAACTTGCTCCATCATACAAAGAAAAGGCCTATCACTAGTACAAACCAGTAGTCTCGGAACACAGGTCCTTGGGGTGACTTGGCTTTTAAACCATTTTTTTATCAGCACTCACTTTTAAACCATACTTTATTCAAAAAGTACACACCCAATAGCAACCAGATAAAAAAAATACAAAATAAAAAAAAAAAACTCCATAAAATTCAAGTGAACTGTGTAATACAATTTGTAGGACTTACGTCAATGATTTCCCATGAAAAACAACTGGAGGGGCGATTGCAGCAAAAATGCAAAATGCAATATGAAGCTGCATCAAGCCAAAATAATAAAAGAATTAATAAGACACTATCTCGGTAGTATGAAACAAGTATAATGTAATATAGATTAACATACCAAGTAGAACATGAAAAACCAACCAAACTTCAGTGCACTATCCGTCCTGCATATTAGAGGTAATCATGAGCTCGAACCATTTGCACAATCAACTGCCTATTCTAGTCAGATTATTTAAGAGAAATCACCACTCTTTTAATACCAGCTTCCAGAGACAGATTGTAAAAAACAAAAAAAAAAATCTAATCAATTATAGAACAACCCAGCTTACCTCATAGCACGATAGAGAGGCCTGTACCAAAGAACATATGAAAGGGGAACACCCATTAGAGCATATATCACCGCAAGGAAAAAAATTTTAACACCTGGACATTGAAAGCTTCGCATTAAGGTCCAAATCACATCAATAAACTAGATAGCTGTAAATATTCGAAGTTTAGAAGAATGAGCTTACCACCGCCTCTGATCCAACAGACAATTACAGCAACTACATTAAAAACTAGGCAGAGAACAATTCCTGCAAATATAGCACACAATAAGTGGAAGAAAAAAAATCAGATACATACAAGTTTATAAAGGAGCCAAGAACGTGGGAAAAAAATAAGGGAACCTACAGGGAACGTTTGTGTTTACAACTTACAAGTGTGTCTATCAAGTTAAAAGTGTCTATAAACAAGGAATGCATTTTAAAAAATTATTAACGAGGCTCTGGATACTAGCTCCTCTTTCTACTAAGAATATGTTTGGACTGATGGAAAGTAATAGAATGCAGAGGAATAAAATTTAAAATGATGGAGTTCATGCCATCCGATAGCTATTTTACTTCCCTCTAATTTGAGGAATGTGGGAAAGAACTGATTTATTTTTCTTAACCATCCCATTTACTTCCCATATTATGCAACGAAAATTTTCCTACCATACCATCATTTATAAAATATCCAATTCACAGTTAAGTATTTTTCAATGTAGTCAAAAATCATGATTTAAATTGAAGAACTGCATGATTACACAATTTCATATCACCCTGTAAATCCTGGTTACGGGAAGAATTCAAAATTTATGGATGTACGAATAGGCAGCCTTTTACAAGTTGGGTTTCACATGTCAGATTCTCGACTTATTAGGAAAAAAACAGATTGTGTTCCGGGAGTATAATCTCGAGTTTAAATAAGTTGGTAAATTTTCATTCTTTACAATCCATCATTAGATAATATAAGTGTAGCCCAAAGTTATGATTACGAGAAAAACACTTTTATTTGGCAGAACTAACAGAAGTTACTAGATACTAAATAAAAGAAGACACATAAGAAGTTATATTACCCAGTACCAAGCATGTAATCCACCAACCTTGTAATGAATAAACAGAAAATATGTGAGCAATCATACCTAACCAACTTGCAAAGGCCAAATATTGCAGCCTCTGAGCATGAACCGGTATCTCATTTGCAATATCATGGTGAATGATTGGGAACAATGGAGGCCAATTCTTATCATCAACAGGAACACCAGCTGATAAGCATATTTATTTTTCAAACAAGAAAAATATGTTATTAACTCAGCATAAATATAGAGACAATTGAAGGGCCAACATGGTGGCGGTTTGTCATTCACCTCTAGCAACAGCCTCTTCTCTTTTTTTTATTTCCTACAGATGCATTTTCAAAGGGTCATAAAATCAATAAACAGTATAGGATAAAATTAACAGTGGCAAGAGCAAGGCTTGTACATTCAGTCAGTTAAGGGAATATAGGTATATCACTGTTGATGACATCAACAAAAATAATGCTTAATTGTAAAATCTACCTTCTCTCTCCGTTTTAAATCTGCTTCCCAAGCTGCTAGCTCCTGACCTTTTTTCTTCGAGTCCTATAAAATATCATGGAGAATAAAATCAGCCCATCCAAAAAGAACCTTACAGTCTTAAGAGAAAGTCTCTGAATTAGCAATGACATTACATTTGTAGTATCCAAAGGAATATCAACTGTAGCATCATGTCTTTGACCATAACCCAGTGGTTCAGATGCTACTGGTGGACTACGTGCACGATTCTGTAAGACCAATAGCATGAAAAAAAAAAACACACCGTGAATTAAATCAAACAATAAACATTAAATATCAAGCCTTTCAAAAGTAGTAAATTGCACAAGTGATGACAGTTATAGTGTCAACGTTATTTCACAAATGTGTTCTAAATTAGAATTTAAAGTTAGTTCCTCAGAACTTACAAGGTCTTCAACTAATTAAATATCTCTTGTAAACACACATGCAGCTAAATTAACTCTGGACTCATGCCCAAACCAAGACCTCGGTTATGTTCTGTTGTAAATGATAAACATCGCATTTAGGCAACGTAGCAAGTGAAAGCAAACTAACACGCAGCCTGCTAACTAAATGAAATGCATAACAACCAAACCTATCACACAACCACACTTTAGAACAACTTTTTTTAACATACAAATTCACAATGGAGATGTAATTAAACTTTTATTCTTTTCATATAACTGGAATTTGAATAGTCAACAACCGAGGGACTTCACGGTTCACAAAAAATACGCTTAATACAGCAGATGAAGCATGTACAAATTCTAACAAACTACATTTGTTCATTTACCTTCAGCAAACCCAACCCAACACTTCATCTAGGCTATGCTTGTCCTAACAGACTAGCATGCGGAGTAACTTGACCTACTCAGTGTGCGCAAAACTGAGCAAACAAAAGACTAATGTGCAGCATCAATCATTTCAAACCAAAAAAACACTTATTGGCTAATTCCAATTAACTCACTCACCCTTTCCAATTATGGATGTTCCAGACATTGAACCACAACAAAGAATAAAAACACCGTACTGCAGCTAGCAGCTAAGCATCGAATAACCATTTCATTCTCGCACATTTTCCAATTCGCGGATTCACTTAATTGAGCATGACAGAAAACACCGTAACCGAACAACAAACCTACAAAAATTCCAGATCCAAGTCCTCCACAAACATCTACACTACGTCCCGCACCGATTTCTCGTGTCGGTGCGATACAGGACACACGCTACGATTCAGAACACACTCCTTCTCAATTAATCACGTCCGCAGCCAAACAAAAAGAACCGAAGCGAAAGCATAGCGTCGCAAATCAACGACAGATCCAGATCAAACGACAAGTCACCTAAGCAGTTCTATATTTATACTAATACCGTTAAAAAGAAATTTAGAACGGAAAAACCGTTGGATCCGATTGAGAATCTTGTAAGCAACTAAATATAGAAATCGAAAGAGACTGAAGGGATTAAATTACCGAGAAAGGATTCACTTCTTCCTCGTCAAACGGATTGGGATCGTGGTTGCGATTCATGGCGAAAAGTTAGTTAGATCCGTGAAAATGTGCGAAGAAGATTGTTGAGATGATATTGGGTACGTAAGGGAGTGAGACAGTGGTAGTGCGTGCGGTGAGAGACCGCACTTTTCACGCTTTCACTAGCTACCTGGCTTGTTTGCAACGCGGGATATAGTTTTGGAATTGGGAGAAAAAGGCAACTAAACTTGAATTTGAACACTTTGCCCCTTCATTACTTCACATTTACGATTCGTGCCACTGCGTCGGTACGCTGCTGCTTTCAGTGAGGTGTGTGAAGTGTGAAACATAAGAGAGTTCACGTGATTCTCGCGTGCAGGTGTACCATGTGGGGAATGTTGGTTGGCCACTTCAGCTATGGAGTATGGTAACTTGTGGAGGCTACGTCAGTGGATCATTGCTCGTGCAAGCGGTGACTTCGTTTCGTACCAACATTATCACTTCCTTTCATAAATTTTTCAAAATTTGGTCCCAACGGACTTCGTTAGGGACAGGTAACTTGCATCTCGGCACAAGTCGTGAGTTCATTACCAAATTTGAAATTCGAACCACCAATGTATATTTTAAATTTTAAATTTACATCATGCGTTTGCTGATTCATTTTTTTGTTTTGAGAAATAAAGCAGCTTTGCATACATCATTTCGAACAACTTTTTGTTTCGCACCCTATTAAATATTGATTTCATGACATTATATGGATAAACAAAAATTGCACGTATCTCTTTCTTCGTCAATTCCTTGTGCTCCATTTCAATAAATTAAAACTATCTCATCAAAGTCAAATCAAAGTGTTTGGTTATACAACGAGGGGCAAAATTAACTTCAAGGTCAAAAAAGTAAAAGTGGTGACTCTGAACATGGAAACATGTTAGGAGTGAATCTTCTTACACCTCCTCATCCTGCATCCCTAAAATTACCTATTTACCCTTCATTTAATTAAAAGTCAAAACGGTAATTAATAAATTAAATATTTTTTAATCCTCAACCATTTTTCTAACTCCCAACCACAATCACAAAAATATTCCTTTTTATAAACTCTGAGTTGCCCTACTATTCATGGTTTTTTTACTGTAGCAAGTAATATCAAGCAAGGTTTACTGGATTGTAACATTGAGATACAGCAGTAGGAGGAAGAGGAAGAAGAGTTTGCTCCGACGAAGGTACGCAACCGCATTTCGAGGTGCGAAAAGACTCCGCCGCACTTCGAAGTGCGTTTCTAATTTAGGGTGCCGCACTTTGAAGTGCGTTTGTATATATGTTTTTTTATTTTTTATTTTGCATGCTTTTGTTTAATTTTTTCTTGTTTGTTTGATGCAAATTTGTTATTTAATGTTTCTTTAATTATATTAGTACAATGATGGGGTGGGGTGGTGGTCATAGTGTTTAGGTTTTGGGAGATTTATGTATGTGAGCGTGAGCGAGAGAGGAAGAAGACCTGGTAACCCCGCCGCACTTCGAAGTGCGTTTACCATTTTGTAGTCGCCGCACTTCGAAGTGCGTTTTTCATTTTGTAGGCGCACTTTGAAGTGCGGTTAGTGATATGTAATTTTAATTTTATTTTTATGCATGGTTTTTTTTTGTTTATATTTTTTAGTTAAATTCCTCCAATCCTTTTTCCTTTTTTTTACATGTTTTTTTATTTTTTTTTATGTTTTTGTTATTATGTTATTATTTTTAATTTAAATTTATTGTTTTATGTTATGATTATTTATTTTAAAAAAAAATTTCATGGATAGTATTACGGAGTGATTAGGGAGTGTATTTAGGTTATAAGAATTTTTAATAATATTTAGGTTATATGAATTTTTTTATTAGAGAGTGTTTTTGAATTTTTTATTTGTAATTTAATAAATTTTTAAATTTTAATATTTATTGTAGGTCATATTTAATTATATGAGATGGATAACTATCCATATTTGGATTCTGAAATAAATTCTGATTTTATATCGGAATTTTCTTATTTTTTAAAAGAAGTGGGTGAGGGTGATTATTCAGATCAATTTTCCACTGATAAAATATTCCCAACACGCGCCGATTTAATTCAATGGGTTCGAAAGATTGCATTTGATCTTGGATTTGTTGTCGTCACTATAAGATCTGACACAGCAACTGGTGAAGCTGGTAGAAAGACATTTATTTTGTTAGGGTGTGAAAGAAGCGGGAAGTATAGGAAGTATAAGGCAGATGTTCAACCTAGTTTATCTGGCACAAGAAAATGTGAGTGTCCGTTTAGGTTAAGGGGTAAACCTAAAGGAGATGGTTGGGTGTTGAAGGTTATGTGCGGCTATCACAACCATGAATTAGCAGAGACTTTGGTCGGTCATCCTTTCGCGGGTAGGTTAAATGCGGCTGAACAATCAATTCTTGTGGACATGACTAATAGTCAAGTAAAGCCGTCAAATATTCTTTTGACTCTGAAAGAACATAATGAAGATAACGTGACAACGATAAAGCAAATATATAATGCGAGGTACACGTACAAACGATCTTTGAGAGGGTCTAGAACGGAAATGCAGCAGTTGATGATGTTGTTAGATAGAGACAAATACATCCAGAGAAGTAGATGTTTGGACGATTCTGACGTGGTAAGTGACTTGTTTTGGACACATCCTGTAGGTCGTCTTCTTTCGTCTGATGGCTCACTATGAGAGGATGAAGCCTCACCATGATATCCACCTCTAGTTTTAACCATATCTATTAACCAATTATATTATTAACATATTATATACAAAAAAATAATTAATAATTTAATCAAAAATATTCAAACAAATAAAAAATAATATAAAAATCTAAAAATATTACATATATAATAATTAAATTATTACAAAAGATTCCAAATTAATAATTATTATTTATTTCAATAAACAATTTAATTATTATTTTAATTTTAAAAAAAATTAAAAAAATGATATAAAATTAAATATACGAAAATAAGAGAGTCACCACATAAATACTTTATATTTCTATATTATTTTGATACCTAGTATAAAAAAAAAATTTAACTAGTATAAAAAACCCATTTTACATTAGTATCTACTGGTTCACATAGTATTTACTACATATTAATATCTACTACATTACATTAGTATTTACTACATATTAATATCTACTACATTAGTATCTAATGTGTATTAGTATCTAATGTGTATAGTGTCAGTAACTATTTTAAATTAGTATCTACTAGTATAAAAAAATTATTTTACATTAATATCTTCTAGATATAGTGTAAATAAAAAACACTTCAATAAGAAAAAATTTAAAAGAAAATATAAAGAATTCAATAAAAATATCATAAGCATGGCAACAACACGAACAGATGAAACACAGAATCAATTCAAATTCAAAGAAACAAAACTGCAGATGACATATATTATCAATGTTTAAACCCTAAAAAATTATTCGAAAAATGCCACCGCATTCGGTCCTGTATTTGCCGCAGATCGAACTCCGGCGTGCACCCCAGCGAACCGCACATCGAAGTCCGGTTATGTAGTTTGTCGCACTTCCAAGTGCGGCGTGCACCTCCAGCGAACCGCACTTCCAACTGCGGCTCTAATCCTTGCCGCACTTCCAAATGCGGCGTGCACCTCCAGCGAGCCGCACTTCCAACTGCGGCGCGAACCTCCAGCGACCTCCGTTCCCATCAGATCACGACCCACTAACCCAATCACTACCCAAACCCAACCAAGCACATAACAGACAGGAAACAAATATATTACATACTAACCTGGACGCCAGCCACGAACCCGAGCAAACCAGCGGAGCGGATGCCAGAGACACAGAGACGGAGGAGAGGACGGAGAGAAAACGAGGGAGGAAGGAGGGGTGTAGATCTAGGGTTTTAGTGAGATGCGGCAGGGGAAGAAGATGAGTAAAATAGGTTTCAAATTTTATTAATCTTTTTAAATAAATTTTTTTTCTCTCTCCTTGTTGACTGTGAAAGGGCACTTTTGGAATTACAATTTTTTTTGGAGGTACAAGACGAGGGTGGTGAGGTGTAGAGAGAATGACTCACATGTTAGAGTTGCCACCACTACATACATGGAACTCCACGTACACAAAGCAGACAGATAAATTAAAATAAAAATTAAGCAAATTAAATTGAATTAATTATAATTTAAATTTAAGTTTTTCATGAATTTAAATATTTTTAATTTAAGTTTTTCAAAATAATTACAATTTTCAATTAAATTTTTCCTATTTATTGTTCCCGTTAATTAACGTGATTGTTCTGTTATTTACTTTATTTAACTTCATATATAGTATTATAATTAATATAAAATAATATTGTTAACTAATTTTTATTGTTTTTTAATTGAAAACATGTTAGATAATAATCAAAGATATTTTGATAATACTTTCGTATTATTATTATATATAGTGATTAAGAAATAGTTAAAAATCTTGTAATAAAATTAATTTACACTATAAGTAATGTAAAATTTATTTTCTAAATAGTTTTATAAAATTAAGTTGCGTTTTAAAATTTACTTCTTAACGTATTATTAAAATCTATTTTAACAAAGTTTATTCGCTATTAAATCTATTTATTTGTTATGTAATACATTTTTAATTAAAACAATAAAAATTATTTGTTATTTTTGTATTTATTGTGATATTATTTTATATTAATCAATAAAATAAACAAAATAAATTTTACCTCGTTACAAAAATAAAATAAAAAATAATTGAAAATATAAAAAATTCAAATACTTTGATAAAAAAAAAGTCAATTGAAGATATTTCAATTTTGAAAAACTTTAACGTAATTAAGTTAATCGAACTATCTTGTTGCACATAATTCATTTTTTATGTTTTAATTAATTCAAACAAAAAATACTTTTGGAAAGCATTTGATAAATAAAAGAGTAGAACAAATATGTATTTGTGTGTTAATATAATATTCTCATTGCATCGTCCGTAAAATGCATGCACATAGGAGTTTATTAGTTTTTTTTTATGCCTGTACTACTATGTGGTTATATAATTTTAGACTAGTTGAATTTATTCAAAGGCGTAAAAGAAATATTAATAAGTACAAATATTTTATCAAAAGATGTTAGTTTTATTTTTTATCCTTTAATTTGTGAAATAATGAACTTATGTGGAAAGAGTCCCATAAAAAAATACTAAAATTATGTGTTAGACTCTTGTTGCTAAAGCTCCGCCTCCATAAATATTACACACTAAGAGATAATATATTTACAAGAAAATAAAATTAAAATGTTAAATTTTACTTAATTATTTTGATAATTTATTAAAATAATATTAATATTCAATCTTTCGATATTAATTATAAATATAGTTAAATATGTTTTTAGTCCCTAAACTATTACGCGATTTTGGGTTTAGTCTCTATTCGAAAATTTTGTTTCTTTTAGTCCTCTTAGTTTTGAAACTCATTTTTAGTCCTTAAAATTGAACCTCCTTTTGATGTGGCAAACGACGAGTCACGTGTGTCAATACCCAATTTCGTCTGGGTAAATATAATTCATCACAAAAATAAAAAAAAAACATAAAAAAACCAAAATGAAAAATACTATTTATTTTACTTTTTGCACCCCCAAATTTTCTTTTAAACACTTAATCCAATGGCCCAAAATAATCTCTTACGTTTTTACTTCCTCATCACCTCTTTTCTCTTATCACACCCCACTCTCCACATCACCCTCCACATCTCATTCCACATCATCTACCTTTTTCATTTACTTTTTCCACATCATTTCCATATTAATTTTATATATCAACTTTTCTAATTATTCCACTTACATTTTTTAATTATATCTTCTCCATCAACATTTTTTATTATCCATTTTTCTCCACCTTATTTTTCCACCCACTTTTTATATTATTTCTTTCACTTATTTTCCACATTAACTTTTACTATTCACTATATTTTATTTCACCTAATTTCTCCACCAACTTTTTATATTATTTCTTCCACTTAATTTCCACACCTAATTTCTCCACCAACTTTTTATATTATTTCTTTCACTTATTTTCCACATTAACTTTTACTATTCACTATATTTTATTTTACCTACTTTCTCTACCAACTTTTTATATTATTTCTTTCACTTAATTTCCATACCTAATTTCTCCACCACCTTTTTATATTATTTCTTTCACTTAATTTCCACACCTAATTTCTCCACCAACTTTTTATATTATTTCTTTCACTTATTTTCCACATTAACTTTTACTATTCACTATATTTTATTTCACCTAATTTTTCCACAAACTTTTTATATTATTTCTTTCACTTATTTTCCACATTAACTTTTTCTATTCACCTTTTTTTAATTCATCTAAATTTTCCACCAACTTATTATATTATTTTTATTCATCAACTTTCTTCATCCTTAACTCTATAAAAACCTACATTCTCTTCACTTCACACACACAAAAAAATTACATAATACTCATCTCTTCTCTCTCAAAACCTCTTCATTCCATCCCAAAACTCTACTTCATTTTTCTCTCACATTTTACTATTTCCTAATCCCTCTATACATAGTAAATCTCATACCACATTTCTACTATAAATTCATCTTCTTCGCCATCAACCTATCTCTCCTTACAACTTATTACAAGCAAAGTTTTGCTTCATCTTTCAAATCTTCAACGAGGTACACATTTTCTTTTCATTCTATTTATATGCATTTTGATCATTTTTTTTTAAATTTATCCAATTTTCTACCACAATTTTATCTTATGTTTTTTATTTCTTTCACAATTTTATGTCATAGACATTTCAACTCGTCTATCTTCTTAATAAAAAGAAAACTAAAATATAAAAATTAAAGATAGAAAGAAAAATACAAAATAAAAATTAAAAATTACAAAAATATGTTTTAAGGGTTTAGGCACATGTGTGATCGCACGCATCGTCCTTGTACCAAAAACCTTTTCTCTTTCTTCAAAATCCCAAAAATATGTTTTAAAGGTTTAGGCACATGTGTGATCGCACGCATCGTCTTTGTGCCAAAAACCTTTTCTCTTTCTTCAAAAAAAAATGTCAAAATACGTTTCAAAGGTTTAAGCACATGTGTGATCGCACGCATCGTCCTTGTGCTAAAAACTTTTTCTCTCTTTTAAATAAAATTACAAAAATATGTTTTAAAGGTTTAGGCACATGTGTGATCGCACGCATCGTCCTTGTGCCAAAAACCTTTTCTCTTTCTTCAAAAAAAAATGTCAAAAATACGTTTCAAAGGTTTAAGCACATGTGTGATCGCACACATCGTCCTTGTGCTAAAAACCTTTTCTCTCTTTTAAATAAAATTACAAAAATATGTTTTAAAGGTTTAGGCACATATGTGATCGCACGCATCGTCCTTGTGCCAAAAACCTTT
Organism: Vigna angularis; assembly: GCF_016808095.1. NCBI lineage: Eukaryota > Viridiplantae > Streptophyta > Magnoliopsida > Fabales > Fabaceae > Vigna > Vigna angularis. The sequence continues at coordinate 11,451,409 of NC_068979.1, forward strand.
TATCTTTCTTCAAAATCCCAAAAATATGTTTTAAAGGTTTAGGCACATGTGTGATCGCACGCATCGTCCTTGTGCCAAAAACCTTTTCTCTTTCTTCAAAAAAAATGTCAAAAATACGTTTCAAAGGTTTAAGCACATGTGTGATCGCACGCATCGTCCTTGTGCTAAAAACCTTTTCTCTCTTTTAAATAAAATTACAAAAATATGTTTTAAAGGTTTAGGCACATGTGTGATCGCACGCATCGTCCTTGTGCTAAAAACCTTTTCATTCTCCTAAATAAAAAATACCAAAAAAAAATATAAAATATTCAAAAACTAAAAAATATCTATGTTTCAAATTTCAAACAATATCGCCTTGCAGAACTACGTGATCCTTGATTCTCCATCAAAAGTGGAGATACGTAGGAGCAAGGCCAGTCCTTGTCAGGCTCATTCTCCCAAAAATCCAAATTATCCATAACAAGTTTTCAAACAATTTTCCAAACAAATTTCTCAAACAGTTTCTGAATGAACTATGGAACCCTGATTTCTCATTCTGAATGGGAATACGTAGGAGCAAGGTCAATCCTTGTCGGGCTCAAAAAACTAAAAAATATTGTTTGTTTCTTTAGAGTTTTATTTTAAGGGAAAGTTAAACATTTTGAAAACCACATCATATTTGCGTATTTAGTTAAAGGTACTGCCTTAAGGCAGGCGTTGTAGGGTGTTGATACCTTCCCTACACGTAACCGACTCCCGAACCAAGAATCTGGTTCTAATAGACCATGCCTTATCATTTTATGGTTTTTCCGTAGTTTTCCAGAATAAACTATGGTGACGACTCCAAACTCTTTAATCAAAATTTATTTATCTTTTTTGGATCGTCGTCCCGTCGCGATAACGTGTTATGCCACTTTCCCTCGTTATTGTGTGTCATGTTTCTTTTCTTCTTCTTTTTATCCTCCCACGATTCCATAGTCACCTCCACCTTCACCTCCTTCATCTTCATCCCCAACTCCGCTCCTTTGCTCCTCTGCTCCTCTACCGGCGACACCTTCTCTGCATATGCTATTGGAAGAAGAAGAGAAGACGCGAGTAGAAGGACAAAAAGGTTCCCAAGTAGCGAGTAGAAAAAGAAAACATAAGTAAAGAAAACCTAAAACCTGCCTTTGAGCTCGCCATAGCACTGACTTGATCTAGTTCTTTCAAAGTTATTCATTTATTTAAATTGTCGCCACCCAGATGTAGCTCCCAGCTTGGTTTATGTTTCTCTTTTTATTCAGAACTCCATACTAGATTGTTGTTTTTCCTTTGTCAGATACACTTGATGAGCCAACACTACTAGTGTCCTAGGGAAGTCAAAGAAATTCAATTTTTGAAATCTTTAAGATTCTGGTAAGCATATTAACAAAAGCCGAGACAAATTCTATGGAGTTTTAGTCATGGATGAATTTAAAAAGGATATGCAATTCAAAACCTGAACAAAATTCTAAACTCAAGATTCAATCAGAATGTCATAACAATTTCAAGAAGCTTAGAACAAAATTTGTGGGGTTGGGATCAAAATGCGAGTGGACTCGTCCTGACAAAATGAATGATGTATATGAATGTGAGATAAGAAATGTTATTGGGATGATCGAGCAAGGAAGAAAAGAGAAGATATTGTTAGAACTCAAAATCCTAACTACCACTGCTCGGTCTCAGTCATGCACCGCTTGGTCTCGATCATGCACCGCTTGATCTCGGTCATGCCTCCGCTCGGTTACCAGGACTCAATCCACCCACCGCTTCACCGACCACTTGGTCTCGATCATGCCTCCGCTCGGTCTCGGTCATGCCTCACTGGAAATGCATCCTAATAGTAAAAGCTTCATTCAGGATGAACAACTCAATGCAATTGAAGTTTTCAAAATCAACAACACAACAGGTAGTCTCGCTGAACCGAACCCATACCTTCTTCCACAAACCCCTAATAAACAAATCTAAAAGAAGAAAAATAGCGGCACCAAGAGACCCCTAACTGCTGAAGTTGTTGGTGCAATTTCCGGTGTCGTTTTCCTCTCCCTTATCACCGTTTTGTTCCTTATCAAACGCAGAAAGAACGTCTCTATCAAAAGGACCTACTGAGAAACCTCCAATCTCACCTCCAATGGAAGTCCCGTTCACCATCTCATCGAACAGGTTTCTTCCTTCTCCTTCCCGTTTTTCCTCGCTTTATTCCCTCACCGTTTCTTGATCTGTTAATTGCGTCAGTTGGTTGTGATTGTGAATGTAGCACTCCATTGATTACTAGCTCTGGGCGGATCTCATCGCAAGCACCCCAATCTCGAAGAGACTCTTGAACAGTGTGATAATGCTAAATTATACCATATTTTAAGCATCATTTTAATGGCAAAATCAACTCCTTTCTTACTTATAACTTGCTTAATCCTCTTGTTTTGTCTTATTTTCTAAATAATTGTGTTTTTGGCTACTTTGATGTACTTTCATCAATAATCCCTTATTTTGTAGCTAAAAATGAGCTTGGAAGACTCTCTAACAATGTCTAAGGCTGAACCAACCACTAGAAGCAAGCAGATCTGCAGAAAAAGTGAAAATGATGCAGTGCTGAAAAGTCAGGCCTGGGCCCCCCTGGCTAAGGGGCGCCCAAGCGCGACTACACCAGGGCCAGTTTCTGCACAGAAAAGTGACCAGGTGTCAGTTTTGTGTGCTGGTCGCGCCCGGGCGTGAAAAAGGGGCGCCCGGGCGTGAGAAATGGGGCGCCCAAGCGCGACTTTTTCCGAGAGGCTCGCGCCCGGGCGCGACTTTTGTTGATGTGTCAAATCCAGCTTATTTAACCCAGAAACGCGAAGGGGTTTGGGTCTTTGGTCATTTGGAGGCGCGATTTCACTCATAGGAGAGCTTGGAGGACTGCTAGGGTTCGTGGGAACACTCCCTTCTTCCTCTTGGGTTCTTCATCTTCTTCCATGGTCATCTTGTAAGCTTTAGGGTTCTCCATGGAAATGGAGAACCAAACCCATCTTTGTTGGGATTAGTTGTAACCTTTGAATTCTTGTGTAATTGTTGAATGATTTGAATATATACATGCCTTTTCTATCAATTGCTAGTATTCTTGTTTCCTATCTTAAAGCTTGCATGTAATGGGAACGTTCATGACTTAATTTTGGGGTTTTATGGATTATGGGAACGTAAGATGAAACCCGGAACTGAAATAGGAGTCCTTGTGGGTCATTGATTCTAGGAATGGAAGATGATTCACATGTTGTCTTAGATCCCAATTCTTTAATGCGGGTTTTGCTTGTTAGATTGCCAAGGAATTGGGGTTTGATAAGGAAAACCTAGGCTCTTTCACCTAAGGAATTAGGGCTAGAGTGTTTTAGTGGATTGACTTTAGTAAATTGATAGAGAGGAGATAAAATTGGTCATACACAAGAGTGCATTGGTGAAAACTAACCTTAGAAATGTCATTTCATACCATTTCTAGTCTTTTCCATTTCCAAGTGCCTTCAATACCAAAGTCCAACCTTGTAATTATGTATGAATTTACATTTCTGCACTTGTTCTGTATATTGATGTTATGTTATTGAGTCTATATGAGTTGTTAATCGCACAATTCTCTAGTATTACGAGTCTCTTGGGAAAACGATACCCGGTCTTACCGGTTTATTACTTGAACGATTCGGTGCACTTGCCGAAATCGAGCCCAACAAGTATTTTTTGAGCTAACAAGTTTTTAGTGTCGTTGCCAAGGATTTGGGGATTGAACCCGAGTCCTAGCAACGACTAACAAGTTAAATTGGGCCTCATCACAGTGTCATCAAGATTCACGAGGAGGAGGCAATCACTTTTCCCCAATTAAAAAATAGTTTTAATAGGTTCGAAAGTCCCTATATTTGCAGGTTAGTTTTAATTGGGTCCTCCAATTTTGGAAGTGATCAATTGAGTCCTTGTTTTGGTAAAATTGAATCAATAATGTCCTTGCCGTTAATCTTAGTAAACGACCATTAACTTTTTAGCGAAGTAGCATGCTGAGGTGGCTTTTAATTAGCACGTGGCACGTTGTGTGGAAACTTTCTCCCCTTTCCCGAAACCTTCCCCCCTTCCCCTTCCTCTCCAACTCCAACCTCACCTTCTCCCATCTTTGGGAAACTTTCTTCTCGCCCTCCCATACCCACCTCTTCAACATCTAAATCCATGCCTATCCCCCAATCCAACTGTCAAGCACACCTCCTTTGCCTCCCCATCTCTCATCGTCGCTCGCCGTCTCACTACTGTCACACTCCTCCACAACCCCCTCAACCTCTACTTCGCCCTCCGTTGTCGTTTCGGAGTTGAGGTGGCGCACTAATGTCTACGGTTCAGGTTCGTGACAGAATCGACATATCTGATACCGAGAGAAGCATCTTTGATAGGCTTCTTGCCACTCTTCGCCACTTTGATCTCAGCTCCATGTCGCGGGTGGTTGGGTTCGCGACAAGGTCACACACTCCATTCATTTTTAGCCCTAATTCCTTCCTTGTTATTCTTTTTGTCCTCTTTTTATTTGTTCTGTTCTGCAGCTTCTGGGAAAAGAGTGTTATGACATCGATATCGCTCTCTGGACAATTTTTTTTTCTTCCAAACTATTTCACAATATGCATAATTAAGTGTTTACTTTTTTTTGTAAAGTGTTTTTTTATTATTATCCTTTCTTTTTGCAGCAATATTCCTTACCAGTCCAAACATTTGCAACAACTCTTTTCTTTTTTCAATTTCTTTTTATGTTGGAATCGCATATATGCAATGTTGGTGTTATTTGTTGTAATGTCTAATAGTGGGTTTCCCAAAGATGGGAGAAGGTGAGGTTGGAGTTGGTGGGGAAAGGGAAGCGGAAGGGGAAGGGGAGAAGGCTTCGGGAAAGGGGAAGTGGAAAGGGAGAAGGTTTCCACACAATGTGCCACGTGCTAATTAAAAGCCACCTCAGCATGCTACCTCGCTAAAAAGTTAACGGTTGTTTACTAAGATTAACGGCAAGGACATTATTGATTCAATTTTACCAAAACAAGGACTCAATTGATCACTTCCAAAATTGGAGGACCCAATTAAAACTAACCTATAAATATAGGGACTTCCGAACCTATTAAACCTAAAAAATAAAATAAATTAAGAACCATAATCTGATTTTAGAAACCAAAACGTCGTGGCACAGTAACTTGCATCAAACATGGCTCGTCATTTGCCACATCAAAAAAAAAATTTAACGTCGTTCAATTTTAAGGATTAATCATAAGAGTTTCAAAACTAAGAGGACTAAAAGGAACAAAACTTTTGAATAGGGACTAAACCCAAAATCTCGTAATAGTTTAGGGACTAAAAACATATTTAACCCTTATAAATATTATAAAGCAATATTTATAAAATATAAAATAATCTAAAATATATATCATACATTCAATAACCTGGAAATTTAAATCATTTTGAAGATAAATAAAACTAAATTGGACTGAACAAAAAATTATAAAAGAAAATGAGTTCAACATCCACTTATGAGTAATATTTTTATTGTTCAACGGAAAACTTTTCATATCCATTCTTTCTTTTTACTCTTTGATATGTTTCATGTGTTGAGATATTGGACAAAAGGTATTATTCATGTTTCTTTCTCCACTTTCACTTGTTGGTTCATTTTATCTGTGGAGGGTGACGACAATAATTTTTGCAATAATGACTTATATTTTCCTTTTTCTTCGTACTTCTTAACTTCGAGAGCACATTAGCTCTCATGTTATCTTTTTTAGAGACTTGTTCAAGCTTTACCTCGATAAAGTTATCAAATAAGATTTATGACTAAGTGATAATATTGTAGTAGTAAGGCATCTTGGACCTAATAGTTTCTTGTCAAATGTTCCATTTTGAGTCGAAGTTTTATTACCTTCGACTTCTTTGGCTAAAGTACGACTGACTATTATAGTCTCGTATTCGGACTGGTTGTTGGATGTCTTGAAATTGAGTGCAATGACTTCTCTATTAAAACTTCATTTGGTCCTTCAAGGACTATATCGGCTCATGCTTCCTTAAGATTAGAATAATAACTCCTCATCCTCCAAAACATGCTCATTTTGAAACTCATTAGTAAAATTTGCTAAACATTAAGCTTTTATCGACCCTCTCGGCTCATATCGAATGTTAAATTCTAAAAATTCTTTATGTCGACATCCTTCCTATTAGGTCTAACTTCTCCAAGATCTTGTATAACAAGTAATCAGTTTTGATGAGTATTATATGACTCTAGAAATGGGCTCAGCCTTTTTGTTGTTGTGACAATGGATAATGCTACTTTTTCCACCATTTAGTATCCGATTTCAATATCTTGAAGGGTATTGCTTACGAAGTAAATGAGTTTTTCCTTATTATCAGTCTCTTAAACAAGAGCTAAATTGATGACATTTGCAATAACTGCTATGTAGACCAAGAGTGGTCAAGTATTATTCAACTTGCACAAGATGGGTGGGCATGTCAAAATATGCTTGAGTTGCTTGAACCTGTCTTGACATTAGTCATCCAAGACAAACTTGGTAGACCTTTTCATAAATTTTATCATCAATCTAGTTTTGTCAACTAACCTTGGGAGAAAACAGGAGATGGTTGTTAAACTCCCAATGAGTTGTTGAACCTCTGACATTCTTGGGACTCCTCATATCAATCACAATTTGGGATTTTTCAAGGTTCCCTTTACATGTTAACATTAATTCCAGGAACTTACCTCCATTTACTCAAACACACACTTCTCTGGTTAAAACCACCATGTCATCTACGTACACGTCATCACTTTTATCGATTAGGTGTTTGAAAATTTTATCCACAAGTATCTAGTATGTTGCACCAACGTCTTTTAAGCTAAAGGACATGACCTTGTAATAGTAGCTAGCTTCCTCCGTAATGAAGGCGATCTTCAGCTTATCACCCTCTGTAACATCCCTAATTTTGGGATAATCCGATTACGAGTGAAATTTGAAAATTTTAAATCGTAATACCATTGCGGAAATTCACTTATATAATACCGAAAAAAATGAAATAAAGGTAAACTCAATTACATTGTCGCGAACATTTATAGCACAAAACTATAAATAACACAAGTTTTTTTCCCACTCTCGCGTCTCTATCAAGCATCTGGAGCATCTGCAACATCTACTCATGTATAACCAAAATTTATATGATCATTGCAAGACACACACAATCACAAACACACACAAATATGAGTAAGCTACCCTAGCACAACCAATAACATTAAAATCTATATATAGGAAATAAACACAACTTAATTATGGATTTTGAGCTTCAGGGATTTAATGAAATCCAAAGAAAGTTTATGTGCCACGTGCTTGTGAAAGCACTCTTTTCATTTAAGTCCACGTAATGACGTCTGTATGTGTCACGTGATTATGAAATGTCACTTCGCAATGCCACCAGACAACACTTTTGACGTCGTCTACAAAATTTAGCGGTCGGAACTTTATTGATTTAATTTTACATAAATAGGAATCCAACTATACTACTTCAAAATACAGAAACCTAATTGACACGAATATGCAGAAATATGAAACTTGGAATCAATTTAACATATAATTAATTATAAAGATGATTACCGTATTAATTAAGATAATTATTATAAATTATGATATTTTATAGCAATCCTAACCAACAAAGTCAAAAAGTCAAAACCCTAAAAATTATAAATCTCCGTGCTTGCACTTCATGCATTTTTTGGCACTGGTTTTCGCTGTTTCGCGGCGTTGTTAACTTCCCTTCTCCCCACTACCTTCCACAATCTCCAAACATGGGTCGGAAACACGACGCCGTTTTGGTCGGCAAACCAGTTGCCGAAGAAGCACCCTACAGCCCCGAGCTCGATTCCGAGAAGAAGAAGAAGAAGAAGAAGAATAAGAACAAAGACATGCAGCAAGAAAGCGAAAACAGCCCCAAACGAAAGCTCGACGATCTCGACCCGCAAAACGGCACCGAATCGAAGAAGAAGAAAAAGAAGAAACACCACGACTCCAAAGAGAATGCAGAGGAAACCAACGGTGAAAGGAACAACGACAACGGCGCTAATCGCGATGAAACGGTGGCGGACGGCTCTGTAGTGGTTACTGGAAAGAATGCCGGAGATGCGAAGTACGCGGCGGTAAAAAGTTTTTCGGAATCGGGACTGCCGGAGAATGTGCTGGAGTGTTGCAAGGGTTTCGAGAAGCCTTCTCCAATTCAATCGCGGGCGTGGCCTTTCTTATTGGACCGCCGTGATTTGATTGGAATCGCTGCCACTGGATCAGGTGCATTTTTGTTTGTGTATATGTGTGTTTCGCGTGACTTGAAATTAGTTCTGATTTTGGTGCTTTTGCTTTCAGGGAAAACGTTGGCGTTCGGGATACCGGCGATTATGCATGTTTTGGGAAAGCGGAAGGGTAAAGGTTCCAGGGGACGGAACCCTCTTTGCCTCGTGCTCTCTCCTACTCGAGAGCTAGCACAACAAGTAAGAAGTTTGGATATATTGAATTTGAATTTAAACTTCATTCTTTAATCATTTCATGTCTGTTTTGTACTTCTCAGTTGCAATTTGAAATTAGAGTCCTAAATTACTTCCGTTGAAATGAGAGAATATGAATCTCTCTCAAGTTACTGAAAAGAGAGGTTTACTTGGATTTCAAATTCAAATCAAAGGGCTTTGCAGTGTGAATGATGTAGTTGCTACTTCCCTCATTATAGGAGATGTATACTCGAGCGTGAGAAACGATGGGTCACAGACAATTAATCACCTAACTGATATTGTTAAATTAAATGGCGTGTGATGTGTTAAATATCGGTGTCACGTGAACTGTTATAACTTACACACATCTGAACACTATGTCTATAACAGGAAATTGATTGATGCTATTTATTTTAGAATAATATTTTTAAGTTCTTACAGTTATGTGAATTTTACAACTCAAGCCCCCCCCCTCACCGCCCCCCCTCCCCCCCAAACCCAATGTTTCTTACTTTTCCGACGTCCAAGAGTATTGAATTGTATTACTGATTTACTTAATGATAATATCTAACAGTTTTCTTCAATTGTTTTATAGATATCAGATGTCATCTGTGATGCGGGTAGTTCTTGTGGTGTGGAATCAATCTGTTTGTATGGTGGAACCTCCAAAGGCCCTCAAATCTCCTCACTAAAATCTGGCATGGTAAGTTGTTGCTACTCAAATATCAATTGAATTTAAATGCTTGTTCATTTACATGTTGAGTATTTTTTTTGTCCTCTTTTCATTAGCATCATATGGATATTTTAATACCACTTTTTCCACCCAGGACATTGTCATTGGAACTCCTGGTCGTATTCAGGATCTAATTGAAATGGGTGTCTGTTGCCTCAAAGAAGTATCTTTTGTGGTAAGCTGTAATTTTCAAGCAGAATTCTGTTGTTAATTTTCCTCTTATTTTTTAGTGCACTTTATACTATTTAAGCAAGTTGTTATAGCCATCTTATCTTTTTGTTTACTATATTCATTGGTGGGAAGGTCAGTCTGAGTCTCTTTGTTCTACACATGATGCATTTTGAATTACCACAATTTGCTTGTCGGTTGCGGCCTTTTCTCTGGCTTTAAATATGTGAATTAGAAGTAGATGCGTGTTTATAAGCAAAATGTAGTGAAACTTTTGCGAACATTGTCATTTATTTGTTGTTCCAGGTACTTGATGAAGCAGATCGGATGCTTGACATGGGTTTTGAGCAAATAGTCCGCTCTATACTGGGTCAGACAAGTTCTGGTATGATGCATTGTTATCAGCTGTTACCCCTATAACTGGTCATTAATTTATTCCTTTTAATATCTTGTCCTACTGTTTTTTAATATTTGGCTATTGTAAAAACTGGTCTATACGACTGATTCTCCAAGAAGCTTACATAGATAGTTTGTTTGCTAAAGTTTTTCCATTTCATTTTTGTCTCAATAAAAAGAGTATACTTGTCCGCAGATCGTCAAATGGTTATGTTCAGTGCTACATGGCCTTTGGCAGTTCATCACTTGGCTCAGGAGTTCATGGATCCCAATCCTGTAAAAGTCTGTATCTTTTTCAAAAAAGATTTCAGCTATTTCCATACAAGTTTTTGGAGGAAAAAATGCTTAAACTTGTGACAGGTTGTTGTAGGTTCAGAAGACTTGGCTGCCAATCATGATGTCATGCAGATAGTTGAGGTGTGAATTTGATCAAATCTATATTACTCATACATATATATGCTTTTGGTTAATATTGATTCCTTTCACATTCATAGGTCTTGGATGATCGTGCTCGTGATAGGCGCCTGGTTGCTTTACTGGAAAAGTACCACAAATCTCAAAGGTATATTCTGCAATCTGCTTCTTACGTGTTTTGTTTTGCCACGTGTTGCTAAGATCTTGTATATTGTTTCTCAGCAATCGAGTATTGGTCTTTGTTTTGTACAAAAATGAAGCCAAACGAGTTGAAAATATGCTTCAAGAAGGGTATGTCACCTCACACTTTATAATAATTTCCTTGTGAAAATATCTGGTGGTTGCTCTAAGTGTGTGCTGATATAAATATAATAGATACTTAGGATGTGTTAAATACCATCTTCAGGGGTTGGAAGGTTGTTTCAATACATGGGGACAAAGCTCAACATGATCGCACAAAGGCACTCTCATTGTTCAAAAAGGGAAGCTGTCCTTTAATGGTAACTTGTTTTACACTGTTATTATTAGTGATAAATTTTTATATCAACATGACAACTCAAAAGTTAAATGAAATTTATGAATTGGTATCACAGCAATGTTTGACTGTTTTCTACATGATACTGTAGCTATATATGAGAATGGTTGTTTTCTTCGCATCAATTTGACTTTATATTTTACCAATATGTTTTTCTGCACTTGCTAACTCTGGAAAATGCTTTTATGCAAATTTGTCAGTACTAGTTTCTTATCCCTTTTAAAGCTTGAGTTTTATTATTTTTACACTCCTGAACTGTGGGTGAATTTAAACCCACTTATTAATTCCCGTTAGTCCTCAACGAAAAATATTCAGTTCAGTTTAGGAAAAAAAAATTTAGGTCAATCTATTTTTGAACTTTAATATTATTGTCAGGACTCCTGCTAATAATGCCTTTAGTGGGTACAGTATGAAATTTTCTGACAGAACTAGCTTTATGTCTATTGAACGGGACATGATCCCTCAAACATTGTTGCTTTATATCCAATTATTTGACATAATTCAATGATCAGGTTGCTACTGATGTGGCTGCACGGGGATTGGATATTCCAGATGTTGAAGTAGTGATAAACTATAGTTTTCCTCTGACTACAGAAGATTATGTTCATAGAATTGGGCGGACTGGACGAGCTGGTAAGAAAGGTGTTGCCCATACATTCTTCACACAGCAGAATAAGGTAGTACTAACTAACAACTCTATAATCCTCCTAGATTATAGTATTACTTTGTTGCTTTTTGAGTTTTTTCACCCTGGTATCAATTAAGAATTGAAATATTTCAGGGACTTGCTGGGGAGCTGGTGAATGTTTTGAGGGAAGCAGGGCAAGTCGTACCCGATGACCTCCTGAAATTTGGCACACATGTAAAGAAAAAGGTCCTTTTTCTTCCCCATTTTTCTCTTTGCACTTGTTCAGGTTTTTTTCTATGATAAATCTAGGATTAAAATTTGATTTTGGTTGATTGTAATTATAATTTTGCAATCTATTATAGGAGTCCAAGCTTTACGGGGCCCACTTCAAGGAAATCCCTGTTGATGCTCCAAAGTCTCAAAAGAAAACATTTGACGACTCTGACGATGAATGATTGACTTTGTGTTTATCTTTGGCTGAAGGAATATGTGAATTCAGTCATTTCTTACTCTTTATTCGAGTTATTTATTACTTTAAAAGGTAATAAAGAAAGATTAGTTATAAATAGGTTAGTGAGTCTTTTCCTGTTGTAGCTTGCACTTATGTGTGCCTGTAAGCTTTTTTTTCTCGTTACAAGATGATAATTTTAAATTCACATATTTTTAGACTTTTAATTGATTAATTAATTAATTTACTATTTTCCGTTGGTTGCATCTCCTTAAATCGGAGGTTGGTACACCGATTTATTACGCTGTTAATTTTGTATATATTATCTTTAGTTTCTTGGGTGTCTATGCACGGATCATATTTACTTAGGGTGTGTTTATTTGAAAGGAATGATTTTGAAAGAGTGATGGGATGAATTTGAGGGTAAATTTATTATTGTTATTTTTTAGTAGATTTGGAGGTAAGTAAAAATAAATTTAGAAGTAAAATGTATGAAAATTAGTATTGGATTTAATTGAAGTGATAAAAAAAATTGTTTAATTATTAAAAATTAAAGATTATCAAAATGTATATTTATTAAAATAATATAAAATAATAATTGTTAATGTTATATTTAATTATAAAAATATTTATAAATAAAAAAAATTAAAATTAATTATTAAAATTAAAAATGTAAAAATAAAGTTAAAAAGTATATTGAAGAATTACTAACCTACTAAAATAGTATTAGTGAGATAAAATACTCTAAGAAGAAAAAAACCAATGGTACACTTTTTTACCGAAGATCCTTCAACTTGGCACAAGCATATATAATACAGACCATAATCACCTGATTGGGTTTCACACCAACCTCAGCCATCTGAAAGAACAAAGAAACAACCTTCTTTGCCAAGTCTCTTCTAGCATAACCATTTATCAAACTAGTTCAAGACTCCACGTTTCTTTCAAGCATTTTTTCAAACACTTTTGCCCCTAATTCAACCTTCCCGCACTCAGCATAAAAATGTATCAAAGAGTTGTTGACAAAAGTATCTCCGTCCAAACCCATTTTAACAGCCGCCCCATGAACTTGAACACCCTCTGAAAGCGTCATAGTCTTAGAGCACGCACTCAGCAAAAAACGGGAAAGTGTAGTTGTTAGGCACCATGCCCATCACCACCATATGAGAGGAGTATGAGAGGGGAATTGAATACAGCTTTGGGAAATCGAATACAATCATTCACTGCACTTTTTCTCTGCAGTGTAATCGAAAACGAGAAGATGGAACCGATTACATGCATAACTTCATTTCTTCAAGTGGAACTGAATACGAATAGGTGGAAACTAAATATAGTCATTTTTGCATTTCTTCTCTCCATTGAAACCGAATACTCTAAGATGAAACCGAATAACTCCTTCTTCAACTTCTGATTTTCATGGTCTTAATAGCTCTTCATGGAATCGATTATAAAATTATTGGATTCAAATACTGTAATTTAAACGTGGTGTTTCCTTAAACTATAAAGGAAAAAACGAGATTTTAATGTAAATCACCCCAATCTATATCTTAGAGAATGACCTCAAAAATCAGAAACTCCAAATCCACTCAAATAATTCTTTCAAAATCAAATCAAACGAACATAATGCGTCACTCTCATTTTTCTCATCAACCGTACAATCAACTAAAGTGAACATAAAGTATAAGTTTTTAACCATTTCACCCAAGGTTGCCTTTCATAAGCGGTTAAACAACAGCTTATTTTTATAACTGGACTGGAGCTCATTAAACAAGATTTACAGATTTGTATTACATTGCATGAAAATTTGTACGAAATAAAACTCACTACAAATTCTAAATTCTAAAATTAAATAAAATAAGGATGAAACTAATAATAATTAACTGGCAATGTTGCATGAAGAAGATTTATATGAATTAATACGGGAAATGAGAAAAAGTTTAATAAATTACTTTATGAAAAGTTGTGGTATATAAGTTAATTTTAAGTTAATGTGAAAAGATTGATTGAATTAACTTCCTACTTTGCCCTCTCTACAAAAACTCTCTTTAAGAAATTGACCGTCATTTATGTCAGAAGTTTCCCACCTCGTCCGTGTCAACATTCGATTTTACTAGCTTTCATTGGGTACGAAGAAAACACCAAAAAATTGAATGCAGGTAACCAATTACCCACGCAATATAGGAGTTTGGCAGTGCATATGAAGAACCTATTCATTGAGAAGGTGCAGAGAAACTCACGATTTTTGGAAAATATACGTTCTTCCTTTATGCAACAAAGGCAGAAATATTCAATGTCTGTTCTTGAATATTTTTAATTATTTAAATATTTAACAATTGTTACATTTAAATATAATATATACATTTTTATTTTTATAACTACATATTTTTAAGTAAAAAAAACGTTATTCCTTTATTACGGGTTTGTAAGCAATTTATTTTAGTTAATGCTCTTTATAACACTTCAATGGGTGGTGGTCAAAAGATGCATTCTCTTATGTTCCAATTAGGAGAAATAGCCGCCTATAGATGGGGACAAATTATTCTTGTTACTACTATAATCGCTACTTTTTCTTAGTTTGAATAATATGCAGTTTTGATTATTCTAAGTTTTTTTCTCTTAACTTGATTGAATCTCTACATTTCTAAAATTAGGCAAATTTGTTCATACTAATCATTCTTAACCAATATATCGTAGTTCTCTTCATAGTATTTAAGAAAATTTAACTTAATCACTAAAATATTTTTTGGTTAATGATAAAGCTATAAATTAAAATATGAAGTGGTGCATCATATACATCATTATGAAGCTAAAAATGACCATATTAGATAACAAATATTTTTCTACTACAATAAAATTTTTAAATAATGACTAATTTTAGTAATAAAAAATATATTCAAAGACTAATTTTCTAATTAAAAATCATTTTTTTATAATTAAAACTTTAATAACTAATGTATGTGATAATTTAGATATACATTCATAATAAAAACTATTTTAATTATCGATTTAAAAATTATAATTTTTTATTTATAATAGAAATTATTTTAGTTATTAATAACTTTTAGTTTATAAATTGGTAACTAAATTAGTTACTACATTATAATCAGTTAATTTTAATCATTAAAAAAAACAATTTCAAGTAGTAGTGGCAATAGAGTTTCTTTAACTTGTAAAAGAGTGGTTCATTTTGGTGTACCTTATACGCTACCTTCAACTTGTTTTATCTCTATCGCCTTAGTGCACATTTCTTATAATGATAACTTTCTCTTGGTTGTCTTATAGGAGACTATGCCTTAATCCTTACTGTTTAAGAAAAAAAATAGTAAACTAAGCAATAGGACTATGGACTAACCTTAAGAGCTTGTACATGATAAAGTTAGTGAACCATTTGTGTCTGAAGCAGTGGTGTACTCATATAAGATGAGTGATGAAAAGACAATTAATGAATAACGGGATGAATTCAACAAGTTGATCATTGATTTGTGAAACTGTAATATCTGAGTTTAGTAAATTCTTCCATCAACATAAATTGAAATTCATTAACTCTTGAATTGAACAACGTCAATTTCCTTCTGCCGTATAGTTGTGCAGGTTTCACTCTTTTTATTCTCTATTTGTAGTAGATTTGTTTTGAGATAATTCCTTACAAATATGTTTCTAAAAATCTTGATACAACCCATACTTTTCCTTTAATTTTATTCGAAGGCGATGTCTCTTTTAATTTAATCTAAACTTTCATGTACAGTTATCGAAGGAAGATTTATTTAACCAAATAAATAATTACTTTCTATTTTTAATTTTAAAGGAGTCAAATTTGCTCATTGCTCTACTTCTTTCACATTAACACCGTACAACTCTAGTAGAGTTGATATTCACGCAAGATTTTGACTCAAAACAACGGGCGCAATACGCGTAATACTTAAACTATTCTCCAGAATTCTTCAACTGATGCGAATATTTTGATTTATTAATCTCGCAAAAAGTTTGCTAGTGTTTTTCTTTTGTTTAGTTTTCGTAAAATACAATATAACATCTTTTTCATCGAAGACATCGTATTACGCAGTAGTTTTGTGACGCGGAAACATAAGACGTTCAATCAAATAATAGCAGTTGACCATTTCCTTGGTGGCTCTAGTAACAGCACATTTTCTTTCACATATTCGGAGTGTTATTGAGACACGTAACCTTGAAAATGGCCATATAAGCACAACAACAAAGCCAGAAAGGAATTCATAAATCCCAAGATCAAATCCTACAAACTGTTTCTATTCTTATACACAAAAAATCGACCCAGAAATCTCATGATAAAGTTCTGCAACAACTCTTGGAATTAGAAAAAAATGGCAGATAGTTCAGTATCGTTTTTACTGGACAAGCTGAATGCTTTACTTCAAGAAGAAGTGAATCTGCAGAGAGGGGTTCGGGAAGATGTTCAGTACATCAAATATGAGCTTGAACGTCACAAAGCCATCTTAAGGGTGGCTGATGCTATGGAGGACAGAGACCCTGAACTCAAAGCATGGGTCAAAGGAGTGAGATGTGTTGCTCATGACATGGAAGATGCCATAGACGAATTCAACCTTCGCCTTGTTGATCAACATGGACAAGGCAACGGTTCTTCTCTTCATAGGTTTACTTTCGGCCTTAAGACCATGAAAGCTCGGCGTAGAATTGCTTTAGATATGCAAAGTATCAAATCCAAAGTGAACGTTATATCCCAGGGACGACCAGAGTTACCTGGGATAGGCTCCAGGTCAAGTCAACGGCTTTCTTCAAGCCTTGATAGCCAAGGAGATGCGCTTCTGCTTGAAGAAGCTGATCTGGTGGGTATTGACAAACCCAAAAGACAGCTTTGTGATTTTCTTTTCAATGAAGAACCAGGGAGGGCTGTGATTCCAATCTATGGAATGGGAGGGTTGGGAAAAACCACCTTGGCAAAACAGGTCTATGATGATCCAAAAGTGAAGAAGCGTTTTAGGATTCATGCTTGGATTAACGTTTCTCAGTCTTTTAAGCTACAAGAGCTCCTTAAAGACCTGGTTCAACAGCTGCATAATGTCATTGGAAAACCAGCTCCGGAAGCAGTTGGGCAAATGAAAAGTGAGGAGCTCAAAGAGTTGATCAAGAACTTGCTTCAAAGTAGCAGGTACCTCATTGTGCTGGATGATGTGTGGCATGTTAAGGTATGGGATTCTGTCAAACTTGCTTTGCCTAGTAGCAGCCGTGGAAGTAGAGTGATGATTACTACACGCAAAAAAGATATAGCTTTGTATTCTTGTGCTGAACTGGGTAAGGATTTTGACCATGAATTCTTACCTGAGGAAGAAGCTTGGTATCTTTTCTGTAAGAAAACATTTCAGGGTAACTCATGTCCTCCTCATCTGGAGGAGGTTTGCAGAAAGATCTTAAAAATGTGTGGTGGGTTGCCACTAGCAATTGTGGCAATTGGTGGTGCTTTGGCTACCAGACAGAGGGCAAACATTGAAGAGTGGCAGATGGTTTGCAGAAGTTTTGGGTCTGAAATTGAAGGCAATGACAAACTGGAGGATATGAAGAAAGTGCTTTCCCTCAGTTTCAATGAGTTGCCTTACTATCTTAAATCCTGTTTGTTGTACCTAAGCATCTTCCCTGAGTTTCATGCTATTGAGCACATGAGACTGATTCGCTTGTGGATTGCTGAAGGTTTTGTGAATGGTGAAGATGGAAAGACAAGGGAGGAAGTTGCTGACAGTTATCTCAAGGAGCTCTTGGACAGAAGTCTGCTGCAAGTTGTTGCAAAAACCAGTGATGGCAGAATGAAGACTTGTCGAATGCATGATCTTCTAAGGGAGATTGTGAATTTGAAGGCAAAAGATCAAAACTTTGCGACAATAGCCAAAGATCAAGACATAATCTGGCCAGACAAAGTTCGACGCCTATCAATCATAAATACATTGGATAATGTGCGACAAAATAGAGCTTCATTCCAACTACGCTCTCTACTAATGTTTGACTTATCAGATCCACTGGAGCATTTTTCTATACGTGGATTATGTTCCACTGGTTATAAGTTAATCAGGGTGTTAGATTTGCAGGATGCACCATTGGAGGTTTTCCCTGCTGAAATTGTCAACCTTTACCTTCTCAAGTATCTGAGTCTGAAGAATACAAAGGTGAAAAGCATTCCAGGTACCATTAAGAAGCTGCAGCAGCTAGAGACACTGGATCTTAAACAATCCCTGGTCACTGTACTACCAGTTGAAATTGTGGAGCTGCAACAATTACGGCATCTTTTGGTGTATCGCTATGAGATTGAATCTTATGCTTATTTCCATTCAAGGCACGGCTTCAAGGTGGCTGCCCCTATAGGACTCATGAGATCTTTGCAAAAGCTATGTTTTATAGAGGCAGACCAGGCTTTGATGGTTGAGCTAGGAAAACTCACTCAACTCAGAAGGCTTGGCATCAGAAAGATGAAGCAACAGGATGGTGCTGCTTTAAGTTTATCCATTGAGAAGATGATCAATCTCCGCTCACTGTCCATCACAGCAATTGAAAAACATGAGATAATTGATATTCACAACATTTTCAGGCCTCCTCCTTATCTCCACCAGTTATACTTGAGTGGCCGTTTAGACATTTTCCCCCACTGGATAAGTTCTATGAAGAATTTGGTCAGAGTGTTTCTTAAATGGAGCAGGCTAACAGAGGATCCTCTGGTACACCTTCAAGATTTGCCAAATCTAAGACATTTGGAATTTCTTCAAGTTTATGTAGGTGAGACATTGAATTTCAAGGATAAAGGGTTTCCTAGTCTGAAGGTTTTAGGCCTTGATGATTTAGATGAACTCAAATCTATGACTGTGGAGGAGGGAGCAATGCCTGGTCTTAAAAAGCTCATCATCCAACGCTGTGGTTCACTGAAGCAGCTACCCTTTGGCATTGAACATCTAACAAAACTAAAATCAATTGAGTTTTTTGACATGCCTGAAGAATTGATCACAAGACTGCATCCAAAAGGAGGTCAAGATTATTTGAGAGCTAAAAATGTTCCAGCAGTTTATTCCTCATATTGGAGGGATGGAGGTTGGGATGTGTACTCATTGGAGACTCTAGAGGAGCGAGAGACTGATTTCAATCGCAGTACTGCAGTGAGAAGTCTTGAAAATTGTCCTCTCTGGAAGGTTTAACTCTCATTTTTTCTATTCTAACATGCATATGTGAGTGATGACAAGTTTTTGTTTCGCATCTGCTTGCATATGCTAATGAAATCAGTCTTTCATTTCTGCAGTCATTTCACTGCAAATTCTTAAACTTTCTACCAAATAATTCAGGGAGCATTATCTGTTTCTTGAACATGTATTCTGAGGTTAATGAATAAAATAAAGTGTTCAACTTTTAGCTTTTGAATGTTTCACTGTGATCTTCCATTTCTGAACATGGAAATAAGAACCTGACATTCTAAACAAAATATGATAACAAAGATCAGCAGTACAAAGCAATCTCCATTAATCTATGTTCGGACTCTAAATCTCGTATTAAAAAAGTTGACCACCATGTACCGTATAAAAAAATTCCGTAAATTTATTATTTTATAATTTTTGGATACGATCTTTAAAATAAATTAAGTATATTGTCTTATTTCAATTAATCCCTCTTAAAAGATCCATTAATCCCTCTTAAAAGACTAATTTACTTTTTATTTTAAATTAAACTAAATTTATTATATCATAAAATACAATATAGTACAATTTCTGTCTAACAATAACTATATAATCTCTCAACTAAAAATTAACCTTTTAATTGTCATTTCTTTTATGCTACTTTTATTTATATTTTTAAACTGATTATCAGTAATTTTGTATTACTGTATATATCATAAACTTTAATTATAATAATATAATTTATTTATTTTAAAAAATTCATAACTATATAAAATACACGTTTATAATTTATACTGAAAATTACAAATGGCAGTTAGTTAATTATTTTTATTAATTCAATTATTCCATTTTATTTTGATTTAAAGAGTTCCCAAGAAAAAAACGAATAACAATAACCATAACCTAATATAAGAGGATAAAAGAAGAAGTAAGAGAATCGGGATAAGGAGAATTGAAATTTCAGAGATGGCGAAGAAGGGGAAGAAGCAACTGATGTCATCGGCGCCGTGGCGAGGCGAGGAGAGCGAAGTGATTGAAGAGGGAAAGCTGAAAGTGACGAGGCAGGGTGATGGCACCGCAACCATGCACGTTCCGGCTTCCAAGTCCAACCATCTTCACCAGGATGAAGATTCCATCGAAATTGATCCCGAATTACGCTACAGTTTCCAGCGCAATTTCCAGGTTCTTGTTTTTTTCTTAACAGAACTCTTCTATCTATGTAAAAGGAATTTCATTTCAAAATTAGGTATAGGTCTGTTTGGATAAATTTATGCACAAACACTCATTCCAGTAGAAACTAAGTAAGAAAACTAAACAAAATTGTTGAATAAGTTAAGATTAGTTTCTATGACTGTGAACAAACTTTTACATAGAAACTAGTTAGTAGTGTTTTCAATGCGTGGAAGCTCTTTGCATTTTTTTTTTTAAATTGTGTATTATTATTTGTTTTATTTTATTTTTCTTTTGGAGAAGTTTGTCTTGCAAGAGAGTCTCTGTATGTTAGTTAAAAATTGATGTTATGAGAAATTGATAGGATAGAGATTGAGAAATTAATATGTAGCTAATTTTAAATAAAAAGCCCAGGATAGTTCGTTATCTTGGGACTTTCCCCTAGGCCCTGCAAGTGACATAGATTTTAGTGCGAAATTTTTTGTAAGATGTGGATCGTTGCTTTCTTAATGTACTGTTCAGAGTCTGAATTTCGTCTGCGGAATTCACTGTTAAGTAACATAGAATCATGTTCTTTGCTCATGGTCGCTCATAAAGTCGGGCGAGTTTGAGTACAGAACCATGTTGAGTTAACTTGGAAGAAAATTGGTTTCTGATAAGCTCAGGGTGAACTCGGATGTACTCACGAGTTTGGTGCTACCAGGCAGTTATTATTTTGATTACTTTATTACGGGATTATTATGTCGAACTATTATGCTAGTTAGAGGTATTTTAATATTTTTTATAGAATAAATTCATAGACAGTTTAAGAAAACTTGAGTTTGACTACCTTTAATGACCTTTAACTGATATCGTTAAAAATTGCGGCATATCCAGGTTGGCTTCCTTCCTAGTAATTAACCTTTTGCTATTACACTCTTATGCACCATACGAGCATATCACATGCTAGTGCCTACCCATTTGTGAAGGACGGACACACCTCGTTAATGGTCTTACATATATCCAACATCGATACATGTATGACATGTAAAATGTCGAATTTAAAGGACATTTGGCATCCATTTGTGTCCGATGTTTATGTTAGTGCTTCATAGCTACCCTTTTCTCTCTTTCCATATATTATCATATTTATATTATTATTAGTATTACGGTAATATTATTACCCATTCTATATAAAGACTTCAAGCATGTTTGGAAACCGATGTCAAAGAATGAAATGCAGAAGTAGCATTTTGTAATGAAGGTTTGTTTAGCTGGATGGAACTAATAACTAAACAAACACTACTATCATTTCCTTCTTGTTTGTGGAATTTATTTAGCATTGATGTTCTCCAAATTTTGGACTGATGCGTTTTTTTTTTTTTTCTTTTTGTACAACGCAGTTTCTTCAACGGGTTTTTAGCATTGACACTGTTGTGAAACCTCTTCCTCCTGTCATGGCATACAATGTCTCTCGCAACTTGGGCTTCTTCACTCGCATTTTCACCCAATTTTTTGGTATGTTTTATTTGCAGCTCCTTTTTCCACAGCTGAGAATATATGGAACGAAACTGTGCCAATTATTATAAGTATCACTGTTAATCTCTTTTTAGAACAAACAAAGAATACCAAATATATATCCTTGGATGTCTTACCCCCTCTTTTAACTCTAGATCTGAAATTTTTACGTTTCCCCAATTTTTCGTATGGTGATTATGAAGCTATGCTCTAGGCTTTGTTTGAATATCTGATGCCAAGTGGAATGAAATGGAATTGGGTAGAATAGAATGAAATGAAATTATCTTTCTACCGTTAATTTTGAAAAAAATCAAAGTAATGTAATTAAGAGCATTCTACTGCATATTCTTCCCTTATACCACTTTCCATCAATTAAAAAATGAGAACTGTTAGCATGTTAGCAATTATCTCAATACATCTATGCTTCTCGTTTATTGGTTATATTTTGATATTGGAAATTACAAAATTATGAGTGATACAAACTTTTTGTGATTTTCAGTAAATTTCAATGATAAAATAGAGTGTGTTCAAAATAGTGTCTTAGAATGTATCTTCCTGGTGTTTTTCTTGAAACATAGTTTTATTTCAAATATTTTCTCTTGCATTTTATGCGAAGCCTTCAAGTTGTCCGTTACTCGTTGCTAACTTTTACTACTACATACATGCACAGTAATCTCAAACCTTTTTTTTCCTTTCTCTTTCATCATATATTATCTACTGTCTAAATTGATTATATTAGTTTTTCTATGTTTTATATGGTATTTGAGTGATCATATTAATTTGTATGATCTATAATGGGAAAAAGTTAGTGGTGTTATTTCTGCATCTTTATTGAATTAGCTATTATGTTTATTTTGGAAAACTGGTATTTGTTAATCTTTAATGTTTCTTTGCGTTTATTTTACAGATCCTGAAGGTATTGCAAATGCCCAGAAATCCTTGGGCATAGGACAGGAGGATAAAGTTCGCAAAGTTCGTTGAAGATAATGGGGGAAGAGACAGAATGGGATTCGAAAAACTTGTCATCTATGATTAACCTTTTTCTGATTGATCACTTGTGGTATTGTTTAATTCGTAATTCAGTTATATAGATATATTACAAATTGAGCAGCACGACAATTCGATCATTTCATTATCCTGAAAAAAAAGCAAGATCTTAGAGCATGTTGATAGTAACTCTTATCTAATCGCAATCTAGTTGTTAGTCAACAATGAAATTCTCTATCGGACGAGCAAGATGGAATATTATTTTCAGTTAAAAAGATGGGGAAATTAATCGTTAATTATCATCGTTTTCCAGTCTCGAAAGAAAGGATTTTTATCCTCTGCAGTTATAAGTGGAGCTCATCCAGTTTATTTTCTTAGATAATAAATTAGGTTATATTATTAGTTTTGACAGTGTGATATACACACACAAACTAACCCATGTTTTTTAGATTGATTCTGTATAGTTAATGCAAAATCTAAATATAATTGATACTCAAACAAAGGGAAATGTTAAAAGAATAAGTTATAATTTATGAAAATTACAACATCAACTGTAATTCGATGGAATTATCAAAAAACGTTATTTTGGATTATAACAAAGGAAGTTATATTTGATCACTTCTCCTAAAAGAGTAAAGCAAAAACTCCATGGATTGATACAACAGTTACTCATTTTGTGCTCACTGAAGATAACTAAGGTGTGATCTATAAGGTTGAGGGAAAATAGTTCTCCTAATAACCAATAATAACAATAATAGCTCCTGATTAATAAACGAACCAGCTCTTCAAAAGACTAAAATAGACAAAAACCTGCTTGTGTAGTGTTGAACTAGTTTGGTTGATTTTTCAGTAACTCAACCCTTTGCTTTGAAAATAAGACCCATTTTTTATATGGATAATGTTCAAAAATTGCTTCAATGACATTGCGTGTAAAGTACTCAAAGACTGTACAAACTCTTAGTCCTTCTGTAAATTACATCAACAATGACACTTTCAATGATACACTTCTCTAACACAGTTTCCACAGTACACTCAAGGTATTAAAAAATATACATAACTAGCACTATTCTGTTTGGATGGAAAAAATACACTCTTTTTCCGATACCAAAACATTTTCTAATCCACTAAATAGATTTTGAATAAAAGCCTTATATATGTGGTTCATATATTGTATTTGACTTTGCTTCTAAAAACCATTTCGCCTTCATAATATGATACGTGTCTTCTAGACTTTATTATTTTTCTATTTAGGCTACATTAAAAATGTGACTGCACATTGAATTCACTGAACATGTTCCAATATTCTTATTGTAGTCAAACGTAGAACCAATTATGTGGACAACATGACACCATTGCAGTGCCCACTGTTTTAAGGCATAGGAAAAGCCGAAAGTGCCAATTTATATACAATTTCTGTGTAAATCACCTTCTGAGTATGATTGATGTGCATCATTGATATTCCTATTTCCCCATGAACAAGTCAGCAAAGACTTCTTGCATCTGTATGGTTCTAGTTTTAGCCCATACCTGACATTTTTGTTGTTGATAGTGTATAAGTTAATCATTCATTTACTTGCTTATAAACTCATATCTCTTTGACTGGGTTCATTTGATTTTTAGATAAAAATTCGTTTGAATCATACAAAGTGTATATGTGATTCTCTTTAATCATAACAAAATTTAAATCAAACCAAATCAATTTTTTTATTCAAACAAAAACAACTTTTTTTATGTGGATGGATTTTTGCAATTTTATTATAAATTATTTGAATTCAATGTGTGTTCAAAGTCTCACTTAAATAAGAATGATAATATCATTGATATATAATAAAAAAGGATCCATAAATTTAGTAATGTTAATATTTAGTATGAATTTTGATCCATGTATCAGGGTGAGTATGATGTCAAATATATATGCAAAAGGACTAAAAAACCTAGTAAGAGAAGATTTTCAAGATTCAATTAATGTGAGTATGAACACGCACATCAGATAAAAATGAGTAGAAAGATTAGTATACAAGTAAAAAACACCCAAAACCACTTAAGAGGAGATTGTTAGAATTCATTGAGTATGAAGCCCAACAACAGGTAAAAATATTAGTAAGATGACTAATGTGTAAGTAGAAAGACCTATACACCTATTTAGGAAGATATTAGTTTGATTAAATGTGAGTTTGAAGTTTCACATCGACTAAAAATGAGTACAATGACTAATATATAAGAAAAGGGACTCATACACTTAATGAAGAGATTGTAGGGATCTAACGTTGGTACGAATCCCCACATCAATTAAAAATGAGAAACTGGGGTTAAGGGTTTGGGGTTGGGGACGGAGGTTAGGGTTTACTAATGAGTATGTAGAAAGACCCATAAATCTATTTAGGAAGAGATTAGATTAATTAAATGTGAGTTTGAAGACTCACATTGACTAAAAATGAGTAAAATGACTAACATAAAATTAGAGGGACTCATACATTTAATGCGGGGATTGTAGGGATCTAACGTTGGTATGAAGCCCCACATCAATTAAAAACGAGAAAGTGGGTTTAGGATTAGGGGTTGAGGTTGAGGTTGGAGTTGGAGGTTAGGGTTATGATTAGGGTTTAAGGTTTACTAATAAGTATGTAGGAAGACCCATAGACCTATTTTGGAAGAGATTAGTTTGATTAAATGTGAATTTGAATACTTACATCATCTAAAAATGAGTAAAATGACTAGTATATAACTAAAGGGACTCAAACACTTAATAGAGGGATTATAGGGATCTAATGTTGGTATGAAGCCCCACATAAATTAAAAACAAAAAACTGAGTTTAGGATTAGGGTTAGGGTTAACTTTTAGGGTTTATGGTGTAGGGTTTAAGGTTTACTAATGAGTATGTAGAAAGACCAATAAACCTTTTTAGGAAGATATTAATTTGATTAAATGTGAGTTTGAAGTCACACATTGGCTAAAAATGAGTAAAATGACAAGTATATAGCTAGAGTGACTCATACACTTAATGGAGGGATTGTAGGGATTTACATTAGTACGAAGTCTCACATCAATTAAAAATGAGAAACGGGGGTTAGGGATTAGGGTTAGGGTTGGGTTTGTGGTTATGGTTAGGGTTAGGGTTTTTGGTTAATGGTTATGGAATAAAGTTGGGGTTAGGGTTAAGGTTTAAGGTTTAGAGTTTAGGGTTTAGTAATGAGTATGTAGAAAGACCCATAAACCTATTTAGGAAGAGATTAGTTTGATTAAATGTTAGTTTGAAGTTCCACATCAGCTGAAAATGAGTAAAATAACTAGTATATAAGAAGAGGGACTCATACACTTAACGAAGGGACTATAGGGATCTAATGTTAGTACGAAGCCCTACATCAACTAAAAAGGAGAAATCGGGGTTATGATTAGGGGTTAGGGGTTAGAGTTAAGGGTTAGGGGTTATGATTATGGGTGTTTAGGGTTTACTAATACATATGTAGAAAGACTCGTAGACCTATTTAGGAAGAGATTAGTTTGATTAAATGTGAGTTTGAAGTCTCAGATCGGTTAAAAATAAGTAAAATGACTAAAATATTAGTAAAGGGACTTATACACTTAATGGGGAGATTATAGGGATCTAACGTTGGTATGAAGTCCCATATCAATTAAAAATTAGAAACTGGGTTTAGAGTTAGGGTTAGGATTGATGGTTAGGGTTTTGGGGTTAAGGTTATGATTAGGGTTGAGTTTAGGGTGTAGAGTTGAAGGTTTGATGATTATGTTTTATGGTTTACTGATGAGTATGTTGAAAGACCCAAAGACTTATTTAGGAAGAGATTAGTTTGATTAAATGTGAGTTTGATGTTCCACATCGGCTAACACTTAGTAAAATGACTAGTATATACATAGAGGGTTTCATACACTTAATGGGCGGATTATCAGGATTTAACGTTGGTATGATGCCCCAAATCAATTAAAATTGAGGTTAGGGTTAGGGTTTGGTTTGGGGTTATGGGCTAGGATTAGGGTTGTGGTTAGGATTTAGGGTTAAAGTTTACGATTTACTAATGAGTATATAGAAAGATCCATCTTTTTATTTATAAAGAGATTAGTTTGATTAAATGTGAGTTTGAAGTCCCACATCAACTAAAAATAGGTAAAAAGACTAGTACTTAATGTAGGGATTGTAAGGATCTAATGTTGCTTTGAAGCTCCACATGAATTAAAAATGAGATACTAAGTTTAGGTTTGGGGTTAGGGTTTAAGGTTCGGGTTTATGGTTAGGGGTTTAAGGATATGGTTTATGTTTAGCATTATGTTTATGGTTTAGGGTTTGGGTTAGGGTTATGGCTAGTGTTAGGGTGTGGAGTTTAGGGTTTTGGGTTAGGGATTAAAGTTGGAGTTGAGGTTAGAGTTTACTGTTATGGTTTAAGGTAAGGGTTTGGGTTTATGGATGAAGTTAGGGTTTAGGGTTTGAGATTTGCAGTTTAGGGATTATGGTTTGGGGTTAGAGTTACATGTTAGGATTAGGGTTTTAGGTTTGAGGTTAGTGGTTAGGATTAAGGTTAGGGTTGGGGTTTGGGTTAAATGAAGTTAAGGTTTTGGGTTTATGGTTTACTAATGAGTGTGTAGAAAAACCCATATACCTATATAAGAAGATATTAGTTTGATTAAATGTGAGTTTGAAGTGCGACATCAACTACAGTTGAGTAAAATGACTAGTATATAAGTAGAGGGATAATAATATTTTGGCAAGCATACCAAATCGTTTCAAGTAGTAAAAGTAAGTACATAGTATCGTTCTCCCAAGGAAATTGAGTTACATTATCTAATTAGAATTATTTACCAAAATCAATTTAGTAAAAATAACAATTTGATTAATGTATTTTAAATTGAATGAAATTAAAAAGATATTAAAAATTACTATTGAAAGTTTTAAAGATATAGCTTTGTTGGAATTGAGTTCATGACTGACATTACAGTAACATTTTGAACAATATATTATGTGTTCAAACATTCACACCAATGTATCTTGATTTAATTCCTTACAACAAGTTCTAAAGATATATGTTACGGTTTAAACCATCTATTGGTCCTCATATTTGTTGAGGAATCTCAAGTAGGTCCTTGATGAGTCAATATTTTATTCACTTCACTTAGTTTATTGTACCGGATTTAATCAGGGAATTGTACTTAAATGTCCGGTATTTTCCCGTTTTTACTAATTGTGCTTAAATGGCCCAATAATTCTTATTTTGTCTAATTTGAATTATTTGAGCTAATTATTTGCATTATTTATTACAGGGGAAATTTTGGAAATACAATTTGGTACATTTGAAGGTTTAATGAAAAAAATGATAATTGGACCGAGAGGTTGTGGAGATTTATTTTGATGTACTACACATTTTATTTTGGGGAATGGACTTGATTTTCTTTTACAAAGAAAGATGGCAGCATCCAAAAATGCACATGGATTTGGACGTGAAAATGATCTTGAATGTGAAAGGGGTAGTCATTCATTTTAAAGTAAAATTATTGGTGCAACCACAACACCACACGGCCAACTCAATTCGGCAAATTCAATTTAGTGCAAACCATGAAGGGGCCACCACATTAAGACACACACGGCCCACATGGAGAAGAGATGGGCATATTTTATTTCCCCCATTTCACATCAGCTTTTTATTATTCAATTGATAAAAAAACGCATCATGGCCCACAATATTGAAAGAATTTTCAGGTTGCAACTGCCCATACTTGCACGAACACACGTTGAAGAAGTGAAAGCTGCTGCACGAAAAGAGAAGCTCATGGCATGGGGTCATCCACTACAAAGAAGGTCATCTTTCTCAAGGGAAGTAACTCTCGGCCTTGAGCTGTAACAGCCACGTTCTTGTCCAATTTGGAGGAGACCACACGGTCCAGCAGCAAGAGATGAGAGTTGTTGCACTTGAGAGGAAATTCAAATCTGGCCTACACAATCCAGAGACCGTGACGGAAATGAGAAAACATGGAAGGGAAAGCAGCACAAGTTCACGGCCTGCTGGAACGCTAAAGACAACTCTTCATTCACGGCTGAAACACACGTAAAAAGGCTTCGAACAGCTCAGAGGTGCATGCGAATGGGTTGGAGATGAAGTGGAGTTCAGAAGAGAATGAGTAGCAATGAGGAAGAAACATCACCAAGGAAACACACGGCCATGGGAGAAGTTCCGTCCAGCGAGCTCCTGGTCCAGAAAGGAAGAGATACGTTCCAGCAGTCATCTAGAATAGCAGAAGTGGTGTGCACGGACAGCAGCATGGCAGTCCAGAGTTCACGCAACCAGCAGAGAAGCCTTGACGCATCCACGTCCAGTACAACAACTCTTCTCGGTCACAGCAGCTTGGAGGTGTTTCCATGGCATGGCTGGATGGTGGTGCAATATCCAGCAGTTGCACATCCATGAAGGTTGGACAGTGATGACTTAAGAAGGAGCTGGAGAAAGGAGTAAGCAGCTGGAGCAAAGATGTGGTGTCATGGCCTGGTAGTAGTTAGTCCAGAAGGAGAAGAAGCGTTCCAGCACAGCTCCGTCCAGCACGTTGGGGAGAAGGTGTCTCGGTTTTCCACTTCCAGCACTCTCACACGTCCACCATGGCAGCAAAGAATGAAGGTGCAGTAGCCACCTAGAGAACTGAAGCTCAAGGAAGCTCATGGCTTGATGATGAATGAGAAGAAGAAAGCTAGAGGTTGTCACGACCAAAGCAGCAAGTGATTTCATTTTGGTATTTTGTGTGCATGAAGAAGAAAGGTGTTGATTCAATTTGATGTCCAGCAAAGTGGTGCCAAGGAGATTACATGGAGTTCATCACGGATGGGAATAAGTCACGGCTGGAGCAAGCAAGGAGGCAGTCACCATTGGAGAGTTGCTGGAAATGGAAACAGCAGCAGTAGTGAAGTCACGGTCCAGCATGGAGAGAAAGAAACACACTTCCTGGTCCAGCAAGGTACTAGAACACGGTGATTGATGATGAAGAATGGAGGTGCAGCTGCAACGTGTGAGGCAAGAAGAGTGACTGCCATGGGGGATTCTCGGTTGGAAAGAAGCAAGCATGAGGCAGCAAGCGGAAGTGTACTGAGGGCCCCACCTTATTTATTTCTGGCACAAAGTGATAGAAGAAATTAATTTTAAAAGCATGGTAATGGTATACCAGAATGGAAGGCATGAGCAGCATGCACCACACGCACCACTACATCTTCATTTCCAGCGAAGAGTAGCACTTACCTCCGAGAATAAAAGAGGGCAGAGAGTTCGAGAGTAGGAGTTCACGGTCTGGGGTGACGCTTGGGAGTTCACGGTCTGGGAGAGGTCCTCTCTTCCAGTGGCACTAAATTTCCATTTTCAGTAGCTCTCATTCCCGTAGTGTAGAATTCTGAAAATTTGTAGTGTAGGAAGTGCATTGTAAGAGAGTAACGTTTTAGTGAAGGAGAGGGTCCCGTGGAGGAGGAAGCTCAGCAGTGGGTTGGGCATTGGACGGCTGAAACAAAGGCTGGAAAATTCACGGCAGAGTGAAGAATAGCACAGTAGAATTTGGAGGCCAAAACGGTGTGCAAGTTCTAATTTAACTTTGTTGGTTGTTGTAATAATTTCATGCACAATTTAAATTCAATGCAATTTCATGTTGTTAAATTCCAGAATTGTTTGCTGCTTTTATTTTGTTGTTGTGATTCAAATTCAGTAGCAATTTAATATTTATCGTTGTATGCCTATCGTTTAATTTTTACAGTTGTTTGCACTGCGTTGTTGAATATTGCACGTTAAATTATTAGCTGTAGTTTTGATCTAAATGTTTTGCCGCCGTAATGTTGATGTTGTTTTCAGATTTGAATTTTACTGTTTTATGTTTTCTGTTTTTTACTGTTTTCTATTTTTACTGTTTTCTGTATTTACGTTTTCTGTATTTTTCTGTTACTGTTTTACTGATTTTGAAATTCTGTAATTGCTATTTTTACTGTTATTATTTACTACATGTAATTCCTTTTTTTTGTATTAAATATTTTACTGTTTTTACTGTTTTCTGTTTTTACTGTTTTCTGTATTTTATGTTTTTGCTGTACCAATTTCGTTTTTACTGTTTAGATTTAATTTTTACTCTTTCATGTTACTGTATTTTCGTTTTTACTGTTTTCTAAAATTTTCTGTTTTCTGTTTTCACTGTTTTCTATATTTACTGTTTTCTGTATTTTATGTTTTTCTGTATTTTCATTTTTACTGTCCCAGATTTATTTTTACTGTTTTATGTTGCTGAAATTTCATTTTTACTATTTTAATTTCGTTTTACTGTACTGCATTTTACTTCACCGTATTTATTTCAACGTTTTTAAAATTCAGTCGCATTTAATTTTCATCGCAAAAACAACTCTTTCAAACCCCCCTTTCGTGTGTGATCTGAGACTGAACCCCAAAAATTGGTCATTGAGAGACGACCTAGGAGTCACTTCCTAGCTATACTGCATTATTTTTCGTGCATCGAATTTGTACGCGGTGCGACCCGCGTATCAAATTTTTGGCGCCGTTGCCGGGGAATCAATAGTGGTTTAGTCTTGGATTTTTTGTTGTGTGTTTGTATTTGTTATGTTTCGTGTTTTGTCTCGTGTTGTGATGTGATGTTCTGTTTTCTGTACGCATGTCATATGTATTTTGATTGTTAAAAAAAATAAAAATTAAAAAATAAAAATTAAAAAATGTTTTTTGTTTTATTTGTTTCGTAATTTTCAGTATTTTTATTTTTCCATGTCTACCAATTTTGATTATGTGAATTATGCTTATTCTGCCAATGTCTGTGATTATGATTCTCCTTCTGCTTGGTACTCTGATTGTAATTCTGCTGAATTCCACGATGAGAATTATATGCCTCGTCCTAAATTTCCTGAGACCGCTCCTCGTGAGCCGGTTCCACCTACTGAGGATGGTGATCATTTAGTGATCACCACTGGACTGATAAATTTGCTGCCCCATTTTCATGGAGTTGCGAATGAATGCCCACAGGCGCATTTGGAGAAGTTCTATGGAATTTGCTGTTATATGAAACCTCCAAATATCCCAGATGATCACATTTTCTTGAGGGCATTTCCGCATTCATTACAAGGAGCAGCTAAGGATTGGCTGTATTATCTTCCTCCAGGACTCATTACCAGATGGGAAGATCTTGAGCAAAAATTTCTGAGCAAATTTCCCTCCTTTCTGAGCAAATTTTCCCCTGTGCATGATGGAAACAACAACAATCCTGGATGGAATGACCCTACCTTGGGATGGTACAGTGCTCTACAGCATCAATATCAAGAACCACCATTCCAGAGTACTTTCATGCCTCCACCAGTCCGGCAAGAACAACAGATGCAATTCCATGATGTTACTGCCGAAATAGCTCCTCAGCTTTTCACTTCTGAACCCGCATTGAAGGAGGTATTGGAGCAGAAAACCATGCAGAGCATTCAGTTTAAGCGAGAAATCATGGAGCTTCAACAAAAGACACAAGCTCTCATTCAGAGTACGAATAATCAGATATGGCAGTTGACTACTCAACATACTGAAGAACAGTCTCAAGATTCGGAGAGACCCTTCCAGACTATTCAGAGTCCAGATGATGACTGCAGTGCCATCAACATAGGGGATGAGGAACAGAGTTATGATCTTACCACTGAGCAACCTACTTTCCCATCGTCCTATGTCCCTATTCTTGCACCTGAGGAGACTGACGAATATCTTGAGGATGAGGCCAGAATAAGCAGTACTTTTGAGCCAGGTAGACCACCTTCATCTTCCCACACTTTAGCAATCTTCAAGGAAGTGGAGGTAAGCATACCGCAAATTGATTATTTTGTTGATTGTGATGATGATCGGTATGCTGATGACTATATTGTTGCTGAGTCTGATTTTAATTTTTCCTCTGTGCATGATGAGGACCGCTTTTTACTATCACACTCGAATGATTATTCTCCATGCATTGAACCTGAATCTGAGTCTGCGGTTAACATAGTTTCTAATTTTGAAATTGATTCATGTTCTGAGGATGTATTTGAGGTTCAGCCTGTTACACTGGATTTGGGTGTCATACCCCTGTATGAAATTTCTGTAGTGCCACATTGCACTAACCCTATTGCAGGAGGTACACATGAATTTGATCAACAAACACCGACAGTGGACAACAAAGGTGCTGACATTGGTAGTTCGAAGATCAACAGGCATCTGCTGAACCCGCTCAGTAACACTATTTGCTGCTTAGATCCGACGATGGTGGATATTTCCCTGCTTGATCAGATATGGAGGATGAAGCAGTTTTTTTTTCCTATTAACTTTCGTGCTGGATACTGAAGCGAAAAACATCTCCCTACTTGTCCAAGTTTGGCAACTGCCACCATAACCAGGGGAGTTTTCCTGTTCCTTCTTCCCTTAATTTTCTTGGTTTGTGAATTAGGGGAGAATTCTGATTTTCTTAGTTTTTGATTTGTTATTTTTATTTAAAAAAAAAAATAAAAAATAAAAAAATTGTTCTGTTTTTGGTCTGTTATTTTGTTAATGTATGTATGTAAATATGTGTTTTGTTTGCTGTTTTTGAAATATGTGTTTTATCTGCTTTGATATCTTGTGTTTGGTATTAGGTATTTTGTTTCGTTAATACGTCTTCTGTTTTATTTATTTATTTAGTTTTCGTTTTTGTTTAAAAAAAAAAAAAAAAAAAAACTGAAAGCAAAATTGCAGTAATAGGCAGAGAGGTGAGGTTTGAGCAGAGATATAATCTGAGTGCATTTATTGAAAATAACCTAATTCACCGAAAACATTCTGTCTTACACTGCTGATAATAAAATAAAATACATAAAAACATAATAAAGATGTTCAGGGTTCGATCATTTCTGATCGTTAAGTATTACAGACCATAATAAAAAAACATAAAAAAAAAACATAAAAGCATAAAAAAAAAAATAAAATTAAGTGTTCAGATTACATGCCTTGTTCAAATTCTGGCCACACTCGGCCAGCTAAAACATAAAAAAAAAAACATTAAAAATTCAACGGAAGAATTCTCGAGCTGGTTGTGGAGGTCTAAGGGAGAGCTCCGTCGAGGGAGCTCTGGTTCGGAATGTGAGAAGCATGGGTGGCGGGATTTGTCGTACGTCCCTATCGTCGTCGATGATGATCGGAACGGGAAACAGATTCAGCAGCCTCAGTGCCCTCATAATCACCCAGTCATAGTCTTTCAACAAAAAAAAAAAAAAATTGTGTGTTAATAATAGAAGAGGAAAGAAAAAAAAAATCAATAAAAGTGAGATTTGATGAGAGTCTTACCGTACATATATAGCGGCAGTTGTGAAAACTGAGTGCCAGTGGGGTCTATCTCCGCTTGCCAGCGCCTGACCCGATTGCCGTGATTGTTGAACCAGCAGTGCACGTTGTATTCGCTGGCATCACCGAAGATCCTTAGTCGAGACGCGATCTCGACGACTTGCGCTCTGCTTGGGTGTGTGACCCCAAAGTTGTAGATTCTGGTCATCATCTGGGTCTGATCTTCGGTAGGACACCACCGCTGACTGGTGTATCTCTCTGATTCCATCTCGCTCATTCTTCCTCTCGCTGTATTCTAAAAAAAAAAAAAAACAAAAGAACAAAGCATAACTCATAAAAAGCATTGTATATATATAAAAAAAATTTCTTAGTTCTGTGTTTTCTTTATTTGTTCTTGTTTCCTTTTAGATTTATTTTGTCCTGTCTGTCTTTGATGTTTTTGGTCTTGTCTCAGATCTGTTTCACGGTCCTTGCAAAAGGGTCCTAAACGGATCTACGTCCTGTTGTCCTGTTGTCCTTGTCCGTGTTGTTCTTGTTTTAATTTATGTTTCTGTGTTTTTAGTTTTTAGTGGGGTACGTGGCGTTGTTCTACCCGATTGTCTCTGCCATACCTTCAAACGAAGGGAGATTAACGTCTGGTTTCCAGCCGATATACCCCTTATGTTTTAAGACAATTGTGTTTTTAGTGTTTTAAAAATTAAAAAAAAAATTGAAGAGGAGAAGAAAGAAGATGGAGCGGAAAGAAAAATAAAGAGCAGTGCAAAGAAAAAAATACAGGAAAGCAGGAAAGGAAATACAGAAAGAAGATGGAAAGCAGTAAAGGGAAAGCAGTAAAGGGAGAGTAGCACAGAGGAAAGAAAAGGAAAATAGAAGAAGAAAAGAGAAGGCAGAAAGAATGAAATGTAAAAGCAAGCAGAAAAAAAAGGGAGATCCAGGTGAAGAAGGACTTACCTGGAGAAGTGGGCTTGCAGAGGCTCCTCGACGGTCTCAGACTCTTCAGCAGGCACGGTGGCAGAGGCTCCGCGCAGACTCCAGATGCTCAGAGGAGAGAAGAGTGGAAGAGAGTAGAGAGAGAGAAGAGAGGAGTAGAGAGAGAGCAGGGCAGTCAGAAATGTCGCTCAGGCGCTGAAGTTGGCCCATTTATAGCCAAATTGTTTTCACTGTAGCAATAGTTTCGGTCATAGCCACTGAAACTGTTGCCACAGTACCGGTCTTCTCCTTTTTCAAAAAAAAAAAATTATTTTTTTAGCATCTACTGATGGGTGCTAGGTGATTTAGACATCTGCTGATGGATGTCAATGATAACATCTACTGATGGATGTTACTGAAAATTTCTTCCCATTTCTCTACCTTTTATTGCACTTGTCCATAAAATGTTTCCTGTTTTGATTGCTGATGTATGCTTAGAACACATTGAGGACAATGTGTAGTTTCAGTGTGGTCTATAGGGAGAGATTCTGATTGTTCTTTGTTTTGTGTGTTAAATTTTTTGTTTTTGAGTGTTAAATTTTTTCTGTTTTAGATTGTTTTTAGTGTGTTTTTGTGTGCAATTTTACATTTTTTCTCTATTTTCTGGACTCTGTTAAAGTTGTAGACTCGTCTTTCATTTCACTCGATTGATACTCATGGCATGAAATCTTTGCTTTTCTCTGCTTGGAAAATGATTATGATGTTTAAGAGGTTGATTTGATTGTGACAAATACCCTGTGTGAGAATTTGAGCCATTTTATTTCTTTCTTGCGTGTGACATGTCTCTTGATTGCTTGCACATGTGCCTTGGCTTGACTCTTGTTGATGATTCTTGATGGATATGCATGTTTAGAAATGATAAAGGCATTTTATTTCTTGAGCCTCGTTAGCCAAATAAGCCTACCCTGTTATTATCATTTGATAACCCCTTAAAGCCTATATTATATCCATTTCTTTGTTTTAAAGCTCATACACTCGACCTAAGTGAAAAACCATTATTACCTTAACCTTAGGAAATTTTGGAGCTTTGGAAGTGTTTTGGGAATAAGTGTGGTCTCCGTGGGGATTCTTATAAATTGGCTAGTTGGTTCCTCATCTTGTTTTATTTTTGGAAATATGATCTTGTTGAGTGATAAAAAAAAATTGAAAAAAAAAAAGAAAAAAAAAATTGAAAAATGAAAAAAAAAAAACAATTTTTTGAATAATGGAGTCAAGAAGAGGATTGAATTAGAGGTTTGGGTGTGATTTGACTGTGTTTACACTTGTTCCCCATTGCTCCTCTATTTCTTGTGGTTTGTAGCTACTTATCCATATTTATCATCCCTTGTCCTTGGCCCCATTACAGCCATAAAAGACCTTTTGATTTAAACATGCATATACTTCTGAGTGTTGATTTTAGAGGCTTGCCAAGTCTGTTTGTGTTTGCTTTCTTGAGTGCATCGAGCTGATATTATTATTTACCCTAGACACTTGAGAGAAACACTGATAGTGCATCTGTGAGGTTTTGGTACTTTTGATTCACCTCTTGAGCTCATTGATTATTCTACCATGTTTGAATTGCTTGGATTAATTTCATGAGTATCTGAATACCTTGATTCTATGTTAGATATTGTCTACATCTTTTTGTTGTCCAGATTTCTTGAGAACAGTGTAAATTCTCTTTGTTTCTTGTGAGTTTTTATTTTCTGTGTGCTGAGTTTTTGTGTCGTACACCTAATGTCCTTTGAACTATTCCCTGATTTGCGTCTTGATTTTGCCCAGGAGTGCAAAAGACTAAGTGTGGTCTATTTTGATGAGTCAATATTTTATTCACTTCACTTAGTTTATTGTACCGGATTTAATCAGGGAATTGTACTTAAATGTCCGGTATTTTCCCGTTTTTACTAATTGTGCTTAAATGGCCCAATAATTCTTATTTTGTCTAATTTGAATTATTTGAGCTAATTATTTGCATTATTAATTACAGGGGAAATTTTGGAAATACAATTTGGTACATTTGAAGGTTTAATGAAAAAAATGATAATTGGACCGAGAGGTTGTGGAGATTTATTTTGATGTACTACACATTTTATTTTGGGGAATGGACTTGATTTTCTTTTACAAAGAAAGATGGCAGCATCCAAAAATGCACATGGATTTGGACGTGAAAATGATCTTGAATGTGAAAGGGGTAGTCATTCATTTTAAAGTAAAATTATTGGTGCAACCACAACACCACACGGCCAACTCAATTCGGCAAATTCAATTTAGTGCAAACCATGAAGGGGCCACCACATTAAGACACACACGGCCCACATGGAGAAGAGATGGGCATATTTTATTTCCCCCATTTCACATCAGCTTTTTATTATTCAATTGATAAAAAAACGCATCATGGCCCACAATATTGAAAGAATTTTCAGGTTGCAACTGCCCATACTTGCACGAACACACGTTGAAGAAGTGAAAGCTGCTGCACGAAAAGAGAAGCTCATGGCATGGGGTCATCCACTACAAAGAAGGTCATCTTTCTCAAGGGAAGTAACTCTCGGCCTTGAGCTGTAACAGCCACGTTCTTGTCCAATTTGGAGGAGACCACACGGTCCAGCAGCAAGAGATGAGAGTTGTTGCACTTGAGAGGAAATTCAAATCTGGCCTACACAATCCAGAGACCGTGACAGAAATGAGAAAACATGGAAGGGAAAGCAGCACAAGTTCACGGCCTGCTGGAACGCTAAAGACAACTCTTCATTCACGGCTGAAACACACGTAAAAAGGCTTCGAACAGCTCAGAGGTGCATGCGAATGGGTTGGAGATGAAGTGGAGTTCAGAAGAGAATGAGTAGCAATGAGGAAGAAACATCACCAAGGAAACACACGGCCATGGGAGAAGTTCCGTCCAGCGAGCTCCTGGTCCAGAAAGGAAGAGATACGTTCCAGCAGTCATCTAGAATAGCAGAAGTGGTGTGCACGGACAGCAGCATGGCAGTCCAGAGTTCACGCAACCAGCAGAGAAGCCTTGACGCATCCACGTCCAGTACAACAACTCTTCTCGGTCACAGCAGCTTGGAGGTGTTTCCATGGCATGGCTGGATGGTGGTGCAATATCCAGCAGTTGCACATCCATGAAGGTTGGACAGTGATGACTTAAGAAGGAGCTGGAGAAAGGAGTAAGCAGCTGGAGCAAAGATGTGGTGTCATGGCCTGGTAGTAGTTAGTCCAGAAGGAGAAGAAGCGTTCCAGCACAGCTCCGTCCAGCACGTTGGGGAGAAGGTGTCTCGGTTTTCCACTTCCAGCACTCTCACACGTCCACCATGGCAGCAAAGAATGAAGGTGCAGTAGCCACCTAGAGAACTGAAGCTCAAGGAAGCTCATGGCTTGATGATGAATGAGAAGAAGAAAGCTAGAGGTTGTCACGACCAAAGCAGCAAGTGATTTCATTTTGGTATTTTGTGTGCATGAAGAAGAAAGGTGTTGATTCAATTTGATGTCCAGCAAAGTGGTGCCAAGGAGATTACATGGAGTTCATCACGGATGGGAATAAGTCACGGCTGGAGCAAGCAAGGAGGCAGTCACCATTGGAGAGTTGCTGGAAATGGAAACAGCAGCAGTAGTGAAGTCACGGTCCAGCATGGAGAGAAAGAAACACACTTCCTGGTCCAGCAAGGTACTAGAACACGGTGATTGATGATGAAGAATGGAGGTGCAGCTGCAACGTGTGAGGCAAGAAGAGTGACTGCCATGGGGGATTCTCGGTTGGAAAGAAGCAAGCATGAGGCAGCAAGCGGAAGTGTACTGAGGGCCCCACCTTATTTATTTCTGGCACAAAGTGATAGAAGAAATTAATTTTAAAAGCATGGTAATGGTATACCAGAATGGAAGGCATGAGCAGCATGCACCACACGCACCACTACATCTTCATTTCCAGCGAAGAGTAGCACTTACCTCCGAGAATAAAAGAGGGCAGAGAGTTCGAGAGTAGGAGTTCACGGTCTGGGGTGACGCTTGGGAGTTCACGGTCTGGGAGAGGTCCTCTCTTCCAGTGGCACTAAATTTCCATTTTCAGTAGCTCTCATTCCCGTAGTGTAGAATTCTGAAAATTTGTAGTGTAGGAAGTGCATTGTAAGAGAGTAACGTTTTAGTGAAGGAGAGGGTCCCGTGGAGGAGGAAGCTCAGCAGTGGGTTGGGCATTGGACGGCTGAAACAAAGGCTGGAAAATTCACGGCAGAGTGAAGAATAGCACAGTAGAATTTGGAGGCCAAAACGGTGTGCAAGTTCTAATTTAACTTTGTTGGTTGTTGTAATAATTTCATGCACAATTTAAATTCAATGCAATTTCATGTTGTTAAATTCCAGAATTGTTTGCTGCTTTTATTTTGTTGTTGTGATTCAAATTCAGTAGCAATTTAATATTTATCGTTGTATGCCTATCGTTTAATTTTTACAGTTGTTTGCACTGCGTTGTTGAATATTGCACGTTAAATTATTAGCTGTAGTTTTGATCTAAATGTTTTGCCGCCGTAATGTTGATGTTGTTTTCAGATTTGAATTTTACTGTTTTATGTTTTCTGTTTTTTACTGTTTTCTATTTTTACTGTTTTCTGTATTTACGTTTTCTGTATTTTTCTGTTACTGTTTTACTGATTTTGAAATTCTGTAATTGCTATTTTTACTGTTATTATTTACTACATGTAATTCCTTTTTTTTGTATTAAATATTTTACTGTTTTTACTGTTTTCTGTTTTTACTGTTTTCTGTATTTTATGTTTTTGCTGTACCAATTTCGTTTTTACTGTTTAGATTTAATTTTTACTCTTTCATGTTACTGTATTTTCGTTTTTACTGTTTTCTAAAATTTTCTGTTTTCTGTTTTCACTGTTTTCTATATTTACTGTTTTCTGTATTTTATGTTTTTCTGTATTTTCATTTTTACTGTCCCAGATTTATTTTTACTGTTTTATGTTGCTGAAATTTCATTTTTACTATTTTAATTTCGTTTTACTGTACTGCATTTTACTTCACCGTATTTATTTCAACGTTTTTAAAATTCAGTCGCATTTAAT
The DNA here is from genome assembly GCF_016808095.1 of Vigna angularis. Lineage (NCBI taxonomy): Eukaryota > Viridiplantae > Streptophyta > Magnoliopsida > Fabales > Fabaceae > Vigna > Vigna angularis. The sequence continues at coordinate 11,491,309 of NC_068979.1, forward strand.
TTTCATCGCAAAAACAACCCTTTCAAACCCCCCTTTCGTGTGTGATCTGAGACTGAACCCCAAAAATTGGTCATTGAGAGACGACCTAGGAGTCACTTCCTAGCTATACTGCATTATTTTTCGTGCATCGAATTTGTACGCGGTGCGACCCGCGTATCAAATTTTTGGCGCCGTTGCCGGGGAATCAATAGTGGTTTAGTCTTGGATTTTTTGTTGTGTGTTTGTATTTGTTATGTTTCGTGTTTTGTCTCGTGTTGTGATGTGATGTTCTGTTTTCTGTACGCATGTCATATGTATTTTGATTGTTAAAAAAAATAAAAATTAAAAAATAAAAATTAAAAAATGTTTTTTGTTTTATTTGTTTCGTAATTTTCAGTATTTTTATTTTTCCATGTCTACCAATTTTGATTATGTGAATTATGCTTATTCTGCCAATGTCTGTGATTATGATTCTCCTTCTGCTTGGTACTCTGATTGTAATTCTGCTGAATTCCACGATGAGAATTATATGCCTCGTCCTAAATTTCCTGAGACCGCTCCTCGTGAGCCGGTTCCACCTACTGAGGATGGTGATCATTTAGTGATCACCACTGGACTGATAAATTTGCTGCCCCATTTTCATGGAGTTGCGAATGAATGCCCACAGGCGCATTTGGAGAAGTTCTATGGAATTTGCTGTTATATGAAACCTCCAAATATCCCAGATGATCACATTTTCTTGAGGGCATTTCCGCATTCATTACAAGGAGCAGCTAAGGATTGGCTGTATTATCTTCCTCCAGGACTCATTACCAGATGGGAAGATCTTGAGCAAAAATTTCTGAGCAAATTTCCCTCCTTTCTGAGCAAATTTTCCCCTGTGCATGATGGAAACAACAACAATCCTGGATGGAATGACCCTACCTTGGGATGGTACAGTGCTCTACAGCATCAATATCAAGAACCACCATTCTAGAGTACTTTCATGCCTCCACCAGTCCGGCAAGAACAACAGATGCAATTCCATGATGTTACTGCCGAAATAGCTCCTCAGCTTTTCACTTCTGAACCCGCATTGAAGGAGGTATTGGAGCAGAAAACCATGCAGAGCATTCAGTTTAAGCGAGAAATCATGGAGCTTCAACAAAAGACACAAGCTCTCATTCAGAGTACGAATAATCAGATATGGCAGTTGACTACTCAACATACTGAAGAACAGTCTCAAGATTCGGAGAGACCCTTCCAGACTATTCAGAGTCCAGATGATGACTGCAGTGCCATCAACATAGGGGATGAGGAACAGAGTTATGATCTTACCACTGAGCAACCTACTTTCCCATCGTCCTATGTCCCTATTCTTGCACCTGAGGAGACTGACGAATATCTTGAGGATGAGGCCAGAATAAGCAGTACTTTTGAGCCAGGTAGACCACCTTCATCTTCCCACACTTTAGCAATCTTCAAGGAAGTGGAGGTAAGCATACCGCAAATTGATTATTTTGTTGATTGTGATGATGATCGGTATGCTGATGACTATATTGTTGCTGAGTCTGATTTTAATTTTTCCTCTGTGCATGATGAGGACCGCTTTTTACTATCACACTCGAATGATTATTCTCCATGCATTGAACCTGAATCTGAGTCTGCGGTTAACATAGTTTCTAATTTTGAAATTGATTCATGTTCTGAGGATGTATTTGAGGTTCAGCCTGTTACACTGGATTTGGGTGTCATACCCCTGTATGAAATTTCTGTAGTGCCACATTGCACTAACCCTATTGCAGGAGGTACACATGAATTTGATCAACAAACACCGACAGTGGACAACAAAGGTGCTGACATTGGTAGTTCGAAGATCAACAGGCATCTGCTGAACCCGCTCAGTAACACTATTTGCTGCTTAGATCCGACGATGGTGGATATTTCCCTGCTTGATCAGATATGGAGGATGAAGCAGTTTTTTTTTCCTATTAACTTTCGTGCTGGATACTGAAGCGAAAAACATCTCCCTACTTGTCCAAGTTTGGCAACTGCCACCATAACCAGGGGAGTTTTCCTGTTCCTTCTTCCCTTAATTTTCTTGGTTTGTGAATTAGGGGAGAATTCTGATTTTCTTAGTTTTTGATTTGTTATTTTTATTTAAAAAAAAAAATAAAAAATAAAAAAATTGTTCTGTTTTTGGTCTGTTATTTTGTTAATGTATGTATGTAAATATGTGTTTTGTTTGCTGTTTTTGAAATATGTGTTTTATCTGCTTTGATATCTTGTGTTTGGTATTAGGTATTTTGTTTCGTTAATACGTCTTCTGTTTTATTTATTTATTTAGTTTTCGTTTTTGTTTAAAAAAAAAAAAAAAAAAAAACTGAAAGCAAAATTGCAGTAATAGGCAGAGAGGTGAGGTTTGAGCAGAGATATAATCTGAGTGCATTTATTGAAAATAACCTAATTCACCGAAAACATTATGTCTTACACTGCTGATAATAAAATAAAATACATAAAAACATAATAAAGATGTTCAGGGTTCGATCATTTCTGATCGTTAAGTATTACAGACCATAATAAAAAAACATAAAAAAAAAACATAAAAGCATAAAAAAAAAAATAAAATTAAGTGTTCAGATTACATGCCTTGTTCAAATTCTGGCCACACTCGGCCAGCTAAAACATAAAAAAAAAAACATTAAAAATTCAACGGAAGAATTCTCGAGCTGGTTGTGGAGGTCTAAGGGAGAGCTCCGTCGAGGGAGCTCTGGTTCGGAATGTGAGAAGCATGGGTGGCGGGATTTGTCGTACGTCCCTATCGTCGTCGATGATGATCGGAACGGGAAACAGATTCAGCAGCCTCAGTGCCCTCATAATCACCCAGTCATAGTCTTTCAACAAAAAAAAAAAAATTGTGTGTTAATAATAGAAGAGGAAAGAAAAAAAAAATCAATAAAAGTGAGATTTGATGAGAGTCTTACCGTACATATATAGCGGCAGTTGTGAAAACTGAGTGCCAGTGGGGTCTATCTCCGCTTGCCAGCGCCTGACCCGATTGCCGTGATTGTTGAACCAGCAGTGCACGTTGTATTCGCTGGCATCACCGAAGATCCTTAGTCGAGACGCGATCTCGACGACTTGCGCTCTGCTTGGGTGTGTGACCCCAAAGTTGTAGATTCTGGTCATCATCTGGGTCTGATCTTCGGTAGGACACCACCGCTGACTGGTGTATCTCTCTGATTCCATCTCGCTCATTCTTCCTCTCGCTGTATTCTAAAAAAAAAAAAAAAACAAAAGAACAAAGCATAACTCATAAAAAGCATTGTATATATATAAAAAAAATTTCTTAGTTCTGTGTTTTCTTTATTTGTTCTTGTTTCCTTTTAGATTTATTTTGTCCTGTCTGTCTTTGATGTTTTTGGTCTTGTCTCAGATCTGTTTCACGGTCCTTGCAAAAGGGTCCTAAACGGATCTACGTCCTGTTGTCCTGTTGTCCTTGTCCGTGTTGTTCTTGTTTTAATTTATGTTTCTGTGTTTTTAGTTTTTAGTGGGGTACGTGGCGTTGTTCTACCCGATTGTCTCTGCCATACCTTCAAACGAAGGGAGATTAACGTCTGGTTTCCAGCCGATATACCCCTTATGTTTTAAGACAATTGTGTTTTTAGTGTTTTAAAAATTAAAAAAAAAATTGAAGAGGAGAAGAAAGAAGATGGAGCGGAAAGAAAAATAAAGAGCAGTGCAAAGAAAAAAATACAGGAAAGCAGGAAAGGAAATACAGAAAGAAGATGGAAAGCAGTAAAGGGAAAGCAGTAAAGGGAGAGTAGCACAGAGGAAAGAAAAGGAAAATAGAAGAAGAAAAGAGAAGGCAGAAAGAATGAAATGTAAAAGCAAGCAGAAAAAAAAGGGAGATCCAGGTGAAGAAGGACTTACCTGGAGAAGTGGGCTTGCAGAGGCTCCTCGACGGTCTCAGACTCTTCAGCAGGCACGGTGGCAGAGGCTCCGCGCAGACTCCAGATGCTCAGAGGAGAGAAGAGTGGAAGAGAGTAGAGAGAGAGAAGAGAGGAGTAGAGAGAGAGCAGGGCAGTCAGAAATGTCGCTCAGGCGCTGAAGTTGGCCCATTTATAGCCAAATTGTTTTCACTGTAGCAATAGTTTCGGTCATAGCCACTGAAACTGTTGCCACAGTACCGGTCTTCTCCTTTTTCAAAAAAAAAAAATTATTTTTTTAGCATCTACTGATGGGTGCTAGGTGATTTAGACATCTGCTGATGGATGTCAATGATAACATCTACTGATGGATGTTACTGAAAATTTCTTCCCATTTCTCTACCTTTTATTGCACTTGTCCATAAAATGTTTCCTGTTTTGATTGCTGATGTATGCTTAGAACACATTGAGGACAATGTGTAGTTTCAGTGTGGTCTATAGGGAGAGATTCTGATTGTTCTTTGTTTTGTGTGTTAAATTTTTTGTTTTTGAGTGTTAAATTTTTTCTGTTTTAGATTGTTTTTAGTGTGTTTTTGTGTGCAATTTTACATTTTTTCTCTATTTTCTGGACTCTGTTAAAGTTGTAGACTCGTCTTTCATTTCACTCGATTGATACTCATGGCATGAAATCTTTGCTTTTCTCTGCTTGGAAAATGATTATGATGTTTAAGAGGTTGATTTGATTGTGACAAATACCCTGTGTGAGAATTTGAGCCATTTTATTTCTTTCTTGCGTGTGACATGTCTCTTGATTGCTTGCACATGTGCCTTGGCTTGACTCTTGTTGATGATTCTTGATGGATATGCATGTTTAGAAATGATAAAGGCATTTTATTTCTTGAGCCTCGTTAGCCAAATAAGCCTACCCTGTTATTATCATTTGATAACCCCTTAAAGCCTATATTATATCCATTTCTTTGTTTTAAAGCTCATACACTCGACCTAAGTGAAAAACCATTATTACCTTAACCTTAGGAAATTTTGGAGCTTTGGAAGTGTTTTGGGAATAAGTGTGGTCTCCGTGGGGATTCTTATAAATTGGCTAGTTGGTTCCTCATCTTGTTTTATTTTTGGAAATATGATCTTGTTGAGTGATAAAAAAAAATTGAAAAAAAAAATTGAAAAAAAAAAAGAAAAAAAAAATTGAAAAATGAAAAAAAAAAAAAACAATTTTTTGAATAATGGAGTCAAGAAGAGGATTGAATTAGAGGTTTGGGTGTGATTTGACTGTGTTTACACTTGTTCCCCATTGCTCCTCTATTTCTTGTGGTTTGTAGCTACTTATCCATATTTATCATCCCTTGTCCTTGGCCCCATTACAGCCATAAAAGACCTTTTGATTTAAACATGCATATACTTCTGAGAGTTGATTTTAGAGGCTTGCCAAGTCTGTTTGTGTTTGCTTTCTTGAGTGCATCGAGCTGATATTATTATTTACCCTAGACACTTGAGAGAAACACTGATAGTGCATCTGTGAGGTTTTGGTACTTTTGATTCACCTCTTGAGCTCATTGATTATTCTACCATGTTTGAATTGCTTGGATTAATTTCATGAGTATCTGAATACCTTGATTCTATGTTAGATATTGTCTACATCTTTTTGTTGTCCAGATTTCTTGAGAACAGTGTAAATTCTCTTTGTTTCTTGTGAGTTTTTATTTTCTGTGTGCTGAGTTTTTGTGTCGTACACCTAATGTCCTTTGAACTATTCCCTGATTTGCGTCTTGATTTTGCCCAGGAGTGCAAAAGACTAAGTGTGGTCTATTTTGATGAGTCAATATTTTATTCACTTCACTTAGTTTATTGTACCGGATTTAATCAGGGAATTGTACTTAAATGTCCGGTATTTTCCCGTTTTTACTAATTGTGCTTAAATGGCCCAATAATTCTTATTTTGTCTAATTTGAATTATTTGAGCTAATTATTTGCATTATTAATTACAGGGGAAATTTTGGAAATACAATTTGGTACATTTGAAGGTTTAATGAAAAAAATGATAATTGGACCGAGAGGTTGTGGAGATTTATTTTGATGTACTACACATTTTATTTTGGGGAATGGACTTGATTTTCTTTTACAAAGAAAGATGGCAGCATCCAAAAATGCACATGGATTTGGACGTGAAAATGATCTTGAATGTGAAAGGGGTAGTCATTCATTTTAAAGTAAAATTATTGGTGCAACCACAACACCACACGGCCAACTCAATTCGGCAAATTCAATTTAGTGCAAACCATGAAGGGGCCACCACATTAAGACACACACGGCCCACATGGAGAAGAGATGGGCATATTTTATTTCCCCCATTTCACATCAGCTTTTTATTATTCAATTGATAAAAAAACGCATCATGGCCCACAATATTGAAAGAATTTTCAGGTTGCAACTGCCCATACTTGCACGAACACACGTTGAAGAAGTGAAAGCTGCTGCACGAAAAGAGAAGCTCATGGCATGGGGTCATCCACTACAAAGAAGGTCATCTTTCTCAAGGGAAGTAACTCTCGGCCTTGAGCTGTAACAGCCACGTTCTTGTCCAATTTGGAGGAGACCACACGGTCCAGCAGCAAGAGATGAGAGTTGTTGCACTTGAGAGGAAATTCAAATCTGGCCTACACAATCCAGAGACCGTGACGGAAATGAGAAAACATGGAAGGGAAAGCAGCACAAGTTCACGGCCTGCTGGAACGCTAAAGACAACTCTTCATTCACGGCTGAAACACACGTAAAAAGGCTTCGAACAGCTCAGAGGTGCATGCGAATGGGTTGGAGATGAAGTGGAGTTCAGAAGAGAATGAGTAGCAATGAGGAAGAAACATCACCAAGGAAACACACGGCCATGGGAGAAGTTCCGTCCAGCGAGCTCCTGGTCCAGAAAGGAAGAGATACGTTCCAGCAGTCATCCAGAATAGCAGAAGTGGTGTGCACGGACAGCAGCATGGCAGTCCAGAGTTCACGCAACCAGCAGAGAAGCCTTGACGCATCCACGTCCAGTACAACAACTCTTCTCGGTCACAGCAGCTTGGAGGTGTTTCCATGGCATGGCTGGATGGTGGTGCAATATCCAGCAGTTGCACATCCATGAAGGTTGGACAGTGATGACTTAAGAAGGAGCTGGAGAAAGGAGTAAGCAGCTGGAGCAAAGATGTGGTGTCATGGCCTGGTAGTAGTTAGTCCAGAAGGAGAAGAAGCGTTCCAGCACAGCTCCGTCCAGCACGTTGGGGAGAAGGTGTCTCGGTTTTCCACTTCCAGCACTCTCACACGTCCACCATGGCAGCAAAGAATGAAGGTGCAGTAGCCACCTAGAGAACTGAAGCTCAAGGAAGCTCATGGCTTGATGATGAATGAGAAGAAGAAAGCTAGAGGTTGTCACGACCAAAGCAGCAAGTGATTTCATTTTGGTATTTTGTGTGCATGAAGAAGAAAGGTGTTGATTCAATTTGATGTCCAGCAAAGTGGTGCCAAGGAGATTACATGGAGTTCATCACGGATGGGAATAAGTCACGGCTGGAGCAAGCAAGGAGGCAGTCACCATTGGAGAGTTGCTGGAAATGGAAACAGCAGCAGTAGTGAAGTCACGGTCCAGCATGGAGAGAAAGAAACACACTTCCTGGTCCAGCAAGGTACTAGAACACGGTGATTGATGATGAAGAATGGAGGTGCAGCTGCAACGTGTGAGGCAAGAAGAGTGACTGCCATGGGGGATTCTCGGTTGGAAAGAAGCAAGCATGAGGCAGCAAGCGGAAGTGTACTGAGGGCCCCACCTTATTTATTTCTGGCACAAAGTGATAGAAGAAATTAATTTTAAAAGCATGGTAATGGTATACCAGAATGGAAGGCATGAGCAGCATGCACCACACGCACCACTACATCTTCATTTCCAGCGAAGAGTAGCACTTACCTCCGAGAATAAAAGAGGGCAGAGAGTTCGAGAGTAGGAGTTCACGGTCTGGGGTGACGCTTGGGAGTTCACGGTCTGGGAGAGGTCCTCTCTTCCAGTGGCACTAAATTTCCATTTTCAGTAGCTCTCATTCCCGTAGTGTAGAATTCTGAAAATTTGTAGTGTAGGAAGTGCATTGTAAGAGAGTAACGTTTTAGTGAAGGAGAGGGTCCCGTGGAGGAGGAAGCTCAGCAGCGGGTTGGGCATTGGACGGCTGAAACAAAGGCCGGAAAATTCACGGCAGAGTGAAGAATAGCACAGTAGAATTTGGAGGCCAAAACGGTGTGCAAGTTCTAATTTAACTTTGTTGGTTGTTGTAATAATTTCATGCACAATTTAAATTCAATGCAATTTCATGTTGTTAAATTCCAGAATTGTTTGCTGCTTTTATTTTGTTGTTGTGATTCAAATTCAGTAGCAATTTAATATTTATCGTTGTATGCCTATCGTTTAATTTTTACTGTTGTTTGCACTGCGTTGTTGAATATTGCACGTTAAATTATTAGCTGTAGTTTTGATCTAAATGTTTTGCCGCCGTAATGTTGATGTTGTTTTCAGATTTGAATTTTACTGTTTTATGTTTTCTGTTTTTTACTGTTTTCTATTTTTACTGTTTTCTGTATTTACGTTTTCTGTATTTTTCTGTTACTGTTTTACTGATTTTGAAATTCTGTAATTGCTATTTTTACTGTTATTATTTACTACATGTAATTCCTTTTTTTTGTATTAAATATTTTACTGTTTTTACTGTTTTTACTGTTTTCTGTTTTTACTGTTTTCTGTATTTTATGTTTTTGCTGTACCAATTTCGTTTTTACTGTTTAGATTTAATTTTTACTGTTTCATGTTACTGTATTTTCGTTTTTACTGTTTTCTAAAATTTTCTGTTTTCTGTTTTCACTGTTTTCTATATTTACTGTTTTCTGTATTTTATGTTTTTCTGTATTTTCGTTTTTACTGTCCCAGATTTATTTTTACTGTTTTATGTTGCTGAAATTTCATTTTTACTATTTTAATTTCGTTTTACTGTACTGCATTTTACTTCACCGTATTTATTTCATCGTTTTTAAAATTCAGTCGCATTTAATTTTCATCGCAAAAACAACCCTTTCAAACCCCCCTTTCGTGTGTGATCTGAGACTGAACCCCAAAAATTGGTCCTTGAGAGACGACCTAGGAGTCACTTCCTAGCTATACTGCATTATTTTTCGTGCATCGAATTTGTACGCGGTGCGACCCGCGTATCAGTTCTCTTATTGAAAACGGTCTCAATTGAGTCCTAAATTTTGTAAAATCGTAACAATTAAGCTCTTTCCGTTAAGTGGTCAGAAACAATATTAAAATGAGATGACATGGTGCACAGTAAATATGCCGAGGTAGATAATTTTATTACGTGGAAATATGACATTCACACAAAATTTCCCCAATCATCTTTCTTCCTCCCTCTTAATTGGACCTACAACAAAACCCAGAAACTGCAATCTCCATTGTGCATGAAAACCCTAACTCGCTTAATCTTCCATGGGAACTTAAGCCAATCCAGAGAACGCAAATCGCGAGTCTTCATCCTTGCGCAACCATGGTGAATCCATCCACCTGCAAACAAATCATCAAACCCAATTGCAACCCTGAAAAAAAAAACCCCAATTGAAATGTGAAATTGTGTCTTCCTTAATCGTCTCTGTCGAAACCGGAATCGCGACGGGACGACGATCTGATAAAAGAAGAGGTTATTTTGAAAAAAGAGATTTTGGAGTCGCCACCATAGTTTATTCTGGAAAACTACGGAAAAACCATAAAATGATAAGGCATGGTCAAATTGAACCAGATTCTTGGTTCGGGAGTCGGTTACGTGTAGGGAAGGTATTAGCACCCTATAACGCCTGCCCTAAGGCAGTACCTTTAACTAAATGCGCGAATGTGGATGTGGTTTTTCAAAGTGTTTAACATTCCCTTGAAATAAAACTCTAAAGAAAACAAACAATATTTTTTAGCTTTTTGGGCCCGACAAGGATTGACCTTGCTCCTACGTATTCTCATGCAGAATGAGAAATCAGGGTTCCGTAGTTCATTTAGAAACAGCTTGAAAATATTGTTTAAGAAATTGTTTAGAAAATTTGTGTGGAAAATTTGGATTTTTGGGAGAATGAACCTGACAAGGACTGGCATTGCTCCTACGTATCTCCATTTTTTGATGGAGAATCAAGGATCACGTAGTTCTGCAAGGCGATATTGTTTGTTGTTTGAAAATGTTGATGTTTTTGGTTTTTGAGGATTTTTATATATTTTTTTTATTTAAGAAAGAGAAAAGGTTTTTGGCACAAGGACGATGCGTGCGATCACACGTGTGCCTAAACCTTTAAAACATATTTTTTGTAATTTTATTTAAAAGAGAGAAAAGGTTTTTTAGCACAAGGACGATGCGTGCGATCACACATGTGCCTAAACCTTTGAAACGTATTTTTTGGCATTTTTTGATGAAAGAGAAAAGGTTTTTGGCACAAGGTGCGTGCGATCACACATGTGCCTAAACCTTTGAAACATATTTTTGGCTTTTTTGATGAAAGAGAAAAGGTTTTTGGCACAAGGACGATGCGTGCGATCACACATGTGCCTAAACCTTTAAAACGTATTTTTGGTATTTTTTGATGAAAGAGAAAAGGTTTTTGGCACAAGGACGATGCGTGCGATCACACATGTGCCTAAACCTTTAAAACGTATTTTTGGTATTTTTTGATGAAAGAGAAAAGGTTTTTGGCACAAGGACGATGCGTGCGATCACACATGTGCCTAAACCTTTAAAACGTATTTTTGGTAGTTTTTGAAGAAAGAGAAAAGGTTTTTGGCACAAGGACGATGCGTGCGATCACACATGCGCCTAAAACTTTAAAACGTATTTTTGGCATTTTTTGAAGAAAGAGAAAAGGTTTTTGGCACAAGGACGATGCGTGCGATCACACATGCGCCTAAACCTTTAAAACGTATTTTTTTGTAATTTTTGAAGAAAAATTATTATTATTGTTTTATTTACTTATTTTTGTGATTTTTATTCATTATAAAAAAGAGTGTGTGCAGTGTTTGACAAATAAATGAAACAAAGGGATGGGGTTATCTTACAAGGGGATACATAATAAAATATGAAACAACTAAAAAAAAACATGAAAATAAAATAAAAGCAAGAGAACATCCAATGAAAATAAGAGTGTTAGGGATAAAACCAGTATTGCAACACGATTTGCCTCGTCCAGCCCAAATCCAAAAGAACGTAAGGGTGTACTGATGAATTTTGGGGGTGCCGCAGGTGAATATTGGCCCAAGAGACCCATTTCTTGTCTTTTTACTTCTGGCAAGAACACATGGGCTTAAGCCCTGGGAGTGCATAAGTGAAATTTGTGGGTGCCAAGAAGAGGGGATGCGGCCCGAAGGGTTAGGTCCAAAGAGTTGTATTCAGAAAATAGGGGTTTCCAAATTCATACTCATTTTACGTTCACAGTTAACTCGGCTCAAATTCAGGATCTCCTTCTCTAATTGGACCAACCACTTCCTCGCTACCGCTTCGAACCAGCCACTGCAAACCGCTCTCGACTGTTCTCAGCACCTCAGGCACCACCGCGACCACTGCCGACCGCGGGTCACCACTTTCTCTCTATTTCTCTTCTCCGTGCTGCGCCAGGAGCCGTCAGCGGCAAAACCAAACGCCACCGGATCTGTTCCCAACCGTGACGCCGATGGCTTTGGAGGGTATAGTTCAAATGAGTGAATGGAGGAATGAAAGTCGTGTTGGTTTGTAGGAGGGTTTATGGCTGTGAGGTGAATATGGAGGATGAAGGAATAAGGATGATGGTGTTGGCCGTGAGGTAAGGATGAAGATGGTGGGTTGAATATGGGCGCTGGAGATGGTTATGAGGTAATAATGGGTATATACAGGTTCGGAGGTATAAATGGTGTTTAGGTGGTGGGTTTGTCCGAGTGGTTCTTGATGGTTTCCAGTGAATATAGGTGAGTAGTGAGAGGGGTGGGGAGTTGGATTCTCAGGGCCGTGTGAGGGTGAATGATAATGGTGTTGGAAGTGAGGTGAAGATGATGATGTTGGAAATAGAATATGGATGAAGATAAGGTGCTGGTTCAGTGTCAACGAAGAGGGAAGGGTGTATGTCCGCGAGGTCTCAGGATGAAAATGATGATGTTAATGTGTATAAGGGTTATAGGTCCAGTGTTGGAAAAGTGTTGGAGATGAAAGCGATGCTGTCGGTCGATTGGTAAGGATGAGGATGGTGGGCTGGAGTGTGTGAATATGGGTGTCTGGCCGTGCGTGTTAGCGGTGGCCGTGGGTGTCCAGATGGTTGGGTGTGATGATTGTTCGGTGTTGGAGGTAAAGGCCGTGAGGTCAGGATGAAGAAACAGAAGGAGCCAGTGCCCCCCAGGTGTTGGAGATGATGGAGAAGAAGTTGGAGATGTTGGCCGAATGGTAAGGATGAAGATGATGAAGTTGGTCGTGGTTTGGGTATAGGAGATAATGGAGAAAGAGAATGTGATGAAAATGATAGGTGCAGGCCGCGGGTGTCAATATGGCTTGTGACAGTGGGTGAATATGGATGATTGGTGTTGGACGTCCAGTGTCATGAAGGGATGAAGATTGATTTTCGGTAACAACAGACCGTGTACAAATATTCACAACACTATCTATTTAACAACAACACATGCAAACATAACACATGCAAACATAGCAACCACATAACAAAGACATGTTCAAGGGTAACGTGACAGAGACATGTTCAAGGAAAATTAACCAAACTCAGTAAAACATGGAGTGGAATACATTACTTACCTCTTGAAGCTTGGCTCCTTTTTGTTAAGTCCTGTGCGTCCGATGTCTCCTTCTTCCTCGTGGCTGGCTTGCCTTTTTTCGATAAGGTGCTCTTCCCTCTGAATGTGGAGTGTTGTAGTGGTCTCTCAGTTGTTGGAAGTGACGGTGTCCGTGAGAATGAGGAAGAAAAGGGTGGCTGCTGGATTCTCACGCTTCTACTTGTTGTTGGTGGCTGGACCGTGTTTCCTTTCCAAGCTGCTGTCCGTAGCATCCTTCCAAGTGAAAGCTCCTTTCTCCATAACCAGCTGGACGGTGTTTCTACTGCCGAGAAGCTCCTGGGCAGCTTGCATGCATGAGAGTTGCCACACTGGTTTCTGGAAGTTGCAAGGGTGGTGAGTTTCTTCCAGGCCGTGAATCTTCTTTCAAGCTTGGATGGGAGCTACTTGCTGGGACCCTTTCTCGGTGGTTGATGGATTGTGGTTGAAGCTGGAGCTTGAGTCTGGTTTGGTGAGTATGATAAGTGTTGAGAGGGAAGAGGATGGGTGATGGAGAATGGAGATATGAGGCAGGCAGTGATAGGGAGTTTCACGGTGGTAACAGGGTTGAGAAGGTGATGGCATGCGGTGACTGCCACTGTAGTGTTGGGTTAGATGAAGGAGCGTGATAAAGATGGGGGTGCGGTTTGAGAGGAGGAGAAGTTTGGCTGGGAGTAGTGAGGCAAAGTGATAGTGTGGCGGTGACTAGGATGACAGCGGCGGTTGAAGCATGGTGGCAGCAACTTGGCGGTTTGGGTGGAAGGTTTCCGAGGAAGATGATGACGGTGTTGGACCGGTCACGGTGGGGAGTTACAGTGGTGCAATGGTCATTAGAGTGCAAAACGAATTGGTTCAACCCATGACTGTTGGTTGAATATTTTAGGTTCTCAAAATCTGTCTTGTCCCTGGCCGAGTGGTTATTGATGGTTCCGGGTGAATCAGGTGGCGTAGTGTGAGGGGAGGAGATGAAGGTCAGTAGTGGTGTTTGGTCCCTGTGGTTGGTAATGAATGAAGAGTTTTTTGGTTCAGAGATGAAAGATGGATGATGGGTTGGAGGCCAAAAGGCGTTGGAGATGAAAAATGGGGAAGATGAAGGAGCTCACCGTGAGTTGTTGGCTGTGTGGGAATATGGAGGTGAAGGCGACTTTTGGGTGGCTGACCCGTGAGGTGTTGGTGATGGGTGGTGGTCATGCGATGTTGGAGTTGAAGGTCATGGTGTTCAGTAATGTGGTAAATGAATATCGATGATGGTTGCAGGCAATGGAGTTTTTAGGTTGATAGCCATGGGTGTTGAAGGTGAGTGGGAGACCAAGGTGAGTGATGATGAGAAGTGGAGATAGTGGAGTTGGATACGGTGGGGACTCGTGGTGGTGATGGTGGTGTTCGGGATGAGTATGCGGTGTGATTATGTTGGAGGTTATTACTGGCGTGTTTGATGATGGTCGTCGTGTGTATGTGATTGACAGAGAAGATGGACCATGAAAGAAGAAAGGGATCCAGGTGATGGGTGTACGTCGTGTCTGTCTTGATGTTGGTGGTCAGACCATTTTTTGTTAGGGCATTCCTTTTTTTTTTATGGTCCTGAAGTGGTGAGGTTCAGCTGGTGTACGTCGCAGGCTTTACAGATGCCATCTGGAATCTGTACAGAGATGCCAGATTGAAGCTCGTGGGAGACCAACTCAGATGGCCTTAAGCAGATTGATTCTCCTCTTTTTTAATTTCTAAAGACCCATACTCTAAGTGGTTCTTCAGACTGGCTGCTTGTTTGCTTCACCATGTGCCTCCAACAATTGCTCTGCCGTCTGGGTGTTAAGTGGAAGCCAGGGTGTTGAAGGTAAGTGGAAGGTGAGTGGGAGGCAGACTCAAGTGCCAGCCCAAAGATTCTCTGGTTCATCCCTTTTTTTTTTATTCCCGAACATGAGTGGCTCCAGGTGGTTAATGTCGGACAGCGGCAGCTGAAGGTGGGAATCTTCCCTGTAACGCTCAGACCAAATTTAAAACGCAGCCACCACTATTTGGACGCTCGGTCAAACAGAAAACGAACGACCGTTCATATTACATGAACGAACACTCAGACCGAGCGCTCACGAGGTGAAACATCTGATACAGGCCGAACGCAAACAGTAGCCAAGAACGAACGTTAAAATCACCAGTATATCAAGACGCCCAATACCGAACGCTCACAGTCTGAATCATACCGAACGCTCACAATCATTACCCGAACGCTCGATATCTCAAACAGACCGAACGCTCGGCTTGGACGCTCGCTAAACTGAGAACAAAACCACATTAAGAACGAACGTTCAAACAGTGGGGACCGAACGTTGAGCATAAAAATTGCCGAACGTCCAAACAAGCATGAATGGCCGAACGGTTGAATAGTCACTTAAGGACGAGCGGCAGAAAGGGTAAGGGTTGGACGAGCGGTAGGTGGAGTGAGATTAACGAGCGGTAGAAGAGCCGAAGTGATTAGGACGAGCGGCAGAAAGGGTAAGGGTTGGACGAACGCCTCAACACATTGTTTCCCGAACGCTTACATTTTAAGACCGAACGTTCAACTGAGAAGACCGAACGTTCATATAAAAAAACGTTTAATAAACACAATGACCGAATGGTAAACATGAGAGGCCGAACAGTTGAGAGCGAGGACGAACGTCCAAAATGAACAAATGGTCGAACGGTTGATGACGAACGTCCAGAGGAAACGAAATGCCGAACGGTAGAACAGTGCAAAGGACGAACGTCCTAAAAGACCGGGACGAACGCTTTAACATGAGGACGAACGTTCGCAATAGGCAAGGACGAGCGGTTCGAAACAGAGGACGAACGTGCTAACACATTGCCGAACGGCCGAATAGTGAAAGACCGAACGCTCAAGCAGTCGCTTTTGGGCGAACGGTCGCAGCAACAGTGGGGAAGGACGAACGGTCACAGCAACAGTGGGGAAGGACGAACGACAGAGGACGAACGGTCGCGCCATGCAGAGGACGAACGATCCTCGAGAACGAACGCGAACGCTCGTCCTAAAGCTACAGTACAAGACGAATGCTGGGCTGAGAAATGACGAACGCTGACGGCTCACAGTTCAGGACGAACGGTCACATGAGACGGTCGCATGCATGGTGAACGGGACGAACGGTATGGGACGAGCGTTCAACAATTGGAGCGATGGGCGCCTGGGACGAACGTCTTCTTTCCTTCTTGCCTCCCTTCTTGCCTCCCTTCTTCTTTTTTTTTTTTTAATATTTATTTATTTAATCAAACCGGACGAAATTGAGTGTTGACAGCTGCCCCTCTTTACTTAGATTTTACTAGATCATATGATAAACAATGTTTTCATATTATCAGAGTAAAAGATAAGTAAAGATAGAAATACTAATTTCGTCTGAGTTTCAAGATAAACAAGAAACAAACTGAGAATAAAACAAACAAACAAAGCTGAGAGAATTGAAGTGTTACAACCTCGTGGAGGGTGTACCAACGCTACAGATGAAATGAACGAGGAAGAAAATTAATTTAATTTTTTTTTTTGGCGACAGTAAATTTATTAATCAATCCGGACGAAATTGAGTGTTGCCCCTCTTTACTTAGATTTTACTAGATCATATGATAAACAATGTTTTCATATTATCAGAGTAAAAGATAAGTAAAGATAGAAATATTAATTTCGTTCGGATTTCAATGAAAAGGAACCAGGATCAAACATGGAATTTTTTTTTCATTTTTTTTGAAAATTGTTTTTTTTTTTTGTTTTTTTTTTTTGAAAGAGATTAAGTGAATGAGAAAATTGACTTTGATTGGGTTCGACCATTGCCATGCAGAGGATCGTTTGAAAAAGTAAAATTTGATTTGACCATTGTCATGCAGAGGGTCGTTTGAAAAAGTAAAAAACTGTACCTGACCATTGCCATGCAGAGGGTCGTTTGAAAAAAATTAAAATCTGTACCTGACCATTGCCATGCAGAGGGTCGAGACAAAATAAAACTGAAAACTGCTTTCGACCATTATCTTGCAGATGGCCGAGATAAAACAAAACAAAAGGTGCGTCCGACCATTATCTTGCAGATGGCCGAGATAAAATGGAACTGAAAAAGTGCTTTCGACCATTATCTTGCAGATGGCCAAAATAAAACAAAAGAAAAGTGCTTCCGACCATTATCTTGCAGATGGCCGGGATAAAACAAAAGAAAAGTGCTTTCGACCATTATCTAGCAGATGGCCGAGGTAAAACAAAACTGAAAAGTGCGCTCGACCATTATCTTGCAGATGGCCGAGATAAAACAAAATTGAAAAGTGCTTTCGACCATTATCTAGCAGATGGCCGAGATAAAACAAAAGAAAAGTGCGCTCGACCATTATCTAGCAGATGACCGAGATAAAACAAAATTGAAAAGTGCGCTCGACCATTATCTAGCAGATGGCCGAGATAAAAACAAGAGAAAAGTGCGCTCGACCATTATCTAGCAGATGACCGAGATAAAACAAAATTGAAAAGTGCGCTCGACCATTATCTAGCAGATGGCCGAGATAAAAACAAGAGAAAAGTGCGCTCGACCATTATCTAGCAGATGGCCGAGATAAAAATGGGAGAACAAAAGGTTTCGACCATTATCTTGGAGATGGCCGAGATAAAATGGCAGAGAGAAAAATGTTTGATTGCTTTGAATTTGAAAATTGGAATTGGTTGAAATTTTGAGAAATTTTTTTTTGATTTTTGATTTTGATTTTTGATTTTTTTTCTTTGAAAATTTTGAAATTAAGAAACAAGGTGTTGCATTTTTGTACAAGTATGGAATCTTGATATGCAAGAGAAACTTGGTTGATGAAAATTTTGAAATTTAGAGAAGAAAACTTTGATGAATGTTGATTTTTTTTGTCTTTTTGAAGGAAGAAAAATTGATGTAATATACATGGAGGGGAAAACTTTGATGCATTTTTTTTCTTTTTGAAGAAGAAAATTTGATGAATACATGGAGGCAAATTCAAAGTTGATGAAAATACGTACATGATGTACTGGAAGATTATGAACCTATGACATTTTTTTAGAGTCAATTTGTTTCCTTTGAAATCATCCAATTTATGACGATCTAGACTTCCAATTTCTTTTCAATGGACGTCCAATCCTAAAGTCAACTGTGCAAAATGAAGCTTGTGTGCTACGCATTTCTTGACGAGATACTAGTGTGTACATGCTTGATATCAGGGGTTGGAAAAATATGTGGAGGATGATTGGAAGGATTTGGAGAGTACCGGGTGGGCCACTCGAGCCTCTTACTCCTTAAAACGGCTACAAAGGCCATTGTGAATTAGTAGATACCCAGAAGATGCTCCAGTTTGGAGCATGCTAAAAGTATTTGCATGGACAAATGTATCTGTGAATTGTGAGGGAACAAGTCATGAATCAGGGAGTGAGAATATCATGTGGGATTTGCAAATTGCCCCAAATTTGGTTGTGATGGATTTTTGAAGTTCGGTGCGAACCAAGATCATGCAAGGCCCAACAAGGGATGCCCCAGTCTTTGTATGAACTTTGAATGTTCAGATGAAAAAAATTTGAGATTTAACAAAATTGCTCAATACTCTGAATGGGCTGAAGCATATGAAAGTCACGCCTTGGTTTTGGGCATGAGTCAATTAAGCGAGGTTCCAAAAGAAGTTGCCCCCCACTTTGGGTTTACAAATGATAAGATGGACTCAAAATCATACAAAGCCCCAAAGCGTCTGCCCCTGTTTTGAGGGTGGATCTATGAATTTTGGTGCGGACAAAATCTGAGAGGCCCAACAAGGGATGCCCCGGTCTTGGTACGAACTTTGAATATACAGATGAAACAAATGTGAGATTGACAAAGTCGACCAGTATTCTGAATGGGCCGGGCCGAAACATATGAAACTCACATAGTTGCCCCAGTTTGGAAGAACTGGCGAAAAGGTTATGAAGAGCTTACAAAGTTGCCCCAAGTTTGGGAATCGGGGGAAGAGTTTGGATGGGATTTGAATGTGTTCAGGAATTTGTGATGGATATGGAAAGGATTGGCTTGAAAAGATTGCCCCAATTGGCTTGATTTTCCTTTGTATAATTTTGATCAAAAAGGAGTTCCCTTCGTCCGAGGACATTTATTTTTCATCATCATTTTTTTTTTGACTGCATTGTTGGTCATTTTTGTCTTGTCTCAAAATTAAGCTTTATGAAAATTTAAGCAATCAGTATTCAATCCGTGTGGACTTTTATTGGGCTGGTAATGTGGCTTGGGCTAGAGGGTGTTGAAAGAAAGGATATAAAGGCTCAAATAAATTTTTGTGGGTATTTTTTTTTAAAAACAAGGGTTACCATCTATACTTTGTATCAGTTATTCGTCAAAACTGTTTTGACTACTTTGCCCTTTCTCAAATTTCATTCTTTGCTTGCCATCACTTTGGGATTCTTTACATTTTTGCTTCACTTTTGTGGAATTCTCTTCATTTGATCACTAAGTGTATTCTTCTTGCAACTTGAGTCGACTTCTACTGTGATGGTAACTCTTGTTCAGGTAAAATTTGAAAAGAAATTTCTTATTGGCTCAAATTTGGTATCAAAGGATGTATTATTTTTTTTTTTTTGGATGAAGAAAGATGGTCACACATCATTTCAAATTTTGGTTGTTTTATTTTCAAAAGATTAATTAAGAGACAAAGACTAAATGATCTCAACAGAGTCATTTTTCATTCTTTTTTTCATTTTTTTTTTCATTTTTTTTTAACGGATTCCAAGATCTCCTAAATGAAAGCCAGTGGAGATAACGGAAAATCTGCCCCAGTGTAAAACTTGGTGTTTATCAATTGGGCTCAAGAACATGATTGGGCCAATCTATTGGTATAGCGAAGGCTGAAGGATGATGTTTTCAAGCAATGCACACACAGATATCTCTTAAGAATATTTGACTCAAACATTTGACTATAGGAGATTATGACATCCATTACATTTTTTGAAATCTCATAAAATGGATGATTTGCATCGAAAACAAATGACACAACTTTTGCGTATTTTTTTTGTTTTATGCATGAAGAAAAGTATATGAAATGAAAATGATGATGCTAGTTGAAAAACAGATTCTTTTTTTTTTTGGTTTGAAAATTGGGCTTTGCAGATCAGCCTGGAAACTGGACCTTGCGGGCCGATATGGAAAATAGGCTCTGTGAGCCATTAGGGAAATTGGGATTTCTTGGCCAATGGAAACTGGGCCTTGCGGGTCAGTATGGAAACTGAGCTTTGCAAGCCAGTATGGGAAATTGGCTTTATGAGCTTATTGTGGAAATTGAGATTTATGAGCTTATTGTGGCATCTGGGCCTTGCAGGTCAGTATGGGAACTGAGTTTTGCAAGCCAGTACGAAAAATGGGCATTCTTAGCTATTGTGGAAACTGAGATTTTTTTTTTTTTGCCTTTGGAAACTGGGCCTTGCGGGTCAGCATGGGAACTGAGCTTTGCAGGCCAATATGGGAAATGCCAAAAATTGATATGAGAAAAAATTGATTTAGGAAAACGTTTGAAAAATAAATGTTTTTTTTGTTCAACTTTCTGACACGGGAAAATCCAGATCGGATCAGCCCTGAGGAGAAGTAACAAAGAAGGAAGTTGGACTTACCAGGTACATTGACCCAATGGATCAGATGACCTGAGCCGTGTAAACTTGTCACAAGAAGATGACGAAGGAAACATTTTTTTTGCATTTTTCAAAGTTTATGGAACAAGCTAAAAGAAAATCATTTTTTGTTATGAGAAGATTTCACAAGATTGAACTAGAGAAAATTTTGTAACACCACCAGACTCAATGAGTCCAACACTATTCTTGTTACAACCATGACAAAATCTTCAGACAAGGATCTGAATTCCTTTAATTTTATCTTTTGCACAAATACTTGTTCACACAAATGAAAAGGAAAATTTGAATTCAAAACACAAGATCTACAAAGACATTCATTTTTTTTATTTTTTTAGAAATTCGGATGCACCAGTTTAAGAGAAACCTCATATGACAAAGGGGCCTAATGGGCTAAAAAACTGTTCATCTTTCATTCTCAAATTTTTGTTACAAATGCAAAGAAAATTACACAAGCCAATTTGAACAAATATACAAAACATCATTCAACAGCAAAAATGTGAAAACAAAATATTTTTGACATATTTTCAAAAGAAGTATACTCGAGAGAAAACCACGAAGGCCATTGGGCCTAATGGGCTCGAGCACTGTTCCTTTTTCAATATTTTTGTTTTATTCAAAATGTAGAAGAAGGAATAAAAACAAACAAAATGGTGTGATGTGAACTTATAAACATGCCAAAATAATTCTTCACTCAAATTTATATTTCAGAAAGAATTGGGTTCAAAGAAGGCTAACATGGTAATGAGGCCCAATGCACCTGAAAAATGTCCTTTATCAAGCAAATGAAAAACAATTTTGAACACTTCAAATTTTACATCACTCCAATTATTATTTTTGAAAATTTTCCATTTATCATATTTTTGATTTTTTTGTTTTATTATTTTTTGGTGAAATCGGATCATCCAAGAAGTCTTGAATTGGGCCGGATCGACCCAACAAAACCCTACCCGTTTTCAGATTTTCAAAAGAAGTTTTTTTATGAACTCAGAAAGATCAGACCGACACCAGACGGTTGCAGCGACCGGAACTGTAGCCACAGTGGAATTGCTCAGCTATAAAACGGGTACCCCTTCGGGGTCGAGCGACATTTTCCCGATTTTACTCTCTGTCTATCCTTCTCTTTCTCACTTCCTCTTTGAGCGTCTGGATCTGCTAGGAGCCTCTGTCCCCGCGTGCCTTCGAAGGCGTCTGAGTCCTCCGACAAGCTTCTGCAAGCCCTTCTCCTTCCAGGTAAGTCATCTGAACTCTAAATCTCTCTTCATTTGTGCTTTTCTTCTCTTAAGTTTTCTGCTCTTGCGATCTCTTTAAGCTTTCTCACTTTCCTTTTCTTGCCCTTCTTGTCTCTCTTTCTTTCCTGCTCGCCTTTCCCTGCTTTTTTTCTTTACATTTTCTCTGTTGTTTTCTTCCACCTTCCTTTATGCTTTCTGTTCTTGCTTTTCCTTTTACTCTTTGGCTTTCTGTTTCTGCTTTCCTTCCCCTCTCCCCTTTATGTTTTTCTTTCCTGCTTTCCTTTCCTGCAAGCTCTTCTTTTTCTTTTGCTTTCTGCTTTGTCTGCTTTTATTTCCGTCTTGCCCTTCTTCGCTTTTCTTTCTGAGTCTTCTTTCTTCCTCTTTTTTTTTTAATTTTCAAAACATAAAACACTTAAAAACACAACTGTCTTAAATTTAAGGGGTATATAGGCTGGAAACCAGACGTTTATCTCCCTTCGTTTGAAGGTATGACAGAGACAATCGGGTAGAACAACGCCACGTACCCCATAAAAACAGAAAACTTAAAAAGAGAATTTATTTGAATGAACCGGACATGGACAAATGGACAAGGACAAAAGGACAAGGACAAAAGGACATAGATCCGTTTAGGACCCTTTTTGCAAGGACCGTGAAACAGATCCGAGACCAGACATTGAAATAACAAAGACTGACCGGACAAAAAACTAAAAGGAAACAAAAACGACTAAAGAAAAAACTGAAAAAACTTTTTGTTTTATGCTTTTGTTATGTTTTTGTTCTTTTTATTTTTATATTTTTTTTTTGTAGAAAACTTAGAGAAGAAGGATGAGCGAGATGGAGATGGATAGGTATACCAGTCAGCGGTGGCGACCTACTGACGATCAGGTCAGAATGATGACCAATATTTACAATTACGGGGTCACACATCCCAGCAGAGCGCAAGTCATCGAGATTGCGTCTCGACTAAGGGTTTTCGCAGATGTCAGCGAATACAATGTGCACTGCTGGTTTAACAACCACGACAATCGGGTCAGGCGCTGGCAAGCGGAGATAGACCCCACTGGCACTCAGTTTTCACAACTGCCGCTATACATGTATGGTAAGCATCCTGATCACCTCCACCCCTTTTTTTTTTGAAAATTTCCCTCTTCATCTTATTATTGACAAATTTTTTTGTTTTTTTTTTGTTTTATTTTTTTTTTGGAAAGAATACGACTGGGTGATCATGAGGGCGCCGAGGCTGCTGGACCTGTTCCCCGTTCCAATCATCATTGACGACGACAGGGACGGACGACAAATCGCTCCACCCATGCTTCTCACATTCCGAACCAGAGCTCCTTCGACAGAGCTCTCCCTTAGACCACCGCAACCAGCTCGGGAATTTTTTCGTTGAAATTGTTTTTTCATTTTTTTCATTTTTTTTTTGTCTGTAACTTAACGATCACCCGTGATCGAACCACGAACACTGTTTATTTGCTTTTGTTATCTGCTTTATTTGCCCTTTTTTTTTTGTTTTCGAATTTGTGACTTTACACTTTTTTTTTTGTTATTTCTGCTTTTTCTTTTCTTTGCATTTTTATTTTATTTATCATGATGCCAAGATCGTATGAGTGTATCCGACCTTTACTGTAATTTCCTGCTCCGATGATGAAATGAAATTAGATTTTTATGCTTTTTCTTTTATTTGGTCCAAAGAAAAAAATTCTAATCGAATAAACAAAGAAGAGGACTTTTGAAAAAATTTACAATGAAGGAAGATAAGGAAAATTAACTTCGAAAAATGAGAACGAGAGTAAAACTCAAAATTATTTGCATGAAACAACGAAGAAATGGGCTCAAGATAAGCCTTTGATGGAAAACATGATGAAATACACGCTGACACCACTGTAAAGATGGAAAACATGCCTCGCAATAAATTGGGGACACCCTATTAGGACATGATTTCCAGTAAACCTTGGAGATACCAAGTAATGAAATTTCACATTAAAATTCATGGATGAAAGCGTGATATCAATGAGCATAAACCTCATAGCGAGGCAAATTAAAGCTTGAGCAAAACAACATCAGTTCCAACTTATGCTTTCCCAAATAATCCGCGAGTCCTCTTCCCTCGTCATGGCATTTTTAGAGGTGAACTCACGCCTTGCCACAGTGCTAGATTACACTTCTTCAAACTTTAAACATCCTGAATCGATCAAAAATTACACTTTATGCTTTAGAGCCTTGCATGCCTCAGTTGAATGTCCACACGCTCCTGCATGATAATCACACCTGGCATTTACGTCATAGTTCTTTGGGTACGGAGGCCGTATAGGCCTAGTTGGACAAATCTTCATGAGGTTTCTACGGAGAAGATCTGGTAGTAACTCCGTATAGGTCATGGGGATAGGAGTGAAGTTGGCGACCCTCTCATCACGATTGTAATTTCTTCGTTCAGTGGCTCGACTAGACCTATAGGAATGCGACATTTGAGGACAGGCAATAAAATGTGAATTAGCTCTTCGTTCTGTGCCTTTCTCACGTCTAGGATCATACTCATTTAAACTCGCTACTAGCTCTGGGCCTAGTGCAAATTTTCCATTTCTTATGCCACTCTCAACCCTCTCTCCAATTACTACTATGTCAGATAAAACTTGAGGAGACTGAGATGCTTAACATGTGCTCATAAAATGGTGGTTGTAGAGTACTCAAAAACGTGGTAGTCATCTCCTTGTCGCTCAGACGCGGTTCTACTTGAGCAGCTATCTCTCTCCACCTTTGGGCATATTCTCTGAATGATTCAGATTCTTCCTTCATCATGTTCTGCAATTGTGCTCTGTCAGGTGTCAAATCTTTATCATCCCATACTGCTTTAGGAATGTCTCAACCCGATGTTTCCATGAGTAGATGTGAGTAGTTTCTAAGCGCATTTACCAAGTTAGAGCCTCGTCAGTTAAAATTTCTTGGAAGAAATGAATCGAAAGTTTTTTCATCGTGGACATAAGCTGCCATTTTTCTACATTACATGGTTATATGGCCCCTTGGGCAAGTATTTCCCCGATATTTCTCAAATTCTGGTAACCTGAACCTTGGAGGTATCACCATATCATGAACTAAACATAGTTTTTCAGCATCTCCAAATTCAAAACTTCCTTCGCCCTCTACGGCTCTTAACCTCTTTTCAAGGACTTCTAATCTGCTCTTATCGTCCTTAAAATCTGCTGGTGTAATGACACAAGATGGAGACTTCGTCTCAGGTTGTTTTTTCATTATCATGCTCTCAATACCTGGTTGGATCGTCTGCCTAGGAATTGTGAAAGTGGTTGCCCCAGGCTCGTCTTCTACTTCAGCTGCATTACCTTCGGCCTTTTGAGTGTCAAGATGTCTCGAGTCCACTCTTGAGGGTGGAGTATAATTCGGGGGAAGACCATAGGAAGGGAAAGTTTGTGCTTCTGGAACTCCTTGTTGTGATCGTTGTGTGCATAAACATCCAGGACTTCGTAAGGCATCCAAGGTCTTTAGGACCTGTCTCATTTGTTCCTTCAGCTGTCGGATATCGGCTTTCATTCCCTCTTGAACTTCTACTTGGTTCTCCATGATTTTGCCACTGGTTCGTGTCCTTTAGGGTGTCCTAGATGCTTAGCTGTATTTTTTTTGTGAAACAAATTAAGAAAAAAGAAAAATAAAAATAAAAAAGAAAAGAAAAGAAAAGAAAACATAGTTCAAATTCTCTAGTCAGAAACTATAAAGCTGTGAAAATATTTGCCCCGGTATAATTTTGGAAATTAACACGAAACAGAGTCAATAAGGTGGTTCATCATTCTGAAATCCCCAAAATGCTAGACATAGGAATTCTTGGTCAACCATCGCAGGCTTTAGTCATCACATTCTTCATTTGTCTGATCAGTTTCTCGCAGCAATTAAGGAATGTTTCAATCCCCTTAGGCGGGTTGATGATTGACATTACAGACCCAGCATCAGCTAATAGCTTAGGAACATTTTCAATGACTTCATTGATGAAGAAAGCTAATTGTGAGTGACTTGTCCTTCTTCAACGACATATTCCTTCATCTGACTCATCAATCTTTATGTCCCCTTTTAGCTGAATGGCAACATTCCTTCTAGTTTTGTCACTGCTGCTTCTATCCACTGCTCATTATTTTGAAATTTCTTTTTGCAATTTAGGTAAGGGAAATTAATTACAACTTGATTGTCTTAACCCTTTCTGTGATTCATTGGCTAAGGGAAACTTCCACTAACAGTCCATGATCTTGGACCTTTCTTTGAAGCGAACAACATTTCCCCGAGTGTCTTTAACTTGATGAAACATTTCAGCAAAAGATTCATGCCTCATATGATCTGCAATGTGGCGAGAGATGCAGGTGTTAGCGATCCTCTCAGGATACTCAAATTATTTTTTTGCGCTAACATAGGATTGCAATTAATACACCACCTAATACCCATGAGGGGTACATTAGGATACCTCCTGCAATGATATGTAATCTGATCTATGCTGCCAAGGGACACACCATTTATCTTGTTCTTCGTTTAAACTTGCACAAAGTTGCGCCCATTCATTTGCTCTTTTCACATGTGGTTCACAAGGAACAACCTAATACAAGTGCAAAAGTTCCTAAAAATCACTTCTTTTTCCAATGGTGACCCCTGTTCACCTGACTGAGTACCTGTGATGGACTTTCTGTATAAAATCCAATTTTATCTCGGGTAATCGTTTACAGTGTCCTTGTAATCGATCATATACTGCAATAACTCGTCCATGGGGTATAGGGAATTTTAGGCGTCTCCAGTCTCACGGGAAATGAACCACAAATAAAACACTGGTAGACAACATAACATCTTTCCCCCCTTAAGTTCGTAACAACGATTAAGGGTCCCATAAACTTCAGCCAGGATGGCACTGACTAGATTCTCACAGCGCTCTTTGTCTCCCACAAATGCATTCATAGCGGCATAATCGACGAGGTTCTTAACATTTTAGGAGAAAGCATGACACCATAGAGGAGAAGGGCTAATACATCTGTAAACATTTCCCAATTTTCCTCTTAAGCCAAACGATGTAGGTATTCCTATAAGTATCTTTGAGGAAGGCCCCTCACTTTGCCCTTGATTGTGAACTCGCTTTCCAACTTCATTGGGTGTACTTTCCTGATCCTCGTTAACTGCAAGACAAGGATATACTGCTCAAGGTAGTTGTATGGAGTCTTTTCCATATTTAAGACTTGCTCGAATTCTTTCACTGGTGGTACTAGTTGGAAATCTTGGAAAGTGAAGCACTTTAGTGGTGGATCATAGTACTGGGCTAAAGTAGTAATTGCTGATGTTTGGACCTCCACCTCTAACAGACTCAACAAATTCTTATGCCCCACCAATATTATCCTCTTTTACTCGACGTGCATCTTTTTGTCAAAATGTATGAACTCGAATACCTCTTGACTCAAAATTCCATGTTAATTCCCCTTTTTTAGCTTAAGGCCTTAATCACAACTTTATAATTTTTGACTAGAATCCACAAAACGTGACAAAACTATAAAAAAAACATGAGCTAAGCAAGAAGGAAAAAGTAAAAAGAAAAAATGGATAAAGAGGTATGTACAAGGTGCGTGATTTTTATTAAGCGAACATGGGGGTTATAAGAATACACGTTTCTCCCTTTTGTGCCTTATCAAAGGTTGGATGACTGAAGTTCTAAGGACAAATATATGCACTCACAAGGATAGCTCCTTAATGCTTAAATCAGGCCACCAGAGCTATGGCTCTTTTCACTGTTTCTCCACAACAGTCAGAGTAATCAACTAGATGTGGAGACACAAATGAAGAGAACAGACTCTGGCTGGGGTTCTCACGATAGCCAAACAGGAAGTATGTCCCAAATGACACCGCTACACAACCCCTCTATTTCTAAGTTGCGCTCAGACCCGGGTATAGGGCCCCACTCATGATATGCATATTGTGTGTGTGTGAAGGGAGAATGATATCGTACACCCCAAACCCTCACCTGCAAAACAACCAGAAAAATCCCAGGCAGATATAACATGTTTTCTACCCTAGGGTTCAATATAATCAAAACAAACACACATACAATTATGACAAATATCAAATAAGGATAAAGAAAAAAAAAAGGAAGAAGAACACAAAGAAAAACCACATTGAATTTACACATCTAATTAAATGGCCTGACTCTCTTCATAATCCCCAGTGAAGTCGCCATCTGTCGCAACCGGAATCGCGACGGGACGACGATCCGATAAAAGAAGAGATTATTTTGAAAAAAGAGATTTTGGAGTCGCCACCATAGTTTATTCTGGAAAACTACGGAAAAACCATAAAATGATAAGGCATGGTCAAATTGAACCAGATTCTTGGTTCGGGAGTCGGTTACGTGTAGGGAAGGTATTAGCACCCTATAACGCCTGCCCTAAGGCAGTACCTTTAACTAAATGCGCGAATGTGGATGTGGTTTTTCAAAGTGTTTAACATTCCCTTGAAATAAAACTCTAAAGAAAACAAACAATATTTTTTAGCTTTTTGGGCCCGACAAGGATTGACCTTGCTCCTACGTATTCTCATGCAGAATGAGAAATCAGGGTTCCGTAGTTCATTTAGAAACTGCTTGAAAATATTGTTTAAGAAATTGTTTAGAAAATTTGTTTGGAAAATTTGGATTTTTGGGAGAATGAACCTGACAAGGACTGGCCTTGCTCCTACGTATCTCCACTTTTTGATGGAGAATCAAGGATCACGTAGTTCTACAAGGCGATATTGTTTGTTGTTTGAAAATGTTGATGTTTTTGGTTTTTGAGGATTTTTATATATTTTTTTTTATTTAAGAAAGAGAAAAGGTTTTTGGCACAAGGACGATGCGTGCGATCACACGTGTGCCTAAACCTTTAAAACATATTTTTTGTAATTTTATTTAAAAGAGAGAAAAGGTTTTTTAGCACAAGGACGATGCGTGCGATCACACATGTGCCTAAACCTTTGAAACGTATTTTTTGGCATTTTTTGATGAAAGAGAAAAGGTTTTTGGCACAAGGTGCGTGCGATCACACATGTGCCTAAACCTTTGAAACATATTTTTGGCTTTTTTGATGAAAGAGAAAAGGTTTTTGGCACAAGGACGATGCGTGCGATCACACATGTGCCTAAACCTTTAAAACGTATTTTTGGTATTTTTTGATGAAAGAGAAAAGGTTTTTGGCACAAGGACGATGCGTGCGATCACACATGTGCCTAAACCTTTAAAACGTATTTTTGGTATTTTTTGATGAAAGAGAAAAGGTTTTTGGCACAAGGACGATGCGTGCGATCACACATGTGCCTAAACCTTTAAAACGTATTTTTGGTAGTTTTTGAAGAAAGAGAAAAGGTTTTTGGCACAAGGACGATGCGTGCGATCACACATGCGCCTAAACCTTTAAAACGTATTTTTGGCATTTTTTGAAGAAAGAGAAAAGGTTTTTGGCACAAGGACGATGCGTGCGATCACACATGCGCCTAAACCTTTAAAACGTATTTTTGGCATTTTTTGAAGAAAGAGAAAAGGTTTTTGGCACAAGGACGATGCGTGCGATCACACATGCGCCTAAACCTTTAAAACGTATTTTTTTGTAATTTTTGAAGAACAATTATTATTATTGTTTTATTTACTTATTTTTGTGATTTTTATTCATTATAAAAAAGAGTGTGTGCAGTGTTTGACAAATAAATGAAACAAAGGGATGGGGTTATCTTACAAGGGGATACATAATAAAATATGAAACAACTAAAAAAAAACATGAAAATAAAATAAAAGCAAGAGAACATCCAATGAAAATAAGAGTGTTAGGGATAAAACCAGTATTGCAACACGATTTGCCTCGTCCAGCCCAAATCCAAAAGAACGTAAGGGTGTACTGATGAATTTTGGGGGTGCCGCAGGTGAATATTGGCCCAAGAGACCCATTTCTTGTCTTTTTACTTCTGGCAAGAACACATGGGCTTAAGCCCTGGGAGTGCATAAGTGAAATTTGTGGGTGCCAGGAAGAGGGGATGCGGCCCGAAGGGTTAGGTCCAAAGAGTTGTATTCAGAAAATAGGGGTTTCCAAATTCATACTCATTTTACGTTCACAGTTAACTCGGCTCAAATTCAGGATCTCCTTCTCTAATTGGACCAACCACTTCCTCGCTACCGCTTCGAACCAGCCACTGCGAACCGCTCTCGACCGTTCTCAGCACCTCAGGCACCACCGCGACCGCTGCCGACCGCGGGTCACCACTTTCTCTCTATTTCTCTTCTCCGCGCTGCGCCAGGAGCCGTCAGCGGCAAACCCAAACGCCACCGGATCCGTTCCCAACCGTGACGCCGATGGCTTTGGAGGGTATAGTTCAAATGAGTGAATGGAGGAATGAAAGTCGTGTTGGTTTGTAGGAGGGTTTATGGCTGTGAGGTGAATATGGAGGATGAAGGAATAAGGATGATGGTGTTGGCCGTGAGGTAAGGATGAAGATGGTGGGTTGAATATGGGCGCTGGAGATGGTTATGAGGTAATAATGGGTATATACAGGTTCGGAGGTATAAATGGTGTTTAGGTGGTGGGTTTGTCCGAGTGGTTCTTGATGGTTTCCAGTGAATATAGGTGAGTAGTGAGAGGGGTGGGGAGTTGGATTCTCAGGGCCGTGTGAGGGTGAATGATAATGGTGTTGGAAGTGAGGTGAAGATGATGATGTTGGAAATAGAATATGGATGAAGATAAGGTGCTAGTTCAGTGTCAACGAAGAGGGAAGGGTGTATGTCCGCGAGGTCTCAGGATGAAAATGATGATGTTAATGTGTATAAGGGTTATAGGTCCAGTGTTGGAAAAGTGTTGGAGATGAAAGCGATGCTGTCGGTCGATTGGTAAGGATGAGGATGGTGGGCTGGAGTGTGTGAATATGGGTGTCTGGCCGTGCGTGTTAGCGGTGGCCGTGGGTGTCCAGATGGTTGGGTGTGATGATTGTTCGGTGTTGGAGGTAAAGGCCGTGAGGTCAGGATGAAGAAACAGAAGGAGCCAGTGCCCCCCTAGGTGTTGGAGATGATGGAGAAGAAGTTGGAGATGTTGGCCGAATGGTAAGGATGAAGATGATGAAGTTGGTCGTGGTTTGGGTATAGGAGATAATGGAGAAAGAGAATGTGATGAAAATGATAGGTGCAGGCCGCGGGTGTCAATATGGCTTGTGACAGTGGGTGAATATGGATGATTGGTGTTGGACGTCCAGTGTCATGAAGGGATGAAGATTGATTTTCGGTAACAATAGACCGTGTACAAATATTCACAACACTATCTATTTAACAGCAACACATGCAAACATAACACATGCAAACATAGCAACCACATAACAAAGACATGTTCAAGGGTAACGTGACAGAGACATGTTCAAGGAAAATTAACCAAACTCAGTAAAACATGGAGTGGAATACATTACTTACCTCTTGAAGCTTGGCTCCTTTTTGTTAAGTCCTGTGCGTCCGATGTCTCCTTCTTCCTCGTGGCTGGCTTGCCTTTTTTCGATAAGGTGCTCTTCCCTCTGAATGTGGAGTGTTGTAGTGGTCTCTCAGTTGTTGGAAGTGACGGTGTCCGTGAGAATGAGGAAGAAAAGGGTGGCTGCTGGATTCTCACGCTTCTACTTGTTGTTGGTGGCTGGACCGTGTTTCCTTTCCAAGCTGCTGTCCGTAGCATCCTTCCAAGTGAAAGCTCCTTTCTCCATAACCAGCTGGACGGTGTTTCTACTGCCGAGAAGCTCCTGGGCAGCTTGCATGCATGAGAGTTGCCACACTGGTTTCTGGAAGTTGCAAGGGTGGTGAGTTTCTTCCAGGCCGTGAATCTTCTTTCAAGCTTGGATGGGAGCTACTTGCTGGGACCCTTTCTCGGTGGTTGATGGATTGTGGTTGAAGCTGGAGCTTGAGTCTGGTTTGGTGAGTATGATAAGTGTTGAGAGGGAAGAGGATGGGTGATGGAGAATGGAGATATGAGGCAGGCAGTGATAGGGAGTTTCACGGTGGTAACAGGGTTGAGAAGGTGATGGCATGCGGTGACTGCCACTGTAGTGTTGGGTTAGATGAAGGAGCGTGATAAAGATGGGGGTGCGGTTTGAGAGGAGGAGAAGTTTGGCTGGGAGTAGTGAGGCAAAGTGATAGTGTGGCGGTGACTAGGATGACAGCGGCGGTTGAAGCATGGTGGCAGCAACTTGGCGGTTTGGGTGGAAGGTTTCCGAGGAAGATGATGACGGTGTTGGACCGGTCACGGTGGGGAGTTACAGTGGTGCAATGGTCATTAGAGTGCAAAACGAATTGGTTCAACCCATGACTGTTGGTTGAATATTTTAGGTTCTCAAAATCTGTCTTGTCCCTGGCCGAGTGGTTATTGATGGTTCCGGGTGAATCAGGTGGCGTAGTGTGAGGGGAGGAGATGAAGGTCAGTAGTGGTGTTTGGTCCCTGTGGTTGGTAATGAATGAAGAGTTTTTTGGTTCAGAGATGAATGATGGATGATGGGTTGGAGGCCAAAAGGCGTTGGAGATGAAAAATGGGGAAGATGAAGGAGCTCACCGTGAGTTGTTGGCTGTGTGGGAATATGGAGGTGAAGGCGGCTTTTGGGTGGCTGACCCGTGAGGTGTTGGTGATGGGTGGTGGTCATGCGATGTTGGAGTTGAAGGTCATGGTGTTCAGTAATGTGGTAAATGAATATCGATGATGGTTGCAGGCAATGGAGTTTTTAGGTTGATAGCCATGGGTGTTGAAGGTGAGTGGGAGACCAAGGTGAGTGATGATGAGAAGTGGAGATAGTGGAGTTGGATACGGTGGGGACTCGTGGTGGTGATGGTGGTGTTCGGGATGAGTATGCGGTGTGATTATGTTGGAGGTTATTACTGGCGTGTTTGATGATGGTCGTCGTGTGTATGTGATTGACAGAGAAGATGGACCATGAAAGAAGAAAGGGATCCAGGTGATGGGTGTACGTCGTGTCTGTCTTGATGTTGGTGGTCAGACCATTTTTTGTTAGGGCATTCCTTTTTTTTTTATGGTCCTGAAGTGGTGAGGTTCAGCTGGTGTACGTCGCAGGCTTTACAGATGCCATCTGGAATCTGTACAGAGATGCCAGATTGAAGCTCGTGGGAGACCAATTCAGATGGCCTTAAGCAGATTGATTCTCCTCTTTTTTAATTTCTAAAGACCCATACTCTAAGTGGTTCTTCAGACTGGCTGCTTGTTTG
Organism: Vigna angularis; assembly: GCF_016808095.1. NCBI lineage: Eukaryota > Viridiplantae > Streptophyta > Magnoliopsida > Fabales > Fabaceae > Vigna > Vigna angularis. The sequence goes on from NC_068979.1 coordinate 11,524,133, forward strand.
CTTCACCATGTGCCTCCAACAATTGCTCTGCCGTCTGGGTGTTAAGTGGAAGCCAGGGTGTTGAAGGTAAGTGGAAGGTGAGTGGGAGGCAGACTCAAGTGCCAGCCCAAAGATTCTCTGGTTCATCCCTTTTTTTTTTATTCCCGAACATGAGTGGCTCCAGGTGGTTAATGTCGGACAGCGGCAGCTGAAGGTGGGAATCTTCCCTGTAACGCTCAGACCAAATTTAAAACGCAGCCACCACTATTTGGACGCTCGGTCAAACAGAAAACGAACGACCGTTCATATTACATGAACGAACACTCAGACCGAGCGCTCACGAGGTGAAACATCTGATACAGGCCGAACGCAAACAGTAGCCAAGAACGAACGTTAAAATCACCAGTATATCAAGACGCCCAATACCGAACGCTCACAGTCTGAATCATACCGAACGCTCACAATCATTACCCGAACGCTCGATATCTCAAACAGACCGAACGCTCGGCTTGGACGCTCGCTAAACTGAGAACAAAACCACATTAAGAACGAACGTTCAAACAGTGGGGACCGAACGTTGAGCATAAAAATTGCCGAACGTCCAAACAAGCATGAATGGCCGAACGGTTGAATAGTCACTTAAGGACGAGCGGCAGAAAGGGTAAGGGTTGGACGAGCGGTAGGTGGAGTGAGATGAACGAGCGGTAGAAGAGCCGAAGTGATTAGGACGAGCGGCAGAAAGGGTAAGGGTTGGACGAACGCCTCAACACATTGTTTCCCGAACGCTTACATTTTAAGACCGAACGTTCAACTGAGAAGACCGAACGTTCATATAAAAAAACGTTTAATAAACACAATGACCGAATGGTAAACATGAGAGGCCGAACAGTTGAGAGCGAGGACGAACGTCCAAAATGAACAAATGGCCGAACGGTTGATGACGAACGTCCAGAGGAAACGAAATGCCGAACGGTAGAACAGTGCAAAGGACGAACGTCCTAAAAGACCGGGACGAACGCTTTAACATGAGGACGAACGTTCGCAATAGGCAAGGACGAGCGGTTCGAAACAGAGGACGAACGTGCTAACACATTGCCTAACGGCCGAATAGTGAAAGACCGAACGCTCAAGCAGTCGCTTCTGGGCGAACGGTCGCAGCAACAGTGGGGAAGGACGAACGGTCACAGCAACAGTGGGGAAGGACGAACGACAGAGGACGAACGGTCGCGCCATGCAGAGGACGAACGATCCTCGAGAACGAACGCGAACGCTCGTCCTAAAGCTACAGTAGAAGACGAACGCTGGGCTGAGAAATGACGAACGCTGACGGCTCACAGTTCAGGACGAACGGTCACATGAGACGGTCGCATGCATGGTGAACGGGACGAACGGTATGGGACGAGCATTCAACAATTGGAGCGATGGGCGCCTGGGACGAACGTCTTCTTTCCTTCTTGCCTCCCTTCTTTTTTTTTTTTTTTTAATATTTATTTATTTAATCAACCCGGATGAAATTGAGTGTTGACAGTCTCGTCTTCGAGTTCCAAATCCCTAATTTCCCTTTTTGCGAGTGACGCGGCCAATGAAGTTTTATCCGGGAAGTGCGCGATTGCATAGGACAACGAAGCCTATTTTTGTGACCTTACAAAGGCCCTTGCCTTTGAAGGCGAGGGGCTCGCACATGAGTTCAAGGGTTTGGCCATGCTCCAAGAAGTACGAATTAGGTTTGGGAATGGGTTGTTTGGGGTCGACGTCTTCAACGAGAGAACAAGACAAAGTACCAGAGAAGAAGAATAGCCACAAGGTCGAAACCTTCGAATATGTAGTGGCAGAGTGTTAGTTAAATTTGAAATGTTCGCCATTTTGCAGAAAATATCAAATTAAAGTGTGTTGTTCTTTTCAATTTGATTTACCCCCAAGATCAACAAGGTTAATGATTACAATGTGGAAGCTATGTGGAATTAATTTAATTTGAATAACATGCATTTACAACAAAGGATCTCCTTTCTTTTGTGTGAAACTTTCTTTTGAAAAAGCTCGAAAGGTGCCACCAATTATGACAGAGTCTAGAATAACATTGAAAGCACCACTTCCTTGAAATTTTCCTACATTTAGAACTTGTGGAGATATTCTTCATGTTAGGAAGACAAAGAACGACGACATTAGAAAGTGGCTACACGAGCTTCCCACAAGGGACACCAATGTAAAGGATTGGGATAGCATGTGGTCTCGTGTACCGACACAGATCTTCAATTTTGGGTTGCAACACGACCGAAACCCGAACGGAGGCATGAAGGCAGACGTGTACTGCTTTGGGGCGGCGTTGATGGAGCTCCTAACGGGGAAGGAAAGCACGACAGAAAGGTGGCAACGGGTGAAGGAGGGGCAAAGTGTTAGGATTCTAAACAAGAGACTCCTATTCAATGTTGTTGGGCTGAAATTTCCAGAATCTTCCTTTTTTTTTACTTTACTAAATTTCACGTCGTAATTTAATTATTTCCATGTAATAAAATGATCCACCTCAGCATATTTATTATGCACCACCTCATCACATTTTAATAGTCGTTTTTGACCACTTAACTGAAAGTGTTTAATTATTACGATTTTACAAAATTTAGGACTTAATTGAGACTGTTTTCAACAAGAGAACCCACTTGAGATTCTTGAACAAATATGAGGTCCAACCAAGGGCTTAAACTTATATGTTAAATCAATAATTCCTTAATTAATCCAACATATCCTTTGCATTATGAGTTATGAGCTAGGGTTTAAGGCTATAGTTTACGTTTATGGTTTATGGTTTATGGTTTATGATCAGGATTTGGGTTTAGGATTTAGGATTTAGGGCTAAGGTTAGGGTTTAATGCTAGGGTTTAAGGGTTAGTGTTAGGGTTTTGTGTTAAGGCTAGAGTTCATGGGGTTTAGGGTTTAGGATTTAAAATTTAGGATTTAGATTTTATGATTTACTAATAAGTATCTAAAAAACCTAATTTGGAAGAGATTAGTTTGGTTGAATGTAAGTTTGAAGTCTCACATTAACTAAAAATGAGTAAAATGACTAGTATAGGGTCTCATACACTTATTGGAAGGATGGTAGGGATCCAACGATAATACGAAGTCTCACATCAATTAAAAACGAGAAATTAAGGTAATGGTTTAGGATTTAAGGTTAGGATTTAGGGTTAGAGTTTAGGATTAAAGTTTAGGAATAGGGTTTAAAATTTAGAGTTAAGGTTTAGGCATTTTGATTAAAATTGTCAAGCTCGGAATCACTGGCAGGGGATTTAAACTAACCGTGGTTAGCTAAAATCTTCTTGATTAAAATTTTTCCGAAAGCTCATAATCACTGGTAATATTCTTTTTATACTTTTTGGCATATGGAGATGCTTTTATTCCCTTTCAGTAAAGCCTAATATAAAAGACAACTGGTCTTTCCTAAATTCAGTTTTTCCAGGAAACAGGAAGAAGGTATCTGGCCTTCAATCAAATTTCTTAAGGCATTAATTAGGCACCCTCTAACCAGTACAACTTGCATGGTGGTAAGGAATACTGTTTTAAAATCCTTGACGCGTTTCTTCTTCAAATAATCAAACTAATTGTAAGTCAGCAATTTTATATATTGATTTTTCTCTTCATATATATATATATATATTTTAAGATGGCTTTTTAAGCTCCACTTGACATAATCTAAGATAACTTTTGAGCTTTAATTGCACTTTTCTTTTTTTGTTTCATTTTCTGACACGTAAACAGTTATCTACTGGTGATGCTGTCATATTTCAATTTTTTGTGAGATAAAAAAGTCTTGCATCTCTATCTCATGTATTATCTGTAAATCAAGCATCACTAAGTTGAATAAAGGAAGGCACTTCCTATAGCTAGCAATTTTGAAACCAAGTTTCTTTCCACTAGTTGCTGTAGAAATGTACAGAGTTGATGGCTGAGAGTGCAGTGGGTTTTCTTCTCCAAAGGCTTGCACCTGTTTTTGAGAATAAGGTGAAATTGTTCACTGGAGTTCAAGCAGAAGTGATATACCTGAAAGGACAGTTGGAGCTAATAAGAGCCTTCTTAAGGGTTGCAGATGCGTTAGAAGAGAGCGACGAGGAACTTAAAGTTTGGGTTAAGCAAGTCAGAGATGTTGTTCATGAGGCCGAAGATCTTCTTGATGAATTGGAACTTGTCCAGGTACATAACCTAACCAATGGATTCTCTATTTATCTCCGTATCAGGAATATGAAAGCTCGCTATCGGATTGCACATGAGTTAAAAAGCATCAACTCCCGCTTGAAAGCTATTTCTTCAAGTCGTAAGAGATTCCTCAGTAAACTGGACTCTTCTTCAGTGGCTTCAAGTTCCATTAATACAGGTACAACTAATTGGCACAGACTCTATTCAAAGTGATGAATATCCTTAATGGTCATGTCACTCAATTATGAAATTATTTCTCTTCTTTCCCTTTGTTCAAGATAGATCAGTATCAATACATATGTACTTGTTTTGCTGTTTACACTATTACATATCCTGAAACAGGTAACGCATGGCACGATCAACGAGGAGATGCTCTTCTCCTGGACAACACTGATCTAGTGGGCATAGACAGGCCAAAAAAACAGGTTATAGGATGGTTGATCAACGGTTGTCCTGGACGAAAAGTGATTTCTGTTACTGGAATGGGAGGGATAGGAAAAACTACTTTGGTGAAGAAAGTATATGATGATCCAGACGTAAAAAAACACTTCAAAGCTTGTGCTTGGGTGACTGTTTCTCAATCTTGTAAAATTGAAGAGCTTCTCAAAGACTTGGCCAAGAAGCTCTTTTCTGAGATAAGGCGACCAATTCCAGAGGGAATGGAAAGCATGTGTAGTGATAAGCTCAAAATGATAATCAAAGACTTGCTGCAGAAGAAGAGTTATCTAGTAGTATTTGATGATGTGTGGCATATGTATGAATGGGAAGCTGTCAAATATGCATTGCCAAACAACAATTGTAGTAGCAGGATCATGATCACCACTCGTAGATCTGATTTAGCCTTTACCTCCACAATAGAATCCAACGGTAAAGTGTATAACTTGCAACCCTTGAAACAAGATGAGGCTTGGGATCTATTTTGTAGGAACACCTTTCAGGGTGATTCATGTCCCTCATATTTGATTGACATCTGTAAATATATCTTAAGAAAATGTGAGGGTCTTCCCCTTGCAATTGTAGCAATCAGTGGTGTCCTGGCCACAAAAGACAAGCGCAGGATTGATGAGTGGGGTATGATTTGCCATAGTCTTGGAGCTGAAATTCAAGGCAATGGCAAACTTGATAATTTTAAAACTGTACTCAACCTCAGTTTTAATGATTTACCTTACCATTTGAAATACTGTTTCTTGTACTTAAGCATCTTTCCTCAGGACTATCTGATTCAGCGTATGAGATTGATTCGCTTATGGATAGCAGAAGGATTTATTGAAGCCAAAGAAGGAAAAACAAAGGAAGATGTTGCACATGATTACCTGAAGGAGCTCCTGAACAGAAACTTAATACAAGTAGCTGGTACAACAACTGATGGAAGGGTCAAAACTTTGCGAGTCCATGATCTTCTACGGGAGATCATCATTTTGAAGTCTAAAGACCAAAACTTTGCATCCATTGTCAAAGAACAAAGTGCTGCATGGCCAGAAAAGATTCGACGGCTTTCAGTGCACGGCACATTACCATATCGGCAGCAACATAGGTCTGTCTCTCAACTCCGTTCTTTTTTAATGTTTGGGGTTGGAGAATATGTACCCCTTGGAAAACTGTTCCCAAGTGGTTTTAAACTGCTTAGTGTTTTAGATTATCAAGATGCACCTTTGAAGAAGTTTCCACTAGCAGTTATTGATCTATATCATTTAAGATATCTAAGTTTAAGGAACACAAAGGTGAAAACAGTTCCAGGTCACATAATAGGGAAGTTGCATAATCTAGAAACATTCGATCTGAAGAAGACTTCTGTCAGAGAATTGCCTGTAGATATTCTCAAGCTTCAAAAGCTTCGTCATCTCCTTGTCTATCAGTTGAAATTCAAAGGTTATGCACAGTTTCACTCCAAAGATGGTCTTAAGGCTCCCTCTGAAATAGGGAAATTAAAGTCACTACAAAAGCTTTGTTTTGTGGAGGCAAACCAAGACTGTGGAATGATAATAAGGCAGTTAGGGGAACTAAGTCAACTAAGAAGGTTGGGAATCTTGAAACTTAGAGAGGAAGATGGGATGGCTTTCTGTTTGTCCATTGAGAGATTAACTAATCTTCATGCCCTCTCTGTTGCTTCTGAGGGTGAGAGTAAAGTCATTGATCTGACATTTCTCTGTTCACCACCTCCATTTCTTCAGCGCTTGTATTTGTCAGGGCGTCTACAAGAGTTACCAAGTTGGATACAGTCTCTTCATAGCCTAGCCAGGTTATTTCTGAAATGGAGCTGTTTAAGATACGATCCTCTAGTGTATCTACAAGATCTTCCAAACCTTGCACATCTTGAACTACTTAAGGTTTATGATGGTGACACTTTACATTTTAGAAGTGGAAAGTTCAAGAAGCTCAAGGTTTTAGGTCTTGACAAATTTGACGGACTCGAAGAGGTGACAGTGGGGAAGGATGCCATGAACTGCCTAGAAAAACTGAGCATAGGGCGGTGCGAATTGTTGAAGAAGGTTCCATCAGGCATTGAGAATTTGACCAAGTTGAAAGTCCTTGAGTTTTTCGATATGCCAGATGAACTGATGAAGACAATATGTCCACATGGTCCCGGAAAAGATTACTGTAAAGTTTTACATATTCCAGATGTCTATTCTACCTACTGGAGAGATGGAGGTTGGGATGTTTATGCTCTGGACACTTTCAGCAGAGATTGTTCTCCTAGATCAGGCACTCTCATAAGAAGTCATGAACCTCGTATTCAGTGGAAGGTGTAGCTCTAAATTGTGAAATGATTGGTACAATTCTAGAGTATGTGTAATTTGAATCAGAATTGAAAGTTCAGTTTAATTGGACAAAAACGTTCACAGCACCCAAAGAAGTGTAAAAATTTATTTATATTACCTGTACTAAAAATTGAGCAGACTCATTTCTTGTATAGAAGTCAGTGCTCTAAATAAAGGTGTAGGTTTTTGTTCACCTTTGTTTAAATTTGATCAATGTAAATAAATTGCATAATCACCATTATTGAATACACAAATTGTATAGTACAATTCTTCCTATATTACATATTCAGATTCGATTCTATCTTTTCATGATTACTGAAATAAAGTGATATAAGCAGTTGTGCCATTTACAAGATATATTTTATTATCAATGTAATTGAAATTAATATAACTATGCTGAGCGTGAATTAAAAAAGAAAAACAAATTAGAAAAGAACAGAGAAGTTGCAAAAAATTACCTAGATGAACTCTTAATGCAGATGTAAGAAAGACAAAATCTTATATTTCCAACCAAAACTCATGCTAGCGCGTATCACGAAATCGCATTCTGTTTTAAATTTTAAAATTAAGCTTTTTATTTACAAAAAAACGTTACGAGGTTTAATTTATAGAAAGTTACTTTATTTATGACTAATTTTTAAAATTTCCGTCTTAAAATATAAATTAAAAGTCACTTAATGAATTAAAAATTCATATGAATCAGTTTTATGTGAGAATCATCATGATTTGTAAAGAGATGGGAAATATATATATCAGTTTAAAGGAAATAATAAAGAGAAAATACAGTTGCAAGAGAATTATAAAAAAAAACACAAAATAGAACAACGTTATGGTACAACATTAAATTAAATTCACAATATACATGAAGTAATTTCACAGGATCTATGATATACATGCTAAATATACTTTCATATAATAATTTCATTTTAATGCAGTCTCCATGTTTTATTTAATGACTTCATATTAACATTAATCTGTGTGAATTTTCTATCCGTGTAGTGTAGATATTCAAACTGAAGTTTATCCATTCGTTCCCATGTTGCCTTTCTCACCTTATGTCTTCTCTTATAAATTAAAAATAAAAACTACCAAATAATATAATTTTAATTTTAAATGCATTATTTTGAATTTTACTTCTAATGATCTTTCAAGACATAAAAATTCAGTCAATTTGCCTAAAAATGAAGAAACAAATGGTAGTGTGGAATAATTCAAGGGAAATAACATTTCGACAAAAATGGTGCATCACAAAAATATAAACGGTACGTCATTTTCTCAAACATGACATTGCTTAACCTCGAGCAATAAATTATAACTTTCAATTACAAAAATTTTTGAATGAGAAACACTCTTTTCATCGCAGTCAAAATTCTGGGCTGAACGACCATCGTGCCCTTGCTGCATGTTCACCATTTGAGTACCAGCTCCCACCTGAATAGAATGATACAAACGTGTATATGTACAAAATCTGACCACTGGAAGAGGACATCACGATACGTTATCACCTAAATAAGCGAATATTCTTTTCTTGAAGAGGCGAGCAAGGTCTACAATTTCAGTTTCTCTTATATGCTTCACCATACTGTCCGGCTCATTTTTTTTTCCTTTCCGAGATAATCTGCTCGCAACATCAATTGTCAAACCAGCCATATCCCTAGTGCTCGTTAAACCGCGCAAGACCGTGCCAGAATATGAAGGATTCGACACTAGTCTGTTAAGTAATATCAGTATCTCCCGTATCAAAAATGTCCTGACAGTCACAATAAACCAGTCGCACAAAATCAACTTGAAATATTTGATTTTAAAAGACTAATACTTTATAACGATAATAATTCATAATTTTTTTATTTGACAATATTTTAATAAATGTGATTTTAATTAGGATTTCCACGATTATAATTATATATTTATTATGTTTCAAGAATTTATATACATTTTGTCATATTATATCACTTTCAAAATAAGGATATCACAATCAGTGAGTTTTATTACCTCTCCCTGAAAATCTCTGCCTGCTGCTCATATGATTCAGTTTCGAGATCCATCTCCGATACCAGTAATTGCAAAATCAACATAAGATAGTTTACCCCTCTATTAGAGAGCTTATGACCAACAAAAATTTCAAAACCCGGTTGTCCAGATGATGCAAGGAATGCCAGCACAAGAATCACATTTCTGCTGACTTTCAATCCCTGAAATTAGAATTACCTAAATTTTAGGGAGTAATATTTTGAAATATATATAATGACTTTCCCCAAACTGAAGTCGCTTGACTACATCCCTATCATAGAAGACAATAAGAAAGCTTTCAATCTTAATTTTCCTCTCAAAAGTTCCAGAAGTGTGTAAACGTACATGCAAATGATAAAATAAAATCAAAGTAATTTAGATGGCTAAGTTTTCACTTCTAAATGTAAGTTACTCATTTATTCTATAAATTATCTTCAATTTGAACCCCAAAAAAAATCCACAAGGCATTTCCACTGGCAACTGTATAATCAAATGGACTATATCACAATAAATGCGCTATCCAACATAATTCATAATAAATTAATCAAATCTCAATTGATATCACATTGCAGAATCTTTGATAGCAAACATACCAGTAAACCACTCCTATGAGGGGCTACACAATCAGACAATCCTTGAAGGATGATTTTAAAATATTGGAAATCTGAAGTCGATTCATTCTCATTCATAGCACTGCTAGCATCACCCTCTTTGCATCCACAGCAGAAAGCAGCCAACAATTTTGGACCTTGAATGCGTGAAAATAAAAGTTCAAAAAATACATAAAAAATTCAGGATCTGCATGAAACGCACAGCAGATACAAACTGATATTAACTCAATTTAAAGCTAGAAATCTAAAATAGATATCCTATGAAGTCGGGTATGTGGAGGTTCAAGGCATGATCTATCTGAAGATCCTTTATTCAATAAATAAGTATCAGACCTTGTGTAAAAGCAACATGGTACAGAATTTACTTTAGAAATGCCACAACCTTCTATACTGTTTATAAGAGCTTATGTTAGTTCAGGATCAACGAAAATCAAAGCCCAACAATAGCACCCAATATGGAGCAAAGATGTGGAAAGTGGATATTAGGAGCAGTAATAATAGAAAGTGGAAGAGAAAAATGTTCCTGAATAAAGAACTTCCAAGCACCAACGCACACCAAACCCAAGTGTTAGAAGACGAATTTCAAGTGGTAAATAACAACTAACAACAAGAACAGTGACAATTACTTTGACAGAGCAGGACCAACCCGCTTTGACACCAACTTGAGAAAAAATACAGTGGAATTAGAGTGAATTTGAGAGTATATCTTCTACTCTGTTAGGGTTGGGTTTCATATTTATAATAGCTTGGGATGATCAGATGCTATGAATGAGAGGAAATAGGAAAGAATTCTAAATAATACTTCTAGGAACTACGTCCAGCACAAAGCACATTACACCTGACAATAAATCCGATTAAAGATTATTTATTTTAACAAGAAACAAAAGGAGCCAACAAAATTTTGTTGATATTTAACAAATTTTGAGAATAAACTCATGTTTTTAAATTTGGGACTAGAACATACTATTAAAAGCAGTAATGCAAAAATAATTTCATTCAAGCCAACCGATGTCTACAACGTTGGTCTGGATTCAACAAATAAAAACAATCAGCAAATTATTTATTTCCTTTCAAAACCCTTACATTCCTACAAAGCTACAACAAAAGACACAAGGGAAGTCTATACGACTACATGTAGCAATTGCTAAAACAATTGAAATGAAGGGTGCCAGGAATCAAATTATGTAGTACTGAACGGAAAAAAAAAATTGACAAATTGGTTAGCAGAGGAAGCTTACAATTCAAAACCAGGTATAGAAGTCTTAGAGTGTGCTTCTTCACACACAGCCCAGCATCCTTCTTTAGCAATTCGGAAATAGTTTTAAAAACTATTTTCTGGCTAAACCTGTGTTCACACAAACTCTTGGAATGAACATGATATCTTCATAAGTCAATTTTTCAAAGTAAAACAGGACAATTAGACTTACTGTTCCCTCTCAAAGTAACCATTACTTCTCAGGAAAAGCAGCTTCATAATAGATACTGCCTCCACTCTCACTCTTTCTTCTGTGATCCTCATGGCAATTTGATGCATTATCTCAAAAAGAGACACCCAATTTACATGAGGTTGTAAGGAGTTTTGATGGTTCTGGCATTCTTTTCTACTTTCTATTTCTTCATCAACAAGATTTTCATCTTTTACACCAAAATCCACCAGGTCTTTCCCATCGCAAAGTCCTTCAATGATGACATTGTCCCTGAGCAGAGTGCACTGGAAAGATCAAATCATAAGTTCATAAGAACCGGAACAGCAACAAGGAAAGAAAGAAAAAGTGACTTCACAAAAAGTACAGCCATCCACCAACTTATAACCTATCCTAGATTTTTAGTCTAGCTGCCAAAGGGGCAAAAATGTACAGATCACTAAACTGTAGAAAAGACATTCTAGATCACAAAGGCCATGCCGAACTTTCTGATTGCGTCATATTAAAGAATTGTTTACTACAATGATGCATTTCAGTAAATCAACAATAATGCTGACCAAACTTCATTCCACGATTTCCCTCCCCAGGTCACCAAAGTCCTCACACCCAAATGAACAGTCAAACTAGGGGACAGGGACAGATTGATAGTCCAGGTACAACATTCCACCCAGTGACTGTTTATTGATCATAGTATTACCCATACAGATGCACAAGGGCATACAAATATACACACTTGATGCATACTTAAATTATAGGGTAAGTTTGACATGCTTGAGAAGACATTCAATTTTCTCATGTTTTCATCATACAAAGCAAACCCAGACCAGCCAATTGATCACAACTCACGGATCTGATAGAGTTGTTAATTAAAATATAATATAAATATCATGATTCATGACACAGAGAAAAGAACCAATTCAAATGGTAACCTTGGGCTAATGGACAAGGGATACACAGTTAACACAGTTGTTAAAAACAAGGGAAAACGTCATTCAAACAATGCATACCTCCTTCCAGCATTATTTTCCAATTCCAGTAGGAGCTTCAGAAGCATGTATAGTACACATAGAGAACTATGGACAATAACAACCTATGCAAGAGGGAGGAGCTTTGTCAATAAAGGTTCATGGATTATAAAAATAGCGAGCAAGAGAAAAAAGAACACCCGAATAAACTAGTTTCACAAACTTGAGAAAGCAATATGATAACTTTCAAGCATATTGACTGATAAGAACCTTGGTCGAGAACCATACCAAAAAGCTAGCAGTTGCAAGATCAAGCCCCTATAAACCCCACACTAGACTTCCGTTTTAGAATATCATAAAAAGCATAAAATGACGTGAGCAAATAGTGACTCAATAAACCCTAAATAAATAAAAAATCATTTTATAAAAATCATAACTGCATTGCAAATATGTCCATTACAATACAATCAAAACTTGGTTCTAGAAAACAGATGTAGCGAACTTCAATCTATGTCAAATATATAGAATACAAGGCTCAAATACTTGAACCTTTATAATGAGGGGAGTTGTTATTAATTTCTGTTACAGCCCAGGAAAGAGAAATGAGAAGTTGATAGAAGGCAAACAAAGGGAATGAACAATTTCATTAAACAACTGAGAAAAGTTGAAATAATTCCCCTCCATGAGCTTCCCCTTAACAGAGAGTTCCCTTGTTCATACAATCATTACAATTACAAATCCTTTTCTTCCCCCCTTATTCCCCCAGTCTCTCTTATTGATCCCCTCTCATTGGCTAACCTCTCTAACTGCCCCTAACTAACTGATCTAACTGTGCCTAAGAGCCTACTATCTCTTTCCTTTCATTCTAACCATTTTTTAGGCCAAGGGCAGGTGGACACTTATGTCCAACATTCCAACTCTTCATATGCTCAATATACAACATTCAGGTTTTGAATAGTACAGGCAAGCTTTTGGCCTTTTAAACTATGTGGGCCTCAGGATTGCAATTGAATTAATGGTTAACGATCATTCAATAATCAAAAGCTTTGTTGAATTTTAATATCCCATGCATCTTACAGTGCCTACCATAAAGCAAACTGTTTTATGAATCTGTTTGACAACCTTGTAATCCAATATGTATTGTCTATATGTTAGCAATACAGAGATAGGAGAGAGGAAATAGCAAATTAGTTAGTAAAAGTTAGAGTGGTTAGTTAGCAAGAAAGAGAGTTAATAAATACGAACACATAAGGGGAAGGTTCATCATTGCTTGTATCATTTTGTAGATTAAGCATTTGCTCAAAGGCGAAATCCTTTGTGAATGGGAAACCCTTGAAGGATAGTTCCCCCATTTGCAATTCTTTCCATTCAATTCTACAAGAAAATTCTTTTTCTGTTCATTTATACTCTTGCTTCCTAAACTATGAATATTAATTATTACTTTCACTTACAAAGGAAAATAATTGAATCCTTAAGAACCTCTATAATCCATTAAAATATCTCTATCAAATCATCTTTCTGTAGACCTAGTACTTAAAAGGAAAACTTATGACCCACAGGTAATAGTAATATAAGTTTACAAGCAATTCGAGAACAAAATATTAATTCACAAAGTACTTACATTTTCCATTCCACAGAGATCAAGCAGTGGTCCAATTAAAGTTTCCAAAATATCTGTTCCATCAGCTATCTGTAACACATCAATAACTGGATGATATACAATCTCACTATCATGATTGAACAATTGAACCATCGTAATACCAACAGTTAACATATCCATTATATTAACATGCAAAAGGAACCAGTTCAAAAAAAAATAAAGACAAACTAAACTATGATACTATCAGAGAGGGGAAATGCAGAAAATGATGACTGGGAAATCCTTCTAATAGCACACTTGACAGGGATAAATTACCAGAAATAAAAATAATTGTGCACACGAGAAGAGTGTTCCGTATATCTAACAACAAAACCACTTTATAACAACCATGTGGAGAAACCAAAGAAGCAAGAATTATAATCTAACACAAAATTCAGAGTCTGTGCATATTTTTTACCTGACGTTTGTTTGGAAAAAAATTCAAAAGCAATGATCAAGTGAAAGTCACTCACTAATCACTACTTTAAACCAAACTATTTGATGTCTGGAAATTTCCACTGGATCAGAAATGCACAACTTCATATGTGAGTTCTACAGGAAGACATGTAAAAATGGAGAGCTGAATTAATACCTTTGTTAATGCAAGGTAGAAATTTGATATCTTTGCTGCCTCTGGAGTAAGATAACGATCCTTGAGGTGATGCAAAGCTACTCCTGAAGAGCTTAAATCTGAAAATAATTCTCTAGTTATTTCAGAGGGCAGACTCATATTCATGCAGCCAAAGAGAATATGAAAATCTCTTTGACAACTCGCAAGCAACTTGGATATCACATTATGTCCCATCCTTTTAGTTGGAGAACCCCATATTGCCCGCAATTTCTGGGAAAGATCAAGATAAGCCGAGAGATCATCACTTGAAGCACCTTGGGCTTCTATGTCTGTTTGAACTCCCTTAGCTTTAAAAGTAGTTTCAGCTGGCATAAAACAAAAACAATTCAAGAGGGTGTCACATGCAAGTAACCAGAAAATTCTTTAAAATGAGGAAGAGGTTTTTCTCATGTCTCACCAATTGGAACGTGCAAAGATACTCCATTTTTAAATTTTGAAGTGTTATGACAGTTGGGATCAACAGTTCCAAAATCCCTGCCATTTTTGCCACATGAAACACAACATTGCATTAGAATGAGTGAGGATAAAAAATAATAAAAGACAACTGTTAGGATTATATTGTGTTAAGGTTACCCTATTTATCATGATTATATTGTGTTAAGGGTTTCCCTATTTATCATGATTATATTGTGTCTAGGATTACTCTATTTATCATGATTATATTGTGTCTAGGGTTACCCTATTTATCATGATTATATTTTGTCTAGGTTACCCTATTTATCATGTACTCTTGTATCAATTTATTCTTATAAATAGAAGATTATGAGAGGGATCAATTAAGCCCTCAAGAATTATTTTACAGCTTCAATCTCAAGTATAACCTCTGGCCTGATATGCAACAATGGATAGTTATTTGTCATGGTGTACCTTAACCCTTCTGCTTATGGCTTAAACTCATTCTAGACTATTACTCAAAGCAACTTAATTACAAAATATTTCAGGCATGAGACATTGGTCACACAAGACACAATTTCCAATGGCTTTATACAACAAGCTCTGGTCACTCTCACCTAGACATAAGTAATACAAACAGAGATAGGGAAATATTCACCAAAAGTTACTCCAACAGTCGTTACTTTCAGCTTCAGCTCATAAACTTCATAACAGAAAGTTATGTGCACCTTTTTCATCCTAGTTCATTTTCAGTGGCTTCTAGGGAAATACACACATATGCAACACGTATAAAGCTGCAATAAATAAACGAGCTAAACTGCAAGCTTTTTTGTTGACTAATCTGAGATGCAACTGAAAGGGGACATTATTGTCCTAGAACCACACAATTAGAACATTGTATAAAAAAAATTTAAAAATGACTTACTTGTTTATACTCTTTGCCTTTGAACAGTTAGCGCAAGCACTTTCTCCTTCGTTACCAGAAGATGTGAATTTGGGTTTATCTTCTTTCTTGTCTCTTTCTTTCTTGAACTTGACACGCTCCTTCTCCTGAAAGCATGCAATTGAGTTATGATATTCCTCTCAACTAAAATTTTGAAGCAGCAACAGAAGTGTCAACAAATAAAACATGATCTAGTCAACAGAAAACAAAAAGGCCAATGCGAGTATATAGTTGCCCAGGCATACCAGATTTTCAATCTGCTGTGTTGCATGTTCCAGCTCCCTCTGTACATGCCAGTGCCACCAACCAAAAATGCCAAGTTTAGTACAAGAAAAAAATAAGCAAATATTTTGACAAACATTAGAACAATCCAGCATGGCAAATACTTTTTTCCCTCCCTTGTAACTTCCAAAACAAACAACAACATAACTAGAGGAGCACTACCAATAAAAAAACTCAAATGATAACGACTGAAAAAACACCTTCTGCATCTTAAAATCAATTGAAAATAATTGACCGACGAAACCAAATAACAGGTATATTATAGTCTCTCAACTATTACCCTCCACGTCGAAATTCCAAAACTAAAACTTAATCCCCTTTGAGAAAATATTTACGTTTTCACTTAAACCGACACTTGCTCTCAACCTGTTTCCTAACAGTTTTTCTTTTCTCCTGTGGAAATATTTGAAAGTAGTAGTATGACAAAGTGGCAGTTCTGTAAATAAAAATAAAAACACAATAAACAACAACACAGCGTTTAAATATAAAGTGAAAGACCTAAAAATGGAATACTCGTGCATCTACTTCCATTTGGAGATTAGTGGAGACTACCTTTAAGCGTTCGATCTCGAGGTCTTTGTCGGAAGGAGGATTCGGAGGCGGACCGACAATGACAGCGGTGTTCCTCTGAGAGAGCTCCCGCGGAGGCGAGTAGCAAGGGGCGGAGTAAACGGAGGAAAAGGTGGCGGGAGGAAGCGGTGGCGGAGGGTGATAAGAAGTTGAAGGAAGTGAGTGAAAGTATGGTTTTGGTGGTACGAAGCGTTGGTCGTCTGAGAAGGAGAAAGAAGAATAAGAGTTTGAGGTTAATTTTGGTGCGTTATCAGCGAGGGCAACGGCCTCTTCAAGCATCGCGTCATCCCAATTTTCGAACAATTCGTCGTTCTCCATCGTCTCAAACCCTCACTCTCTCACTTGTTAGGGTCTTCCTTCACCTTTCAACACTCTCCGAATGACATGTTAGCGGGATTTAAACCTTTGATTATTCTTTTTTATTTGGAAATTGGAATATGAGAAAAATGTTTATACTGTTTTCTACTAAATTAAAATTTGAATTTCCTACGTCACTCCTTTTTATTATATTATACTTTTTTATTTAAATTAAAATGGGAATTTCCTAAGTCACTCCTTTTTTTATTATATTATACTTTCTTTATAAAGTTAAAATTAATAATCCTAAATTTCGTGTTACCCGAGGTCATGTCACTAGATACTGTCTCGCAACTTTTAGAATAGTTTAAAGATGTAAATGACAAGATAAAAAAAATTCATAATATTTAATTTCATAAATAATAATTGTGTAAATTCAAGTAAATTAAATTGAAATATGTCGTTCTACCATATCATCTTCTGGCATCATCAGACTAGGTCGGCCAACTACCTAAACCGACAACCGAACTGTGTATCGTATGGTCTCCTGACACCATCAGACTAGGTCGATCGACTATCCAGGTCGACCACCTAGGTCAACCACATGATTAGATTATAAACGATAATAACTCATTAAGTCCCTAATGTAGATTAAGGTGTGATTGGGCCTTCATTAGGCCAACGAAAGGTAAAGGCTCATCACAACTAGTATAAATAAAGATTTCAAGTATAACTTTAAGATCACAATGCACAATATATGGATTACTTGTTGTGTCCATCGCTCGGTTATATTACTAACTTGAGCGTCGGAGTGTTTTTGATAGGTGTCTGCTCACATGGCTTGGCCAAGGAGGAGGAAGAACGAACAACATAACTTGGAGAAAGGAGGACCACTAGGGAGTCCGTCCACCCTATGTGCCAACTGAAGGACCACTAGGTAGCTCGTCCGGCCTTCAAAACAATCTGGAGTGCTTTGAGTATGGGACTTCAACCCTATGTCCGAAACATTTTGGCGTCCACCGTGGGGTCGAGCGAGTATCCCTCATTGTAGCCATAAGGAATCAATGAGTGATGTTTTAAAGGACATCAATTGCTCCGCCATCCGGCCTCAACCATTCAGCCTCAAGCATCCGGCCCCGGTCATCCGGTCTCGGTCATCCGGCCTCCCATGGCCTCAGTCGTTCGGTCATACCTTGACCTTTCAGGTATTTTCTCAAACTTGGCCTCATAGGTATTCAACCATTTGGCCCCAAGTGTTGAGAATCAGTCGTCCAACCATACCTCGGCCTCATCTTTTCGGCCTCACATGGCCTCAATTGTCCGGTCATACTATGACCTATTAGGTACTTTCTCAAACATGGCCTTACAAGTATTCAACCATATAGCCCCGAGTGTTGGGAATCAACCGTCTAGCTATACCTTGGCCTCATCTTTTCAACCTCCATGGCCTCATTCGTCCGGTCATACTTTGACCTTTCAGGTACTTTCTCAAACTTGGCCTTAAAGGTATTCAACAATTTAGTCCCAAGTGTTGAGAATCAGTCGTCCAGGCATACATTGACCACTCAGGTATTTTCTCATTCAACCTCATAGGTATTCAATCATTCGTCCCCACATGAAGTCAATCATTCGGTTATTTGGCCTCAACTGTTCAACCTCAAAGGAATCCCGCCCGGCCTCACCCAAGGTCGACGATCGTGGATCTTCACCAAGGGAATCCCAGTCGGCCTCATCGAAGGTCGGTGACCGTGGATCTTCAACAAAGGAATCTCGGCCGGTCTCACCGAAGGTCGGTGACAGTGAATCTTCACCAAAGAAATCTTAGACGACCTCATCAAAGGTCGGCGACCGTGGATCTTCACGAAAGGAATCCCGGCCGGCCTCACCCAAGGTCGGGGACCATGGATCTTCACCAAAGGAATCCCGGTCAGCCTCACCCAAGGTCTCATCAAAGGTCGGTGTTGAGACTTTGGCAAGTGTACCAAATCGTTCTAAGTAATAAAACCGGTAAGACCGGATATCGTTTCCCAAGAGACCCGTGTCACCAAACAATCGTATAATTTCCAACTAACTTAGACTAAAGAATGCTTCATAATTTGTGTTTTTGTGCAATTAAAGTAAACATGAAACATAATTGATAAAAGTGATCTTAGATACTCAAACACTTGGAAATGGAAAGATTAGAAATGATATGGAATGGTAATGTTGGGGGTATGATTTCACCTACTTCACTCTTATGTATAGAAAATCACTTCCTCTTCATTAATATGCTGATGAATCATTATTTTATTCACTTCATTTAGTTTATTGTGCTAGAATTAATCAGGGAATTGTGCTTAATTGTCCAGTATTTTCCCATTTTACTGAATTGAGCCTAATCCGATCAGAAATTCTTATTTTAATTAATTTGAATTATCTGAAACGAATGATTTACATTATTGAGTGCATGAAAAATTTTGGAAAATATTTTTGGACATTTAGACTTTCTGTACAAATTCCCAATTCCTCTCGGGTTATCGTTTACAGGGGCAGAAGTGCCTAAAAGTCAGTTTTTTTGCCAATGGTGACCTGTGTTCACCTGACTGAGTACCTGTGTTGGACTTTCTGTACAAATTTGCAATTCCTCTCGGGTAATCGTTTACAGGAGTGCTGTAAACGATTACCAGTGCTGCGTGAATGTTGTGTCAACTTGTGTGTCTTCGTTTGAGTTCAATTCTTATCCGTTTTGCATGCAATTTTTTTTCATAGTTTCGTATGGATGTCTATTTTTACGTATAGTTTTTACTTTGATAGAATTATTTCTGTAATGTTCCCAGTAATTGTTTTACTCTTCTATGTCAGTCCAGTGCTGCATGAATTTTGTGTCAATTTGTGTGTCTTCGTTCGAGTTCAGTTCTTATTTGTTTTCTATGCAATTTTTTTTCATATTTTTGTATGGATGTCTATTTTCATGTATAGTTTTTACCTTGTTCAAATTCATTATGTGTTGTTCCCAGTAAATGTTTTATTCCACTGTGTCAGTCCAGCAAAGGGAAACACACATGCAGCACATGCACATGGAAAGGCTTTGGTTTTAATTTTTTTTATGGAGAATAGGATAAAGAAGTGCACATTTACGTGAAGTCCAGCAACAAATGCAAGTAGCACATGATGGAAGGAATCTACAAAAGCTTGTGGTATGAGTGCACACACATGGAGTTTTGCTTCCATTTGATGGATGATGACATGGAATCACATTTCTGAAAATGGTCCACCAAACACATGCTTGCAATGTACCAAGAATCACTTAAGTTTCACAAATGTCACGGCTGGAAACATCAAGTGGAGGGCCCCTTTGTTTTATTTTGAATTTGAAGGAGAGAGGAAGACACCATTCTAGTTCCAAAATTTTGAGAGGAGGCCATGAGCATCATGGAAGGGAGTTGAAGAATGAAGGAAACCAATCACTACTTGAATGGAGGATGAAGTTGCTTGAAGTTCTTGTCTTCTCATTTGGTTTTGTAAATCTTTCATTTAAGTTTTTGTTCATCTTTTCCATAAACTGGAATTTGGATTTTGTGTTTATGGAAATTGTTTTAAGAGCTTTGTAATTTAATCTTGAATTGTTTTCTTTCCTTTTAATTTTTGCTGCAAGTGTCATGGCTTGGAAGAATAACATTCCTTCTTTCATTTAGTTTTCTTTCATACACTTTTGATTGAATCCTTTGTTGTTATGCTTGAATGATTCACGGATGTTTTAAGTGGGAGAATGAATTATTGTTTCATGTTTTTATGTTGTTAAAGATTGAAAAGAAGCAAGGTGCATGGTAACTTATGGAGATAGTCATGGCTCCTTCTATTTGAGTTTCTCTTTGATTTTGTTTTAACTAAGAAGATGGATGCTTACGGTTTTGGATGTCCATTTGCAATTACCATTTCAATGAAACCCAGCAAATTTGTCACGGCACATGAGGTAAGTTTTAGAAGCATTTCAAATTCTGTTTTTAAATTTCAGATTTTACTGTCTCTTTTTACTGCTGTAATTTAATTTCTGTTGTAATTTAATTTCAATTGTTATTTTCTGCAATTTAATTTCTGCTCTTCTTTATTTTTGCATGTTGATCATTTACTGTAATTTTATTTCCTGTATTTTACTGCAGTAATTTTGAGTTTTTTTTTACTGTTTTCCCAATTTACCATTTTCTGTATTTACTGTTTTCTGTATTTTTGTTTTCTGTATTTTGCTGTTACTGTTTTACTGATTTTGAAAATTCTGTACTTACTGTTTTTACTGTTATTATTTACTGCTGTAATTTCATCTTTTGTTTTTACTGTTTTACTGTTTTTACAGTTTTCTGTATTTTATGTTTTACTGTATTTTCGTTTTTACTGTCCCAGATTTATTTTTACTGTTTTATGTTGCTGTAATTTTATTTTTACGGTTTGTTAATTTACTGCTTTCAACATTTACATTTTTCCGCAACCAAAAACAATCACAAACCCCCCCACTTCGTGTTTGATCTGAGACTGAACCACAATATTGGTCCTTGAGAGACGACCTAGGAGTCACATCCTAGCTATACTGCATTATTTTTGTTACATCGAATTTGTACGCGGTGCGACCCGCGTGTCATATGCCAATGTCAATCTACTAAATTACTCAAACCCAATTCCTTGGTAGAGAGAGTCTAGACTTTCTTATTAGGCTCCAATCCCTTGGAAAACCTAACAATTATATCTGCATTAAGAATTTACTGGATAACAAAGCACCTTGAGCTTAAGAGATAAAATAATTTACTTCATAACATTAGTCTCTCTCTTTGCTTCACAATTGGATAAACCACTTCTCAACTTATTTCCCAATTCTTTTTCAATGAGTTCATTTTTCTTCCTCTTCTTCTTCTTTCTTCTTTTTCCTTACTTTTCTATCTTTCTATTTTTCTCAATACACCCATACTGAACAAACTCCCCCAAACTTAAACCATTCTCCTGTAGTACAAATGATTGCTCTATTAAGCTCAAGGTAGGGAAATCAAGGAATTTTCAATAGACTTAAGGTTCAAAGAGGGAAGACATCTTTCATTAAGGTTGAAGGGGTTAGTATTGGCTTATTTGGCTCAGAACATGTATAAAAAAAAATAAAATAGAAGAGTAAGATAGCCTTGATCATGTCTAACAAGCAAGCAATTGATTCAATTCAGAGAAACTCAGGCAAAGTCAATTGTAATCTAACATGATAGCATTTACAGGAAAAATATAAGGCACAACATCTCACAAGGTTAACTCAAGGTTCCACAACATCATGAAGCAACTGCCATAAATATTGATCGCAATTAAACATAGAGCATTCTCAAAATTTTCATGAAGAAAGCAACCACAATTTGAACTAACTTGAACCATCTCAAAAATCATTTCATATTCAAGCATAAGCATCATGGTTCAGCACACTCTATCAAGCCAGATAACTTAAACATCTTCAAACAAACTAAAAAGTAAAAGTCACACTCAAATTTAAAGACAAGCAAATAAAACAAAAAAAAAAACAAAAAAAACAAAATAAAAGGGCTTGTGAGTGCACAGAGGAATGAAACGTTATCATCGCTCATATCAGAATCCTCCTCCTCATCTGCACCAACTTCTGCTCCACCTTCCCCTACAAAATTGGTCTGGTCTCCAGGCCAAGCTACTCTGGCAGCATACTCCTCTAGAGTCATGAAACCTGGGTGAGAGGAGCAACACAATAACAAAGTGAAATGCAATGTTTGTGCAAAAGAATGTTCATTCAAGGCTTAAATTCATACACAAACAATTAGGACAAACCATCACAAACAATCACAAGAAGATCAAAAGGCAAAAATTGGAAAACAGTTGAAAAACTCAACACAGGCCAAATGCTGGCAGAACGAGTCGCGCCCGGGCGCGACCCTGCAGGGGGCGCCCGGCGCAAGTTATGCAGAAAAATTCTGCAGAAGTTTGGCTAGTTTTCTTGAGCCACAGCCTCTCCAACATTCAACAATCAGTTCAATTACAAACATCTAACCCTATTACAAACCACGAACAGAAATACAAAGTTAAAAACAGAGAAATTGAAACCTGCTTTTTTTGGAGAAGTGAAATTGATTTTGAAATTGGGGTTCTTTGATGAGTTGAGAGCTTGTCTGTGAGTGAAGAGTGCCCAGATAGACTTGATTTTGTGAAGAGAATGAGTGAGTGTGATGTTTAAGTGGTAGGGTTTAGTGGCTGGGTTGAGTGGAGTTGAAAGGGTTCGTGAGTGATAGAGTTCACAATGGTGAGTGTGATGGTGGTATTGTGGTGACAGTGAGTGTGGCTGAGATGGAGGTGTATGGTGGTTTTGAAGGCTTTGGGAGGATGGGTTACGAGAGAGAGCGAGAGAGAATTGAACTGAGGTGTGGATTAGGGTTAGAAAATTGAAACGGACCACACTGTGCACATAAAACATAGAAAGATTTGGGCCAGCACATGTCGCGCCCGGGCGCCCCTCGTGTGGAGGGCGCCGGGCGCGACCAGCACGTAGGTGGTGCCATCTCGCGCCTGGGCGCGCCTGGTCAAGGGGGCCTGGGCGTGAATTCTGCAGATTTCAGCAGACTGCAGGATTGTGCAACTCACAGTACAATTTTCTGATTTTTGCATTCTCTAGCTCTCAAAACAACCCAGAACACCTTGTTTTTACTAAACAAACTTGCTCAAATCTCTAACACTTGAAATTCAATTTAAGAATCAAAATTTTGGTGCTCAATTTCAAGAGTTCTCAGCATTCTCCAAAACAAGCAATTACAATTCAAGACACAACAAAATCACACTATTAACATCTCAGGCTACACAACACATTAACATGCTTCCACACAGCCCAATTTTAACAAGTTCTAAAACACATTCAAACAATCAAAATCACACTCAAATAACAAAATAACACTGAAGGAAGGTTAGAAAGCTGGGTTGCCTCCCAGTAAGCGCTTGTTTAACGTCCTTAGCTTGACAGATGAAGCATTTAAGTTTGGTTTTTGATGTTGGTGTGCTTCTTCCTTTCATGACACCAACATGTTCTAAGCAGCTTTCTTGTCACCAACTTGACTCTTCTTGAATATGGAGCCTCAATTTCGAGAACTCCATTTGCTTTGATAGACTTGATAACCCAGACCCTGCTCTTAAGCTTAACTGGTTTGCCAGGTTTGGGTTCATCACTTTCCACAATAGAGCCTTGGTGAACTATTTCATCTTCCCTATCTTCTTCCTCTTCCTTCACTTTTGGGGAGAAACAATTAAGGCTCTTCTTGACCAACTTGGCAGCTTGCCCTGTTAGACTAGTCACTGATAAAAGTTCATCTGTGGCTTTAAGACTAGCCTGTTTTTCTCGACTTTGTTGCTCAGCTTCAAAGACATTGAACGTTATCTCTCTATCTTGGTCCTTTAATTTCAATATTCCCTCTTCCATATGAATGACAACCTTAGTTGTCTTCATGAAAGGTCTTCCAAGAATGAGTGGTATCTCTATATCTTCCTCCATGTCCATCACTACAAAGTCCACCGGGAATTGGAGCTTATCAATTTTTATTATCACATCCTCAACTACACCAAGTGGATATTTGATAGATCTATCCGCCAATTGAAGCATCATTCTTGTTGGCTTGGCTTCAAGACCGCCAATCTTTTTAAGCATAGAGAGAGGCATCAGGTTGATGCTAGCCCCTAAATCAATAAGAGCCTTCCCTATATCATGGTCTCCAATGGTGCACGGAATGGTGAAACTCCCCGGATCTTTAAATTTTGGAGGGAGAGTCTTCTGCATGATGGCACTACAATTTCCCTGCACTTCAATTGTTTCCTCATCTAAATACCTCTTTTTCTTGTTGAGGAATTGCTTCATGTACTTTGCATAAGCAGGAATTTGTTGCAATGCTTCGGTCAAGGGTATTTTGATCTCAAGCTGGTTGAATATTTGCTTGAACCGATCCAAATGTTTCTCTTTTTCTCTATTGGAAGGATTTTCCGGATAAGGAAGATGTTTCAAAATTTCCTTCTCTTTTTGCTTTTTCTCTTTTTCTTTTCCTTTATTTTCTTCTTCTGCCCCAACAATCTCTTGATCAATTTCCTTTTGTGCTTGAATCTCATCTTTATTGCTTCTCTTTTCTTTATTTGGCAGTTGTTTCTTGTAATCAACCCCAACCTCTTTTCCACTTCTTGTTGTAATGACATTACATTCCTCCTTAGGGTTAACTTCAGTGTTAGCCACAAATTTCTTTTCAGGTTTCTCCTCGAGCTTCTTAGCAAGTTGACCCACTTGTATCTCCAGATTTCTAATGGAAGCTTCAGTGCTCTTGTGGTTGGAGATGGACACTTGCATAAATTGCTGAAGAGTGTCCTCTAACTTTGAGGTCCTGTCAGATAAAGAGGGATGTTGTTGATATTGTTGTTGTGGTGGTCTATTTGATGGCCCAGCTTGTTCTTGACCCATGCTTGGGTGAGGTCTCCACCCTTGGTTGTAGTTACCTTGGCGGTCTTGATTACCCATATAATTCACCTCTTGGAAATTGGCTTGCATGGCACACTGACCATTTATATGATCTCCACCACATAGCTCACAACCTTGATGTTGAGCTTGAGAAACCTTTTGGAGCTCTTTAGGTAGTTGAGAGAGTTTGTTCATGAGAGCTTCGATTTGTTGAGTCATTATTTTGTTTTGAGCTAACAAGGCGTCCTGAGATTGTAGTTCAAGAACACCTTTTGATTGTAGTTGAGCCCTTTCATTCTGCAATTCATTGTCATTAGCAGCCATATTCTCTATCAGCTCATGTGCTTCTTCAGGTGTCTTCCATCTGATGTTTCCTCCAGCTGAGGCATCCAACATTAATTTGGTTTGGGATTTAAGGCCTCCCAAAAACATATTCAGGACGGTAGGCTCATCAAACCCATGAGTGGGCGTCTTTCTTAGTAACCCCTTGAACCTATCCCAAGCTTGGCTCAAAGTTTCACTACCATCTTGCTGAAAAGATGAGATTTCCTGCTTTCCTTTATTTACTTTTGACTGTGGGAAGTATTTGTTGAGGAACTTGGCAACCACGTCCTCCCATGCCGTGAAGCTATTCTCAGGAAAAGAATTCAACCACACCTTGGCGTTTCCTCCCAACGAGAATGGAAACAGGCTCAGCCTTATAGCTTCATCAGGAACATCATGAATCTTCACAGTATTACATATCTCAAGGAAGGTGGCCAAATGATTGTACGGATTCTCATGAGAAAGGCCCTGGAACTGATTGTTCTGCACCAAATGGATGAGAGCAGGCTTTATCTCCATGTTGGCGGCATTAACTCTTGGCCTAGCAATGCTGTTGAAGTGAAGAGGCCCTGAGAATGTAGAATAGTCCTCCAAGGTGCGTCTAGCTTGGCCATCACCATGACCATTTGGATTGGCGGCCATATCTTCTCCTTCCTGATCAAAAACAGGTAAGAATGGTTGCTCAGGAATCTCTTGAATGAGAGAAGTTTCTCTAGCAGCCCTGTTTTGCCTTCTCCTTCTACTGTTGTTTCTACGGGCAGTTTTCTCAACTTCAGGGTCTAAAAGGAGAGGTTCAGATGATGTTGTGCTCCTAGTACGGATTGTGCCCTGCATACACTAGAGACAACAATACTAGAGCACCAAGTTATCCAAAAATACAAGAAAACAAAAATTTATTCACAGTAAAAAGAATATAAGAATAAAGCCTAAGTTGGTTAGAAACACACAAAAGTATAGTGTTAACACAGAGTCCCCGGCAGCGGCGCCAAAAACTTGTTGAGACTTTGGCAAGTGTACCAAATCGTTCTAAGTAATAAAACCGGTAAGACCGGATATCGTTTCCCAAGAGACCCGTGTCACCAAACAATCGTATAATTTCCAACTAACTTAGACTAAAGAATGCTTCATAATTTGTGTTTTTGTGCAATTAAAGTAAACATGAAACATAATTGATAAAAGTGATCTTAGATACTCAAACACTTGGAAATGGAAAGATTAGAAATGATATGGTATGGTAATGTTCGGGGTATGATTTCACCTACTTCACTCTTATGTATAGAAAATCACTTCCTCTTCATTAATATGCCAATGTCAATCTACTAAATTACTCAAACCCAATTCCTTGGTAGAGAGAGCCTAGACTTCCTTATTAGGTTCCAATCCCTTGGAAAACCTAACAATTATATCTGCATTAAGAATTGAGATCTTAAGACAACCAAAGGTCCTAGCTCTATCCCTAGATACTATTTCCTTTAGGTGTTTAATCCAAGTCCAGATTTACCCAACATTTCCCAATATCAAGCAAACCCTAAAATCATGTAATGGGTAGCAATTTCACAACAAGCATTAAGAAAGGGAATTAAACACTAACAATCAATGAAAGAGGCATAAATTCATTCAAAACATAGTATTTTACATAAGATTTCAGTGGCTACATCAATCCCCCAACAATAATGAAACTAGCTCTCCATGAATGGAGAGCTCAAGCTTACAACAATGGTGGAAATGGAAGAAGGAAGAAGACCCAAGGTTGAAGAAGGACTGTTCCCACAGCTCCTAGCTCGCCTCTAAGAGCTCCAAATGAGAGAAATCGTGTTTGGGCAGCAAAAGATCCCAACCCCTTCGCGTTTTAGGGTTAAATAAGCCCAATCTGCCACATCAGAAAAATCGCGCCCGACACCCTCTATCAGTCGCGCCCGGGCGCGAAGCTCTTGCAAAAAGTCGAAAACTCGCAAAAAGTCGCGCCCGGCGCACCCTCGCGCCCGGCGCGGACTGGATAAATTGAAAGTGGACGAGCGTCCGAAAACTTGTTGCCAAGCGTCCTCTTGCGCACATTGGACGATCGTCCACTTCTCGCTGGTCGAGCGTGAGCGCTCTGGACGAGCGTCCACTTCTCCTGGGCGAGCGTCCTCTCTAATCGTCCTGGACGAGCGTCATCTTCTCCTGAGCGAGCGTCCTCTCATGCGTGCACATTGGACGAGCGTCCACTTTTCTCTGAGCTTGGACGAGCGTTCGTTCTCCTGGCCGAGCGTCCTCTTGTGCGTCCTTGCCTGGCTGGACGAGCGTCCTGGCTTGGACGAGCGTCCACAGCGCCTGGCTTGGACGAGCGTTCGTTCTCCTTCGCAGGACGAACGTCCATTTCTGCTCTCTGAGCGAGCGTTCGTGCACCACACTGGACGAGCGTTCGTGCTCTGAGAGACGAGCGTCCGCTCCCTGGGTAACGAGCGTTTCTGCATGTGTGCTTGTTCCTTGTGTTTGGTTCAGCCCTACACCTTGTTGGAGACTCTTCCAAGCTCATTATTAGCTACAAAATAAGAGATTATCGAAGAAAGTACATTGAAGTAGCCTAAAACACAATTATTCAGAAAACAAGACAAAAGAAGAGGATTAAACAAGTTATAAGTTATAAGGGAGTTGATTTTGCTACAAAAATGATGCTTAGATAATGGTAAAAATTAGCATTATCAGTCGGCGATCGTGGATCTTTACCAAAGGAATCACGACCAGCCTCACCCAAGGTCGGCTACCTTGGATCTTCACTAAAGGAATCTCGGTCGGCCTCACCGAAGGTCGGCGACCGTGGATCTTCACCAAAGGTATTTGGCATTCTGTTATCCGGCCTCACAGGTACTTAGCCAAATTTTTCATCAAACGTTCAACAATTGGCCATCATGCCTCTACTATTCAGTCATCCGGCCTCAACTGCTCGGCCTTTCATTCAGCCTCATAGGTACTTAGCCAATTTTTGCATCAAGTGTTCGGCCTTAAAGGAATCCCTGCCTGCAAAAACGAAGGTCGGCGACCGTGGATCTTCATCTTAGGAGTCCCGATTGACCTTACCGAAATTTAATGACCGCGGATCTCTAAGACATGTCACTCAAGCAGGTTCAATAGACTATCCAACTTGGCTGACTAGGGCACGACCCATTTTAGTCTTCAAACTAGTCATCTTAATCAATGAACAAAGAGGACATAGAGACAAAAACTAATTGAAGAACCCTCATGTATTAGAAGCGGCAGGTGCAAAACCCCTTCGCATAATTAACATTATGCTCGGGCTTGAGGAGCTTGTGTACCATACGGTCTATTGGCACCACCATACTAGGTTGACCGACGACCCAGGCCGACAACCGGCTTGTGTACCGTACAGTCTCTTGGCACCACCAGACTAGGCCGACTGACCACCCAGGCCGACAATCAGATTGTGTATCGTACAGTCTCCTGGTACCACCAGACTAGGTCGACCGACCACCCAAGTCGACCCCCTAGGCCAACCACATGGTTAGATTATAAAGGATAATAACTCATTAAGCCCCTAATGCAGATTATGGTGTGATTGGGCCGTCATTAGGCCAGGGAAAGGTAAAGGTTCATCACAATTAGTATAAATAAATGTCCGGGGTATGACTTTAAGATCACGATGCACAATATATGCATTAGTTGTTGTGCCCACTGCTTAGTTACATTACTAAGCGTTAGAGTGCATTTGACAAGTGTCCCCCGACACAACTTGACCAAAGAGAAGGAAGAACGAACAACGTAACTTGGAGAAAGGAGGACCAACAGGGAGCTCGCCCGCCCTACGTGCCAACTCGAGGACCACTAAGTAGCTTGTCCGGCCTTCGAGACAATATGGAGTGCTTTAAGTACGGGACTTCAACCCTATACCTGAAACAATTGTCTTACGCTATGAAGTAAAAAAAGGAACATGCATTAAGAATAATTAGAAAAGGAGAATACCATGGAATAAGGAGAAACTTGTAAAAAATAATTGAAAAGATTAATGAAACAAAAATATGAACACTTCTACTCTCCTTTTTAGCACCTACATTCTCTTGGAAAGGGTTTAGTACGACTAATATCTTAATAATTTAGCTTTTTAGTTTGTAAATTAGTTTAATTAATACATAATTTTAACTTATTTATTTTTGGATTTTTTTATTTATGAATAAAGTTTTTAAGTTAACTTCTCATTCGTGACTTATTTAGTTTTTTTTCGTTACCATTTTTTATGTTTTCAATATATTTCATTGTTATTTTAAGGGTATGTTTTTAGTCCCCAAGCTATCAAGCAAATTTGTTTTTAGTCTATCTTTCAAACTAAACTACATTTTGGTCATTCTCCTTGAGAAAACCATAATTTTTCGTCCTCCAAAACCAATGGCGTTAAAAATAAGCTGAGGTGGCTAACGGTGGTGTGCCACGTCATTTTTTTTCCTGACACTAGTCAACTTTTCCCAGCTCCTCTCCCTCCCTCTCCCTCTGACTCTACCACAGCCACCTCCGGCGCCACCTCCGGTGCCACCTCGAACACCTCCGCCGTGATCGCGAGCCGCCCCTTCCTTCCCAGGCTGTCCCTTGGCCACATTTTCCTCCTTTGCAATTTTTGTTTTCCTCATTTTTTGATCTGGTGTTCTGTGGGTCATCCAATGCTTTTATGGTTTTTTGTTCTATTAGAGCCTTTTAGTTTAGCTTACTCATTTGTAGTATGATTATTTCTTACTCTATAATAGCTAATTCGAATTCACCCTTCCCTATCTTATACTTATTTGATTCACTCTCTTGATCGCGAGCTAATTACTTATTACTAATTACTTCCCTGGCCAATTCTAAAAGCACGAATTATGAGTGGCTAATTACTTTTTAAAATATTTGAGGTCGATATTTCGATAAGATATTTGCACCGTTCAATTTTGTTGCACGAGCTAAAAGACGTTGGAATGCATCTTGATTTGTTAGGATATGGAAATTGTTAGTGGAAATGCATTTCACGAGAAAGCTAACATTTGAACCGATAATTGGTGAGATCTGTATTGGAAGTTGGCCTTACACATTCCGATGTTTTTCTGTTTAAAATATGCTCCTTGCATTCACTTTAAGTTTATAAAATTGGGACTAATTCTACTATTGCTAGAAATGGAGTTTCTCAAACCATAGTTTAGAATATAGTCGGTGCTTATGTTTTTAACATGTCCTTGTTTCAGTTTCCTCGTTGTATTTTCCCTGTTTTAAGTAGTTGCGTTAAATTTTAGATTTCCTAGGTCAAGCAAATAAAATTTTAAAATATTAAGATGTGCTGGGGAATGGAGTGTGAACATTCGGCTACTTCTAATCTGAAAGATTTTATGATAATGATGGACGGAATGAAAGTGAAGTGAAAATCATTATCACTAGAAACTTATTATTATATTGAATGAGATTTTATCTTATCCTAATGGTTGGAAACTTTACTGTCTAAACGATGGCCATCAGTCTAAACGATCAACTATCAGATTGAACGATAGCCCATCAACCTAGACAGACAAGTAACACACGATCAACAAACTATCAAGCCAGACGATTAACTACCAAGGCAACAACAAATCAACGTAAATCACCATATTAGACACCCAGACAACATATATATCAAACGACCAATCACCAAAACGAATAGTCCAAATAGGACGAAAGTATATCAACTCCAAAATAATTTTACTTAGGGTTAAAGTATGATTAGTCATGTTATAATTAGATCAACTGTAATCAAAAGCTCAAAACAAAATTTATAAATAAGAATTTGAGGTAAGGAGATAGATCACATAATAAATATAATATTTAATGTAAAATTTGATAAAACTAAAAGATACAAAAATTAAAATCTAAAACCAAGTAAAAACTAAATTTGATTAATTTTTATTATATCAATTTATTTAAATAAATATACTTCTAAATAACAAAATATATAATTTTTAAAAAAAAGTAGCAGTAATACCAAGTTTAATAAGAATTTATTTATTTAAAAAATATTCATATTTTTTTAGAAACACAAATTTTGTTTATATGATAAAATTTATGAATGATTAAGTTTTAAGTTTTTGGTATTTTCAGTTTAGTCTTTATTAAGTCTTTATTCAACATGGAAGGATTTTATATTTTTTTAATGAATTATTGTTATTTAATTCTTTTATTTGAGTGACGTGATTAATATTTTATTTTATCATTTTGTTTATTATCTTCACTTGAAAACATGTGAAGTTTTATATTTTATGGTAAACATAAAATATTATTATTATTATTATTATTATTATCATTATTATTTTTATTATTATAGAATAATAATTGATTTTTATGTCATAGTCTACAACTATCAAAAGATTATTAGCATCATTGATAAAAATTTCTTAATATAAAACATATTTTGTATAAGAATAATAAAAGTCACTCGATTTAGATTAATAGTAATATCACTTTTATATTGTTTACAAAAACTTGTGTATTTTTAATATATTCAACAACAAACAGAATAGTCATCTTATTCAATTAATAGAAAAATAAATAATAAATATTTAATTGAAAAATATAAAAATTATAAATACATAAT
The DNA here is from genome assembly GCF_016808095.1 of Vigna angularis. NCBI lineage: Eukaryota > Viridiplantae > Streptophyta > Magnoliopsida > Fabales > Fabaceae > Vigna > Vigna angularis. Next base: position 11,556,177 of record NC_068979.1, read on the forward strand.
AAAAAATTAATAAGTTCTCAAATAAAATTATATATTAAAAAAAAAAAGTAAACTTATACTTATTTATATATTCAATTGAAAATTATATATTAAAATAATAAACTTTTAATGAAATGAAACTGACTTTTTATAGTTATCGATTAAATAAAATAATAAATCTAACATGTAACAAGTTTTATTAAAATAAATTTTAACACATGTATCCCATACAGTAAAAATACTACAAAAGAACTAATCAATAACATAGAAACACTTAATTAGATAAGGAATAAAAATTTCACAATCATTTATAATAATCATAAATTTAAAACTTTACATACAAGTACAACAAAACTATATACTTTGCGAATAATTCAAAAATAACTAAATATCTACTAGTCCTCCCTTTAAAGCTTGCTCGACAAAAACATTATTACCCTTTGCTTACACTCCACCAAATGATCATAGTCATCACATCAATACACAAGAACAAACAAACAATACACAAACAGAAATGTAAGCTAGTGATACTAAAACATATATATACATTAACATTTCAAACATGAGTCATATATCACATAAAGTCATTCAAACATCATGTTAAGACCTAGAGTGTACTATCTGAATATAGTATGAAGATAGAGCTATGGAAGGTTCTGCACTTGTGTGGTGGAACATATGATTTGTTCAAAGCTACCACACATGGTTAGTCTGTTAAAGCGCCCTTTGTCAATTGAAGAAAGACCCCAGATCAGGACGTCCTACTACTCTCACCACATGACTCTCTCTATTTGAGTTGGATGATCATTAGAGTGTCAAGATAACCCCCCAGAATTAAGTTGCATATTCATACCAACAACACTTGAAACTACCAATAAGAATTTCCTCCTTGGAACTCTTTTCCACACCTTTCATTCACAAATATATAACTTCATATAAACATAGTGGACAATCACATGAAACCAATAAACATCCATCAAAGTACCATAAACAATGCAATAAAAATCACTAAACAACTTAAAACACCTTAAACCAAAAACCTATAAAAGAGCGCCCAACGCCTAGAATGAGGCACTCAAGCGTCAAAACCCACTGGAATGGGGCGCTCAATGTGACTGAGTCACAAAGCTCTTTGGAAAATGGTGCTCAAGCGCCCTTAAAAGGGGGCTCAACACCACACCAGTACCTAAAACACCTCTAATATGATCTTGGTTACCTTCTACGCATATTTAATTGATTCCTACAACCTCCTAGGCTTTGTGAATGATTCAAAAACACGTTTTTAACTCAAAGTGACTACCCTAAACCCACTTGACTACTCTAAACTACTTAATATATCTTGTATGCCTTATAATCCATAAATTAACAACTTAGGGGTATAAACTAGTTAGAAAGAGCATAACAACTAATCCCAAACCATCCACTACAGCTCAGGTCTACTCCTTTAAAATTTCACCATCCAAAACCACTTAAGAGAATAAAAGAGTATGCAAAGACACCTCCAATAACTAACAACTGAATTCTACACCAAATTTATTCTCTCTCAAAATTCCAACAAGTCTTAAATGACACTAGAATCAACCTAGAAACTTAAATTCAATCATTTAACATGTACTTCAAATTTTCACCTATTCAAACCCCATTTTAGAACCAAAAGTGAGTTATAACTTAGTCCAAACCACTTATTCTCAAATCCATAACCAAATTGACACCATCAAGCACCTCAACAATAACATTCATGAAATTAATCCATTCTGTACTATACATGGTGACGATCGGCTAAGGAGAATCCGGAGCCAAAACAGGCAACCGACCGGCTGTTAGACAAACACTAATCAGGAAAGGTAAATATCATTAATGGCCAATTAATACGTTTAATGACCATATTAAATGCGAATATACGCTATTTATAAGTGATTGACATGTCATATTGCATAAGAATATGATATTAATGGACAATTAGCAGATATATTAGCAATTATTATTTGATTTATTGTCATATCAAATATGAATTAATGAGCTTGATTGTTATAAGCCCTATAAATATAAGGTTAATGGCCAGGTAAAGACACCTTAATCCATGTTAATAAAATATAGACCAGTTCATTAAACGACTCCTAACTTGAGCGTCGGAGGGCCTTTGCAGGTACCTCCCCCTCCTGCCCAAAGCGACAACCAAGCGGTAAGGAGCATTGCAAACCGGAACTAAGTGACAACCAATCGATCTAAACTGGAAACGTACAAGCGGAGCACACAAGTCGAAGGTTAATGTTTCGGTCTCACAAACCCCACCGAAACACATTCCAAACAAAATCAACGAGATACACCACATCATTCAATTAATTTCCATCATTCCAAACACATAATACTTAATAACAGACATCTTTAACACAACCAACAACATACATTAGTTCTACATACCATTAGATATCAATTCATACATCACAGTTTAACTAAAATAAAACAATAGTTTATCTTACCTTACACTGAAGCTACTGAGCTTTAAAAACACTGACATCCTTGCTTCCAACTCAAGGAATCTTAGAAACGCCTACAAACTGCAAGATTGAAAACAAAGTGAGTCCTTAGGACCATTGATCAACAAAGAACAAGAAAAGAGAGGTGGACAACACATCCGTCATCCATAAACCAGGGGTTTAGAACGAAACAGCGAAAGAAAAAATTAGCATAAATTTACTTGCTCTAAGGAAGAAATTGATCGGTTGGAATTGTAAACCTCATTGTCGTGGTCGCTTAGACATATCCTAATTGTTAAAGAGATGAATTAAGAGTTAAAAAAAATGAAAAAAAAATGAGAGAGAACTCGAAGACAGAATTTAAAAAAAAAACAAATATTTAAATTAATAATATTTAAAAAATTCTATTCATTTTATTAAATTATTTTAAAATTAAAATATTTGATCTCTTATTTTAAAGCACATGTAAACTCTAATATACAAAATTCTAGCTTCCACCATTTTATATTATTAACTATTTTATATTATTAACTACTTTATAAACTAATTTACCAACCGTTCTATTGGAATGATTTATCAACTACCACCGTTCGTCATGTGTTTGCTTTTTGGAAAGTTGTATGGTTACTACACCATCTTACAAGACATATATCTAATGGCTGCAGTTTTCATGTTCATTACAAATATATTTGAATTAAATATAAACACAACCCTTTTTTATCTTACTAACAAATAACCTCATATTTTATACTTGCATACTTTGTGAAAAACAATAATCATACTTGTTTATTTATATAAATATAACCATGTTGAAATTTAAATGCCCAATTATTTTACTGATATTTTTAATAAACCTTCATTTTCGTTTTCATTTTTATCTTTATTCTGAGTAGATATAAAATTTTCGTTTTATCACCATTCCCATTATCTGGGAATAAAATATTTGTACTCCTATATGTACTTCTAATTTTACTGTTTTAAATATTAAATGAATATCTTTTTTATAAAAAATAAAAATTACAATAACAAAAAAACACTACTTTATAAAATATTTAATATTAAAAAATAAATTATAATTATATAAATAATAATTGAATAAATATTAAATAATAATAAAAATAATTAAATATGTATCTTAACTTATAAGGTATGAAAATATATATATATATATATATATATATATATATATAAGCTTTTTAGATTATGGTATGACAATGAAACAAATATTATAATAGTTTTTGTTAGATTTTATCATTCACATACCAATAGCTAATTACCAATAAACTCTTAACATGAACAATTCTCAATACTTTTTAGAATAGTAAAGTAGAAGCATACTTGAAGGAATAAACATTTGGAACAATTAATAAACAATCTTAATTGGTCTCTAATCTTCTCTCTGTAGAGCACATTTAGTTTTCTCTATATTTTTTCTTATGATAAGATAAAGAAAAATAAATTGGAATGATATAGGCGGAGACCATGACCCTTTATGTAACCTCTCTGAAGATTACTCTTCTTTAGTTTTAATAAGAGATTCAAAGATAGTATATATCTATAATTTAGAAAAATTGGATATTACCTATATTTATACTTAATCAATGTGAGTATTTCTCTCAAAATAAAGAATATTCCAACCATATTCATAAAGACAAATTCATTTATTATGTCTATTCTTTCTTATAAATTTCCTTATCCTCATTAAATAACACATATATAACCAATACTTAATGCATTTAACATATATATATATATATATATATATATATATATATATATATATATATATATATATATATATATATATATATATATATATATTTCTCAAGTATAAATGGAAGTTTTTAAGTAGACTTAGGATCGCGTAGATGAGGACTTATCCACATGGTGATAGCGATAAAACTTATCTTTCTTTCTCGTCCGACTATCATCGAGAGGAGGTCAACTTGAACCTGCACGACAACCATTCGTATGAGGGTTGTCACAATGATCATAATGACATGTTTCTCCTCAGTGGCCTCGGTAGTAGAAGGCTTGAATTTCTGCAACATTTCCTTAAAGTAAGTCTTAACCCACCATAAAACTCTTCCCACACTCAAGGAAACTTATACACGTTGAAGAGTTTTTTAGTCGAAATCTTTTAGTGTTGTTGCCTAAGGGTGGATGAGTATGATAATTTGTCTAGGATCATCATCGACTAAGCTTAAAATGTGATTCTAACCAAATGTCAAGTCCAATATAGGGAACAATTAAGTTTATCATCGTTAAAAAAATGTTTTCTACCATTATCTTTTATTATCAATTTAAAAATTGTGCCTTTAAAATTTTTATAGGACAAAGTAAAAAGCGAAAATAAATTAGATCTAGACTTGCTTATCAAAGAAAGCCACCCAACCCGCTTATTAGGTCGAGTAGTAAAGTGGTGAAGAAAAATTGTTGGTGTAGCCTTCAAGTCTAACCCTTTGCAAAGTATGCAAAAAGCTTGAGGCATGGTCCAACTGTTCAAATGAAGTTGTGTCTGAGTCATGTTCAACTCTCGAAGAACACCCATCGTGAATGTGTCAAATGAGAGACAGTTGTGCAAGTCATAAAAGAAGCCAAAATAAATATAGAAAAAGAAACTCCTCTATGGACCTCTTGCGATAATGACATACATTCTCATTCCATTTGCAGGCTTGAAAACCAATGGTGTCACCACTAATATCCTCTTTTAGAACATCAATGTTGTCGACAAATGAGTGAAGAGTCGATCCCTACAATGCTATGTGAAATATTCACAAACATTGTTATCAATCCACTCATAACTGATATACAAAGGCATATCGAGCCTGACACCCTCGTCTACGCAACTATCACTAAGAACCAACAACTTAAACTGATAACTCTAAAAAAATACCATGATTAAAGTAATAATCTCAATTTGTCTCCATATTAATGATTGTGTCAACATTAGGCTTGTCAAAAGGTAAAAGTCCATTATAGACACTAATAAATAAAGAGGTAATTGAGATATTTTTAATTTGCATTTATTATAAATTTAATTTGAATCAATAATAGACTATAGTGTTACAATATCTTGTATAGATACCGAGAATTTTTTGGATTGATGGAGAAGACCAACAAAATAAGAAAAAAACCAAAGAATTAGGAAGAAAAACTAAACTTTGTAATAAGATGTAAGTTTCCCTTGAAGAACCAAGTGTAAGGCCTTGAATTTGGGTTTGATTGTTTCTTAAACCACAACCAAAGAACACCATCATAAAGTCATGAGAAAAAATGCAAAAAAAGAAATGGTTACAAAGTGAGATGGTGGGGAAGCCAAGTTGGACAAGAATGTGGGAGAAGGAGAAGAATAAGCTTTACGAAATTTGGCACAAACAAGACTAAAGAAAATAGTTAACATTTAGGGGTGATTTTTTAACATTCTATAGGATATTTTTAAGAAAATAAGTTTATTTTGACTGACTAAATTAGTAACATTGTACATGTTGTAATTGTTTATTCAGAAGAGCTGGCATCATAAACTGATGCACCAAGTTTATGGATTCTTCACCAATGAATAAAAAATAAAATAAAAACAAAAGCAGATATCAGAAAAATTATATTCCTTTTGTGCAATAAAGAATCTGAGCGTGTAGTTGAAGAAGACACCGTAGCAAGGGCGGTGGATGTGGTGGAGTCATCACTCGTCACTCGACTGCGACACCCTTCTCTGCCCAATCAACAACACCTTCATTCCACCATTCTCATTTTAAATTCTTATAAATGTTTTTTCTGCATTAACTCATTTTATATCCCATAGTATGATTTATGCAGTTTATAAGTGTTAACATTTTCATTCTTTAAATATTCATTTCTCAATTTTGAAACTTAAAGAACATGGAGATTGATATTTATCTATATATGTATTTTGTAATTCTTTATTTTCTTTTAATTTCTTCATCAAATAGGAATTACAGAAAGAAAGAATATTTATTAGAACAGCTACATCCATGTCAAGGACAGAATAAAATCACAGACGTGTTCATGTTGCAGTTAAATCCAAAATACTCACTTTTGTTAATCTATGTAATTGAAATAAACAAGTTACTTTTTAAAATTAATTCATACTAAACAGACATTTAATTTTTTTTACTCAGTTGTCCAATTATTTGTTTCTATTTATCCTTTTTTCTTAATTAATTTATAATTGTTTATTTGTTTTGGATTACAGTTTGATGCTGTCTGTTCAGCTGATTCCAAAGCATTATTATTATTACATTATTATTAACTTCCCCAAACGAGAAACTCCTCGCAACACATCTCAGCACAACGCAACAAACCCAACACCATCATCGTTCACGCCAAGTAAAACGATTCCTCTCTTCTCCACCTCAACCTTTCTCTCTCTTCGCTCTCTTTATTCTCTCTCTCCTTTTTCTCTGTGGCTTTCCAATTCCAACACCACCTGCTTCCGGGTTGCAAAACTTGCCCCGGATCAGGACCCTTCTCATGCAACCACTGATTCAAGTGTTTTTTGCCTCCCCCAGACAACAACTATAGATAGCTAATAGACCTTTCGCTAGATAATCACGCAAACGTCAAAAGAAACGTTTTTTCTTGGTGGGTATTGATTCTTTTTGAGGTGGGGAGAAAAGAACCATGGTGGGTATATTTTCGAGATTCTCTGTTGGAAGGAATGTCCACCGACGTACTCAAAGTGCTTTGGTAAGAGTTCTTTTTTTTCCTTCTCATGAACCCTTTTTTTACAATTCAAATTCAATGATTTTTATTGATTTTTTGTTGGGAGTGGACTTTGATTGACCAGTAAATGCTGGTTAGGCCTAGTTGTTTTTTTTTTTGTGACATTTGATTACTCAAATTAAATTTAATGATTATAAACCATGTTTTTGTTATTGCAATAATCAATATAACTGTTCATGTGATTTGCTGTTGGATTGGAGAAAATTAGGAAGGCCTATGCGATTTGGTATATAATTTTGTTTAATTGGTGGCATGATCTTAATATTGTTTCTTGTGCGTTGACTTCACATGTTGCAGGATGAGAGGGAAGTGATGCCCCCAAACTCAGAGGCTGTTGCTGCAGTGGCGAGTGCTGCAACTGCCACTTCTCATGGAATTGAAGTGGCTGTGGAGTTTAAGCCTGTTGAACATCCAATTGAACCTCTTGACAGTGATAGGCCAATTCAGTGCCCGTTGCCAGAGCCATCTATTCTTAATGTAAGAATAATATCTGGTTGTCTTATGGTATATTGCAAAATTGATCATTTGAACTGTGGAATGATGCACGTCTGTTTTGCTACATTAACGTAATTAATTTCTCTCACTGTGCTTCATTGTAAAATCTATGTTTCAGAATAATATAGGCGTGCTCCCATTTACATGCAACAGTTTAAATTAATTCTATCAAAGTCAATCCTGCCAACTTTAGGACGAATATAAGCTGTTTGGATGTATGGTATCAAACTGCACATTGTTATCATAGTCATTGTTATTGTTGTTGTTATTATTTGAGTTTGATTTTGATATAGTGTCAATGTTAGGTTTTTACTCTTTTAACCAATATGTAGCACCTAAATATGACAATTGATGATTGAATACCAATATTCAGTGTACAAATAATTTTTTATATCATTATTATTATTTAGCTCAATGAAAGTATGACTTGTTTTGTCAAGCATGGAATCTGGTTGTGTTGGATACTAGGCATTCTTTTTATTTAATTTATTATGAGGAAGAAACTATTTTTAGCATCTTTTAGAGAACACATTTTTTTAAAATTATTTGTTTAGGATTAGGCTAAAACAAAAATATTTCAAACTCAAACAAATTTGTTTGTTACCATCTGCATATCATTATGTTAAACTTGTTTTGCATTATTAGCTTGAAGAATGAGAAGCAAATATGCTGTCCTTTTTAATTAGCAAACAGGTTACTTGTTTAAACATATAATAAGTATCTTGATATTCAAATAGGTTGAAAAAAATACCATTTCAACTATTCTTGTAAGACTATTTATAAAAATTTATTTTATGTGAGGTGAATTTGATTGAGAAAGAGAGAATTAAAAAGGTATGGAAATAAGATATACTCTACAGCTAAAAATTACAGCAAAAGAGAAAAGAACATTAGCTAAGAGCATTTGTGTGAAACAGCAACCCGTCTCTCTGAATATGTATGAAAGACATCCCCTTAAAGAGACCTTTTGGTATTACTCCACAAAGACACTAGTTGAACTGCTCTCTGAAAGTAAATCCATGGGTTGATCTGACCAGTGAAAATTCTTGCATTTCTTTACAATCAAATAAACCAACCTACTGCCAACTGGGAACACCTCCAAATCCTTTTGGCATCTCTATTGATGCAACAAGCCTCTAAAATTATTACACAACAAAGATTAAAGATGCTTAGGATAGACCCATCCTTCACCTGCCACACCAAGCAAATGGGAAGCTGATAGAAACGGGATCAGAATAGCTACTAGTCTATGCTAGAGATCCTGGCCTTTCCCTAGCTACTACTCTATTGTGGTTACCTTTCAGAAGTCTTTCTGAACTCAATCCACACTTGATACAAAAATCATAAGATAAAGATGTTTGTCTAATTTTGAGCATGCCAGCAACTATCTACAAAGCTCTAACACAATTGCTAAATATGGGATTTGGGCTTTAGAAGAATTCTTTGGGTTATTTCCTACAACAGCTCTCTTTATATTTTCTATATTAGTTTTTCTGTGCATCCATGTGAATATGATTGCAACCTATTATTGTCACTACAGCCAGTTATGTGTTTTAGTGTGGAATACACGTGAGGGGATAGCTGGGGTTCCACTTAACTTGGTAAGGTGGTTTTGGTAATCAACTCATCTTTCCTCTGGGTTTCCTGTTCATTGTATACCTTCAATAAATTTACAGTTGTGGTAGAGCAGCTTTATTTTTGCCTTGGTTTGAAAATAATGTGGTGTAGCCAGTCACTATTTTTTGAACCTTTAACCGTTTCTAACTTCAAATCTGAAGATCCAGGGATGGTTGGAAGTTGGCCATTACAAAAATTATCATCAGTAGACATCTCCACCTGTAATTTTACCTTCTGCTATTTGTTGGTAATTACGGTTAACCTTTTGAAAACCAAAATTGTATTTTGAAAAAGAAAAAGAGTGTAGTTAAGGACCCGAGGAGGTTGTACATGCATGAATGCCTTTCTTTCCTGTTTGTCAAATCTGAAGAAAAAAAAAGGAGGGTTTCTTTCATTTATTGGAAATAATAGGATTCTAAAAATTTGTTCCTCAATGTTAGGATGGAAGAATATGGAAAGAACGAGTTTCTGCAACTGTGCGGAGAAGAGGGGACCTGCCAGTGATGAAGGAAGGGGGAGCACTTGAATCTGAAGATGCTGGAATCAAGCCCCGGACATCCCGGTCGAATAGAATGATCCTACCATCTGTCAGTGCTCCGGAGCATAATCTTTTAAAACTTCTTGAAGAGTGTAATGCTTCAGGCATCTAAACCGGTATTGACTTTAATGTTGTATTTTGTTGAACGTGACACCCCTTCATCTCTTTTTGCTGTTCTTTGCTATTTCTATATATTATCCGGCTCAAATATGTATATTCAAATGTATACTCATAAAAAGTCAAGTGTGGCACATTTTCGCAATCTGCTTTATATGAAGACTCTGGTAATATGCTTCAAATTTCTTCTTTGGATCCACTGTTATTAAGCTTATTTATGCTTTCCTTTGCAGCATGTACCCTTGATGAATACCTGAATTTACTTAGGCTATGCATGATAGAAGTTAAAATCAGAGGAATGGAGAATTAAGATTGAAAGTTTTCTATGTGTCAAACCATTGTTCGCATTAAACTACATGTGTATTCTTCTTTCTTCTTAAACCGCCAAGCACAACATTGTGTCACAATTTAACAAAAGGTGAAATGAAGAAACTCTTTGTTAACCTATATTCATTCTATCTATATTTAGCTCATTCCTCTCATCACTCTAAAACTCTGCTTTAAAAAATCCTTGAAACGATTGAAATAATAAGCTGATTTGTAATAAGATTCAAAACCATGATCAGAATGATATTTTGGTTAAACCTGTTCCCTTTTATATGGAAGGAGCTTCATATCAAATGCTGTTCTTTCTATTGCTCCAGCTCAAAATGCAAGCAATGACTAGAATTCTCTGCTAGTTCATTTTAGGAAACAGGCTTCTCTCTGAATCCTGTGCCTCATGCTTGTCTTGCCTTGCACGGCTAATATTCCAAAATCAGCTTTGCTAGATACATTAATGCAGTAAATAGGTTAGGGGAGTGTATCTATAGGTATACTCGTCAGTTATAATCAACAGGCATCATTTTTCACTGGCTAAGGAATGTATGAAAGAGTTAACAATTTAGGGAATCTGTATATTCTCATAAACAAGTTATTTTTTGACTTGTTTAAAATATATCCTTTTGTCTATGAATGATGAAGTAGAAGATAAAGTCAATATTTGCATATAGAGTTTTATTCAAAACCACGAGATGTTTGGTAAAAGAGGTTGAGTTGTGTTTTGAACATGCTTTTGTGTGGTAAATCTTAGTTTGAGTAGGAGTGGAAAAAGGACTTTCATTATTGGCTCAAGCCACGGTTTACCATTACTTTGTTTGTCCCGTTATGATCCATTTTTGTATAAAAGAAAATATCGTTATGCTTTGATTCTTATTTTACAATTTCAGCAAATAATTAAATGTTACTGTGTAAAGAGAAAATAAAGGAATGAGGCCAAGAGAATCCAGTTCACATGAAAAGCAAAATATATATATAAAAAAAGTATTTTCTACGAAATCTAAACTATTAAATGTATTTTTAATTCTTATGTCAAAAGTTCAATGGAACTAACATTGACACACTATTATGGAAATTTCAGTGCTATATCCAAGTGACTAAGGATTCGAATAATATTTCAAAAAACATTTATATAAATTTTAAACATTAAATGAGTTTATAAGATTAGAGTGACAATTTTTATGTATGAAAACTTTTATTCTAATTTAGAAAAGTTAGATTTTTATCTCTCTTTGCGGGAATAATATTATGGGAAATTTGATAAAAACCTATTTTTGAAAAACACCACTTTCATACTACTATTTTTTTTTTTAAAAAAAACTAAGTATATATATTTTTATTTCAGATTTTCAAAAAAAAAAATTCTGTTGTAGCATCCTAAAATCTAAATGTTAAACGAAATGAAAAAGAGAAAGAATAATCTAATATTGTTAATTAAGTGCTTCTACATATAAGATTTATTCTTAATTAAATCAATAGATTGACAAAACATTAACCTCTTTTCTCCTGGATTATTTACAATTATTAGAAGCATTGGGACCATGAAACTTGTGAATCGTAGCTCTCATCCATAGAAAAATACATTTTTTCAAACAGATAATTAGAAAATGGCTGATAAATTATGAGTCAGCATAATCAACTTTAAAAAAAAGCCTTCGTTTTTGGTTAGTATGCATAACTTGATAAACTGTACAGTACATACCATAACGAGTTCGGTAGTTGTGCTTTTTTAAAACATTGGTTGCAACGACCATTCAATCCCATTAGTGAAGCATTGACCACAAACTTTTGTGTAAACAAGCAATTCCATTTCGATCAAACACTCATCCATCATCCATATGCAGCATTTCATTTCCACATCATACGTAAATTTTTTCTTTACCCTCTGAGCCTCTCATTCTCTTTCCACCAAATCAGTGGTTTTCCTCTAAATCAGACACGAGTTAAGAATTATAACACAAACGAAAACCTTAGTTGTAACATCTCATATATATATATATATATATATATATATACACACACACACACAGAGACATATGTGTGTGTAATAGACAGAAACAATAGATATCATAAACAGTATTGGAGGGTGATACTGAATGTGTTTTGTTGGCAAGATACTAACACAAGGAACAACATTTTTGGACTTGTTGAGACTTACAGAGAAATGGGCATGCATGAATGAATAAAAAAAGCTAAGAAAAGGAACTTAATGGATTCATATTACAGACAAATGACTAAGCAGAGAGCTACAGAGGGAATTCACGAGACTGAAATAGATTCTGATTTGTTGGGTTGAGAAGGTGCTTCTTGGGACCACGGTGGCTTCCATGGTTAAACCTTCTTTTCCTCGGCAAAATCTTGTGATTTTCTGAGATGAGAGTGTTCCTGGAGTGAACTGAGAGGAAGGAAGTGGCCAAGAGAAGGAGGAAAAGAATAAAGCATGTAAGTGAGACTCTGAATTGGTGCACCATTTTGCTTTTTGTGTTGTTGTTGTTGTGACTTTTGTTGTGTGGTGTTAATATAGAAGAGTTTTGTGGGTTGGATAGGTTTGCTTTGGTATGAAGTCACATGGTAAATGATTAGTTGCAGTCTGTGCAGTAATTGGATTGGTGGAACTGTTGCAGATTGGGTTGGTTTTTGATGATGGTGGGTTTAGTAATTGCCACTGATTATGGCACCAAAGTCAGAAAAAACCTATCATTAAAGACACTTTATGTTGTCACACTTCAAATGACTTGTTTGGTGTGGAAGTGTTGTTTGTTTGGTTGGATGACCTCAATCATATGATTCAGTTCCTCCCTAGAATCGTCTGCAAGCAAGGAATCATTGCATGTTGTCATCAGTTTATAGTTTCTAGAAAAATATGTTCTTTTTTAACTAAATTTTGTGTTTTTTTAAATTAAATGAGAAATTATTTACTTCCTACCCTTTATAAAAATAAAAATTATGTAAATGATCGTGTAAGTAACCTTTTTTTCCTATATTATGATCTAATGTAAAATCTCATTTATCATAGAAAACACTTCACGTGTATTATTTGTTAAGAAAATATTTTACATAAACTTTGACATATTTTTTTATTGGAATTATATTCTACAATTTAATTTAAAAATGAGATACATTTTTATAATAATACGAAATAAAAAGACGTGTGAATATAAAATATAATTATGTTCACATCCTTTATTTGTCACGAGGAATTCGAGATAGAATTATTATACTTTTTTTCTTTTTTTGATGTTTGAGGAAAGTTGAGAACAACTAAACAATAAAAATGATCATTTAGATTCGTATAAAACCAATTTTAACAGTATATATTGGGTACATAAATTAAATTATTTATTATGTGTATAATCGTAATAATTTGAACCTGTTTTTAATAAATTCATAAAACATTTTAAATTAATTAGTTTACCTAAACATAACAGGGTGATGTTTACAAGTTAAACTATGAAAATGCACACGTATGATTGAAAGGAAAAAGAAAAATCAAAATTTTAAAAATAAATTAGAGATCATATTTTTAGGAAAAAAAATCTACTGAGAAAAAAAATCATAATTGTATATTCACTGGATACCTGAAAAGTAAAGAAACTGTTAAATAAAATTGATTTTAAAATTTTTAATATTCATCTTCAGATTTGGTGACGAAGTTAGGTCTTATCACGTGATTGATGCATATTAGTTTTAGGTATATGCTATATTGCACATGGTTTTCTTTTCCAATTCTATGTGTGCGTTTGGATTTAAGTTCAAAATGTTAAGTTTGATTGAAATTAACTTTTTCAATTTTAATTTAGTAAAAGGTAAATTGAGTATAATTTGATTTTTTCGATATTTTTATTTTAAAAATACTTTTATTTAAATGATAATTGTTTGGATAATATTAATGAGACGTATGAATTCTACTTTAGTAACAACTTCCTATATAGTTGACCTATAGAACAAAAGTATGAACTCTAGTTCAGTAACTTCAAACTCTAAAGGGTAAAATAGAGATTTTAATATTTATGGAGAGCAAAAGAAAAATCATGGAGGTGGAAAACGAAATTTCTTTTGGTATAATGGAAATTAGATATTGGGGCTTTCTTCCTGTAACTCCAAATTTTTCTAAATCACTGAACTTACATTTTAATTATGTAAAACAAAAAGTTCTCTCCTTTTATTTATCTTATCCATCCACTTGTACTCATTCATTATTTTTTCTTAATCCTAACACCGTACCACCCACCCATAAAGTCTTCTTCCTCTCCATCACCCCTTATATAAGACATCCCTTGTGCATCTTACAATCCACATTCAACCTTCAAGCAATTCGTGCAACAAACACGGTACACATTCCTTTAGTACATTTCTAAATTTGTAAACGTTTAGTCGAAGTTTGTAGTTGAACATCGAAAGAGAATTGGAGAGTTAGGATTATGGATTTGAAGATTTAGGATTGAATACCAAATTTTGAAATTCAATTTAAAAGTGTGTACCAAATTTTGAAATCTAATTAAAGAAACCTTAAATTTTGGTTGATTATTAAATTTTAAAATCCAACTAACTCTGGATTTTGAAATCAAGTCAAGTACTATATTAGATTTCAAAAACCATTATATATATATATATATATATATATATATATATATATATATATATATATTAGCTTGATGAGTTGTTTTAAATTTTCATGCAGATGTTTTGTCTAGGATCCAGGGAAGATAAAGTTAGTCTCTCATGGAAATAAACTAAACAAATTTGGAACATGCCATATGATTGTTCAGAATTTTGTGATGAATTTTGGTTTGATGTTTCTATGCAATATTTATTATGATTATGTCGACAAGGAGTTGATATTAATGTTTCTTGAAAAATGATATAGAGAGACAAACACTTTTAATGCTTTTGTTGGTGAGATGATCATCACACTACACGACATGTTACGTCTATTTGTAATGGGACAATTATGTTCGAATGAAGTCCTAAAATTTGAAGCGACTTTGGAAACCCTCATGGACCCATTGGGTGTGGATTGCGTGAGGGCTACATTTGAGTTGAGGTAATGTCGCGGTCCCCAAGTAAGACTAAATTGGTTTAGAGACCTCCTATATATCGACTATTATCAGAACCTAATGGGAGTATGTCGCACGAGCCTGCTTGTTGAATTTTGTTGGATACACAATTTTTACGAATAAGAGCATCACATTCATTCATGTATCGTACTTGATGCTCTTCAAAGACCTTTGTTGCACTTGCCTATTTGTGCGAGCAACTTGAAGATACTAGCATTGTAGAGACAAAACAATTAGTTTGATATATGACTCTTTTACAGGTACACATATATCTTACACTTTGATTTCCTTTATTATTATTTAATTATTGAAGAATATTTTTACTTTTTTGTGGAGTTGGATATACGAGGACTTTCTTAGGATGGGAAGGAAGCAGTTTTTGGCTAGTTATGATGATGGTATGCCTCAGGCCACACATTTTCTGACAAAGAGACAACTTTCCAGTCTACATGAGACCAAGGCACATTTGGATGCCTTGACATATGATGGGGTGATCTGGGCCTTGTGAATCACATCAAATTAGTCATCCACATCTAGCAATCGATATATTCTTTGGCTGAATTAAAGTGGTTGAGATTGTACACCGTCATTTGTTTGAATGTGTGTTAAAACAATTTGGGTATAAGCATCTTATCTTGGAGTTGCTAAATGTTATTCTAGAGACTGACTTAACAACAATTGATAATTTTGGTTATGCTTCACTGAGCACGTGTAGGTTGTTAGAGCGGTGCAGCGGAATGGTTAGCGCGTTCAACAAACCTAGAGGGGTGAATTAGTTTCTTATTGTAAATAATATCTTTAATAATTTTCTCGTAAAAATATAAATTCCTTAAAAACAATTTAAATGAATTAAAAAGTAAGGAAGAGAGAAAATTGCACAGGTGATTTTTATACTAGTTCGGATCACATAGAGCCTACATCCAATTGTTAATCTCAACCGAGAATTAATGCTTCACTATCACAAACCAACAAATTTTTACAATCACAAAGAAAATAAAATAGTTTAAGGTTAAAACATTTCTCTTATTACCCCAAGAGATGAAACTCACTTCCCCTTTACCCACAAGGGATGAACACCTCTTCCGAATGCTTCACGAAGGATGACCACCTCCTTTGAATCTTCACAAAGGATGAACACATCCTTTGAATCTTCACAAAGGATGACAAACTTTCGACTCAGCAACAACAACAACACTCAATCAATCTCCCAGTGAAAGTTCTCGCTTTATGCCAACACCAAGTTCTTAAAGCCACAACACAAGGGTTACACAAACCCTAAAACACTTATCACAACACACAGTAGATAAGAAATTCAAAATAAACTTATTTCGTATATTAGAATTAGAGTCTAAATCTAATTTACAAAGATCTCACTCAAGGATACCTCCAAAAATTCGTTGTCAGCTATTTAACGTGTAATAATCAATTGTCCACTTATGGTAATCGATTATGCATTAATGAATGCACAATGGTCAAAAGCTTGCTTAAAAGTCTCATAATTTCTCGTGATAATCGATTATCGTTAATTTGTAATCAATTATCTTGAGTATAAAATGAGGTTTTCTTGATTCAAAACGCACTTAAACGCAATCTAAGACAAACAATACATAGAATCAAAGATAAACCACACCCTATACATCAAACTACTACATTACAAAAGCTTTAACACAAAACAAGTCTTCATGAAGATCTTATTGTGACAAGAGAACTTGAGACTTGACTTTGAGGCATCATCAAAACTTCATCTATTCAGTTTTGTGCTAATATTAGTGAATGTCCCAATGACGTCCTCTCCATCTACATGTGTTGAGGGATATCTCTAGTGGTTCAGAAAGGTATCCCAACCTTATATTTCTTTTGCTTCTGAGGACGACCGATCGAGTCTCATACCTCGACTTCATCAACATCTTCCAAATGGCATTCCAATTCGCAAGTGATTGGAGTCATAATTTGGTATGTTGGTATGTAACAGTACAATGTTTATGTGTTTATGATATTAAACAATGTTAATTAACTTGTTCTTATCGTCATTGTAGGCCTTTATCAAACGTGTTATGACAATCTTACAAATGATGGTTGATTGTCGTGGTGTGAGTGAGGACATTGTAGTCTGGGATCGGACTAATGAGACATTATAGATAGCTCGTGCGTCGTTTGAAGAACATACACCCAACAGTAGAGGATGTCGCAATGTACACGACAAACATTTATCATCATTTGGCTAACAATGTTTTTATTATGTATATTACTATTTTGAACTTCAGAATAATGTTTGTAATTAAACAATTTCGTATTTAATATTTTCATTTGTATAATCTGTTTACATAACACAAATATCAGTCCTGGTGCAAGTCTACATAATTAGTATTGACGTTCATCAACTCTACAAATGCTTGAATCCTACTGATATAAGAATATGACCATGCCCAAGCCTTAGGTAACGATAGATAAACGATATGATATCTATCACTGGTAAAGGATAACCTTTTTGTAAATGAATTTGTAAATATAAAATTAGTAAATATAACCTATTTCATAACGGTAGAAAATAATAATCATTTTATCTAAAAAAAACGAGATTCATACAAAATATAATAAAAATAAATATAAAATTTTAATCGAAGCTAATAGAAAATTATAACCAACAAAAACAAATACATGCATGTACCTAAACGAAGATGAACGAGATGAGATGAAAGAAAGAGAAGTAAGACAAAAGAGAAGAAGTTAAGAAAGAAGATACGTTGATTCCAAAATGACTTGGAGTGCAAGTTCGTTAATAAATATAAGATTTCATCACAGTAAATATGTTTGATAAGGAGTAATTACTGCTTACTTATTTTATTTTATATTTTATTTATATATTTTAAAGGATAAAATTATAATCATAATAAAATTTGAAGGTGTAAGAAGAAAATTTTGAAGTACAAGAAGAAAGTACCTTAGATCTTACCAAGGTGCACAAAGCCCAAGTTAGATAGTTTCCTAAGAAGAAAGATATATTTCTTCGTGCACCTCTATATAAAAGACATAAAAGCACCTACAATTTTAAAGTTTTTTAATTATTATTTTATTACTTTTTTGTATTTACAAAAGAAGTGACATTTAAACTCTGTTTTCATTTTTTAATATAAAATATAACTTTTAAATTATATACTTAAAAAAAATCAAAATTATACAATCTAAAAGTTTTTCTCACTCTAAAAAAATTCATATTACATCATTTTGAAATTATTATTTTCATTAATGGTGAAGATGAAAAGTTGAACTAGATTTATATCCACTTATCCAATATAATCAAAATTTAATATTTTAAAATTTATACGTGACCATTTAATTTATTGAATTAATCAATTTTTGATTATTGGTCAAATTTTTCAGATTATAAATTTATATTAAATTAAATTCTTTTAATAACTTTTTTTTTTTATTTTGAATAAATATTTAATCATTCTAAGATCAGTTAATCTCTTTCATATTTTTTTTCTTAATTAGGTTCCTAAAGGTGAAAAATCAGTGTAATTAGGTCGCTACCGTTAAATTGGTTAACATGGTTAAAATTAAGCTGAGTTATGTTTTTGAAAATTGAATTTGGGAATGATGAAATTAGGGTTTCTGAAAACCAAATTGGGAATGAGATTTTTGAAAACCAAATTCGCGTTCAAGTAGCCCTTCGTAGTGGTGAAGGTTGTGCGAGGGTTGCTTGTGCCACGAAGGAGTTTGCATAACGATGGTGTTTGCTGACGGCAGTGCTGTAATTTTGGTTGTTGCGATTTGGGGCTTTTTATGTTTTTGGATTTTCTCTTTGCAGGTTCGCGAAAAATACGAAGGGATTTGGGTTTCCATGGAGTTCGCGATTTGGATGTACGAATTAGAGATCCCGATCAGGGTTCATGGTTTCGCTTTTTGGTATGCTTTGCTTGTTGGTGTGCATGGTGATGAAGTGCGAGTTACTTGCGATGAAGTTGCTTATGCTCACAGTTGCATTAGGATGGCTTGAGTTTTGGACTCTAGGGTTTGTCATGGTTGTCGCGAGTGGTTCAATCTTGTGCAATGATAAATAGACTTGCGATTAGGGTGTTGCGATTGGGTTTTCTAGTATTTGAGTTTTTGTTTTCTAGATTGGGATTCGCGATGATGATGATTGCGATTAAAGGTTGCTGTTGTTTTTGTGTTTTCTAGGTGTTGAATTTGGTGTTTTTCCGTGGCTGCCATGGATGACTAGAGTTTTCAATTTGGGAAAAGGTTGAAGATGATGACGTGACAGGATATGGTGATAACTCAGCTTAATATAACCTTGCATCTGCCACGTCAATTAATAATTTCACGTAATTGAAAAAAGAAAAAGAAAGAAAAAGATCTATTTGGAAAAACCAATATAAAAAGGGACAATAAGAATGATTAAATCTAACTTTGAATAAATTATATAAATATAGTAAACTTTAAAAACAAAATCACATATATAATTTTAATAATAATTATTATAGTGAATTATAATTTTATGTAACTTTTTATTAAATTTTAACAAAATATTATCATATTAAAAAATTAAAAATTAAAATATATTTATAAATTTATAAATATTAAAATATAAATTTAGATTGAATATTCATACATTTTTAATTTACTATTCGAAATCGACTATCAATTATTTATTTTATTCAATTTTATTTATTCATACGTTCAAATTTAATATATATGATTTTTTTTCTATCCCTGATTTTTAAGAATAAAAAGGTAAAATAAAGATTTTTATATAAAGAAAATTACAAAATGCACAAATAAATTGACTTCCTAAAGCAACAATGTTGATCTAACCCATGCCCGATACATTTCTTTGAGAAGAAGTAAAAGAGGAAAGAGAAAAGTAACTGTTAAATTTAAAAATAAAGAAGAAGGGTATAAATAGAGAAGAAATAAGAGGGCACAGTATAAAGTTTCTTTATTTCGGATTTTGGGTTTCTCTCTTGCGTCAATCGTAATGGCTGCTCTGCAATACTTGGAATCGCTGCGCAACGCGCACCCTGAGCTCGCCGAATGGTACAATTCGCTCGCGGATCTGTATCAGAAGAAGCTCTGGCATCAACTCACCCTCAAGCTCGAGCAGTTTGTCGCACTCGCTGTTTTTCAGGTTCCACTCTTCTTCTTGACTTCATTTTTTATTTCGCTCTTTGCACTCGTAATTGATGGAAAGCTGTACTGTACCTCGGTTTGTTTTGTTTCAGAAATTGTTAGGTTTAGGTTTAATTTGTTTTTGTGTGTGTAGTTGTTGGTTTGAGCTTGATTTGGGAGTTAGGGGTGATGTTGTCTGGAGAGAGTGATTGTGTTGCTGTTAGGGTTTTGTTTTGGGGGGCTTGAATTGTTGTGTTTGGAACGGTGGGAAAGATGGGAACTTTTTTCACAGGGATTGCGTTTGGATTTCGTTAGGTATGGAAGATGTTGGGCGGGGCACCTGGACGGGGTTGTTATAGGATTGACATCTTTGAGCTGTGGGATTTGTAAAATTAGGGTTCTGCTGGAAATTGAATTTTTGGGGACCTGATTTGGAGTCCAGTTTTATGGTTTTAGTTATTTAGATTTTGAGGAGAGTGGTGAGTGATGATTTTTAGCGACCTGGTATATAGTGGTATAACGTGTGGATCATGAGATTGGTAAGTCAAGGACCATGAAGATCAGAGGGCAGTGTCGTTAGGATGGAATGGAACTTTAGCCACATTGGACTGAATGTGGATGTTTCACTTCAAACAAGATCAAGCATGCTCTGTTAAATTTGGGAATGGCTTAAGTAATTAAACTGAATGCAATTTTATTCTGTCGATGCCAATCAAGAGGTTGAAATGGTAATTCCCCCCTTGCATGCTCGGTGGCATTATTTTGAGTCGGGATCTTTGCATCAAATATTTAGGTCATTAACCTGTCAAACTTTTATATCACATCATTGGCTGGAAGCAGCCAGAAGGTAAGACCAAGTTTATTCATGGTACTCAACCATTAACGATTATGGTTGATTCATTCGTTATGTTAGTTTGTGCGTATTGCTATTTCTTTCTGCTTCTCATATAGACAAATACTCATTTCAGGTATGCGTGTGTAGTCTTATTATAATTTATATTTCTTTTGTTTCATAAATGGTTATTACTTAAATTTTCAGGCTGGTGATGCGTTGATTCAATTATATCACAATTTCATCACAGACTTCGAGACTAAAATCAACCTTCTGAAGCTTGCACATTTTGCTGTTATAGTTTCTCGGCAGTATTCTGAAAAGGAAGCTGCTGTTGGTTATCTTGGAGGGGTCATTGAGAAGTTGCAGGCCACTAGAGAGCAGCGCATAGAAGAACCTATCCTTTACATTAAGATGCAAATAGCAATATTCAAGCTTGAGCAAGGTGACCAGAAGGAATGCAAGAAACTCCTGGAAGATGGGAAGACTACACTTGACAGCATGACAGATATTGATCCATCTGTATATGCTAACTATTACTGGGTATCATCTCAATACCACAAGACCCGCCAAGAATTTGCTGAGTTCTACAAAAGTGCCCTTCTCTATTTGGCATACACATCAGTGGAGTCTCTATCAGAATCATTTAAGCTGGTGTGTCCTCACAATTGTTGCAAATTTCCCTTTCTGTTGTCTCAAATTATGGCTATTTACTAATACTGGTTACTTTTGAGTCAATTTATGATTTGTATTGCAAAAGGAGACAGAAAGCCAAAAAATCCGCCACATAGAGTGGTTGGCATAACGGCTTATGGCAGAACCCCTGTCTGACAATGTTTTTATACATATGCACACACATACAAATTAAAAAAAAACTGTAGAAGTGTCAAAAGCAACATAAAACTAAAATTCATAACATTCATCTAAGTCTCAATCTCATGATTGTAACAATAGGGCAATACCAAAGACACAGTGACTCATTGGATGGCAGAAGCCCTGTCTGACAATGTGTTTGTTTATACATATGCACACACATACAAATTAAAAAAAAAAACTGTAGAAGTGTCAAAAGCAACATAAAACTAAAATTCATAACATTCATCTAAGTCTCGATCTCATGATTGTAACAATAGGGCAATACTAAAGACACAGTGACTCATTGGAAAACAAATCCTCATCCTGATCCCCTCTTCTAACCTTATATAATCATTCTTCTCATCATCCAAAGAGGCATCGCCTTCAGCTTTTTCTCTTAACATTTCCAAATTAATATTTGGCAATCCTTCTTCCATTTCTTCCTTGTCGCTACTAATTTCTCGATTCTTTTATTATTACCCCTTTCCAGTTTCAGAAGCTCCTCCTTTTCCTTTTATAGAAACTCTGAGATAATGTTCCATCTTGACCCTCTTCATTTGCAAACTGCTTCCTTTTGTTATCCATCAAGCTCCTTATCTGCAAACAGTGGATGGCAATGGATGCCAGACCTTTTTGAATTAGGCAACGCTGTTTGTGACAGTGCAGCCATGGCAATTCTTTCTGAATTATGCAAATTGTCTTTTCACTTGAACAAAATATGTAGGGGAGGGGAAGAAGGTAGATTACAATGATAAGGGACTTGATAATGGTGATACTTTCCAAAAGCATGACTAAGGCTGTTTATTAATTTACAGTGGCTGATAATGACAATTAGTGTGGTTTTCTGCACATCCAAGTGTTGGTATTTAGGAGTGATATTTATTCTCTTGAATCACATTTTGCTACTATAGAGTTATATATATATATATATATATATATATATATATATATATATATATATATATATAGAAGAAAACCGAAAAAAAAGATCTTCAACAACTACAAAAAATAGATTTCTTGATTTGGCACTAATTGAATTATTAAAATATAAAATCTACTTTATGAATTATCAGAAACCCTTTTCTCATATTCCGATTTTAATGGATCTTTAGTTTCTAATCCAAA
This sequence comes from Vigna angularis, assembly GCF_016808095.1. NCBI lineage: Eukaryota > Viridiplantae > Streptophyta > Magnoliopsida > Fabales > Fabaceae > Vigna > Vigna angularis. The sequence continues at coordinate 11,579,442 of NC_068979.1, forward strand.
ACTAATAATCTGAAATGTTAAGAACCTTCATTTTATATATATATGTATATATATTTATATATATATATATATATATATATATGGAGCATAAATCACGTGGCAGCTGAAGTCCAATTTTATGTTGAGTCTCTTCTCTTGTATTGGCCTGCACTTTAGGACCGCATTATTTACGTTAGGAAATTGAGAGTATGGTGTAGCTAAATTATACTTTGTATGGACTTGGTGAAGTTCTCCTGTTGTAATTAAAGGTAGTTGATGTGTTTAACCACTTCATTTATGTAATACTTTATCTATTATCTATTAAATTTTTTAGCTTATTTTACTTTTAGTTGGTGGCATCGTCACAACATTGCAAATTTTATTGTGTCATCCTTAGAAAGATTAATGTGGAGGAGTTTGAAGATAGGTTGATGCATTTTTTTAGTAAAATGGAAACTTCATCAGAGGTTTATAAATACATTTAGGTGCATAATGTTCTATAAGGAATAAGAAGAGGTAACACAGAGTTCGTAGTTGTCTATCTCATTTGTGGTTTGTTTCTATTTATCTGAAGATTTTATATGAATTGATGTGCTATTTTTTATTTGTTAGGATTTAGCATTTGATTTGTCCCTCTCTGCCCTTCTTGGGGACAACATCTACAACTTTGGAGAGCTACTTGCCCATCCTATAGTGAGTAATTACATCAAAATATTTGGAGCACCTATTTTCTGAAATTTCTCTGTTTTTATCATTTTACTATGTTGGTTCACACACCCTATACTCTGTTTTGTCTATCATTTTACTACGTTGGTTCACACAGCCTATACTATGTTAAACAGATCAAGAGCCTTCTGGGGACAAAAGTGGAATGGCTTTACTATATTCTGCAGGCATTCAATTCTGGTGATTTAGTGCGATATCAAGAATTGTGTCGGGTGCATAATGCTGCTTTAAGTGCCCAACCAGCACTGGTTCAAAATGAACAGAAGTTGTTGGAGAAGATCAACATTCTCTGTCTGATGGAGATTATATTCAGGTGTATACTTTAATTAGATTGTCACTGTTGTCACCTGTTGAGGTGTATTTTATATCCTTTTTTATTTTCATCCCAACTCAACTGATTGCTGTTGCTTGCAGTCGGCCTTCAGAAGATCGAACTATTCCATTGAGTGTAATTGCTGAGCGTACAAAACTTTCTATAGAGAATGTGGAACATCTCCTAATGAAGAGCTTATCTGTAAGTTGTATTTGAAGTTCTACGGAAAACAGTATAGAAATTTTGTTTGATTTTCTTTGCAACCATTTAAAGTAGTACACTTTCAGCCCAAACATCTCTGTAAATGTGAAATAGCTTATGATGTTTTCTTGTTTCTTCTCATTTTTCTTAGTCTAAATTATTTTTACAAAGGCTTGACCTATAATGACAGTTAATCATAGTGTGGTCATAGTGTTTTTTAAGCATATATTTTGTTTGGGAATGGAGATATAAACTATAGTCTAACCGATATTCTTGAGTCTTGAGCTGTGACATGTCCTTACTCAGTTGATGAATTATGTTGTGTTGGTTGTTACTCATAAAATGTATAGTTGATTATTTTGAGTTTTAGTTATTAACCGTGAAACATAAGCAACACCTAATGTTATACTTTTGCTATGCGGAAACTGACCTCCCATCTTGTGGTGGCAGATTTGTCGAAGTGAGTGGTATGGCCTGCATGTTCAAACATGTTAAGAACTTTTTATGCTTGATTTCATTTAAGGCATACATAACTTCTTGCTATATTATTGGTAGTATGTTGCAACACGAGTATTCTGTTTTGAATTTGATTTTCTATTAGATAATTCTCTTTAGTTTTCATTGGCAATTAACTCTATTTTTATCACCTGAAAACTGCTAAAAAGTGGGTTATAATGGGACGAGTGAATTGGTTGATTTGGACAGTTTAGTTGACATAAAGCGAAGAGGTGTATTAGGTTAAATTTTTTTTGGAGCATTTGCGTCTTTTACTAGGTTTTATAGATCTTGGGAATTTCGCACGGAATGCATTATTTTTGGCTGTTTTGAATTGTTGTTATGTTAATTTTTTAGTGTTGGTTTCATCTTGTCCTTTCATTACCTCCTGAGGCTGCTTTAGACGTGGGATATTTTTTCTCATTCAAATAAATGTTGTTTTTACATGTATTTCTACACCTTTTCAGTGATTAAGCAGAGAATCTTGTTGAATATTGTGGCAGTGGTTTAGAAGTACTTACTTTACTTCTTAACTGAATCACAACGAGTACATAAGACAACTTCATTCTGAATGTATTTATAGTATTGTGTACTTGTTTCAAAGAATTTTAGTCATCCTTGAATTGTTCTTAGCAAAGCAATCCGAAGTTTCTTTAATTGAATTTCTGCATTTGAGAACTTTATTATTATCATATAGATGTTTCAGCAAATAACGTTTTAAAATTTAAAGCTTGGAAGTGAATTTCTTTATTTTCAGGTTCATCTAATTGAGGGTATAATTGATCAAGTTGAGGGCACAGTGCATGTTTCCTGGGTGCAACCAAGAGTTCTGGGTATTCAACAGATCAAATCCTTACGGGATCGACTTGACAGTTGGACGGGGAAAGTACACACTGCATTGTTATCCATCGAGGCAGAAACACCTGATCTAATCGGATCGTGAATTTTCTTTTATTTGTTTTCTGCCCTTTGTAACAATTTCTTAGGTTAAAGAGAACACATCCTAAGGCGACAAAAGATGAGGAGACTTCCAAGTGACATGGGGCCAACTTTGTATGCTTTATTTGGGTTACCAGCTGCTTTCTGAGTGATTGCTGGAAGAGCATCCCCTTGTACTTGGCTGAGAAATTGTTGGTTCTATGCTTGCAAACTTACAGACATGGTAACTCATTTCCACCCTCGCTGTTTTTACGCATTAGAGTAAATGACAGACTATGTATCTGGAATTTTCTTTGATACGGCCATTTTTATTGACTTTTAGAAGTATTTTTCATTGAACAGTCCAAAGCATTCATCTTCGTTCTTTTGCCCAATTTTTCCTCACTTTGATTGGGTGGTACTTGCTATGAGCTGAATCTTCCGTCTGTTATTCCAACTTCTGTTATTTTTGTGCGAGGCTGTTTTCTTGTAACAGCAATAAATTGATCAAATGACTCGAATGGTGATAGAGATGATAAATGTTAACACTTTGTTGAACATACCTTTTCCTTTTAGGTTAAAATTTATTAGGAATTAAAGTTTGTGTTTTACTAGCATTTTTCATCGAAATGTTTGGTTGAAATGCTTTGCGGTATGAATAAGTGGTCGTTTGCATTAAAAAAAATATTCGTGAAAGAATGAATGAATTTATGGTGGATTTGCCATTTCATTTGAAATATGATTGCTACGTTCATGATAAGTCCAATCAGAAATATGAACCGTAAGAAAATATCAATTAAATCTATAGTAGAAGACGCAAATAGAGGATAAGAAAATGATGCATTGAGAAGAAGATAATTAGAAGGCAGAGTGGAAATTTACGTTGAAGTCAGAGTGAATATAAGAATGATTTTTCTTTTTAAATAAAAGTAAAGGTTGATAATAATCTATTTTATAAATACAAATAATTGGTATATGCATGTATGAAAAGTAAAGGGATACATAAGTTTCTAGTTTCAAAATCTCGATTATGTTTTAAATTTTCATATATTTTTATTTCAAATTTTAGAAGTTAATAGATATAATCTTTATAATCTAATTATATTAATTTTTGTTATGTGTTATGTTAAACATGTTCCAGACAATTGAAATGTAAATAGACCAAATTCAGTTAAGAGAATCTTAGTTATTTATTTTTTAAAGTTTAAGAGTATCTTATTTATTTATTTTTAAAGATTAAAAATTAAATTGTATCAAACTTTAAAACAAATCTAATTTTGTATCAAAGTATATATAACTCACTGGTAAATTATGCTATTAAATATATAATTTGGATTGAAAATATTTGTTTATTATAATTTTTTAATTAAATTGACTTTCAGAAAAAATTTCGGATTAAAATATATTTAATTATTATTTAAATTTAAAAAATATTTAAAATTTCATCACATTTTTATTATATATAAATTACGTGGATGCTTTATATTATGAAACCATTTGATGTTATATATGTCATATCTTAGAACATGAACAAAATAAAATAATATAAATAAAATAGAATGATAAATTTTTTCATATAACATACTTTTTTTTTTTTATCTTTTATATTTTCAAACATCATAATTCCAATAAAATTGTTGCAGTTCATTATGTCTGTGTGCAACAATAATTAATTATAACCATATTATAAATTATTATATTACAAAATGCAATAATAAAATATTTTATTATAACACATAAATATAATAATGAATAATGATGTTATAACATGATTGTTATGAAATACTGTAAGAATAAGTTATAATGTAATACAACTTTTTCTTTGTTACCGTGACTTGTGGTCCAATTTCTGTGAAGAAATAAAAAGGATAGACAATTATTTTATTTCTTGGCTCCCTTCTGGTTTTTTCTTATAGCAACATGGTTGAGTTGTACTGGTTAGTTTAAAACAATTAATTGTAACTAGGTAGTAGACCAGACTGTAACATCTGTAAGATTTAGTTACTCACTTAGTCTAATTCAATTTTTGTTGGAAGTGCTTTTCATTATGAGAGCAATACTTCTTTTTATGGTCTTAGTTGCCTAATGAATTCCAAGAAGAAGTAGAAACTTCTGAGTTTTTTGTTTTTGTTTTTTTCTGTTCCAGATATATAGGCACTGTGGTAATATCATGAAAAGGTTAAAAGGGTCCTCATGACAGATTTAACTGTTGTTCTTATGTATCAGATTAGAACACAGTCCCAAGAAGACAGAGTAAATAACAACCATCGAATTAAGAAAATAAATTTGTAATTTTCAAGGGCTTGAAAAGTAATTACACAACTAAATCCAAGCATACACGTGGAGAGATATGAGAGGCCTTCTAACTTGCAAGGAGAATCTGGTGGGTCCAATCATTATCCTATCCAGAAATCCCATGTCTCATAATGCAATTTTCTTTCTTCTGTGGCCGCAAATGCTGTCTCAAATTTCATGGATCACATTCAAATCCTATGAAAATTACCATTTTTTTTTTCTGAAAAACTCTATGAAAAAAAAGGAAAATCTTTTCCCTGTCACGCCCCCAAAAGGCCCAAACCACACCAATGCTCATCACAGTTCCTCCCCATTCCATTTCAGTAACTGGGATAATCACACCCCAGTTTCATACATATAAACACTTGTCAAACACTCTGCAGCCATCTGATCAACTTTCCTTGCATAATGGACCATAAAGTTCATCCTTTTCTGGTGCATAACCATCTCTCTCCAGTTTCTATATTCAGATTTTGAGTCAAATTCTTACTTGTATTGAAAATTTAATTTCATCAATTGTAACTTGTATCTTATTGACTAGATAATGTCTTGCATACAGTTATATGTTTTTAGCTTAGCTTGCTGGTTTAACATGGTGTGGATGGAAGGATGAGTGGGACATCTGTTCTTTGCCAATCCCATCTTTTGTCACTTCCAAATAATCCACCCCAAAACTCTGAATTGAATGCGAAGTTCAATGAGCAGGGATGGTTGTCTTTGCTCAAGAGGTGCAAGAGCATGGAAGAATTCAAGCAAGTTCATGCCCAAATTCTAAAATTGGGCCTTTTCTGGGATTCTTTCTGTGGCAGCAATCTTGTTGCCACTTGTGCTCTATCCAGATGGGGCAGCATGGAGTACGCTTGCTCAATCTTCAGGCAAATTGAGGAACCTGGTAGCTTTGAGTACAATACCATGATCAGAGGAAATGTCAATAACTTGAATCTAGAAAAAGCTCTGTTGCTGTATGTTGAAATGCTTGAAAAAGGAATTGAACATGACAACTTCACCTACCCGTTTGTACTCAAAGCATGTTCTCTATTAGGTGCTCTCAAGGAGGGAGTGCAAGTCCATGGTCAGGTTTTCAAGGCAGGTCTCGAGGATGATACCTATGTGCATAATGGCTTGATCAGCATGTACGGGAAGTGTGGGGAAATAAATCATGCTTGTGACGTGTTTGAGCAAATGGATGAAAGGAGTGTGGCTTCATGGAGTTCCATCATTGGTGCACACGCTAGTGTGGAATTGTGGCAAGATTGCTTGATGCTTCTTGGGGACATGAGCAATGAGGGACGCCACAGGGCTGAAGAGAGCATTCTAGTTAGTGCACTTTCTGCTTGCACTCATTTGGGGTCTCCTGATATTGGAAGGTGCATACATGGGATCTTGCTGAGGAACATTAGTGAGCTCAATGTTGTTGTCAAGACTTCACTAATTGATATGTATATAAAATGTGGCAACCTTGACAAAGGGCTTTGTGTGTTCCAAAATATGGCTGTGAAGAACAGATACTCTTACACTGTCATGATCTCAGGGCTTGCCTTTCACGGGCGTGGAAGGGAAGCTCTGAGAGTTTTCTGTGAAATGGTGGAAGAAGGTTTGGCACCTGATGATGTTGTTTATGTGGGTGTATTAAGTGCTTGCAGTCATGCCGGTCTTGTCAACGAGGGTCTTCAGTGTTTCAACCACATGCAACTTGTGCATAAGATCAAACCAACAATTCAGCACTATGGTTGCATGGTGGATCTTATGGGGAGAGCAGGGATGCTAAAGGAAGCCTATGAGCTCATAAAAGGCATGCCAATTAAGCCTAATGATGTGGTTTGGAGGAGCCTTCTCAGTGCTTGTAAGGTTCATCTTAACTTAGAAATAGGGGAGATAGCAGCTGAGAATATTTTCAAGTTGAATCAACACAACCCTGGTGACTATTTGGTGCTAGCAAGTATGTATGCAAGGGCTCAAAAATGGACTGATGTAGCCAGGATCAGAACAGAAATGGCTGAAAAACATTTGGTGCAAACACCCGGGTTTAGTTTGGTTGAAGCAAATAGGAAGGTTCACAAGTTTGTGTCACAGGACAAGTCTCAACCAGAATGTGACACCATCTATGAAATGATTCACCAAATGGAATGGCAGTTGAAATTTGAAGGCTATGCACCAGACACCTCACAGGTGTTGCTTGATGTAGATGAGGAAGAAAAGAGACAGAGACTGAAACATCATAGTCAGAAGTTGGCAATTGCTTTTGCACTAATACAGACATCTGAAGGATCTCCAATAAGAATATCAAGAAATCTTAGGATGTGTAGTGACTGTCATACTTACACTAAGTTCATTTCCATGATCTATGAACGGGAAATTTCTGTAAGGGACCGTAATCGCTTCCACCATTTTAAAGATGGAACTTGTTCATGTAAAGATTATTGGTAAATTTCATTACATTTATGCAAGGGTTCTTATAGGGCTAGTATTTTTTTCCTGTGTTACATTTGATAGTTATATTACAGTAAATAGACACTGATTGATATAATATTGAACACTGCCATCTTTTGCATCTCTTTTTGTACCAATAATGTTGCTGATGTCAAGAAAAATGGTTTTCAAAGAATTTATGAATCTTGATGAGTAACTTTTGTTTTCTTTTGGTATAATTAAAATGAAAACTTCAATATAACCCTCTTAGCTAAATGGAATTGGAGACTAGAAACGGATGACTAAGGTGTGTGGATAGAGGTACTTGAATCAAAGTATTTGTTATGTATCCGAGTAGGAGACGTAATTAAACACGATCACAGAAGGTAGAAAAGACAATGAACGAATGAATTTTTTTTATTGATGGTAATACCTAAATAAACAAAAGTAAACAAGGTAATTGGGAGCATAACCTCCTCTATTTACTTGGGAGCATAACCTTCCTCATAGGAGCATAACCGCCTGTCAACAAAATTCAATAATCAGAAGCATGCCCTAAACAATAACATCTAGCTTTATTTATATTAAATATTTTCCTAGAATATAATTCTATTTACTATAATTACTTCTATTGAATATTTCCCTAGAATATGGCCTTCTTTACTATAATTATTTCCTGCCCATCCTAACTGCTGTCCTAGTTAAGATAGTCACTTTTCAACCGATCGACTCCAGTTTTTCATCGCCTTCCGTTCGGCTTTGCTTCCCCCTGTCTCCTACCGTTCGACTCCAACTCTTCACCACCTTCCACCGTTCGACTTGCTTCCCCCTTTCTCCTACTGTTCGGCTCCAGCTTTACAGCGCCTTCCACCGTTCGACTTGCTTCCCTTTGCCTCCTACCATTCGGCTCCCCTTCCTTCTATCCTATCACCTAGTATCCTATCATTACACCCCGCTGCAGAACAACCTTGTCCCCAAGGTTGGAACCGGGGAGCTTGATCTCATGGCTCTTCTTCAATTTAGGTCTGGAGGTTTGGGTGGTGGCAATTCCTCTTCAAATGACTCCCATTCTTCCTTCATTTTGGTCACCTTTTTTCCAAAATCGTAGGCCTTGAGAAAATGGTCTTCAATGTCTTCCCATACTTCAAACAACTCTCTCCCCTCTACAGGTGTATCAAGAACTGCAAGCCCCTTTTTCTGTTCGCTGACCCACCTCTTCACAGAATCCATCTTTCTCTCTAGGGCATTGATTCTTCCATCTGCCCTTCCTTCCAAAGCCTTCTTTCTTCCTTCCCTCACACTAAGGGTATCCGGTAGTTCGCTCCCGTTCGGATCTGTCAGTCCTCGCCCGTTTGGTTCCGGCTGTCCTCTCCCGTTCGGTTCCGGCTGTCCCCTCTCTTTCGGATCTGGTTGTCCTCTCCCATTCGGATCCTGCAGTCCTCGCCCGTTCGGTTCAGGTAATCCTCTCATGTTTGGATCTGGCAGTCCTCGCCCGTTCGGAGCTTGGGTGTATTCTTCCACTATCCCCGACTGCTTACTGGCCGCTAGTCTTTCGAAGATGACCCCCTGCTTCTTTCTCCGAATCAGATCACCATCGCTTCCTTTAAACCAGCCCACGAATGGTTCCTGGCCTTCTCCCTCCAAAATCTAAACCAATATCCGACACTTCTCTCCATACTGATGTAGGCTAGGCACACCTTCTCTTCCTTTGACACTACTTGTAATTCAAAGAATTTCTCAACTTTGTTGATCCAATTGAATGGATCAATTCCTTCAAAAATCATCTAGTTGTCGATCTCGGCCTCCCATCATCCTCATTAGTTCTTGGAAATTTTTTTGCATTGCCGCCTCCAAAGTCCCCATGGACCGCTCCATGTTCTCCAGCTTTAGCTCCATGTCCTCCAGTTTCCCTTCAACTGCATTCATTCTTCCCTCCATCTCATCTTTCACTCCTCTTACAGGATCTGGCAGGTCGGACCAATTGTTACGTATCCGAGTAGGAGACGTAATTAAACACGATTATAGTAGGTAGAAAAGACAATGAACGAATGATAATGAACGAATGAATTTCTTTTATTCATGGTAATATTTGAATAAACAAAAGTAAACAAGGTAATTGGGAACATAACCTCCTTCAATTACTTGGGAGCATAACCTCCCTCAATAATCAAAAGCATGCCCTAAACAATAACATCTAGCTTTATTTATATTAAATATTTTCCTAGAATATAATTCTATTTACTATAATTACTTCTACTGAATATTTCCCTAAAATATGGCCTTATTTACTATAATTATTTCCCGCCCATCCTAACTATTGTCCCAATTAGGATAGTCACTCTTCAACCAATCGGCTCGATCTCTTCGCCACCTTCCACCGTTCGACTCCCCTGCCTCCTACTGTTTGGCTCCCCTGCCTCCTACCGTTCGGCTCCCTTGCCTTCTATCCTATCACCCAATATCCTATCAGTATGGGTCATAGAGAAACTTGTGTGAAAATAACATGTAGGAAGGATTCATGGTACTAGAAAGATCTGAGCAAAAAGTCTGTGGAAGTTCTGTGTAAGGAACTTGGTTCTATAACTACACGAGCATATAGGTGAAGGAAATAAAGTAGAGTTTTGGAAGGACTGTTGGATAGGGGTTGAAAACCGGAAAAGTATAGAAATTTATTTAAAAAGTTTTATTTTAAAAGAAATATAAGAATAGAAAATTAAAAATATAGTAATTAAGATATCTCAAATAATACTTCTTGGCTTCTTCTCCCTCAATCTTTTTAGCCTTAGGTATGGTGGCTGAATGGTTTTCCACTATGTATCTTGAAATTTCTTTGATACGGCCATTTTTATTGACTTTTAAAAGTATTTTTGTTTGAACTGTCCCAATCATTCACCTTCATTCTTTTGCCAAAATTTTCTTGGTGGCACTTCATATTAGCTGATTCTTTGTGGGTGGATGTTTTCTTGTAGCAGCAAGAACTTGATCAAATGATACTAAAGGTGATAGAGAGGCTAAATGTTTTAAACACTTTGTTGAACATACCTTTTCCTTGTATGTTAAAATTTAGGGTTAAACATGTTTTTAGTCCCTTAACTATCAAGCGTTTTTGGGTTTCGTCTCTCTTTCAAAGTTACCTTCACTTTGACCCTTTACCTTTAAGAAACTATAATTTTTAGTCCTTCGAAATTAACGACGTTAAATTTTAGCTGAGCTGGCTAATGGTATGCCACATCAGTCTTCCTTCTTCTGAAAAGTATCTTCCTTTTTCTGAAACATGATGATCATTTTCCCTATTCATCTTCATCATCTCCGAACTCTCTTCGTCCTCGGGACGCCCCTCTCCCTCCATCTCCAACATCCTCAACCTCACCACCGGAACATGCGTCACTTCCTCCCCATCCTCTGCCTCATTTTGCTCCTCACCACTCCTCTCCAACTCTTCCAGCACTACGTTCCTCACCTCTCTGTCCCCGCCATGTGCAGCGCCTGCTCCAGCGCCAAACTCTTTTGCTCCAACGGGTTCCTGTGCTCTCTACCCTGCTGGTAGTACATAAAAGAGAGACAATGATTGTGTATAAATTAATATCTTTGGATGAACCTTCATCTACTACATTTTGATAATTAATATCTTCTCAATCATCTACATACATTTTAACACAACAATGACCGTGTATAAATTTAAAACAAATAATACAATAAAGAATAGTATGAAAGAAAGTAAAATAATTACCTTGAAGAACAAATCCATACTTCCCACTAAAGTCACATCCTCAAATAAAAGAAAATTCCTATATTTGTTAATGATATGAGAACCAATGCTAAATGCAGATTCACATGCAACGATAGTTATTGGAATTCTTATTCGGACTTTAGCCATTAAAACAAGATCAGAAAATCTTTGACGATTATTCTTCCACCATTTTAACACATCCATGAGCTCAAAAAATTCAAAATCTAGAGTTGATTAATCGAAATAATTGTCAAGTAGTGTCCTTCCATATTTGTTACTTAATTAAGTTTGCACTCTTTTAATTCCTATTATAATTGTTAGTCCTATTATCTTTATCTTTAATTAATTGGTTATTATTTCTTATTTGTATTTTGGACTTAGTCCATATTATCTTTATCTTTATCTTTTGGACATTATTTCTTATTTGTATACATGATTTTCACTATATTAAACAGGGTATCTAGAGCTTAGTTATTTTGAGAAAAAAAAATTTCATTTGCCTCTATCACTACATCCATCGCTACCAGTGACGTCATCGTCTACCGCCGTCATCTATTGTTGGCACTATTGGAATTCCAATTTCGATTGACGATCACACGATTTTGATCATCTCAACCAAGTGACCACCATGTCATCAACAATGCCTTATCGAAGCTCCTACGCGCTCTTAGCGACTTTTTTTCCTCTTTCAGGTTTGTTGTGTGTGGTCGGACGTTTTGTATACTCTCAGGCAGTTATTTAGAGCATCGAGGTTGCTCTTTTTTCTTTTTTAGGTGTCTTGATGGGAGAATCTTGAATTTTTAAGGTTTCTTTCACATGTTCATCCACGGCTTCTTTTGACCTCCCTTTTGTCACCTCTTGCAAATTGTCATTGAAGATATATTGTTGACATCCAATAAATAAAGTCATTGTTGAAGAGCTACCACGGCTATAAATAAACTAACAAAAACTATCTTTGTTACGGGAAAAAAAACATATGATCAGATCAAACGCAATAATTAATAAAATAAAATTATGATTAATAAAATAATAATAAAATAAGTTAGTAATCGGCATAATGTAAAAGCAAGTAAGTGTAATGAAGTGAAGTACATTAAAAATAAGCAACCTACATAAAAACGGCTTGGTTTAGATTCAGACGAGGATGAAGATTGTCCATGTTTGAGCTTTTAACATATGTTAGCAAACCTTTACTATTATATTCAATAAAACGCTTGTACAATTTTTCTTTGATTTTTTCCAATTTTAGCTCCAAAGTAAGTAGATCAAGTTTTTCAAAGCAAAAGGCAATGTTTCTAATTTCATTCTTGATTCTAAAATTGCACCAAAAATTGTCCTAAAAGCAAACACAACGTTATATTCATTCCAATATATTTCAAATTTGACTATTATTTATTCAATCACATCCTTAATTTCTTTGTCATCCTTCACATTTTTCATGGAATCTTCCAAACTTGTAAAAAGTACAAATTAGAGGTAGGATACTGATATCATAAAAAGACAATAAGAACCTACAAATATTTTCAAATGAGAAGTACCATACTTTCTTCCACCACACACAAATATTTTGTTACAACCATTGCACTTTGCACTCTCTTTTCTATCCTTACCCACCCTAATCTTAGTAAAATACCTCCAACAATGAGTCGTGGTATCCTTATTTTTCTTTTTTTTCAGTTTCACCAGTTTCAGATTGTTTTTCAATATCATCTTTCTCAATCTCATTTTCACAAAGGGACATATTAATATCCTCCTCATCCATTCTAAATTCCAATTTAAGAGCCTGAGTACAAATTAAATAGGATGAATAAAATCAATCAAAAATGCAACCTGTATATACATAGAATTGAACAAAACATGAAAACATGTGCGTAATACACCCAATTTATAGTAAACACTCGATATGTCTATACCTCGTCGTGAAGGAGTGTGTTGGAAGTTTTAAAGAGAGATCAAATACCTCGTCGTGAAGGAGTGTGTTGGAAGTTTTAAAGAGAGATCAAATTATAATATAAGGTGCCTAACTCTGTGGGGTTGAGTTACGCTGAAACGTTTCTAATACTTAAACCCGGTTAAGGTCCAACATATCATAACATTGCTCAAACAAAAGATATTCAGGAATCAGCAACCTTTGACAAGCATTAACATGTGCTTTTAGAAGTATTACAGCTTATTGACTTCAACTCACTTATGCAGATGTTCATTGAGGAAGTTATGGAACTTGTAGAGCTTAATTCCCCTCTCACCTTGCAGTTAACCCTTCTGTGCACGTTTTAAGAAACTCCTAATCCAAACAGCAGAGAACAAACCCCTAATCTAAGAACAAAGAGATCCAATCACATAATGCAACAGAAAAACATAAACCCCATTCCTAATATTGCGCTTATAATCAGCAGTGTCAAAAGCTCCAACCACAGGGAGAAAGACGCCGTTGCAGAGACAAACCTGATGTTTTGCTGCTGTGCTGGTCTGATAATTGGGCTGCTGTGAGGGTCAGAGACAAACGGGAATGCTTTCACTATTAAGGGTTGGAAAACGGACTAAATGATTAAGGTTAAACGAAGGCAACTTCCTCCATTCCATCATTCATCATTTCCAGAACGGAAGGTTTTGATGGGGTGAGAGAAGAAATTTGATGAAGTTACGAAATTTTTATGGTGGGCCATGAATAGGAGATGATTTGAAGAAAGAGACTGAAAGGATGGGCATTGCTGTTTCAGTGGGATTCCAAATTAAATGCAGAGAGGTTAAGTTAAGGAGAGTGGAGATAGGGTTGAGACAGGTAGGTAGGTGGAAGTGAACAGAATGAATATAATGGGTCAATTTTTGTACATGACCACACTGCATGTCATTATGCATATAGTCATATACAATGATGGTACGTTTAATATCACATGGGCATCTCAGTATTTAGCAAACCAAGTCTATGAAAGAACAATAATGCTGACACACAAACAGCAGCAGATGTGCACCATATGGAAAGGACAAACACTCTGGAGAATTGCAGCTGCTATAAACATGTGACAACTCTGTTACCAATTCATTTTACTACATCCTTTAACCTCAAGCAAACTAGGTAAAGAGTTTCATCTTTTGAGTTTTGATTATCCTAGTTCAAAGATACTTCCACAGGGTTAAGATTTTCATTTCCACATTTGTAATTATTCTTTTTGAAACTTAGACATCATTAAATTGAGTTGTACTTATGTAATATATCTTTTTGATACATACCATTTGTTATTTAATTGGATCTGATTTCTGACATTCAATAACTTTATTGTGAATTCCAAAACTCACCGTAAAAAGGCCATTCTCATATGAAACTTTTGAGAACAATCTTGTACTCGTGCGTATGTGTTTGTAGTGGTGATAATGTCAATTGGCCAACCTAATTTCAGGGCAAAGAATCTGAATACTGCTTCAGTTTTGCGTACACTTCACTTTTTCGAATTTCTTCCATCGTGGCACAAAAGTGTTATCAATGATTACACATTTTTATGTAATTGTCACGAAAGACAAAATTGGTAGAAGAAAATCAATACAGCCGTGTAGATTGATTTGATATTGATTTAGTTAGACTAAGAAACTCTCAACAATCTTACATTGGTTGAATGGTTTTGTTACCTAGTCATACTACTAAATCTTACATCAGGTAAACAATTAGTACTCAACAATTTTTCACTTGCTTTTCTGTTCTGGTTTTCCTGCTACATGCTATATACATAATAAGACTTTTAAACGCAAATTCAGTCTCAGACAATTCAATAACTTTAAGATGTCAACATCTTTTTATTACCTTTTTATTTGTTTTTTCACTTTTCTTTTTATTACCTGGTTTTCCATTCTACATTCCCTACTACTGCTAAAGTAAATGTTTCATAAAGTCTGAAGGCACGAGAACCGATTAACAGCGCCACCACATGCAAAGAAAAAGTAAGCATGCAGATAAACACTACAAAGGTTCAGCTTTAAAGAACTCTACCAAAACCATCAATAACTTTCACTTAACATTTCAGAATATGTAAATACCATAGCACAGGCTGGCCAGCATGTCACATTTTCGACCCTTTTTTCAATAGCCAAATAAGAATTTTTCTTATGCACACTCATTCACTCTTGTCTGACAAAGGGAGAGGAGCTTATGTCTGTTGTGCTGTAAAATGAATCCTCAGGTGGACCATAGAAATTTTCCTCCTTCTCTTCATCCCATTTGAGGACCTCTTTTATGTACTTGAATGCCTCATCAACAGTGACTCGTTCCCTTGCCCTGGCTTGTGCCACAAAGAGTTTTTTCCCTGTGAGGGATGCATAAAGGTCCTTGAATTTCATAGCAACATAGAAGTAGGCCTGATGGGCCAGTGACTGGTTATTATGGTATGCACGCACGGGACAAAAATCACTGAACCATTCACATGTATTTAGGGACACCCTGCTGATCTTTTCCTCAAAGATATCATACTTGTTAAGGACCAGAACCAAAGGGGTGTCTTTGAAGCAAGGGTGTCTCACCATCGTCTCGAAAAGCTCCTTGCTTTGTACCATCTTGTTTTGAACAAGTGTTCCACTGCCATTACTGTCTGGGGAAAGCCACAACTGATCATAGTCACTTAGGGAAACGCAAAACACCACAGCTCGAACATCTTCAAACATTTCAACCCACTTGCAGCCCTCATTAAGGCCCTTGGCATTCACTCTTATGAGTTGATACCTAAGACAAAATAAGAATGATTTATAGTCTGAGTTTACTTTCTGTTCTTTTTGAGTGTGAGGTGTGTGAAGTTGGAAGCAAAGCAACAACAAACAATTGGTTGGAGTCGATTACATGAATCAAACAATGTCATGAGTAAACAACTTTTCTGACATCATTCTAGAAATCACTCAGTGATCTTCGGATAAATAACATCACTAGAACTTTGATCTTTAACTGACTGAATGACAATGTATGATTTATGTAACTGATCTCAGTAAATGAGACATACTTTGTTGTTATATTCTAGATATCTCTTAACAGGAATTCAAAGAGAATGAATATAGCTTACTTAGTCAGTGGTGGCAGCTGAGCATCGAGATTATCTGAGTAAGTATCCGACTTAGCGACACGGTCATCAAGTGAAAACTCCATGAAAGCCAAACCATTTCCCTGAGTGACTCCTTCTGCATATACTATGTCCCTTTCAGAAGGTTCGTATTCATTACTAGATATCTCCACAGCCTGAAGGAAGCAAGAGTTCATCATCTAGCTATACATACCAATACCATCAAATTTCTTGAAGCTGAAAAGCATACCATTCTAGCAAAGTAACAATCATTTGTACTTATCATACATATATAATGGACTTAATTTATAATAACACCAATAAATGTTAACAATCAGGATAAACAATGACCAGGCAAACCCAAGTACAGATGACTTTAAACTTTTCTTTGTTCAAAAATTTTCCTCCCAACAAATTCTAATATACAAATTGCAAAGATATTGCACTGACATAAATACGTGAAGACACAACAGGAAAACCAATAGCATATTTCCTTATATGGATAAAAAGAGTTGGGAATATTACACCTCCTCTCAGAACATACACTAGCAAAAAATGGCATGAAAAAGAACAGATGGCTAAGGGAAGATTTGGTAAACATCAGATAACTTTAACAGAACAAAAGGGCTCGGTTTCATGGATGACATTTAAGCAATTACCCGGCTTAAGAAGTACTCAGCAACATCAGGAAGAAAGTGAAGCTCATCTTTTCTTTTGAAGGTTTCTTGTATGGCAGGATCTTTCCATACTTCTTCAACTAATGGTGCATATTCACGTGTGGCGGCAGGGAAGAAGGCATCTAAATCCCCAGTGGCTATAATATCCAGGAGCCAGTCAGAGAAATGTTTTAGCCTTGGGTTGAGGGAATAGATGCATTCACTAGTACTACTTTCACCATTGCTACCTGAATAGAGATCAAAATCAGGTTATATTCTGGAAGCATTACGATGCCATAACATGATTACATAAAAGTTGGCCACGAGATTCAACTTTGATACAGATCTATACATAAACAGCATATTTGCAGCAGCTTTCTGCAAATATTTTCTTCCACCCAAATTCAGTTGCCTGTTCCACCCAAAATAGATTTAAAATTCAATGTCTTCACTAGCTTTATGCAACGAAGGTTCTTAGTATTCAGGTAAATTTTGTTCATCCCCGTAAAATGCTGGGGCACTAAGTTCTTAAATAATAGTTGTAGAAACTTATTAATTTTGGATTTCCCTTTGCATAGCAAAATGATAATTTGATCACACAGAAAGTGTACCTGGAAATTGAAATTAAGAAAAGGAAAGGTTCACACAGAATTTCAGTTGCTCAATTTACCTAGCAATCCTATATTTTCCCAAAATATAGCGAAATCAATGATAAAAATATTCAGGTTTCAACAACAAAAAAACTAAAATTTAGAACTACTGTATCCTATCAATCTGATGAACCAAGCCATGCAGAAGAGCATAAGTTCCACCATCCATGATCAGGGTCAGGGAGCCTAAGAAATGCAGAGAGCTTAACCAATTCCAGAACAAATGAAGTGTATAGGTTCTACTGGATGTAGTTGATGATGACATATTAAATGAATGTATTTTTCATATGCTGTTTCCTGTAAGATTATCAGCAAACACATGAAGTGGGAACTTGAAAACTAAATTACCATAGAATGAAATATTACTTGTTTCCATAGTTTGACCAGGAGAAGCTTGTCCATTCATTCTAGAAACAGCCTCCTCTTCAAATCGCTCTCTCCCGTCAAGTAAAATACTAAGATATTTATACATGTTACTCTGGATCATCAGTTTAACATCCTGCAGCTCTTCAGCAGAAAACTTGTTCCCATACAAAAACTTGGCCTGCTCAGCAATTGCAAGAGTGCCACAGGAGAATCAAGTTACTAGAGAATCAGTAACAAACACTACTACCCAAAAATGTTTTTTTTTTTAATTTTTTATTTCAATTAGAGTAAATGAAGAGATTACAAAATCTTTTACTCAGTCTCATGCCAACTCCATCCCACCCTTCCATCTACCAATAAAAGAATTCAATAAAGTGGGGAGAAGGAAGAAGAGAAAAAAAATTACTAGAAGAAAAGTAAGTTATCAATCAAGTTCATATACATCTTTGCTACTGTTGATTTGAAACAACTCAGTTGCTTATTTCAGACATATTTACCACAAGCATGGGTCTAAACATTGGAATAAAAGACATACCTGCTTAAATATAGTGCTAGTACCAGATCCTTGTATTCCAAGAAGAAGAAGCTTCTGAGTTTTTTTCTGTTCCAGATAAATAGGAACTGTGGTATAGTGACTAGTTTCATCCTTTAGCCCATGAGGCTGACCATGGGGAAAGGGTAGAGAGAATAAGGCACATATGAATCTTGTTGAGGCCTGTCAATGAAAAAGTAAACAGATCTTTCATTCATATTCTGCATGCTCCTACAACATCAAATGTTCCCACCAAGAAATATTTAGTTGGCAAATACCTTCTCCCAAATGTTTCCTCTGATATTATTTTGACCTTCCTCCTCATAACGACCATCATCATAAACCCAAAAGTGTGTATCACGAGGACACTGCACATTTGCCAGCTGAAAAATCAAAGAAAAAGGTTAATCCATCAACTCTAGTAATACCATAATCCCATGATAATATGATAATGATACAGATCATCCAAAAATTAAAAGAGGTCCTCATGATACATTTACTGGTTGTGAATATTTTACTATAGTCCTTATGGATCATCCAGAGATTAGAAAGGTCTTCAAGCAAAGTAGTAAGTGTATTTACTAGCTGACATGTTTTATTATTATCTTTCCACAGCTATTATGTAAGAATATTCTATCATTTTCAAAATCATCTCAGCTTTGGAAAACAGGTGCAGCCAGTTGTTCATATCTTAAACAATCTGATGGCACATCCCAGTGTTTCCATTTTCTCTTCCACCTATGGCATTGCAGATAAATTTAGTAACTGTAAGTGGTTAAAATTTAGTAAAGATAAACACTTACTTTGAGTACCCTCAGTTCAAGTTTTGTGATCTCTCGACCATTCATGTAAACCTCGGTGTTTCCGTTACTAGCATTGAGGCTAAGTTTCCCAGTGAAATTCAGATTTGAACTTATGATTCTGTCAGGTTTTTCCCCTTCCTATTAAATAAATAAAGACAGAAGTTAGTTCGCATTATCCAATGACCAATTGAAATATATTCCTTTGATAAGTTAACATGAACTTAAAACTAAAACTTTTAAAAATGCTAGAAAAAATGGAAATATGACATATAGTTTCAGTTAACATGTGAATTTGAAAACATAATTTATGACACTCCATCCCATACCAAATGGAAAGATAATAATTTGTACAAGGGAAAATTGAAGCAGAAATATTCTCAGTAATAAAGCATGAATCCATCACCTTTCCCCAGAGACCAGATTCTTTGTCATACCAATATCTACCAGGTTTCAGTTTACGTGGAGGTAGCAGGCATCCAAGTAATTCGGCCATCTCATCCGGCTTCAGGGGCAATCCATTGACGATAAGCTGCTCCGGCCGAAGCTGATTAGCAGAACATTCTTTCTCTGCTTTCATAATTTGCTTGACTTCTAGAGGACTTAACAATCTGGACAACACCCTTGAATATTTACCTAGTTTTAGACGCTTTGATTCATCAATTGGTTGACCAATGCATGTTACACATTTGCGTCCTTCAGGCATGGATCCCATTGCCCTTAGCACACAGTTGCTGCAGTACTTGGCATTACACACTATGCAAGACTCCTTAGTTTCCCACTTCCCTTTTCCACACCTATAACAAACTCTTATTTTCTTTTTCTTCCTTTCCTTCAAAACTCCAACATATTCTGAATAAACTGGCTTCACAACCTCCACTTCTTTCCTCTGAGATCTATCAACAGTATTAAAAGTGACAACCGGTGCTCTCTTCACTTCATTAACCAACGGCTGTGGAGGATTATGAACTGAGGCAGGTGAAGCAGATGGTGAAGCGGAAGAAAGATCTGGGTTTTGTAAGACAGAAACCACAGAATCTGAGCTTCCTGACACCCTCGGACTTTGATTAGGAGAACTTGTTATACCGGCAATACGAGACACTGGCAGAGGGATTGGCTCAATCACCATAGACCCCACACGAGTATTTGATCTTTGTGATCCAGAGAGTGGCTCAGCAGTGGGAATTGCTCTTGAGTTTCCATCAAGAGGCTCAACTTTTGGCAATTCGTATGAAACTGGTGGACCAACATATTCCATAGCTATGGAGTAATCAAGATTAGAAGCATCATCAGGTAAGGAAGCACCAGGAGGAAGCATCTTCTTCATTAATTCCCTCCAACTCTCTTCTCTATTTTGATCCATATTCTTCGTATTCACAAACTCAGACACCCCTTAAACTTCAAACCATAAGTTCCTCAATCTTCAGCTTCAGATATTAGTACTGTAACTGTAAGTTACTCTCTAAAACAACAAATCAAAGATCTTGTAACTAGATAGAAATCAACATATATCTTCAGGAAAAAAGTTGAATTATGTTACAGTGTAAAGGGGTTTTAGGAGTTTTGTTTTGGCAAAAATAGAATGAGTCACAGGCATGGCCCATCAAGCAGCCGCAATCAAACGTTGAAACTTGAAAGCCTTCATAGTTGAACGGATTCATTTTGTATTAGAAAAAACGAGAAAGGAAAGTATGCTAAACAAAAATAAAATGGAATGAAATTAAACCAAATTCAACTTATTTTATCTCAGCATGACAACAGACAAAATCACAGAAAACACATGAAAAGGTGAAATATTCACAGTCAAAAAAATAGACAAAAACAAGAACCGAACGTGAAAGCCGTTCAACTTTATCAAGCTTAGAAGTTAGTAGGAAAAGAAGATGGAAGAACGGGTCACAAGTTTTATGTTCTTCAGAGTGTTGAAAAACAACAGAGTCAAACCACTAGCTAATAAATGTCCCCCCGAAGAAAACCAACTTAGAAACAGACTCAAATGCTGGAATTTTCAGGCAAGGATAAATAAAAAGAAAAGCCAAAAAAAGAGAAGGTGAAAAAAACATCACTTTCAAACTTTATAGTGAGAGAAAGGAAGTGGGGGAGAGTTTATAGTTTAGAGAGAGAAAGAGGGGACGATGAGAATGTACCTGAGTAAAGGGACACAATGAAAGCGAATCCGATCTTTAAATCTAAGGTGCTCTTGCTTTTGAGCTCGAAGAGCCAAAAGACAGAGCTTTCTCAAAAGCCACCACCACCATTGATGAAGGAAAGGAGGAAAAGATAGAAAGGGAAAGGTGAGGCTCAGAAAGTAAGAAGTAGAAGCTGGAGCAGTAGAAACAGAAGCAGAACCAGAAGAAGATGAGGGTGAAACTCAGTGGGTCCCACTTACCACCCCATTGCCAAATTGTAATAATCTCACTCTGTATCTCTTCTCATATGCCATGTTAGATCTCTCCACTTATTCTTTATTCAAACAAGGTGGCATGCTTTACAAATAATCATAATACTTAAATACATAATTAAAAATCATGAAAACTATCATTATACATTTAGTAAAAAGACATTTAATCATCTAAAAATTCAAAAATATTAATATATATTATTACTAAAACTATAATATTTAAGGGATAATTAAGTAAAGTTTTGTTTTTTAATGAAGATGGTTTATGGGCAATTAGTGTGTGTGGATGCATAAGATATGATGTTTGTTCTTAATTAAAACAAAAAACTGGTCGTGTTGTGATGAGGAAGACAACGAACTCGTGGGGCTGTTGTCAGACCCTACATTCCCCACGCGCCTATTTCTCACTCACTGCCATTGCATCACATAGATATTTTTCTACTTTAACTCTGTTGTGTTGTTGTGTCGTATAAGAGGTTATTCTGATATTTTATTCATCCAATTTCTTGGAGTTGTGTTAATTTTTAGAATATACGACAAGGTATAAGTTAGATTAAGATTTGAGATCTGGTTCAGGTTTAAGGTATCTAGAAAATGAAAATAAGAACAAATTATGAGTTTCTATATATATAAATTGAAACCAGGAATAAAAAAACTGATTTTATACACCGATACTATAAATTAATCAAGCATGAGTTAATTTTAATTAATGAATATTTTATCTGTTTTCTATAAACTTAACTCACTTCACATTGGAAAGGAGTTTCGGTAATAATTTAGTCACGCATAATTTGATAATGGTTACATTAAACTGATTAAATTGAGAAATAAAAAAGAAATATAACTTACGGTTTAAAAGTAACTTTGCATATGATAATAATTTCCTTGATTCTTTTGTCTGGAGTCTTAAACATTTTAAAATGGTATATGTATGGTATAAATGAGTTTTTAAAAATAAAAAACTGAGAAAATAAAATGTATTTTCTATTTTTATTTAATCATAAATTATTATATACAATAAAAATTAATTTTAATAATATTTTTTAAATTGTATACAAATATTATTTTGAATCAGTTAACATTGTAAGGTAATTCACACTAAATATTAAGTATGAATAATTGGAAAGGGTTTGAGTAGACGTCTATCAAGCACGCGCCACAGGTAGTGAGTGTGAATGGATCTTACTGTTCATTTATTGATGTTTCAAAACATTGAATTTGTTGACAATGTCAAAATTAAGACATATGCCACGTAACCTCATAGCAATCTTATCACCAGGGATAAAAAATATAAATAATGTCTTTTACAGGAATAAAAAATTAGCAACTGCTTATTAATTGAAAAAATAGTGTAATTTATAATACACTCAAGAAATAATTTTAATTCAATAAATATAATAATGAAATAATTATTTGAAAATAGGGAATTTGAGGAATTGTAACAATATACTTATTATTTAAACTTAAAGCTTAAATTGTTTTTGTGTGGGTTACAATTTATTTTGGCTTCTTTCCGTAAAAATGGATTAAACATTAATAGACAGTTGAGAGCCCTAACTTGCTTGTAAAAAGAAAGACCATCCATTAATTTTTTTTATATTTTATATTTTTAATATATATATATATTAAAATAGACACATTTAATCAATAAAATATTATTTTTAATTTTAAATTTATGAATTAACTTTTTAATTAAATAAATTATAAGGAATATTATATTTATATGGTAGATCTTCTTATTTTAAAACTTTTGTATCTTCAAATGATATAATAAAATAATTTAAATATATTACTTTTAACAAAAATACAAGTTGGTAAGTAAGAGTGAACCAATAGGTTAAAGATATTAATTTATCCAGCTAAATTAAAAATATTTGATGGTTATAAAGTAAATCAATATTCTAAAATTTACAGTCAAATTGAGGTACTTGAATTATTTTTTTAAGTAGAAAAAAGTCATATCTTAACTATGAATCATAACTTTTAATCTAATTGTAAATATTCGACTCAAGAATTGATATTTCGAATCAAGGTCACAAGTTATTAATTAATTCATTATCTTTCACATTTGCAATTCCTATATTTCAAATTTGAATATTTATGCGTTTTTTTTAATACATAAGTTAAAAATATAATATAAAAATTATATTTAAGTAAAAATGGAATACGTAAAAATATAAATAAAAAGATAAAAAATAGTTGTACAAAACGTTAATTGTTTAATGTTTAGATAACAAAATTATGAAGGTAAAAGATTAATTCTGTAGTATTTTTCTGTCCTTCTTTTTAGACTAAAGTAAAGTAAAAAATTATGAAAGTAATCTTTACAACCAAAGAATAAAGTGGATGATTGATTAGAAAAATATTGCACGCTTGAAAGTTGAGGAACCTTGTCTTTAAATGGACATGCTTCATAACAGTGCATACTGTAGTTTCCCACACCGTAAAAAGTGTCTTCACTTTAATCTCAGTGTAATCATCAGATCTAATGCATGATTATTCATTTACACCAACTAAGGGTGCACAATTATGTTAATTTCCCTAACCTTCTCAAAGAATGTTTATGGTAAATAAAGGCTTAAGTAATTTTATATTTATTATTAGAGAAACCGAGGTTTGACCATAAGGAATTGTTTTGTAGTTGAAATTATATGTGGAGACACATACTTAGAAAAATCGACACTAACCAAATGCTTATTTACAATGTTACTAGTTGTACGTTACGACTTTTATATATATATATATATATATATTTATATATATATATATATATATATATATATATATATATATATATATATATATATATAATAGTACGATAAAATTATAAATATAGACTAAAAGTATAGTTGTTGAAATATTAATTATGTTTTTATTATAATATTAACTGTTTTAATTAATTAATTTAAGTTGAATTTAACATCATAACATTTTTTTTTGCAAGTATTTATGATTGGTTGATGAGTAAAATTATCTTAGTATGAAAAGGATAACATTGAAGTATGAAGATCAGAACTTTTTTTTAAGCCAATGTTTAACCCTACACTTGAAACACTAGTTAATTACATTATTAAAACAAAATTACACTCAAACGTTACTAAAATAGTAATTAGAGGTTACTAAAATAGTAATTAGAGAATATGAGTTTTATCTAATAATCCATATAGGTAAAAGGTTTATTAAATGTACTATCACTAACACAAAAAATGCTTTTTACGTCTAGTATTTTTGTCTTTTCAATAATATAACAAACACAAAATCAACCTAGCTTTTAAAAATATTAGGGAAGAAGAAATTTTCCACTAAATCACAAACCATAGTGGAAGAAATCGAAAAAAAGAAGCCCCAATAGAGGCCCTCCAAGGTTCCTAATGTTCGTGCAACCTCTTCACAAGGTGGTTTGTGGCAATGTCTGCAAGGTAGTTTGCAAGGTAGTTTGCAAGGTAGTTTATGTCTTTATTATTTGATTTTTACATTTGACACCCTTTAATCAAATATTTGTTCGATGTAAATTTATGTCTGACCAAAAGGGATTAGACATAAAAATCAAATTTTAC
The DNA here is from genome assembly GCF_016808095.1 of Vigna angularis. Taxonomy (NCBI): domain Eukaryota; kingdom Viridiplantae; phylum Streptophyta; class Magnoliopsida; order Fabales; family Fabaceae; genus Vigna; species Vigna angularis. The sequence continues at coordinate 11,604,506 of NC_068979.1, forward strand.
ATTTTATCTACAAGCGTTATATTTAAATTTTGACAAATTATTTACAAAAGGGTTAAATATGTTTTTAGTCCCTAAACTATTGGTCGTTTCTGGTTTTTGTCCATCTTTCAAGGTAAGGTACGATTTGGTCCTCAATCTTTAAAAAACGTTCGTTTTAGTCCTCAAAATTTTGTTTTTAGTCCTCGTTTTAGTCCTCAAAACGTTCGTTTTTTCGAATAAAACGAACGTTTTTTAAAGATTGAGGACCAAATCGTACCTTACTTTGAAAGAGGGACGAAAACCAGAAACGGCCAATAGTTTAAGGACTAAAAACATATTTAACCCTTTACAAAAATATCACCACACATTTTTTATATATAATATCTTTTGATTAAACGTAAATTGAGTGACATAATACACTTGTTTATGAACATTTCAAAATGAAATTTTAACTTCTCATTTTTTAATATTTATAAAATTAAATATCTTTTAAATATTTTCTTAAACGTTAATGTGACTTTGTAGATAATTCTCTGTAAAACAATACTAAAGACTAAAATAACAAAAGATAAAAGATTTAGTTGAAGATATAAAACTATATTAGTGTTTTAATAGGATTACTTTAGCATTGTAAGAACATCTTCCAATCTTTAATCAAGACATTGTGTTAGTCAAAATGATCAACATTAATAACAATGGAGGTTGAAGGAGGAAAGTAACAAAAATTAACATAGTTAATTTTAGTGGAGCATGCTTTGTTTTTAAATTTAATATCAGTGAGAATTATGTCAATAAATATAATAAAGAACAACAAACTAATAATTTTGACAATAGAGATCACCATTGAAACTTCACAAATTTAAATATATTATTTTTATAACCATAACATTAAAATGGATTTACACTATTGTTTGTATTTTTCATCATCACATTTAGTCTTTTATACTATATTCATACTTAGTGAATGTAATTATGTAAATTCTTAGAGACAAAATTTTAAATTTGATTAACACAAACAAGTATTTAATTATGCTTTTCTCGCAACTAAAGTTAACTAATTTATTTTCTGTTTATTCATTGAATTAAAACTGTTCAAAAAATAAGTAAAAGAATATCATACCTCATTCTAGTTAAACACATTTTGTTTCAAATTTACATTGAACCCTGAAACCTTACAATCATATAAGCTACAGAGCTTTTTATGTTTATATATTTTTACTTTTCAATCAAAATGCATTATAAGAGGAAATAAAATGTTAAATATCTATGACTTGCCTTAACTTTTTCTATGTACATAACATATATATAATAAAAGTCAATAAGGTTTGAAGAGAGAAAGTTGCCTTGGACCGCTATTGCACACATTAAAGTTAGTCAAAGAATAATATATATATATATATATATATATATATTATGTATATATTATATGTATATATTATATGGAGATCTTTCCTAGGAATTCACGTGTAAGTCTATGGAAACGTTTCAGAAACCATGTGAGTTCTTAGTGGTTTAGGAATGCATAGGTTTGGAATACTGTGTCATTGTTAAGTATGCAATTGTAAGCTGAGTTCAAAGCGAAATAGTTATTTATCTTTTTTTCTCTAAATTATTATGTATTTTTTGTTTTTTGTTTTTTATTCAAATTTTGTTTAATTTCTGTCCTCTTCTGTTAGAATGTTATGAATTTAGTTTTTTATGATAATGTTATTAGGATTTTTTTTATATATGTCACATCCCAAATACATTTAAGACTGATAGACGGGGCCCAAGCCCAATTAGTTTAGTGTAGTATTTCTTTTACTTTTATTAAAGCATGTGTAAAAGGTGTTAGGCATCGTTTTTCTCCCATTCACCAAGTGAAATCATGACTGTTTTTTCCATTTCATCGATTTAATCGTTGAATCTTTCTTATCCACCGATTAAATCCTTCCTTGCCTTCAACCCTATAGTTTTCACCGATTAATCCCCCAAAACCTAGGGTTCTCGAGTAAATCTACTTCTTTCGCTGTTTCCCGGTTCTTCAGCTCGATCCAGTCCAGAGTTCACAACGTTTCCGGATTCAGCTCAAGCCGTCATCTATCAAAGACACTTGAATAATTACAATTGTGATGTTAAAAACAAATTGTTGATAAAATTAGGATTTAGTTTTCTTAAGACATTTATGTTAGAATTAGTGAAGATGAGAATAGATGTAATTTCTAAAGTTCGCATTTAAACACAATGGTTTCATCAACAAAATCCTAATTTATTAAAGTGAGGTAGTATGTAAATTGGTTTTACTTTTTGTGTAATGTTGAGTGCATTTAGGATTATGGTAGTTTGATTTTGAATCGTGATTTACAATATAGGTTTCACAATAGGGTTTCATATCATTTTTCATCATATGGACAAGTTCTAAAAGAATGTGGTTAAAAGAATCTATCTTTATCGATGGTCATATTTCGAAGCATTGAGAATAGTTAAAGAGTTCAAATATGATGGTGGTGTAGAACTTTGGTGGAAGGGTTCAAAATAAACATTACACAACCCCCAACGACTTTGACACCAAGGTTTGAGTGTTTTTACCAAGGTTTGAGTGTTTTTACATGTGTTTAGAGGATTGTAAGGAGGGATTCTTGTGTGGTTACAGGCCCTTCATTGGTGTTGACGGTTGTCATCTAAAGACATTCTATGGTGGTTAATTATAGGGGTGGGCATAGTTCATCAAACTGAACTTGAATTGCAGTTAACTGTATTATTTTATACTTAAAAAAATTAAACTGTTTTTACTAAAAACAAATTAAATTATTTCACAGTTCAAATTAAAAAAACTGAAACTTAATAATTTTAGTATGGTTAACTAGTTAACTAGTTAACTAGTTAACACATGCGTCTCTTCATCCTTTCTCCATCATAATCTTTCTCTTTATCACCACTGCGCCTCACACATATTTTGTCGTTGCCCTCTTCCTTCCTACCGTTGCCCATCCTGTCGTCGCCCATCCCGCCGTCACCCATCCCGCCATCGCCCATCCCGCTGTCGCCCATCTCCCTCGATTAGCCCTCTAGGGTTTCCTCATCGGCTCTCTTTTCGCTCCAGCGTCAATTTACATTAAATAGACACCTTTGGCTTCTTACCACAAACCGCTCTCAAGGTTTCCAAGCACGTTAGCTTTGATACCCCTCAAAAGCCCGACTCAGTCATCGCTTTCTTCAACAGAAATGGATTCACCCACGCTCACATCAACAAAATTGTCAAAAGCATACCCAACATACTCATATGCAATGCTGACGAGAGGCTTTCGCCAAAGTTCCAATTTTTACGCTCAAAAGGTGCTTCTGCTTCTGATATCGTTCGCCTCGTTAATAGGTGCCCCATAATCCTTGTATCCAGCCTCAGAACAACGTGATCCCCTCCTTCAAATTGGTGAGAAGGTTCCTCGAATCTGACCAGAAAACCATTGATTGTGTTTTCTGTAGTAGACCTTTCCTTCGATATAACGTTGGAGTGTAGAATGTGGACATGTTGCTTGATGTTGGAGTCAAGGACTCCGGCATCGGCTATTTGTTCAGAGGGAGGCCCTCTATATTCTTGTCTACTAACTTGAGCGAGACTATTGATGAAGTTAAGGAAATGGGGTTTGACCCTTCCAAGATAAAGGTTTGAGAGAGAAGAGTGCCAAGTTGTATACCCCGTTTGGTGTTTCTGAAGAGTTTTTTCTTAAAAGTTTTGTGATGCGTTTTAAGGAGGAATCGTCTCAACTGTTAAAGCTTTATCAGAGCAAAAAATGTTTCCAAGAAAATAGGGAGGACAATGTAGAATCTGCCAGTTAGCAAGTGGATTACTTAAGAGAACAAATTTAACCATGTTGTTATCATCTCATCCAAGTACTTTTGTTAATCTTGTCGAAGTAGCAATTGATTTAACTGAGTTGTTCCATTTTACTGGGTTGAAACTGTTGTTTATTTATCATATATTCGTCAACTTACATTACAGTAGTGATGTAGTCAATTGCTATCCTTTATAAATGACTGAAGAAACAAGGACAAATTCTTTATGGAATGCTCATTGCATAATGCTGTTGTTCCCTTGGCAAGAAATATATATTTTTGTATTTTGATGGTGAATCATTTACATTAAATAGAGTATTGACATGCACATGCAGATGTTGTGGCAGAAAGAGAATCGAGAAGATTGAAAGAAGACAATGGGTAATTTGATTTGATGAATTATTAGATTGAAGAGTTTTGTGAGTTGTTTCTGCATCGTTAGCTCGAAGTCGCATAAATTGGCCATTGCATTTGTGTGTTTCCATTATTGAACGTGAAAGGGAAACATATGAAGAAGAGTGTTTTTGATGCAAACTAAAACTATACTGCAGTATGAGTGATCTAAAAAATAGTTCAGTTCAGTTACTCTGAACTATTTTTTAGTTCAGTGCAGTTTTGTTGGAATAGTTTATAGTTATCTATAGATTTTAATAGTGCAGTACACTATAGGGCAGCTTGCCCACCCCTAGTTAATTATTAGTTGCAATAGGTAGAGACCCTATTCATTAGTATTTCCCACTATGATGAATGGATTAGGTCATACATCATGAGTATGTCTACAACACTAAGAGAAAAAGTAAAAACATATCCTGAAATTGTTATGCCTAAACCAAGAAAAATGCTTGATATGAAAGTTAAAAAAGAGTGGGAATTGGATTCCTGTGTGGATAGGGGATGCTAAGTTTGAGGTCACTAAGGAGTTCACAATGGAAAAGTTTGTTGTGGATCTAACTAGCCATAGTTACAATTGTTATTTTTGAATTTCAGTGGACATACCTTGTAAACATGTTGTGGCTATAATTCATCACAAAATAAAAAACCCTAAAGATTATGTTCATCCATATTACAAGAGAGATGCCTATCAAGCTTGTTATGAGCGTCAAATTATCTCAATCAATGGACAACAATTATGACCTAAAGGTAATTGTCCACAACTACTTCCACCCATTTATAAAACACCACTTGGGAGGTCTAAGAAGATACGAAGAAGGGAAGCTGATGAATATGTCAATCATTAAGAAATGTTAAAAGAAAAATATTATTATGAAGTATAACAGGTGTAATCAATATGGACATAATATTAGAAGTTGTAGAAAGGGGATGAAAACTATAAAGGTACAATATCATCTTACGTTTTTTTGAAGTTTTTTTTATTGATACAATATTGAATATAATTACTATGCCCTAGTGACAGACTATAATTTCAATTGGAAGTGGATGTAGCAACTCTGCAGAACCATCAAACTAGAGGTCAGTTAAAGGAGGAAGACTCATACCCATGGTTGCACCAAGTAACGAACCAACACCAACACTAACATTATTCAATTATAAGGTTGTAAGGAAAGCATTATTCAATTTAATGTTGTTATGGACCACTTATATGATACCCTACCAATACCATTAATTTAATTCATAATATTGTATTTAATTGAATGTTGTTATGAACCACTTGTATGACCTAAAAAAATAATGAAATTACATAAAGCCATGTGAAATGCCCATCAACCTCTCAACATGTCTTGACAATCTCTCAACATGTCTTTTGGACCTCTCAACATGTCTTGTCAACCTTTTAACATGTCTTGCCGACCTCTCAAGATGTCTTCTAGACATCTGAACATGTCTTTCCAATCTTAGTATGTCTTGTTGACCTCTCAACATTTCTTCCATACCTTTGAACATGTCCTTCTGAGCTTTCAACATGTCTTGTCAACCTTTCAAGATGTCTTCTAGACTTCTCAACATGTCTTGTCGACCTCTCAACATGTCTTGCAAACCTTTGACTTCTCGTCCTCGTGACCTCTCAACTTATCTTGTCAACCTCTCATTCCTACCTCAATTAAGTGGAATGCTTGGATACATAAATTTAAATAAAAATTTTAAATGCTTAATTTGTATAACATGCTTAATTAATATAACATAACATCACTAACATTTTACAACATCACTCTTTTCGAAAACAACCACCAAACTAAAGTACCAACATTTTATGACATCATTGGTACAAGCCAAAACTATCATATTACTTTACACTAATCAATATTACAATACTAATTACAATTAACCTTTTAAAAAAACAAAACAAAAAGGAAATTTTTTAATGCCCAACAAATAGTGCTGTTAAAACAGGTAACTCGGCTCGACCCACCACGAGTTGTCACTTAGTGAGTCAACCCAACTCGACTCACTTATTAGTGAGCCAAAAAAATTTGAATCCAGCCTGACCCACCACAGGTTAAATGGGTTGACTCACTGGCTCTCTTAATTACAAGTTTTTTTTAATCCAAAAAAATTACATTTTTTTTGTAATTCAAATCTAAATAAATTTCACTCTAAAATGATGTTAAACTCCAAAGACAATTAAAAGTTAAAAAAAATACCATACAATCCAAGTGTAATCCAAAAGCAAACACAACAAACGAACAAATACGTTTCTAATATTGATAATTTTTGTGTCACTTATCCATTTATAATATTAGAGTATTGAATGGATAAATCCATAATAGTTTACTCTCTTAAAACATCATTTTCTATATCCCCATCTATAATACAATAAAACAAGTGTTAACCAATAATATTGAACACAAAGTAATAAATAATTAAATTAAATTAGGTGGATTGATGAGTCAACCCGACTCACCACGGGTTCTACCCGGGTTCTAAGTGAGCCGAGTTGAAAATTGACCCATATAAAAAAATAACATTTTTTTTCAAACCTAACTCGGTCCGAATTAGTGGTGGGCCGGGTTGGCCTGCGGATTCTAACTCATTTTGACAGCATTACCAAGAAAAAAATTAGCATAATTTTTTCAACTTTTCTATGTTGCTGTAATTTCCTCTTCAACTTCTCATTCTTCTTTGTTAGGTTTACTACAACTTTTTCCTTTTTAAAACAAACTTAATCTTCTTCATTTTTTCTTTGTACAATAGCTTCAATTTCATATTCTCCTTCATAAACCCTTCTAGAGTAGTTACAATGTGTATTGGTCTGCAATAAAAATTACAAATCATTAATAAAAATTTCATCAATATAACTAATGTATATTTTCACTTACTCTATAATTTCTACTTTTCCAAAATAATCTTTCTTTTATTCTTCAAAGTATTGCCTTCAATAACAACAATATTTTCCCACACCCACAAACTTTTGATGCTAATAAAAGACGATCCACATGTTTGTGACATTCTCGAACCAATGCTCCTCCATGCTAAATCGTGATTTCGTTGATCAAACCTTTGTGTTTGAACGCAAACTTTAGAAATCCCTGTGTTTGAATGCAAACTCAATAAATCACAACTAGGAATGACAATGGGTCGGGTCGGGAACGGATAAAGTGATACCCGAACCCGACCCGCATATAAAAATTGTACCTGTTACCCATCCCGTTACCCGTCCTGCTACCCGCCGGATACCCGCATAAAAAAAACCCACGAATTTTTCATTACCCGCGGATACCCGTTTTTTAATAGTTTGTGCATTATTATCCAAGCTAAGGTGCAGGAAGCAAAAATAGGAAATAATAAAAATAATAAGCAGATAAGAACATATGAAAAAAAATTGATGGCCTGGCCCATTTACTCTCTTTTAGATCAGAAACCACTAGGGTTTCTTCTTCTCAAACAAAGGGAAGCAGCCTAATGGCCACCACCACCTCCTCTCACAACCCCTGCACTCTTTATGACCTTCCACCACCACTCGTTTTGTTTGCCACTATCTCATATTTCCCATCACCACCACCATCAACTTCTTCATCCTCTTCATGCTTTCCGGCCGCACAATCAGCGACCCACCGTGCTTTCCAGCTTCACCGTCGTTGCCACGCCCTCTACCTTGCTCTTCTCCCTATACAGCGCGTCTAGCTGGTTGAAATAAGGGCACATTTTCGAATCTTTCAGTCTCCGTTTGTTGCTTTCCTTCACTTTTTTGAAGTACTTGTTGATGTTATCCCACTTCTCTTTGCACCTTTTCGTGTTTCGGTTGTACCCGAGCTTCCTCATCGAGGATGAGATCTCCTCCCATAGAGGACCCTTTGGTCTGTTCTCTTGATATTCTTCATCCAGGTTCGTTCGGAGCGGCAGAAGGCGGCCAACTCGGTGAGAAATGAGGGCCAGCTTTCTTATTCTGATTTGAAGAAAAAACCCTAAGAAGGGATCCTTATTATGATTTGACAAAAAAAAACCCTAAAAGGGATTTGGGCTAGGCCCAACAGATTGAACAGAAAAAAAACCTAATTGAAAAGTTAGAAAAACAAAATTAAAGGATAAAATTGTAATTTCATTTTTCTAACAGGTAGCGAATACCCGCGGATACGAATAGTGTGATACCTGAACCCGACCCGTTAACAAGCGGGTATTAAAAAAACCCGCTACCCGCTACCTGCGAGTACCTCTTTCCCGTGAGCACTAAATAGTCGTAGCGAATTTTATCCGCAGATACCCGCAGGTACGAGTTTTTTTGCCATCCCTAATCACAACTCTTCTCCTCTTTGTTAATTCTGAAATAATTTCCTTAAAGTAGTTAAACTCTAATTTCAACAACTATCAGCTTTTTTTTTTCATACTCTAATTTCAGCAACTATCAATTTTTTTTTTCATGTCGCAATTGTAACTGAACAGATATCTTAAATGAGTCGAGAACATGACACATTGTTTGCTACTTAAAAAAAAACTAACGGTATTAATAATTGATGACTAAATTTTTTACATTACTGATGAAAAATGAAAATGGAAGAAAATTTAAAAGAGGGAAAAAGAAGCGTGTTAGAGAAAATAAATAATTAACTGTTATTTTAATATCATGTAAAAAGGTAAGTACATGTTAACCAGAATTTTTTTAAAATTAATGTTTAGATAAACCTTTAAGTATAAACTATTTCATCACGTTAATGAAAAAATTATGGTTAGAAAGAACAAGAATTTTAAATGGAAAAAGAAGTGAAAACCTAACTTTTCACCGTAATCAATAAATTCCACACTCAAGTTGAAAACATTTCACCCCACATGGGAGTGGACCCAGAGGAATATTAATTAAGTTTACTAAAACCACTTTACCCAACTTTCAATTGTTAATTGTATATGGGAGTTAGAGGAAGTAGTTTTCTTTAATGCATTAAATACTACTTTAGTTTATAAGAAAAAAATAGATACCGTATAAGGTTATGTCTTTTTGTTTACATCTAAGGCCATGTTTGATTTGCCCTTTTATAATGCACACCTATGTTTGGTTTTAAATCAAGTAGAAAAATAACTAGAATTGCTTTAAAAAACTTAAATTTTGAAAAATAAGCTTCAATTTCAAACTTTACCACAAATCTACACTAAAAAAACTACATCAGAGATTTGTAAATATAAAAATAATTTATCGAACTAAACTCAATAAATAAATAAATTAAAATATGTTAAATATATTTGTAGTTTCTAAACTTGTATAAGAAATTAATTTTTTTTATTCTAAATTTTGATAAGTTTTAGTTTCCAAATTTTAATAATAAATAAATATAATTTTATTAAATAATGTTAATTTTTTTTACATATTAAACTGTATTTCAAATTGTAATATAAAACTTATCAAACAATCTAAACAATTCAAATATTATCAAAAGAAATATTAGTTTATACTTAAAAATTTAATACAATTAAACTAGGCTAACCATATATATTATTTTTAAAAATCAAATTATATTAAAATTTAAAACAAAATTAATTCTAATTTTATATTAAAATTTAGAGAATAAAATATATTTAACTCATTAAGACAATTATGTATGTAATCCGAGAAAATAAACCACTTCATTCTATCAATCCCGGTCAGAAATTCATATTAGTTCTTAAAAATTTAAAAAAAAATGTACTTTTATTCTTCTAATTGAGAAATTAAAACATGAATTTTGTTAAATTAATGATTAAATAAAAGAAATAACTTTTTTAAGTATTAAAGTATATTTAAGAATAATATCCAAATCCTATAAAAGAAGTAGTTTTATAATATGTAATGAGAAGCTATATATCTACTGAATCAAAGGAGCAACTGCTACCTGTTACTTCCTTATGTGGTTTTGGTAGATATAGCATAGCATGTTGCTTAGTTGGTTAGCAGAATCACCGTAATTTATGTTTTTTCCCTTTTGTTTTCTTCCGAGGAAAAGGGATGGGGTAGGGCTGTAGTATTTGCAGATAGCAGGATGAACCTGTCGATATATATATATATATATATATATATATATATATATATATATATATATATATATATATATATATATATATATATATATATATATATATATATATATATACACTTTATTAAGCTATCATGTGGGGAAGGGGAATTGAGTTTTTGTTTTTTTTTTTTTATTTCGCTTTTCACATATTGGGCCTTTGAAGTGCAAATGGGATTTTCGATATAGGGTTTAGTAGTAGGAAACAAATTACCAATTCTGTAGGCTTTATTTGCTTGTTTCCATTTTTATGGCTTTATTTGTGGGAAAGAACAATAAATTTTAATTTTTAGGTTAGGTTTGTAGCTCTTGCCTTTTATCTTATCATCTCTATTAATTGTGTAAAACCTAAAGACAAAAGTGTAAACCTTGATAGTAGTTGAATATTTTTTCTTCAATCATTAATGAGGTTTGTCTTCACTTTTGAGAGATCCTTGGTCCAAGCACTACCTAAAGAGACATAGAGGTGGAAAATCATGTCTATTTCTTTATGCTTCTTTATTACCAATTTGAAGAATGAAAGTATCACTTTCTCCATTGTTTTTAGAAAATATTACACGTATATCATCTCATGTCATGTTAAATTGTACTAGCCTTTTTAATTTAAAAATAAACATCTACCTTCTTTATATATTTAATTTTGAAAATACCCTCTTGGATATTTAATAAAATGACATTCCCCCTCTAGTTTTAAAATAAACAGTCACTATACTTATAAATCACATTCATCTATCCTATTATGTTAATAAAATTAAACACATTTCTTATTTCATTTAAAAATAATATATTGATTAAAGCTTATTTAAAAATTGAAAAATTTATATGAATTAAATAACTTAAATTTTATATATTAATATTGTAACATCTCAATTTTAATAGTTTACAAGTGATAAAATAGGTTTATGATAAATAAAATATATTGTCTCAATAATATATGATGTTAATATAGTTATCTAAAAAAACTGTAATAACAAAATATATCTAAAGCAATTAAGAAGAACCACGACGACGAAGAATACTTTACAACATCACCATCCTCCACTAGAAATGTTTGAACACCTCATTTGCTCACACCAATAAGGTGATCATTACAAAATAAACAAATAAACACATAAAAGAATAAAAAAAGAAATAATATGGTAAGCTAATGTGCAAAAGAAGTTTCATAAAATAAACATAGAAATATCATCATACATCACTCATTCAAAAAATAATCATATTACATATAAAGACTCAATCTATACTCAATTATTCAAATAAAACATTGATGTGAAATCTCGAGGGTCTTGCACTTGTGGTGACCTCTACTGCTCTGTAAGGTCATTATCAATGGGTTTTACCCTACCACACACAATGTTAGTCCGTCAACATCTTTGTCTAAGGTAAAGCCTCTAAACTAGGACCTCCTTCACATCTCACCACATACCCCATTTTACTCTACTTGAGCTTGAATAGTTATTAGAGCGACAAGATAACCTCAAACGTTTGGACTTCCACATTAATGCGTATACTAATGAAACATCACCATAGAATCTCCTCAAGAGATCAATGGAATTACGCTAAACACATACAATACTCATCCTCATTATATTATCATACATGAATATACACCATGATACTATTAAACTTACATAAACTACATTGTATTCTATCTCAAACAGTCAAAGAAGAAGAGAATTTCAAACATACACCATGGCGCTCATAGGTGGCGTCCAACATTATACTTCTTGCAAAAGGTGACGCTCAACACTCATAGGTGCGTTTAGTTGCATTTTCTGGCGCTCAACACCTTAAAGCTAAAATGCTCCAAACTTAGAGTACAAGGATGATGCTTAACAACACCTTGGCGTCGCATAGTGTCAAACCATTCACAAAACTAGAACTCAACGTCACCCTAGCACCGCTCGACACTATCCCATTCGCAAAATATGACGCTCAACATCATTTTAGCACCACTCAACACTATATCAAATATCATACCTATATTTTGTACTTTTCAAGAGAACTTATACTTGTCAAATTGATCAAATGGTCACTCTTTTCTCAGTAAATTAGCTCAAATAGTTTTAAATATGAAAACTTGTACCATATAACCAATTGCTTAAATGAAAATCAAATCCAAACTGTTGAGATTGCTGAGTATTATTCAACTTATATCTTTGTGTTGATCATTGCATACCACTATATTTGATATGTGATTTTATCTCTGTAGGCAAAATATGAAGTTTTGGAAATGAAAAAAACACAAGCACCTAGCTTCGGTTATTTGCGTTTTAAAGTATGGCAAAACAGCAAGTTTTAAGTCGATTACATTATTGGTTAAATTTATTAAAACTCATGTGTTTGCACAATTATTTTTCAAGAGTGCTATGATGTATTTCAAGAAGAAATTTTTTCAAAAATATTCTAAGTGCTTTTACTTAATCAATTGTTTCAAGAAAAGTTTAAAAACTGTGTTTTGCGAAAAGGATTAAAAAACTTACATTTTCATACAACACCAATTCACCTCCCCCCCTTTTGGTGTAAGAAACGAAACACTTCTTTTTTAACAATTGACACCAGAGCTGGTTTTCAAAAGATATTTGAAAAAAAATCGATTAACTTTTCTATCTAATCGATTTGATCCTGAAAATGACTTTCACTTCTCAAACTATGAGGAAAAGTGAATATGCTTTTGAACTCATGCATGTTACTTGTAATGCTATGTGTAATTCCATTACTGATGGCTTTTATGAGTCTCTTGAAACAGGTTTCTTGCGAAACAAGAAAAATGGCGCAAATGGGCTGGAATCCAGAGCTGAAAGGATAAACATGCAGACTAGAAAATTCACCAAATTTCTCAACAAGAAGAAAGGTGACGAGCATTAAAGTGATGACAAAAAGAAGATCAACTAAGAACATCAGGCAGAGACTAATCTTATCATGATGGCCAAGTCTGAACCCATGAAAGTGTGTCTGGAACAAGAAGCAAAGGGATCCATGTGGTATCTGGACAACGGGTGTTCAAGGTACATGACAGAAGATCCAACAAAATTTACAAGCATCTCTTACAAGACTACAGGTCATGTCACATACAGTGATAACAACAAGGGTAAAATAATCAGCATTGGTAAAGTTCAAACTCCTTCTGCATATGAGATTGATAATGTACTGCTTGTTGAAGGATTAAAACATAACCTGCTTAGTATCAGTCAATTATGTGACAAAGGATTGAAAATAACATTTGAACCAAAATACTATTTGATAAGCAATGGTTCAACTGATAAGTTGTTATTGATAGGACATAGATACAACAATATATACATAATCGATTTTAGAAAAACTTCTTTCAAAACTTTGTATGTCATATGACTAAAGAAGATGATGCACAGTTATGGCACAAAAGACTAACTCACATTAACATGGGTCAGTTAAAGAAATTGGTATCTAAAGATCTTGTTATTGGTCTTCCAAATATTCGTTATGCTTCTGAAAGATTATGTGATGCATGTCAAAAAGGAAAGCAAACAAGAATCTCCTTTAAAAACAAAAGAGAAATGTCCACTACCAGACCTCTTGAATTGTTGGACATGGACTTGTTTGCTCCTTCCAGAGTTAGGAGTCTCGGTGGTAATTTATATGGTTTAGTGATTGTTGATGACTATTCTCGTTACACTTGGACTTTCTTTATTTCTGCCAAGAGTGAGACTTTCAGGGTGTTCAAGAAATTTGCTGCTGTAATACAAAATGAAAAGGAGCTCAGAATAAAATCCATCAGAAGTGATCATGGCAAAGAATTTCAGAATGAAGTGTTTGATGAATATTGTGCGGAAATGGGAATCTCTCACAACTTCTCTACACCAAGAACACCTCAGCAGAATGGAGTTGTAGAAAGGAAGAATAAAGCATTAGAAGAACTGGCGAGAACCATGCTAAACGAAAGGGACTTACCGAAATACTTCCGGGCAGATGTTGTCAATACAACATGCTATGTACTGAACAGAACTGTGATCAGGTCATTGCTGAAGCTGACTCCTTACGAGCTATTCAAAGGAAGGAAGCTTAACATCACACATATATGGATCTTCGGATGTAAGTGTTTTGTTCTCAATAATGGTAAAGAAAATCTTGGTAAGTTCCATTCCAAAGTTGATGAGGCTATTTTTATTGGTTACTCTCTCACAAGTAAAGCTTATCGAGTATATATTAAAAGAACTATGTGTGTTGAAGAGTCTGTACATGTTGCGTTTGATGAACATATTGATATTGCCTCTAATCAAATGCATTGTAGAAAGTCTATAGGTGCAGGTGATTCTGTTGGAGAGGAAGAAACTTCTGAAACTGCAGTTGATCCTCCCAGAACTGAATCGATTAAGGAATGGAAAGTACCAAGAAATGTCTCGACAAGCAACATCATTGGTGATATCACAAAAGGAGTTTCCACCAGGCGGCAACTTAATCAATTATGCATGAATGTAGCTTATGTTTCTAAGATCGAACCCAAAAACATTGAGGCTACACTTACTGATGAAAATTGGATGATAGCAATGCAAGAAGAGCTGAATCAATTCAAGAGAAATAATGTATGGGAATTAGTTCCGAGAACAGGAATTCAGTAGGTGATAGGCACCAAGTGGGTATTCAGGAACAAGAGGGATGTTAAAAGTGCCTTCTTAAACGGGTATATCAAGGAAGCAGTCTACGTAGAACAACCACCAGGTTTCCAAGACTATGAGCATCCAGATTACATTTTCAAACTTATAAAGGCCTTGTATGGATTGAAACAAGCACCAAGGTTATGAGCGTCTAAGTGAATTTCTGATAAATAAGGGATTCACTAGGGGTAAAGTTGATTCAACCCTTTTCATTAAGAACTCCAAAAATGATAGACTATATGTATAAATTTACGTTGATGATATAATATTTGGTTCAACTTATCCTGCTCTATGCAAAGAATTTTCTAAGACAATGCAGATGAGTTCAAGATGTCCATGATGAGAGAACTCAAATACTTTTTGGGACTTCAAGTTAAGCAGAATGAGAATGGCATCTTCATTCATCAATCAAAATACTGTACTGATTTGTTGAAGAAATACAAAATGCTGAACTGCAAAGAAGCTGCAACACCAATGATAATGTATAGAGGTATGATCAGATCCTTATTATATTTGACTGCTAGTAGACCATATATCATGCATAGTGTTTGTCTCTGTGCTAGGTTTCAGTCTCAACCAAAAGAATCACATTTAACAGCTGTGAAAAGAATTTTAAAGTATTTAAAAGGAACCAAAAGTCTTGGACTGTGGTATCCTAGTGGATCAAACATTTTTCTTGAAGGATACAATGATTCAGATTTTGGGGGCTGTAAACTAGACAAAAAAAACACTAGTGGTACATGTCATTTGTTAGGATGTTCTTTAGTTTCCTAGCATTCAAAGAAACAAGCTTGTGTGGCACTATCTACCACAAAAGCCGAGTACATAGCTGCTGTGCTCAGTCTCTTTGGATTAAGAGCTAGCTAGAAGACTTTGGCATTTCTTTAGATCATATTCCTTTAAAGTGTGATAACACAAGTGCAAAGAGCTAGCTAGAAGACTATCTTGCAGTGAGAGTCATTTGTGTGTCTACATTCCTTAGTGCAACCAGCTTTTCCGTTTGTTGTCTCCCACGCCCTTTTTGTCTTTTTTCACTCATGTGCCAAAAGTAAGCATAAAAAGGAGGGGCTATTGGTGTCCGTGTGCTTCCAAATACTATCACCAAGTGGGCCATTTTTTCTTCACGTGAATCAACCATCACCATACCACTTTTGCTTTCTAAAGTGAATGAATTCCTCTCCACGTGGCACTGCATTCTCCACAGAAATATGTCAATGTCTCTCCTATCTTTCTAAATGAAAAATTGTGCTCCTTTGCTGCCATGAACCAACGCCCCTTCTCCAGAAAAAAAATGTCCGTGAGCTCTTTTCTTTCTCTCAACGTCAGCCTCCTTCTTTACTTCCAGCCACCACCTCTCATGTGGCCTCTCATACCTCCAAGTCTTGCTGGACATAGCAGCTACCAGGCCGTGCGTGAAGATAGCTGCTGGACCGTGATGAGTTGTTGGAATCAATTGTGTGCTGATGTGTGCTTTGGGTCGTGACCATGCTGGAGCGAAAGCCTAGTGGATGCTCACACCTCCTTCTCATGCTTTTTAATTTGTTGGGTGCACCCCTTCATTAAATGAAAGTGAAGTTTCTTTTCTCGGTGGCAGCTTCTCTTTTTCTAAGCACACATGTGCTTTCTTCAGCCAACAAAACACTTTAATCTTTAGGCCGTGACATACTAGAAGCCCAACAAAAAAAATGAAGCTGCTCTCCAAACGAAACTGACGTGCTTTCTTCTATTTTTTTTAGCCAAATCAAACAGCATATTCCAGCTTAAGTCTCCACGGATCAACACATCTTTTTCTATTCAACACAAAATAAATCAATGCAACCTAGCTTCTTCCAAGTAAATAACACCGTGTTCAAATGAATGTTCTTCCAAATTTCCCAAAATGTTATCCAAAATTTTCCCTGCAATTAATAATGAAAATTATAAGCTCAGATAATTCAAATTAATTAAAATAAGAATTTCTGGTCAAATTAAGCACAATTAACAAAAACGGAAAAGTATTGGACATTTAAGCACAATTCCCTGATTAATTCTAGCACAATAAACTAAGTGAAATCGAGAAAATATTGACTCATCATGCATCATCAAAAAAGGGGGAGATTGTTGAGAGAGGGAGCACAAAATTAGCTTAACTCACAATCTGAGTGATATTGTGTTTTTGATGATGACAACACATAATGAAATTAACACATGTTATACTATGTTATACTGTGTTACACATGTTATGTTGTGTTCTGTGTTATACATGCTATATGCTTATGCTTACTGTGTTATATTTGTACAAGCATATTGTGTTGTGTTGATCATTGCATACCACTATATTTGATATGTGATTTTATCTGTGTATGCAAAATATGAAGTTTTGGAAATGAAAAACACAAGCACCTAGCTTCGGCTATTTTGAGTTTTAAAGTATGGAAAAACAACAAGTTTTAAGCCGATTACATTATTGGTTAAATCGATTAAAAGTCGTGTGTTTGCACAATTATTTTTCAAGAGTGCTGTGATGTATTTCAAGAAGAAAAATTTTCAAAAATATTCTAAGTGCTTCTACTTAATCAATTGTATGCGACTTGTATTTGATTATGTTGGTTATTGTTTTGAAAACTGGTTAAATGCTTGACATAACTGTCACAACGGTCATATTTTTAAATATGTTGACCAAGCATTTATTATCAGTCGATTACATTAATTGTACATTCAATTAATTGCTTGATTGCTATTAATCTGTTATAACCGCTAAATGTATTCGATTAGATTAATAGCATAATCGATTAAAACACGTATGATTCAAGTTATATTATATATAGACGCATGATTTGAATTCAAGAAGAGAATAACAATTTTACTCTTTCATATATGCTTTCAGTGATTGATTGAACGTCTTATAGAAGAGAGAAAAGCTCCAAGAATCAAGAACTACCGTGGTGATAAAGTCTTGAAGATTTCTTGAGGAGCAAGGTTCATATACAATGTCTGATCGTTCTGCACAAGAAGGTGCATTCTGTTTGATCAGGAAAAACTTTGGCAAACGCTGAGTGTTGTTGGTTTCCCTGTGGTGTTATAGGAAGAAGAACGTGGTTCTTGACTTTGAGGGTGTCTCAAAGGGGTTGACAGCAGATGAGGATTGTTCTTGCTGCTTGTCTGTTTGTTGTATTGCCTATAGTTAGATTAGTGAGTTAGAGAGGTGATTTACATTTTGACGTGAGGTCACTGTAAAGCTCTTAGTGTAAAAACTCAGATCTATATAGTGCATTGGCTTCTAACTCAGGTTGATTGGAAGGACACTGGATGTAGGCTTGGCCGAACTAGTATAAAAAGTCAGTGTTTGAAATTTCTTATCCCTTCTCTCTGCATTAAATCGATTATACTGTCATTACATTCGATTAAGTGAACTGCTGCATTGCACATATTCTTACTTATGATTCAAGAAAAGTTTAAAGACTTTCTGTTTGCGAAAAAGATTTAAAAAAGCTATCATTTTTATACAACACCAATTCACCCCCTCTTGGTGTGAGAAACGAAACACTTCTTTTTTAACACAAACCTACAGGCTCACAAACCAAACATTCAAACCAAAATTGTCAACTCATCAAAGTTCATCATATAACAAAAACATGTAGTTTATGAGTCCAACCACAAATCATCAAGTCATACTTAATACATAGTTCAATCATCCAATCAATTAACTGTATAAGTTCAACCCAATGCTTTATTTTTGTCTTAGTTGATCCCGATTCGACATTAAAAGTATATTGATTTTTTGCCAATAACCGAATACTTTTGTCTGTAAATACTGCATATTTTATTCCATTCATAAATCTATTTTCTTCCCTAGGAGCCCAAACGATGTGATTGAAAAAATCCTCCTCTATCTATTGCGGGTCGAGGACTCCTCCCCATTCTTCAAAGTCCGTTTCATATTTTTCATAGAGAAATCTCTGATCAACGATAGAATAAGATCCATTTTGAAATTTATTTAAGGGATTCCTTGGTTTGGATCAAAGAAGCAATGTCACCCAATCCTTATCAAACTTACTGTAATTTTTTTCTTTACGTGAGGATCCCACCAGATACAATTCTATATTTCAAGATATACAAAACTTAAAATAGTGCAATTAGCTTCCCTTACCTAAGAGGCATATGAATTTGCTCTAAGGAATTCCAAATCCCTTCAAACTCATAGGACCTAGCCAACGAAACTCCTCTTAACTTGCAGGATGTTCTATTTATACATAGAAATATGACAAGAACAATCAAGACATATCATTATGATTATTGATCAATAGAGAATGACTAAAAAGATGCATGCAAGTAAAAAAAGACTCACATACAACTTATAACAGAAAAAGACTGAAAAAAGAGATAAAACTCAACTTACACGAGGTAGTTCAGATGATAAGAGAGAAAGAACTTTAACAAAAAAGTCACAATAAAACTATTTATATTAAAACTTTTTAAGATTTAAATAATTGAATCTCACTATTTTTCGCTTTAAAATGTTATTTTCTAAATCTTTACAAATACTAGCAATTGTCACTCAACAATAAAAATTTAAAATATATTCTTGAAAATGTTATTTAATATGAAATATGTAGTTTTAAAATATATAATTAAGTTTATTAACTTATTATTATATTTACATACAATTTTATTCAAATATAAATTTAAATAGAATAAGGAATATGAATGCTGTAGTTTATTAAAATTACATGAAAAAATGGATATATATTTTAAAACTAACAAACTTTAATATCATGGATGTAACTTTCTGTGAGATCCCGGTAAATTAGAAGCGTAATTAGGTGTCAAATCAGTATTTATTACGCTGCTGAATCACCTAGTTGCTTCCATAATGAGCCGCGCCACACGTCCCATGCATTAATTGCGCACTGAACGCTGCATGCATGAACGCCACTTGTCACAATGGAAGTTTCTGAAGTCAGAGTGTGTGTGCAGGTGTTGGATCGGGAGACGTTCGTCCGCACGAACGTGGATTTGACAAAAAGAGTTTTCGAAAAACCCCTCCATTCACCTGTATCACTCGTCTTCTTCCTCAGAACCAAACCTTCCATTTTCTCTGATCTCTCTCTAGAACCAGTTGCCCTTCTCTCTTCTGTAACTCATCTTCTTCTTCTCCGATTCACTTTCCAGAACCGTAGGAACGTTCGTCCAGCTGTGATCTTCCGTTTGGACCGAACAGAACTTGGATCGGAACTGGTAAGTCTTCATTTCTAAGCGTCGTCTTTTCTGGTCTCATGCGAACCCTAGTTTTGGTTGCATGCATGGGTTCTAGGTCTGAATTATTTTGATTTCTGGCGTCTTAGATTTACGTGGGAACTGTTGAGCGAAACCTGGGTGTAAGACGTGGTTAGAGGAAACCTAAAATCTTGCTTTTGGAAGTACACTGCTATCCAGGTAAGGGAAGCTTACATATATTTAAATTTATACGTGTATGAGTGTATGAAAGCATGATGTGGGTTGTCTGTATGAAATTTCTGTATACGTGTTTTTCTGGATCTGCATGAACGAACCCTGTTGTGCTGTTATGAATGTTTGCTGATATGATTTCTGGGTTGTTGAACTGCATGCTGGTTGAAACGTATGAGTGATGGATGAATACTATAATGTATGAATCGTTAATATGTTGATTATTGAATATGAATTAATCTGGAAGTGAAAGTATAAAGTTCATCAATTGGAGATTCATTTGAAGTATAAAGTATAAGTTAAATTGTTGAAATCTGGAAAATTGTTAAGGTTGAGAAATCTGCACTTAAATCATGTCTTTGATAAATGACGCTCGTCACTGTACGGTCTTAAACCGTTCGGTTTCCTCTTAAAATAACATAGAATGGGATTCCTTCATTTGGAAAGAATTCTGCTCGTGAACGAGCGTCCCTATTTGGATCTTTGAGAGCGTTCGACCTTATGTCGAGCGTTCGTCCGTTAGAGCGTTCGACCTCATGTCGAGCGTTCGTCTGTGAGAGCGTTCGACCTCATGTCGAGCGTTCGTCCGTTAGAGCGTTCGACCTCATGTCGAGCGTTCGTCTGTGAAAGCGTTCGACCTCATGTCGAGCGTTCGTCCGTTAGAGCGTTCGACCTCATGTCGAGCGTTCGTCTTTGAGAGCGTTCGACCTTATGTCGAGCGTTCGTCTTTGAGAGTGTTCGACCTTATGTCGAGCGTTCGTCTTTGATAGCGTTCGACCTCATATCGAGCGTTCGTCTTTAATATCGTTCGGCCTTATATCGAACGATCGTTCTAAATCGCGCAAGGTCTCCTATCAAGCGCTCGTACAACTGAATAAGTATTTGATTTTAAACAGCGTTCGTCCTGAATTTGAAATAACGTTCGTCCTGATCTCAAATAGCGTTCGTCTATACAGTTAATTAACGTTCGTCTTTTAGAGAAGTGTAATTGAGAATGAAAATGTGATGTTGAGGAAATTATAAAATGGGCGAATCATATATGAGGTGAAGTTATGATATTGATATTTGAACGAGTGTTCCAAGGAGGAACGACTCTGATTTCTATTGGATATTAAATTGGTAAAGTATGACTGTGGATAAGTTAAGACTCGCTGTCCATCTTGATGTTCCGTGATACGCCTCTTCAAGTAGAAGGGGGTATTCATGTGTGGGAACGGCAGGAGGTCCTTAGTCCATAAGTTAACATGGGCGACGTAAGAACGGACTTACCTCGAGTGGCAGCTGTTTGGTGTATCCCAGTTACTACATCACTCGGGTGCAAGGACGCTTGTAACTACACAGATTCATACAGTCCGGACGGTCGGTCTAGCATTAGTATATTTATGTTTGATTGATGTTATGCGTATATGAGTTGATTGTATGATGGTTTGAATAAAAATGTTGAAGTATGAATTTAAATTACGTAAGCTTACCCTTTCGTTTTTCCTTGTGTTGTCCACTGTCCATGTACGTTCGTCCTGTCTTGCAATGATCATCCGTTGTGGATGTGAGCAGATGGTGGTGCATCCCTTGAAGAAATGCTGGAAGAAGAAAATTTGGACGATGCCAATCTGGTGGAAGTTGAAGTAAAGGCCGAGCCTTAGAGCGCTCGTAGATGTTAGGTTGTAGACGTTAGCTCATTTTTGGACGTTCGGTTACTTCTTTTGTAAAACCGTTCGTTCGGATTTATTTTCCTGTTTCTCTGAAACGCTCGTTATTTTGTACTGTAGCCGTTCGGCTTTGACCCTTGAACTCTGTTTAATCTTAAGACTGTTTACTGTACTGTTAATTGTAATTAATCCTGATTTATGGTAATTATGATATTTTGGGATGTTACACTTTTCATAATTTAGTCATTCAAATGATTTTCCTATAAAAAAGTTCTTATCTCTTTTACATTTTTAAGCAATTTTAATTTCTTTATTTTTATTTGAGTATTGGTTAGTAATATGTTATTTTAAAATAAAAATAGAAGAGATGAGGGTAAATTATTTTTAGTTACAAAATAATTGTTAAATTTAGTTAAATATCCTATCAATGTAATTACAATCCAATTACAAACTATCATATGATAAATTTTAAAAGAGGAAAATAAAATAAAATATGATAAATTTTAAAAGTGGAAAATAAAATAAAATTGGAAAGCAAAATCAGATAAAAAAAGAGGAATATTTTTATATGTAATTATAAATATAAGTATTTAAAAAAAACATATAAATATCTATTTACTCATGAAATTTATATTCTAATTAAATAGTATCAAGCTACAATTTACGAATTAATTTCTGTGAAGACATTAAGAAAATTCTTAATTCGCCAAACGTGTGCAACCTGCAAAACGCAGTCGTTTCATGCGACACGATTTGCTTCTGTATCGGTGGTCTTCTTCCTCCGTCGTGATCTTGTTAGGGTTCGCAGAATCGAAGTTTCCCTACATTTCTTCACTTCGCATCCACGTCGAGATTCCTTCGCAGTTTTGTCCGCACAACCCGAGAAATCAACAGTTACACGTGCACTGTACGATATTCTGTTACGTGTCTGTAAGTAATCAGCAGGAAATTGTTTAACCTTCTGAGAAGATCGTAAACCCCTGTGTATAGCGCTGAAGCACTTGAAAGATGCAGAAATTGGGAGATTTCAAACTGCCACATTTCTTCAATTACCCACCCTATTTCACGTAAATTACCTTTTTATGCTTTGCATTTTGTTTTGTTTTTTTTTTTCCAATTATATGAAGAAAGCTTAATTTTGTTTTAGTTACTGAGACCTTTTCATTGCCTGTATTGGATATGTTTTCTGGTTGCGTGTGATATTGTATTATTGTTGTGTGGTTCAATTGTTTTGCCTCTTTATTTGCCAAATCCACTGTTTAGTGCTTCGTGTTTATTGATAAGAGAATTGATAGTAAGACTGTCTTTAACTAGTGGTTGATTATGCCGGTGACCTTGGCTTCTACCTTTCAGTTTGCAGCCAGTAAGAGACACAAGAGAGAAGCAGATACAACTATGGAAAGAGCTTATTTTGGATTATTGTAAAACACAGAAGACATTTGTAATTGCCCTTGAAGAAGAATTTCCTCTATTTGCAAACCATGTAATTGAAAGTAAGCTAAAAATCCTGCTTTTTTGTGTCATTTATGTGAAGTTGACAAGTCCTATGAATGCTTCTCTATCATTTGGTCTTGCTTGTTTCCACGCTTTTGTTTTGTGATTCTTTAAGACTTTTCATCTTACAGGGTCTCTTACTCATGAAGCCAGAGAAGCTTTCCTTTCGGCTTTAGTTTCTGAAGGTATGCTTAATTTCTATCTATGGATTTATTTTTTTTGTAATGGCTCAGAGAAAAATGTTTCAACTGTGTATTCTGGTTTGACAGGCCGTGCGGAATGGATGGATAAAGGACACAGGAAATGTCTTATTCTCTGGCATCGGATTCAAGATTGGGCTGACATTTTAATTCAATTTGTAGGTTTAAATTGCTAGTTTGATAATCACGGCCTGCAATTAGTATTTACTACCTAGTTATTGAATTTGCTTTAATATTTGATTAGGCAAAAGACAATGGGCTGGAAGATGGTGTTGTAACGATTGAAGAAATACGATCAGGGACCGAGTCTCAGGGAACAGGTAATTTGTTAACGCTTATAGGTCCTATAGTGAGCTATACCTTTATTTTTCTTTTTTCCACTAATTTAAACAATGATTACTATAGTGAGCTATACTTAGAGATAGGACAAGTTTGACGATTATGCTGCTTCAATGCATATTGTCTCGGGTTTGAGTATATTTCTAGGACTTTATAGTCGTTCTTTTGCTAGGTATTTCTAATAATATTGTTACTTCTCAATTTGTTTCCAATCAATCTGGTTGAATCGGACCTTTTGAATATTTATGTGGTTCTGGAGGTAGAGGGAAGGATCGAACTTTCAGTAAATATTTCTTCCCCTGTATTTAGATTCAATTCAATTTAGTATAATATGAAAGCAATCTTGGCAGAGATTCAGTATGCCAAAAGGGATTTTTGGATATGATTTGTGGTAAAAGAATTCATTAAGTCTTCATTTATCTTTACATTTTTTGTTGCTTTTGAAATAGTGTTTAGAGAAGTTTATGTTCTATTTTTATCTTACTTAAGGGTGATTGCAAAATGTGCAAGCAATGGAACAGATAGAAAAACAACTAAAACGGAAAGATACGCATGTGGTGGTTTACAGATTTTGAGCTCTGAATTTTTCTTAATCTAAAACCAATTTAGTTAGTTTCAATTTTGTGATTTGGTGTTGTCTTAATATTTCAGTAACCTATACTGAAATATTATGTTGACTAACGGTAAAATAGTCTTAACCTTTTATTTTTTATTTATTTTTCTTTTCTGGTGATTAAAGGAAGTATATTGTCTTGAACCTCAGACCAATAGTGCTATTGCTGAAGCAAAGGTTTAGACCAACAAATAGACAACCTTTGATTTTTATCTTTAAATAATTTTTTAAGTTGTTGAAACTAAAAGAAAAATAAAAATTTAAAAACGCAAAACAAAAGACATTTTCTTCTCAGTGTGAATGGTGTTTTTAGACTGCTGTGGATGTTTGTTAAATCGAAAATAGTGTCCTTGGACGTGGCTTCCTCTATTTAAGAAGGTTAAAAAAAGCTCATAAAGTACACTTCTTCCCTTCAGAATCAGAAGTACCCTTGTAAACCACCATAATATGTCTTCTAATTTCTAAAGATGTATGGTAATTGAACAACCCTTATCCAATTTATTATGATAGATGCACCCCAGTAGGTAACTTTTGCCAATTTTCCGCTTCATGATGATTTTTTCAATCAGAATCTATAAATTCTAAACGTTGGCAAACTAATAGCAGTAAATTTTTTGACTTTGTACTGATATTGTCCAACCCTTTGTGTTTACGTGATCAGATAATTGTTTGAGAATGAATTGTTACGACAGTAACTGTCGATATTGTGAAAGATCATGTTATAATTTTTGTTCCTAATGTTGAGAGTGGTTTCTGTGGTTGCTGTACTGCTGACCAAATATGCTTGAGAATGGGAGCGCGGACAAATTCAGAGAAGAGGAAGATGACACCTCTTCATTTTGTTTTAAACTCAGAAAATTCGAAAATAAGGAAAAAAAGTAATTGGAAAATGAAAAGAATTATAAATGTTTAATATTAAATATAAATCAATGGAGATGATTTTACTTAATCAATTAACCCCTGGTGAATAAAATGGAATCGGTCGTGTTAAAAGTTGAGTTTTCGCTTGCAAAAGTTTTACGGTTGAAAGGGAGATTGTTGTGAAAATCAATCCAATTTTTCCTAACATTAATACAAGAAAGTTAAAAGCCAAGAGATGCATTCGAAGTGGATGGTGAATCTATCTTGACTCTTGAAAATCTCATTCATTATAATAATGAGACGCAGATGAAGAGGTTGGAAAGTAAGGCCCACTAAGTCTTATTTATAGGAAGCCATGAACCTTTACCATGTAAATATATCATGTGAAGATGATACACACAATTTAGAGAGAGGAGGTCGCCTCCCTAAATTAAAGGGGGGTGGTTTTGTAATGGGGGAGGGTTTCTCAGGTTTGCCCAGAACATTTGTAATGTGATGTGATATAATGAATACTTTTGAGACAATTTTGCGGACGGTGGCAAGAGTTTCATGTCGTTTTATGTTTTTTCTTTGTTTTTGTGTCCCATACCTCTGATCCTCTTTATGTGAGAGGGGAGATTCTTCCTCATAATGGTATCAAAGTTAATGGTTTGGCTTGGTGACTTATTTAATTGAGTATATTGGAACTGATGGTGGATCCAAGCGGGGATCTTTGTGCCAAGTCTTGGTGACGGAAGCCCAGCGATGTGTCTTGGTAGTTTGATGGAATACAAATCTGTGTCGATAGTCTTCTTGAAACGGGAGTCAAAGGGGCGTGGTGTCTTGAAAACTAAAAACAGTGCAAGGACAAGTAGTGTCATCATCCATTCCCAGGGATTTTTAAGATCGAAGATATGGTGATGAGTAAAGCTAGTTTGGGAGCGAAAGCATGATTTGTGAGAAAAAAAAATGTGAAAATGGTTGTTTGGGAATTTTAATTGAGGGAGGGATTATTGCGAAAATCAATCCAATTTTTCCAAACATTAATACAAGTGAAAAGCCCATAGATATATGCTTCCAGGTGTTAATATTTTGACCGAAGTTGGTTCTCTTTGTTTTTTATATTCTGCAGAGCTTCATGGAATAGATCGAACTATTTTGAATCGTGCACTGAAACTATTGGAGCAGAAAGGAAAGCTTGTGGTCTTTAAAGGAACTTCAGCTGACGATGAAGGAATTAAATTTTCTATATAATTTTGTGTATTACTCCATTGAATTTCGGTGGATCTTACATTTGTAATCAACAATAGAATTCTTTGCTGTCTACTTGATGAGTTTGTTGATGTTCAAGAGCAAGCTGTAGTTAATTGCTATCAATTTGAATCTTGGAAGCTTCCTTGTCTTAACTAAGCATGATATTAGTTAAAGTCATACGGATAATACTCACCTTATACTCGTTATGTGATGAAATTTTTTGCAGGAGTATATATACAAAAAATATAGATATGAGTATAGGTAATATTTGTTTTTTTTAAAATGGGATTAGAAACGAGGATGAATATGTACATATTCATTTCGTTTTCATCTCGTCTTAATCTTATACTTTGTTCTCGTTTTTATCATCGTTTTTTTATTATTACTAAAATATTTATTAGTTATTAGGTAATATATATATATATATATAATATATATATATAGTTTCGTAGTATTTAGTTTTGTATTATTTTTTTCTTTTGCTTAAGATATTTTTTATTTTTTATTTTTTTAGTTTGTCTTATATCTATGAAATTCACACACATTTTCAAAGTATTTTTTGTCTTATTCTAATTTTGATTAAATATTTTTTTTATAATTATATCGTCAATTTCAATTATCAAGTAATCTTTTTGTTATCTTTTATCTTTATTTTTTTTATTTAAAAAGCTTTTTGTTTCACTTAAATAACTTTTATCTTTTCTGACTAATTTAATATCTATAAAGTTTTTTTTTGTATTTTTATGATATTTTTTATCTTATTGTACTCTTAAATATATATATATATATATATATATATATATATATATATATATTTTAATTTCATATTAAATCATTCTTTGGACATATGAAATTTTTACTTTTTAATATGTTTATGCATTATTTTTATCATATAAAATATTGTTTTAATGATTTTTATATAATTTTTATTATTTTTTAATTCATTCTCATAAATATAAAAATATTTCATTTACTATAATATAATAATTTAATATATTATCATGAAATTCAAAATTTATTTCTAAATTCAAATTATTATTAGTTCAATTTTTTCTATGTATGATTTAATTTAAATAGTATATTATAATCTTTATTGATGTATTAAAATCAAATTTCATTATAATTTAAAAGAAGAGAGTAAAAATTTGATTTTGTTTTTATAATTTTAAAAATATTTTTTAACTTTATAAATTTTATTTCATTAGAAGACCATCATTTAGGGTAATTTTTTTTTTCAGTTTCACACCTTTCTTGATCAATGCTTTATTTTGTTTGATGTTAATATTATTGAATGACTCTTGGTGAAGACAAAGTTGATTGATGTTTAATACTGTAGTGATCCTAACAGGTGCTAGTTCTTTAGTGTTGGGACAATTTTTCTTCAAAATTTCGTATCCGTTGAGATTGTTTCCAAAATTAGTCATATTCCTCTAAATAATCTTCAATTATGTGAGCACAAAAACAAATATTTGTTCGAGATCTCAATAAAGTCAGTAAAATTCATTTGTTACAATTACCTTCTTTTGCATCAAAGGAGATATGATCTCTTGAAGAAATTTATCCGGGGAGGAGTGGCAAAATCATTTTGTATGGATGTATTCACGGGTGACAAAAGATCAGGTCGAACAAGGATAGGGGTGTTGCTCCCTCCACCACCCCAAGTGCTCCTGTACCTTCCCACTATTTTCTTTTATTCTAAAAATACTCTACACTTTCTCACTATTTTTTTTATTCCAAAATTACCTTACACCTCCCCACTATATTCAATAATCTTTCTCTTTCCACATTAATGGAGCATTCAGATGGTTGAGATTTAAACTTGTGATATATTGTAAAATTTTATTTACACTTTCCCTGAAATAATGATTCAATCTTATTTTCACTGTTCAATATATTTTTTTTTCTTCAAATCACTTAATAAATGGTAAAATTTTGTTCTAAATTTCTAGAAAAATGTTTATATATGTGTGTTTTTTTTACATTTAATATTTATAATTTTTAACATTATATTATGTTTTAACTTACCGACCTGTTTGACTCAAATAACTTGAATAAAGTATTTAATTTATTAGATAAATAATATAAAAATATTATTAAATACTTAAAATATAAAAGAAAAGTTATTTGTTAAAGATTTGGTATTTATTTAGTTCTTTCGTCATTATAAAGTTAGTATATAATAATAATAATATATTATTTACTATTAATATTATTATGTTTATTATTTTGTATTTGCATCTAACCTTTAAGTTTATAAAATGGAAGTGGTAGATGCACTAATATTGAAGTTTCCTCTCAATTTTATATTTTGCAATATATCACAAGTTTAAATCTACTCCATTAATGTTATGCTCCATTAATGTAGAGAGAGAAAGAGAAAGATTGTTGAGGATAGTGGGGAGGTGTAGGGTATTTTTGAAAATAAAAGAAAATAGTGGGGAGGTGTAGAGTATTTTTGGAATAAAAGAAAATAGTGAGGAGGTGCAGAAGTACTTGGGGTGGTGGAGGGAGCAACACCCCACGTATAGTGCCTAGTTGTTACTCGTCCGCTATCCACGCGGATACATGTTTAAAAAAATATCCGCAAGTATTTTAAAACTCGCAGATATCTGCAAATATTTAAAAAATATATTTTTATAAATTTTTAAAATAAAATTTGAATAAAATTACAAAAAAAATATATAAAATATAATATAAATTAAAATTTAATTTTAATTAAATTTAACCTAATAAAATATAAATTAATTTTAATTTTAATTAAATTTAACTTAATAAAATAGAAATTAAAATTTTTCTTTTATTTTTTGCGGATAGCGAATATCCATGGGAACATATAGTATAATACTCGCACTTGACCCGTTCATAAACATATATTAAAATACTCGCTACCCATAATGCTTGGGTAATAAATACCCACGGGTACCAACTATCTATCGCGGATTTTATCCGCGGATACCCGCAAATCCGGATTGTTTTGCCATCACTAGATGTATTCTATTAACAAAAAGTGATAAACTCTTTATAAACCTAATCTTTAAAAGAAACTTGATGTGGCTTGAAAGCATTTGGATCACTGGAAGACAATTCTTTTTTACCAAGGATTCTACGAATTTTCCTTCTCTTCGTTAAAGGATATAAGAAGAGTTTTAGATATTGGAATTTGGAATTTATCTTTGTATTTTTCATGTTTTTGGTTGGACAAAGGAATTTGTCTTTGTACATATGAAACTCAAGAAAACTTCGTTGAGTTTGTATACATGGTCTTTGAATGATTACACTTGTAATTAACACATCTTTATCTTTGAATGATTACACCATGAATAAGTCTCATGAACTTTTTTTCTTGTATTTTATTGGATCTTCATTTGTTATCTAAATTACCTAACCAAATTTTAGTGAAAAGACAAAGATTTGTGTTTATTGCTCATGTAGAGTATGAGAAACTGTCTCTATTTGTTTAGAATATAAAATGATTGGTCATGATTTATCTAATTATAGAAGACTACAAGATGTCAAAGTTAATTCTAGTAGAGAGAAAAAAGTTGATACAAAAATACAACATTATCATCCTAAGGGTGACACTCTTTCTTCTCAAGATTCAGTTCTTGTGACTTAACCTTCTTCGGTGGTGTAACTATGATGGAACCTATAACAGGTTGTGGTGGAGTTTGTGGTAAAGCCTATAGTGGAGCTTGTGCTGCAACCATCGATGTAGCCTGAGGTTTAACCTATAGTAAAACTCGTGGTGTAGCTGTCAACGAAAATTGAGGTTCAACCTAAAGGGTAGCAACCAGTACAACCTGCGTTGGTTAAGTCTATTTGATGAAGCCTATTTCTTAGTCACAATGTGTTGTTGTTTAGCCTCATAATACTCGTGCCTTGAATGAATATTCTTTTATTAATAACTAGGATGTTTTTAGTGGTAGTGGGACAATGGAGTTTAATTCCTAAGTTGATATACCTTCTTTGGAGGTTGACACACATTGTAAATAGTTTGCAGAACTTACAATAATTTGATTTACATTATAGTAATTCTATGAGAGTTCCTAATTCTTTAATAACTAAGGAAACTCATCCGGCAAAGGAATTCAAATTAGCTTTTAAATGAGTTAATATTATTCATTAAGAGAAAATTCTAATACTCAAAATAGATGATGACCCATTCAAACTACTTGGAAACCCCATAAAGGTAGACCATCTAAGAGAGTTAATATTAAATCCTTCAAAATAAAGACTTCTAATAAGAACTAATATGTTTTAATAAAATGTGGCTTTTAGGTACAAAAGACTCCATGTTTCACGTATTTGATATCACTTATTGT
This sequence comes from Vigna angularis, assembly GCF_016808095.1. Lineage (NCBI taxonomy): Eukaryota > Viridiplantae > Streptophyta > Magnoliopsida > Fabales > Fabaceae > Vigna > Vigna angularis. The sequence continues at coordinate 11,635,504 of NC_068979.1, forward strand.
ACCGTATGATTAGACGATCACTCAGCGAAACCGACCGAATGAGAGCGTCAGAGGGAACCAAATGGCCAAAGAGGAGGGGAAGCCGAGTGGACATTCCTTAACGCTAAGCACCCTTAAATACCACCTCAAATCAAGATTATAGGTAAGCATTGCTTAGTGGTTTTGGGCCATGATTGAGCCGCGATTAGGGTTTCACTAATCTGAGACCCATTTTGAAACCTATAGATAAAGGTCAAAGGTAAGAAAGTAGGTGGATTCATTATTATGAATTTAAGATTTTACTCTGACTCCGATCAGACCAATTACTGACTTAAGTATCAAAATGCCTTTAACAGGTATCTCAAACGGTTTGGAGCATGGATAAAAAAGGACTTGGACTAAGATAAAGATAGTTACCTAAGCTATTTCAAAGCAAAGTGTAAAAACGTGTTTGTAAAGATCTCGACACTTATCAATTTATTTCATTTGCTGATGATACTAACTTATGGAGTTTAAAGTTTCTCACATTCTTTGTGACGATAACATAATCATTTTTTTTCTTCATAAAAAACATTATAAGTTCAGAATATTTTTTATAATAGGTCTTGGTATATGTTCTATGAGGTGTAATTTTTTTATCGTGAGTTTGATATGACACTCTGTGTTTTGTTCACATTATTCTTTATTTTTATTTTAATAAAATTTTCATGTTGGACTTTAAGATATCACCTAAGATATTAAAGTTTATTGATACCTAACATAAACTTATTTAAGAACTTTATTTCCTTAACGTTTTCAAAATTAATTTTTATTTTGGTTGTTAAAAATTTTATTTACCTGTAATCGCGTAATATTTTATTTCACTTTTATCTAATTTTTATTTAATACTCTAATTTAAAATCTATACAATTATATATATATTTTAAATATTTAATATTAAATATATTTATTTTGTATTTAACATTTGATATTATAATGTTTCTTTTTTTCATAATTTTTTTATAAAAGTTAATTAATTGATATTGAAATAGTAAAAACATATACCCGTTACTAAGATATAGAAATAAGTAAAAAGATTTATACTCATTATGTATATGGATAAATTTTTACTTTGGAAATGAAGATGAAATAATAAAATAGTCTTTGCCCTCTCCCATTACGTATGAAAGATTTTTTAATTTTTTATTTTGTAGAGTTGGATATATGAGCACTTTCCTACACTGAGAAGGGGGTGTCAGGTGTCTTCGTACGAGGAAGACATACTACATGCCGCTCAGTGGGACTCACTGAAGCAAGACAAAGATTCAATTGTTGAGTGAAATGTGTCTTCATGATCAAAATATGACGGATCACACTTTATAGGCCTCTATGTTCTCTGAAGTTTTTTCTTTTGTGCATCCTTCGTCTTGACTTTATGCAATGGAGGTATCATATATGTCATTGCAGGACAATCAACGTCAAGTAACTTTTGTTTAATCGTCACTTTACCTCCAATATCAACCTCTTTAAATCGTTCTTCAACCATATGAAGCTCATGTTGTATGGATAACTCTGGTTGCGATTCATTTGATACAATATCTGAAATACTCAATCTTGTCCACATGACATGAAATTCAGCCAAAGGAATGACATCAGGGTCATAACATGCTAATTCACACGCACAGGGGACACCGTAGGTCCATCTAAGTATGCATCCACATCTTGCCTTATCCAGTCCTATATGTTGTACTCGTTGTAATTCTTCACCAATTAGTCCCAAAGCATACGTGGATACTCGTCCAAGAAGTCTTCTGTACCTTATTCCTTTATAACCTTCCCTCATAAGATTGAAACTTTTTTCGAATGACGCTTTAATCTTATTATGTTGCAAGATAATAACGTTGTGAATGGCATCCTAGCAAGACCAAAGATCTCCCATACTGTTTTCCAATATTTTATTTAGGCTCTAATGAGCAGACTCGATCTTGACAAAAATAAATCAACAATATTATCAAATATTAAAATATTAAATAAACTAATATAACATTAAAACATATTTGTTCGTTGTTGTATTCCCTAAATGCATTACGTTGTTTGTCCATGCCTTTACAAAGTAAGTATTGTATATAATCCAAGTATTATTGACATATTTAAAGAATAAAGGCTATGAACGACAAGTGTATTCAAGGTGATTGGCATAGTCATCAAACATAGACTGATCTATGACGTTATCCCATGCTTCCATTACTACATCCCATGTTTCAACACAATCAACTAACATTTTAAACTTCGCTTTGACATTTTTGAAAATATGGAAGCGATATAACAACTGATATCACTCAGGAAACACATTGGCGATGAAATTTGATTAAAGACAAGTCTTTATCGCTGACTATGACTTGTGAACACTGATAGTGACATATTTTACCATGATTTCAGTATTGAATTAGAGAAAATATCAACTCTTTCTTATCCTTTTTGCCTTGTAAATCCTAGTTTTCTTTTAGTTTAATAAGTGGTTTCATCTTAAGCTTTAATTAGATAAATTGATCATTAACCCCTTTATTTACACACTTAAATTAGTTGGAAGAAGTCTCTACATCAAATGAAGGTGCTGGAACCAAGGAAAACAGGAAAATAGAAAAAATATGAAGAACTAGAATTCTGCTGAAGCTAGCTCGGGCGCCCTTTTTCCATGGGCGCTGGAGCGCTAGTGCATCAGGACTGGACCGCGTTGGGGCGCCCCCTGCATATGGACGCTGGAGCGCCATTTTGCTGAATGTTGCGCGCTGGAGCACGAACTCAAGCGTCCCTGCTGCTGATTTGGCAGATTGGGTTTATTTAACCCCAAAATGGAAGGGCTTCAACATCTTTGGCACCCCAGACACATTCTCTCAATTGGAGCTCTTGGAGGCGAGCTAGGAGCTGTGGGAACAATCCTTCTTCATCCTTGGGTCTTCCTCCTTCTTCCATTTCACCATTTGTAAGCTTAAGCTCTGATAATAGTTGAAAAACCATTACTTTTATACTTAATTTTGATACTAAACACACTTTTTTTGACTTAGAAGCTTGCTTGAACTCATGTTTTTGTTTTAGTTTTGTGAATAAGTGAGTAGAGGATATACTTAATGATTTTATCACTAAATTCCCTTAATTTTGTAGGTTATTGATATGATTTGGAAGAAGAGCAAAAGTACCAAGGAGTTGGAACCTAGAAAGGACAGATACAGTACCAGACCGAACGGTAGGATGCGGGAGAATCCAAACCGAACGATTAATAACCCAGACCGAACAGTTATTGAGACTGACCGAATAGTCAGATAGAGGAGAAGACAGAGGTCGAACGATGTGAAGGTGGTAGGACTAGGCCGAACGGTGTGATCAAGAAAGACAATTGCCGAACGGTGTAACTAAGGACCGAACGGCTGCAGAAAAACATAGACAAACCGAACAGTTTGTGAGAGGAGAAGCTGAATGAAGTGGTAGAAGACATGCCGAACGGTCAACAGTGTAAGACCGATCGGTCAAAAGTGAAACCGAATGGTCATGCGTCATTTGAGTGCTGCAGCAACCGCTGAGTGCCACTTAGGGCGCTGAGCGCCAACGACGTGGGCTTGCACCTATTTTATGTTATTTTTATGTTCTATTTAAGGACTTGCACGTCCTAGGGATTGTATCTTTTGATGGCTTGAGCACAGAAACACACTTTTCACCCCTTGGGGGTAGATTTGGGGATATGACAACTCTCCTCTTCTCTTTCTAGGGTTTTTCTATCTCTTCCATTCTTTCATTCCATTGTTCATCTAGTTCTTCCATGACGATGGAGAACTAAACCTTATTTTGTTGTTGGGAAAGATGTAACCTCTTAAACTCTCATGTATTGAATTGATTCTTGATTATATATGCTTTGCTTCATTAATTGTTAGGGTTTTTCCTCTTTACTCTATGCATGCTTTGTTTAACTCATTCAATTGCATGATCATTGATTTTGTCGATATGGACACATACGGGGAAATCTAGAACTGGGAAAATTCTCTCGGAAGCAATATTACCTAGACATAGGAATAGGAGGATCGATTGCCTTTAAGCTTCTGTGCAAATATAATGCATGATTAATTGCTAGGGAGACAAGACATTGTGAACTAGTGATTATGATTAGGCTTTCTTCACCGAGACATCGGGTCTAAGGTAAATTAGAAAGTGACATTAACATTAATGAAGAAAGATGAATTCATATATGCGTGAGAGTAAATTAGGTGAAATCTAAACCCAACAACAATATCATCAACTTCATCCATTCATTCTTGTGTTTAGCCTCAATTGATCAAATTGCATTCATGTTTATTTTATTGCATTTGCATCCAAAAACCCCAAAATTTGTTCTTTAGAGTCTTAATTAGTTGAGTAATCACATAATTGTTTAGTGCCATGAGTCTCTTGGGAAACGATACTTGGTCTTACCATTTATTATTACCTGATACGATTCGGTACACTTGCCGAGGTCTTAACAAGTTTTTGACTCCGTTTTCGGGGATTAAAAATTTGTTTATCAAGCTCTCCATGACAATGGAGAGCTAATTTCATTCTTGTTGGGGATTGATGTAACCACAGATCTCTTGTGTAAATTACAGTTGATTTGAATGATTATATGCCTCTTTCATTGATTGTTAGTGTTTAATTCCTTCTCTTAATGCTTGTTGTGAAGTTGTTACCCATGACATGAGTTTAGGGTTTGCTTGATATTGGGAAATCTTGTGTGAATCTAGAATTGGATTAAACACATAAAGGAAATTGTATCTAGGGATAGAACTAGGTCCTTTGGTTGTCTTGAATCTCAATTCTTAAAGCGGACGAACTTTTTAGGTTTTCCAAGGGATTTGAGTTTAAGAAGTAAGTTTAGGCTCTCTCTACCAAGGGATTGAGTTTGAGTAAATTAGAAGATTGACATTGGCTAATTAATGAAGAGGAAGTGATTTTTCATGCATAAGAGTGAAGTAGGTGAAATCATCCCCCAACAATACCATTTCATATAATTTCTAATCTTTCCACTCCTAAGTGTTTGAGTTTCCAAAGTTCAACTTTTACCATTCTTGCATTATATTTACTTTAATTGCATGAAAAACCCAAAAACATGGAATCATTCTTTAGTCTAAGTTAGTTAGAAACGATACGATTGTTTAGCGACACGAGTCTCTTGGGAAACGATATCTGGTCTTATCGATTTTATTACTTGAAACGATTTGGTACACTTGCCAAACTCTCAACAGACACCCTCATATGTCAGAAATAAACCTCTCAGCCTTTCAAGAGTCTAAGTGAAATTATTTTGTCATTCACTTAATAAGAATGGAAATTCGGTTGAGTAGGTCAACCCACTAGATGTCATACCAACAATCTTTAGCAACAATAGTCGATATTGATTTGTTTTATAAGTTGAATCCATTAACAAAACAACATTAAATGCATTCAATAACTTGATTGCATCAGGATGTGTCCAAAAGAGGTCATTGACAACCTTAGAATCCTTCTCACATATACTCTAATGTAGGTACTTGTCACGATAAAAAATCATCATTAGTTGTTGCATCTCAATTCTCGACCCTCTCAATAAGTATTTATATGTATACCTTGTTGTGTAAACTTGTCTTATTGTAGTTACATTATGATCAATATTTTCTTTGAGAGTCAACAAAATATTTGCAAGTGTTACTTGAGTTTTAGTCATATCAACAAGTCTCCTTGTTTAATAGGATTTATCCTACCAACATAAGGATGTCACACTAAAGTTTCTGCTAAATCGTGGTTGTGGTATCCACATATGACCTACAATACCCACCCATCATCATTACTAGATGGCTTGCCCCTTAACTTGAAAGGAAACTCACATTTTTGGATGCCATATGTATTAGGTTGGACATCGAGTTTGTATTTTCTATATTTTTCACCTCTTTCACATTGTAGCGAGCAACACAAACGTCTTCCTCTGAGATTGATCGATAACTTTATCGGATCTTATAGTAACCACAACAAATCCTAGATCATATGCAATCTTTCTTACCCATTCAATTAAGTTTTCACGAGAGTAAAATATTTTATTTGATGTGAAATTCTTTGTCAGATCTCCCTCGTTAACCTCATTTATAAAACACGAAAAATATGATAGAATCCTAGAATTTATTTGAAAATCCATACCATAAGGATATTCGTCCATTTATACTATAATATCCGATAACATAATATTTATCCCTCAATATCTAATATCATTTATAATAATATAAAACAAATAACATTTTTTAAATAACAATCTAAGAAATTTGAAAAACAAACATTGTTTTTTTCATCATACAAAAAAAAATCAAAAAGTAACACAATATAGTCAACATTTATAATTAAATTATAAAATCATAAACTAATATAATAAAATAAAAAATTATAAATAATCTAATAAACTTAAAAATAAACACCAAAATAATAATACATAAAAGTACCTAAAAACTCATTCAAATTTTTCATATCCATTTTACATACCAATTTTCTTTAAATAAATTAAAATACAATTTATTTTATAATAAAATTTTAACAAAATTTAAAACTAATAGAATAAATTAAACATTTATAATTAAATTATAAAATCAAAAAATAATCTAATAAACTTAAAAATTAAAACACGAAAAGAATAATAATACTTAAAACTACCTAATAATTTTTATAATTTTTTATATGAATTTTAAATAAATTTATATTTATAATAAATTTAAAATATTCATACAAATTATTTTATACAAATTATCTAATTAATCATTTATAAATAATATAATTAAACATTTTAACTTAATCTAATAAACTTTTACGTTCAAAATAAACAAAGTTTAAAATTTTAAAATAATATAATAAAAGATTTTAAAAAAACAAACTTTTACATTATAAATATTAGACTTAATAAACTTTTGGTCGATATTTTCGTAAGCTTTGTTTGATGTGAGACTCATTTTTATTGAATGTTCAATGTAGTCCCTTATATTGTTGCTTCACGACAACGTTGCTCAAAAGCGCGAGGAACTTGAGATTCAGTTTCGCGATTGTAACGTCCCAGATTATATAAAACTATATAATATAGTAGTCCACATTTTAATATAATAGAACATTTAGAAGAAGACTTGCAGATAAAGTCTTAAGGTTACAGTCATCCACAAATGGCTATAATTGAAAATTTTAAACACATTAGAGTATTTCAAAATACACAAAATGACTAGGAATCCTAACTAGGCTAAGCAGCGTCGTCGTCTCCCTCCAAGGCCTGCTCCAGAGGCACCTCACTTACCTCTACTCACATCCAGATGGATGATCATTGCAAAAAGGACACACCACACATAAGAGGACACACCACACATAAGCAGAAACAAAAACGAGTAGAAGGGTGAGCTAGACATACACAAATCATGTTATAACAATTACACACAACAAGCAAGTTTAATTCACATATACAGGATCACTTAACACAACTTGTTACACTTTTAAACTTGACTCGTCCGAACTTAGAATGATTGTCGAGCTATGGCGGGTCATGCACTCGTGGTGGCTTCTACTGCTTTGCAAAGCCATTGCCAATGGGTTTCACCCTACCACACTCACGAGGTTAGTCCATTATCACTCACCTTGGGTCATACTGGAAGCACCCAAGACTAGGACCTTCTGCTACTCCTCACGACATGGATGAATCCTCTCTACTTGAGAATGAAAGACCATTGGAGTTTCAGGATAACCCCCAAGACTAAGCTCCTGCATTCATTCTAAACTTACTTGAATCTCAACAAGAGATTTCACTTTGAATCACAATATAGGGCACCACCATGTATTCTCTCCTTGAGAATCATGGAATTACGTCCATTAACCATACTTTCACTTTAAACACCATTCATAACTCTTATATTCATACGCTTTCACTTTAATAATATACAACAATCATACTTTACATCTCAAACAACATTGCACTAAGTCCAAACCAAGATAAAGAACTAAAAAGTACATTATACTCAGAAGATTCGCTCAACGCACCTTATTCGCAAGGCGAGACAGGAGTTGCTCGCACAACGACAACTTTCGTTATAGGAATTAAGTCGCAAAATTACCAGACCTCAAGCATCTCGCATAGCGCACATGATTCGCTATGTGAGAGACTAAACAGAGACAACACCCACAAACCCCTCGCTATGCACACAAATTCGCAATTCGAATTAACCTATCATTGATTCCAGACCATTACCAGTTGCACAATGACTAGATTCGCTATGCGAATTAGAAAACAGAGGGCAACCCTCTCCAGTCACTCGCACAGCGCACCAACTTGCTGTGCGAATGCCCTTGGCAGAGAGCATCTCGCCATAGCAACTCGCTATGCGAAACTATTCGCACAGAGAGTCTGCATAATCTGCAGAACAAAATTCTGCAGATTTATGCAACTCAACCACAAAATACCAATTCTAAATTTTTTTCCCAACTTCTAACACTCCTAGATTGTATTATATACCTAATTATACTTGTCTAAGTGATTCTAAACATGCCTACCACCAATCTAAAGTGATTATGAACTAATTACTACTCTAAAACATTCAATTCTTCAACTTAAAGACCCAATTTCAGTTCTACCACTTTGCACACGTTTTTGCCCATTTAACTGACTCACACAAGTCAAAAATGACTTACCTACACTGTCTCAACAGACCAAATAACCCCTTTACCTCAAATTCTCAAATTCACTACCTCACTTCCTCTAATTTGACTTAAACACTACCAATTCCCTTAACTTTTCCACAGAACAACTATCACAACATATTATGATCATATAACATACTCAATTACAGTTATACATCACATCTACAATAGTTCACAAGCCTCAATTCACAGATTCACAGATGAACATTACAGTACATATCATTCCATACACTCAAAACTTAAAATGTAACCCAAACAACAGAAATAATGCATAACTCAGTACGTACACCTACATATAACTAATTATATAGAAGTATTCTAGCTTCCCTTACCTCAAAACTTCACAGCCCAGCTCAAAGACTTGCCTCAACAGTACCTTGAGTTGTGAGGAGCCTAAACAACACCCTACAAACCACCACTTGGTGATCGAGAACAACTCTTAGAGCTAGAATTGGACAGGAAAAATGCAAGAGAGGAAGCATAAGATGCATGCAACCAGAAGAGATTGTATGGTTTAGGTCTAAAACAGCGGAGGAAAGGGAAAAACAGCTTACCGATCAGAATGAAGAAATTGATCGATCAGTTGTGGAGCCCTCTACGCCGTGGATGTCTGGACACCTCCTGATCGTCAATCCGATAGCTCGGTAAGAAGAAATCTTAGAGAGAAGGCAGAGAAAATCTGAAGAACTGGTTTTCTAGAGAGATACAGTGCTTAAGCTAATGAACCAGGATGTTTTAAAAATCTATTTATACCATTGGTGTTTTACCATCAAAAGTTTGGTTCCATTAACGTAATACACCTATATGCTCTTTTAACTCTATTTTTCAGGTTATCACAGCGATGCTTGTGGCAGAGCGTTTGGAACAGCGGCGTGACCAGTTCGTGATATGTTCGCGAAAAGTTTCTAGGTAGGGTTTCGAAATGTCTGATGATGGAGGTGCAAAGATGGTGGCTGGTCGTGAGCGTGGCGACGACGGCTAGGGTTAAGTGGTGGCTAGGGTTTCTTTGTAGGGAAAAATTAGGGTTTCTTAAGGTAGAAGACGATGATGATGTGTCAAGGGTGCTATGTCACTGATTGTTGCTGTGAACATTTTGTCGTTAACGATTTAAACGTTGTTAGCCAAAAGGACAACACTGAACATAAATTACGATATAAGGGACTACATTGAACATTTGAAAAATATGAGTCCCACGTCGAACAAGATTGACAAAAATAGGGACCAAAAGTGGTATTAAGCCTAAATAATATAATTAAACCTTTTAAAAAAATATATCAAAATTTAAAATTATTTCATTGAACATTTATAAATAATATAATTAAACATTTTAAAGTAATGTAATGAACTTTTACATTATAAAATAATCTAATACAATTAAACATTAAAAAAAATACTTTACAAGCATCAAATTTGGAATTGCGATACAGAAATTTTAAAAATCATGTATGCATTACATTTCGACCTGTGAGAAACAAATTTTAGTAAAAGAGGTATGCTTCGGATATGAAAATTCGAAAGGGAAAGTATTATATCTCGATATCTGATACTCCCTCTATCGGCTATCAACATCATATATAAGGAAAATCAGATACCGCAATTCGATACTCTCCCTTTCGAATTTTATATCTGATGCATACATCTTCATACCTCTATTTTTATTTTTTCATCATTTTTTTTATTAAATTTAATAAATTCATACAAAATTTTTAACATTAAAAATTATCTAAAATTCATAAAAATTCATACAAAAATTAAAAAAAATTATAAACTAATACAATAATTAAAAATCTAATGTAATGAAAGATTTTAAAAAAAATTTAAAACATGAATGAGATATGGACATCCGAAAATCACATCTGATGTCGACATCCGATGTTGTGATTTTCAGATTTTCATATCCGATTCATGTTTTTGAAGCTTTACCCTTCCTCAGATATGGACATCCGATTTCGCATATACATATCCAATAATTTAAAATCATGCACCTACCAGGAGAATCTTTAAACAAGACTCTGCCGTCCAAGCTGCCACCACCTCTAGAGCCTCGAATCTCTCCGTCTAAGCTGCCTCCAACACCTCCAAGTTGCCAAGCTACCTCGAACAACCTCAATACTCAATGAAATGCTCTAAAAATCTCTCAAAACTCAACGAAAGGAGTAGGAGAATTCTCAAAAGGAGAAGGAAATGGATGCATGGGATGCAAACACTCAATAGACGTGAATGAAATCTCTAACAATCTCTCGAAACTCAACGAAAAGATTAAGAGAACACTAAAGGAAATGGGGTACAAACACTCAACAGAGGTGAATGAGGTGCAGGTAAGAATGACAACGGATCGGGTCGGACATGGATAGTCGGGCAAGGATAGTGCCTACTCGCAATCCGCTAGATATCCGCATAAAAAAATCTACAATTTTTTTAACCCACGGGTACCCGTTGGATACCCGTTTTCGACCTGCAAATATTTAAAAAATATACTTTAAAGGTCTCATCGAAGCTTCCTCCAATGAAGAATAACACAACCGAATGGTAAAAACTTGAAGGAGAATGCGAAATTGAAAATGAATAATGAAAAACCCTAAATTCTAGAAGGACCCCTAATCTGGACCGATTAATTGATAGAAACGAGAGATTGATCAGTGGAAATGCTTTTAATCGGTGCAAAAGTAGGTTTAATCGGTCAAAATGGAGAAAAAAGGATGAAAAAACCTATCGGAGGATGTTGCGGTTCAGAGATCTGTGAAGAGAAAGTTGAAAAGCTTTGAATAGAAGCTAGGTTTTAGTGGAAATGAAGGTTCTGTGAATGAAATGGAGGTTCTGTGATGATGAAAACTTAAGAGGAAGACAAAGTTGTGGTTTGTGCATAATGAAATCGTGAAACGGAGATGCTCGAGAGAATGGGAGAACTTTAGAGGATGTGCGTAATGGTGATGTGACTTCTGCGAGACCTAAAGAAGTGTTTTTTTTAATAAAAAGGTAATTGAAAGGAACTCGATGACTCATCTAGGCTGAAGTCATCAAAACCCTACGCCACTGTTAATAAAATTTCTCTCTTTTTTTAAAAGTAATAAAAAAATTAATTTAAAAAAAATATAAATTAAATTATTATTATTATTATTATTATTGTTATTTTTTGCGGGTAATAGGTAGCCGTGGATCGTATAGTATAATACCCTTATCTCGACCCGTTTAAAACCAGGTATTAAAATATTCATTACCTATTACTTGTGGGTAATAAATATCGGCAGGTAATAACTACTGTCGCGAATTTTATCTGAGAATATCCGTGGACGCGTATATATGCGAGAACAAATTTTGTTGCGATTCTTAGGTGCGGGTCTTCGAAATAATATATTCAACGCTGAAAAATGCTTCATTTAATGGAGGCACAAAATTTTTCGAGAAATCAATTTTAATGTATAACCATCTTTATTAATTAGAGGGTATTTATTAAAATTGAGGGTGCAGAGTAAAAGGGTTAGAGGTGCAGAATGGAACATCAAAATATTAATAGACTTTGCGCAAAGATGACAATGCAGGTTAGCTTGTCCCGTTTTGGTTCACCTTACATTTTACTTATGGATTTACTATTGATATACGATCCACTTAAAAATTTTAATAACTATTTTTATTTAATTAAATTAATACAAATAATATTTTTTTATAGATCATTTTAAAATAAATAATATTCATAATTTTTTAATTTATATTTTTTAAGTACAAATCCAATAAAAATAAATGACTTTGATGTTAGACTAAAATAAAATAGTAAATGCGAAAGAAAATATTACTTTTAAATTGATTGAATATAAATAAGCAAACTATTTTGAATGGAATATAGAAGAATTAAGAATGAAGAATCCTTAAAAGAAGCTTAAAAGAAACACGTATTATACGCGATATAGTGTACTAGTATTGGCTTATACCATCTCCGACGAGCATGATGTTGGTCATCTTCTTCTTCATGTTAATATTCTCCTTGTAAAGTGCCTTTTTCACGTAAATAATATACCTTCTTTCACTGTGACTAGGAGCTGCATTAACAGTTGGTTTCCGAGCAGAGATCGATTCTGAAAGAGAAAACTTGAGTTCATTAGGCGTCCCAACAAGATAGCCTTTTCCGCCAAAAGCTTCTATCAAAGCATGGTATCCTGCATTTGGGAAAAAATCTGTGGGAACATAGAGAATTCTATTCATTAAATTTTTGGATATAAAAGTTTTGTTTTTCTCTTGTTTATTTTTTCAATACTCGTGTTTGACGTATATCCCTTTATCAGCAAGAAGCGCGTGTGTCCTATGTGTATATATATAATTATATAAATAGATAAATATGCATAAATAGAAAAAAGTAGAGATCCAGTTATTTTAATAGCAAATAAAAAATATATCTATTTCCAATATTTATTTTTTGTTTTTATTTTAAATTTCTTATTGAGATTAATTAAAAAATAATATATTTATATATTTAGTAAGAAAGTATTATCATTTTTTCGGAATGCATTTTTGTATTATAATATTTTCTATTTTAATTGTTAAAAATATTTAATTACGAAAAAATATTATAAAAAATTTTATAGTGAAAAATTAACCCTTGAAACAAAGATTTATGTTTAGAATGTTACTTTATTTTATAAAAATATGTATAATTTTAATTAAATACAATCACAACTATTTGAAAATCCATTGAGTTTGAAATTTTTGCTGAATATAAATGGATGTTATAAATTTAGTAAAATTGTATAAAAAATAATAATGTTTACTACAAACTTATAAAATAAACGAGTTTTTAGTATAGTTTTTGAAGGAAAAAAAACTTAGAAAACTCTAAAAATAAATTATCAACTATATTACTACAAAGTTATAATGAAATATTCTAAAGATGTACATATACAAAAATATTATATACTGGTAAATAAAATAAAATAAAACTTATATATATATATATATAATATTTTAAACGTTTTCCACCCAACTATACCTAATTTTATTTGTGTACATAATACACTAATCACAATTAACAATACAAATAATAATGTCAGGATAAATTATTCAAAATAAATTTTTAATATAAGATAATTATATAAAAGAAATAAATTTATTAAAAAATCATAAATAATGCAATTTCTGAAAAACACAAATATTAAGAATAAACTATTGAAACAATTTTTTAACTTAAAATAATATATATATATATATATATATATATATATATATAAATATATAAATATATAAAGTATAAAACAAACTAATATTTTTTAAAAGTATCATTATCTCATTTATCCTAATTAAGGACTTATAGTTATAGTCGGTATAGCTCTCTATTTTGAAATATGTCATATTATGTATATATGGAGCATTTAAATTTAATCATTTTGTAATAAGGTTATTTTTATGTTAAGGATTTATATTTATTTTTTTTGAAAAAATCATGTCGTTTTTTTTTATGTAAAGGGATAATTTGAAGTATATTATGCTAGATATTGGATGATATATACCAATTGTACTAATGGAATGAAACCAACGAATTTGTAATCTTTTAAGTAACATAATTTTGATATTTTCTTGAAATAGGAGACGAGCTAGAATAACGCAGTACTTCTTTGATTAAATTAAAATTAATTTCACAATTTAATTTTAATATATATTTTCCCATTTATGCCATTTTTTATTTTATTATACATACCCATTTGAAAGTTAAAATTTATAATTTTTATTTAAACAATTAAGTTTAATATACTTATAACGATGATTTTTCTTTAATTTTTTTATAATAAAAATTAGTATTGACTTTTTTTATATTATTTTGACTCAGATAAATTTTAGATATTTTATAAATTCTAATTGTGTTTTTATTATTTTTTTTTACTACATATTCAACATTAATACTCACGTCTCTTTTAACATATTAAAATAGGAAAGTAAGATGAGGAAACAATAATAATAACGATTAATTATATATATTTTTAAATTATAACACAATTTTAGTTTTTGTTTTTATCCAAAATTTTAATTTTACTAGGTGTCTATATTTAAGAAAGATATGGATGAAGTTCTTTTTGTCCAGTGGTGTTAACTATGTTTTAGTGTGACAACTTAATTTATCATTTATCATGTCAAAAAAGAGTTAACATAGTTGAACGAGGAGAATTGCATCCATACATTTTTAAGTACAAAACTTAATAAAATCAAAGTTTGATATAATGACAAAAATAAAGTTATGTTCACTGGTATAGTAATTACGTTTGAAATCACCTAACAGATTTCACTTTCAAGAAAAATGAAGCATTTCAAAATGTGATGGTGTTTTTGAAATTATTTGTACAATTTCGATTTTAAAATAATTGAACTCATTATTTAAATAATCGAAACTGTAAGACCCGTATTTTTTTGGACATGGTGGGGACATGGTGGTCACCCACCTCTTTGACTATCAAGATGCAATTATTGGGGGTGCATTTTACGGGAAGCTTTGCAAGGTGTGGGATTCATTTTTTGGCAGGAGAGGGAGAGAGAGAGGGAGAGCAACCAAAGGGAGGGAACCCTTTCTCCCATTTTCACCCGTCCAAAGAGCACCCATGGGAAGCTGTTCCAACCTTGGAAGGGGCTTAGAGGAGGAACTGAGTTGGGCATCTGGTGATGATGGAGTTCTTGCATCAAGAACTGGAAAAGGAAGTGAAGAGCTGCTGAAGTTCCTGGAAGATCTTGATCTGCACGTCTGGGAGGAGATTGATCCCAAAACTTACATGGAAGTCTTCAAGAGGTAAGGGGAGTTGGATTTTCTGGATGTTGATAGTGGTTGCATGAGTAGGATGCTGGAAAATTGTGGTTGTATGTATGGTTGGATTGAAATTGATGTGTTGATTCATGTATGAAATCTTGTATGCTTTGGAATTGAAAGAAATTGGAATTTCATAGCTTTTAGTCATTTGGAGAGGAAGTGAGGTAGTGATTTTGAGCATTTGGGGTCTAGAGTGTTATTGAGCCTTTGGAACAGTTTCACCCACTGTATTATGACTTGTTAGAGTCATCATATTGATCAAAACAGGTGCAAAATGGTTGCTGTCAACTGGTATGGGGCTGGACGACTTCTGGTTCACGCCCGGCGCCCCCGGTGGCGCCCAGGCGCGAGAGTCTCGCAGAAAGTCGCGCCCAAGCGCCCCTTGTTGGCGCCCGGGCGCGAGGTGTTCGGAAAAAGTGACTTTGTCTTTGTTTTTGATAGTTTTTGGGGTTCCGAGTGTCCGTTTTGGACGTTTCTTAAGTCGTTTTAGAGGTTTTGGACCCTTCCGGAACTGTTGGTGATGGTTTCAAAGCCATTTTCTTTGCCTAAGTATGAGTTACGGGGATTTGTATTGTTTAGTGGTTCTCTTGAGACTGTTATTGTTTAGTAATGTGTATTGGATTGATTAATGTTGTTTGCTTAACAGATTTTTATGCATGTGGAATGTTGGAATGCATAGTATGATATGATTTATGTGGGAAGTATGTAAATGTATGAGGTATGTTGGATTTGTTGTGATAATTATGAGCGTTCGACTTTTGGGGTATAACGAGCGTTCGGTTTTTGAGTATAAGTGAACGTTCGATTTTTGGATATAAGGGAGCGTTCGGTTTTAAGTGTTCGGTGTGGATCTTGGACGTTCGTCCTTTGTTTCAGTGAGCGTTCGTCCTTGTTTTCTGGGAGCGTTCGTCCTTGTTTTCTGGGAGCGTTCGTCCTTTGTTTTGGGAGCGTTCGTCCTTGATTTTGAGAGCGTTCGTCCTTGGTTTTATGAGCGTTCGTCCTGGGAGCTCGGCAGCGTTCGGTTTTGATGAGGATTGATTTCAGGACGTTCGTTCAGACAGCATCAGAGTTGGAAATAGCGTTCGGTAATAATGCATGAATCCATGGGAGTATTTTGAAGCAATTATTGAGAATTGTTGGTTATTTTCCTTGATCCAATATTGGTTTAGTTATACATATTATTGAGAATATGTATGACTTCGTGATTGAGCACGTATATTCTAGTTATACATATTATTGAGAATATGTATGACTTCGTGATTGAGCACGTTTATTCGGTTGGAGGTGGTACATACACTATGTTATTTACTTGTAACTTCGTCGGTCTTTTTAGCATTTTTGCTAGTCTCACGCGTGAGACGGAGATTCGAGTGTCACCTTCTTCTGCGCGAGGAGGTGAATGTCTCGCCCACTGACTTCGGCTCGTGTTGAGTATAGTGCATCGTTACGCGTAGTATCGATGTTTTTACTCGTTAGTCCTTGAGGAGTCGGGGAGATAGGTCTGAAGTCGCGATGGATGACGGCTCGAGTCGCCTGTTATTGAGAGCAGGTTATGACGACGAATTACAAGTAAACGACATCAGTTTATGAAAGACTAGTATGCAGTGTCATGTGAGTCGATTTATCATGGGAATTATTATAGTATATGTAGTGGGTTTATAATGTGATAATTCTGGTTATTCATTCTTGCATGTTGTGGCTGTGGTTTCTAACCGTGATGGTCGTACGTATACAGGAGAGATGGTAGTGCAGATAAAGTTTGATTTGGAATACTTCGAGAGAGAGACGGGAATTAAACTTGTTGGATCTATAGGTAGTAACGAGCGTTCTTACTAGTGACGTTCGGTCTTGGTGTTATTTATTTCCAGGTAGCGAGTGTTATTAGGTAACAGTTGATCTTGATGTTAGTGGATCTGAGGTAGCTAGCGTCCGATCTTAATTTGGTAACCTGAGGTTTAGTTTGATTACGTTCGGTCAGTACTGAGGTGTTCAGCAGAGTACTCTAGGCGTTTAACCCAGACTCAAGCGTTCTTTATTATAGTGTTCTGTCTCGTAGCGATGGTTCATAGGGAATGATCTTTATTGGTGATGTTGCTCTGAGGTTGTAATCATTTATAGGGAGTGACCAGCCTTGATAGTCGTTGAGGTAACGATTAATTAATAAATAGTGATTAGTTGTGATGATGCATGATTCAGGAAGTGATCATTCATAGGTAATGCTCGGGTCGGATGATGATTGTCTCAGGTAGGGATCATTAATAGTTAGTGGTTGTACGTAGGGAACATCTGGTCTCGATGAGGTTACCCTCAAATAGAATTAAATCCAGTAAAGTGATCAATAAAGTGTTCGTCTGAATGGTACTTAATCTGTGGTGTGCGAGATTTGATCTTTGAGCAATAGTTCGAATAGTGTTTGAAATAATAGTAATTGTTCTAGCAGAGTACACTGTTTTAACGTGAAGTCTAAGTACTTGATCTTAATCAGCGTTTGATCTTTTGGTATTCGACCTAATGGTAATCGGTATAATAGCGGTTGATGTTTAGTTTCGAGCTTAAGTGATCAATCTTAATGTTCGTGTAAACAGTATCCGATGTAATATAAGTTCGTTGTTTTATCGTTTGATTCAGTAATGATATGATATCTGGGTATGTATTGAGGTTGAGGGTACTGTAGTAGGATGTCTTGATTTGTGGTTGATTGTGGACATATTGAGGGGACTAAGAATGAAATTACAAGTGGGGCACTTTCCGTTGATTTGTTCATCAACGTATCGTCCGGATGAGAGTTTATTGTGTACTGGGTTGATTATTAGGTACTATGGAATGAGTGTCCAACAGGAATTGTGGTACGTTGGCTTGAGGATGTCTGATTTAATTATTATATGATATTTGTATTGAAATAACTATGCACGTTTTATAAATGATGTGTTTCAGGTTAGCTCACCCTTACTTTGCTTGTTTGTGCATGTGAATGCGATGATCGTATAATGTGTGATGTTATACGGGAGCAGTTGAAGGATTGTCACGTGATCCTGTGCAAATGGAGGAAGAGATGGAAGCTCGAATTAGAAGGATTTAAGGTTATCTTTGCAGTTGCGTCTGAGCTTAAAACTGATGTATAGATTTTAGTTTATGTTCGGGATGTTATGTATTATTACAACATTTAAGTTTTGAATATAAATTTTAATTTTTAGGGTGAATTTTTGGGATGTTACAGAAACATAATAGTTATGAAAATATTTTAAAAAATTGACACTAATATCATTTTTAAAAATATTTGTACAACTATAGATTTCAATTATATAAGAAGGAAAACTTTTATTTTATTTAGAATTAAACTTTTACAAAAGTTATGATGTTTCTAAGTTTGCTGTTTTCAATTTCCTATTATTGGGTATTTTTTCATAGTGGATTAAACAAACCATTGTTGTTGAACTCAGTTTTCATTCAAGACTATAATCCCAAATTTGTATCCCCTCTTTTGAACCTTAAAATTAATATAATGATTTGATTTATTTCTTTTTGTATATTATCATAAAAACATAACATGAAAATCTATATTTCAATACTAATTCTCAAATTTTACCTATGTTACTTGTTTCTGGTTCACCGTGATATTTTTTTTAAAAATACTACAATAGACTTCAATTGTTTTATAGAATCGAAATATATAATCGAATAAGCTTCAATTATTTTTTTAGAGCCAAAACCTATTATTTTTTTATATTTTTTTATTATTTTGAGTTTTAATTTTAGAGATAATTAATGATGAAGTTTATGTTCAAAGCAAGACTCCTTTTCTTTAACCTCTTTTAATATATTTCGATTCAAGAACCCAAGTACAATATAAAAAATAATAATATCAAAATTCTTTGTCGCACTAATAATTATAGTTTAAAAATCAAATACATAATTAGTTTTTATAAAAACGAGATGTGAAACCCTTAATAATTAGCCTCCTTTAATCCTGACACCTTACCATTAATACACTCCACGTCATTCCCAGCCATTAAAACCCACTCTCTAATCTGATCCCATTTCCTCTCTGACGTGCACGAAGAACCACGCCCATCATTCTCTGAAAACACGCCCCACGTCACTCACTCAGTGCATTAAAAACGCACCAAGCGCTGCATGCACGCACGCCACTTGTCACGCTGGAAGCCTCCGTTTCAGAATTTGGTATGCAGGTGTCAGTTTGGGACACGTTCGTTTAAACGAACGGGAGTTTAACAAAACCAGATTTTTCTAAAAACTCTCTCACCTGCATCACTCATCTTCTTCCTCACGAAACTCACCCTCTCAACTTCTCCAACCTCTCTCTTAAACCAGTAAACTTCTCTCTACTGCAAACCCTCATTTTTCTTCTCCGAATCTCATTTCAGAACCATAGGAACGTTCATCCGGCTGTGGTCTTTCTTTGGAACCGAACAGAACTGGAATCTAAGCTGGTAAGTTCTTTTCCCTAGTAGCTGTCCATTAGGGTTTCGTGCGAGACCATGCTCTCGGTCCATGCATGGACTGTATCTGAGAAATTTCTGGTTTTGGGTGTTAGATCAAGTGGTTAGATTGAGTAGAAGGAACTTAAGTGGCTGTTGCGTATAGAAGAGCTGCAGTTGAACGTGTGGAAGTCATATTTTAGGGCGTACACTGCTATCCAGGTAAGGGAAGCTTACATATATTTAAATTTATACGTGTATGAGTGTATGAAAGCATGATGTGGGTTGTCTGTATGAAATTTCTGTATACGTGTTTTTCTGGATCTGCATGAACGAACCCTGTTGTGCTGTTATGGATGTTTGCTGATATGATTTCTGGGTTGTTGAACTGCATGCTGGTTGAAACGTATGAGTGATGGATGAATACTATAATGTATGAATTGTTAATATGTTGATTATTGAATATGAATTAATCTGGAAGTGAAAGTATAAAGTTCATCAATTTGAGATTCATTTGAAGTATAAAGTATAAGTTAAATTGTTGAAATCTGGAATTTGTTAAGGTTGAGAAATCTGCACTTAAATCATGCCTTTGATAAATGACGCTCGTCACTGTACGGTCTTAAACCGTTCGGTTTCCTCTTAAAATAACTTAGAATGGATTCCTTCATTTGGAAAGAATTCTGCTCGTGAACGAGCGTCCCTATTTGGATCTTTGAGAGCGTTCGACCTTATGTCGAGCGTTCGTCCGTTAGAGCGTTCGACCTTATGTCGAGCGTTCGTCCGTTAGAGCGTTCGACCTCATGTCGAGCGTTCGTCCGTTAGAGCGTTCGACCTCATGTCGAGCGTTCGTCTGTGAGAGCGTTCGACCTCATGTCGAGCGTTCGTCTGTGAGAGCGTTCGTCTTTGAGAGCGTTCGACCTTATGTCGAGCGTTCGTCTGTGAGAGCGTTCGACCTCATGTCGAGCGTTCGTCTGTGAGAGCGTTCGTCTTTGAGAGCGTTCGACCTTATCTCGAGCGTTCGTCTGTGAGAGCGTTCGACCTCATGTCGAGCGTTCGTCTTTGATAGCGTTCGACCTCATGTCGAGCGTTCGTCTTTGATAGCGTTCGACCTCATATCGAGCGTTCGTCTTTAATATCGTTCGGCCTTATATCGAACGATCGTTCTAAATCGCGCAAGGTCTCCTATCAAGCGCTCGTACAACTGAATAAGTATTTGATTTTAAACAGCGTTCGTCCTGAATTTGAAATAGCGTTCGTCCTGATCTCAAATAGCGTTCGTCTATACAGTTAATTAACGTTCGTCTTTTAGAGAAGTGTAATTGAGAATGAAAATGTGATGTTGAGGAAAATATAAAATGGGCGAATTATATATGAGGTGAAGTTATGATATTGATATTTGAACGAGCGTTCCAAGGAGGAACGACTCTGATTTCTATTGGATATGAAATTTGGTAAAGTATGACTGTGGATAAGTTAAGACTCGCTGTCCATCCTGATGTTCCGTGATACGCCTCTTCAAGTAGAAGGGGGTATTCATGTGTGGGAACGGCAGGAGGTCCTTAGTCCATAAGTTAACATGGGCGACGTAAGAACGGACTTACCTCGAGTGGCAGCTGTTTGGTGTATCCCAGTTACTACATCACTCGGGTGCAAGGACGCTTGTAACTACACAGATTCATACAGTCCGGACGATCGGTCTAGCATTAGTATATTTATGTTTGATTGATGTTATGCGTATATGAGTTGATTGTATGATGGTTTGAATAAAAATGTTGAAGTATGAATTTAAATTACGTAAGCTTACCCTTTCGTTTTTCCATTGTGTTGTCTACTGTCCATGTACGTTCGTCCTGTCTTGCAATGATCATCCGTTGTGGATGTGAGCAGATGGTGGTGCATCCCTTGAAGAAATGCTGGAAGAAGAAAATTTGGACGATGCCAATCTGGTGGAAGTTGAAGTAAAGGCCGAGCCTTAGAGCGCTCGTAGATGTTAGGTTGTAGATGTTAGCTCCTTTTTGGACGTTCGGTTATTTTTTTTTTTGTAAAATCGTTCGTTCTGATTTACTTTCCTGTTTCTCTGAAACGCTCGTTATTTTTGTACTGTAGCCGTTCGGCTTTGTCCTTTGAACTCTGTTAAATCTTAAAGACTGTTTTACTGTACTGTTAATTGTAATTAATCCTGATTTATGGTAATTATGATATTTTGGGATGTTACACGAGATATTATGATTAATATAAGATAATAAAAGTTACTCATCATATGTTAATAGTAATATTTGTTATTAACTATATATATGATGCTAATACTTCACATTTCTTAAATACAATGACAAAATAAAAATGACTAGAAAAATCAATAAATACATCACTTATTGAACGAAAAAATTAAACAAAATTTAAATATCTAATAATTGTTTTAATAAATACTTAATTTAAAATACACAAATTTACTCCCAACTTAATTAATTCCTCTCTAGATTAACCTAACGGAGACAGAAAAAGAAAAAAGAAAAACAGAAACAGCGTATGTTAGGGAGCTAAAGACAAAAGTTGACTTGACATGGTTGCATTCCAACGCATTTGGAAGGGCGATGCTGTCGCGAAAGAATGAAGTAATTCATAATCTGAACTATTCAACATAGTATACTTTTCCATCCCCTCGTTCATGGACCAAATATATCACTCTCCTTGCGACTTCAGACGCACAACAAAGTCAAGTAAATATTCTACTATTTTGTTTAAATCTTCTTGCTCCATTTTTGCTGAGTTTCCTTCTTGTTTGCAAATAATGGCGCGGAAGGTTGAACGAAGGCCTCTTCAAGCGCCCAAAAATTTGCTGGAGGTAATCTTCATATTAGCAGAAGCGATAGCGTTGTTCTATTACACTGAGAGACGCTACATCTTATACTTGCCCAGAGCCATCGTTCACGCTGTGTTGGACAAGGTGCTTTCCTACCTCTTACCTATTATCCATTTAAGTTGGCTTCTTTCTTCTTGTTGAAAGAGCTTTTCTTACGTATGTGTAGGATAAGAAAACAATTGGATCTGAATGCCGAGAAACAGGTGATTGTGCAGAAGTGAAAGGCCGTCAAATTGTAAAGGAGTTATATGAGTTCAAGAGATTGTTGAGACGTGCCATGCTTTTCAGCAGCCGAAAACGCGTTCTGCCATTTCTATTTGCTGCAGGATTAGATGAGGAGGATGTCCTCTACAGGAAGACAACATCTAGGGTACGTTCATTAATAATTACTACTAATATTTGTTGATGAAATTTTGGGTTTTTATTGTAAATGACCAAATTGGATTTCCATATTACGTCAATGGATAAATTTTAAAAAAATTATGTAAATAGATAAGTAGTGTACACCACTTCAATGAAGAAGTTGTGTATCTTCAACACCACTTTTGCTCTGATAATTGGCAAAAGATGAAATCGTGAATTCTCATACAATTTTTACTATGTAATTAATTACGACAAGCTGCAATAGATTACATAATGCTGTTGTTGTTTGGGGTACACGACTTTATCGTGTAATTAATTACATTTTTATTGTAATAAATTATCTGAGGCTGTAATTCATGTTATAGGTTATTGTAATCAATTACAATAATGATGTAATCGATTACAACACCAATAAAGGAAGGGAGTTCATTGGGGAGATACAATACCAATGAGACCTGATTCTAACCACATAAGGGATTGACACCACTCTCAACCCAGAACCTTAAGACAGGTTAATGAGTCTTCACCCTTATATAGTGTTCTACTTTCTCATTTTTATCCAATACGAGACTTAAATTCACACTTAGATTTCCAGCATATCTCCCCCTCGAGGGACTAGGAAAACTTTTGATACAAGGACCATGTCATACTCGTCCGAACCGATCACCAAAACTAACCATCAACTTTGATACCACTTGTTAGGTTTATCTAGGAGGAGGTTTACTAGGAAGACACAACACTAATGAGACCTAAGCCTAACTACATAAGGGATTGACACCATTCTCTACCAAAAACTTTAAGGCATTGGGTTCATGGGTCTTCATCCTTATATGGTGTTTTACTTTCTCATTTCTACCTAATGTGGAACTTAGACTCATACTTCGATTTCCAACAAAATAGAACAAAATAACACCAATTTTGTGAACAAAATCGTTAAAAAAAAAAATAGAAGCTATATATAAACGTGAAGGTAATTTATTAATTAATAGAAGCCAATACAAAAAGTTAATCCTAAAATAAAGACATAATACAAAAATATTTAAGAAGAGCCAGATGACCCAAAGTAACAACGTAGGTAATCCATGTCTTCTTCGAGGTGAGCAACTCGAGCATCAATGTTATCAAATTTGTTCCCAACATGTCTTAAGATCACAGATCTCCTTCATAATTTATGTCAGCATAACAAAAGAAGTATCTTGTCGGGATGGAGACGATATGTGTTCATTACGAACTGGCTAAGCAACATCACTTTTGTGAACCCATTGTCCATCTATGTTTTTAACAAAACCAAAGGAATAAATAACTTCAACACCAATTAGGAAAGACCTCTTAATTGGTACATAAGACTCATCATTAAGGAGAACTTTATAGTGCTCCATAAATGTTTTAATGAGTTGGGAATAAGGTAGAGGTGTATTGTCCCATAACGCCTTTTTCATGCGATGTCTGATTAGATAAGTCCAATTAATCTCCCTTGAAGTTAAAAGTATTCATATCAAAATTAAATATTCTTATATTGCTTGTGTAAGGTTAGTGGTACAAGGAACCAAAATGCGATAAGTTAGAGGAACCAAGGCGTGAAACATGAACAAGATAAAGGCCACTTAACTGAAGTCATTTAGGGGGTTAGCAACTTCAACCTTGAAGTTGTCTAGCCCCCCTCCCCCCGACTTCAAGCTTGAAGTGTTTAACCCCTCAAATGACTTTAGTTATGTTTAATGAATTAACACATCTATGGCACTAGGATTGAACCGTTCACAATCTCATACGAGATTTTAATAAAATTCACAATCAAGGATTACTACAACATCTATGGTAATCTATGATTTTGTGAGATTGAACATGTCTGAAGCTTCGAGGAAACGCTAGAAGGGGAGTGGGGGTGAATAGTGTTTCCACAACTTTTCACAATCTACAAGTTGATCATGATGTAAGTAACACTTTATGAGTTATTAGGCCTTGGTTGGTAAATGTTATCCTAAATGATCGTTTACATGGCCAACTTAGCATGTCCAACGTTTATACGTGTAGGTAGTACTTTTAAACAAAGCAAGGTGTATGATGAGAGTGAAAGCGTGGAATCTCTAATTATACTACATTGTTTATCAATAGACTAAAATGCACAAAATGTTTTACATTGGTTCACCTATTAAGGCTACGTTCAATTCTCCTCTAAGTTAACTTAGAGGGTTCCATTAGATATTCATTGAAGTACATTTAAGTTTAACTCACTCTTAATTGCGTAGTATTATTCACCATTCTTGGTATCCCTGATCAGCGAATAACCTCTAGTTACCCTATATCAGTTCAGTATTCTCACCACTCCTAATAGTTAGCAACCCTTGCCGAGATTTCCTTGAGTATTCACACTACTCTTGATATCCCTAGGTAATCTGGTATCCATGATGCTTCCTAGTTGAGTTTTGTAACATCCCCATAATTATAGCATCAAACTATAATAGAGTTCTTACATCATTGATACAATAGAACAGTTGATAGAAGGAGGAATAAGAGTTTTTCCTCATTATTATACAAACCCTCACTGTTAATTCAAACTAATTACACTCCACACCTTAAAACAGAAATAAAAACATAGGTTTCATTATTAAAACTATTCTTCAGTCGATCCTCCATCTAAGGCTTGCTCCACCGGCATATCACCGACTTCTGCTCCCATCCACCGGATGATCATCGCCAATCAAATACATAACATCAAATAACAACCAAACAACAGACAAAGCAAGGGTGAGCTAATGCAATACAAAACATCATGGTAAATTAAATTAATAACCAAACTTCCATCTTATAAGTTAAATTACTCAATAATATAATAAACATACCATTATCATTCGTAAACTCCATTCATTCGGACAATCGTATGAATATTGAACTCTTAGCTAGTTCTACACTTGCAGTGGTACTTTTACTCAACTACATCCTATCCTACTCTGTCCCCAAACTGGATCTTCGGACATGGATGTACTTATTCGCTAGCTCAATTATTCTATCCTACTCTGTCCTCCAAACTGGATCTTCGGATATGAATATCACCACTGAAGCTACATCCTTCCTACTCTGTCCACTCACACTGTGGATCTTCGGTAAGGATTTTCCACTCTCCACCACATAGCTTTCTCTCTAAGTGAGATCGAGACTATTGAGAGCATAAGAATGAACCCCTAAGTCGGAGTTCCTATATTCATACGTACAGTACTTGACACAAAATCAATAAGGAGTTCCTCCTTGGAACTCTAGTATACACTTTCCATTCATAAATACACATGTCAACATATTATCATCTTTAGTCATATCTCAAGAAAATAATTCTCACATACTCAGACATTCCATATCCTCACAGAAACATCACTTATTAACACATAACTCTTTATGGTCTATTAATTTGAACCATTAAGTAGTTCAAACAGCTTGGATACCCTCACCAATGGCTCTGGAAGGGTCAAAAACCCCCATATCGACCTAAAGAACGTCTAAAAAGGACATCCAAAACTCCCAAAACGTCAAAAATATCAAAACACTAAATTTGTTACGCATAACTCGCTTCAGCGAGTTAACTCATTCACTCAAGCGAATTTACTATTCCAAAATTACGAAAATTCACTTCCCGGACTATAACGACTATTCCTTCCATCATACAGATTTTCTAGACATCCAAAAACTTATCTCCCATCAACAACCCATATTCATCCAAATCTTATAAACATCTAAACTAAACATATAATTAAAAAGGCAGCGGATAATTAGTACAATCCAAAATTTCCGATCAAGACCTAGTCTCCTTTTAAATCCATAAACAGATTCAAAATCTTCGATCTATACGTATACCTAAAAACTTCCACCGATTCAAAATGCTTAATATGAACAAGATCTCTTCAAAACCATCAAAACAGAAACATATCCCAATTCCAAACCGTACATCAATTCAAAAGATACAATAGAAGTAGAATTTCATTCTAAAATCATAAAGAGAATCAAAATCCTAAACATATACCAAATTTAAAATCATACAGAAACAAAAAGACTCAAGGTTAGCTCCCCTTACGGTTTTCTCCTAAGCTTGCTTTCAAACGGTTCCCCGACGTTCCTCTGCCTTAGAATTCCTTCTCGTGGCTCCAAACTTAGCTCTAAAACTTCTCTGGTCCAATGCTTTTAGGTAACAGTTCTCAGATTCAACTTAGGAATTCTCTCAGCCCCAAAACCCTCTTAAATAACCAGAAAAACGTGTTTAAATAGTAAAACGCGTTTACTGAGTCAAAACGCGTCCAAAACGCGTACAGCGAGTGAGTCTGATTTTGACAACTTAGTCAGTCCGGTTGAACCCCTTCCCGATGTCGGAATTACGCGTATAAGTACTCGAATCGAAGTTATTCGAGTCTACTTTCTAACGGAAAAAGAATCAACTTAATATCTAATTTGTACAATTAATTATAATTAAAATACCAAACCATGTCAAAGTTGACAGCATTGTATTTTGCATATAAACTTTAACTTTTGTTACAACTTGATACATGTTTGGTTTCTTACTCTACTAATGACCCGAGATTCACATTTTCCTTTAATTTTTTCAGGGTCTTACAAGTTTCACCCACTATTGGTTGTGTAGTATTCTTCATCACTTCTAATATCCCTAATCAACAAATAACCTTCAATAATCCTATATCAGTTGAGTATTCGCACTACTCCTGGTATTAGACGACTTCGTCTAGAATTCCTTAACCTTTCAAAGTTAAGTTGTAAGTGTTTTGATTCTCTCTAGAATTGTAATCATAGATTTCTTACAAGTCGTTCAGACCATAACTCTCATAGATAAGATATGTTTATAGTACAATACAGTCTAAACACTTAGAGGTATTTTTCTGATCTATGTTTTTCTCACCTTACATAAGTAAACATTTAATACAATGAAGTACTAGAAGGATGCTTTACTTTGCTCTTTATTTCTCGTTGTAGAAAATAGTAAACATTACAATGAAAATTGAGAGATCTTCTTTTGTGTTTCACTTTTTCACTCTCTCTTCTTTCTTTAAGTGTATGTTTTTCAATTGCTTGAATTCCAATCTTCAATCTCTCTGTCTCACAGTGTTCTGTTTTTCTTTTTTCTCAAATGTTACCTATATCTTTTTCTACCTTTTCCTTCTTTTTAAACATATCTCCATAGTATTTGAATACATATCCATTCAATTTTAGATACACATATCTACCAATAGGCCAGCACATCACATTGAAAATGCAGGACATCATAAATTTAACAACCATACAATAACATATTTTACACTTATATTAACAAAATAAATAAATAACATGAACTTTATGCTTTACTCAAAACTTGCACACCAATTAAGCTACATAACAACTTGTGAACTCATGCAGATTTTAATAAAACATACTCAAGTCTTATTTATAAACTCTACATTTTCTCGGGTCTTACAAGCAAGCCACCAATATCCAAAATAAATGACTAGCGTTATTCACAAAAATCAACAATAATCGACATTTTGTCATGTCCATCGTTATGATCGAGAAAGTTTTGAATTTGACATCGAAGAAATCTCAACCCCCACCAATATCGCCCTAATCCGATTTCATTTAACGTCAAGTTTAAAGATTGGTGGTGTCATTGTGGTCGCTTCCAAGTAGTGCTGTCAAAACATGTTAATCAATTCGACCCGGCTTAGGCCACTATGGGTTAGCCACTTAGTGAGCCAACCCAACCTGACTCATTTATTAGTAAGCTAAAAAAAATGCGAACCCAGGCTGAGCGATCATGGGTTGATGGGTTGATTGCCTCGCTGGTTCACTTAATTACAAGTTTTTTTTTTCAATTCTAAAATGAATAACATTTTTTTTCTAATTAAAATATAAATAAATTTTATTCCAAATTATTTTAAACTACATAGACAATTCAAAATAAAATTTTATTCCAAATTTTATTCCTTCAATGATTTTAAACATTGATCATTTTTGTGTCAATTATCCATTTATAAGATTAGAGTCTTGAATGGATAAATCTACAATATTTTAACCTCTTGAAGGATCTTCTTCTTTATTCTCATCTACAATTCAATAAAAAAGGGTGTTAACTAATAAATTAAAAAAATTGGGTGGGTTGGTGAGCTAACTGGGATCCTTAGTGAGTCGAGTTCAAAATTGGCCTAATCGAAATTTCAAATTTTTTTCTAACCCAACCTGGTCCAAACTCGTGGTGGATCGGGTTGACTCACGGGTTCCAACCTGTTTTGATAGCACTACTTCCAAATGAATCGCCTCCTTATCATCATGTTATTACCATTTGTGCATATTGTCATATACCATTAAGGAAATATATCGATGCTATATCATATCCTTAAATGCGACATAAGACATCAGAAATACCAACTACTATTATAATCCATAACAAGATGAATCAATCAATCTCGAATAAGCCCAAAAAATGTTCTTACTATGGTAAAGAAGATCATCATAGAAAGACATGTCGATTTCATCAATAATTTTAACATCTTTGTATTCATAATTCTTTAATATTAAGAAATTAGACTTTTGCCTTCTATTCTACCTTTTATTCTACCTAGTACATTCTACTCATAATGAGTATAAACCACAAATCACATGATGAACAACTACATCAAGTCTTCTATAACTAAACTCCTCTATGGTAACTGATTACAAAAGCTTGCAATCAATTACATTTGTGTGTTTACCATTTATAACTTCAGGTAATCGATTATATTATTATTGTAATCGATTATATTGGCGTGTAACATGAATTACAACCTCGAGTAATCAATTATAACTTGTGATTACAAATCATAAAAGTTATGTGGTACATAACTTCACCTTTTACCCATTGTTAGAGCATAATTCATGCCGGAGGTGTACAACTTTTTCATTTAATATCGTGTGGAGCTACCCGACTTGTTTATTTACTTAATTTTTTAAAAATTTACCCATTTACGTAATATATATGGGAATCCAATTTGCCCATTTTCGTTATAGATTCTGAAATTTTGTTTGGCCATTTGAACTGAAAATGAATTTTGCATCTCAGATTCTGAAGCCTGCTTTCACGATTATACGTGATAAAGAATCAAAATGTTTGCTCGTGTTCATCCGTGGCACTCGTAGCATAAAAGACACTCTAACAGATGCACTATGTGCTCCTGTCTCTTTCAATCACAACACGGTTTCAGGACATGCACACCGTGGTATGGATGCTGCAGCTTCTTGGATTGGAGAACGTTGCATTCCTGTACTACGTAAAGCTCTTTATCAATACCCCGACTTCAAGATCAAGGTATTTCTTCATTTTACTTACTATGTTTTTTATAGTAATAATAATAATATTTCCATGTATTATATATATAGATCGTTGGACACTCCCTAGGTGGTGGTACTGCTGCACTGTTGACTTATAACCTTAGAGAAATTCAACAGTTTTCTTCAACAACTTGTGTTACCTTTGGCCCAGGTATACACACTTCTTTAATTAACACATTGAGTAACTAATTCAATATGGTTTTGTATTAGAATTAAAATAATTACATGTTTTTTATTAACAAGACGTTAATAGTTTCAAAATTGTAATTTTTGTAGCTGCCTGTATGACATTGGAATTGGCTGAGTTCGGAAAACCCTTTGTCACTTCCATTGTAAATGGTTCTGACATAGTGCCAACAATGTCAGCTTCTTCTGTTCATGATTTCATTGCTGAGGTAACAACGTACAATATTTTTGCCAAATATTTATTTGTTACAGGTTGATTTCTCATGATATACTTTAGAAAAATGGTTTCATTCTTTGCAAAAAGTAAGCTTTTATGATTTGTATCGATTGAATAATTTACAGGATCGGACTAAGGATAATAAAAACATAAGCGGAATTAGAGCTACCTTATCTTTTGCCAAAGCTGTTACAAAATATGCAGCAAACTATTGTTACGAGGTAGCTTCAAGCTCCCTTCTTTATAATATACATTTAAAACTGAAATCTGTGTGTGTTCTATAGGTATTAAGTCTCCTATTAGTTTTGCAAGAGTTTACACTTAATTGATTCAGTGATCTTACTAATTTTCTTATACAATATTGATCCTTCTCTCTGCCTAATAAAGGCTGTGAAGAAGCATGTGAAGAAGCATAAACACTCATGGTTACCGAAGTCCAAAGGTGAGAACACTCACACATTGTCAGACAACTTGGGTGAAGCTTCTGGATCATCTGGGACATGGTTTTTACCTCTTTCAAGTGAAGAGCGCTTACAGATAGAATCTATTAATGACGATGCTGAATATATTTCTAGCAACGAAGGATCTGACAATATTGATGACTCAGATGACGATGAAGAACAATTGTTGAATCAAACGGGGAATCATGAAGAAGATAGTGTAAGTCAAGATACAACATTAGCTCGGCGACGTCTTTATCCACCCGGCAGGATCTTGCATATGATCACTTCACAGATGTCTGAAAATTCAAACTCAAACCACAATGATGCTGATGAAAAACATGTCTGCTTATATCAAACGCCTACACAGCTGTATGGAAAACTCAGATTTTCTAGAGGAATGATATTTGATCATCGCACGAAAAAGTATATGAACAATCTGCAACAATTAATCGATAAACTAGAGAAAAGTGATTCAAATATCGTGGAGGATTAACTTAGAGGTAACACAGATTTTATTTGTTGTAACTATTTGTTTTGGAGTTTGTTAAAGAATAAAAGTTGTATTTGTTTTTTTTTTTACTTTATTTATTTATACAGTCATCCAATAAATTTTTCATCTTCCTCTGATAAAAAAATTTATTTTAAAGATATTTGAGTTGAGAGAAATCATAATATATACAAAACAGATAAGTTGTATTTTATTTTTCTTTTATGGTAAGGAGAGTGAAACATGATTCAATAATGAATTTATCAAACA
This sequence comes from Vigna angularis, assembly GCF_016808095.1. NCBI lineage: Eukaryota > Viridiplantae > Streptophyta > Magnoliopsida > Fabales > Fabaceae > Vigna > Vigna angularis. The sequence goes on from NC_068979.1 coordinate 11,667,552, forward strand.
TTTTGATGATGCAAATAAAATATTATCAAAGAAATGACACTACGGATTTTGAGTGTTTTTTCACCCATTTTGATAATGGGAAATTTTGATTTGGAAATTTTGATTTTTTTTAGTGTGATGGCAGAAGTTCAGATACTAACATTGTAAAAATAATTAGCTTATATTGTTTCATTGTGTTGGTATTGTTTATTTTTTATAACTGTATATTATATGTGAGTAGAGATAATATAAAGAATAGTAAAAACACATAGTTCATAGTTATGCTCACACAATACACATTTAATATACAATTTAAATATATTCATTCTTAGTGAGATTAAGGTTGTGAAGTGAAAAATGTTAACGAGAAACTTAAATAAAAATTGAAAATATATACAGATATATTCTAATTAAAGTATTAATTTTGAAAAGTAAATTAATGATTACTGGTTAAGTGTGGACATTATGATATCTAGGTTAATGAATTATTTGTGAGTTTACTTGTTTGTTTGATGTATAGATCATTTTTTTCATTGTAAAGTTTGCATTTGCATTTTAGTAGTTTTGACGTTTTAACTTGCATATTATGTTTTGATTTTAATGAAGACGAAGTAGATAATATTGAAAATTTTGTGAATCTATAACTTCGGTTAACTAGGAACTGATGTTATATGGTTGTTTTTATTTTGTTTGTTCCGAAACAGATGTCTAAAGATATACAAAATTTTGAAACATCCGTTTTTTTTTTTAATTATTCTCTAAATATTTAAATAAAGAAAATTTTCTTATAGAGCCTAAAGTGCAAAGACTTTAACAACTCAACAAACTTTTCCAAACTTCTGCTACTTCATGATGGTTGTGGTCTCCAGAATTCCGAGCTCAAGTGAATTTATCATGTCAATAGAGATTAAACATGTAATTAATATGAACATAAATAAATAATTTTGATAATTTTGTTATTTATAATATAATTTATTATGTGTATGAATTCTCATCTAAATCGGTTTGGACTTCAGCCTAGTGACCTATTTATTTTATACGAACAAGTGTATAATCATATCCTAATAAGTTACAAAATAGTCGGTGAATAGATTGATAGATAATAGACTAAACCACCTAATGCTAGTTACATATCATCCAGACAAAACATGTTTAAATATAGACATTTAGGATATATTCAATTATAAATTGTGATACATCATCATAGATCATAGGACAAGACCAATATTAATATGAATGAAGGATTCTCCATCATTTATGGAACAAAACTACAAAGAAATTATATCTAAAACAATTTCACAAACTGATAAGATAAGAACACCTATTTATATATAATAGTTTAACTTTATTTCAGTTAATTTGATTTTTTCAACCGTTAAAATAATAATCCAAACTCAACAAATTATTAATAATAGAGCAAATTATTTTAAATATTAAATTTAATGTTAAATTTTGACCAATATATTTCAAATTCCGACTTAACAAAAATAACATTTAAAAGATAAACTATTACAACACTCAAAAAAAGTTAAATAAAAAATTAACACGCTGCATGATGTTTCCTTTATAATATCAAGAAATATCATTAAAATGACTTGGGTCAATGGTGGTACTTAATTAATTAGTATTTCATTGAACTAAGAAACAACTATGAAATGCAGTAAGAAGAAAACAACTCAATGCCAAAGTTGACGAGACTTTCTTTTTTCTGACTAACTTTGTAATTGTTTTATTTAATTGAGAAAGAAATCACTTAGATTCACTATTGCACTCAAAGCCAATGGCACCGGTTACTTTAGTCTATAGGCACCGGTTCTTGACCCGAAGCATATATGGACGAGGTAAAAAGTTTACATTTTTATGACTCGATTGTTGTGAACCGAGGCAATATAGGATTAGAACTCGGTTCAAAGGGAACCGAGGCAGTATGGTCTTCCTGGTTTCCCCATCAGGACGTCGCCGACCACCGCCGACAAGATCGTCATATTTTCAACTCCCAATTCATGTGCTTTTTCCACAGCCAATTTGCCCGCATTGCTCATCCCATTCTTGAGTTTTCACCTTCTCCATTTTTCCGGTCATCAAACGTTTCCCTTAATCCCCAATTGGTGAATCCTTCGTGTGAATCCTGCATCAGAAGCCAACATCTTAGTTCTTCCATCAACATACCAAAACAGACCACCCTCTAAAGTCTTCTTCTCCAACGACATTCCAGATGCAACCTGCAAGAAATAGAAAGGAGGGAACCAGAAACAGGAACCAGAAAGAGGGCCACCAGAAACATGGAAATAAAAAGGCATCGGACCACCACAGAACCACCAAAAAACCAAGACGCCGCCGCGATATTTCCCCCAATCTCTCTCTCTCTCTCTCCTTCGCACCGAACCACTACGACTCCACCAATCTCTCTCTCTCTCTCTCCTTCGCACCACAGAGCACTGCCGTCATCAACCCTAAATCACCAATAAGCAAAAAACATGGCGTCACTTCATCCAACGTGAGAAACGGCGGCTCTGATGACTGGCCTCGGCGAAGACGTGGCGCGAAGAAGCAACGACGTTTCTCTCTCGGGGAGTTGGCTTCTGGGGTAGAGTTGAGGGAGGCTATGGCTTCGGAGACGTTGGGGATGGAGGAGGGGTCTTTACGGGCGGAAGCCGGGCCAGATCTGTAGATCTGAGATATTTCACCGCTACCGGGCATCGCTTACTCTTCAAATCTGTAGATCTGAGATGGTGGTGGCTCCGGCGGCGACGGGGCAGGCAGCTCAAGGAACTACTGTGGCGTAGAGAAAAATGGGAGAGGTATGCTGGGTTTTCATGGCTTGAAAGAGCATTTGGGGAGAAGTTTCGGATGTCCAAGCCCAAGGCTTATATGCTTCGGTCAAAATGAGGCCGAAGTAGCTTTTGATACCAGGTCCAAGAGGGACCGATGTCGTAGAAGCGTGCTCAATGCGTGAGTTGCAGGTGTGACAGAGGCTTTATGCCTCGGTTCTGTATGCAACCGAGGTATATCAACTGGTAGGTGGGTTTTAGGCACCGGTTCTTCCTACAACCGAGGTCGTAGCATTTTTCTGCTTCAGTCCTGTATGCATCCGAGGTCTATAAGGTCCTCTTAATTTCAGTTTTGCCACCGCGTTTTGATAGACAGCAGTTTAGTGTGAAATGATGTATATTGTGCGAGTTTAAAACCAAATATTGTACTAGTGATTCCTCACTCTAGATAAATACGAGACATTGTTAATTTATTTAACTAAAACAAAACAATTATTTAATATTAACAAATACGAATGGATATTTAAATAGTTTAATATAACATATATATTGTAATAGTGGAACCAACCTCTATATATGAATTTCACGACTTAATTAGGAACATAGTTTCATCAAACATGTTGTACATAAAGCTTTAAAAAAATTGAGAATTCAAATCCTGTTTCTATATTTAATACTTCCTAGTTCCTCTCCTTCTTCTTTTACTCTAACCTAATCTTCATCTATCTTTCTATCTATATCTTTATTTTTCGCTCTAACCTAATCTTCATCGTTTCTAATGATCATCTCCTTCAGGTTCGTGATTTCTATGTTTATGCCCTTTTATTTTTGCAATTCGTATTATATCAAAAGCCATTTCTCAAAGGTATTAGTTCATGTGCAGCGTCAACTCACCATCTCATGTGAGGAACAGTCGATTAACACAAGTTTCTTACACTTCGTAGTCCTATGATGCCTTGTGAACTAATATTTCTGCCATGTTATCATTGTGAAATATATGTCTATGTCTTTGTATCACAATGAGTTGTATATATTCATTGCATCATATCATCTTGGTGCATTCTTAGAAGGAAACATTCTATATTTTTATAGGTCCGAAGTTATGGATTTATTATAGAAGAATTTATTTGCTGGGATTTATTATAGAAGAATTTATACTTAATTTTATTTTGTGATTGATACGTTCATCATGTATCCTTTAAGTATATATTTTGTTTGTATGTCTTATTTTTCTTGTCTTTGATATGTGTTCTGATTACAAAATTAAGGTCCTGTGATTTGTTGAGTATTAATAGTGGAGTTTAATGGTCTAATCATCAATAAAATTTTTAGGGCGATTGTCTTATATCCCAAAACTAGTTGTACGACCCATAAGAATATTTATAATAAATTTATATTGTTATTCTTGAACAAATATTTTAAATTTTATTGGGAGTATTAACATATCGTAAATTAGATGTAGGATAGGATAAAGAAGATTTTGGTTAACAGAGTCAAGTTCTATTAACCACCATAATCCACCACACTGACTAGTTTCTCTATTACTGGCATGTGGTGTTTGAGGTTTTGATTGTGTACTTGGTGTTTTTACTATTTTTTTAATTATTAAATATATCTTCTTTTGTACTACAGATCTGATTGTTTTGAATTTTAATATGACCAATTGATACTTTTAGCAGGCACAGCATCACTATGCTATAGGTTTGAGGATATTGTATCAGTTAGTTTTTGAGATAAATCAGGTCAGAATCAATGCTTTATATTTCAACAGGAAGTAATAGCTTGATTATTAAAAGCCTTGGTGTATCTGTGTTATTATTCAACCCTCAAAGCATTTGTTTCACACTTCTTAGGACTGCATTTTTATTTTGTTGTGTTTTATTTTTTATTTGTAGTTGCTGATTTGTTTTTGTATGCTTTGCCTGAAGTCAATGATGGTTTTGTCTTTAAGTTATAAGTTTTCTTGTAACACCCAAAAAATTAATTTTTTTAAACGTAACACCCCAAAAATTAAACACAAAATTATTTCATTAATAATATAAACATCGTACAATATTACAATCATCCATTTAGGAGTAACATAGTTCACACTGGAAATACATTATTTTTTTTTAACATCATTAAAACACTCCTAAATTTATTTATTTATTTTTTTGTTTTTTTTTAAATTACTCTTCCTTTTTCTGCTGCTTCCTCCTTCACTTGTATTGGTTCGGACGTCGTTCCGTCATCTGCTCCCGTATAACATAAACGTTATATGATCATCGCAAAAATAAGATTTTCCGGCACAAACAAACAAGTAAGGGTGAGCTACCATGCAAAATTCAAAGAAAAGCATTACACTATTATTATACGTGATACATTCACCATAAATTCTTGTAAGATGCAATTATCATACTAGATTCTATTATCCGGATATAATGTTGATGAAAGTCTCGGGTGGTCATGTACTTGTGGTGATATCTACAACACAGTTATGGCCAAATATAATATATCACATCACCCACAAGGTTAGTCCATTAACGTCTATGAACATAGACTAGGACTTCCTACTACTCTCACCATATAACACATCCTTCTCTAATTGAGACTGGACAATTATTAGAGTTTTAGGATAACCACCAACAACAGGACTCTCAACATCAACATATACACTAATACCATACCATTATAGAGTCTCTCCCCGAGACTCATACTATATTTCAAATGCATAATTTCATATCAAACATCATAAAATACATTGATAATAGAATTCATACAAGATAATTGTAAACAAATTAACAATCATAAAATATTACTATAATTGGTTAGAGAAGAATCAAGTATTTGACAATCATAAAAAAAATCATCTTAATATAAAAATTATTGGGGAAACAAGAAGTTGAATCTGGCAGAGCCGGTTAGACAACTTCCCATCCTTCCAAAACTACAATATAAATAAATAAGGAAAACAAAAAAAAAAGTTTGGGGAAACAAGAAGTTGAATCTGGCAGAGCCGGTTAGACAACTTCTCATCCTTCCAAAAATACAATATAAATAAACAAGGAAAAGAATAAAAAGTTTGGGGAAACAAGAAGTTGAATCTGGCAAGGCCGGTTAGACAACTTCTCATCCTTCCAAAAATTACAATATAAATAAATAAGGAAAGCCGTAAAAAGTTTGGGGAAACAAGAAGTTGAATCTGGCAAGGCCGGTTAGACAACTTCTCATCCTTCTAAAAATACAATATAATTAAAAAAGGAAAGCCGTAAAAAGTTTGGGGAAACAAGAAGTTGAATCTGGCAAAGCCGGTTAGACAACTTCTCATCCTTCCAACAATACAAAAGAAGCAACTAATAACATACAAATAGCATAACATAATCAATATCGCATTTTACAACTATCAAACTTGGATCTCCTCACAGAAGCATGTTCTTATTCAAAATTCAGATTATACAGAAACAAAATGCTTCATATTCAAGATTTAAGATCAAACAAAAGCAAAATATTACATATTCAAGACTCAGAATAGTACAAAACAAAAACTTAAGAGTAACTCCCCTTACCTCTATTCTAGACTTAATCTTCTCCTTAGAAGCCGTTCTCCGAAAACTTCCAGAATTTCCCCTTTGCAACTAGAATTTCCTCCAACTCTCTTCTCTCAAAATTTCTCTCAATTTTTGGCACAAGTTTCAGCCTTCCTCATGCTTGCTATTTATAGGCTAATATTTGGCACTATTTAGTTTTTTTTTTTAATAATATTTTATTATAAATAATATTTAAATCCCATTACAGAAAGTTGTTCCCCCTTAACTCCACTTCTAAAAGTAGTTTTGTCTTTTTATTTATTTATTATTTTTTTTAATATTTTATTAAAAATACTATTTTATAAAAAATAATATTTTGACTTCACCACCAAAAGTGTCTTGCTCACCATTCCACTTCTGAAAGGTTCTTTGTCATTTTGCAATCATATTATTTTATATATATATATATATATACATATATATATATATTTTATTATTATTATTATTATTTTTTTTATGGACTTTACATTCTCTCCAACAACAAAAATTTTCGACCTCGAAAATTCGACACTTCATAAAAAAAGATGGGGATAAGAATGTTTTACATCATCTTCTAATTCCCATGTAGAATCACCTGTTTTCCTATCCCAAACTACCCTGACTAAGTTGATAGTCTTCCCTCTGAGCTCCTTTGTCTTAGTGTCTTCTACACAAACAAGTTGTGCTTCTACGGAGAGATCCTCTTTGATTTGAATCTCTTCTACTTCTAGAATGTGAGAAGGATCAGGAACATATTTTCTTAGTTGAGAAACGTGAAAAACTGAATGGAGTTTGGCTAACTGAGGGGGTAACGCCATCTCGTAAGCGACTGGCCCAATTCTTCTCAAAATTTGATATGGACCAATGAACTTAGGAGAAAGTTTCTTCGGACGAAGAGCCCTTCCTACTCCCGTGGTTGAAGTGACCCGTAAAAAGACATGATCTCCGACTACAAACTCCAATGGTCTTCTCCTTTGATCAGCATATGACTTTTCTCTACTCTGCGAAGCCTTCATTCTTTCTCGTATCAACTTTACTTTGTCTATGGTCTGTTGTAGTAATTCAGGTCCTATCAAAGCCTTTTCACTGTCCTGGTACCAGCATAAAGGAGTTCAACATCGTCTTCCATACAAAGCCTCGTAAGGTGTCATTCCAATACTAGCATGAAAGCTATTATTGTAGGTGAATTCCACTAGAGGAAGTACTTCATCCCAACTACCCAAATGATCCAATACACAAGTTCTCAGTAGGTCTTCTAATGATTGGATGGTTCTTTCAGATTGTCCATCGGTTTGGGATGATACGCGGAACTCATTCCTAACTTGCTGCCCATAGCTTCTTGTAAAGTTTGCCAGAATCTAAAAGTGAATCTTGGGTCTCGATCTGACACAATGCTTGAAGGGACGCCGTGCAATCTTACTATCTCTTTTATGTACAGTTGTGCCAACTTAGCCATTGACATTCTCAGATTTATTGCTAAAAAGTGAGCAGTTTTTGTTAATCGGTCAATGATGACCCAGATAGAATCATTACCTCTTACTGTCCGTGGTAAATGAGTGACAAAATCCATAGCAATGCTATCCCATTTCCATTCTAGTATGTCTAATTGTTGTAGCAATCCTCCAGGTTTCTGATGTTCCACTTTTGCCTTCTGACAAATTAAACAAGTCGCTACAAATTGTGCTACTTCCTTCATCATTCCTGGCCACCAAAAGGACTCCTTGAGATCTTGATACATTTTAGTCATACCGGGATGTATGCTAAAACGACTTTTGTGTCCTTCTTCAAAGATTAGTCTTTTTATATCTGCATTGTCTGTACACATATTATACTTCTAAATCTTAATACATAATCAGATCCTAGCCTAAATTCTTTAGCCTTATTTGTACCGATCATTTTTGTTATCCTTTTCAAGCCAAGATCCGACAATTGCTTCTCTTTAATTAAAATAAGAAAATCGCTAGATATAGTCAGACTACTACATCTAATGAAATCTTCTCCAAACTCCATTTGTAACTTCAGATCTCTGAACTTCTCCACCAACTCCTGTTGTTTGATCATCATATGACAAACATGAATTGCTTTTCTTCTCAAAGCATCGGCTACAACGTTTGCTTTTCCTGATGATATAGGAGTTCGGAATCATAATCCTTCAAGAATTCCATCCACCGCCTTTGCCTCATATTCAGCTCCTTTTGGTCAAATAAGTACTTCAAGCTTTTGTGATCGCTGAATACTTGAAATTGAGCTCCATAGAGATAGTGCCGCCAAATCTTCAAGGAAAATATCACCGCTGCCAATTCCAAATCATGAGTAGGATAGTTCTTCTCATGAGTCTTTAATTGTCTTGAAGCGTATGCCACCACTCTTCTTTCTTGCATGAGCACACAACCTAATCCCTGATGAGAAGCATCACAATAAACTTCAAACTTTTTACTTGGTTCAAGGATTACCAAAACTGGTGCACTAGTCAGCTTCAGCTTCAGCTCGAAAAAACTCTTCTCACACTTATCCGTCCAGACAAATTGTTGATCTTTACGAGTTAGTTGTGTTAAAGGCGCTACTATTCTAGAGAAACTCTCTATAAACCTTCTATAGTAGCCAGCTAATCCCACAAAACTCCTTATTTCTATTATAGTCTTCGATCTTTCCCACTGCAACACTGCTTCAACTTTTGTTGGATCCACCGCTATTCCTTGAGATGATATAATATGTCCTAAGAATTTCACTTCTTGCATCCAAAACTCGCATTTTGACATCTTTGCATACAATTTCTTCTCCCTCAAGATCCCAAGGATGGTCCTTAAGTGTTCAACATGTTCTTCTTGAGTCTTAGAATAGATAAGTATGTCATCTATAAAGACTACGACAAACTTATCTAGGAATGGTCGAAAGATTCTGTTCATGAAATCCATGAATAGAGCTGGAGCATTAGTTACACCGAACGACATAACTACATACTCGTAGTGTCTGTATCTAGATCTAAAAGCGGTCTTCTGTACATCTTCTGTCTTCACCAAAATTTGATGATATCCAGACCTGAGATCTATCTTTGAAAACACCTGAGCTCCATGCAACTGGTCCAGCAGATCATCAATCCTAGGTAGAGGATATTTGTTCTTGATGGTTAGCTTGTTCAACTGTCTGTAGTCGACACACAATCTAGAGCTTCCATCCTTCTTCTTTACCAACAGTACAGGTGCTCCCCAAGGTGACACACTTGGTCGAATAAATTGCTTCTCCATTAGTTCTTCAATTTGCTTCTTCAATTCAATTAACTCTGCCGGAGCCATTCGATATGGAGCTACTGATACTGGTCCAGCTTCGGGTATTAAATCAATGGAGAATTCTATTTCTCGTTGAGGAGACAATCTTGGTACTTCTTCTGGGAACACATCACTAAACTCATTAACTATAGGAATATCAAGATTTTGTTCATTTATCTCGACTTCCACATGAGTCAAGATAACGAAACACGAAGATCCTTCTTTGACTTCCTTTAACACTTGTTGTACTGACAACAACTCCGCTTCTTCAGGATTAGGGAAAATCAACTCCTTTTTGCTACAATCTATAAGGATACGATTGACAGATAACCAATCCATTCCTAAGATTACATCTAAACCTTGTAAGGGTAAAGATATAAGATGTACTTTGAACTTACGTCCTTCTATAACTATCGGACATTGAGGACACATCCTCGATGGTTTTATCAATTTAGAGGTTGGTGCAGATACCATGAGATCATATTGTAACTCTCTCACGGGTAGGTTCAACTCTTGAATAAGAGTTTCAGACAAAAAGGAGTGTGTCGCTCCAGAATCAAATAGCACATTCAACTCTCTACCAGCTATCATACGACATCCAATGATGAGAATACCTGATTTTGCAGCTTCTGCTCCAGTCAAAGCATAGACCCTTCCAGTTGCTTGGGGCCTATTGTCAATCCTTCTCTGTTCTAGCAAAATGTCCTTCTGCTCTGCAAAGAAAACATTTGTTGAGTACGTAACATCGAATTATTTTATGTTGGGGTTGTTGTTGATGAGGATTCTTTGAGGTTGCGGTCTTTCGTAAAGTCAGATCCTTATGTTCTGTCCAACTCGTGACCCAGATGGTCCTCCTACCCTTGGTAACTTCTGAACTCCTTAATAGCTACCAAATGTCTCACACTGTCCGGAAAGAATTTAGTCTAGCCACTTCTAACTGTTGTAGGGTAGTTTCGTGCTGTTGCATTAAAGCAGCTCCTTGTTGTAGATTCTAAAGCCCTTGCAAGGCTGGGCATCTAAGGGGTTTCACGATTAGGTTGTCTACGTGCCATTTCTCTCTATTTCTGATACCACTTGTAACGTCCAGGCAGCTTACAGGGAATATCGACTACCCCCACACATCACCACGAGGCTTTCCAATGTGCTTTGTCCTCACTCGCACAATTTCCGAGAAAACTTCCCAAAAGGTCACCCATCCCTAAATTACTCCAAGCTAAGCACACTTAACCATGGAGTTCTTATAGGTCAGGCTACCGAAAAGCAAATGCATTTGGTGATATGAGTAGCCAAATCAGTCCCTTTAAGCTATCCTTCAACTGTATAGTCCTATACCTACACAGTCTCTAAATCCCTCTCATTTCGATGTATGTTCGATTCGGCCATGTGCCCCTTCCACTAGAAGCCTGCCAGGAGCCGCTCCTTGTCAGTGCCCATTGCACTTCATGCCTCTTGCACCGGCGATCACTCCCCGCCCTCGTTAGTGCCCGGGTGTCACATGCCCACCAGCTTTCGCATGGTTCGTCCTCGAACCACACCGTACTGGGAGAGGCTAGGCTTTGATACCACTAAATGTAGCACCCCAAAAATTAATTTTTTTAAACATGAAATGTAACACTCCAAAAATTAAACATCTCACACACAAAATTATTTCATTAATAATATAAACATCGTACAATATTACAATCATCCATTTAGGAGTAACATAGTTCACACTGGAAATACATTATTTTTTTTAACATCACTAAAACACTCCTAAATTTATTTAATTATTTTTTTGTTTTTTTTAAACTACTCTTCTTTTTTCTGTTGCTTCCTCCTTCACTTGTATTGGTTCGGACATCGTTCCGTCATCTGCTCCCATATAACATAAACGTTATACGATCATCGCAAAAATAAGATTTTCCAGCACAAACAAACAAGTAAGGGTGAGCTACCATGCAAAATTCAAAGAAAAGCATTACACTATTATTATACGTGATACATTCACCATAAATTCTTGTAAGATGCAATTATCATACTAGACTCTATTATCCGAATATAATGTTGATGGAAGTCTCGAGTGGTCATGCACTTGTGGTGACATCTACAACACGGTTATGGCCAAATATAATATATCACATCACCCACAAGGTTAGTCCATTAACGTCTACGAACATAGACTAGGACCTCCTACTACTCTCACCATATAACACATCCTTCTTTAAGTGAGACTGGACAATTATTAGAGTTTTAGGATAACCACCAACAACAGGACCCTCAACATCAACATATACACTAATACCATACCATTATAGAGTCTCTCCCCGAGACTCATACTATACTTCAAATGCATAATTTCATATCAAACATCATAAAATACATTGATAATAGAATTCATACAAGATAATTATAAACAAATTAACAATCATAAAATATTACTATAATTGGTCAGAGAAGAATCAAGTATTTACAATCATAAAAAAAATCATCTTCATATAAAAATTCTTGGGGAAACAAGAAGTTGAATTTGGCAGAGCCGGTTAGACAACTTCCCATCCTTCCAAAAGTACAATACAAATAAATAAGGAAAACAAAAAAAAACTCTGGGGAAACAAGAAGTTGAATCTGGCAGAGCCGGTTAGACGACTTCTCATCCTTCCAAAAATACAATATAAATAAATAAGGAAAGCAATAAAAAGTTTGGGGAAACAAGAAGTTGAATCTGGCAAGGCCGGTTAGACAACTTCTCATCCTTCCAAAAATTACAATATAAATAAATAAAGAAAGCCGTAAAAAGTTTGGGGAAACAAGAAGTTGAATCTGGCAAGGCCGGTTAGACAATTTCTCATCCTTCCAAAAATACAATATAATTAAATAAGGAAAGCCGTAAAAAGTTTGGGGAAACAAGAAGTTGAATCTGGCAAAGCCGGTTAGACAACTTCTCATCCTTCCAACAATACAAAAGAAGCAACTAATAACATACAAATAGCATAACATAATCAATATCGCATTTTACAACTATCAAACTTGGATCTCCTCACAGAAGCATGTTCTTATTCAAAATTCAGATCATACAGAAACAAAATGCTTCATATTCAGGATTTAAGATCAAACAAAAACAAAATATTACATATTCAAGAATGAGGATAGTACAAAACAAAAACTTAAGAGTAACTCCCCTTACCTCTATTCGAGACTTAATCTTCTCCTTAGAAACCGTTCTCCGAAAACTTCCAGAATTTCCCCTTTGCAACTAGAATTTCCTCCAACTCTCTTCTCTCAAAATTTCTCTCAATTTTTGGTGCAAGTTTCAGCCTTCCTCATGCTTGCTATTTATAGGCTAAGATTTGGCACTATTTAGTTTTTTTTTTAATAATATTTTATTTTAAATAATATTTAAATCCCATTACAGAAAGTTGTTTCCCCTTAACTCCACTTCTGAAAGTAGTTTTGTCTTTTTATTTATTTATTTGTTTTTAATATTTTATTAAAAATACTATTTTATAAAAAATAATATTTTGACTTCACCACCAAAAGTGTCTTGCTCACCATTCCACTTCTGAAAGGTTCTTTGTCATTTTGCAATCATATTATTTATATATATATATATATATATATATATATATATATATTATTATTATTATTATTTTTTTATGGAGTTTACATTTCTAGTATTAGTTTTCTGTATCTTCACACTTGAGAGTAAATTTTGAGATTTGAGCATCTATTATATATGAGTATTAGGAACTATTTGTTTGCATTGTGTCTGCTTTGTTTGGTTTAGTTGCTGCTATCTTGGAGACTGATTGATATGGGATTTCAAAACTGAGTTGTTAATATTAGCATCATATTGTGTTGTTATATGGTTTGGTACTGCGACATGGTCTTCTTGTAACTCATATCCACCATTTTATCATTACAAGGGTTAATGAGTAGACAATAGACTTAATGGGTAGACAATAGACTTAATGCCTCTAAAGCAAATTACCTAAAGAAGTCATGGATAACTTGTAATTGAAATGACTGCACCTCTTATACTCAGAAAAAATATATATTTGAAAATCAATCAGTGTTAATGAGTTTCCTTGACTACTGTGAATGAACTAGTTATTGTAAAGGTAAAGAAATAAAAATACTTATATTTATTGGATCCCCTTAATTGGTCCGTATCTACATTAGACATTCCATAAGTTAACAAAAAGCGTTAATTTAAAAGAGGTTTAATCATTCACGAAGTCCCTATTTTCGCGTGGAATCTCAATTTAGTCCCTTTGTTTTTGGAAATCTCCATTGGGTCCCAAATTTATGAAAATTGCAACAATTGGATCATTTCCGTTAAATTGTCTCCAACGACGTTAGTGTGTGTTTGACGTGACACGCTGTAGTCAGTTTCTTAACTGACGTGGCTGACTGAAGTAGGGACAGTGAAGCACGTGGATAATAACAATTTTTTAAGTAAAAAGAAAATAAATATTGGGATTCAGATTTTGAATTGATCGAACTAGGGATTGGGATTGTTTGAGTACTTCTAAGGCCTGGGATTTTAAACCAAAATTGATCGAACTAGCACCAACAACAGATCTCGAGAGGCTATTTACAGTTTTAGTTGCCGAAGAGATGAAGCCAAAATTACCAATCCCTTCAGATGAGCTACCAAAGGCAGTGCAACTAAGACTACCAGCTCCTGCATCCTGACTTCTTTTAGTTTCCAGCAGCTCTAAACCAGAAGATGATAGAGGTAAGCTTGTTGATGGGACAGGAGAGGATCCAAATTTGAAAACAGAAGTTGTCAGATATGAAGATGCCACCACTAGGGTAGAAGAACTGCTATTACTTGATGCCATTTTGCCGCGGGCCAGGCCCAGGAGAAAGCCCTCGACCCCAAACTTATCCGGGTAGACGTAGGAAGAGATGTAGGTCGGGACGTGTAAATTGGAGGGTGCTCTTGCACGGGTTGTGGAGTGCGCGGAGGAGAGGGTGTCTTGTCCGACATCGCCACTGACGTAGAAGCCGGCGAAGGGGTTGAATGGTTGAACCCCGCAGGTGTTGTTAGTGCATCCCGTTTTGAGAGGGTGGTTGATGCATGTGATGCAATCGGTGCCTTTGGCTTGGATGCATTTCTTGGTCCCACATCGGACAGGGTGGTAGGTTGAGGAGTTGTAGTCGCTGCCACACTCGAACCCTAATTCGATCGATTCAAAATCTGAATCCCCATTTTGGTTTAAAACATTCATTTTCTTTTCATTTAAAAAATTGTTATTATCCGTGCTTCACTGTCCCTGCTTCAGTCAGCCACGTCAGTTAAGAAACTGACTACAGCGTGCCACGTCAAACACACACTAACGTCGTTGGAGACAATTTAACGGAAAGGATCCAACTGTTGCAATTTTCATAAATTTGGGACCCAATTGAGATTTCCAAAAACAAAGGGACTAAATTGAGATTCCACGCGGAAATAGGGACTTCGTGAATGATTAAACCTTTAAAAGACATACATACTAAATTTTAGAGAAGACAAAATATACAACAAAACGTAAAAAGTCATTCAAATATCACATTGTATAGATACTTATCATTATAACTAAACATAATTACCAGGTTTTAGATCGCAGTAAATAATGCCATTTGAACGCAGATACTCCATGGCTTGAGAAATATCCAAAGCAAAACTTATGGATTGCTCTAAACTAAGAGCATTTGGATAAATGCTCTCTAGGTATTTATGTAGCGAACAACCTTCCAAAATTTTTGTAATTATCATCATTGTTGGCTCCACAAAGGCGCCTATAAACTGCAAAATGAGTTTAAATTACGTAATACTTGTAGTTAAATTACTTCTCTCCAGTCAATCATCCAGTTAACTAAAAAAGTCTTTAAAATTCGATCATTCTAATATCCTTTATGACTAACCACAGTAAATCTTAAGAAGCACATTGTTATGAAGGTCTGTAGCACAATGGAATAATATATATGTGTGAGGAATTTAAATGTATAGTTAGAACTCTCATATGGAATAAAAATAGTGAATGAACAATATATAAAAGAAAAACTATAAATCTGTTACAGGTTTTATAACCATTAGAAGAATAATTAGGACAAAGAGTGCAGAGAAGAAGACAAATTATGAAGCACTTAAGTAAGAAAAGAAATTGAGAAGTACCTTTATTATATTTTTATGTTTAATTTTGGATATCAAGTTAACCTCCCGCTGAAATTTTGCTTTACAAGAAGAAGGAACATTTGATGTTTGCATTGGAAGCATAACCTTTATAGATATTAACTAAAGATCTTGTGCATTTTAGTTAATAATTATATACATTTTTTGGATTTGTCACAGATATTGTAATAATTACATTACAGCATAGACTTTTGGACAATGAATCAAAGAGCTTTACTTTAACTATTCAGGTGAAAAATTATTGGCTTTAGTTTTCATTTCTTTCCTTTCTCTATATATATTTGATTATTCTCTACTGAGAAACAGAATTAGTTTTCATTTCTTTCCTCTCCCTTCTCTTACCCCTCTTACAAAGGTTTTATTCATTAGTGTTTTACTCAAAAACAAAATTAATTAATCTCTACTCAGTGTTTTATTCAATCAACATTTACTTTTAACATTAAGTAGGTGTACTACTTAGTATTAAATTATTCCAAGCAACAATTTCATAACTAAGTAGGGGAACTACTTAATTATGAATTCTTCAATTCCATAAACTTAGTACTACTTAGTTTTATAACCAGTTTAGTAAATTCATCTTATGTAGTGTTTCGTTGAATATTGTCACTAATTCTAACCTTTCAATCCTCATGGCATGAACAAAGGTCGTTTTAATGGATAAATCATGGATACACATGCCTCGAAATACAAGTCAATATATGAGAAGATTGGATACCTTCTTGGACTTTGCATTAACTAATAGTGGTGTCAGGGGAAAGATAATATGTCCATGTCAGAAATGCAATTTTAAGAAATGGTAAAGTCGTGAAAAAGTATATGATCATTTAATTATTAAACCTTTTCCAAAAGGGTATACAGTGTCGCTTCTACATGGGGAGAGAAGAGTAAATGATGAAGCGCCTCAAATAATGGCTGAAGCTCCTCAAGTAATGGTCGAAGAAGATGGTGGAAGAGTTGAAATTAATGATAATATGTGTGAAATGATTAGTGATGTATTTGCACATCATTACTCTAACAACGACATGACAGATGATGACGAGATGGATGCAGAGTCAAGCCATACTAGAAATCATGATGGGACAAATTTTTTTGAATTAATGCAAGATGGACAACAAAGTTTATATGAAGGATGTGATAAATATTCGAAACTTTCCTTCTTGGTGAAGTTGTATCACATCAAATGTCTATGCAGAATAAGTGACAAAGCTATGTCCATGATACTAGAATTGCTAGCAGATGCATTTCAACATGCTAAAATTCCAAATTCATTCTATGAAGCCAAAAAAGTCATTAACAAGCTTGGTCTTCATTACACAAAAATTGATGCTTGCCCGAATGATTGTATGTTGGAGAAGACAAAGATAGAGATTCTTGTAAGAAATGTAAGACATCAAGATGGAAGCCAAAAAAGAGAAATATAATTGGTGATGATGTTGTTGTTAATAAGTGAAAGAAGATTCTTGCAAAGGTGTTAAGGTATTTTCCTTTGAAACCCCGATTACAGAGGATGTTTTTATCATCTAAAATAGCTGAGCATATGAGATGACATGCATCAGAAAGTACGGATGAAGGCATGTTAAGACATCTGATAAGTCCAAAACTTGTTGGGCTCGATTTCGGCAAGTGTACCGAATCGCTTCAAGTAATAAACCGGTAAGACCGGGTATCGTTTTCCCAAGAGACTCGTAATACTAGAGAATTGTTCGATTAACAACTCATATAGACTCAAGAACATAACATCAATTTACAGAACAAGTGCAGAAACATAAATTGACAAGTAATTACAAGGTTGGACTTTGGTATTGAAGGCACTTGGAAATGGAAAAGACTAGAAATGGTATGAAATGACATTGTTAAGGCTAATTTTCACCAAAGCACTTTTGTGTAAAACCAATTTCATCTCCTCTCTATCAATTTACTAAAGTCAATCCACTAAAACACTCTAGCCCTAATCCCTTAGGTGAAAGAGCCTAGGTTTTCCTTATCAAACTCCAATCCCTTGGACAATCTAACAAGCAAAACCTGCATTAAAGAGCTGGGATCTAAGACAACATGTGAATCATGTTCCATCCCTAGAATCAATGAACCACAAGGACTCCTATTTCAGTTCTGGGTTTCATCTTACGTCCCCATAACCCATAAAACCCCAAAATCAAGTCATGAATGTCCCCATTACATTCAAGCTTTAAGATTGGAAACAAGAATACTAGCAATTGATAGAAAAGGCATATATATAATCAAATCATTCAACAATTACACAAGATTCAATGGCTACAACTAATCCCAACAAAGATGAATCTGATTCTCCATTTCCATGGAGAACCCTAAAGCTTACAAACATGGAAGATGGAAGAAGAAGGAGACCCAAAGGAAGAGGAGGAGATGTTCCCACAAGCTCCTCGCACCCTCCATGAGCTCCAGACGTGAAATCGCACGTCCAAAGAACCAAAGACCCTTTTTTCTTTCTGCCTCGTGAGTATATATACTGTCCGAATTCTCGCTTAAGCTAAATTATTCTCGCTTAAGCGAGAATTCTTCTTGGAGAAGATAGTCATTCTCGCTTAAGCTAAACTATTCTCGCTTAAGCGAAAATGACTATTAAATCAATGACTTCCTGGATCACCGAGGCTCTTCAATGTAATGGAGGATCTTCCTAACATCGAAATAGATCAAAAAACAAGGGATTAGAGTATTATTTACGTAATGTAGCTCAAAATATAGATAAATACTAAAAATAAATAAAAGAGAGGATTTAAGCAAGTAATAAGCTAAAGAAGAGTTGATTTTGCTACTAAAATGATGCTTAGATAATGGTAAGAATTAGCATTATCATATGGTATGCAAATTGCATCGAGCTCTATATGGCCTCAAGCAATCCCCATGTGCTTGGTTTGAAAAGTTTAGCTCCATCATTCAAAAATTTGGGCTAAAACGCAATGAAGCAGACCATTCAATTTTTTACTGTCATTCTTCTCTTGGGAAATGTGTTTACTTAATAGTATATGTTGATGATATTGTCATTACAAGAAATGATGCTGTTGGAATATCTCAACTAAAAGAGTACTTGTGTAGACATTTTCAAACCAAGGATCTTGGAAGTCTCAAATACTTCTTAGGCATTGAAGTAGCGCAATCAAAAGATGGAGTTGTAATCTTCCAAAGGAAGTATACTCTTGATATATATTACAAGAAACAGGCATGATTGATTGTAGACCGGTAGACAGTCCCATGGACCCAAACCAGAAACTAAGGACAGAAGAAGGTGAATTATTCTCCGATCTAGAGAGGTATAGGAGGCTGGTTGGAAAACTGATTTATCTCACTATTACAAGGCCATATCTATCCTTTGCAGTTGGAGTGGGTAGTCAGTTCGTGCAGGCTCCATCTGTTGACCATTGGGATGCTCTCATTCGCATTCTAAGGTATGTAAAGAAGGCTCCCGGGCAAGGATTGTTATATGAAGATAAAGGAAGCATTCAAGTCTCTGGGTATTGTGATGTAGATTGGGTAGGTTCACCTATTGATAGATGGTCTACTACAGGATATTATGTTTTTCTGGGAGGAAACATTATTTCATGGAAAAGTAAGAAACAAAATGTAGTAGCTAGATCAACCGCGGAAGCCGAGTATAGGGCAATGGAATCACTAACATGTGAACTTATATGGGTGAAACAATTCCTTCAAGAGGTTAAATTTTGTGACATCCATACTATGAAGATGTATTGCGACAATCAAACTGCTCCCCACATTGCATCAAATCCAGTGTTTCATGAGAGGACTAAACATATAAAAATTGATTGTCATTTTGTTCGTGAAAAGTTGTTGACTAAAGAAATATGTACTGAGTTTATTGGGTCAAACGATCAACTCGCAGATGTATTGACCAAGTCATTAAGGGGTCCTCGGATTGAGTTTATTTGTTCCAAGCTTGGTACATACAATTTGTATGCTCCAGCTTGAGGGGGAGTGTTAGGATATTTATCCTATTTTATCATCATTATATTGTGTCAAGGGTTACCCTATTTATCATTATTATATTGTGTTAAGGGTTACCCTATTTATCATGATTATATTGTGTCTAGGATTATCCTATTTATCATGATTATATTGTGTATAGGGTTATCCTATTTATCATGTACTTTTGTATCAATTTATTCTTATAAATATAAGATTGTGAGAGGGATCAATCAAGCCCTCTAGAATTATTTTACAGTTTAATTCTCAAGTCTTACAATGGAAAATATCAATGAATTGAGTAAGATATAGCTTTTTAAGTATTTAGCAAATGTGAGCTTATGTGGGAGTATTTGTAGAGGAGGGGAAAGGGTAGGAATTGTGTGTACTTTTTGTGCTTGTTATGTTATTCTTATGTTATGTTAATCTTTTATATTTTCGAGTGATGTTTCTAATTATACGTGTGGTACGTTTCTTTGTCATAATATTCTGCTATGAATATAGTGTGGTTAATATTTTGGTTGGGTCCAGTACCATTAATATTCCCTTTTATCAGGCAAAGAGACTGAAATGGGTTGATGAAGGGTATGAACGTCTTGTATTTACTGATGAATGTATTGTATCTAGCGTTGAAATGTCCACGAGACTTCAAAAATAATTATGGGATGAAGATATATTGGTGATTATTGCTGTTACAAACAAGGAATCAGTTGAGTGGATTAATAACAAAAGCAAAACTATTGAAAATGTAATATGCCTTGACTCTTCATCGAATTTGAAGAACAGATTAGGAGGCTATGATGTTCCCAAAGAAAACTGAAGTAAAAGTCTTCTGATAGTTTAGTAAAAATAGCCCTTTGAAATTTGGTTTTGGAAATTAGAATCACAACTCTTTAATCTGGTGTTATTTCTGGTTGAACTAGAATCAAATTGTTTGTGCATTGATAACTGTATATCTACTGATAATGAAATTGGGTGAATTGTTTTATCTGATTTAGATGGTTTCACTATTTTATTAAATGTTGTATATAGGAAAAAATTGAAGCATGTGAATCTACAATATCATCGACTCAATCAAAAGAAATATCCAATTCAGATTCATTGGCTCATGCTTTAGGAATCAAAGAGCATTGTGGACGCGTTCGCGGTTTAGGTTTGGGTCCTTGCCCATTTAAAGTCTTTAGAGTCCATGCTTGTTCTCATGGTGGATCATCTTCAACTTCAGCTTCTAACTAATGTTGAATTACAAACTTAGGTTAATGAATATTTTATCAATTACTTGGTTTGTTCTTTTTATGATCAACTTCTTAGATATCATTTTTCTTACTTTTTAAATAATTTCATCTTTTAAAGGTATCTTCATTGACAACACAAGTCAATGAAATGAAGGCAGTGATATCATTATTTTTGCAAAATTATCCGGGTCAATTACCTTCACAGCTTGCTACATTTCAACCATCATCGGTAATAATTGCTAAATTTATTTGTATAATCTTTTTTTAAATATATAACCGACTAACTATTATGTTATATTGTAGGTATCTGATAAAGGAAGTGTGCCAAATGATGGATGTAATGAAGAAGAAGAACCTTAGACATCTTTGTATTTAATTTTTAGTATTGAACATCTTTGTCTTTAATTTTTTATAGCAAAATTGTGCAGAGAATTCAAAATGGTATAACATTGAATTTTGTTTAGAGTATGCCACTCTTTGAAAACAAACTTGATCGAGAGGATACTTTCGGATGATAAAGTACTTCTCTATATATCCTTATCCTCAAAACTGATATTATACAATTAAAATGGTGTGCTATAAAGTTCTTACTTTCATTCTGGTGTGTGGGAACTAAGGTGCATGAAAAATCTATGTTGAAAAGAAACAAAAAGGTAAAAGTCATTGTAAGCAGAAGTATAATGCATCCTGATACCTTTAGATGTTTACTGCACTAATGATAATGCTATATATAGTTAGTAATAAAGTATTAATATCAGATAATTTATTTGTTCCATTGAAGGTTTATGGATCCATTAACAAAAGGATATTATCCAAAATTTACAAAGAAGCATTCCAGATTGCTTATTAATTCATTTGATTTTATTAGCATAAACTACTACACTACTAGATAGGTATCTGATGCATCAGAATTAAAAAATTCTCCAATTTCAAGCCAAAAAAAAATTTGTATGCATTTCCGGCGATTTTGGATAAAACCCCGGAAAATCTTTGAACCCAGCTACTTCCGACGGTTTGTAAAACCCTAGTTAGTTTCAGGGATTCTCCAGAAATCCCTGAAAAAGGGGTAGTTCGTAGAACCCAGTGGGTATCAGCGGTTTCCCAGAAACCCCTGGTAATAGGGGCGGTTTTAAGGAACCCCGGTTAGTTTCGACGGTTTCCAAAACTCCTGGAAATTGGTAGAAAACCGTCGGTAATTTTGTGACGGTGGTTTTCCCAATGGTTCTTGTAACCCCTAGAAACGTATTTTCTGGGGGTTAAAATCCCCGGTCGTTAAAAATAACCCTTACTAAAATTGGAGATTTTTTAGTGTAAGTATGCTATGCTAAATATTTGATAATTCAAAAAATTTTAATTTGTAATTTTTTAAGTAACATAATGCTTGAGTTTTTCATCAACAAACACCATTTTTACATTTTAATTTTCATTTAATTTTACTCAGGTTTTATTTGGATAATTAACCATGATTAATAATGGAATTTAAAGGTTTATCTTTTCTTCTTGTTTTATCTATATTATCGTCCATTATAGTTCGTTTGACTCAAGACGTCATTATAGTGTTGTTTCTCAGTCAAATTTGATATTGACAAATTTATCAATGTCTTCGAAGATGCTTTGATCTTTCGTCATATGATTGTTGCATGAATTATTCAAGTAGCAATTTCCTTCTTGGTTAAGAGATATTCTTGTTTGGCAAAGAATAAGTGATGCACCTGATTATGTTTTTCCACAAAGTTTGTTTATTGCTTATTTTATTACGACAATATTTCTCTACGTGACCAAATTTCTTGTAGACATTGAGGTTTTCTATGATATCAATCTTTTTCGAATGACTTGTTCTTTTATAGATGTCATATAGAGGATATTTTCCTTAACGAGTCATAGAAAAAGTTTTAGAATTTTCTTTCTTTTTTTTAGAAATTTCTCCTATACTTTTATTGTCTTCATATTCTTTATTCTAAGACCGCAAGTTTCGATCGAAAGACATTTTCGATTGAGTCTTCTTCACACTTTTTCAATCTTTGTTTATAAGCTTTAAGAGAAACCATTAGTTAGTGAATATGTAGCCAAATCTTTTATTTGTTCAATCGTGGTTTCAATATATCATATTTTTAGGAATAAAGTTAGAATTTTCTCAATGAGAATATTTTCCATAAGTTTTCATCTGACTAACTATTTCTTTTATTTTAGAATATTAAGTTTTAATGGTCTTAGATTCTTTTATTCTTAATAATTCAAACTGTATGAAGTTTAACATTGTATAACTCGTTACTTCCTTGAAAATTCTCTTGTATTGTGTTTCAAGTTTGTTTTGCATTTGTGACATGTATTATTCTTAGAAAAATATCGTGTCATCAATTGATTTTTGAAGAGTAAATAAAGCTCTTGAATCTTTGTGTTTGTTTTTCTTCAACTCCTTTTAACTATAGTAAGAGTGTATGTGTCTTCTAGAATAGTGAACTCCTCGTCTATAATGTTTCATAAATCTTGAGAATTTGAAAGAATATTTTCATTTTGACATTCTTAAAATCATAATTTTCTCCCGTAACAATAAGTACCGGAAGTGGTGATGTTTGACCGGTAATAGCCATGAAATATTTTGAAAATAGTATAGAATGAAGTTTGATAGTTCATGCTTTGTTGGACAAGATCCTTCCCTACTTCTTACCTATTATCATTTATGTTGGGATTCTTTAAGAAGTTTCTTCTTTGTTGAAAGAGGTTCTGCTTATTTTTATTTAGGGTAAGAAAACTATTGGAAGTAAATGCCGAGAAAGAAGTGATTGTGCAGAAGTAAAGGCCGTCAAATTTTAAAGGAGTTATACGAGTTGAAGAGATTGTTGACACGTGGCATGCTTTTCAGCACCGGCAAACGCTTTCTGACATTTCTCTTTACTGCAGGATTCGATGAGGAGGATGTCCTCTAAAGGAAGAGACATGTAGGGTACTTCATTAATAATTACTACTAATATTGTTGATGAATTTTTGTTTGGCCATTTGAACTGAAAATGGATCTTGCATGTCAGATTCTGAAGCCTGCTTTCACGGTTATACGTGATTTGCTCGTCTTCATCCATGGGACTCGTTACATAAAAGACACTCTCATATATGCACTGTGTGCTCCTGTCTCTTTCGATCACAACATGATTTCAGGACATGCACACCGTGGTATGGTTGCTTCAGCTTCTTGGATTAGAAAACGCTGCATTCCTGTACAACTTCAAGCTCTTCATCAATACCCCCACTTCAAAATCAAGGTATTTTTTGATGTTACTTATTATGTTTTTCATAATAATAATAATAATTATAATATATATTTCCATATATATATAGATCGTTGGACACTTGCTAGGTGGTGGTATTGTTGTACTATTGACTTATAAGCTTAGAGAAATTAAACATGTTGTGTAACATTTGGCCCAGGGGTATACACACTTCTTTAATTAACATATGTTCAGTTGAGTAACTAGTTAAATATGTTTTGTATTAGAATTAAAATAATTACATGATCTTTTGTATTAACAAGACGTTAATAGTTTCATAATTGTAATTTTTGCAGCTGCCTGTATGACGTTGGCTGAGTTCGGAAAATCCTTTATCACTTCCATTGTAAATGGTTCTGACGTAGTGCCTGTCAGTTTCTTCTATTCATGATTTCATTGCTAAGGTACGCTTTGCGTCAAGTCCGAATTTATTTTTGGTACTAATCCAAAAAGTCTTTTACCAATTGAGATATTTTATGTGTATTTAAATTCATGTTCATCTTTTATATGGGAATTTGTTTGTACCGAACAGTAACAAGCTAATATATTTTTTGTTACTGGTTAATTTCTCATGATGATTTACCATAGAAAATGTTTTATTCTTTGCACAATTGTAAGCTTTTATGATTATTAGGAATTGATCGAATAATTTACAAGGTCGGCATTAGGATAAAAATATCTTAAGCGCAGCTGGAACTCGCGTATCTTTTGCCAAAGCCATTGCAGAACATGCAGTAAACTGTTGCACCGAGGTAGCTTCAAGCTTCCTTCTTTATAATATATAGTTAAAATTGAAATATCAGTGTGTGTTCTATAGGTATTCACTTGACACTATCGAGAGTTTAATATTAATTGATTCGGTGATCTTATTATCTTATACAGCATTGATCCTTCTCTATGCCTAAAGGTTGTGAAGTAGCATAAATACTCATTAAGTCAGAACATTCACACATTGTCAGATAATTTGGTTTTGAACATCTTTTAAATGAAGAGCACTTACTCATAGAATCTATTGATGATGATGAATATAATTGTTCCAGTGAAGCATCTGACAATGATGAATATATCTTTGAAGAAGATAGTGTTTGTCAAGTCACAAGATCAGATAGGCGATGTCTTTATCCACCAGGCAGGATCATGTATATGATCGCTTCTCAGATGTCTGAAAATTCGAACTCAAACCACTGTGATGCTGATGACAAACATATCTGGTTATATAAAACGCCTACACAGCTGTATGGATAACTCAGATTTTCAACAGGAATGATGCGGGATCATCCCACGAAAAAGTATGTGAAGAAGTTGCAACAATTAATCAATAAACTAAAGAAAGAGTGTTGTTAGGTAACACATTATAGGTTAGTTATTTCTTGTCAATCTATGTATTTGTTTAGGAGTTTGTTAAAGAATAAGTGTTGTATTTATTTATTTGAGCTTAAGCCACCCAGTCAAGTTTCCGTGTTCCTCTCCTTCCCAAAAGTTTTATGCTCTCCAAAAGAAATATTGGTGAAATTTTTATTTTAAAAATATTTGAGTTGACCGAAACCATAGTATATAGAAAACAGATAAGTTGTGTTTTTTTCTTGTTTTGTGGTAAGGAGAGTGAAACACGATTCAATAATGAATTTATCAAACATTTTGGTTATGCAAAAATATTATCAAAGAAATGACACTACGGATTTGGAGTGTTTTCACCAATTTTGATAATGGGAAAGTTTGATTTTTTTTTTGTGATGATAGAAATTCAGGATACTAAACATGGTAAAAATAATTAGCTTACATTGTTTGTTTGGATAGGTGTTATTTATTTTTGTTAAATATATTATATTTATTTTATATTTATCTTATATCTTTATAGTTAGTTTGTCATTATTTTTTATTTGTATTTTGGGCTTTGTCAATATATTTCTTCTATTATAAATAGAGGACCCTATTTGTATGTTCAATACAAGGAAAATTAATCTCATACATAATTTTCATTATATTCAACATGGTATCAAAGCCAAGTTGTTTTAAAGAAGAAAAAATTATTGTCTTTGCCACTACACCCGTCATTGCTAGTGACAACGCCATTTACTGTTGTCGACAATGTCGTCGTCTACTGTAGCCACTACTAGAGTTTTAGTTTCGACTGACGATCACATGGTCTTGATCTTCTTGGTCATGCGACCACCATGCCATCAATGACGCATTCATCGAAGCTCCTGCACGCTCTCAGTGCCTTTTGAAGTTGTGGATTTGCTCTTTTTTCCTTCGTGCATGGTGACATATCTAGTAGTAATTCAGAGTGTTGAAGTCGCTCGTTTTCCTCTTTCAGTTTCATTGTGCATTGTCGCACGTCCCGTCTCCTATCAGGCAGCTATTCAGAGCATTGATGTTGCTCTTTTTCCTTTTTCAGGTACCTTGATTGAAGAATCTTTGATTTTTATAGTTTCTCTCTCTTGTTCATCCATGGCTTCTTCCACTGTTGTCTCTTCTAACCTCTTTTTTGTCACCATTACATTTGACCCGTCTATTTATGTTTTTTCTCACATGGAAAAGATGTTTTTTGTTAGTTTATTTATAGCCATGGTGGCTCTCCAACAATGACCTCTTTATCCACTGGATGTCAACAATACATTCCTCAACAACGATTTGTAAGAAGAGATTTGCATGGAGTAACCTCCCAATTTTGTTGCTCAGGGGTGTCTTTTGGGTTAGTATTTCTTCTTCTATGTAGTCGTACAAATCATTAACAATTTTGTGTCACTCAAGTGCAGAAACATATATTTTCACTAAGTCTTTATGGATTATATTAGTAACAAGATTGATATATATGATTTGTAACACCCTGTTGGCTGCAAAACCAACGACAAGTGCACCGGTCGTAGCGTAGCAAGTGATAAATATCGTTCTCTCCCAAGGGACTTGTGCAACACATGACAATTCTTCCTTTTATAACTCAATTACACATCAAAGTGTACAAAAAACACAAGAAACTCTTTTTGGTATTTTATTAAACAGTTGGTGTACAAGGAATTTAACATAGAGTATTTACAATTTGTTAAGACTAGAATTCATCCATTTCATTCTCATGCATTCACAAACATCTCAATTCCATTCAATAGGTGTTCAATTTCAGTTCTAGGTTCAATTCATATTTCTCAATACATCAAGAACCAAAATTCATGCATGGGTGATCAATCTAAAGCAAGCATTAAGCATAGAAATTGAATACTAACATGAATTGGAACAACATATATCATTAACATCACAAAATACATAAGAATTCCATGTTTTACAACTAATCTCAACAAATAGGAAAAGCCCTCCATGGTGGAGAACCTAGGGTTCTACAAAATTGAAGAGATAAGGAAGAAATTGAAAACATAGAAGTGTGCACAGCCTTTCCCAAGGTTCTTTGTAGCTGCTCCATACTCCAATTGCGCTTCCCCTTCGCATCTCCATCTCCAATTCGTGACCCATCTTCTTCCTCAACCCAAAAGGGGCAAAATCACCATTGATGAAGCTTGAAGACCCAAGGAGGAGAAGGAGAGCTTCCCAACACCCCAACACCCTCCAAGGGCCTCTCCTAATCTCTCTAGGTGAAGAATGAAGTATAGGAGGAGAATTATCCCTCAAAATCGCGAGACCCATGTTTAAATAACCCATTTTGACACATCAGCACCGTCCGCACTCAGCCCCCTTCCTGGGGCGCCCGACGCGAGAGTTGCGTGAAGACTGGCGCCCAGCCCCCTTCCTGGGGCGCCCGGCTCGAGCATACCAGAAATAAGCTTCTGTGCAGGTGGCGCTCAGCCCCCTGAACCAGGCGATCCCGGCTTGATTTTTCAGCATTGCATCGTTTTCACTTTTTTTGCAGATCTGCTTGCTTCAAAGGCATCCAACATGGGTATTTGCTTCAAATTGATCTTTTCTTGTCCCAAAATATGTTCTCTTGATTTATTGCTTGTCTTCCTCCACTAGAATTGCTTCCTATTCATTTATTTCACACACTCAAACAAAGATATTAGAGGTAAAAATAAACATATACTAAATAAAACATAAGAAACTAGAAAACACACTAAACTTGAGGATAACACAAGGTAAAAGCTATGAAGGGGTTGATTTATTCACAAAATATATACACAAAAACACGTAAAATCAACCGTTATCACACCCTAATTTTGGGATGCCACGATTACGAGTGAAAATTAAAAAATTTTAAAATCATAATACCATTGCGGAAATCTA
Source organism: Vigna angularis (assembly GCF_016808095.1). Taxonomy (NCBI): domain Eukaryota; kingdom Viridiplantae; phylum Streptophyta; class Magnoliopsida; order Fabales; family Fabaceae; genus Vigna; species Vigna angularis. The sequence continues at coordinate 11,695,952 of NC_068979.1, forward strand.
AATTCAATAAGTCTTTACAATTCAAGAAAAATAAACCAAAATTCTAATTTAATTACAAAATATAACTCCATATAAAATAGTTTATTCAAACAATCATAAATTCTCCAACTCTCTCAATATACTCCATATAAAATAGTTTATCAGCAGTCATCAAGTGGCACGTGATAAAGCAAGTTACATTGGGCAACCGCCTTGTTGAAACCAAGGATATGCTCATTGATAACTTCCTCGCCCAAAAACATGTTCTCCTCTTCCATTTTCTGCACCTTATCGCGTAGAGAATCCTATTCAGTCTGAAGACTGTCCCTCTGGATGATTAGTTGTTTGTTCTTCTTGCTGGAGCGTAAAAGATTCAACTTCAAGTTGACGTTGGACCACTATAGCTGACGCATAAAGGCTCGAGACTCAGCAAGCAGAGTCTTCGCCTTAGCCTTGTCATCCTCGGCAATCTTCTTGACCTCGACCAACCGAAGCGTGAGCTCTTTATTTGACTTCACAGCTTCATCGAATTTTTCCTGAAGAACTTGAAGCTGGGTGGACACGGTTGACTTCTTCTTAGCGGCATAAGCCATACACATGGTCGATTGAGCGGCAAGCTCAAAGGCCGTGTTGGAAGTCTCTTCTTTTGTCATCCCCTTGACAAAATCCTTTTCTTTAGAGAAAAGGTCGAAGTGAATCCTCTAGGCTACCCATAGGCTTGGATCGAGTGATCCAGAGAGGGACGAACCTTCGGGAAGTGTTCTTCTGCTGCATTTTGAAGAAACTGAAGGCTCCCAAACAACCATTCACTTGTCCTTCTTCTTCTGGGTAGGAGTAGAAGAAATGGGAATGGTTTCTGGGACTCTTCCAACGACAGCGACATCAACCTTCTGAGGAGAAGCACCTTGGGTTGGTCGCGGAAGCTGCCGTGTGGGTCTCAAGGTTGAGTTGAGGAGTTGGCGTGCATAGTGGGCTTAGAGACGAGAGGAGGAATAGAGGCACAGGAGGAGCACCCTTCACCGGACTTCTTTAGCTTCGCTTGCTTCGTGCCATCATGCGGGCAAAGGTGTTATTAGTTCCCCTATCCATGACCGTCAAATAATCTACAGAACAAAAATAAGCTTAGATAAGTTACAAAACAAATGCTCGATATGAGGCGTTAAAAGTAGCTTACCAAAAACTTTGGTATTAAGATTTTTTAAGTTCAAGAATTCTATCAGCTTGCGAGAGGAGGACTTCAGGGGTAGCTGACTCAGTTGGCTGACCAGGTCTAGCTCCTCGAGCGTCATTGATGACTTCAACCAAGAAATAACTCTCCTTGGACGATCGGTCCAATAAAAAGGAAACTTGAGCTTACCGTCTGGGAAATAAAAACTTGGACGACCGGCCTCGAGTATGACAAGCCCTAGGAAACTTCCCTTGAAATCTTTATAGTAGTTGTTGAACAGCGTGAAAAACTGCCTCTCCTTTATTGAGTTGAGGGAAACCCAAGGCTTGTTGGGGTGCGGTGTCTCATGGAAGAAATAAAGGAATAAGGCAGGAGTGGGACGGAGTGCAAGAGCGGTGCAAGCAACGAAGAGTGCTTGCATAAAAGCCCAACCGTTCGGGTGGAGTTGGGTAAGAGCCATGTGCCCATCTGGAAGTCGGAGAAGGGCATAAGGACCTTCAGGTCACGAAATAACATCGAATAAGCATAAAAGAAATCTTAGGCATATCCTTTCCGACCGTGAAACGCCCGTTCGGTCATCTTGTAGATGGCTATTTTAAAGTACTCTGCATCTACTGTCCCCTTCACCATGCTAATTTTACAAAGCAGTTCTTTAAGCGAACGGCCGGTACATAAGGAAGCGGTGTAAAGCTTGACCTTGTGGGGAGCCTAGTCGTAGCCAGTGACGGTGGGGCCAGACTTTGCACCTTCCATCCCACTCATCGGTGAAGTCGACGTTGATACCCATCTCCTCGTCCTCACTATCCTCCAGTATATGCGACGAGTCCCTACTGCTCGCTGGACTGACATGGCTGCCAGCGAGGGGGTCTCACTCATCGCCGACCCCCAATGTAGAAGAGGATGTTGCAACTTCGTCGTAAGCATACCCCTAGCCTTCCCTCCTGTCGTACTCATCACTTGGAGAAGACATGGTTACTTGGAAGCTGAAGTTTTGAGCTTTTGAAAGGAGAAAGAGCAGGAAGAACGCTCGGGGACTCATAGAGCTCGAGGGTAAAAGTAAAAATAAGAGATGACCCTACCACTATTTATAGAGGGAGAAGACGGTTCATCAAACCCATCTAGGGTCCAAAGTGAAAAGATCTAACAGTTGAAACATTGTGACGTTACATTTTCTACCTTTTCCCGCCCCTTTTTACAGTCATGACTCTTCGATTTTCGTTCTTCCTGCCACTTTTGTAGATCTTGAAGGGACGTAACGTTTAGGGAACTGTCATGACCTGGGAAGCTTAAGAACCCTATGTCGATCGGTACGAGTTGGAAAACCCTACGCGATATCTAAGATTTTGCTAAGGCATGGAGGGCCTATGTTACTATGGTTTATAGCCGACCGATCGGATACGGTGGCGAACTGGATGGAAAGGATCGAGCAGTCGACGCGCAAGAAGGTGCTACACAGTCGCTTGGTCTCGACAACAGTTGAGCGGAGTTAAATCGCAATTAATGCTGCAACAGCTAATGTTGAGTGGTTAATGTTTGCATTAATAATCATTAAGAGGTAAATTAATTGGTCAGATTCTTATAAACTCTATAAATATAGGATTAATTTCGAGGTAAATTCACCTTGATTCATAACTAAATTACTATTACAGAGAAAGATTCTAACTTGAGCGTCAGAGTGTAGTCTGCAAGTCACCTTCACACTGATAAGTTATACAAAGCGAGGAGTAGAGCGGATGTTCGGCGGAGACAATAACTTTAAACAAGCGTCATCCATGTCCCATTTCAGCAGAATATATACATATGTATATATATATATATATATATATATATATATATATATATATATATATATATATATATATATATATATATATATATATATATATATATATATAAAGTTCAATAAACAAAATGATATAGCAAAATATTTTGGGTTCTTATATTAGAGTATCGGTTTCAGGTTTTACACTCAGCATAAAAAAACTAACTGAATAACTGTTTTATCTTTGATTTTCTTTTTCACACTAGTGCAGAATTGGCCTTTAACGTCACCCAATAGACGTCGGTCCATCAAAACCCCAACGTAAATAATTGACCGGTAGCATAAATGTAAATAATTGAGTGTGGAGACGTCCGTTCCGGAGGGCGACGGACGTCAATAATATTATAGACGTCCGGCCCCCTCTAACAGACGTTCAAAAGGTTGACGGGAGAGTTGAAGAGTTGATTGCTTAGGCCTTTTGAACGTCTGTTCTGGAGGGGGTCGAACGTCTATACTATTGTAGACGTGCGGCCCCCTCCAGAACGGACGTTCAAAAGGCTGAAGCAATCAACTCTTCAACTCCACCCATCAGCCTTTTGAACGTCCGTTCTGGAGGGAGCTGGACGTCTACAATATTATAGACGTCCGGCCCCCCTAACGGACGTTCAAAAGGCTGACGGGTGAAGTTCAAGAGTTGATTGCTTCAGCCTTTTGAATGTTCGTTCTAGAGGGGGCCGAACGTCTATAATATTGTAGACTTCCGGGTCCAACCAGAACAGACGTTCAAAAAGTTGAAGCAATCAACTCTTCAACTCCACCCGTCAGCCTTTTGAACGTCCGTTCTGGAGGGAGCTGGACGTCTACAATATTATAGACGTCCGGTCCCCTCTAACGGACGTTCAAAAGGCAGACGAGAGAGTTGAAGAGTTGATTGCTTCAACCTTTTGAACGTCCGTTCTAGAGAAGGCCGGACATCTACAATATTATAGACGTTCGACCCCCTCCAAAATGGAAGTTCAACAGGCTGATAGGGTACTGTCAGCCTTTTGAACGTCCATTCTGGATGGGGACGGACATCTATAATATTGTAGACGTCCGGCCCCCTCCAGAACGGACGTTCAAAAGGCTGAAGCAAACAACTCTTCAACTCCCGCCGTCAGCCTTCTAAACGTCCGTTCTGGAGGGGGACGGACGTCTATAATATTATAGACGTCTGTCCCCCTCCATAACGGACGTTCAAGAGGCTGACAGGGTAGTTGAACCTGTCAGCCATTTGAATGTCCGTTCCGGAGGGGGTCGGATGTCTATAATATTGTAGACGTCCGGCCTCCTCCAGAATGGACGTTCAAAAGGCTGAAGCAATCAACTCTTCAACTTTCCCGTCTGCCTTTTGGACGTCCGTTAGAGGGGGCCGGACGTCTATAATATTGTAGACGTCCGGCCTCCTCCAGAACGGACGTTCAAAAGGCTGAAGCAATCAACTCTTCAACTCTCTCGTCTCCCTTTTGAACGTCCGCTAGAGGGGGCCGGACGTCTATAATATTGTAGACATCCGACCCCCTCCAGGACGGACGTTCAAAAGGCTGAAACAATAAACTCTTCAACTCCACCCGTCGGCCTTTTGAACGTCCGTTCTGGAGGGAGCTGGACGTCTACAATATTATGGACGTCCGGCCCACTCTAACGGACGTTCAAAAGGCTGACGGGTGGAGTTGAAGAGTTGATTGCTTCAGCCTTTTGAACGTCCGTTCTAGAGGGGGCCGGACGTCTATAATAATGTAGACGTCCGGGTCCATCCAGAACGGACGTTCAAAAGGCTGAAGATATCAAATCTTCAAGTCCACTTGTTAGCCTTTTGAACGTCCGTTCTGGAGGGAGTTGGACGTCTACAATATTATAGACGTCCGGCCCCCTCTAACGGACGTTCAAAAGGCAGACGGGAGAGTTGAAGAGTTGATTGCTTCAGCCTTTTGAACGTCCGTTCTGGAGAAGGCCGGACGTCTACAATATTATAGACGTCCGACCCCCTCCAGAACGGACGTTCAAAATCCTGACAGGTTCAACTACCCTGTCAGCCTCTTGAACGTCTATTCTGGAGGGGGCCGAACGTCTATAATATTGTAGAGGTCCGGCCCCCTCCAGAACGGATGTTCAAAAGGCTGAAGCAATCAACTCTTCAACTCCCCCGTCAGCCTTTTGAACATCTGTTCTGGAGGGGGCCAGACGTCTACAATATTATAGACGTCCGACCCCCTCCAGAACGGACGTTCAAAATCCTGACAGGTTCAACTACCCTGTCAGCCTCTTGAACGTCTATTCTGGAGGGGGCCGAACGTCTATAATATTGTAGACGTCCGGCCCCCTCCAGAACGGATGTTCAAAAGGCTGAAGCAATCAACTCTTCAACTCCCCCGTCAGCCTTTTGAACATCTGTTCTGGAGGGGGCCAAACGTCTACAATATTATAGACGTCCGACCCCCTCCAGAACAAACGTTAAAAAGACGTTTAAAAGAAGGACATATATTCCAAAACGCGAACCCGCGAGGAGTTACGCGAACCCATGAGAGTTCCCTCTGCGCCTTGCATTTCCAGGTTTGTTTTTATCTGTTTTTGACCATTTAATCTTACTTTTATTCTGATTAAATTGTTCAGTGATGAAATATCTTTCATTAGGAACAATTAAAAATTGTTTTCGGTGCGTTTTGGTGTAGTTTGTTGCGTGTTTTTGGGCGGTGTTTTTTGGTTTTAGGTCGTGCACTCCTCCATTTCCCTCCATTTTTATTTCGAATCTGCTCTTCAGACGTTTGGCAGTGCACAAACAGACGTCCAAACCCCGTAATCCTAAATAACCTGTTCAACATATAGACGTTCGTTCCGACACAAACAGACGTCTATATAAACGTCTGTTTATGCCATAATGGACGTCTATATAGATGTCCGACCTGGCACAACAGGCGTCTGGTTAACGTCACCCACAAAGACGTCGGGTGCATGTCGGAAGTCAAAAGGCCAAAATAACAGAAGTTTAAAGCCCTTTCTGCACTAATGTCATTACCATGAGTCAAATCTGAATAATATTGAGTTTCTTAACCATAATTAAGAGTGATATGAAAACTAATTAAGGATGTTTTTAATATTTAAATTAAAAGGTATGATGATTTAATGTATTTTAAATTAGATTTTATATATTTAAATTGGAAGGGAAGATGATTTTCATATATATAATATGAAAATTTTTATCTGTTAATTGGTTTAAAATGAATACAGTTAGATGTTGTTCTGATTTAGTTTTATATAAAGATACTTTTAGAGTAAGTTAATGTAGATTTATTGGTAATTTTTCAACAATTATAATGGTGAAAACTTTTATTTATATTGAGTTTATGAATGTATTTATGTTTTTAAACATGTTTGGAAATGATTTTTAGAGTTTTTGGTTAAACTGTGATTCTTGTTTAATTTGACTTGAGTTTTTAAATTAATGAGTGGTTCTTAAAGTTTTAGAGAGATCATTCATGTTTTGTATTATTTTTAATAAATTTTGGTATGATGACAAAAGATTGGTAGATTATGAACAAGAATGACAATGATTTTGGTAAATAACATCATTAGACAAATAAACCAGTCGAAGTCAATAAGTAGGAACATAGAGAATTCAATTCATTCAATTTTTGGTCGTTAAAGTTTTGTTTTTTTCTTGTTTTATTTTCAATAGTCGTGTTTGACGTATTCTCTTTATCAGCAAGAAGCGCGTGTGTCCTATGTGTATATATATAATTATATAAATAGATATGTATAAATAGAAAAAAGTAGAGATCCAGTTATTTTGATAGCAAATAAAAAATAATCTATTTCCAATATTTAATTTAAAAAAATAATGTTTACATATATTTAAAACTATTATAAAATAAACGAGTATTAATTATAGTTTTTTGAAGGAAAAAAACTTAGAACACTCTAAAAAGTTATAATGAAATATTCTAAAGATGTACATATACAAAAATTTATATACGGATAAAAAAAATAAAATAAAACTTTTATATATATTATCTTTCAAACGTTTTCCACCCGACTATACCTAATTTTATTTGTGTACATAATAATAATCACAATTAACAATACAAATAATAATGCCAAGATAAATTACTAAAAATAAATTTTTAACATAAGATAATTATATGAAAGAAATACTAGTACAAAAATACCTATAACATTGATATTTTTCTGTTTTTAATATCGAACTCGAAAACGACATCACATTAAGAGACGTTAAAATGACGTTATATTTAAAAAAATCTAATGTTAATTGACCTTAGTTGACGTAGACATAGAAAAACAACAAATGTAATTCAATTTTTAGTATTTTATATAGTTGAACTATGAACTATAAACAAAAATACAAAACATAAATCACAAAGCACAAAAACTATGACAATTGCAGGATTAACTTGTGATTTTTGGTTTTGATAGCTATGGTTATTGGCTTTTGTTGAATCTTTTTTTATTACTCTTTTAGAACCCCTAGTTCAGGAAAAAACACCAGGAACTCTTACTATGACTCTGCGTGAAGTATAAAAATTATTTGAAAACAACGATAAATCTTGAAACGGCCATAATTTAGCCTGGTTGTCTGATTTGCTATTCTTATATATGGATTGGGGTAGAAACAAATTTCTAATATCCTGGTAGCTCGAATAGCCAACTAATCCTTCTAGATCTCCAACAAAAGATTGTTTTCTCTTTTTTCGGAAATTATTTTGTTTTTTTTTTAAACTTTGCAAAAATATTTAAAATATGTTGATATTTGTTATTTCAGTTAGGATTACTACTTTGCAGTAGTAATAAGTTAAGTTAGTTGTTTTCCCTTTCTCCCCTTTTTCCTAACCTATTTAAGGTTAGGGTTTTTCCCCTTTCAGAATGTAATACAGAAAACGACTACACTATTACACTAATACAAAAGATTGAATTTTCTCTTAGCTTTATAGAAGACTTTGCACCGATCAACTCTTCTTCTTTCTTCCTAAAGCCACGAATGCACACCGCTAAGAGCTTCGTGCTCTTTCTCTCTAGATTCCAGAAGTCTCGCGCACTCTCTATCTCTCTTGTCTGACGAAGACTTCCTCGAGGCAGCATCCTTATCTTGAGATATTTTATCTCTTTTAGGCCTTACGTTTTGGGCCTCCATTTAAGGCTTTTGATCTTGTAGCTTAATATGGTATCAGAAGTATAACACGTTTCTTGATTGTTTCTTGGCAAAATGGACACCCCAGATCCCACCACTCAACCTTCAAGCCCATTTTATCTTCAACCTAGAGAAAATCCAGGTACTACTCTTATTTCCCAATTTCTCAATGAGACTAACTACTCATCTTGGAAAATAAATTTGAAACGAGCTCTTCTCTCCAAAAACAAGATCAAATTCATTGATGGCAGTATCAATAAGCCACCAAGAACTGATCCTTTGTTTGATGCTTGGGAAAGATGTGACACCATGGTTTTATCTTGGATCATCAAGACCCTTTCAACCTAGATTAGAGATAGTGTCATCTATGTTGACAATATGCCAAAGATTTGTGGGAAGAACTTGAAGAAAGATTTTCTAAAGAAGACTATTTTAAGATTTCTGATTTACTATAGGATATACATTCCATTAAACAAGGAGAGCGCAATGTCAGTCAGTATTTCACTGACTTGAAAATTCTATGGAAAGAATTAGAATCCCTTAGACCCATACCCTGCTGCAGTTGTCAAATCACTTGTACTTGTGATTTGTCTAGAGTTACTCTCAAGTATAGAGAGATAGAGCACGTCATATGCTTCCTAAAGGATTTAAATGACACTTAACAAACTATTAGAACCCAAATCCTCCTGATGAGCCTTTGCCCAACATTAATAGAGTTTTTTCTCTCCTCATGTAGCAAAAACATCAGGAAAGACCACATACCGGAGCAAATCCTTAGACTAACGCCTTTAAGATCCTGGCCAGCACCACTGACAGATCCACTTGGAAGTCTCAAGGATGTGGCACTAGCTCACGTGGCCAAGGTAGAGGAAGAGGGAGAAATCCCAATTATAGGAAACAATGTTCCCATTGTCACAAGATGAATCATACAGTTGATGAGTGTTATTCCAAACATGGTTACCCACCATGGTACAAGAAAATTGACAACAACAACACTTAAGACAAGGGAGGACAAAATGAGTTGAGTTTTGTTAATGTCTGCAAGGATGACTCTACCTCTAACCAGACACAGAATGTTCAATAGGGACATAACATATGCAGAAACTACTAAAAATGATAGAAGGGATTGACAATTCCTCACACAGTGTTAGCCAAGTGAAAAGAAACACTCTTGGAGATAGCCCAAGTAATTTTTCATGGATTATAGACACTCAGGCCACTGATCATGTGACCCATGAAAGAAAACATTGTATTACCTTTCATAAAATTAAACCCATATCTGTTAGGCTTCCCAACAACTCTATAGTTACTACCCAACATGCTGGTACCATTCAGTTTTCAAAGAATTTCATCATCTTTAATGTTCTTTATATTCCAGAATTTCTTTTAACCTAATATCTGTACAAAGTCTAACTACGACTTAAACTGCACTCTAACCTTTTCTTCTAAGACTTGTCAGATACAAGACAACTCTACCTTGAAGATGATTGGGCATGCTAATGTTTACAAAGGCCTTTACTATCTACAATCTTTCCCTATTTTTAGTCAGGAATATGTTCCTAAATCTGTTTTTTCTTGTAAGAAAGTTAATGATGATTTGTGGCATTACAGACTAGATCACCCTGGTCACAAAATCATAGAACAAATCTGTAAGAATTTTCCTTATGTTCAAATGTCATCCAAAACTTTTTTTGACATTTTTCATTATGCTAAACAACATAAACTTCCTTTTTCTGAAAGCACTACTGCTTCGACTAATTGTTTTGAATTGATACATTGTCATATATGGGTTCCTATCTCTATCCCTTCTATTCATGGACATAAATACTTTATTACAATTGTTAATGATTACAGTAGACACACTTGGGCTTTCTTGATGCACAATAAAGGACAAATTAGAGAACTTTTGCAGAATTTTATTCTAAAGATTAAAAATCAATTTGGCAAAATTGTTAAGACTATTAGATCTGACAATGGTCATGAATTTAAGTGTGTTGCTATGTATGATTCCTATGATATTTAACATCAAAAAAGTTGTGTTGAGACTCCTCAACAGAATTCTATTGTTGAACGTAAACACCAACATATTTTAGATAAAACTCATAGTCTTCTTTTCAATCCAATATACCTACTGCCTATTGGTCTTATGCTATATCTCATGCCATTTATTTGATAAATAGATTACCCACATCTGTTCTAAATTGTAAGACTCCTTATGATTTAATGTATGACAATTCTCCCACCTATTTGAATTTAAAAACCTTTGGCTACCTATGTTTTGCTTCCACTTTAGAGCACAACAGACATAAACTCGAGTCTAGAGCCAGAAAAGTTGTTTTCTTAGGATATAAAAATGGTGTTAAAGGATATGTTATACTGGATGTTAGTACTAGGGAGATATTTTTAAGTAAAAATGTTATTTTTTATGAAAATATTTTCCCCTACTAGGATGCACAAGGTAATGAGACCAACCATGATGAGAAAGAGATTGACAATGTTTTACCTAATGATTTTTGGTATGGTCAAAACTATGATGAAGTTCAGAATTTTGAGGAGAATAGAGATACAGAATAGAGGTCTGATGACAATGAAGATATTATTATTGACACTGGTACTGATCACACTAATGATAGAGAAGATCACAATTCCAGAAAATCTACCAGAATTAAAAAGGTCCCTGGATACCTAAATGACTACATATATCAAGATAATCATTCCTCAACCAGTTATCTTCATGCAAAAAATAGCTACAAGACTCCCTATCCTATTTCCAATGTTTTGTCGTATAATTCTCTATCAGAAAAACACCTAAAGTACATTTTGGTCATATCTGCCAACATTGAGCCTAAATCCTATAATGAGGCAAAAGACAATAGTGAATGGGTCACGACCATGCAAAGAGAATTAAAAGCCTTACAGGACAATGACACTTGGTACTTAACTCAACTTCCTCCTGGAAAAAATTCCATTGGTTGCAAATGGGTGTACAAGATCAAGCACAAAGCTGATGGCAGCATAGAAAGGTACAAAGCTGGGTTAGTTGCTAAGGGTTATACACAACAAGAAGGTATAGACTTTTTGGACACTTTTTCCCCTATGGCTAAACTAACCACTATTAGAATCCTTCTTGCTATTGCTGCCTCAAGAAATTGGCATCTATATCAATTGGATGTTGATAACGCCTTTCTGCATGGAGACCTAAATGAAGAGGTATATATGGATCCACCACTAGGGCTAAACATACATACAAAAGGTCAAGTTTGTAGGTTAACTAAATCTTTATATGGGCTAAAGCAGGCCACCAGACAATGGTTTGATAAACTATCATCCTTTCTTCTCTCTGTTGGTTACACTCAATCTAAATCTGATCATTCTCTTTATTCAGAAAACATCCACAAATTTCACTACTCTACTTGTGTATGTAGATGATATTAAAAGTGACACCACAAACATCCACAAACATTAAAAGTCTTCTTCATCATGCCTTTCGTATAAAAAACCTAGGGGAGCTGAAATAATTTTTAGGCTTTGAAGTAGCCAGATCTAAGAAGGGGCTACACCTATGCTAGAGGAAATATGCACTGGACATTCTTGAATAGACAGGAATGCTAGGATGCAAGCCCTACCCTACCCCTTTCTAAGTGACACCAGCTCCTTGTATAAGATAGATAATTACTTGGCCAATTCGAATTCCTATCGCAGACTTATAGGGAAGTTGCTTTACCTCACTAATATTAGACCTGATCTATGTTTTTCAGTTAATCTTCTCAGTCAATTTGTTCAAGCTCCTATTGATTATCACTATCAGGCTTTACAGCATATGTAAGGTACATTAAATCCAGCCCCTCACAAGGCCTTTTCTTTGCTGCTGATTCCCATCTCCAAATAAAGGCATTTAGTGACTCAGACTGGGCAACTTGTCCTAACACTAAAAGATCCACTACTAGATTTCGTATCTTCCTCGGATCCTCTCTTATATCATGGAAGACTAAGAAGTAGAACACTATGTCCAGGTCTTCTACCGAAGCTGAATATCGTGCCCTAGCTACCACAGTTTGTGAGATTCAATGGATCCACTATCTCCTACAAGATCTCAGTGTTGAGACCACTACTACTGATGTGCTTTACTGTGACAATAAGTCTGCTAGACATATTGCTCACAATCAGAGATTTCACGAAAGAACTAAACACATCAAACTAGACTGTCACGTTGTTCGCGAGAAGATTCAAGCAAATCTCTTTCGTCTCCTACCTATTCGCTCCAACGAGCAACTTGCTGAGATCTTCACAAAGCTCCCTCACCGCGTGGGCTTCCAATTTATCATCCCTAAGCTTGGATTGATGAACATACACAATCCAACTTAAGGGGAAGATGTTGATGTTTGTTATTTTAGTTAGGATTACTACTTTGCAGTAGTAATCAGTTAAGTTAGTTGTTTTCCCTTTCTTCCCTTTTTTCTAACCTATTTAAGGTTAGGGTTTTTCCCCTTTCAGAATGTAATACAAAAAACGACTACACTATTACAGTAATACAAAAGATTGAGTTTTCTCTTACCTTTCTAAAAGACTTTGCATCGATCAACTCTTCTTCTTTCTTCCTAAAGCCACGAATGCACACCTCTAAGAGCTTCGTGCTCTTTCACTCTAGATTCCAAAAGTCTCGCACACTTTCTCTCTCTCGCTCTTGTCTGACGAAGATTGCCTCGAGGTAGTGTCCTTATCTTGAGATATTTTATCTCTTTTACACCTTACGTTTTGGGCCTCCGTTTAAGGCTTTTAGGCCTGTAGCTTAATAAAATAATTAGACTTTGAATTTTAAGTTGAAATTTTTTGTGGGGGCTTCTCATGATAGAGTCATTCTCCCTACGCCTCACCACCCTCATCCTGCACCTCCAAAAAAAAATGTAATTCCAAAAGTGTCCTTTCACAGTCAACAAGGAGAGAGAAAACAAAATTTATTTAAAAAGATTAATAAAATTTGAAACCTATTTTACTCATCTTCTTCCCCTGCCGCATCTCACTCTGCCGTATCTCACTAAAACCCTAGATCTACACCCCCTCCTTCCTCCCTCTTTTTCTCTCCGTCCTCTCCTCTGTCTCTGTGTATCTGGCATCCGCTCCGCTGCTTTGCTCGGGTTCGTGGCTGGCGTCCAGGTTAGTATGTAATATATTTGTTTCCTGTCTGTTATGTGCTTGGTTGGGTTTGGGTAGTGATTGGGTTCGTGGGTCGTGATCTGATGGGATCGGAGCTCGCTGGAGGTTCACGCCGCAGTTGGAAGTGCGGCAAGGATCAGAGCCGCAGTTGGAAGTGCGGCTCGCTGGAGGTGCACGCCGCATTTAGAAGTGCGGCAAGGATTAGAGCCGCAGTTGGAAGTGTGGTTCGCTGGAGGTGCACGCCGCATTTGGAAGTGCGACAAACTACATAACCGGACTTCGATGTGCGGTTCGCTGGGGTGCACGCCGCAGTTCGATCTGCGGCAAATACAGGACCGGACTTCGATATGCGGTGGCGTTTTTCGATAATTTTTTAATTAAACATTGATAATATATGTGATCTACAGTTTTGTTTCTTTGAATTTGAATTGAATCTGTGTTTCATCTGTTCGTGTTGTTGCCATGCTTATGATATATTTTTTTGAATTCTTTATATATTTTTTTAAATGTTTTCATGCTTGTTTTTGGCATCCTTCTCATTTCCAGGGTCAGGTTGTAGTAACGTCAGGTTGGTCTGTAATGTGTTTTGATCAACCTCCAAAAGTTGTGGGAAAATAATTTACAGGTACGATGTTTTTAGCTGTGCTGTGATATCGTTATTACACCGTGTTGGGTTTTACTAATTCCTCTAGTAGTTGTTATAGGAAGATTTTCCTCATAATGCTCACCATAGGGAAGTTGCTATCTCTATAAGCAATTACACTCTAAAGCATGGAGATACAGGATTGATAATTGTTGGTGGCAGGATGGAAACGCAGCCACATGTATGTCTCGTTTTACTTATTGTTTCCTGGTTCATTACTATATTTTCCCACTCGACCCCTTTCTATGTTCTAATAGCAAAATTTGCCATATATTATGGACATCATCCTTTTTATAAAGTAAAGACCTTAGCAGCGTATGAATGACACTGTCTTCTTCCTCTCTCGCTCAAGCTCACAGAATATAAATCTCCAAAACCTAAACAATATGACCATCACCCCACCCCAGCATTGTACTAATATAATTAAAAAAACATTAAATAAAAAATTTGCATCAAACAAACAAGAAAAAATTAAATAAAAGCATGCAAAAAAAAAAAAACGAACAGATATCACAACGCACTTCAAAGTGCGGCACCCTAAATTAAAAACGCACTTCGAAGTGCGGCGGAGCATTTCTGGCGCAGATTCTTCTTCCTCTTCCTCCTGCCGTAACGCTGCTGTATCTCCAACCATAAATTACTTGCTGCTACAGTGAACATGAACAGTGCACCTAACTGAGGGTTTATAAAGAAGATATATTTTTGTGCATGTGGTTGGGAGTTAGAAGAATGGTTGGGGGTTAAAAATTTTAATTTATTAATTACGGTTTGACTTTTTTTATTAAATGAAGGATAAAATGGTAAATTTGAGGGTGCAGAATGAGGTGAGGGAGGTGTAGGAAGATTCACTCCTCATGATATTTTGGTGCTTTGAATAAATTTTCAGGTCAATTGAAGTTATTTTCAATATACTCTCAGTTTTACCCTAAACCTTAGATGTATAACGTCTAGTGTAGTATAGTGTAAACAACAAATATCAAAAAACAACAACAAACAAATTCAAAAAACAAGTTCTTGAAAACTAAAATGAAAATGAAAACTAACCTTCAAAAAGAACGTTGAAGTACAGTCCTAAACGACGTCTAATAATTACATTTATTTACAAAAATGTCACTAGTCATTTTTAACATTGATTATTCAATAGTTGGATGTTGTTATACGCTGTTTTTGTACAAGTGAAATAAAATTATTACCAATTCATAAATAATGCAATTTCTGAAAAACACAAATATTAAGAGTAAACAATTGGAACACATTTTTATCTCAGAAATAATATATATATATATATATATATATATATATATATATATATATATATATATATATAATAACATAAAATATAAAACAAACTAATATTTTTTAAAAGTACCATTATCTCATTTATCCAAATTAAGGACTTATATACTTATAGTCGGTATAGGTCTCTATTTTGAAATGTCATATTATGTATATATGGAGCATTTAAGTTTTTAGCATTTTTTAATAAGGTTATTTTTATGTTAAGGATTTATGTTTATTTTTTGAAGAAATCATGTCGTTTTTTTTATGTAAAGGTATAAGTTGAAGTATATTATGCTAGATATTGGATGATATATACCACTTGTACTAATGGAATGAAACCAACGAATTTGTAATCTTTTAAATAACATAAATTAATTTCTTTAATTTCATAATTTAATTTTAATAAATATTTTCCCATTTATGATATTTTTTATTTAATTATACATACCCATTTGAAAGTTAAAACTTATAATTTTTATTTAGACAATTAAGTTTAATATACTTATTTTTAAAGGTGATGTGAAATTCAAATGTTTATATTTTCTTGACTTAGATTCTCAAATTCGATTCAACTTATAACGATGATTTTTCTTTAAATTTTTTTATAATAAAAATTAGCGTGGACTTTTCTTAACATTATTTTGACTTAATTAAATTTTAAATTTCTTATAAATTCTAATCGTATTTTTATTAAGTTCTTTTCTATATATTTAACATTAATACTCACGTCTCTTTTATCATATAGAAATAACAAAGTAAAACGAGGAAACAGTAAGACAAACGATTAATTATATTTTTTCTATTTAAGCTATAACACAATTTTACTTTTTGTTTTTATCTCAAATTTTAATTTCACTAAGTTTCTATGCTTAAGAAAGACATAATTGGAATTATTTTGCCAATGGTATTAACTATCTTTTAGCGTGACAATTTGATTTATTCGTTGTTATGTGAAAGAAAAGTTAACATAGTTGGATGAGAAAAATTAGATCTATACATTTTTTAAGTATGAAACTTAATAAAATCAAAGTTTGAGATAATGACCAAAATAAAATTATATTCACTAGTGTAGTAATTAAATCCTCTCTATTATTAACCTAATGTGGAGACAGAGAAAAAGACAAAAGAAAAACAGAAACAGTTGAAGACAACAGTTGACTTGAGATATTCATAATCTGAACTATTCAACATTACTATATGCTTTTCAATCCCTCCAAATATATCACTCTCCTCTTCCAGTCAAGCTACTTTGGCTTTGCCATTGAGGCTACTTTCAAGCTCCAGATTATGTATATACTCAACTAAATATTCTCACAAAAAGTTAAATAAAAAAATTAACACGCTGCATATCATGTTTCCTTTATAATCTCAAGAAATACAATTAAAATTTACTTGGGTCAATGGTGGTACTTCGTTAGTATTTTATTGAACTAAGAAACAACTATGAAATGCAGTAAGAAAAAACAAATCAATGCCGAAGTTGACGAGACTTGTCTTTTTTCTGACTAACTTTGTGATTATTTTATTGAATTGAAAAATAATTCACTTAGATTCCTCGGTCTAGATATATACGAGACATTGTTAATTTATTTAACTAAAACAAAAAAAAAATTAATATTAATAAATACCCATGGATATTTAAATAGTTTAATATAGTATATATTATAATAGTGGAACCAACCTCTATATATGAATTTCACGACTTAATTAGGAACCTAGTTTCATTAAACATGTTTGTACATATTCAGAATTCAAATCCCGTTTCTATATTTAATAAAAGATTTAGTGATTATGTAATGATTATTATTCTCTCTCTCTCTCTCTCTCTCTCTCTCTCTCTCTCTCTCTCTCTCTCTCTCTCTCTCTCTCTCTCTCTCTCTCTCTCTCTCTCTCTCTCTCTCTCTCTCTCTCTCTCTCTCTCTCTCTCTCTCTCTCTCTCTCTCTCTCTCTCTCTCTCTCTCTCTCTCTCTCTCTCTCTCTCTCTCTCTCTCTCTCTCTCTCTCTCTCTCTCTCTCTCTCTCTCTCTCTCTCTCTCTCTCTCTCTCTCTCTCTCTCTCTCTCTCTCTCTCTCTCTCTCTCTCTCTCTCTCTCTCTCTCTCTCTCTCTCTCTCTCTCTCTCTCTCTCTCTCTCTCTCTCTCTCTCTCTCTCTCTCTCTCTCTCTCTCTCTCTCTCTCTCTCTCTCTCTCTCTCTCTCTCTCTCTCTCTCTCTCTCTCTCTCTCTCTCTCTCTCTCTCTCTCTCTCTCTCTCTCTCTCTCTCTCTCTCTCTCTCTCTCTCTCTCTCTCTCTCTCTCTCTCTCTCTCTCTCTCTCTCTCTCTCTCTCTCTCTCTCTCTCTCTTCTCTCTCTCTCTCTCTCTCTCTCTCTCTCTCTCTCTCTCTCTCTCTCTCTCTCTCTCTCTCTCTCTCTCTCTCTCTCTCTCTCTCTCTCTCTCTCTCTCTCTCTCTCTCTCTCTCTCTCTCTCTCTCTCTCTCTCTCTCTCTCTCTCTCTCTCTCTCTCTCTCTCTCTCTCTCTCTCTCTCTCTCTCTCTCTCTCTCTCTCTCTCTCTCTCTCTCTCTCTCTCTCTCTCTCTCTCTCTCTCTCTCTCTCTCTCTCTCTCTCTCTCTCTCTCTCTCTCTCTCTCTCTCTCTCTCTCTCTCTCTCTCTCTCTCTCTCTCTCTCTCTCTCTCTCTCTCTCTCTCTCTCTCTCTCTCTCTCTCTCTCTCTCTCTCTCTCTCTCTCTCTCTCTCTCTCTCTCTCTCTCTCTCTCTCTCTCTCTCTCTCTCTCTCTCTCTCTCTCTCTCTCTCTCTCTCTCTCTCTCTCTCTCTCTCTCTCTCTCCTCTCTCTCTCTCTCTCTCTCTCTCTCTCTCTCTCTCTCTCTCTCTCTCTCTCTCTCTCTCTCTCTCTCTCTCTCTCTCTCTCTCTCTCTCTCTCTCTCTCTCTCTCTCTCTCTCTCTCTCTCTCTCTCTCTCTCTCTCTCTCTCTCTCTCTCTCTCTCTCTCTCTCTCTCTCTCTCTCTCTCTCTCTCTCTCTCTCTCTCTCTCTCTCTCTCTCTCTCTCTCTCTCTCTCTCTCTCTCTCTCTCTCTCTCTCTCTCTCTCTCTCTCTCTCTCTCTCTCTCTCTCTCTCTCTCTCTCTCTCTCTCTCTCTCTCTCTCTCTCTCTCTCTCTCTCTCTCTCTCTCTCTCTCTCTCTCTCTCTCTCTCTCTCTCTCTCTCTCTCTCTCTCTCTCTCTCTCTCTCTCTCTCTCTATTCTTGGTCATCAACTCCTTCTTGAAGAGCAAATAAAGCTATTGAATCTCTATTTATGTTTTTCTTCAACTCTTGTTGAACTATAATAAGAGTAGATATGTGTCTTTTAGAATAGTGAATCCCTCACTTATAATGTTCCAAAAAATTTGAGAGTTTGAATGAATACTTTCATTCCAACACTTTCAAAAAATCATAATTTTCTCATGTAAAAATAAGTATTTGAATTGATAACGTTTGATTAGTAATAGTATGAGAAAATATTTTGGAAGTAATATGGAACGAAATTATAGGTTTATTTAAAGTAGTTAAAAGAAATTATTTACTTCTAGTAGATGATCAAATATAGCTATGATATCACTGTTAGGATTTTAAGATTGTGGAAGAAATAATTGATAAAATATAGAAAATTGTGAGGATAGTAGAATGTGAAAATATTAGTTGGAAGAAATATATTTTATAATTGTGTATTATTTTAAAAAAAAATTCCAATATTTTATAATATGTATTATATTTTAACATCTCTATCTTGTATTTTTTATATTCTTCTACAATTTGTATTTTGAATAGGTTCATATTTATATGCAATTTGCAACTTGCAAGGAGCAACTTGCAACCCTTACTCATACTTCATTCAACCCAGAAAAGTAAAACCACTTGCATCACGCGTTCCTATATATATAAGGTTATGCTTGGCACATGAGACACAAACCAACGCCAAGTATTTATTCTAGTGTCTTCTTTAACTCTTCTTCCTCCATTCTGCCGTGCTTCCTTTTTTATCGCAAATAATGACGAACAATAGAAATTATTGTGCGAGTGTTGAACGAAGGGCACTTGAAGCCCCCAAAAATTTGATGCAGGAAATACTGATGTTAGCAGAAGCCATATTGTTGTTTTTTAACACCGAGAGACGCTACATCTTCAACTTGCCCAGAGCCATCGCTCACGCAGTGTTGGATAAGGTGCTTCCCTAGTTCTTACCTATTATCCATTTATGTTGGGGTTCTTTAAATAGTTTCTTTTTGTTGAAAGAGGTTTTGCTTATTTTATGTAGGGTAAGAAAACGATTGGAAGTGAATGCCGAGAAAGAAGTGATTGTGCAGAAGTGAAAGACCATCACATTTTAAAGGAGTTGTATGAGTTGAAGAGATTGTTGAGATGTACCATGTTTTGCAGCAGACGAAAACTCTTTCCGGAATTTCTATTTGGTGAAGGATTCGATGAGGAGGATGTCCTCTATAGGAAGAGAGGATCTACGGTACCTTCATTAATAATTACTAGTAATATTGTTGATGAATTTTTGTTTGGCCATTTGAACTGAAATGAATTTTGCATTTCAGATTCTGAAGCCTGCTTTCACGGTTATACGTGATAAAGAATCAGAATGTTTACTCGTGTTCATCCGTGGGACTCGTTGCATTAAAGACATTCTCACATATGCACTGTGTGCTCCTGTCTCTTTCAATCACAACATGGTTTCAGGACATGCACACCGTGGTATGGATGCTGCAGCTTCTTGGATTGGAGATCTTTGCATTCCTGTACTACTTAAAGCTCTTCATCAATACCCCCACTTCAAAATCAAGGTATTTGTTAGTGTTACTTACTATGTTTTTCAATATAATACTAATTATAATAATATATATTTCCATATATATATATAGATCGTGGGACACTCGCTAGGTGGTGGTACTGCTGCACTGTTGACTTATAAGCTTAGAGAAATTCAACAATTGTCTTCAACAACTTGTGTAACATTTGGCCCAGGTATACACACTTCTTTAATTAACATATGTTCAGTTGAGTAACTAATTAAATATGGTTTTATATTAGAATTGGAATAATTACATGATCTTTTGTATTAATAACGTTAAGTAATTTTTGCAGCTCCCTGTATGACCTTGGAGTTGGCTGAGTTCGGAAAATCCTTTATCACTTCCATTGTAAATGGTTCTGACATAGTGCCAACACTGTCAGCTTCTTCTGTTCATGATTTCATTGCTGAGGTAACAACCTACAATATTTATTTTTACTGTTTAATTTCTCATGACGATTTACCATAAAAAATGTTTCATTCTTTACACAATTGTAAGCTTTTATGATTAGGTATTGATGGAATAATTTACAGGGTCGGAATAAGGATAAAAACATCTTAAGCGCTGCTGGAACTGGCATATCTTTTGCCAATACCATTGCAGAACATGCAGTAAACTATTGCACCGAGGTAGCTTTAAGCTCCCTTCTTTATAATATATATTTAAAATTGAAATCTCAGTCTGTGTTGTATAGGTATTCACTAGACACTAACGAGAGTTTACAATTAATTGATTTGGTGATGTTATTAATTATCTTATACAACATTGATCCTTCTTTGTGACTAAAGGTTGTGAAGAAGCATAAACACTCATTGCTACCGTGGTCCCAACGTAAGAACATTAATACATTGTCAGATAACTTGGGTGAAGCTTCTGGATCATATGGGACAAGTTTTGAACCCTTTTTCAGTGAAGAACACTTACTCATAGAATATATTGATGATGATGAATACGATTCTTCCAGTGAAGGATCTGACAATGATGACTCAGATGACGATGAAGAGAAATTGTTGAATCAAATGGGGAATCTTGAATTGGGAAAACATGCTAAGGAGAAAGATATCACTGAAGAAGACAGTGTTAGTCAAGATACAACATCAGCTAGGCGACGTCTTTATCCACCAGGCAGGATCATGCATATCACTTCACAGATGTCTGAAGATTCGAACTCAAACCACAGTGATGCTGATGACAAACATGTCTTCTTATATCAAACGCCTACACAGCTGTATGGAAAACTCAGATTTTCAAGAGGGATGATAGATGATCATCCCACGAAAAAGTATCTGAAGAAGTTACTACAATTAATCAATAAACTAGAGAAAAAGTGATTCAAATATCGTGGAGGATTAAGTCACATTGTTAAATTTGCTTCTTTAGAAATTCAGGATACTAAAATTGTAAAAATAATTAGCTTACATTGTTTCTTTGTGTTGGTGTTTACCTTTTATATACGTGAGTGAGTACAGATAATATAAGTAATAATATATATATATATATATATATATATATATATATATATATATATATATATATATATATGGGTTTGTTAAGGCGCCTCTGTTTTTTAGTTGGTACATTTTAGGAATGTGTATTGAGTTTTAGTAGACAAAATACCCTTATATAATATGAATTTTAAGTTTTAAGGTTAAGGATATTTTAATAACTTTCATTCTCAAAATAAAAAATAAAAAAGAAATCCCGAAACCCTTGTTTACCTCCCTTATTCCTCTGAACCCTTTTTCTTTCATCTCTCTCACTCCAACATTTTCTCTGTCATCCTATGGTAGTCCCAACTGAAAAAAAAAATCAGAAACACTAGCGATTAAACAATCTTACAAAAAATGATTTTATAATAAGTTTTCATTTTATAATTTTTGTCTTATTTAATTTTATCCAATTTTCACAAGCATAAAAGAATTGTAATTGACCTTGAAAAAAATCAGAAATACTCGCCCTTAAACAATTTCTTACAAAAAATGATTTTATAATGAGTTTTTATTTTATAATTTTTGTCTTATCTAATTTTCACAAGCATAATGACATTAAAAGAATTGGTAATTGGCATGAAAACAAAAATCAGAAACACTCGATGTTAAACCATTTCTTACAAAAGATAATTTTATAATGAGTTTTCATTTTATAACTTTTGTCGTATATAATTTTATCTATTTTTCAGAAGCATATAATGACATCCGAAGGAATTGGTAATTGGCCTGGAGGGTATTTTTTAGAGATGATGATTAACATATACATATGATGAAATTAGAGAGGTTACTGAAGATGGTGAAATTGAAGAGATCTTGAATGAACATTTATCTGAAGATGAATATGTCAATGACTCAACTCTTTACAAAGACAATTTATTTAACGACAAGGGGTTTCTCAATTTTTTAATTGGGGTTACAGTAAGGATGACAGAGAAAAGGTTGGAGTGTGAGAGATGAAAGAGAAAGGGTTGAGGGAATGAGAGAGGTGAGCAAGAGTTTCGGGGTTTCTTTTTTGTCTTTCTTTTAGTTTTGAGAATAAAAATTATTAAAATACCCTTAACCTTAAAACTTAGAATCCATGTTATATAAAAGTATTTTTGTCTACTAAAACTCGGTACACATTGTTAAAATATACCAACTGAAAAAATAGGCATGTTAACAAACCCATATATATATATATATATATATACTAATAAGTTTATAATATTTGTTAATTCGTTACAGAACACACAGTTCATATTTATGCTCATGCACCCCAAATAGTGTTTCACAAAATATATTTAATATACAATTTAAATGTAATTTGTATTAAAGTGAGAAGAAGAAAAAGTCAATGAGGAACTCTTACATAAATTTAATATATCCATTCTAAATGAGATTATAAGGTAATTAAAGCATTAATTAAAAATTAAAAATTATAACGAGAAACATAAAATAAAAATTAAAAATATATAGTCAGATAAATCTATTCTGATTAAAGCATTAATTTTGAAAAGTAAATTAATGATTATTGGTTAAGTGTGTGACATTATGATAAATAGGTTCATGAATTATTTCGAGTTTACTTGTTTGGTTGATATATAGATTATTTTTGTATTGCAAAGTTTTGTTTGTTTTTTTTCACAAATGATTTTTGGCATTTTAACTCACCGGTTATATTTCAATTTTGAAGAAAACAAAATATATAAAGACGTTATGATGATTTTAAAAATGTTGTGATAATTTTAGAAATTTTGCAACTTATAAGTTCAGGTTAACATAAATCGAAATCATATAGGTGTTTCTGATTTTGTTTCCAGAAAAAAAAATTCAAATGTCTTACTAATTTTTTTAATTATTTTCAAAAAGTTTAAATAAAGAAATTATTCTTACGTAACTAAATTAAGATTGTTTTTTTGACTCTTAAGTTTTACATAAACAAAATATTAAATGTGTAATTAATAGAAAAGTAAATGATTGCACTACTTGTAATATAATTAATTATATTTGTGTATTTGAATGAGTCTAAATTTGGATTCATTAATCCATTTATCTTATCTTAACAGGTGTGTGATCATGATAAATTACATAGTAATCGGTATGTCATTATAGTTTAGAGAGACTAACAAGTAATCATGTGTACTTAGAATATATTTGGATGTAAATTGCACTACATCGTCCTAAAATAAGATTAATACTAGCCGAGAAATACGCCCCCATACAAGTACAAAAGAACAAATGTTAAAAGAATAAAATTTAGGTTTAATATATATTTTGCTCCTTTAGTTTGTAGTTTGTGTTCAAAGTTATCTTTTTTTTTCAAAAGTTCACTAACGTTTTATATTTTGTAAAAATATTTACGTTAATCATTTTTGTTTATGATATTAAAAACGCTAACAGCAGAATTGCTCCTTAGGTAACAATTGTGACTCAATTGACGTGATAATGTTAATGTCAACACTAACCAATTGACTCAATTTCAAAATAATTAGGATTTGTTTTTTAACTAGAAACCAAGGAGCAACGTCAACACTAACCACCGTGCCGCTGTAATGCAAATGAAGACGTCGTTAGTACCGTGTTTGGCGTTGATGTCGGTAAAGCTCCCATCTCGTTCTTCTTCTTTGTTCGGGGTTTTCTCCAAATAATTTATACTGTTTTGTTACCCTCTGTTTGAATCAGTGAACATATATATAATTAATACAAGAGAATAAAATAAAAATATTACATTTTTACGGTTTATAGGAAAGGAAAAAGATGAAAGAAAATCAACTTTAGAGATGAAAACTAAACTCCCCTTGCTGGGATTAAATTGAAGAGGAGAATCTTTCATTGTTTTAGTTTTTCTAAATAATAAATGTTTTCTTACAACAATATATATAGCAGGTATTAAGGGGTGTGAAGTGACAAAATATTCATATTCACAATTGCTAACAAGTTTGAATATTTTTCTTTAAATCTCCATATCCATGTTGTAACTTGAATCCAGAGTCGAATATTCAGGTTTTTCAAATTCAGTCTTTAACAGAAATAATCTTCTGTTAGATTTAAAACAGAACTTTGTAACATTGGTGAACCATAACTATGAAAAGAAAAAAAAAACTTCTTTGTAACTTTCTAACTCCATCAAGTTCTAATTAATGTATTGAACACATTTAATTGACAGCAAATTAGAAAAAAAAGGACTTAGGAAACAGAATGTTGATTGTTCTATGCAAAGCCTTGCACCTGTCAGTAATAATAGTTTGGGGAGAACATCCCGCCATATATTTAACCCATATCCCAAACAATCATACATAAGACTCTGTTGTTTCACTTGCAAGGGGCCACATCCCAATATTTATTCCAACAAAAGTCAACAGCTGGATTTCATATTTGTTTGAGAAATAACTGTTGTCACAATAAATAACATATTCAATCAGTGTTGTTCAAGACAAGAAGAAATATACATTAAGTAAATGAATATCTTTGAGCTACATATTCAATTCCTTAGATAAGGCACTATTATCCACAAAAGGAAGAAAAACAGTAATAGTGGAATCAATTTTAGTAATTTCCAGTGATTCATGGTAAAAGTTCTCTGTCTGATTTTGTCTTTCTTTATCTGTATAAGAGTGTCATGCACAGCATGGGAAACTGAGGAAATGATCCCTGTTTAGCCCTTTATTGTAGGATCCCCGATACCTAGGAAGATATGTAACATGGTACCAAGCATGCTATTGCATAGGCATCATCATCAGCTTGAGAATTTGACTTGTTTTTTATCATCACATTGAACCAGCTTCTAGCTTCCTTTCTTAGAGACATCACAGCATGATTAATTCCTTCCAAGTCCTTTCTTTCACTGAATGATTTTGCCATTTTCAATATATTGCCACTGATTATTTCTGCTTCTGTTTCTATGCCATAGTAATCCATTAGGTTCTCCAACTTGAAGTCATACATATTCTTGTATTCACTGGCACTAGCTGTGTACTTTTCAAAGCCATCAATCTCCATGTCATGGTCGTATGATTGCCTTGCATGATTGCCTTGCTACTCTTCTGGTGAAGGGTTTGGTGGGACTCTTGTGCTGTGCTACATTCTTCACCTCACGATAAAGCTTTCCTATTATGCCATTTGATTGGTAAAATAAAAATCATAAATTAGATGAAACATGATAAGATAAAAATAAAAGTTAAGATTTGGATTAACCAAAAAATAAAAATAAAATAAAATAAAACATAAATTAACTACAATCAGTGAAATTAAATGATAATTATATCTACCGCAGCCTTGTTGTCACAAAAAAGATTCATTGGTTGTTCATATTTGATTCCCAAATCAGCTAGGATGCTCCTAATCCATAATAATTCACAAATGTCATATGTCATGCCTCTAAATTCAGCTTCAACACTAGATCTTACAACTACCTTTTGCTTCTTGCTTCTCCATGTGACTAAGTTACCTTCTACAAATGTAAAATACCATGAAGTTGATTGCCTTATAGTTTTATCTCCAGCCTAGTCCGAATTCGTGTATCCTTCTATGCAAGCTCTATCACTTTTTGAAAATAATATACCTTTCCACTATGACAAAAAAGGTTTTTTATTGTTATACTTGTTTTTGAGTAGCTATAGATGTAGGGGGTATAGAAAATTTTCATCCTTTTACACCGATTCTAGAACCGGTATAAAAGTTTAATTTTTTTACACCGGTTATTTCTGTATCATTATAAAACTTTGATATTTACACCTGATATTTTGGGATCAGGTATAAAAAAGTCTACTTATTTAAAGAAAACTCACTTATTAAAACAATAATAGTGTTAAATAACATTTACATAAGTAGAATTTTATTAATAAAAATTATATACTTACTGTTGCAAAAAGGTACTAAGTACACTTGCTTTTTTCCGTTTATAAAAGTCTCTAAGAGGTACTTTTGGACCTCTTAACCTTTATTCTCAACTCCTTGAATGGCAACAGGGTCAATAAAACCATAAATGTGATCATTCTTCCATTCAATGCTCAACCGATGTAAATACCTTAAACATTGTATATGAATAATGTTAGAATAAAATATTGAATATATTTAAACTTCATAAATGTAGAAATTTACTTACAACAACCAAAGTTATAGTACTGATATACATAACATATCAGTGCCAGAGAGAATTTCAAAAATATCCCCCTGACATATGAAGAGAGAGAGCAAAGTTGTCCTATTTGTGACTTCAGGAGGCATTTGTAACTCTATAGGAGAAAGGCAGATCTTCACTGCCAACACACCAAGTTATTCTAGAATTGTTTGCTGCGGCGGTTGTTGAAGTGATTCATTCATATCTTCCTGCCTTTGTGCTTCAACCTGGTATACATATTTAAAAACTTACAAAAGATTAGTATTACCAATAAAAACAACAAAGTGCGTAATTAAAACAATTACCTCCTTTAGAATTGCTCTTGATAATCTAACGGGCCAAAGGATAAAATTTCCAGGGGCCTGTCCCAATGTCTGAACCTTCTGAGTAGGCACAAGGACTCGAGTTGTAGCATCTCGTACGTCTACAACCACCACTCTCATCATATCAGTTGTAATGGTTTCATGGTGTATGGTTGACCCCAATGTATACATTTTACCTAAGTTATCCAAATAATATTTGTAAAATATATCAAAGAATATAATTCAACAAACAAGTACATCTAGAAAATATAATAAGATAAATTACCTAAGGCCACTACTGTAGGGAATCATCACTAAACAACTCGTAGCCTGCATCAATAGTGGGAAAAGCATTTTTAGGAGGAACATCACAACTCTCCTTTGTGCTTATACAAAGATGAGAAGGTTGAGGGGGATTCCTAGGTTGGCTTAAGGGGGAGGCTAATTCTGCTCGCACATCTGCTAACAATTGTGCTCGCATATCACCGTACTCTTTCTTCATCTCGTTGATCTCTTCCCTCATTTCCTCCCTCATCTCCTGTCTAATTTCTTCTCTAATACTCTTGAGGACCTCCTCACTGACATGGGCTTTACTATGACGACTTGTTGGAGGACCGAAGAATTGACGGATGCCAATAAATTTACCAACACCTCGAACACGTCCAGGATGCTCTAGACGACCAATGGACTCTGCCAATATATCCTCACAGCCCTCGGGAGTGAATGTACCTTGTGTGCTATGCTCCACCAACTCATCTTACAACCAAACATTTAAAGTTAAGTTAATCACATATGGGAGATCATATGTTGTTAATATAGGGACTTACAATGCGCCTAGCTACGCTCGCTGTTTCCTTAGACATAGTACTCCCCAAATTGTCTTTGGCGAGCTCTCTTCCATGTCACATGGCGTGGAGGATGAGTTGTGGTACTCGTATCGGAGGCCCCACTAGGATTAGAGGCAGACGCCTCTTTCAACATCTTCTTCTCCAATTTCTCATAACCCCCACGAGACAATATGTGGGGATGAACATTTTTCTTTGCGATCTCTTGTGCAGCTCTCCTCTTAGCCTATGACATTAGTGTATAGATAATTAATTATGTTAACATAAATAGTTAAACTATGATATAAAATGAATTTACCTTAAAGGCAGGATCTAATCTCTTCAACTTAAAAGCTTGCCATGTTTCCTCATCAAGAAATTGATACTTTTCACAAGGGCTTTTATCAGTTTTGGAACCATAAATATAATGACTTGTAAGCATAGTCTTGAAATTCTTCCATCTTTCCCCGACATATGAAATCCATTTCATCCTCAATAGATTAGTGTTTGGGACGTCATATGTGACCTGTGCAATAAGAATAAATGACATATGTTAAATATGAGTTATATATATGTTAATGACACATTATATCAAAGTTAGGATTTCATACCAAGATGCTCTGCCATATGTGGTTCTTCACATTCTCTGGAACATGATCCCAATCGTCACAAAGAATGGATGCCTTGCTTCTACCGAGCAAGGCCACATAACTGATGAATTTCGTGATATTTTCTCCCAAGGGTTTACAGTCTGCATATCAAAATGAATGGGAAGCCTATGATCAACGTTGCGGGTGGCTACCAACTCTCTCAACGTAGTCCCAGACCTACCTTTTTTACGGGTAGGCGTATGCATGTCGTCCGCACCTTGTGAAGGTTGGAGGTCACCAGATGGTGTGTCACCAGACATTTCCCTACATAAATCATTAAGTGTTAATAATAATTAATAGATAAATAACAAATCAAAATATATAATACATCTAAAATTTCAATTTATACATTGCCAAGTTACAATGTTCTCCCACAACCCTTCGTGGTGATCATAACGTATGGCATGGACATCGTCTACTTCATTATCAACATTAAAGGTTGGCATATTTGATGAGAAAGATGGAGTTTCACTAATATCAAGAACGACTTCATCATTGTCATCAGTATAATGCATTGTTCTACCTTAGAGCACCACTGACCATCTATTGTGTTCGGGATCAGTGACATAAAACACTTGTTTTGCCTGAGATGCCATGATAAATGGCTCTTCAGTATAACCTTCCTTTTCTAGGTCAACTAATGTAAAACCTAGATCATCGGTCCTCACGCCGGTATTTCCATCAACCCATTTACATTTAAAAATAGGTACTCTAAAACTTGTGTAATCTATCCCCCAAATATCTTTAATTACACCAAAGTAGCACATGGATGCCATCATAGGATTTTTTTTCCTTTGAACTCGAGAAATGCATTGATTTGGCCACAACCATTACTCTAGTATTTTGAGTGGTGCTTTTTTCATCTTCTTTTTGTGTATGAAATGTGTAGTTATTTATATCATACCCACTCCAACATATGACATCAAAGTTCGGCTCACTTGATAGCCAATTTAATGTATGAGAAGTTGTACGGTCAGCTTGAACTTGTTGTTTGAACCACTTTAAAAAGGTTCTGTTGTGCTCATCAATGATCCACTTTTGAGGCATTCATGGATTATTTCTCTTAACTATATCTTTATGAGCACTTAAGTAGGGGATGACTTCTTTAGTGTTATTCAATATATACATATGTGCTCGTAGAATTTCAGCTCTATTCAGGGTGAAAACTTTTGCATTTCTAGTACCCTTACTGACACCTCTTCCATGGTAACGAGACCTAGGTACCCCTATAGCTTCCACATCTGATAAATAGTCTGTACAAAACTCGATAGCTTCGTCAGCAATATACCTTTCAACGATTGATGCTTCAGGACAATATTATTGGTTCTTTACATAGCCTTTTAATATCTTCATGTATCGCTCAATAGGATACATCCATCGTAAGAATACTGGACCACAAATTCTAACTTCTCTTACTAGATGAATAATCAAGTGCACCATAATATCAAAGAATGATGGAGGAAAATACATCTCCAACTGACACAATATGACCACTACCTTATTTTCTAATTGATCCAACTTCTCAATTTCAATAACTTTACTACATATTGCATTGAAAAAAAAAACACAATCTTGTTAATGTGTATCTAACATTCTTAGGCAATATGCCCCGAATAGCCACTGGTAGAAGTTGTTGCATCAATACATGACAATCATGAGATTTTAACCCAAGTAATTTATGATCTTTCGTGGATACAACTTGTTTAAAATTAGAAGAGTAACCCAGTGGAACTTTCACACCTTGCAAAAACTCACAGAAACTCCTTTTCTCTTGTTTACACAATGTGTGACATGCTGGAGGCAAGTATGTCTGCCTACCATGTGATATTGGAGCTAATTGTTCTCTTATACCCATTTCAACCAAGTCCAAGCGAGCATTGAGTCCATCTTTCGTTTTCCCTTGAATATTGAGGAGTGTTCCGATAATACTGTCACATACATTTTTCTCTACATGCATAACATCTAAACAATGTCTGACATCAAGCACTCTTCAATATGGGAGATCAAAGAAAATTGACCTTTTCTTCCATATGTTGCTTGAAATGCCCTTTTTTTGCGTCTTTCCAAGAACAACCCCAATGTCCTTCACATGTTCATACACTTGTGATCCACTCAAAGCCATTGGAGCTAATTCATTTTCTTGACACCCATTAAATGCTATCTTTAATTTACGATATGGATGATTTGTACTAAGAAACCTCCAATGTCCAAGGTATACTGTTTTCCTTCCATGTTGTAGTTGACGATGACATGTGCCTTCTTTACCATAAGCTGGAAAGTCATTGATTGTACAAAATAGCATGGCATGCAACTTGAATGAATCACCAGTGTACCCATCAAACATATCAACACCTTCCTCCCATAACATTTTCAAATCTTCAACTAATGGGGCTAAATAAACATCAATATTGTTTCCTGGTTGTCTTGGACCCGAGATCATCAAGGATAACATCACATATTTGCGTTTCATGCACAACCACGAAGGTAAATTGTAAATCACTAACATCACAGGCCACGAGCTATGTTTACTGCTCAAGTTTCCATATGGATTCATTCCATCTGTAGCAAGTCCAAACCTAATGTTTCTTGAATCCTTACAGAAATTAATTAGGGAACATGGAATCAATATTCTTCCACTGCATTGCATCTGCCGAATGCCTCAAATTTCCATCTCTTATACGTCCTTCTGCATGACATCTCATGAGTTTTGCATCGTTTGGGTTACTGAATAAGCGTTTGGATTAACAGTCAAAAGTAGAAATGCAATTTTTTTCTTTTCCCTTTTTTTCAAACAAAAAAGGTAAAGAGCAAGAGGAATGAAAGTTTTTGATTGGGAATTATTTGTCAGACCACACTTACCGGTAACTAAGATGAGTCAAAAAACCCAATGAATTAGGAATAAGACCAGATAACTTATTGTTCTGCAATAACCTAAGATAATACAATGGGAAAACAAAGTGATAAGCAAAACTGGATAATATAAATGAATGTCTATTTTAGTTTTTGATGAAAAAAATTCTCCTTGCATATTGCGTAGTTTAACTAAAAAATGTATGCTAAATATGGGATGAAATATGAAATATTACGTAGAGGATTTTTTTTTTAATATATGAAAGTAGTGTACACATTTATATTAAAACGTTAGTGCCAAATTTGACAAATCAATTATTATATATATATATATATATATATATATATATATATATATATATATATATATAACCTACCTTTACATAACTAATTTAAATAAAATTATTTACATTTTTTTCTAATGAAACAGTGCTACTTATGACACATGATTCATCGATCATGATTATTTTAGTTTTTAACTTTTTCATTAATTATGTTAAAAGAAACAATTCTATTTAAAAAATATAACTTACTGACACAAAAATGCAACTTTCTAATTATTTGGTATTTGTATATGAAAAACTAACATCACAAAAGGTAAGACCACATGATTAATTAACTCAACTTGATTTTAAAATAACCGAAATAATGTGTCAACTATTTACTTACCTTAAAGACGATTATGAAAATTCAGAAATGGTTAAGATTGGAAAATTCAGAGAATGAAACAAGTGTTACTGAAAAACCATTAGTACTGCCCATACACAATATCAGCATCACAAATAATATCTTGGAGACTAAATTCTACTAGGCTGGAAAAGGAACGACTAGAATTCCTGATGTTGGAGTTTATGGCCCCCTTGTATCAGCTATATCTGTGGTTTAAGGTGAATATTACCCCATGGCAAGATGGGTGTAAATTTATTGTATTTGAATTCAAAGAAGGTTATGAATATGATGGGTAGTGCTGAGTAAAATATCAGTGTGATACCTTATTCTTTGAACAGATTCTAGAACTTGCTCAAATGGAGAAAAGAAAGTTGTTGTTTCGATAATCATTGCCATTGTAGCTGGTGCTACAATGCTTAGTGTTATTTATATCTGGACTCATTTGGTGGAAGTGGAAAGGCTTTTTCAGAAGGAAACCGCGAAAGAAAGAAGGTGAAGTATTATACATTGAAAGATGAATTCTACGAAATATCCACAGGGGAGTGAGGATATAGCGAGGATAAATTTAGACTACTATTTAAAAAAATCCACTTACAGTGAATCCCATTTCGAGATGATATAGCGAGGAAAGTGACACTTTAGTAATTCCCTAACAAAATATACTTAACAACCCACATATTAATGGCTAAGATGGGATGTTAGCATTCTGCTAAAACCAGATGCAACAAAAGGTTGCTCATAGTAAACTCCTAAAATTTTAGCTTCTTTGCTTTTAACAAAGCCTTCCATAATGAACTGTCATAATGCTAACTCTCCCAATATATAGAGGCCAAGAATGGATTTATATTTCAGAGTGAAAACACAATGATGCTCACTCTAGGAATCTAAAAAGGATGATTCTGAAGAAAACGGTTGGCTTAGAATTCAACAATAAAATGTACATGTGCTTGGAAAATGTGAATGGAAGTGGAAATCTAAAAGTTTCCTAATTAAGTTTCCTGAACTTCCACGAGTAGATTTGTTTGTGGCAACAGCGGACCCTGTTCTTGAACCACCCATCATCACAACCAACATTGTGTTGTCTCTTCTAGCACTTGATTATCCCACCAACAAACTTTCTTGCTATGTTTCTGATGATGGTTGTTCCCCTCTTACCTTCTATGCTCTTGTCGAAGCCTCCAAATTCGCTCAGTTTTGGGTACCCTTCTATAAGAAGTACAAAATTCAACTAAGAGCATCCTTCAGCTACTTCTCCAGCGTTGCCACCATCGACAGTGAACACTCGCCATAATTCAAGCAAGAATGCTCACGAATGAAGGTAACTATAAAGTATTGTTATTCCTCTTCAATCAATGAATGATGTCACTTCCATATCCTACTGTAACTGCAGGATATCTATGACAATCTTATCCTCAAAATTCAAGATGTCACAAGGAAACAAATTCCACTACAACTTGATGGAGAATTCGCAGTTTTCTCTAATACAGAACAAAGAAACCATCCAACCATAATTAAGGTAACTAACACATAGCAGTAAAACATATTCATGCATCTAACTAGATGGGATACATATGCTTTAAAATTCTCATGATACATGCTGTAAAATATATAATTATAACTCTACAAATCCAAATAGCTAAACATACATGGTAGACTTTACTGAAATAAAAAAAATGATTTTCT
This sequence comes from Vigna angularis, assembly GCF_016808095.1. Lineage (NCBI taxonomy): Eukaryota > Viridiplantae > Streptophyta > Magnoliopsida > Fabales > Fabaceae > Vigna > Vigna angularis. Next base: position 11,729,511 of record NC_068979.1, read on the forward strand.
ATTATATACAAATAAGAATAATATTTTAATATATATCGTTGCTTTCTAGAAATCATTCATATATATCCAGAAAATGTGAATGGAAGTGGATTTATATATCTGTAATCATTTTTACAGGGTAATCAAGGCAAGCAATACACATAGAAGAATCCAATCACCAAACATCAAAGAATTTTAATGTTAGGATTTAATATTTGTTATGATCTTGTTAGGATTTAATATTTGTTATGATTTAATATCTTGTTAGGATTTGTTATTATTTATGTTTGGTATTATTATGTTGATATTATAACTAATTTTGTTATAATCTTAATGTATAAATACATGTATCTGCATTATGCAGATCAGGGAATAATACACAAACTATTTTTGCTTCTCTGTTTTTCTTCCTCTACATTGCAATCTCAATACTGAGTTTGAATGATGATTCTCATTATTTAAGATGGTATCAGAGCTCTTCAATTGAAGAGTTCTGTTGTGCCTCTGATCTTCATTCAGTTCTTGCCCCTTCTTGATTTTTTTTGCGTCTTTTTTACCAAACCAACTCATGGCTGCTATTGATCACAATAGCCCTTACTATTTACATCCTGGAGAAAATCCCTCGGCAGCGTTGGTTTCTCCTCTTTTGGATCCAACCAATTACAATTCATGGAGCCGAAGTATGCTCACTGCTTTGAGTGCAAAGAATAAATCAGAATTTGTGGATCACACCCTGCCTAAACCATCCACGAATGATGCCCTATATCCTGCATGGAAAAGATGCAATAACATGGTAGTCTCATGGCTGGTGCATTCAGTTTCGCCTTCAATTCGTCAAAGCATATTATGGATGAATCAAGCTGATGATATCTGGAAGGATTTGAAGTCAAGGTATTCTCAAGGTGATTTACTAAGAATAGCAGAACTGCAACAAGAAGCTGCATCAATAAAACAAGGTGATACATCTATTTCAGAGTATTTTTCTAAGCTGCGTGTAATCTGGGATGAATTGGAATGTTATAGACCAGATTTGTCTTGCACATGCATACCAGCGTGTTCGTGTAAAGCACTCACTGAAAGTATTGAAAGAAAGCAACAAGATCAGATTATGCAGTTCCTAGGTGGATTAAATGATCAATATAATGTTGTAAGAACGAACATTTTGATGATGGATCCTCTTCCTCTTATTTCTAAGGTTTTTTCTTATGCTGTTCAGCAAGAAAGACAATGTACTAATTTTACCATGAGTAATATGAGTATGCTAAATGCAGCCACAACAAATGCCAGTAACAAGGTGTCTTGCACATTCTGTGGAAAAGATTACCACACGGCTGAAAATTGTTACAAAAAGAATGGCTATCCATCAGGATCTTCAGGATCCTCATACAACAAAGGGATAAGAGGAGGTCGAGGCTATTCATCAAATAGAGGAGGCTTTGGCGGAAGATCAAATTCAGGTTCATACAACTCAAAGGTTTGCACTTTTTGCAATATCACTGGACACACTATTGATGAATGCTTTAAGAAGCATGGTTACCCTCCTGGGCATAAACTACACAAACCTGTTATGGTGAACAATGCTGCCACAAGTAACAATGAAGGACCCATTGATCACACTCAAGTATCTGACTCGAATGAGTTAAAAATCACTCCTCAGCAATATCAACATTTGATAGCCCTACTACAACAACAAACACAATTGGGATCCTCTACAACTACTCCCCACATAAATCAAATTGGTACAACTTTCTCTCCAAATACTTCTTTTATAGGTAATGTGCTACCAATTTCTCATGCTACCGACCATGTCATGTGGATCATAGATTCAGGAGCCAGTGATCATGTATCTTCTTCCTTGAATCTATACTCATCCTATAAGGCTATTGATCCCATCACAGTAAAACTACCAAATGGACAACAAACCATAGCCTCATATTCTGGAACAATAAAGATTAATGATTCTTTGTCTATCTCTAATGTCCTATATCTTCCACAATTTAATTTCAATCTCATATCTGTTTCCAAGCTTACCACAGTTCATAATTGTCAACTAATATTTCTTGACAATCAATGTTTTATACAGGACAAGCACAGCAAGAGGATGATTGGTATAGTTGATGCACAAGATGGATTGTATACACTCAAGACTTCTTTTAGCTCCATCAACACCACAATTTGTAATAAGGAAGCCATTGATATTTGGCATTACAGATTAGGCCACCCATCCCATGATAGGTTACATGTAATGCAACAGTTATATCCTGTGATTAATTTTGATCACTCTTTTATATGTAATCCTTGTCATATGGCTAAACAAAGAAAACCTTCTTTTCCTCATAGTACTTCTCATGCTTCTTCTATTTTTTCCTTATTACATGTTGATATTTGGGGTCCTTGTGCTGCTACTTCCATTCATGGTCATAAATATTTTTTAACCATTGTTGATGATTTTTCTAGATATGTATGGGTGTTTCCTTTAATCTCAAAAGCTGAAACTCAGTCACATTTACAATCCTTCATTACCTATGCTGAAAGACAATTTAAAACCAAGGTTCTAACCATTAGATCTGACAATGGAACTGAGTTTATTATGGCCGAATTTTATAAAAATACTGGAATTGTTCACCAAACAACTTGTGTTGAAACCCCCCAGCAAAATGGCTTAGTTGAGAGAAAACACCAGCACTTATTAAATGTTACCCGTTCTCTTCTTTTTCAAGCACACTTACCAAACATTTTTTGGTCTTATGCTCTTATTCATGCCTCTACCCTCATTAATTGCCTTCCCACTCCTCTCCTAAATAACCATTCTCCACACCTACAATTATACAATTCTCATTTTGATATCACCACCCTTAAAGTTTTTGGTTGTCTTTGCTTTGTCAACACCTTGTCAAACAATAGACATAAACTTGATCCAAGAGCCTTACCCGCTATTTTTCTTGGCTATAAACCACACAAAAAAGGCTTCATCACCTTCAACCTCAAAACCAGAGCCATTGAGATTTCTAGAAATGTTGTCTTCCATGAAAGTTGTTTTCCTTACCACAATGAATCATGCACCACTTCTAATTCTCACCTTCTCACCCACCCACCTTTACTCTATATTGACCAATGTATGCCCACACCCCATACAGATCCTTCGCATCCTTCTCCACCCAGTTCCCCTTCCACTCCACCTGCTCCTAACATTAGAAGATCCACCCGACAGAAAAACAGACCTTCAAGACTATCTGAATTTGAAACTTCTTATGCATCAACTATTACCTCTCATTCTTCAGGTATCAAACATCCTCTTGCTTCTGTCATTTCATATAAGAAACTTGCAGCTCCTTATTATCGATTTATTATGCATATCTCTGCTAACATTGAGCCTAGATCTTATTCTGAGGCATCCAAATATCCTCACTGGGTTAGAGCCATGGATGATGAGCTTGATGCATTGGCCAGAAATAACACTTGGGAAATCACAGATTTACCTGTTGACAAAACTGCTGTAGGCTGCAAATGGGTTTTCAAAATCAAGCACAAGGCTGATGGAAGCATTGAACGATATAAAGCCAGATTGGTAGCCAAGGGTTACACTCAAATTGAAGGTCAAGACTACCTAGATACATTTTCTCCAGTGGTTAAAATTACAACGGTTAGACTGGTTATCGCTCTTGCGGCAACACATAATTGGCATCTTAAGCAACTAGATGTTAATAATGCTTTTCTTCATGGTACATTAAATGAAGAAGTTTATATGATACCTCCTCCAGGGCTCCACTGTATCAAACCCAATCAAGTATGCAAGTTACAAAAATCACTTTATGGTCTTAAACAAGCAGGCAGACAATGGTATGCTCGTTTATCTGATTTCCTCTTATCAAATGGCTTCCTCCAATCTGCATCTGATCATTCATTGTTCACCAGACATTCTGATTCCAATGTCACTATTTTAGTGGTTTATGTTGATGATATAGTGCTCACAGGAAATGATCTCACAGAAATCACTCATATTACTCATCTTCTTGACGCAACATTTAAGATTAAAGACCTTGGCAATCTTAAATTCTTTCTTGGTCTTGAGGTGGCTAGAAACAAAGAAGGTATTTCCATTTCTCAGAGACAATATACTCTGGACATTCTCAAAGATGAAGGTTACTTAAACTCTAAGCCTGTTTCCACTCCTTGTGACTATCATACCAAGCTCAGCACAAATTCTGGCCAACCTCTAAATGATGCAGCTTCATCTTCTTATAGACGATTGATTGGTAGATTGTTATATCTCACCAACACTAGACCAGATATTTCATTTGCAGTACAACAACTAAGTCAATTTCTCTCAAATCCCAACACCGATCATCAACAAGCAGCTTCCAGGATTCTTAGATACCTTAAAGGTGCTCCTGGAAAAGGGATTTTCTTTCCCAGCAATAACATCATACAGTTGAAAGGCTTCAGCGATTCTGATTGGGCAGGCTGCATTGATACTAGACGAAGTATCACTGGTTACTCTATCTATCTTGGCTCCTCACTTATTTCATGGAAATCGAAGAAACAAGCCACTGTATCCAAAAGTTCCTCAGAAGCTGAATACAGAGCTCTTGCCACCGCTACTTGCGAAATTCAATGGTTAACTTTTCTTCTACAGGATCTTCACGTACCTTTTCAACAACCAGCAGTCTTGTTCTGTGATAACAAATCTGCCCTTCATATTGCTGCAAATCCGGTTTTCCATGAACGCACGAAGCACATTGAAATAGATTGCCATATTGTAAGGGAAAAGCTTTCTTCTGGCTTACTTAAACTACTGCCGATTCCTTCTACATGTCAGTTAGCTGATATCTACACAAAAGGACTTCCTCCCGCAGCTTTCAAGTTTCTGGTTTCCAAGCTGGGAATGATTGACATTCATTCTCCAGCTTGAGGGGGGCTGTTAGGATTTAATATTTGTTATGATCTTGTTAGGATTTAATATTTGTTATGATTTAATATCTTGTTAGGATTTGTTATTATTTATGTTTGGTATTATTATGTTGATATTATAACTAATTTTGTTATAATCTTAATGTATAAATACATGTATCTGCATTATGCAGATCAGGGAATAATACACAAACTATTTTTGCTTCTCTGTTTTTCTTCCTCTACATTGCAATCTCAATACTGAGTTTGAATGATGATTCTCATTATTTAAGATTTAATTAGCCACAATTTTCAGATTAAAAGGAAAAGAATAACATCTAGGCAACAGATGCAATAAACATATTTCCTCAAGAAAAAGTATAATTAATTAACAATAACATTAAAGCAGCAATAACATAAAAATACGCTCACGACCACCTAGTAAATTGAAGCGGCAAAAAGGAACTAAAATACAAAATGTTTCCCTCAGACCCCCTCAAGAGAACTTGTTTAATCGATGCAAAATCATGAAGGAACCAAGGAATCCTAGAATGGACTGATTGATCGGTGGAAAAGGGGTTTTAAACGGTGGAATAGGATTTTAATTGGTAGAATGAGATTATAATCGGTAGAAGATGAGGAAATGCAGGAGAAACCCTAATCTGAAAGTGAGGAAGATGCTCTGTGATGGTGAAGGATGAGCTCTCGAGCCACTGAAAGTGAGGAAGACGACGCTGAGAAATGCTCTCTGATGTGCGAAAGAGAAAAAGACGACACTGAGAAATGCTGCTTTACCCAAACGGGAGGAAAGGGAGAGGAGTCACCATCAGAAGAGGAATGAAGGGCTTTGGAGGAGACTTTCCGACGAGGACGTTTGGTGAAGTCCCACCACATTGGATACCCCATGATTTCATAGCAATGATTCTTGGAGTGACCAGAATCACCACAATGAGAACATTACAAGGGTTTTCCAGAGGAACTATCCTTACGGTGTTTAGGAGGATAATTGATCGTGGAAGAAGGAGGAACCTGATATAGTAGAGATGAGGAATCTGAGGTAGGGGCAGGACGACCCATAGTGATACGTTGTTGATGTTCACGAAGAACATATGCATACTCTCAAGGTCCAATTTTGGGTCTTTATGAAGAATCTCTCCACGAACTTGGTCAAAATGAGAGTCCAAGCCGCTAAGAAAGATGTGAACGCGTAGACGAGCCATGGAAGAATGCATCTGGACCACACTATTCACGGTGGTTTCAGAAGAAGACATACGATGATCAATCTCTTGAAATATGGAAAGTAGTTCGTTATAATAAGTAGAGAGGGCACGACCATGTTGTTTGGTGGGGAAAGATCACTGGTTTAGTTCGAAAAGGCAAGTTTCATCGGATCCATCGTAGAATGAGTGGAGAGTTGCATCCCAAATTTGGTGGGCAGGTTCAAGGAGGATAAACTACTGCATCAACGGGGGGCTCATGGAGTCAATAAGTCAGTTTTTCACCTATTTATTCTCAGTAACCCAGTTATCATAGGTGGGGTCATTAGTGGAGGGTTTTGTCCTTGAGCTAGTGAGGTACCTCGATTTGTTTCGAGCACCAATACGCATGTCCATTAGCTGGGACCAAAGAGGGTAGTTAGAGTCATCAAGGATAACAGTGATGGGAAAGGAAGAATTGTCTTGTTGAATGATAATATTGGAGGACGGAGCAGAAGTGGTAAACGATGAAGAGGTAGAAGCATTGTCCATGGCTAAATTGGGAATTTACACTAGTGTAGAAAGGGCTTTAGACGTCTGTTATTTTGAGCTTTAAACGTCAGATCCCGATCCGACGTCTTTATGGATGACGTTAATGGGACGTCGACGTCTATAAAGACGTCAGATTACACCGTAACCGACATCTAAGGGCACTATAGACGTCGAACATGGCATTAACCGTCATTTATTGTAGCTCGTGTCTTTGGGTAGCGTAGTAGCACCTTCTTCCTTTGCTAGTTTCGTCATAGAAAAGGTTGCGTCTTTTGGACCTCTTATGGCATTTCAACCGAAAAACGAATCTGGGTCCTTGCCTAGTTCCATTCCAACCAACAATGAACACGAATACGGTGACATGAGAACTAGCAAAGGGAGAATGTGCTACTACGCTACCCAAAGACACGAGAAAAACAGCATCAAAACACAACGAAAACTCATTTTAATCTTTTCAAATGGAAGATAATCCATCAAAGACTAATTTAATCGGAGTAAAAGTAAGTTTAAATGGTTCAAAAGAGACAAAAACGCACCTGGAAATGTAATGCCGTTGAGAGAAAAGGAGAGAAGAAAGACGATGAAGTGCGCGTAACCGCGAGTTCGATTTCTGATTTAACAGTAAATAAGACGTCGGACACAGAGGGCACCGACGTCTATTCTCGCCTAGACGTCGGAGCCCTAACTAATATGACGTCCAAACAACTTTTCACCTACCTTATCAGGCCATTTAGACGTCGGATGGTGGGATCAGACGTCTATATGGCGGAAAAAAAGAACTTTTCATCTACCTGTCAGACATATACACGTCTGTTAGGAGGGGTACCGACGTCTATAATCGTATATAGACATCGGAGTGGCGGGATCGGTGATACGCTGTCGTTGAAGCTATCAAATTAATACTACTTTTCCAGGGAAATTCAGTATTGCCAAGTAGTATTCAAGAAAGTAGATAGGGTTAAAGTAACCCTGAGTCGTCTCCCAATGAACACGGAATTGCTTTCGAATATCTGACTCTTATGGATGTTATGCAATGCTTATGAATAAAAGTAATGGTTGAAGAATGTTTAAAGAATAAATAAGAAACTTAAAAACAGTTATGATGAAATAGGCTAATTTCACTGCTTTTCCAAGATAGATTCATCATCGGTTATTCATAGATAATTGTTCAATTGATTATTATTTAAGTTTCAAATTAATTAAAGTACATTCTTAATTAATTTGAGGGTGATGATGCACTTAACCAAAGTAAATTCTCAATCAAATGCAAAACCTTACTAGATTATTCACAATAAATTCAACCAAAGTACATTCTCAATCAAATTCTATTGTGTTTAATGATGTCTATTCTTAAATCTCCTAACCGAATTAAAAGCTAATCAATCAAAGTAAATTTTCAATTAATTATAGTTGAAATTATTACTAATCAATCAAAGTACATTCTCAATTGATAGTAAAAATCATTCAATCATATGAAAGTTCTTAAATTAAATCAAAGTAGATTCTCAATTTAACCTAGAAACCCTAGAACTCATATAATCAATATGCATGTAGATTCAAACACATTATGATGCAAAAATCTTTGCTTTTAATTTGATAGAGAGATGAAAGACATAGAGAGAAAACAACTTAAATCAATAATCAAAATAAACAATTGCATTAACTCAATCTAACCTCAGAATCCATAATGAAATTACAGTAGAATAGTCCTAGATGCTTAGCTCTCCATGAATGGAGTTGAATACAAGATGAAATAAGAGAGAGAGAGAAGTGGTGAATGAATTAAGTGAAGTCCCTTTTTCTGTCTCCCTTGGGTCTCTTTATATAGGCTTGATTGGGCTTGGACTCTGAATAGTTTGTTGATAAGATATTTTCTGTTGATATATTATTTCTTTCAAATATTCATTAGATTAAATCAGTTTTAAAGAATATTTGGTAGATATTAACTCAATTATCTTATATCCTATATCTTCCAAATAACTAAAAGATTTAAATAATGATAAAATTATTTGGAAGATATTTTCTGTTGATATTCCCAAATTAAATTCAACAACTGAATTTTATCTTTTAGATTTTCTGACTTTTCAAAATTGCACAAATACCCTGAACTTTTCTCTATTTGCACTTTAGCCCCTTCAGAATTCTCCAAAATTGCACCAAAACCCCTGTTCGACCAACTTTTACCAGCTTTGACTGAGGAAGGGCACGACCAATTTCTCACCCAATTAGGATTTCAAATAAAATCTTATTTTGGCCTTAATTTGCAATTGGGACCAATAAAGTTTCAATTTCAGCTGCACAAATAAATATTAGAACATCCAAGAATAATTTATGCAACTAAAAATCACTTTTTAAGTCTCTTTTTATCCAAACCCAAAAATTCCAATCATCACAAATCCTCTTTAAATCAATCATTCAAGCACATGAATTTCATCAAAAATTTAATTTTAAAGCATAAATGTGGGCATAAATATGCATTCATCACAACCCCACACTTATCCTTTTGCACTCCTGGGCAAAATTAATTAATTTGAAGACTTTGTTCTGGGTCATTTTATTCCATATTTGCATTTGGGTGAAAAGAATGAACAACACCAGATATAGATAAATCATCTAGAGATCACTTTGTCATGGACATGCAAATGAAATTACTCCATTCTTCACACATGAGTTGACCTTTTTGAATTCCCAAGAAAATCAAATATGAAAGATAACACTCAAGTCAACATGTATCTATTTTTCTCCAATCCTCTCAAGTGTTTTTGGCTTGTGTTTACACTCAAAATACCCATGAAAGTAGACACCTTTGATATTTAGCAAGATTCTAACATTCACATACTTCAGAAAACATGCAATTATTGATCATGAGGGCTTTTTAAGGTTTTATTGAGGCCAAGGCAAAGGTAGGAAATTTTCTTGGAATTTCTGAGTTTTTGAAATTGATATAGAAAGAGTAATGATACTTGATTTCAAAAACGAATTTATTTCTTGCTTCTTTCAAAGAAGATTTTTTTTCTTTCTTCTTCTTTTCTTTTTTTTTTCTTGTTAAAACTCCAACTTTTCATCTTCCTTTTTTTTTTTCTTTTTAAAACTCCAACTTTTCATCTTCCTTTTTGCTTTTTTTTTGTGGGTGAGGTACTCACCCACACACTTATTCCTCACTTTACTTCTAACAGAATCCATTACTCCTTCTTCTTTCCTAAGGTAAGGAACATATGATTTTTCTTCTTTTCTCATTTGATAATGATTGGAAACAAGAAAAATAGGCTTAAGGCTCAAAGAGTGTTCCAATGGATTAATGTTATGACAAGTTTATTTGGTCAAGTAGCTAAAACAAGAAATGCCTCAATCATAACAAATAATGCATATTCACCTCAGTTGCACAACATAGAATCAAGCTAACTATTACAGTATCAACGAAACATGGGCAAATCACACAAGAAAAATAGGTATGGCACATGGTGGTCCATCCTTAACATTAAGCCCAAAATTCACATGGTTTCAAATTTCTTTCTCAAAAGATTTAATCAGGAAATTCTCAAGTCAACTCAATCAGCAAATCATAAAAGCAATTCACTCATATCAACATGACTCATTTTTTTTCCCTTGAATTCATGATCATTCCAGTTACTGATTCAAACTCTCAAATCCAATGCAAATATTTATTCAAAACAAACAAAATAGGGAACAAAATTAATTGTTTCCCCACACCCCCACACTTAAACTATGCATTGTCCTCAATGTATGCCTTATATATAAAATGCAAAGAAAAAGTATGAGGGAACTTACCTCCTTCATGGTGGAGGGAATGCTAGTAGGACTTCTTTGGAAAAGTCATCCTCGATACGAATGTTATCTTTTCCTTTTTCAATCCTACTAAGATGGTCAACTACTACATTATGTGACCCACTTCTGTCTTGAATAGGAGTCAACTTGTCATTCTCGTTCTTGACCATTGTGATTCCATATTTCTTGGGAACCACATGTATAAGGTCCACCCAAGTGCTGTTAGAATTTGAATATTTAAGACCTGTTTGTAGCAACTTGGTGTCCTTTTTCTTTACAACCCTCATCAGTTGAGGATTCAGTCTTCCTTGAGGTTGTCTCACTGGTTTAGCATCCTCCTCCAAATGTATTTTGTGCATGCAAAAAGAAGGGCTAATACCAGGAACATCTGCTAAAGTCCAGCCTATTGCTTTCTTGTGGTCTCTGATAACTTGTAATAGTTGTTTTTCCTGCTCACCAGTAAGCAATGCAGATATAATAACAGAGAGTTTCCCATCCCTCTTAAGATAAGCATATTTCAAATGGGATGGTAAAGGTTTCAACTTCAAAATGGGTGGCTGCACCACAAATGGCAAAATTTTACTACCTAAGATAATCTCAGCCACCTCAACATCACACTCGGACGCCACAAAGGTAACATCTATTAATACCGCGTCCTCAATATCACCTGCTTTACAGTTTCCTTTTTCGTCCAAAATTAGGGACGACATATTTGAAAAAGAAAAATTATTTACAACATCACTTGATAAGTCAATACAAAACAAAGAATGATCTTTAATCGGGTGCTTCCCAGCTTCCAACACGTTGAACTACACCTTCTCGTCTCCTATCTCCATTGTCAATGATCTTGCATGCATATCTATCTTGGTTTGTGCTGTCATCATGAAAGGTCTTCCCAAGATAATAGTTGTTGGACTGATTCCTTCATCATCCTTCATGTCCAAGATATAGAAATCTACAGGAAAAATTAACTTGTCTATTTGGACAAGGACGTCCTCAAGCACACCTGCAGGGTTAACTATGCTACGGTTGACCAGTTGAATGACCACACTAGTAGTCTTAAGAGGTCCCAAAGATAGAGAAGTAAACACTGATAAAGGCATTACATTTATGGAAGCCCCTAAATCTAGCATGGCATTGTCAAACTTTGAATTTCCAATAATACATGGAACAGAAAACATACCCTGATGCTTGCATTTTCGCGGTATTTCAATATGCTTCTTATCAATCTTGACACATTTCTTCCCAAATTCACAACCTCATTATCCCTAAAACGCCTTCTATTTGTGCAAATTTCCTTCAAAAACTTGGCGTACTTAGGGATTTGCTTAACAGCATCTAGCAAGGGAATGTTGATCTCCACCGTTTTGAAAGTATTTAAGATCTCTTGGTCTAATTCCTCCATTTTTTTTTTGTTTTTCGGTTTCAACCGATTTGGATATGGAGGAGGTGGAGAATAAGATGAAGAAGAATTTTTAGAAGAGTTAGAGGATACTAACCTGGATTTATCAGTGGTAGTCTCAGGTGATGGTTCACTTGGTCCTCCATTGTCATCAATTTGCGCTCCTTGTTTCTCCTCATCTTCATCCTCTTAGGCTCCTTCATGGCCTTCTACTTGCTTACCTGTTCTCAAAGTAATAGCACTTACATTTTGCGGGTTGATCACTTACATTGCCTTCCCAAATTGCCTTCACAATGTGTTTGTCTTGAAGACATAGAAGGGACATATCAATGGGAAGTTGACGTGCGAAAGCCATTTCGAATATTTTGTTTCAAACTGGGATGTAAAACCAATGAAAAAAACTAAAGTGGTTTGTGATGGCACAAACAATTCAGAATCAGAATACAATGGTAGTAAGATTCCCTCCACCAATTTATTGACGAAGCATTGATGCCCATACAAACAACTTCATGTGCTTGACAAGATGGGATGCACAACAACTATGACAAATGAGTGGTGCAACGTCAAGGAATCTTTAATTCTGCAGAGGTGAAGAGAGGCATGCATAATGAATAGGAAAGCGTGCATAATGAATAGAACACCTAAGACGAAAGGTTAAAGCCTAAGGTGAAGTACATATGTAATACTTCAATTAATAATCCAAACACTACGTTATTATCATTATAATTATTATAAGACCTTATACATGGCCCAAAATAATTTTTTTTTAAATTAAATGTATCTAAGTTTTTAAAATTATTTTTGAATTTTTAAGCATTTTTTTAAAGTTAAAAACTAATTTTTGTAAATAAAAAGGATTTAAATAAAAATAAAAATCGGAAAAGTGAAGTTGTGGGAAGGGTACACGACTTCATTAGGTGAAGTCGTGCACCCCTGCATGACTTCACCTTTCCCATTTTTTTAAATTTAAATTATATTTCAAAAATATTATTTTTGCAAATTTGACATTATTCAAATACTAAATTATTTTCATAATCTAAATAGTAAATTATTTATTTCTTAACAAGTAAAAAAAAATTCTCTCAACATCTATAAGTAATACAAAAAACAATTAATCAAAATTAAATGATATATCATACCACTGCCTATTACTTTATACGGAATCAAATAAATGTAATCTTATACATAACTGATAAGTTACTGAATGCATGCAACCCTATACATATATGACACTACTTTATTGCCCGGTACTTCCCTACTTCAAACCGTAACACCTACAATGCACAAGGTAACCTTCACACTTGAAATTTCATTATATATATATATCAATCTTTCAGCAATCCATCTTCTCATCCAAATTCCACTACCAACAAATCTCATTCTACTTCAATCTTATTTTTTGTCCCACACATCTATTTCCTGATGGCATCGTGGAACTTTGCACCATCTTCATCATCGTAAATCATTGACGAACAACCTTTGATATTAGATAATGTTGATGAATTCAGCACCGATGATGAATTAGATAACATACTTCACGATGACAACAATGACGATGATCACATCACACAATCATCTGAACATGTCATTCGAGAGTTGAATGAGCGTATGCAGTTCTAGTCAAAGGAGGAAACTATTGCTTCAATCAAACATTATCACATCACCAACGGTTACAAATACACCGTTGTTGAATCGAAACCTAACATTTATGTTATTCGTTGTGTGGAATACAACAACGGTTGTCAATGGCGTTTGAGGGCAGCTTATAGCAAAGTCCGCAAATATTGGAAAATCAAGAATATCGACGGACAACATTCGTGTTTCTCAACCACACTATCTCAAGATCATACAAATCTTGATAGTACTCACATTGCCGCGATCATATCAAATTCAGTCCGGACAAACCCATCCATTCCAATCAAGAGTTTGATTGTAGATATTAAAGCTCGATTCGGATATTCTGTGTCATACAGAAAAGCTTGGATCGCTAAAGAAAAGGCTCTTGCTATGGAGTTTGGAGACTGGGAAGACTCTTATAACCAAGGTGGTTGCATGCCGTGAAGGATGCAAATCCAGGTACAATTTTACAATGCACTAGTTCTCCAGTGCAGATTGATGGACAAACAGACAATAATTGCTATATTATGGAGAGAGTTTTCTAGTCTTTCGGTCCTTGCATACAAGGATTCAAATACTGTAAACCCATTCTCCAAGTTGATGGTACATTTCTAACGGGTAAATATCATGGAACTTTACTCACCGCCATAGCTCAAGATGGCAATAGAAATCTTTTTCCATTGGCCTTTGCCATTGTAGAAGGTGAGACAAAGGAGGCCATGATATGGTTCTTTCAACTACGTCGAGAACATGTTTGCCCTCAACAAAATATTTGCATCATCAGTGACAGAGGAAAGGGTATCCTGTCGGCCTTAAGATCAGAAGAAGTTAGTTGGGAACAAGATGGTTTGAACTCTGTTTATTGCATACGTCATCTAGCATCCAACTTCAACAACAAATTCAAAAATCATGACCTCAAAAACCAATTAATCAATTTAGGTACTACTACAAACATTTTTAATGCAGTTTTACTTTTATAATTTTGTAACATTATTCTAAACTTTATTTATTTATTACATCATTACAGCTTACGAGGTCAGGCAACCAACTGTCACTGCAAAACTTACTGTACTAAGAAACCAATACCCACAACAAGTTGATTGGATAGATAAAATCCCATTAAAAAAATGGTCTCAGACTTTTGATGGAGGGAGAAGATATGGACATATGACCACTAATCTTGCTGAGTGCACCAACTCCATTTTAAAGGGAGCACGTTCATTACCAATATGTGCTCTCATCAGAACAACATTTGAGATGACACAATCATGGTTTGTCTAACGAGGATTAAAGGCGAACTATATGCTACAAGCAGGCCACCAATTTCCTGAACAAATAGCCGACATCATTAGGAAAAATCAACAACAATCCACATTTTGTCATGTTCATCGCTACAACCGTGAAAATTCTGAATTTGATGTTCAGGAAATTTCAACACCTCACCAATACCGCCTTGTTCCACTTTCCTATAAGGTTAGGCTAAATGAATGGTGATGTGATTGTGGTCACTTCCAGGTTACTCGTCTCCCATGTCATCATGTCATTGTTGTCTGTGGATTTTCGCATATCCCACTAACCCAAGTAATCGATCCAATGTACAGTCTTAACAACATTTTCAAGGCATATGAAGTACAATTTCACTCAATCCAAAATCAAGATCCTAAAATGCGACGCAAGGCATCTAGAAGACCATATACAAATAGGATTCCTAATGAAATGAATCAAACTAATCCAGATAAGCCAAAAAAATGCTCTTACTGCCGCAACGAAGGTTATCATAGGGGAAATTGTCCATTTCGTCATTAGTTATTTCTTAATCTTACCCAATTGTAATCAAATCGATTATTAATATATTACTACTAATATTTCTTATTAATATTTTTTTCTCTTTTCTTCAAATTTGTCTCCATTCAATAAATAACAACCACAATTTCTTTTTTCGTATAACACAAACAATAGATAAAATATGTAAACTGCCAAATAATTTTCGTAAACCAACCAAAACACACTGGTAATCGATTACAACAAGCTTGTAATCGCTTACCAGGGTGGTTCTTGCACACTTAAAACATTGGTAATCGATTACAGAAGTGTCGTAATCGATTATCAGTATCATTTTTGCCTTCTACATTGAAGTCGTGCAGGGGGGTCACGATTTCAACATTGTTTAATCGATTACAGGATCTTGTAATCGATTACAAGACCAGAAGTCATTTTTGGGGTTCACGACTTCACCACTGGTCAAATGAACAGTGTGAAGTCGTGCAGCGGGGGCACGACTTCTTCATTTGAAGTCGTTTTGGCCCCCCACGAGTTCTCCATTTTGGTAATTTGAATTGAATTTGCCTATTATCGTAATATATGATCCATTTTTGCCTATTTTGGTAACAAAGCCAATTTGGTGTCACTCAAGTGCAGAAACATATATTTTCACCAAGTCTTTATGGATTATATCAGTAACAAGATTGATATATATGATTTGTAACACCCTAATTTTGGGATGCCACGATTACGAGTGAAAATTAAAAAATTTTAAAATCAAAATACCATTGCGGAAATCTAAATTCAATAATTCTTTACAATTCAAGAAAAATAAACCAAAATTCTAATTTAATTACAAAATATAACTCCATATAAAATAGTTTATTCAAACAATCATAAATTCTCCAACATCTCTCAATCCACTCCATATAAAATAGTTTATCAGGAGTCATCAAGTGGCACCTAATAAAGCAAGTTACATTGGGCGACCGCCTTGTTGAAACCAAGGATATGCTCATTGATAACTTCCTCGCCCAGAAACATGTTCTCTTCTTCCATTTTCTGCACCTTATCACGTAGAGAATCCCATTCAGTCAGAAGACTGTCCCTCTCGATGATTAGTTGTTTGTTCTTCTCGCTGGAGCAGAAAAGATCCAACTTCAAGTTGACGTTGGACCGCTGTAGCTGACGCACAAGGGCTCAGGACTCAGCAAGCAGAGTCTTCGCCTTAGCCTTGTCATCCTTGACAATCTTCTCGACCTCGGCCAAACAACGAGTACAAACCCCTATGCTATGATTAGAGCTGTCAAAACGAGCCACCTGGCCCGACCCGACCCGGCCCACCACGGGTTGGTCACTTAGTGAGCCAATCCAACCCGGCTCATTTATTAGCGAGTCAGAAAAATTTGAACCTGGCTCGACCCACCACGGGTTGGTGGGTAAACGGGTTGGCTCATTGACTCACTTAATTACAATTTTTTAAAAATAAAAAAAAATTACAAACTTTCTATAATTCAAATCTAAACAAATTTCATTCCCAAAGTTCATTCCCAACATAAGTGTTTAATTAATTTTGAAAATAAAGAACTTAAATAATTTTTTCAAGTAAAAACTAAATAATAAATATTTTTTATAAAATTAAAATTAAATTTTAATAAAATAAAATTAGGTAGGTGGGTTGGTGGGCCAACCCGGCCCACCACGGGTTCAACTCGCATGAGTCGAATTAATTGAGCCGGGTTGAAATCTGACCTGAATAAAAAAAATACAATTTTTTCAAACCTAACCCGGTTCAAACCCGTGGTGGGTCGGGTTGGTCCGCGGGTTGTGATCCATTTTGACAACTCTAGTTGTGATGTCGCCAAAGTCGAAACCTTGCGGTGACGCCACTACTGCCACCCCCACGAACAGGGAGTACCATGCCGCGGAAACGAAGTCGCACCGACCTCCTTTCCCTACGCGAAAGAACCTGAACCGAGAAGAAAGGAGGAAGAGAAAGAACAGCTAACACGCCATCGCGAGCCACCTGGAGAATATCGTCGGAGTCGCGCCTTCTCCACGTCGTTGTCGTCGTCACCTCCAAAGGTCCCAATATGAAACGCAAAAAAAAAAAAAGGAAGAAAGCCTCCTTGATTTGTGCGAGATCACAAAGACAACCCAGGATTGGGTCTATCTGCGAGAAGAAGAAGTCACGCTTGGAAAAGTTTATGATATTACATTAGGGTTCTTAGTCTGAATCCTTATTTAGGAAAAATTAAAAATCAAGGAAATTCTGAATTAGAGTTTAATTAGGGAGAATAGACCCTTTTGAAATTAAATAGGGTTGAATAGACCCTTTGAAACTAATTAAGAATAGAATAATTGGCTGCCCGTTAAGTTAACTGATTTTATGTCAATTAAATATGATGTCAACATTTCTTGCACAGATCAGCTCTATAGTAAGTTTAATGTTATCAATTTTAACACTGTTAAAACGGATAAGACTGAAGCCAACCAATTTTGATAACATAGAAATTTAATATCTATATTTTTTAAATTGGATACTAAACTAAAAGTTACTAAAGACCAACTAACCATTTAAGCCTTAATATAACAACGAATATTCTAATAGTGGAACCAGACTCTATATATGAATTTCATGACTTAATCGAACATAGTTTCATTAAACATGTTTGTAGATAAAGCTTCAGAAAAATTGAGAATTTAAATCCCGTTTCTATATTTAATAAAAGATTTAGTGATTATGTAATGATTATTATTGTTGAGTATTGTAAAGTGAGATTTTAGACTTTGACTAAGGCACTGCTATATACATATAAATCAATATTGGTATCAAGTGTCTATAAACTGTCAATAAAAAAAAAATACTAGTATTCACAGCATCATGTCATCGTATGAAATGTTTATTAATGTTAGAATGGCCAAATAAAAAACAAAAAAACTTGTCCCACTTTAAATTTGTTGTATTAATTTGTCAGAAAAAAAAAATCTTAACATTTCGTAGATATAAAAGGTATAATCTTAAGTTTATGCTATGCTAAATATTTGATAATTCAAACCATTTAAATTTGTAATTTTTTAAGTAACATAATTCTTGAGTTTTTCATCAACAAACACAGTTTTTTCATTAAATTTTCAATTTTTTTTTCTGTTTGTGCCAATTAATTTTCATTTAATTTTACTCATGTTTTATTTGGATAATTAACCATTAATAGTGGGATTCAAAGGTTTATCTTTTCTTATCGTTTTAAATAGAGACTCAACTTCGATTCAATTAAAAGATGGATTTTCTTTAGATATTTTTATAACTATTTTTTCTGATAAATATATTAATGTTTACATTATTTATTTGATTTTTGTATAAATTATTCTTCCAAACACATTGGAACAGACAAATGATCATGAATTATAATCCTGTCTATTTTTAATGAAATAAAGTAATGCAGATTAAAGTTGACGTGTCTTTTATAATGCTACTTTCATTCAATTAATTAAAAACAATATATGTGCAAAGATGCACTGAACTACTATCAAATTGATTTTTTGTTTATTAGCCATATCATATTGCGTTCGTCCCATTCACCAAGGAATTGATAGTTCCTATGAATTTTTTTTATAGTAAGCCTATTGAAAGAAAAAAGTAAACCAATAAAAAAAGAGCAGCAAGGTGGATTAAAAATAAGTTGCCAAAATTGATGGTTAGAATAATGTGCATTGGTCTGTAAACCCTTGACTTGGTACGTTTCATTTTTTTATATGAATTTGATAATTATAGAGTAATATATATCAACCATTTGCAATGATTATTTGATTAGTGTATTGATAGGTAATAAGGATTAAAATTTTAAAAATTCAATCTAAATATATAATGAATTTTTGGAATTCAAATCCAGATTTAATTGAATTATGTACATTGATTTAATTTTTGTAATTTAGTTTAAATTATATTTAATTGACATAAAATTGACATTAATTTTGAGATGTATTTGAATTTAATTTACTTGATGTTTCTGTACTAATTAATTAAGATTTTAGGACTAAATTTTTAATTTTGGGAGAAAAAATAATCATTTGTTTGAAGATTAATAAAAAAAATTATCATATTTTTTTCATGTTTATTTCTCTCTCATTATTTAGGAGTATTTTTGTTTATCACAACTAACGAGGTCAACGACGCTAAGTGGGTACGGGCGGTAGTGAGAAGTGTACATGTACTAGTTCTCTGATACCCTTTCCCTTTGGATTATCCTTCATGTTGCCTTTAATTAGTATTTCGATTAGCAATCCAATTTTGAATTTCTAAAAATATAACATGTAAGGGCCTGAATAAGAGGTCATTCGACCTTATGTGGGGCAGCCAAGCCCATCAGCCTAAGGCCAGCTTAATCTTAGGAAGGGTTTCTTAGAGTTTTTTTCACTTTTCTGAGTTCTTTTCCTTTCTCTCTCTAAAACCCTTGTCCTAAAGGTTTTCTCTCACTTCTCTCTAGATTCCCAGCTCCTTGAACCATAGAAATTCGATTTTTGGTGCTACCCAAGCGTCCGCGGAGTAGAGGGCTTCATTTCTACCGAACGTCCTCTTCATTCCGATCGGTAAGTCATTTATTTCCTTCTCCTTCACTGTCCTTGAACTTAGGGCATGCAACGTTATTTTTTGCATGTTAGTAGTGGATTTCGTTTTCGTACGTTCCGCCTAATCAAACTCTAAAATCTGCTGCAGTCACCACTTTGGTGGTTTGTAGGGGCAGGTTGAGTTCTTGTGTTGTCAAGGGTACTACTAGGGCAGTTTCAGTAGTTGTGCTTGGAGAAACCCAGGTAAGGGGAGCTAGTGATATTTTGTTTGAACTATATGATGTGCATGTTTGATCAGTTGTGATTTATCTTATTGTTATGTGATATTCTTGGTGGTGAGCATGTTGAGCTGCAATTGTTGAATATGTGAAAGTTGTGTAACCATGGTATACTGAGTATTCTCTGACTTGGATGAGCTTGTTGGCTGTATTGGATTACTAGTTTGGAGTAAGAATGCTGTAAAATAGTTAATATGGATGGTGAGTGGGTGTACAGATACTGTTTTTGGTTACTAAGAAGGGAAGTGAAGTATTGTAATTGGACAATCGGAGTCTAGAACACCATATGACAGTTTGGATGACTTAGATAAATAAATTGTGACTTATTGAGAGTACTGTGTTAGTAGGATAGAGGAATCTTAAAAACCTGAGTTGACACATCCCTGATCATAGAGCAGCCTTGGTCTGATCCAATCAGTTGTAACTAGTCATATGTGCTAGCGCCGAAGGTGAGACTGATGCGTTCAGACATTTGATTCTTCTCCGATGACCAATTGGGTTAGTAAGGAGTGATTGAGGTGGAAATCATGTGTTAGTCACGTTAGAAGGGTAAATAGTTAAGGGAGTACTGTTTTGGGTCTTTTGAAAGGAACTGAGGTAGAAAATATGAGCATAGGTAGTCCTGAGTGCAATTGGACAGTTTGGCTAGCTTGGATGAGGCAATTTGAACAGGCTAGGGTCATAAAACTGAGTAAAGTCAGGTTCAAAATGGTAGAATCGAAATTGGGT
Organism: Vigna angularis; assembly: GCF_016808095.1. Classification (NCBI taxonomy): domain Eukaryota; kingdom Viridiplantae; phylum Streptophyta; class Magnoliopsida; order Fabales; family Fabaceae; genus Vigna; species Vigna angularis. The sequence goes on from NC_068979.1 coordinate 11,750,270, forward strand.
CCTTGGGTTAATGAAAATTGGAAGTTTAAGTTAAAATTTAGTAGTAATCATTTTAGAATCATGCTAAGAACGTTTATAATCATTTAGACAAGTTTAATTAGGTGTGAAACAAGAATTAGGAGGGTTGGAAGTTGGGGAAAATAACTAAAAACGGTAAAGGGAGTGTGAGTTGCATACTTATGCAGAATCTACGTCATGCAGATTATGCAGACTCGCTATGTGAGCTATCTCGCATAGCGAGACCCTACAGAGAGTGCTTACTGTTTGAGTCACTCATTGTGCGAGTTGGTGTGCTATGCGAGTGACCAGATGGGGTTGCTCTCTGTTTGTGAAATTCGCCTAGCGAATCCTGTCGCTATGCGACTGGTGGTGGTCTGGAATCATTGCCCATTTAATTCGAAGAGCGAGTTGAACGCATAGCGAGAAGGTTTGGGGGTGTGCTCTCTGTTTGATCTCTCGCATAACGACTTGGGTGCGCTATGCGAAAAGACCTGAGGCCTGTGCCCTTAACGAGTTAATTCGCATAGCGAATTAAGGGGTGCGCTGTGCGAATACTTCGGGTCCTATCTCTTCCTTGTCTCTCTTTTGATTGAATCAAGTATGTGGAATGTTTGGAATGCATAGTATGATGTGATTTATGTGGGAAGTATGTGAATGTATGAGATATGTTGGATTCACTATGATAATATGATGGTATCTGGTTATTCATGTCTTGGGTTAAGTTTCAAAGTGACAGTATGGTTCATGGACGTAATTCTATGATCCTCAAGGAGAGGATACATGGTGGTGCCCTGGTGGTGTGTAGAATGATTGCATGGTAGCTCAATTTTTAGGGTTTTCCTGAAACTACAATGATCAATCATTCTCAAGTAGAGAGGATTGAATCATGTGGTGAGTAGTAGCAAAAGGTCCTAGTCTTGGAGGCTTCCAGTATGCTCCAGGGCGCGGAACGGACTACCCTCATGAGTGTGGTAAGGTGGAAGCCATTGGCAACGGCTTTGCAAAGCAGTAGAGGCCACCACGAGTGCATAACCCGCCATAGCTCGGTAATCATTTTAGTCCGGATGAGTCATGTTTAAGTGCAACAAGTCATGTGTGTGTAGTGTACTATTTGTCCTTATTTGCATGTTGTTTGTGACTGTTATAACATGATTTTATATCTAGCTCACCCTTGCTTGCTTGTGTTTGTGCATGTTGTATGTGTTTCCTTTTGCGATGATCATCCACTTGGGTGGGAGCAGATGGCGAGGAGGATACTTTGGAAACAACTCTTGACGGAGACAGCAGTGCTGCAGCTTAGATTTGCTAGCTTTTATTCCATGAACTCATTATTTTGAAGAACTTTAGTGCATTTAAAGTTTTAAATTCTCTGTAATTTTCAGGGAGACACTCTAATACTCTAGTTTTCAATTCCACACTATTCTAAGGATGATTGTAATCCTAATTACTCTTGACTGTTTTCCTATATTATACATGATGACATCTTTATTATATATATGTCTTTTCTATATATTTTGGGATGTCACACAACATCATCAAATATATATATATATATATATATATGCGTGTATAAAAGGTATTTTGATAAATTAAAAATTAATGAATATAGGTATAGATAACATGATATTTATATTTTCCTATTAACATGCAGATATAAAAAATATATATATCCATAAATATTTATTTATAATATTTATTTCATGTCTATTACGAATTTTATTAACAGTAAGATATAAATATGGGTGACATAAATTCACTTGAGACCTAAACCTCGTGGTAAATTTATGTTGAACTTAGATAATTCATTGATGTTGTCAAGGAATGTTTTCAATGAGAAAGTAAGGTTATTTGGTGTTATTGGTATAATTTTCAACTCTTGTGAAATTGGAAAGAGGAAGTGACGAAGAAGAAATTACTCACACATTATGAAGAAAAATTAAATTGGAAGCCGAAAAAAAAAAAACTGCTTTTAATTACAAAATTGTTACTACGCATTTTTTTCACATCAAATCCTCTAAATTCATGAGTTAAATCTGTGACGTAGGTTATTCTTTCTTTCTTCACTAGTGTATAAATTTTTTATTTCTCATTTTTATCATGTTCGTATGAACACCTATGTTTTATTTTTTTCTAATTAACCTACCTTGAGTGTCCATAGAAATAAAAGGGGTCTAAATACAACCCATTAAACTGTCTATTTATTTTTAACTAATATAGTCACTTATTACTTATTTAATTTTCCTTATCTTTTAAACTTTAGTTTCTAATTAAAACTGTGCAAATAAAAAGGTTTTTGGGTCAGCAAAACCTTTTAAACAAGTCATACTTAAACTTAAAATGATATTTATAAAATCTAAATAAACCCATAAAGCTCTTCGGGAGTGCAAAGATGTCTCCTCCCCCAATCCTCAAAGTGCTTGTGATCGATGACACTAAAAGAGCACCTGGTTACGAAGAACAGTGTAACACAAAAGTACAACGGTAGTTGAATATTGTTGGAAAATTAAAGACAAATTGCAAGATTGATAATTTATAACTACCTACCACTTCATGTGGCGACTACATCTGGGACCCAGTGGCATCAATTGCAATAATTTTCTTTTCTTCTTCAATCACCCTGTTGACTGATTAGTCGCCCGAACCCCAGCATCTGCACGTTGAAGTCAAACCATCTTAGATAATTGGACGCAAGAAATTAGAGGGAATCTTTATGAATGAACTATGAACTACACTTCATTATGTATTTAATCCAAAATCCAAAATCTTAAGAGAAGTTGTGGTCCTTCTTATTTATATTTGTTGTTCAAGTGGTTCATTTCTATGCAACTTGCAACTCCTACTCATACACATTCAACCCAGAAAAGTAAAACCACTTGCATCACGCGTTCCTATATATATATAAGGTTATGCTTGGCACATGAGACACAAACCAACGCCAACTATTTATTCTAGTATCTTCTTTAACTCTTCTTCCTCCATTCTGCCGTGCTTCCTTCTTCTTCACAAATATAATGACGGTGATCAATGGAAATAATTGTGTGAGGATTGAACGAAGGGCACTTGAAGCGCCCAAAAATTTGATGGAGGTAATCCTCATATTAGCAGACGCCATAATGTTGCTTTGCTACACCGAGAGACGCTACATCTTCAACTTGCCCAGAGCCATTGGTCATGCTGTGTTGGACAAGGTGCTTCCCTACTTCTTACCTATTATCTATTTATGTTGGGAGTGTCTTCTTGTTGAAAGAGGTTTTGCCTATTTTTATGTAGGATAAGAAAACGATTGGAAGTGAATTCCGAGAAAGAAGTGATTGTGCAGAAGTGAAAGGCCGTCAGATTTTAAAGGAGTTATACGAGTTGAAGAGATTGTTGACACGTGCCATGCTTTTCAGCACCGGCAAACGCTTTCTGGCATTTCTATTTGCTGCAGGATTCGATAAGGAGGATGTCCTCTATAGGAAGAGAACATCTAGGGTACGTTCATTAATAATTACTAGTTGATGAATTTTTGTTTGGCCATTTGAACTCAAAATGGATTTTGCATGTCAGATTCTGAAGCCTGCTTTCACGGTTATACGTGATAAAGAATCAGAATGTTTGCTCGTGTTCATCCGTGGGACTCGTAGCATAAAAGACACTCTCACAGATGCACTGTGTGCTCCTGTCTCTTTCGATCACAACATGGTTGCAGGACATGCACACCGTGGTATGGTTGCTGCAGCTTCTTGGATTGGAGAACGCTGCATTCCTGTACTACTTGAAGCTCTTCATCAATACCCCCACTTCAAAATCAAGGTATTTTTTGGTGTTACTTACTATGTTTTTCATAATAATGATAATAATATTTCCATATATGTATAGATCGTTGGACACTCCCTAGGTGGTGGTACTGCTGCACTATTGACTTATAAGCTTAGAGAAATTAAACAATTGTCTTCAACAACTTGTGTAACATTTGGCCCAGGTATACACACTTCCTTAATTAACACATTGAGTAACTAATTCAATATGGTTTTGTATTAGAATTAAAATCATTACATGATCTTTTCTATTAACAAGACGTTAATAGTTTCATAATTGTAATTTTTGCAGCTGCCTGTATGACCTTGGAGTTGGCTGAGTTCGGAAAATCCTTTATCACTTCCATTGTAAATGGTTCTGACATAGTGCCAACACTGTCAGCTTCTTCTGTTCATGATTTCATTGCTGAGGTAACAACCTACAATATTTATTGTAACTGGTTGATTTCTCATGATGATTTACCGAAGAAAATGTTTCATTCTTTGCAGAATTCTAAGCTTTTATTATTAGGTATTGATCGAATAATTTACAGGGTCGGAATAAGGATAAAAACATCTCAAGCGCAGTTGGAACTCGCATATCTTTTGCCAAAGCCATTGCAGAACATGCAGTAAACTATTGCACCGAGGTAGCTTCAAGCTCCGTTCTTTATAATATATATTTAAAATTGAAATCTCAGTCTGTGTTGTATAGGTATTCACTAGACACTAACGAGAGTTTACAGTTAATTGATTCGGTGATGTTATTAATTATCTTATACAACATTGATCCTTCTCTGTGCCTAAAGGTTGTGAAGAAGCATAAACACTCATTGTTACCGTGGTCCCAACGTGAGAACATTCACCCATTGTCAGATAACTTGGTTGAAGCTTCTGGATTTTCTGAGACAACTTTTGAACCTATTTTAAGTGAAGAGCACTTACTCATAGAATCTATTGATGATGATGAATACGATTCATGCAGTGAAGGATCTGACAATGATGACTCAGATGATGATGAAGAGAAATTGTTGAATCAAATGGGGAATCTTGAATTGGGAAAATGTAAGGAGAAAGATATCACTGAAGATAGTGTTAGTCAAGATACAACATCAGCTAGGCGACGCCTTTATCCACCAGGCAGGATCATGCATATGGTCACTTCACAGATCTCTGAAAATTCGAACTCAAACCACAGTGATATTGATGACAAACATGTCTGCTTATATCAAACGCCTACACAGCTGTATGGAAAACTCAGATTTTCAAGAGGGATGATACTGGATCATCCCACGAAAAAGTATCTGAAGAAGTTGCAACAATTAATCAATAAACTAGAGAAAGAGTGATTCAAATATTGTGTGGAGCCTTAGAATTAAAATTAATCCTCTTGATTCTAATTCTCAAGTATGTTTATTATGAGTATACATTAATTGTGATGGTTGAATAGGTAACATATATTGTAATAGTTTTTTAGGAGTTTGTTATGATAACTCTTTGAAGTTAATTTCTGTTAAAGAATAAGAGTTGTATGTGTTTCTTTGAGTTCTATTTGTGAACCCATCTAATAAAGTTTTCATGTTCCTGTAACATATGTTTTCTTTTCTTTTAAGCTCTCAAATAAAGAAAAAAAAATGGTAGAGTTTTTATTTTAAGGATATGTTAGCCGAGAGAAACCATAATATATACAAAAGCAGATAAGTGGTGTGTGTGGCATCATTCACAAGTTATAATTGGGTTAAAAAGGTGTTACACATTTTGTATTGTACCAATGCTTCTGGGACAATTTTGGCTTCTCACTAGAACATTCCACAGGCTAGTATGTTCTAGAATAATCTATGGGTCTATAAATACCCATGAACTCTACCATTTGATGCAAGATGTAGCCAACATCTACCATTTGTAAGAAGTCAACATGTACTACAACTAAAGACAACTACAACACTTCTTCCAACTACTACTTCTACATTCAACTATCTTTACATTTTCTCTATCCCATCAACTACTCCTCACAACCTCAAAATACTAACAGTTTTATATAGGTGTAGGAACACTGGGAATTGAAACTTAATTTAGCATAAGAACACAATACTGTGTTGCAAACTGGTGATAAATCTGTCGTGCTGGGTTTTTGTAAAAGGGTCGAGAATGTCTATTGTATATTAGTATACATGTTCTTTTGCTGATAGAAAAATGTGGGGTTGACACTTTATAATGTGTTGTAAGATAACAATTCTATCAACTATCATACATTGAAAAAACGAAGGTTTTTACACTACAAAATTAACATAATTTAGTAAGGGTTTTTTTCTGGGGGTTAAAACCCCTAATAATTTATGGCTGTTTTATTTAAAAATCGCAAAAACTTAACTTTTTTTTTTACAGATTATTAAACAAAACAATAGTTAAATTGCTTTTATAAATTTTTTAAAACATATTTTTGGTGATTCTTTAATAGAACCCAATAACCAAACCCTAATTTTCACTTTTCATCGTCTTCGCGCCTCACATTTCATTTTCAATCTTCGCGTCTTCTCTTCTCCTTTTTCCTTCTCCACGCCGCACTTTTTCTTCTCTTTCTCCACGTCGCGCCTCTCAATTTCTCTTTCCTTCCTCACTTTTCCTTTTTCACCTCTCCACGTCGCGTTTTGCTTCTCTAGCGGCGTGAGGCCATGACTGTAGTACGATTTCGATGCGATGAAGGTTAGTGATGGAGGTTTTGCTTTTGTCTGTTTACGAATTGGATTCTGATTTTGCAAGTTTATGCGCAAGAAAAATGTGATTTGCGAGAGTTTTACGGTGCTGGTTCACTGCTGGTGCGATTTCAATTTGATTTGGGGTTTCTTTTGTTCGTGAATGCAGGTAGCTGGCTCGTGAATGCAGGTAGCTGGCTCGTGAAGAAGATGCAGACAGTGAGGTGTTGATGGTTGCACGAATCTAGCTCGTGGTCTGATTTGGGGCTTTTCTGATTTAGTACAAATAGATAAATATAATGTAAGTAATGAATTTTAGGATTAAATGTCGTAGAAGTACAGTATACTGGAAATTTATTGGGGTAGTTTTTGAATGTTAATGTTGATTTGTTTTAATATGAACTTAGAGATGTTGTTGTGGTTGTCTTTGCCAACAAGCAAGATCTTCCTAATACAATGAATGTTGTAGAAACAACCGAAGAGCTTGGTCTTCATTCACTCTGTCAACGTCACTGGTATGTATGGTCCTTATGTAAAGTTTCCATTGATGATCTTGACGATTTGAATTTTCTTGCATATATATATATATATATATATATATGAGAGGAACATTCGTTGATTAGTCTTTAACTTCAGTGCTATATTTTATTTGACCAAAGAGATTTGAATGTGAGCAAACCCTTCTCATTCAATGGCTTGATTCATGGAAAAGAAATTCTGAGTCAGCTTCGTGAACTAATAAAGTTGGAGCTGGACTTGTTTCATGGAGAAGTAGATGCTGCTGAACCACAAAAGCAATTTGAAAATTTGTCTACAGGTTTTGAACGTGACATAGAGACTAATATGTTTCCTTCTTATGAGGTAAACCTTACATTTCATTTGTTCTTATCCATTCCCTCATCTGATTACATTTGAAAATTTCTCTACTGGTTTTAAAGGTTGATTGGTGAATTTCGTTGAAAATGTCATTAAAGTAACTTATTTTATAATAATTATGAATAAGTAAAAGCATTCGTGTTATTTTTGTAGGGGTTGTTTGGTTCTGTGGTTGATAAGAAGTAGCAGAAGATTCAATAGTGCATAAGATTATTATCATGGAATAATTTAACATGAAAAAGTAAATGGCATACCACTTTAGACATTGAAGAAATCATTGATTGATGACAGAGATTGGTCTCTAAAACTAATAATTGAAAGAGATGAAAGGACTAAAGTATCCTGGTATGAAAGTTAATCTAAAGGGAGTAGTCATTGGTGTTTTATGTTATGTATTTAAGTCGACTTTATATTTAATTAAACATATTATTTATTGATTGTAACTAGTACATATTTTAAAAAAGCATTTTTTTAATATTATTACAAGAAGACAAAGACAAACATCATGTGTCAATTCTTAGTTTATCCACTTCCATTTTTTTGGGTGTTATACTATTATATTCTTCTTTTTACTTTTCTACTTTGTTACATAAGCTACTTTGCTTATGTAACATAAATTTTCTACTTTACTTAAATTACTAGTACTGTGAGCATAATAACTAGTTATTTTTATCATTCTATTTCAGATAAACAAATAATGATCTGTGCCAAATGTTGTATTGCAGATAAACAAACCTTATCGCCCATTGGCATCAGGGGATTATTCTTTTGGAACTGGTCTCATTCTCATGTTTGATTCTGGTATTATATCTAACATCATGACTCCTATCTCATTGCATTATGTTTGATTCAAGGAACCAATTAGTTTCTCCATTATTTTATTCCTCGTTTATCATTTTAATCTCCTTTACAGAATAAAAAAAATGGAAGTGGATTAACTTAGAAAAATCATATATATATATATATATATATATATATATATATATATATATATATATATATATATATATATATATATATATATATATATATATATATATTCTAATCTATTTTCTTACATAAGCTTACTATTTCACTAAGTGAGGAGTTAAAGCAGTAGGACGGGATGGTAATCCTAAAATAATTTTTTTATTACTAATGATATTGCTATGTTATTTTATTGAATATGCAAGTGAGCTAACAGGGCCTCAAATGTTCTGTTTACCATTTTTTGTAAATTTTAGTTGATTCATTTATCTTTGAATGTCATTCAATCATTTTAAGCATGTTCTCTTACCTCCTGAAATGAGGTTTAATGTGATGGAAATGATCTTTTTTATTTAATTGTGAATTTATTATTTTAGCCCTTTTCTACTTGAACACAATAGAAACAACCACTACCTAGGCTTTGTACACAATTCCAGTGCAACGTACTCTGTTTCACAGTTTCAGTTGTGACAAGTTTAAAAATCTATTTTGCTACAAAACCGTCTTTGATTGCTTTTAACAATGGAAAAAGTTCTAGTTAAATCGTTAATAACTTGTGTATGTTATCTTATATTTTAGATTTGTCTACTTAACAATTTTTCTTGTTTTCTTAGGGATGAGACATTTGAAATTCTTGGAGAAAAATTGCTTTCATGTTAATAAAAGCTCCATGGTTATCACTTTTGGTTGATTTTGAAGACGAAGAAGTAGATATTGGCTCCATGCATGTATCAGAAAAGTATGCACTTTTACTTTGTTCTGAATACTTAAAGATTTGAGGTGCAACTTTTCTCGCAAATGAATTAAATGGAGCTGAGCAGTTTTGGTGGTGTAGTTCAAGTATAAAGCAACATTTTGAATGTGTTGTTTTATGGCTAGAACGAGAATTGCAGTAGATATTGGATTTTGTGTATTTGGCGTAGGTTTTGTATTGAAATTAATAATTGTTAAGAACATATCCTATTTTTAATTTTTATTTGAACAATGTTGTTTCTTATTGAATAATTGATTGGGTTGAATTGAACAGTGTTTAATTATTTTATATAATAATATTTAATTTTAATTTCAAATTATTTCATTTGTATCTTTCATTGTTAAATTATTTTTTAATGATAATTAAATCATTTCAATTATATAAAAAAATAAAATTATTTGTGCTTTTAAAAAGTAACATAGGAAGTACCGACGGTTCTATACCAGTAAATATTAGCTGTTTTGAGAACCCCGATAATTACCGGCGGTTTTGCAAAAAATCCCTGGTAATTGCCGGCGATTTTAAAACTCTCGAAAATAGTAGCGGTTTTCTTAGAAAACCGCCAGTAATTATTACCGATGCTGGTTTTACCGAGGGTTTTATAAACCGCGGGAAATGTATTTAGGAAAGGTTAAAACTCCCGAAAATGTAAAAAAAAACCTCCGATAAAATTAAACATTTTTGTAGTGTTAGGGGCCTCAACATGACGATGCTGGAAAAAACAAGCTCTGTAAAGTGCCTGGAAAATGTAAGATTAACAATTTGAAGATACGAGATAATCTGTCTCAATTGTTTTATCATAAACTTAGTGGGTATTAAAATGAAACTTATGTTAGATACGATGTATTAATTCAAGTATGAATCTAAATATTATATTAAATAGAATGATAGCGTTAAACATTGTATAAGAAAGAAAGAAAATATATGAATCCAATATTCTTAAACAATGGTATAATAGAAGATTATTATATACTTTAGAAATATACCATATGAAATATATATGTTTAATGTGTACTAATGATAGGAATGTAAAAAGATCATAGCATCACCATAAGTACTCTTATATTATATTAATTATTTATTGTTGATAAAAAACCAATTGATGAAAAATGTTGTAAATGATATAAAAAAAACTGCTTAAAAATTATATACTTAATCATAAGCTAGAATTGTTTGACTTTCTTTTCACCACTTTCAGCATAGAGGTAAACTCGAAATATATAAATACTTTTTTATGGTAATTATTCAACGGTTATGGATAATATAAAAAGTAAGATTTTGTCTGCACTTACATATGAAAAAAATGCAGTTTTTAAGTCGGTTTAAAACTCAACGGTGAAAAAAGATATCTTTCTAGAATTTGATTAGTTTTCTCTTAATTATTTTCCTTGAAATTAGTTATAACATTACAATATATGATATCTCAATAATTAAAAAGTTCCTCATCAGCTAAAAATAAGTTTGCAAGTTATTCAGAAAACATTAAAAAAAAAAAACTTCAAGTTTGTACTCTCACAAAATTTGGTAATTTCAAGCAAAGATATTGCTTAACTATGTTGAATGTCATTCTTTCATCATCATACAGTGGTCAACACTCTCTTCACATAACATCACATAATATTTATGTTTATAATCTTCAATTTATGTTTCACACTATATATAATTTATTTGTTAAAGTAAGTAAGCATAACAAGTCAAATGACTTCCTATTATATAAGTCAATTTATGTTTCACACTGTATAATTTATATATTAAACTAAGTAAGCATAACAAGTCAATGACTTTCTATTACATTTTTTTTTCAACAATAACAAATATATATAAACAAGACAATAATTGGATTTCTTCCACCCATATAAAAAACTTGATATATGTACAAACATAAACAAGAAGATAAAAATCATGTTGACATATTTCCTTGAAAGAACTTCCTGAACTAAATATTTTTTGTATTTGACTATCCTCCGCCCTAATACAATATAATAATCCTACAAATAAAAAGAACCTTCGATTTATTCAAATAACATAAATATATTGAGATAGAACAAGTACAAGTTTGATTATCACATTCATATTTTCAAAGTAAAAATTATTTTCATCTTCAACTCTATTACTTAAAGAAATTATTTAATTATTAACAAAATTTTACAAATTAAATTAAATCCACCAATAAAACATTATTTATTGACTAATTTTATAAATGAATATAAATTTGTTGGTAAAACTTGTTGGTAAAGTAAAATTTAAAATACTAATGAAAATATCCATTGTTAAATATTTGTTGGCAAATTTCATGAGTAAACTATGTAGGGAATCTAGAATTGTTGTTATCAATGAATTTTTTTCGTTGATAAATTCTGTCAACAAAATAACACTTGTTTTGAGTTTTGAATATTGCAGTAATTTATGAGTAAATTTGTCAATGAAATAGAATTTTGATTATTTATAAAAATTTGTCGATAAATTTGTCAATAAATTCAATGCCAATTTTCTCCCTAATCTAATGAAATATATTTATAGATTAATTAGAGATGTATGAAAAAAGATAAGAACAAGAAGAATAAGGAAAATAAATACGGGGAGGAAGAGATGATGCAACAACGATGACAATTTTGGAAATGATAGTGGTATTGAAGGAGAAAAAGGAAGAGAGAGAAAGAAAAAAGAAGAAAAAAAAAGAAAATGAGAAGGATGAGAAGTAGGAAGAAGAAGAAGAACTAGCGACAATAATGATGAAACTAAACTAAAGGAAGAGAAGAGAAGAAGAGAAAGAAAAAAAACAAAAAAAGAAAAGAAAAAGGAAAGAGGAACAAGAACCATATTGCACATGATTTTATTGACAATAAATTTTTTTCGATAATAATCAATGGATAACCAACAAATATTTATTATCATTTTTTTTTCTTGATATTTATTGACATACTTTTTTTTTATTGATAACGATATAAAAAATTTGACAAAATTTTATATTTGTTGGTAAAATTTATCAACAAATAATTTATTGACAAATTGATGGTAAAATTTTTGAAATTCAATGGAATTTAAGATAATCACTAGTACAATAAGAGGAAATGGCACCAGTTACTTTTTCTTATAGGTCCCGGTTCTACAACCGAGGCGTATACGAACGAGATAAAAAATAGTAGGTTTTATGCCTCGGTTGCTGGTCGAGTCAAAAAGAATAGGATTATGCCTCGGTTTCCAAGTAACCGAGGCAGTAACGTATTATTTTTTTGATTTTTTTTATTTAGCCATCCTCAGCCGTCCTCAGCCGTCCTCAGCCGTCCAGCCATTTGGGGGTTCACAGCAAAAACAACAACATATCAGAAATGCACAACGCAGAAGCTTCATAGCACAGTATACAACATCAACAAAAGACATCATCAACAAATCAGAAGTTTTGCGGTGGCCGTCGGGACTGAAGATCGCGTGCCCCAGATCGTGACGGTACAGGAGGCGGAGGCGACCCAGTCGCCGTTGAGGGAGAAACGCGCGATGGTGCCGGGCCGGAGGCGACCCACTCACCGTTGGGGGAGAAACGCCGATGGTGGCCAAGGCGGAGGATACGAACTCGCGCGAGGTTGAACGCTGATTTAGGGCTTCGCGATCTGGAGCACTGTCGGAGGCAGAGGCAGAGGCAGCAGTGACGGTGGCGCGGTGGAGGAACCCTATTTCCGGCAGAGGCAGAGGCAGAGGTCACGATCTGGAGGAACCCGCGACGCAAAGGTCGTGATCTGGAGCACTGTCGGAGGCAGACGCAGCAGTGACGGTGGCGCGGTGGAGGAACCCTATTTCCGGCAGAGGCAGAGGCAGAGGTCGCGATTTAGAGGAACCCGCGACGCAGAGGTCGCGATCTGGAGCACTATCGGAGGCAGACGCAGCAGTGACGGTGGCGCGGTGGAGGAACCCTATTTCCGGCAGAGGCAGAGGCAGAGGTCGCGATCTGGAGGAACCCGGACGCAAAGGTCGCGATCTGGAGCGGTGGATGAAACCCGCGACGCAGAGGCAGCCGTGGAAGAGGTGGTGGAACCCGCGACGCAGAGGAAGAATGGAGAGCAGGAGGAAGGAGAAGCTGAGGAAAGAGAAGCCGTGGAAGTGTTGATTTGACGCAAAGACACTAAGTGCAGAGTGGCAGGGAAAATAAGCTATTACTTTGGCATCAGTTAAATGGCCAACCCGAGGTATAAAGTGCTGGAAACCATTTACGATTTCGGTTCTTAATGAACCGAGGCCTTTAAGTCTGACGTAGCAGTGATATAGGCCTCGGGTCTCAGATTAACCGGTGCAATATCATTATTCTATCGCGGGTCTTAGCTTAACCGAGACATATATGTTAGCTTTATTTACGATTCTGCCACCGCGCTTTTATATGTTTCGGGTTTACTTAAACCGAAGCGTATATAGCGATTTTAAATCTTCTTTTTTTACTAGTGAATTGAGATAGTAATATTTGATAAAAAATAACTTTCAAATGAGTGTAATTCAATAATGTATAAATATTATATAACCGTTGAGAAAATGATCCTTTTACTGTTTTAAATTTAGTTCCATAATTCGAATTCCTTTATGAGAAATCTTATTTTTATATTTAATATTTCATACTTAGCTTCTTTTAGATAACAATACTGTTTTTCCTTGACATTGTGTAATTGAATAAAAAAATTGGATTCTTTTGTTGTCAGATGATTTTTGTTTTTTTTAGTTTGACATTTTGTAACTCGAAAACAAATCTATATAAACAATAACGATACGGTATCAATTGAAAACTTTTAGATATTATATTTATATGTTATTTTTTTTATATTATTTATTTTACTCTTTTTAACATAACATAATGTTAGATGATGGGATAAATTTGGATTAAGATTTTTATGTTTATTAGGCTTAAGTCTTAGAAGTCCTAACATCACACACAATATTAAGTTTTAAAAGTTATTAAGTCAGGGTAGTAATAATGTGGATGGACTAGGCGAGCTAGTCCACAAGCTTGTCATCACTAGTGCAGAATTGATTTTTAACGTCACCCATAGACGTTTGTCCACCAAAACCCCAACGTAAATAATTGACTGGTGGCATAAATGTAAATAATTGAGTGTGGAGACGTCCGTCCTAGAGGGGGTCGGACGTCTATAATATAGTAGACGTCCGATCCCTCTAATGGACGTTCAAAAGCCTGACGGGAGAGTTGAAGATTCGGCCTTTTGAACGTCCGTGCTGGAGGGGGACGAACGTTTACTATATATAGACGTCCGTCCCCCTCCAGGACGGACGTTCAAGGGCTGACAGGGTAGTTGAACCCATTAGTCTCTTGAACGTCCATCTTGGAAGGGGACAGACGTCTATATATAGTAAACGTCCGTCCCCCTCCAGGACGGATCAAGAGGCTGACGGGTTGAACTACTCTGTCAGCCTCTTGAACGTCCGTCTTGGAGGGGGACAGACGTTTACTATATATAGATGTCCGTCCCCCTCCAGGACGGACGTTCAAGGGCTGACAGGGTAGTTGAACCCATCAGTCTCTTGAACGTCCGTCCTGGAGGGGGACGGACGTCTATATATAGTAAACGTTCGTCCCCCTCCAGGACGGACGTTCAAGAGGCTGACGGGTTGAACTACTCTGTCAGCCTCTTGAACGTCTGTCCTGGAGGGGGACGGACGTTTACTATATATAGACGTGCGTCCCCCTCCAAGACGGACTTTCAAGAGGCTGACAGGGTAATTCAACCCGTCAGCCCTTGAACGTCCGTCTTGGAGGGGGCCGGACGTCTACTTTATATAGACGTCCATCCCCCGCCACAACAGACGTTCAAAAGACGTTTAAAATAAGGACATACACACCAAAACGCGAACCCGCGAGGAGTTATGCGAACTCGTGAGAGTTCCCTCTGCGCCTTGCATTTCCAGGTTGGTTTTTATCTGTTTTGGACCATTTAATCTTACTTTTATTCCGATTAAATTGTTTAGTGATGAAATATCTTTCATTTGGACCGATTAACACTAGTACAATAAAGCATAAAGGCACCGGTTGTAAATGTGTATAGACCTCGGTTCTACAACCGAGGCATTCGAAGGCGAAGTAAAAAATTTAAGGTTTATGCTTCGGTTATTGACCGAGATAAATAGAAACAAAAATATGCCTCGGTTATCTAAGAACCGAGGCAATAGCGTATATGGTTTTTTTTTCCAGACTTTCCTCGTTCTCGTTCATTCATGCCAATCAAACTCAATTTCCCATTCAGCTCCAGAATCTAACACAACCAAGAACAAGAAAATCATAGCAGAAATCATGAACTCCATCTAACTAAACCCAGTATTACAACAGATGCAGCAGAAAATCAATAACTCCATCTAACAGAAAATCATAACAGAAATCATCTAACTCAATTTCCCAGTATTACAACAACCAATAATCGTCAACAATCTGTCCAAATTACAACCCACAAATTACAATGAGAAAAAAATCAGATTCAGAAACTCAAATATAGAGATATGAAGCTTAAGCTGAAGAAACTCAGAAGCAGAGACGAAGAAACTCTGAAGGTGACCTTCGCTGTGGCCTCCTTCCGCGAATCCTCCGTCCACCGCCACAGATCCGCCCTTCGCCCCTCCATGCACGCCACCGCCGCGTCCTCGCCGCCGCTGCGTCCTCGTCGCCGTTGCGTTCGCGGTGTGACCTAGCCGCCACCTCGCCTCCACAAAAACCACCGCGATTCGTAGATCGATGAACCTCCCACCAAACACCTTAGATCGCGCCTCCCCTCCGCTTTCGACGCCGGCCACCATCGCGACTCCCCTCCGATTTCGAAGCCGGCCACCATCGCGCCCCCTTCGCTTTCGACGCCGACCACCATCGCGCCTCTCCTCCGCTTTCAACGCCCGCCACCATCGCGTCTCGTCCTCGCACCGTGGCTGTCAAGTGGGAGAGGAGAAGAGAGATCAGAGTGGGAACGAGAGGGGAGATGAGAGTGGGAACGAGAGGGGAGATGAGAGTGAGATGAGAGTGAGACGAGAGATAAAGGAGGGAGTGAGATCTGGAGGAAAGAAGGGAGAGCGAGGGAGCGAGGGTGGGGAGGAAGAAGGAAAGGAGGGAGAGCGAGGGAGCGAGGGTGGGGAGGAAGAAGGAAAGGAGGGAGAGCAGGGAGCGAGAGTGGGAGTGAGATCTGGGGAAAGGAGGGAGAGGAGGGAGCGAGAGTGGGAGTGAGATCTGGAGGAAGAAGGAAATGAAAGGTCAGTTAAAATACGTGCATATGACTCGGTTCTCTCTCACCCGAAACAATAGATGCGTATAGGTCTCGGTTCTACATCTAACCGAGGCATATAATCCTCATAAAAAAATGAAAAAAGAATATAAAATGACTATATACCTCGGTTTCCGTTTAAACCGAGGCATAAACACTGTTTCGTAGCTTTTAGACTTCGGTCGTTGCTTTAACCGAGGTAATATGCCACCGTATTTTCATAGGCTTCGGTTTCACCTAAACCGATGCCTATAACGCGAGTTTAAAACCAACTTTTTTACTAGTGTAAAAATCGTTTTCGGTGCATTTTGGTGCAGTTTGTTGCGTGTTCTTGGGCGGCGTTTTTTGGCCTACGTTTTAGGTCGTTTACTCCTCCATCTTCCTCCATTTTCATTTCGAATCTACTCTTCAGACGTGTTGCAGTGCACAAACAAACGTCCAAACCCTGTAATCCTAAATAACCCTAAATAACCCGTAAATAACCCTAAATAACCCGTCTAATAAAGCCCTTTCTGCAGTAGTGTATAGACGTCCGAGAGGTTCACAGTGGACGTCTATATAGACGTCCGGCCTGACACAGCGGACGTCCATATAGACGTCCGACCTGACACAACGGACGCCTATATAGACGTGCGGCCTGACACAACGGACGTCTACATAGACGTCACCCGGAAAGACGTCAGTCAAACGTCGGACGTCAAAAAGCCTAAAGAACAGACGTCTATAGCCCTTTCTGCACTAGTGTATGAAAAGATGCAGCACAGGCTGGGGTTTTGAGCCTGTTGGTCCTTATAAGTCTGAACCACATAACTCATAGCTTGTGCAGGCTTATGACGAGACAGGGTGGCCCGTGTGCATGCGAACAATTCAAAACCCTAATTGTTTTCTCCCAAAATGTATCTCACTCACTTATTATTTGTTTTGTGTTCATTTTCTGCTTTTGAAATCTTCTTTATCTCGTGAAGCACAATACTCAGTGTCTCATTCATTATCTCTTCTTGTCTTGCAGAAACACTCACATAGCAGTCCCAACTATTTCATGTATGACTACTAAGTTTGATGAGAATGTAATAATATGGAATTTCAACCACTTCATTTTGCTAAAACTTTTGAATCAGGTATGAAAATTGTGAAAATTTTTCAACCACTACATAAAGGTGAATAAAAGGAAATTTCGTAGAGTATCAAATTTTCCATTAATTGATAAAAAAAATCAAGTCAAGTATGTGAGTCAGCCTATAGGCTTGCGTGCCAATTCCAATGCAGGGAAAATCAATATTTGTAGCCTGCATATTTTATGTGGACGGGCTAGTCCATCCTACATATTGTAGGCCAAGTGTAGGTTAGGCCTAAACGGGTTAGGCTGACGTGCATTGCCACCCCTAATCAACTTGTGACCTATTGGCTAACACCAAGTTAGTTTTTGTATAATCGAATAAGGTTATTGTATCCCAATGGATTTAGCAAGTATGTTGGTTGTTTGTTTTCGGAATTTTTGTATGAAAATATTGAAAGTAGTATATATTATATAGATCAAGTAGAAAGGACGCTATGATTGAATTTCATCTCATCCTCTTTAGCTACACCACTATTGATGTTGTCTATTTACTATGCAAATTATCAATGGCTTGAGTACTTTAAGGTAGATTTAGGCCTATTCTTGGAACTTAGAACCTAATAAGAACTTTTAAACATAGTGTGATTCCTCCACTTTTGTAGAATGAAAAGTTTCCTTAAGTGCATGAGTCTTTCATCCTCTAGATTAAATGGGAACTTTTAATTATTATGAGATTATTTGATCAGACTAGAGTTTCAGACCAGCCTTCCAAATCAATCTAAATCGGTTAAAATGAGTTGTCAATTCATCGTTAATATCCATTATTAAATTGCTTTAAATCATCATAAAATAATCAATTTCTTATCTTTTTCGTTATTCAATACCTCATTCTATAATTATAAGCTAAAAGAGATTGTTTACTTATAAAATATGAGTAATTAAGGCATAATAAATGTGAGATTTATATGGAAAATTAACCAATTTTAGACATTTATCATTAGATTTCTAATTCATCTTGAAATTAAGAATGACAAAATATAAGCATGTTAAAATTGACATAGATATGACTAAACAATGGAAAAGAATGTGTTTACTTGGTGTCATTTCCTCATTTATGTTATTCAATCCACATCAACAAAATATAAAATCAATTTATACCATTAAAAAGGATGTAAATTTCATCTTACAAACCAATTTTGGAAGGTTGAATTATGTTTAAAATTCACTACTTAAAATAGTATCAAATTCATTTGATTAGTATTTAGTCTTACACTTCATATTTATATATGTAAATGTGAGAAGTACATGATCTCGGATCAACTAAACATAAAACAAATTTACAAAATATATATATATATATATATATATATATATATATATATATATATATATATAAATGGATATAAACACCATCTTATTATAAATTAGTTTCTTATTATAAATTAGTTTTGTAAGATTAAATAGAATTTAAAATTTTGCCTTGTCCATCTTTAAATTTGTGACATCATTTTGTAAGAATTTTTTCTAAAAAAACCTTAGTGTTTCACTTATATTAAAGGGATATGCTTAAATATTTAATAATTCAAACCACTTTTTATTCATTGCTTTGAACTTCCGTATAGACAATTTGCTGACTTAAGTATCAGAGAACTTTTGGTAGGTACCCACCCCTCCAGATGGTGGAGTGAAGACGAAGACTAGAAGAAGTTGCTACCAGATGATATCAAAGAAGAAATTGTGTAGGTGTTTAAACTGACTCGACCTCGTACCCAAAACAAAGGTAATTTGTAGTTTTTTAAATAACATAATTCTTGGTTTGTTTTATCAACAACCACGATCCTTTCATTGAAGTAAAATTAATTTTATCAACTTTAATCAAACCATTTTTGAAGGTGCAGTGGGCTTTAAATGACCTTTCCTTGTCCTCATAATTGGATTCTCAATTCGATTTAATTTAAAAGATGGATTTTCTTTTGATATTCTTGTAACTATTTTTATAAGATAAATATTAATGTTGACTTCCAAACACATTGGACTAGACGAATTGTCAAGAATTAGTCCGGTCTATTTTTAACAAAAATAAAGTAAAGCAGGATTGAAGTTGACGAGACTTTTCTTTTTCTTTTTTCTCTCTTTTTCATCAGGACAATGGTAATTTTATTCAATTAAAATACGTGCAATGATGCACTGAGCTAGCATGAAAATAAACTAACATACATTATTGGTGTTTTTTCTTATCAGATCAATTTGGTTCGTTCAACTTCGCATAAGAATTTTCATATTAAGCCTATTAAAAAAAAACAAACTATAATATAAAAAAAGGCAGCAAGGTGGATTAAAATAATTAGTTTCCAATGGTGATGGTTGGGTAAACCCTTGACTTGGTAAATGTTTCACAATTTTTACTTTATATCCTATAAGTAAAATAAGCATATATTATAGGAATGTTGATAATATAGTAAAGTAATATATATATATATATATATATATATATATATATATATATATATATATATATATATATATATATATATATATATATATATATATATATATATTCCTTTGATTGGCGTATAGATAAGAAAACATGTATGTGGATTAAATTTTTAAAATTTCAAGCTAAATAAAAAGAAAAGTGGAATTAAAATACAGATACAATTTTAAATTTAGTTTAAATTAGAATATAAATTAATAAATCTATATTCAATTATAATAGTATAATATTTAATAAATTCAATTTTATATGAATTATTTTTGTTGTTATATTTTTATTAAATAATTAAGATATTTTTCAGGATTAAATAGTTGACTTAAAGAAAGAAAATGATCATAACAATTAATAATGATAGTTTTATAGTTTCTTCTATCCTAAAATAGACGAGAAGAAGATTTGACATGAACAAATCATAAACAAACTTACATAAGAAATTAATACATCTTTAATTTCAAACTTATTTATTTACTATTTATGTATTATCCAATTTTATATGTTTTGAAGATTCTTAATAGAAAATGTTCATTTTTTATATACTATTTTTTCTTATTGTCGGAGTATTTTGTTTATAATTTTTTTTTCTCCTTTTATCATGTGCTTAATGAACGCCCATGTTTTATATTTTTTTATTTAGTCAGTAAAATATTATAGAACTGGTTCAAGATGTACCTTATAAGTGTCCATACAAAATATAAGAGGTCTAAACACAGCCAATTAAACTACGTATGCTTTCTATTTATTTTAAATATAACGACTTATTACTTATTTAATTTTCTTCTTTTTTAAATATTAGTGTCTAAAAGTCAAAGAATGATTTATATGATAGACAAACTTTGGGTGGAAATATATTTTTAAACAAGTCGAATATATACTAAATAAAGATATTTATAAAAGTTAAATACATGCTCCAAATACAAAATAGACCTTTTAAGTATGATAAAATGTTTCGGTATGGTTGAAATTTCTAACTCAAAACATTCAAAGTTGTCCGCTCCATTATCTAGCACTAGTGCAGAACGGGCTATAGACGTCCGTTCTGTGGGCCTTTTGACGTCCGACCTCCAACGGACGTCTATGCGGGTAACATCTATGTAGATGTCCGTTGTGCCAGGTCGGACGTTTATATAAACGTCCGTTGTGTTAGGCCGGACGTCTATATAAACGTCCACTATGTCAGGCCGGACGTTTATATAGACGTCCGTTGTGTCAGGCCGGACGTCTATATAGACATCCGGCGCCTCGACCCTTGACGTCTACTTGGCTGTATTGTTAGTGGTAGGGGCTGGGGGGTTGGACGTCCGTTTGTGCACTGCCAGAACGGCCTAAGAATGTAGCCCAAAAACAGTCAAAGGGAGGGAAATCGAGGAGGGAACGGCGTAAAACGTAGCCCAAAAACAGTCAAAGAATCCGCCCAAGAACACGCAAGAGACTGCAAAAAAACGTACCGAAAACGATTTTTATTCGGTTCAAATCAAAGGTATTTCATCACAGAGCAATGTAATCGGATTGAAAGTCAATTTAAACGGTCCAAAAGAGAGAAAACACACCTGGAAAATCAATGGCGCAGACAGCGTTCGCGGGGGGAAGACGAGCGTAACTGCTCGCGGGTTCGCATTTACAATATTAATACTATTATAGACGTCCGCGCCCTCCCAGGACGGACGTTCAAGTGGCTGACATGGGGAGTTGAACCTGTCAGCTTCTTGAACGTCCGGCCCCCTCCAGGAGACGTCTATAATTCAGTGTGGAGACGTCCGTCCTGGAGGGGCCCGGACGTCTATAATATAATAGACGTCCGTCCTGGAGAGGCTGACATGGGGAGTTGAACCTGTCAGCCTCTTGAAGTCCGTCCTGGAGGGGGCCGAAAGTTTACTATATATAGACGTCCGGCCCCCTCCAGGACGGACGTTCAAAAGGCTGACAGGTTCAACTCTTCAACTCCACCAGTCAGCCTCTTGAACGTCCGTCCTAGAGGGGGACGGACGTCTATATATAGTAAACGTCCGGCCCCCTCTAGGACGGACGTTCAAGAGGCTGACTGGTTCAACTTCCCATGTCAGCCACTTGAACGTCCATCCTGGAGGGGGACGGACGTCTATAGTACACGTCCGTCCCCCTCCAGGACGGACGTTCAAGTGGCTGACATGGGGAGTTGAACCAGTCAGCCTCTTGAACGTCCGTCTTGGAGGGGGCCGGACGTTTACTATATATAGACGTCCGTCCCCCTCAAAGACGGACGTTCAAAAGGCTGACACGTTCAACTCTTCAACTCCACCAGTCAGCCTCTTGAACGTCCGTCCTGGAGGGAGACGGACGTCTATATATAGTAAACTTTCGGCCCCCTCCAGGAGGGACTTCAAGAGGCTGACAGGTTCAACTCCCCATGTCAGCCTCTCCAGGACGGACGTCTATTATATTATAGACGTCCGGGCCCCTCCAGGACGGACGTCTCCACACTGAATTATTTACATTTATGCCACCGGTCAATTATTTACGTTGGGGTTTTGGTGGACGGACGTCTATGGGGTAACGTTAAAGATCAATTTTCCACTAGTGTAGGTTACACTATTCTTTCCCTTCTCCTTGTCCTAGTCGTGGGGATGTCTGCCTTTTTCGTAAGACATATATTTATAAATATTATAATGATCTTACCATTAGGTCTGGCCTATTAATGACCAATAAATGACTATTATTCTCCTTTACTGCCAATTAATTGCTATTATTGCCCAGATTAATTACCAGTTAATGACTGTTCTGGATTGGTAGGTTCCTTGCTGGATGGTCGATCGCTCGGTCCTTGGCTGATCGAGTGGTCATACAGTATACAAGCCCCCCAAGCCCGAGCACGATATAATGTGCGAAGGGGTTTTAGGTAATATGCTTTCGATGTGGATTAATTTTACCTTCGACACGTCTCTTTGTATATTGTTGTACGTTTAACCAGTCGCTAAGTAAGGCAGGAGTTGGAAAAGTTCCCTGACCAGTTCTGAGTGATTGGAAGGAGTTGGAAAACATTCCCTGTCAACTGGTTGAAGGTAAGTCAGGAGTTGAAAAACGTTCCCTAACCGCTTGTGAAAGGTTTGACAAGTGTTGAAAAACGTTCTCTACTGGCTAGTTGAAGGTAAGTTAGGAGTTGAAAAACGGATTAAAGGACCTTTCAAATCACTTATTTCAAAGATCCCCTCCCCAAATCCAATTGAGGTCCCTACAACGTTATATTTTCCCTCGCCCAAGAGCTCGACCCTTAATCTTTTTCTTTCCTTATTGATACCCCTCAGTTTCATGGGTATTGATCTCTTCTTTCCAAAGCCTGAACGTTGGATGTCAGGCTTGGGTTCCTACAGGATACAGATGTTGGTCCTTCGCATCTCCTTGACTTCTCTTCCATTTGGTTCATGTTCCTGATATTGGTGAACAAGTCATCCTCTTTCCCAACCTTTTTAACATCATGAGCCATGAAGCTTGTAAACACAACAAAATACTCAAATCAGTTCAAAAAGCATTCGAATATAACAAATTTTCTTTACACTCATCCCTAAACTCAAAAAATTGGATTACTGCATAAATAAATTCTAACAATATGTTAGGTTGGCATCCTTTGGGGTAACTTCTCCAACACTTTTATGACTTTTCGGTCCTCCACAAACAGGGTATCCCAGGTTCATTCTTAGTATCATAAAGGGTTGTCGGTTTAGTAAAAATAAACCTTTTGTTCTCTTTATCATCATAAAAGTGAAACTGACCACTCTAGTTGATCACCACATGAAAAAATCTCTTCTTAATTTTTTTAAAAAAAGTCTGAATATGGATCAAATAATGAAGCCTTCGACTTCCATATTAGTGAAACTCACGCCACTAGTTCCTGAGGATGTGTGAAATAGAAATACAAAAAAACACTCAGGGGACAAGTTTAGGTATAAAGATTAGCTTGAAAGCTTTGATATATCCCCACCCGTTGGGGTGCAATTTTATTG
Source organism: Vigna angularis (assembly GCF_016808095.1). Classification (NCBI taxonomy): domain Eukaryota; kingdom Viridiplantae; phylum Streptophyta; class Magnoliopsida; order Fabales; family Fabaceae; genus Vigna; species Vigna angularis. Next base: position 11,774,101 of record NC_068979.1, read on the forward strand.
GTGCCACATTTACAAGGCGAAGAACATCCCTTTGTGAACTCATCAAATGATAATGAGACATGAAGTTGTGTAAAATTGTTCGTATAAACATAGAAGAAATCGTCCTCATAACTTTCCTTGCCATGACAGATGCAGTCAATGACATACTCTTTTCAGTGAATTGATATCCTCTGACACCTCATGCCTGAAGTAATTGTTATGCGACCAAGACTCAAGTAGTCGAGCCCATTTGTAGTTTGACATTTGGGAAAGAACCTCAACGCCACACTTCAATTACAGAGCACTGTCACTCTTTGTATGCCTTCAGTGCATAAAAAGACTAGGGGGCTGATGTACTGTGTATAGTCATAGGCCCTTTGATCCTACTAATCATGGCCTACAACTCAAGTATACATGATACTGGTTATCGGACACCTAGTGTTGGATAGCCTACAACCAACACGACAACCTTGAGATACTTTGTGAAGGGCCATCAAGTCGAATTATCAAATGTCGGATTCGCCAAAGACCTTATTTGCTAAAGCAAGACTTAGCCAAAGACAAGCCTGACTTCCCAGGTAGGTTGATCATTGACCTTAAGGTCAATGAACCTATAATTGTTGCTCATTCGAATGGGCCATAGTCAACAAGGTACGCCTATAAACATTTATTTTAATGGTAGTTTGACTTTACTTTTACATTTAATTCAGATTTGACAAGAATCTCTGATCAATTGTTGACTTGATCGTTAGAGAATCTTTTGAAGGTATCCCCTTTGATGGTAGAAAAAGAAGGCATGGAAGATGGATACCGAATAATGAAAAAGTGGTGTCGAGATAATAACTTTATAACAGTACAAGAAAATACTATATTACCGATGAATTATTACCAACGACTCATGATTCGTCGATAAAACACATACTTATTGACAGGTCTATGGTCGTTGGCAATGGATACCGACAAATATATTCGCTGGTAATATCATCGATAAACGTCATCACTCATTATCAGCGGGCGATAACCGTTAGTAAGTTTTTCAAGTTTATGAAATCAGAATCTGGTTTCCCTTTGCCCCCATTTTCGTTTTCCACCAAAAACCCTTCCCCAAACCTCCTCCAACCCTCAATCCGAACACCCCAGGTGGTGGCACTATGATGGATGTTGGTGGCGGTGGTGTGGGGATAGTGGCGTGACCCTGATGGCGAAATGCGCGGCGGTGGTGGTGCGAGCGTGATGGTGGTAGCACGACAGTGGTGGCGCGAGGGTGGCACAAGGGTGGCACGAGGGTCCTATTGGGTGGCGGTGGTCATTGAGTCACAGTGGCTGCTGGTGGTGGAAGGCTCGTGGTTGTCCAGAAACCCTAAACTGGCTTTGGAGGGATGATGGAGGTAAGTCTGTGTTGAATGGATTGCCTTCTTGTTTTGGTTCTGAAATTAGTTTAATGGATTGCCAATGATGCTTGCTGCCAATTAGAAATTGGTTCGTAATTGATTTGTTATTACAATTATGCTTGCTACAAAATTGGAATTGGTTTAATGGATCACCTTGACTTAAATATGTTTTAGTGGTAGCTGTTATAGGTTTGGTTTTCGTATCTTTTTGCATTCTAGATTAGCCATTGTAATTGCAATCTAAACTCGTTTTTTGTTGTTGTCGAAGGTTTGTGCTTGCTATATCTTCGTCGAGGGAGAGTTCGTGATTGTGTAGAAGCCCTAAATTATTAGTTGGCTCACAGACCATCGAGGTAAGTTTTGAGTCATTCCTTGTTTGTATTTAAGTGCTAAAGGTCCAGGTTTCTATTTAAGTGTCGCACCTGACCTTTTAGATATTGGGATAGTAGATAGGAATTTATGATAAAATTTATAGAATTGATCAATATATCACTGGTAATGGTTACCGTCAGTAAAATTACCGACGGATATTTGATCCTCGATAACCGTGAAAAATAGTCCATTAATTGTTATCAATGAATTTTGTTCGTCGGTATTTTTCATTTTTTTAGTAAGATATGTTTGATTCCGCAAGATCAAGCAAAATTTAAAATTTAATATATTAGTTTAAAATAACATTTGAGTAATTTTCTCATTACTTAAATTTGTAATTTTTTTCAGACAGGTTGATTCGTTATATTTTTATCTGCCTGGTATTTAACTTACGAAAAGTGAATCGAATTGGTTCAGAACTAATTTTGGTAGTCTTTTTTCATATAATGATTATTCAACTGTTAGTTCACATAAATAAAATTAAAAAAACATTAATATTGTAATAATAATCTTATTTTAATATTTTACATATTTATTGAATTACATGACTCTACTATTAATAATAAAATTTAAATAAATTAAAATAAAAATAATATTAAGATACACATGACATAAATATTCATGAATAAGAAAACATAAAAGCAAATTATTGTTTTTAGAAAAACAAAGTAATTAATCAATAATAAATATAAGAGAATAAGCTTAGTTTAAAGATTCAAATTTGGAGTAAATGTGTAATCAAATAAAATAGAGTTATAACTTGAAAGATTAAAATATGATATGTTTACCTTTTGTGAGTTACGCGTATTACCTAGTCCTATCTTATCATTGACGTGCATGGATTGAAAATTGAAAATGGATTGAAAGTTATGTGAAACGTCAATTTTTCCCATATTTTTTCTTACATACTAGGGACTCGCATGCTTCCTGCATTTTCATTTTGGATACTTGTTTCTCAATACTCAAAGAGTACTTGGTCCATGTAAGAACTATGCAACATAATTAAGAGTCCAATATAGTTGAATTGTGGGATTATTAAAGACAAATTGCAAGATTGATTACATATACGTACCTATCTCCTTCATGTGAACACTACATCTGGTACCGGGACCCAGTGGAATAATGTTCAAGTCAACCCATCTTAAATAAATAGAAGGGATCTTTATCAGTGAACTTGCAACTTGCAACTTACACTTCATTCGACCCAGACAGTTAAAACCACTTGCATCACGCGTTCCTATATAAGGTCTCAGTCTCCTTGGCACTTGATGAGACACAAACCAACGCCACGATACATTCTGGTATCTTGTTTAACTCTTCTTGCTCGCAAATAATGGCGACGAACAATAGAAATTATTGTGCGAGGGTTGAACGAAGGGCACTTGAAGCCCCCAAAAATTTGATGCAGGCAATACTGATATTAGCAGAAGCCATAATGTTGTTTTTTTACACCGAGAGATGCCACATCTTCAACTTGCACAGAGCCATCGCTCATGCAGTGTTGGACAAGGTGCTTCCCTAGTTCTTACCTATTATCAATTTATGTTGGGGTTCTTTAAAAAGTTTCTTCTTGTTGAAAGAGGTTTTGCTTATTTTTATGTAGGGTAAGAAAACGATTGAAAGTGAATGCCGAGAAAGAAGTGATTGTGCAGAAGTGAAAGGCCGTCAAATTTTAGAGGAGTTATATGAGTTGAAGAGATTGTTGAGATGTGCCATGCTTTTCGGCAGCCGAAAACGCGTTTTGCAATTTCGATTTGCTGGTGGATTCGATAAGGAGGATGTCCTCTACAGGAAGAGAACATCTAGGGTACGTTCATTAATTAGTACTATAATATTGTTGATGAATTTTGGTTTGGCCATTTAAACTGAAAATGAATTTTGAATGTCAGATTCTGAAGCCCGCTTTCATGGTTATACGTGATAAAGAATCAAAATGTTTACTCGTGTTCATCCGTGGAACGCATAGCATAAAAGACACTCTCACAGATGCACTGTGTGCTCCTGTCTCTTTCAATCACAACATGGTTTCAGGACATGCACACCGTGGTATGGATTCTGCAGCTTCTTGGATTAAAAAAAAATGCATTCATGTACTACTTGAAGCTCTTCATCAATACCCCCACTTCAAAATCAAGGTATTTATTAATGTTACTTACTATTTTTTCATAATAATAATAATAATATTTCCATCTATCATATATATAGATTGTGGGACACTCCTTAGGTGGTGGTACTGCTGCACTGTTGACTCTTAAGCTTAGAGAAATTCAACAGTTTTCTTCAACAACTTGTGTCACATTTGGCCCAGGTATACACACTTCTTTAATTAACACATGTTCGGTTGAGTAACTAATTTGTATGGTTATGTATTAGAATTAAAATAATTACATGATCTTTTGCAACAAGACGTTAAGAGTTTCATAATTGTAACTTTTGCAGCTGCCTGTATGACATGGGAGTTGGCTGAGTTCGGAAAACCCTTTATCATTTCCATTGTAAATGGTTCTGACATAGTGCCAACACTGTCGGCTTCTTCTGTTCATGATTTCATTGCTGAGGTAACAACCTACAATATTAATTGTCACTTGTTAATTTCTCGTGATGATATGTCATAGAAAATGTTTCATTCTTTGCACAATCGTAAGCTTTTGTGATTAGGTATTGATCGAATAATTTGCAGGGTCGGAATAAGGGTAAAATATCTACTGCCAAAGCCATTGCAAAACTTGCAGTAAACTGTTGCACCGAGGTAGCTTCAAGCTCCCTTCTTTATAATATTTATTTAAAATTGAAATCTCAGACTGTGTTCTATAGGTATTCACTAGACACTAACGAGAGTTTACAATTAATTGATTCGGTGATCTTATTAATTATCTTATACAACACTGATCCTTCTCTGTGCCTAAAGGTTGTGAAGAAGCATAAACACTCCTTTTTACCGTGGTCCCAACGTGAGAACATTAACACATTGTCAGATAACTTGGGTGAAGCTTCTGGGTCATCTGGGACAAGTTTTGAACCTTTTTTAACTGAAGAGCTCTTACTCATAGAATCTATTGATGATGATGAATATGATTCTTCCAGTGAACGATCTGACAATGATGACGATGAAGAGAAATTGTTGAATCAAATGGGGAATCTTGAATTAGGAAAATGTACTAAGGAGAAAGATATCACTGAAGATAGTGTTAGTCAAGATACAACATCAGCTAGGCGACGCCTTTATCCACCAGGCAGGATCATCCATATGGTCACTTCACAGATCTCTGAAAATTCGAACTCAAACCACAGTGATGCTGATGACAAACATGTCTGCTTATATCAAACGCCTACACAGCTGTATGGAAAACTCAGATTTTCAAGAGGGATGATACTGGATCATCCCACGAAAAAGTATCTGAAGAAGTTGCAACAATTAATCAATAAACTAGAGAAAGAGTGATTCAAATATCGTGGAGCATGAACCAATTATTAAAAAGTAAATGAAAAAGTAATTGGTACTAATTTGCTCACGGAGCCTTAGAATTAAAACTAGTGCTCTTGATTCTAATCCTCAATTTTTGTTTTTATGAGCATATATTAGAATTGTTATTGTTGAATATGTTGGTAACATATTGTAAGAGTTTTTTAGGAGTTTCTTATATAGAAGAACTCTTTGAATGTTAATTTCTGCTAAAGAATAAGAGTTGTATTTGTGTGTTTGAGCTCTTTTTGTAGGGCCATCCAATAAAGTTTTCATGTTAATAACATGTTTTCTTTTCTTTTATGCTCTCTCAAAAAATAAAAATTGGTAGATTCTTTTTTAAGGATTTGTGAGTTGAGAGAAACCATAATATATACAAAATCAAACAAGTTGTCTTTGTTTTTTTTTTTTTTTTTATGGTAAGGAGAGTTAGACACGATTCAATAATGTCAAGAAAATGATGATAGAAATCGGAATACAAAACATGTCTGGAAGAGAGAAAATTTCAGTCATGTTAATCATCGCAAATACTAGTTATGGAATTTTCTTATAAAAAAAATAGCATAAAAGACTACTACTTGTCACTACAGTATTTTTTTTAATCAGAAAAATAACAAATATATTATATGTAAGGGTATAACACCGCACGAATATTTAACAACTGGTGAAATGTTGTAAATGAAAAAAAAAATGTCTAAAATATATATGTACTAATCTTAAGACCAGAATTAATTGACTTTCTTTTCACCACTTTCGACATAGAGAGGAAAACTTGAAACACAAAATATATATATAATAAGAAGTTAAACAATGTGGAATTTCAAAACTGACATTCGGTCAATCAAACAATAAAAGAAAGTAAAATAATGACAAGATTTGGGAAGAACAAGCTATAGAAATTTAACATTTGAAGCTCCACCAATTAGTAACAATGTCAGAATGGACAGAATGTATAAACTTTTAAGCGTTGAGAGTTCGCTTTTGTTAAAACTTGTTTTTTTTAAGTGCGTTAATTTATTTCAATTTATTTTAATTTATTAGTTGCTACACTTTAGTAGCAAGTCTCGTTCTTATCCACCGTTTCTGAAAACTGCTACTGCTACGTGGTTTCTGAAAACTGTTATTGCTACGTGGATGCTTTCAATTTTATCATTATAAATGTATCTGAAATATATTGAATAAAATATCCTTTTCCAGAATTAAGGAATTCTCCACCGTCTTCCTTCTTCATCTTCTCGTTGCCTCTTTTTTTTTTTCTATTAATCCAACAAATTGGTATGAGAGCATTTTTTTCTTAAGGGACCTGTAGAATGGAAGGAGAGTCAACTTCCTTTCCAGTAACACTTCCCATCTTTAATAGGGAAGACTATGATATGTGGGCTGTAAAAATGCAGTCCTATCTAGAGGGACTGAATTTATGGGAAGCTGTGGAAGATGATTACACTGCTCAACCGCTGCTAGAGAACCCTACCTTGGCTCAAATCAAAAATCACAAGGAACAAAAAAACAAAGAAGACAAAGGCAAAGTCATCCTTGTTTTATGGTGTTACAAAATTGATCTTCACCAGAATCATGACTCTTAAATCACCAAAAAAAATTTGGGATTTTTTGAAGGAAGAATATGAAGGAGATGACAGAATAAAAAGCATGCAAGTGTTGAACCTAAGGAGGGAATTTGAGATGCAAAGGATGAAAGAGTCAGAGACAATCAAGGAGTACTCAAACACGTTATTAGGCATTGCCAACAAAATAAAGTTGTTAGGCAGTGACTTTGCAGACTCCAGAATCGTCGAGAAAATCCTTGTGACAGTTCCAGAAAGGTATGAAGCGTCTATTGCCTCATTGGAAAACACAAAGAATCTGTCCAAGATTACTTTGGCGGAAGTGTTACATGCTTTGCAGGCCGAAGAGCAACGGAGGCTTATGAGGCAAGAACATGTGGTTGAAGATGCTTTACCAGTAAAGCATCAAGTTGCTGCAACCAGTAAGAAGAAAAGCTTCAAGAAATTCCATCCAACAAGCAGCGAAGATATTACAAACAAAGGCAAGGATAAAAAGAAAAATTATCCACCTTGTAAGCATTGCGGAAAAATGGGACATCCACCATTTAGATGTTGGAAAAGACCAGACGCGAAGTGCAGTAAATGCAATCAGCTTGGCCATGAAGCTGTCATTTGTAGAAGCAAACTTCAACAGCATAAAGCCAATGCCCAAGTTGTTGAGCAAGACGAAGAAGATCACATTTTTACTGCAGCATGTTTTTCAGCAAGGGGCAACTCAGAATGCTGGCTGGTTGACAGTGGGTGTACCAACCATATGACATATGACAAAACTCTATTCAAGGACTTGAAGCCCACTAAAGTCTCGAAAGTCAGAATAGGAAATGGTAGCTATATTTCTGCAAAAGGAAAAGGAACCATAGTAATTTCAACGAGCACAGGTACAATAACAATCTCAAATGTTCTTTATGTACCTGACATTGATCAAAATTTGCTAAGTGTAGGTTAGTTGATGGAAAAGGGATTTAAAGTGTCCTTTGAACATCAACATTGCCTTATTTATGACATTGCTGATCGGGAAATTCTAAAAATTAAAATGAGAGGTAAAAGCTTCTCATTTGATCCAACAGAGGAGGAGCAGACAGCCTATTACACTCAGTTCAGTCCTACAGAACTCTGGCATAAGAGACTTGGTCATTGTCACCTTGAAAGAATGTTAAAAATAAAGAAGAATGACATGTCAACAGGTGTACCAATATTTTCTGATAATTTTCCAAATTGTAATGCTTGTCAATTTGGTAAACAAAACAGGAAGACATTTCCCAAATCAGCTTGGAGAGCCTCTCAAAAGTTGCAACTAATTCACACTGATGTAGCAGGACCCCAAAGAACACCATCACTACAAGGTAGTCTTTACTTTGTTCTGTTCATAGATGATTTTACAAGAATGTGCTGGATATTTTTCTTGAAATTCAAGCATGAAGTGGCTGGAGTATTTATGAAATTCAAGAAAATGGTAGAAACTCAAAGTGGCTACAAGATTCAATTTATAAGGTCAGACAATGGTAAGGAATATACATCAACCAAATTCAATCAATTCTGTGAAGAAGCTGGGATTGAGCATCAATTAACAACTCCTTACACTCCTCAACAAAATGGGGTTAGTGAAAGGAGAAACAGATCGATAATGGAGATGGCTAGATGCATGTTACATGAGAAGGAGCTACCTAAAACATTTTGGGCAGAAGCTGCTAATACAGCAGTTTACTTGCAAAACCGGCTTCCAACTAAAGCCTTGAAAGACAAAACTCCATTTGAAGCCTGGTATGAATATAAGCCTTCTCTAACCTTTCTTAAAGTATTTGGTTGTGTTTGTTTTGCACATGTTCCTCAGGTTAAGCGTGATAAACTTGACAAAAAGGCAATTCCGGGCATCTTTGTGGGATACAGTACAATTTCGAAAGCCTACAAAGTTTATCATCCTCAAACCGGAAAGATGACTATCACTAGAGATGTGCATTTCAATGAAGGGCAGCAATGGGAATGGAATAATTCACAAAGCACAACTGAATCCTTTCACAATATACAAGATGATCATCCTGGAGAGCAAACCACAGAGTTGTTGCAGAATGAATTGGAAGATGAACCTCCAATTAGGGGCACAAGGCTATTGACTGATATCTATCAAAGATGTAATGTAGCCATTTGTGAACCTGCTAGTTGTCAGGAAGCACTACAACTCCCAAAATGGAAAATTGCAATGGAGGAGGAAATGTCTATGATACAGAAAAACAAAACGTGGGAACTAGTTGACAGGCCTAAAAACAGAAAAGTCATTGGAGTCAAATGGGTTTTCAGAACAAAGCTTAATGCAGATTGCACAATCAACAAATACAAGGCTAGACTAGTCGTTAAAGGGTATGAGCAAATTTTTGGTGTTGATTATTCTGACACTTTTGCTCCTGTGTCTAGATTAGATACGATCAGATTGGTGCTAACTGTAGCTGCGCAAAAGGGCTGGAAAATATTCCAATTAGATGTCAAATCAGCCTTCTTAAATGGAGTTCTAGAAGAAGAAATATATGTGGAGCAACCGGAGGGATTTGTGAAGCATGGTGAAGAAGATAAAGTTTATCTACTTAAAAAGGCCCTAAAAACAAGCACCAAGGGCCTGGTACAGTAGGATAAATGATCACCTATTAGCTTATCTGAGTCCACTCTTTATGTGAAACATAAGGGAAATAACCTTCTCATAGTTTCTCTCTATGTTGATGATCTTTTGGTGACAGGAGATGACACAAAGCTAGTTGAGGAGTTTAAGCAAGAAATGATGCAAGCCTTTGAAATGACGGATCTTGGTCTCATGTCCTATTTTCTTGGACTTGAGATCAAACAAAGTGAGGATGAAGTCTTTATTTGCCAAAGAAAATATGCAAAAGAAATATTGAAGAAATTTCAAATGGAGGAGTGCAAAGCAATTAGCACACCGATGAATCAAAGGGAAAAGTTCACAAAGGAAGATGGAACTGATAAAGTTGATGAAAGATACTTTAGGAGCTTGATTGGATGTCTAATGTATCTCACTGCAACAAGGCCAGACATTCTATTTGCTGTAAGTCTCTTATCTCGGTTTATGCATTGTGCTAGTGAAATGCATTTAAGATCAGCAAAAAGAATACTGAGATATATAAAAGGCACTGTTGATTATGGTGTTAAATTTAAGAAGTGTAAAGAATTCATGCTGTATGGATTTTCTGATAGTGATTGGGCTGGATCCATTGATGATATGAAAAGTACTTCAGGATATTGTTTTAGCCTAGGCTCAGGTTTTTTCTCATGGTGTACAAAGAAGCAAGAGATTGTAGCACAATCCACTGCAGAGGCTGAATTCATAGCAGCAACAGCAGCTGTAAATCAAGTTTTATGGCTGAAGAAGATTTTATGTGATTTACATATTCAGCAGAAGAATAAAACTGAAGTTTATATTGACAATCAGGCAGCAATTGCAATTGCAAATAATCCCGTGTGTCATGGAAAAACTAAACATTTCAACATCAAGCTCTATTTTTTGAGGGAGATGCAGCAAAATGGAGAAGTAAACTTAGTTTACTACAAATTTGAAGATCAATTGGCTGACATGTTTACAAAGCCACTTCCAATCAACAAATTTGAATTCTTAAGAGAAAAGATTGGAATTTGCAGTTCAAAAAACAAGGAGGAGTGTTAAAACTTGTTTTTTTGTAACTGCCTTAATTTATTTCAATTTATTTTAATTTATTAGTTGCTACACTTTAGGAGCAAGTCTCGTTCTTATCGACCGTTTCTGGAAACTGCTACTGCTACGTGGTTTCTAAAAACTGCTATTGCTACGTGGATGCTTTCAATTTTATCATTATAAATGTATCTGAAATATATTGAATAAAATATCCTTTTCCAGAATTAAGGAATTCTCCACCGTCTTCCTTCTTCGTTTCGTTGCCTCTTTTTTCTTCTATTAATCCAACAGCTTTCTTAAAAACCAAATTTTTAGCGATGAACAGAACCGCTGGAAAATTTGGAAAACCCATTCAGTTATTTCTCGTACGGGAAGAACATAAGTGTCATGAATTTCACCAGCCAACAAACTTACACATAAAAGTGTCAGAATAAGACTTATTACAGCTGCAACACACTCAACAAACATAAAAAAAAAACTAATTTAGCTTCTTGAACCTTTCACATCCATTTTTTGGCTTATCATGCACCATAATGGGACTTCTCTTTCTCTAGTTGATTGATTAATTGTTGTAGCACCTTCAGATACCTCTTTGTTTTATGATCAACTGTCATCCTTATTGAAAGTCGGAGTTTTCCATACATCTCTCTGGGCGTTTCATACAAGACGACACGTTTCTCATCAGCATCATCAGAATTTTCAGAGGAAGGTACAGGGACAAGATGCAAGATCCTTCCTGATGGATAAAGATGATGTTTAGCAGGCTTCTCTGATGTTGCCTCTGTACTACCTGCTCTTTCTTCAATACGAACACCCTCATATTTCATTTCTGCTTCTGTGATACCTTTTTTTCTGGCTGCTTCTTTTTCCTTGCCACCATTAATCTTAGGATTATCATTCTGTTCCTCCAGTTGAAGCTCCTTCAAATATTGATTCATTTCATCGTTAGCAGTGTTGTGAGTCGCCGAACTTATTTGCTCCTCTTCTTCATCCACGCCATCATTATCAGATTCTTCACTGGTGGATTTAGATCCGTCGTCCTCATCACTCGTAAACTCGGAGATTATTAACTCTTCACTCGCTTCATAACTTTTGTCTAATGGTTCAGAGGCTTCAGCCATGTTTGCTGATTTAGAACTTGTCAATGCAGCAGTTTTCTCTCGTCGTGTCCAGCTTATCAGTGAGCGAGTTCTTTGTTTACTACTCATCACAACCTTTAGGTATAAAGAAGGATCTCCATGTAAGATAATTATTATATAAGAAATCAGTATACAAAAATTGTATATGTTAAGATCAATAGATCAAATATGGTTTCTTCGTATGCAATAATTAAGTAATTTGTTTTAATGTAAAGTTTTTCTGTTTCTTAATGTAACTACATAATGATCATAACCATAAATCATAAAGAAGGTACCTCAGTGCCACGGGATACTGCACGATCCGCAATGGCTTTTGCAAATGGTACGCGAGATCCAATTGCGTTGTAAGCAGAAGTAATTAACTTTTTACGCTTAATCCTAACCTGTGTATCATGGAATCTGTATTATTAATTATGGAGTGACATAATAAAAGCCAACTTGATCTGATCAAATAACCAGCCATTAACGTAAAATATTGACAACAAATAAAAAAAAAAAAAACACATTTGCCAAAACCATGTAATGTTTAAAGAACTAATTTGAGCACCTCGTGAATGAAATCATGGACAGAAGAAGCTGACAACGTGGGCACCAGGTCATCACTATTCACAATGGAAGTGATAAAGGGCTTCCCAAATTCCGCCATTTCCATTGACATACAGGCAGCTGCATCAAAAATTATATTTGTGAAACAACAGAAAAATCAACTAATTAATTAATTAAGAATCATAGATAAAAGACAGAAAAACTTATGTACGTGATATTTAATGTTGAAATATTATCCATCTCTTTATAATTACTTCTTTTGTATCTTTAACACTCATATATTCTATCTGGTTAAACTAAAGATCGTGAGATGATTCAACTTTCACGAAAACCTATTGAAAATTTAACTCAATCAAGACCAAATAAAACTTTAAAGAAGTCATATAGTCACATGCCTGATCCAAAGGTGACACAAGTGCACGAAGCGAATTGTTTAATTTCTCTAAGCATGTATGTCAATAATGCAGCAGTACCACCACCAAGTGAGTGCCCAACAATCTATTAAATAAAGATTAGGTTCAGTTGCATGTTTAAATAAAAACAATATATATAATTTTAGTTTATATAAAGTAAAACATTTATATAGAAATATGGGTATTGGATGAAAAAGGAATTGTTATCAGTGGGTGAACATTATAATCAATGTTCTTCCAAAAAACCTAAGAGACTGATATACCTTGACTTGGAAATCGGGGTAATGACGAAGTTCATCCAGAAGTTTAGGAGTGCAGTGCTTTTTGATCCAACGAGCCGAACCAACCATACCACGGTGCCCATGTCCTGAAATCACGTTTTTCCTCTTCGGCTCACCATCACTGCAAAGGAAATGATTGAAGGAAACGGGAGCACCGATCACATCTGTCAAACAGTCTTTTACTTCCTGAGTTCCACGGATGAACACAAACAAACATTTTGATTCTTTATCACGTATCACTGTGAAAGCAGGCTTCAGAATCTGCCAAAAAAATAACTGTTAGGTAAACTGGCATTTGATATATTTGCTTCCTCTTCATTTTTAAAAATGGAAAGAGTAGAGAACTAAAGTAAAAAATTTTAAAAAGTATATACCCGAGCTCTTCTCTTCCTTAGGACAACATCTTCCTTGACGAATCCAGCAGCAAATAGAAAGGAACGAAAGCGTCTATTGCTGAAAAGCATGGTGCGTGTCAAGCATTTTTTGAGGTCATACAATTCCTTTAATAATTCGGGGTCTGTGAGTTGCACACAATCATCTCTTTCGTTACATTCGATTGCAAGTGTTTTCTTACCCTGTAAGAACCCAGTAAGGACATTAACTGATGAAGAAAAGTTGAAAGAAGGGAATGTTGGAAACGGATGTACCTTTTCCATTATACCATGGATGATGGCTCTAGGTAAGTCGAAGAGGTCGGTGAGGTCCCATTTGCCGAGTGTCTCTGCATAACCGAACCTAATGGCTTCTGCTAAGGTGAAGACCATGTCCATGGATGTTTTGGGAGCCTCAGCTGGCCTTTTTTCAAGCTTCCCCGCAGCCTTCTTAATCGCCCTGGACAGTATCATTTTTTCTACTGGAATGCAAACGAGAAGAAAGTTCGGCAAAAGGGAACTAGAGAAACAACTAAGACTTCAGTGGCTTGGAGTCTAATGTGAGAAGGACTGTGAGCTTATATAAGACATGACAAGGTAAGAATAATGATAGAATGAATACATTTATTTTTATTTTACATATATTATAAAAAGTAAAATAGTTATAAAAAAAATATTTTTTATATTATTTTAAAAAAAAATGTTAAAAAAATAAGAAAAAGTATGATCATATAAATCTTAAAAAAATTTATGTCAAATTATCTTATTTCCCTCCCGTGAACAGCTACGATTCTAGCATGGTATTTTACTATACAATGCAGGCTATTTAGCTAGTTAGATTTGGTGTGGTCTGGATTGAAAAGAAAGAATTTTAATCTGACCAAATGATGTGATTTTGGATAGAATTTTATGATTTTATTTGAAAAAAAAAGTATTGTTATATTTGATTTATTTTTAGCACAACAAAAAATAATTTTATTATTAATTTAATTTTATTTAAATAATGTTCTTTTTTTTTTTAATTTAAATTTTTAAATATATTTTTTTAAATAAATCATTTTTTTTTAAAATATTACTTTTTTCTTTTTCATAAATATAAATATAATAATTAATTACTAAACATGTAAATTATCTTATTTATTAAAAACTAAATATGTTGATATTTATTTCTTTTTTTAAAGATTTTTTTTTAATTTTTTTAAAATTAAAATATAACAATAAAAAATACGTTACGGAAAAATTTATTAAATAATAAAATCATAAAATTGAACGCTTAATATCATTAAAAGTTAAAATCATATATTATTATAGTCTAAGAATAATAAATATGAATAAAAAAATTTAAATCAACTTAAAAATATAAAATCATTCAAGTTATATATATAGAGTGGAACTGATGTTGTCACCCTAATAAGAGAAATGAATGACTGTACAGAAAATTAATATGAAAAATTAATGATGGTATAGAAAAATCAAAAGACTCCTAAATCAAAAGTGTGAAAAGGACCAAAGAACTTCAAAAGCATGGGGTTAAAACTTTGATTTGAATTCAATTTTTTTTAATACTAGTTATTAAAAATAATACATTTTTAATTAATTTGGCGATATATAAATATTTAAAACGATATTACGTGAAAATGAAAATCTAGAAGTATTATTAATTAATTATGTTTAAAATTTATTAAACGAGATCATGTGGCATGCGTGGCGTGGATTTAGGCGGAAATAATGTTAAATGAAAGGTTTATCGTAATATATAATTTGAAAACAGAACTTATCCAGGAAGCAGCTGTCATTTCTAATTAACAATTTCCTCACATCTTAACGTGTAAAAACATGGCTTTATGTTTGGTTGGAATCCAGATTTTTTGTGATCATACGCTAATCCTGCACCATTTTTCAACATTTGTTTTTCTTATTCATCTGGTAAATTGCTTTATTAATTCAATAAAATAAGTAATATACGTTTTCCAGGTAAAAAGGAAACTCTCATCAGCACTGCATTCTTCTCACATTACAATTACCAAAATTCATTGTCGCCAGTAATAGATAATAAAATTATTCTTCTAAATTTATTTGAATTTAATTTAAAATTCACTTTCAAAAGAGAAAGTGCCAAAAGCATTGAATATATATAACAAATAAGTGTAAGAAGAGTCTGTTCATTACGGTTGGCATATTTTAATCTTTGAAACATCGTAAAATCTAAAACAAGATTTTCAATTGGTTTGACTTCATCGTGGAAATTAAGAATGAGAAATAAGATATAATTTTTACATAAATTTACATGCACGCGGATATTGACAGAGAAAAAAGAAAGAAATAAATATTTGAGTTATGATTGCAACGGATACAATTGGATTGGAAGTGGTGTTGTGACATGTTACTTACATTATCCGACAATTCAAATAAATTGATTCAGTTTTGGCAGTTGTGTATGTATCTGTACGGTAGTTAAATAGTGTATTATGAATCTTGATTCAGATATGTAAGTAGATTATTGTCATTAATTAATGTCTACTTGTTCTTATTGAATATTTACATTTACCAATTAAGCAGGAGTGGAAGCATAATGGTATAAAGGTTTGTCTGTCAATTTATGCCTAAGGAATTTTCAATGATTTGGAAAACATAATGAAGCTTTTTTTTGTAAAATTAAAAAATGAACTTTAAATTTAATTTAATATTATAAAATCAAATTCATATATATATTTTGATTTTATTTTTAAATAATATAAAATTATATATATATATATATATATTTTAAATTTGAGATTTAATATTATTAAATGATTCGATAGCAACAAATAATAAATTTTATTTATAAGATGTAGATTTTAATAATAAATAATATACTGTTGATTGCATATTAAAATTATATATATATATATATATATATATATATATATATATATATATATATTAATATAGTAAACGTGAGTTTTCAAAATATTATTATTGGACCAAACAGTCTAGCAACAATAAAATAATCAAAGATATCTCATTAAAGATATTGATAAGCCGTTTAGGAGTAACTAACTGAATCTCCAAGTAACTTTGTTTTTATTTGATCTATGAAACACTTATAAATACACTGATAGGGTCCAATGTCAGATAGGTTCAACTCACACTCTACAAGACTCAAATATTCAACTGTGATAAACAATTCATTAAACCGTTCTTAACTTGAGCGTCAAAGTGCCTTTTGCAGGTACATTCCCCCATCAAGAGTGTAAATGAACGGCCTCCGGAGTCCAACCGAGCGGTATACGCAACTCAAGCATTGGAAAGTAGGAAGATTACGACAGAAAGGTACTCTCGATCCTACAAAAATCCCTACCGAAACATTTTGACGTTCACCGTGAGGCCGAGTGACATCCCACTGAAGTTGCAAGGAACCAAGACGAACGCAAGTCTTGCATGAGAGATAATGTAGGAAATCACAATCCTAATGCTTCATTTCTCTCGGAACAGTTCATTGATCTTGATCTTATTATCACCTTTGAACAATGGAGGTGTACATAATAGTATTGGGTCTGGATGTGGGATTCTATTAATAATCCGCATGGATTGACCAGCTCTTTTGGTCTTCAAACATCAACCGAAAGACCGATCGATTTTACTTGCTTGGTCGTCCGGCCTTATAGCACTAAGCTAATATGATATTAACTAGCTTTTGATTGTGTATATTTTTCTTGACCATTCCAATTCAAATTACTATTTTTCTTCAAGTACAGGTGATAGGACCCTGCGTACAAGTCATTTGATCAAACGAGAGCTTACCGCCGTGCAGGTGACAGGATCCTGCAGACCACCCGGCCAAGTGGAGTCCAAAATCGAGAGCTGATAAAAGTTCTCATCGAACTGTCAGTCTTGTCCACAAAACCCAGGGAAAGTTATATGAAAAACTCCTAGCCCAAACCGAGGTGATATTAATGTTATTACGGTCACCTTCTTATCTATTTTGTAGGTCACAAGGCAGTACAACACCTACAACTCACTCGTGGCACATCCTAATATAGATTTCAGTTTTAGTCTCCAAACATTCAACTATAGACCGATCTGTCTTACTTGCTTGGTCGTCCGGCCTTAGAGCCTAAGCTAATTTGATATTAATTGTCTCAACTTTTGATTATGTACACTTTTTCTCACATTTCAAATTCGAAATGTTAGTATTTCTTCAGTGCAGATGATAAGGAAGCAGTTACATCTTGGCCATGACGCTTCCCAATATGGATTCTTCGAACGCTCAACCACAAACCGAACAGTCTCACCTATGTTTTTGACAATATGTATCTTACAGGTCACAAGACACTAAAGCAGTTACCAGCTCATCCGTGACACATCCTAATATGAATTTCAATTTTGGTCTTCAGATAATCAACCGAAGACCAACCGGTCTTACTTGCTTGGCCGATCGACCTTATAGCATAATCTATTTTGATATTAATTGTCTAACCTTGTAAATGCATTGGTTTGTTTGACTACTCTTTTTTTCACCATATAAAATTCGAGTTGATTTCTTCAGGGCAGGTGACAAGATCTTACATACGAATCATTTGGCCAAGCAATAACTTACCGTTCGGGCTGCATAAAAAAACCTAGGGGAGCACCCCCTAGTAGGATATGTTCACCAAAGAACACCCAGTACATCCAATATAGGGGAGCACCCCCTAGTCTAGGAAATGTTCGCCAAAGAACACCCAATACATCCAATATAGGGAAACACTCGTTGATCTAGGACATGTTCGCCAAAGAACACCTAGTACATCAAAACCTAGGGGAGGACCCCTTAGTCTAAGACATGTTCACCAAAAAACACCTAGTACATATCAAAACCTAGGGGAGCACCCTCTAGTCTAGGACATGTTCGCCAAAGAACACCTAGAACATCAAAACCTAGGGGATAATCCCCTAGTCTAGGACATGTTTGCCAAAGAACACCTAGTACATCAAAACCTAGGGGAGCACCCCCTAGTCTAGGACATGTTCGCCAAAGAACACCTAGTACATCAAAACCTAGGGGAGCACCCCCTAGTCTAGGACATGTTCGCCAAAGAACACCTAGTACATCAAAACCTAGGGGAGCACCCCCTAATTTAGGACATGTTCGCTAAAGAACACCTAGCGTATGCAAACTTGGTAGAGCAGTTATGAGCATCTTAAAACGATATGCAAAGCAATCAATCATTATTATCCGCTGAATGGTCCCCTCAAAGATAAATAAGCAAAAGAAAATCATTGTTATAACCAGTAACAAAGTACTTCGACAAACCATAGTGCAACAGAAACAATTAAAGTTCAAAAGGGCATTCATAAGGTCCATCGTTCCGTCAGCGACGAATAACAAATAGAAGCAACCTCTTGCAAACTCATATAAGTCCTATGGTTAATCATGGCTAAAACCGAACGCTTAACTCGAACTTCGGGGGCATATGTATGGTATATAGTAATTGGGCCGACGTTCAAAATATTATTATTGGGCCAAACAGTTCAGCAGACGATAAAATAACAAAAAATATCTCATTAGAGATATTGATAAGTCGTTTATGAGTAATTAACCGAATCTCTAGGTAACTTTATTTTTATTTGATCTATGAAACACTTATAAATACACTGACAGGGCCAAAGGCCAGGTAGGTTCAACTCATACTCTACGAGACTCAAATATTCAACTATGATAAACAGTTCATTAAACCGCTCCTAACTTGAGCGTTGGAGTTCTTTTTGCAGGTACCTTCCCCCATCAATAGTGCAACCGAACGGCCTCCAGAGTTCAATCGAGCGGTATACGCAACTCAAGAATTGGAAAGCAGGAAGATTACGATAGAAATGTACGTCTCTCGGTCCTACACAAATCCCTACCGAAACAGAGGTTTTATGGCGTAAAGAATCTAGTGATTTCAAGTGAATGTCATCATGCTATTCGGAATTTGAGTGCTCAAAGGATCTTAAATTTAACAAACTCAACAAATACAAGGCCAAATTTGTCACTTTGTGAATTGTACTTTTGGGCTACCATGTTGAAACGTTTCAAGAAGGAGCGTTACTTCCTCAACCACCACACATTTTTTCCTACAGCTTTCATTCCTCTTTTGTCCTTTCATATTTAATGTGGTGGTTAAAAAATTTAACTTTCTCCAACTTCCAACCACTTCATTAATGGTTCCCACCAATATATGAATGCACTCCTTCTAGAGAGGTTCAACACACACATACACATAGATCTTCACACTAGTAAGATATTGTTCGCTTTGGGCCAAGCCCTCATGGATTTGCTTTTGGTACCACTCTAAAAGGCTTCTTATTTTATCCAATGTGGGACTTTGTTTGTATCCAGCATCCTCCCCTCAAACAAAAGACTACGGTTCTCCACCTCCCCTATAGCGAAAGTCTTTTTCTTATCCTTGAGTACACCATGGTCACAACTCTCTCTTTGCACTCTTTCACGATCCATGGTCAAACACTGAGCATCTCTTGCTCTCCACCTTTCATGATTCATCTAGCTATTTGCCACTGGCCACCTGCAATGCTTCACCTGATCATGGAGGGATGTACTCGACTGAGCCCGGTCACCAGACCTAAACCATGAGCTCTGATACCATTTGTAGGGAGGTTCAACACACACACATACACATAGATCTCCACACTGGTAAGATATTGTCCGCTTTGGGCCAAGCCCTCACGGATTTGCTTTTGGTACCACTCCAAAAAGCCTCTTATTTTATCTGATGTGGGACTTTTTTTGTACCCAACACCCCCATATTCCACCACTTCCACGGAAATCAAATTCCTCTTCTTTTCCTTTTCCCTGTAATTGTTCTTCTTTAAAAATAAAACAATCCAAAACAAAATCAATTAACTTTAATTAAATTAATAATAATTAATTCATTAAATAAAATAAAATTAATTTAAATATAAATACATAATTAACTTAAAATATGATTATATTTAAAATATAATTACTTAACTTTAAAAATATCTAAAAATTAATTTACAAATCCATAGATTAATAAACTAAAAATTAAAAAAAAAAAACAATTGTTCAGCTTTCCATGCTTTCTTTTATTTTTTATTTTTACAAACACTTAATTTATAAATAAATAATACTGCAGAAAATATTAAATTAAAATAAATGTAAAAAAATTAACAAAATTAAATTAAATTAATAACCTAAAAAAAACAAGAAAATGAAACCCTAAGGCCTCAATGGATATGGGATATCTGTTGGACCTTCAACGGAGGAAAACACCCAAAACGTTGAACGACTTCAACCGATATGGGACATCCGTTGAGCCTTCAACGTATCTCAAGATCTGTATAGGATATCGAGATCTGTTGAAGGCTCAATGGATGTCCCATATTCGTTGCAACCTTTGGCGTTTCTCTTCTTCGTTTAACATAAAACAGAGGCGCATATAGAATTACTAACCTGGATCAAAGACAACAACAAAGGAAGCACCAAACTCCACAACACCATGAAACCACCATAAATAAAGCAACAACACGAACCTATCACCAACCAAGCACCAACACGAACCAAGCAAAGGAGAAGAGAACCTTGACAGAAATGGTAAATTAGGGAAAGAGGAATGTTAGAAAAGATGTGCTTTGTTTCTGTTGAGATTGTTGATAGGGCGAACATTGATTTAGCTTAACCCACAATCTTAGTGATATCTGTGTTTTGATGATGACAACACATAATTAATAACACTTGAGTATTCTGTGTTACATGTTCTGTGCTTACATGTTATATGCTTTTGCTTACTGTGATAAATCTGTATAAGCATATTTGTGAACATGATTGTGTTGTTCATTGCATATCACTGTGTTTAATATGTGATTTTATACGTGTATGCATGACATAAGTTTTTGGAAATGGAAAACCACAAGCACTTTGGTTGAACTTTAATGTGTAGCAAAACAACAGTTTTAAGTCGATTACATTATGGGATGAATTAATTAAAACTCGTGTGTTTGCACAAACTTTTATCAAGTGTGCTGTGAGTTATTTTGAAGAGAAAAGTTTTCAAAAATGTGCTAAGTGATTTTTCTTAATCGTCTACATGCAATTTGTATTCGACTAAGTTGGTTGTTATTTTGAGAACTAGTTGAATGCTTGACATAATTGTTTTAACGGTCATATTTTTAAATATATTGACCAAACATTTATTGTGAGTCGACTGTATTAAATGTGCATTCAATTAATGAGTTTGATTGATGTTAGTCTGTTATAACTACAAGACGTATTCAACTACATTAGTAGCTAAATCGATTAAAGTGTGTCTGATGTGTGTATTACTATAAATTGATGTTCATTTGAATTCGGTAAGAACTTTTGTGCATTTGAGACTTTCATATCTTTTAAAGAACGTTATGTGATCTTATAGAGAAAGGAAAAGCTCCAAGAACCAAGATTGACTGTGGTGATCAAAGACTTGAGGTTTCTTGAGAAGCAAGGCTTGCTGATTTGAACGTTTGATCAATCTACACAACTGGGTATATTCTACGCGATTAGGATTTGCAATCTTTGAAGATTGGCTTGGATTCCCTGCGATGTTTGTAGGAAGAAGAACATTGTTCTTGACTTTGAGGGTGCCTTCAAAGGGATAGATAGCAGAAGAGGGTGTTCTTGCTGCTGGTCTTGTTTGTTTGTTGCCTATATTTAGATTAGAGGGTTAGAGAGGTGTTTTACACTTTTGATGTGAGGAAGGACACTATAGTGCATTTGCTTCCCGTGGTTGGAAGGACACTATATGTAGGCAGGTTGGCCGAACCAGTATAAAAATCAGCGTTTGAATTCTCTGATCCCTCACTCTTTAATTAAGTCGATTAAGCTGTTAGTATATTTGATTAAGTTTACTGCTACATTGCATATCTTTTAACTTGCGATTCAAGAAAAGTGTAAAAGCATCTTATTTTTTGAAATAGATTTTGAAAGCTTATATTTTTACACTTCACCAATTCACCCCTCCCCCCTCTTGGTGTGAGACACTAAGCCACTCTATTTTAACAGTTTCTCACACCAAGAGGGGGGTGTTAGTAGATTATTTCGGCAAGTGTACCGAATCGCTTCAAGTAATATAAAATGGTAAGTCCAAGTATCGTTTTCCCAACAGACTCATAATACTAAAGAATTGTGCGATTAACAACTTATCTAGACTCAATAACATAACATCAATTTACAAACAAGTGCAGAAACATAAATTTATACATAATTACAAGGTTGGACTTTGGTAGTGAAAACACTTAGATATGGATAAAGGTCATAAATGATATGGATCGGCTTTGCTCAGATTAGATTTCACCACTTTCATTCTTGTGCATAAAAAGTTTCATCTCCTCTCCATTAATTACTAATGTCAACCATCAAAATTACTTTTTCCTAATTCCTTAGGTGAAAAGCCTAAATCCTCTATTAACAATCAAATCCATGATCAACTAATAAGAAAATCCGCATTAAAGAACAAAGATCTTAAGACAACTAATGTCGTAAGTTCCCTACTAGATTTCATACATCCACTAGGCCCCTTGTTTCAGATCTAGATCACAAGATACGTTGCCATACCCCATGAATCCCAAAAATCAATTCATGAATGTTTCCATTACAAGAAAGCATTAAAGATTGGAAACAAGAAACTAGAAATTAACAGAGCAGACATATATATATTCAAATCATTCAACAAATACACAAGAATCTAGTAATTACATCAATTCTTAACAAGATGAATTTGGTTCTCCATTTCCATGGAAGAACCTCAAGCTTACAAACATGGTGGATGGAAGAAGAAGAAGACCCAAGGAGGAGAAAAGAGATGCTTCCATATGCCCCAAGCGGCCTCCATGAGCTCCTGTAGTGAAGTTGCACCTCTACACCGTCGTCCCTAAGCTCTGGGAGAGTTTCCCCCTCCAAAACTGCCTTCTCTGCCTCTGGTTCGCGTCCTTAAAGAGATGGGTCTTAAGTGATTTTTCGCTGGGCGAGCAGGGTCAACTCGCTGGGCCACTAGGTCCTGGTCGTTGGGCCACTAGGTCCTCGTCGTTGGGCCATTGGCTCCTTTTGCAAGCCAATCTGCTCCCTCTGGCTGGGCCACTGATGCGCTCTGGCTGGGCCACTGATGCACTCTGGCTGGGCTACTGATGCACGGAGGGTCTCTTTGATATTTTCCAATCCTTATTCTATTGCGAAATAAACACATAAAAACACTCATATTGATATAAAATCAATTATATATACATTTTATACAACTTTTCATGAGATTTTACTCCATAATACATCAAAGGAGATTAAAATAAGTGCTCAGTATATGTAATTTTTGACACTTATCACACCCCCAAACTTGAACTATTTCATGTCCTCATGAAAAGCAAAAGATAACTTAGCCTAAAGAACAATTCAATTGCAATGGTCTAGCAACTCAAAACACAATTTTAAACAAAATAAAAAAAATCAATCATGCTTGCTCAACTTATAAATCACATTCAAGAGACAATATAGTCTTAGCAAGCTAAACTTCAATCGTGGTGCTAACAGTTTAAAATCACAAGATAGATGCAATTGATAGACAACAAAAATGACAAGATGTTTTCATTGAATGCATGGAACCAATCCTCACCAAGGAAAGTGTTTCACTCAAGCACATTGGTGTATAAGGATGTTTGTCTTACTCTCAACTATCACAGTGTTACACAAATCAACTTTGCATTTCATTTCAACAATATCAAACACATTCACAAGCAAGTTACATCACAAGCACTTTTTGAGGCTTGTATTGTGGCTGGGCTAAGAAGAAAATTTGGTTTTTCTGGACAACAAAGTACCTTAAGCCAAGAGACCAAACAAATTTTAATTCATGATATAACATAGTCTCTCTTTTGCTCCAAAATTGAATAAACAACCACTTCTCAACCTATTTCCCAACTCTTTCTCATTGAATTCATGTTTTTTTTTCTTCTTTCTTCTTTTTCTTTCTTTTTACTCAACTTATTGTTTTCTCAATGCTCCCTTATGACAAGAACTCCCCCAAACTTAAACCATTCTCCTCATTCTAACATATATGTTTATCTCTACTCAAGGTAAGGAGGTTAATGATTTTTCAATAGGCTTAAGGTTTTGGGAATGAGAAAGTTTTCTTTTTAAGGTTAAAAGGTTTAGCATTGGCTTTTAGGTTCAAAATGTAGAAGAGGAGGAAGAATAAGATGGCCTTGATCATTTGTAATATGCAAGTAACTAGTTCAAATGGAGAAACTCAAGCAAAATCGACTATGATTCCAAAGTAATAGAATTCAACAATAAACTATGAGGCACAACATCTCACAGGTTTACTC
This sequence comes from Vigna angularis, assembly GCF_016808095.1. Lineage (NCBI taxonomy): Eukaryota > Viridiplantae > Streptophyta > Magnoliopsida > Fabales > Fabaceae > Vigna > Vigna angularis. Next base: position 11,798,595 of record NC_068979.1, read on the forward strand.
AGGGTTCCAAAATTTGATAAACATCCTGCCAAGTATATTGATCACATATAAAACTAAGCATCTATCTAAACAGATACAAGCAACCATGATCTCTGTTCAACAAGTTCAACCACATAATCTCAATAAAATTTTCAAAACAATTCTCATGGATAAAGAGCAAGCATAAGAGATTTGCATTCAATTCAAGCTTAACATATGATTCACTCAAATCACCAGACCAATTGCGTAAGAACTATCTACTAGGTAAGTCAAAAAAGAAAATCCAAATTTAAAAACTAAAAGCAAATAAAACTTGAAACTAAAACTGAAAAACCGATTTAGGTGGACTCTTTGCAACTTCACAACTATAGAATACTAGCTTCACTTCCATCTGAAACATCTTCCTCCTCCCAGTAGCTTATGCTCTGCAACTGCTCCACCTCCCCCCATCAGTAGGGGCCTGGCCCCCAGGCCATGCTACACGAGCAACAAAATCTTTAAGTCATATAATGCTCTACTCAAGCCTGGCTCAAAGGTTGGCCAGTAGTGGTTTCGAACTTGTTAAGTCCTAAGGAAGATCTTATACGGTAAAAAGAAAGCTCAAAGTAAAATTAGTATCTCATAGTCAATTGAAGAGAAAGGTCCAAAAACAAACTAAAAGAAATGTGCAAAAGAAAGCAAAGAAACAAAACAATGAAAGCCAAAACAAACAAAGACAAAAGTACATAAACATAGAGGTAAGTCTTAGAATTAAACTTCCCAAAGGTACAACAATACTAAAAGGTTTAAAAACACATCAAAAGGAGTGTGTGAAAGAGTGCAAAATAATGGGAAACTCATCATCAATCAAGAAAAACACATGTGCATAACCAGTATTGTGGCGCTGGGCACCCCTGGTGCAGGGACGTTGGGCGCCACTCAGTCAATTGGGTGCAGGAGGGCCACTGGTCAACTCGCGTCGGTCGCCCCTCAACAGAGGGCGCCGGGTGTCATATCAGTTTTCTGCATAATGCAGATTTCTACGAAATTGGCCACTCATCATGTCATTTTTGGTTCTAGACCTTCATTCAATGCTCTCACACACCAAACAAGCTAAAACTAACCTAATACACTTATACAAACCATAAAAACAACATTACAACTAAAAAAAATCACAAGAATGCAAAACTACACAAACATGCAAAACATAAGTTACTAATGCAAATGACACAAAAATCACACAAACACTAGTAAAAAGGGTAAGAAAACTGGGTTGCCTCCCAAAAACGCTTGTTTAACGTCATTAGCTTGACGGTTTACTCAATGAAGTGCAAATGTTGTTGTTGGTGTGCTCCTTTCACCAACTCTTCTTGAACCACTTTCTAGCCACCAAATCAACTCTCTTAACATAATTCTCTTCATCTTAGCCCTTCCACTACCTTGACATCTTTAAATACTCAATCCTTTTGATCAACTTTGGCTTGCTAGGCTTGAGTTCCTTGTCTCTCATCAAAGGGTGGCAGTGACTAGTCATTCTCTTTTCCTTCTCCCTTTCTTCTTCATCTTTCACTTAGAACTTGGAGCATCTTCAAGGGAGGAAGAATTTGGGGCAACTTGTGATGCTCAACATAGTTGTCTCCTTGTGTCCTATAATTCCTTCAATCTGAAGGTCTTCATGATGCTTTTGAGGCTGCAGTCCTCCTTATGTGAACATCTCCCTGCATACACTTAGACATAACTAGGCTAAAGACACAAATTAGCCAAAATAAAAGTGAAAATATATTTACAACAAAAGAGTTAGTTCTCTATACAAAATCAAGTCTACATAAGTTAGAAACCTCACAAAAGTCTAGTATTGACACGAGTCCCCGGCAACAGCGCCAAAAACTTGTTGGTCGAATATTTCGGCAAGTGTACCGAATCGCTTCAAGTAATATAAAATGGTAAGTCCAAGTATCGTTTTCCCAAGAGACTCGTAATACTAAAGAATTGTGCGATTAACAACTCATCTAGACTCAATAACATAACATCAATTTACAAACAAGTGTAGAAACATAAATTTATACATAATTACAAGGTTGGACTTTGGTAGTGAAGACACTTAGATATGGATAAAGGTCAGAAATGATATGGATCGGCTTTGCTCAGATTAGATTTCACCACTTTCACTCTTGTGCATAAAAAGTTTCATCTCCTCTCCATTAATTACTAATGTCAACCATCGAAATTACTTTATCCCTAACTCCTTAGGTGAAAAGCCTAAATCCTCTATTAACAGAGCAGGCATATATATATATATATATATATTCAAATCATTCAACAAATACACAAGAATCTAGTAATTACATCAATTCTTAACAAGATGAATTTGGTTCTCCATTTCCATGGAAGAACCTCAAGCTTACAAACATGGTGGATGGAAGAAGAAGAAGACCCAAGGAGGAGAAAAGAGATGCTTCCATATGCCCCAAGCGGCCTCCATGAGCTCCTGTAGTGAAGTTGCACCTCCACACCGTCGTCCCTGAGCTCTGGGAGAGTTTCCCCCTCCAAAACTGCCTTCTTTGCTTCTGGTTCGCGTCCTTAAATAGATGGGTCTTAAGTGATTTTTCGCTGGGCGAGCAGGGTCAACTCGCTGGGCCACTAGGTCCTGGTCGCTGGGCCACTGGCTCCTTTTGCAGGCCAATCTGCTTCCTCTGGCTGGGCCACTGATGCGCTCTGGCTGGGCCACTAATGCACTCTGGCTGGGCTACTGATGCACGCAGGGTCTCTTTGATATTTTCCAATTCTTATTCTATTGCGAAATAAACACACAAAAACACTCATATTGATATAAAATCAATTATATATACATTTTATACAACTTTTCATGAGATTTTACTCCATAATACATCAAAGGAGATTAAAATAAGTGCTCAGTATATGTAATTTTTGACACTTATCAGGCGGTGAATTGGTGTTGTGTAAAAATGACCGCTTTTGAAATTTTTTTGCAAAACAATAAGTCTTTAAACTTTTCTTGAATCGCAAGTAAAAATTTATGCAATGTAACAATATGCGTATTCGAATACAAGTAGAACATAATCGATTTAATGTAGAGAGATAGGGAGAAGAAAATTCAAACTTTGAGGTTTTTGCTGGTTCGGCCAATTTGCCTACATCCAGTGTCCTTCCACTCAATTCGAGATTGGAAGCCAATGCACTATAAAGATCTGAGTTTTTACAACAAGGGCTTTACAGCGACCACACTGACAAAATTTAAATCACCTCTCTAACTCACTAATCTAGTATAGGAAAATACAAAAAGACTAGCAGCAAGAACAATCCTCTCTTGTAGTCACCCCTTTGAGACCCTTCTGAAAGTCAAGAACCATATTCTTTATTCTGTATACACCACAGGGAAAAAACAATACTCAACGTTTGCTAAAGCTCTTGATCAAGCAATAAGCACCTCTATTGTGCAGAACGATCAAACTTTACGAATCAATCAATCTTGCTTCTCAAGAAATCTTCAAGACTTGTATACCACGACAATTCTTGTTTCTTGGAGCGTTTCTCTCTTCTATAAAACTTCAAAGCTCTATATGAAATTGATATGAAAAAATGTTAGTCTCAATTTGTCTTGCAGAATTTCAAATCATGCGTCTATATATATGGTAAGTCAAATCAGACGCATTTTAATCAATTATGCTCTTAATCTAATCAGTTACACTACACAGTTATAAAAGATTAACAACAGTCAAAGCCATTAATTGAATGCTCAATTAATGTAATCGATTTGCAATAAATGCTTGGGCAACATATTTAAAAATATGACCGTTGAGACAGTTATGTCAAGCAATGAAACAATTTTCAAATCTTTAATAGACTTAATTGAATACAAGATCCATGTAATCAATTAAGCTTTAACACTTAGCATATTTTTGAAAACTTTTCTTCTCAAAATCCATCACAGCACACTTGAAAAATATTTGTGCAAACATATGAGTTTTAATCGATTTAACCACTAACGTAATCGACTCAAAACTTGTTGTTTTGCCACAGTTTAAAAGTTAAGTTGTCTGATGAATTTAATTGATTACATACCATTGTAATCGATTAAGTCTACATATATGTTTGGTGCACGTGGTTTTTCCATTTCCAAAACTCATATTATGCACACACAGATATAATCACATTTCAAACACAGTAGTATGCAATAATCAACACAATATGTCCAGAACTATGCTTATACAAATCTCACAGTAAGCATAAGCATATATAACACAAATAACACAGTACATACACATATGTTTTTATTAACAATGTGTTGTCATCATCGAAAACAGATATCACAAAGATTGTGGGTTCAGCTAACACTATGTTCCCCTATCAACAATCTCAACAAATGGAAAATTAGGGAATGAGAAAGAGGAGAATAAGAGAGAGAAAGTAAGAGTGTGAGGCTGGGAGTGTGGTGTGAGGCTGAGTGAATAAGACAGTAAAAATTAAGGTTTTAAGAAAAAGTTATAAAAGTAAAGGGTAAAAGTAAATAAGGATATTTTTGGAATAAAAAAAATTAGAGAGGTGTAAGGAGCAGTGTGGTGGTGGTGGGAGTAACACTCCTCAAGAAGGTCGAACTCAAACTTGAGGATGCTTGTATGTATCATATGATCAAGGCCATTTATTGGTAACCCTTTATTAGCCAAATGCATGATTTTAGCCAAATAAAAGAGAGCACAATGTCTTATATCCTTTGAACCCTTAGCTTTGAACATGTTATAAAACCCTTTTTGAAAAGCTTTACCTTGAGTTGAGTTGAAGATATCTTGTAGTATTGATAAATGTTCAAGTTTGGGATTGTTGGGAATTCTAAAAAGGGAATATGAAAAGCATTGAGCTAAGCATATGAAAAGCAAAATAAAAAGGAAACGAAAAGAAAAGAAAGACTCAATGCAAAAGAAAGTTAGGAAGAAGGAAGAGTGGTTGTGTTTAGATGAATCACTTAACTCAAGGATTTTGTGATCCAGAAAAACCAATTTTCTTGTTAGCCCAGCACATTATAAGCCATAGAAAAGTCCTTGTGATGATACTTGCTAGTGAATGTGTTTGATTGTGGTTAAATGAAAGGAAAAGTTAATTCATGTGACATTGTGATAGTAGAGTGAAGGAGTGACCTCTTATACACTTGTGTGTTTGAGTGAAACACTTTATCTAGTGAGGAAAGATTCCATGAGCACATGATTACATCTTTGCTTAGTTGATTGATCATTCATGAGAATAACATTTGTTTGATACTATGTGATTATGTGAACACTAAAGCATGTGTGCTTCTTGACTGAATTCTTTGTGTTGAGCTGATTTGAGTAATTACTTATCTTGAAAGAAGGAGTTTTGAATGTGGTGAACCATTGTATGGATTGGTGGAAGATTGAGTTACATCTTGTTTGCTTGAGGACAAACAAAGTTCTAAGTGTGGGGTTGTGTAACAGTTGAAAAACTATTACTTTTATACTTAATTTTGACCTTAAAGACAACCTTTATGACTTAGAAATTAGCTTGGAATCATGTTTTTGATTAAGTTTTGGAAATAAGAGAGTTGGATAGGTTTTATGCTTGGTTTTCCTTGTTTTTGCAGGTTTTAAGATGAATTGAATGAAAGAAGTGAAGTAGCCAGAAGTTGGACTCGGAAAAGGAAGAAAAACTGCACAAAAGAAGAGTCGCAAGTACCGCTCAACGCCACTTTTACCGCTGAGCGGCACTCTAAAGTCCCGCAATCAACGCTGAGGGGCAAAACTGCAGTTGAGCGTCAATATAGAAGAATCACACTTACCGCTCAGTGCCATTTTATTGGGCCTTGGGCCAATTTTCTATAATTTTTAGGAAGCTATATAAGGTTTTAGCCGAATTAGGATTAGTATCTTTGGACAGAAAGAGGAGAAATCATACTTTCTTCACCCCTTGGAGGATGATTTTGGATGCTCAAGATCTATTCTTCAACTTCTAGGGTTCTATCTTTCATTGTTTTTCATCTAGTTTCACAATGTCTATGGTGAACTAAACCTTCATTGTTGTTGGTGAACCGATGTAATCCTTTGAAACCCTCATGTATTAAATTGGTTCTTTAATCTATATGCTTTCTTTCATTAATTGTTAGGGTTTTTCTTCTATAGTCTATGCATGCTTTGTTTAACTCATTCAATTGCATGATCATTGATGTTATTTGTATGGACACATATAAGTAAATCTAGAACTGAAGAAATTCTCCCAAGAGCAATATTGCTTAGACATAGGGATAGGAGGATTGGTTGCCTTTAAGCTTCTGTGCGAATGTAATGCATGAATAATTGCTAGGGAGTTAAGACATTGTAAACTAGTGATTAGGAGTAGGCTTTCTTCACCGAGACATCGAGTTTAAGGTAAATTAGAAAGTGACATTAACATTAATGAAGAAAGATGAATTCTTGAATACATGAGAGTGGATACGATGAATCGGAAACCCCAACAACATAATCATTCATATTCTACATCAACCATTTTTGCATCTTTCTATTCTATTGATCAAAAGTTTGCATTCATGTTTATTTTTCATAATTCAACAACAATGTTTTCGTTTACTAGTCTAATTTAATCAACAAATCACATAACTGTTTAAATCGTGAGTTCTTTGGGAAACTATACTTGGTCTTACCATTTTATTATTACTTGATACGATTCGGTACACTTGCCGAGGGTTAACAAGTTTTTGGCACCATTGCTGGGTATTAAAAATTTGTTTATCCAGTAAACATGAAACATAAAACATGAAAGAATATGATCTACACCAACAAAGTATATCTTTGAAACACACGAGGAAATGTAATATAGCTTAATCATAATGTTCTAAGAACTATCACCTACATCAACAAAGACTAATAATTTATATAGTCATCATCATAATGGCATTCATTATCCTGCTGCTATGCAGGTGGTTGGACTGATGTGGACTGGACTACTGATCGAGGTCGTACCTGAATCAAATTAATGTTCAAATAAAGTGTAGTACTAGGAGAATTGACCCCTAGGTCGTCTCTCAAGGAGTAAACTGTGGTTCAAGAATTAGATCAAACACATGGGAGGGTGGTTATGTGGACAATTTTACTAACTAATATAGACTCAAATTAAAACAATGATTAAAGCAAGCTTGTTATGGGCTTCCCTTCAATGATTCCAATCCCTGATTTCAACTAATCCAACACCAGTTAACCAACTAAGCGAAGATTAATTGGGTTTTCATAACCACGAATTAAGCAAACACGATTGCAACGATTAATCAATTCTGCACACACAAATTAGGCAACTAAGCGTGTACCTAATTTGAAAAGCCCAAAACAGATTAATCCCATGCAAGGTCAGGAGCATTATGACATCACAACATCTCATGGATACATTGCAATTTCATCAATAACCAACCCAAACAGATTAAAATATCATTGTAAACAAACTAAAACACTAAAACACAACTGAATTCATTATTAAACGTTGTAAAATAGAACTGGAAGCTAAATGGAAAACCAAATTATGCAAAACACGAAAATCAACTTCAAGAACGAAATTCAAATGCAAGAACAAAGATCCGAGATTAAAATGCACAAAAACGAAAATGCAATGGAGAAAAACGCAAACCCAATGGAAAATGAAATTGCTCTTCAAACGAAATTGCAATGAAGGATTCATAATCGATAATGAATGTGCAGAGCAATAAGGAAGAGAAAAATGCAAAAAACAAAGTGCAGAAATCTAAATTAACTTGCTCCAATTCCAAGTGCTAAAAAATGTAAAATGAAACCTGTGGGAGAGAGCTCCCTTGTTGTCCAGAACCAACAACACGAAAATGAGAGTATAAGAGGCTCCCTAGGGTCTGCCCCCTTCTTTGCACTAAAACCTAGGTCCGCCCACCAATAGGCCTTTTCCAATTCTACCCAAAATTGGGCCTAAACCCTAAAAATTGATAATACAATTTAATTAATTCTAAAACGCCTATGTGGAGAGAATTTGTTGACGTCGCAACCCTTTTGATGTCCAAAATATACTTCCAAAAATTCTTGTACAATTAATAATGACAATAATTAGTTTCAGATAATTCAAATTAATTAAAATAAGAATTATTGAGCAAATTAAGCACAAATAGCAAAGTTGAGGAAATAATGGACATTCTTGAACAATTTCTTAATTAAATGTAGTATAATAAGCTAAGTGAAGTCAAGAAAATATTGACTCATCAACTATTGTGGGCTACAATGATCTGGACTAGACTAGAGTAGGCCGCTCTAGGACGATAGGTGACGGGGAGGGTCGTAGCTGGGTCGGAGGGATAGTGGAGGTTTAGACAGCAATCTCATGACAAGTTGTTTAAAGTTTGTAAACTCGTGTCTCAAATCAAAGTATTCTTGTCACGTTGCTCTAGTGCCTGGGTGAGGCGGACAACGACCTCGTCAACAGTGGTGGAAGAAGAAGGTTGATGTTTTAGAGTACCTCCTCTTGCTGCTGTGTAGTTTGTAGCAAGTTGTCCTGCACCGTACACTCATCCCCTTTTTCTTCCCACCAACGACATCGACCCAACATTGTGTCCTTAGGATGTCGTCATCTTTGTTATTCGTGTTATCCAGTGTAGGAGTTGACCCATGTTCAGATCTAACATTAAAAGCAATGTTAGTGAATGATACAGTAACATAAGAAAAAATTACTAGTAGTAACAATGTTGTATGCTTACAGAAGTCTTTTGAGACCTTTCATCAACGAATTGACTAGTTCCCTTCCGAACATGAGTCTATGTAAAAACCTCATCAACATGGATCGCCCGTCTTAACACTTTTTCCTATAACAAAATTTGGAGGTAGAAGTGAATATAAAATAGAAAATACATAAGTTATATATGAAAAAGATAGAAAAGTAATCAAGGTTTACCATGTGAATGGCATGTTCATGAACCGTGATCAATCCACCGGTATGTAGGGTGCCACCCTTTTCAGAAGCTCTGTTCTTCTAGGCAGTAGCACACTTATTGCAAAACTCTACTGAATTCCAATGAGCGAGTAAAGTGTTCCATATGTGCTCGCCCAGCCAGTAAGGGCGCTCCCTTACATTGCGGGCATCTCTAAACATCTTTGACAGCTGATGAATGCTTTAGAGTGGAAATTTTGTATTTCATATTCATGTTCAGGTTTCCACTGCACTTTCATCTCTAAGAATAAACGATACAAACATTTATTAATTAACATACTAAAATAAGAATGACAATTAGTTTAATGGGTTGTTCACCTTAAAAGGTTGCCACAATGGTTGTTTGTCCTGTGCAGGCATAACTCTCCAACTAGGCCACAGACTCAGATATTGTTGCTTAATTGACCGTGTGATGGCTTGAGAAGCAACCTTGGATGGAACAAACCTGCATATAAACAAATAAAAGTCATTTCAAAGATGTACTACTTAAAACATCAAAATTAGTAAGAAAGGGATTTGGGTATTATTACCCTCGATCAAAAGGTTCAATCCATGGTCGATCATGGAGAGGCGGGTCAACACCATCACCAGCTAAATCTGCATCAACAGATGGTGTCGTAGTCTTAGAAGGCGGTACAAGAGATGAGGAAGGTATAGAAGTAGGGTCAGGGGAGGAGTGCGGGTAATAATCATAGGGGGTACAAGAGTGGTTGCTATAGGGGGAGGAGGAGGGTCTACTGCAGGGGGAGGAGGAGGATCTGCTATAGCTAAAAGAGGGGGGTCTGCTGCATCACCATCAGGGTCGTGCAATGCAGTTATACGTTCAACTTCTAAAATTTCTTGTGCCTGTGACATTTTCTCAAGTTGATAGGCAATATCTTCTTCAACCTCATTTGAGTCAATGCGACCTCTAGGCTTCGTTTATATTGCAAAAGCTCAACCACTTTTGTCACTACTGTAGAATGTGGATATAAGACATAATAAACATGTCTGACATTAGACTGTAGAATGTTAACATTACTTAAAAATAGTCTAATTAAAATTGGTAGAATGTTAGGATGTTAAGATTACTTAAAATTAGTCTACTTTAGGTCAATTGACAATTTCTCACCCTTTAAGTACACTTTTTTAGGTTCTAACTACTTAAACTTTGAGTTTTAGGTAATTATTTGTTTTTGACAAGTTTCCTAGCTTCATTTCACTACTTTAGACTTGTTAGAATGTTAACATTACTGAAAATTAGTCTACTTTAGATCAATTGTAAATTTCTCACCCTTCAAGTAAACTTTTTTAGCTTCTAAATACTCAAACTTTGAGTTTTAGGTAATTCTTTTCTTTTAACTAGTTTCCTAGCTTCATTTCACTACTTTAGACTTTTTAGGATGTTAACATTATTTAAAATTAGTCTACTTTAGGTCAATTGTCAATTTCTTACCTTTTAAGTACACTTTTTGGGATTCTAACTACTCAATCTTTAAGTTTTAGGTCATTATTAGCTTTTGACTTCCTAGCTTCCTTTTACTACTTTAGACTTGTTAGGATGTTAACATTACTTAAAATTAGTCTACTTTAGGCAATGGAAATTTCTCACCCATTAAGTACAGTTTTTTAGGTTCTAACTACTCAAACTTTTAGTTTTAGGTAATTCTTTTCTTTTGACAAGTTTCCTAGCTTCATTTCACTACTTTAGAGTTGTTAGGATGTTAACATTACTGAAAATTAGTCTACTTTAGGTCAATCATCAATTTCTCACCCTTTAAGTAAACTCTTTTAGGTTCTAAATACTCAAATTGAGTTTTAGGTAATTCTTTGTATTTTACTACTTTCCTAGCTTCATTTCACTACCTTAGACTTGTTAGGATGTTAACATTACTTAAAATCAGTCTACTTTTGCTCAATTGCCAATTTCTAACCTTTTAAGTACACTTTTTTGGGTTCTAACTACTCAAACTTTAAATTTTAGGTAATTCTTTGCTTTTGACTACTTTTCTAGCTTCATTTCACTACTTTAGACTTATAAGGATGTTAAGATTACTTAAAATTAGTCTACTTTAGGTCAATTGGCAATTTCTTACCCTTTAAGTACACTTTTTTAGGTTTTAACTACTCAAACTTTGATTTTTAGATAAGTCTTTGCTTTTGAAAAGTTTCCTAGCTTCATTTCACTACTTTAGACTTGTTAGGATGTTAACATTACTGAAAATTAGGCTACTTTAGGTCAATTGCGAATTCTCACCCTTTTAAGTAAACTTATTTAGGTTCTAAATACTCAAACTTTGAGTTTTAGGTAATTTTTTGCTTTTGACTACTTTTCTAGTTTCATTTCACTACTTTAGACTTGTTAGGATGTTAACATTACTTAAAATTAGTCTACTTTAGGTCAATTACCAATTTTGCACCTTTTAAGTACACTATTTTGGGTTTTAACAACTCAAACTTTGTGTTTTAGGTAATTATTTACTTTTGATTACTTTCCTAACTTGATTTCACTACTTTAGAGTTGTTTCTAGCAAACATTTCAAGTTTTGGAGAAAAGAATAAGCAAAGAGTGGCATTCTAGCCTCATCAAGAATAAAACAACACAAACAAGTGTTGCAGTACCACAATTCTGGTCTACAACCTTCAAACAACAAGGTTTATGGAGTAAAAGATCAAAGCCAGTGCATGAGAGCATTTAGACAAGTTTGAATGCACTGTTAGGCCTACCTAGGTGTATTAGAATAAGGATGAACAGACTGTATGTAGGAATACATGCCAAGAGGCATCTTTTAGAATCAACTATTCAGAAGTATCTTTATTTTCTCTCTTCTACTTATCCCAACCTGCTGTTATGCCATAGTCAACCAGGATAAAAATTGCTTTAGGTGCTGTTAAAGGGTAATCTAAACCTACAACTTCTTTTGTTTTGTTTTCAAACAACCAATTTGGAAACACTCCTTACAATGTACAAGTAGTGAAATCTAAGCTAGTCAAGTTTCTTTGATGTAGACGAAACCTGGAAGTCGAATAGAATAATTCTCAGTTGTTGAAGGCAAATTAAACACTTGAAATGGAGATTTAGGAATCCAAGTTTGTATACTAGGTTGTAAGTCTAAAATGAATTTGTTGCCTTCACCAGATATGAACTTAACTTTTGAATGATTGCCAAATGGTGTAAAAGAAATGGGAATTCATTGAAGGCATTACTAAACTAAAAAGGGTAATCTAAACCTACACATTCTATGATCTTACAAACATGGTAATATGTCTCATGCCTAATTCTGACTAATTAGAACCAATGGCAGAGACACTTGTACATGGTTTATCTTTTCAAGTTCATCATTCATAAATTAAAGTACCAAAACAAGCCTCTTACATATTTCACAATCAGTTTCAAACTATTTACAACAAAGTTTGTCAAACCTCAATGTATACAATATCATAAAACTTCAATCAATAGAACTTAACATTCAAACTAAACATTCACAACATTTTGAACAATATAAAATTCATGACACAAAATGAAAATAATAGGACATAGTACATACAATCATTCAATTTCAGTTTACGTCCTCATACCTCCGCCTTTGCTTTCCTTTCCTACTCACGTCTTCTCCGTAAATTCTCTTCCTCTCTTTCTAGCCACAATTCAAACTCGTCTAAAAGCTCACCCTAACATATCCAATGGAAGTTTATTTAGGTTTATTCATTATATTACCTACATAACCACCTAGTTCATTCACATACAAAGAAAATCATAATTATGATCCCCTTCATCAACAGATTGTTCATTCACAAAATAAATAACTTACCTCTACTGCAACGACAACCCTAGGTGTATTGGCACCTCCGATAGCCTCTCTCGCGAAGCCCTTCTCATGCACAGAAAGTCACTTTGTCACATAGCCTCTCTCTATTCACGTCGCGACACCACCCCCTGACGCGGCGACAACACCTCCTCACGCCATCAAATCACCGTCGTGAACAAACCCTAAGAATATCCTCCCTTACAACAATGGAAGGCGCCACATCAATTGCATGTGTCCATCAACCACACACACTTTTGGAGAATGGACAAAGAGGAGCTCGAGAGCGGTCAATGACGGAACCGCAATGGAGGAGTGGGAAAGAATGGCAATGGTGGTTTCGGATTGCGAACGAGAGAGTGTGAGGGAGAGAAAGACGAGAGAGCGCGAAGCTGCGAAATCAGAAATTGGGAGTGAAAGTGGGAGAGGGAAATCCTAATCTAATTTCATATAATCTATGCACATACCGATGGTCATATTCCCTCGGTAAAAAACCACTCATATGATCGTTAGTAAATCTGCCAGTAAATACCATTTACTAACGGACCATAGGCCGTCGATATTCGTGCTTTTCTTATAGTGAGACTTAATATAATTAGTTATATAACCATTAATTCAATCTAGTTCATATATTGATTGAATTAAATTTCATATAAATATTTGATCGAATATAGAACATAAATTCTTTTGTCAACCCAATTTATCCTTTTATTTTTTATGGTATATGTGTTAGAAAATGACACTCATTTACATATTTCTAATCATGATTATGGTATTTTACACACTGTGTGTCAATAAGACAATTATAATTTATAGACTTACATATTGGTTTTTTTCCTACAAAGTTATAAACTCTACTATTAAACACCATTTATTTTCTATTATTGTCTAATAACCACTACATTAATCTACTTACCTTTGAATTATAAAAATCCTAAACAAATAAACAACTCATTTAATCTTATTACATTTAAGTTTAACTTAACAAAACTTTCCCTTAAACTTAAATGTTTATTATGTCTTTCATCCAAACTTTTCCAAATGTATTAACCTACACCAAGCTTGCTCCTTTCATGCTTACTCCTTTCATTAAGAGTTACAATTGGGTTCATCCGTTTCACCTTGGTCGACTTATCCAATGCTCTGACCGACTTGTTCTTCATCTTGGTCATCTTGACCTTTGCACTCATTATCTCAAAATAATAACTACTAGAATAATCAACCAAAAATTGCCAATCAGAAGAATCATTAACATCATTAACAACATCCTTCAAGGCCTCGTCCTTTGTTTCAAACTTTAAGTAATACTCATGAAGCTTGTTGCGCATATTCTTATATAAATGACCTACTTCATGCAGAATAGCCTTTCGTACCATATCTGTATGTGGAAGTCTCCAATTGTTCAACATATTTTCCACTTTTGTGTTAAATAAACTTAAATTAAAAAAAAGGTTAAAATTGTAATTTTAGTTTGGTTTATTGATTTTGTTAGTTTCAGTCAGGGAGATATTTTTTTTAGGCGTTGATAGATTCCAAGTGCGCTTTTCAGTTGTTTCATTTTTATATTTTTGTAGGTAACAGTACAACCACAATTGACTATTTTTATTTTGTTTCTTTATTGAGTTTGTACGGCTATGTTAACAGCCTTCTTCAATTAATGAAAGGCAGCGCAATATACTTCAGAGAAAATATTTTCGTGCGTGAGGTTATTTTTAACAAAGTCAGAGCTTTATCCTCAAAGTACCGAGAGAGAGGAGATAGTTAAATACTGAGGAAAATAGTGAGTGCTTGAGTTTTTGGTGAGAGAGATGACAAAGGTTACCAATGGTATGAGTGTGCCATAATTGATGAGAAAAATCAATTATGATAATTGGTGTCTACAAATGAAGGCATTATTGAGATCCTAAGACATTTAAGATATCACTAGTAAAAAATGCATTTTAAACTCGCACAATAAGCTTCGGTTTAGGCGAAATCGAAGCCTATCAAAACGCGGTGGCATTTTTGTAGTTTAGTCGAACTTATACGCCTCGGTTCAAAGGGAATCGAAGCATATAAGTTTTATTACCTCGGTTAAAGCATACAACCGATGCCTAACAACCTGCAATTCCACCTACCCCTCTGCACAACAGACTTTCCAGCTTTTCGAGCCTGACCTACTGCTTCGTTTCACCCAGAACCGATGTGAAAACGTGTTTATGCCTCGGTTTAACTGGTAACCGAGGTAGTATCGCTTCCAGGGGGTTAACAAATTTAACCTTTAGTTTTCTTCTTCCTCGCCCATTTCGCGCAGAACCTTTCCTCTCCCTAATTCTACCCCTCAATCGCATTCTTTGTCCAACATCCAATCTAAGGAAAGTTTGGATATTCTTTTTGGTGTCAGTCAAGCACGATCAAGCGGAGGTTCATTTCGAAGAAGAAGAAATGTAAGTACCTATTTTTCTGGCCAACTCTGCGTCTCTCTCCTCACCTTCCTCCGCCTTCGACCACAAGCCGTAGCTCCTCGCTCCCACGCCCTTCATCCTCGGCAAGCACATACGCACCGACGATAACACTTCCAAGGACAATGTTGTTTCCGTGGGCCTCTCTACCCCGATCGGACTGTGGGCTCTCCCTGCTCGCCCCAATTTCGGACAAATTTGGAGCTTCGTCGTCGCTCCATAAATGGTCGTACAGCCCGTCGTCGTGTCGGTGTCGCAACAACAGGCGTCGCTCTTTGCTCATCATCGACGTCAGCAGCAGTAGGCCATTGGAGAAGCGTCGGCGGCTAGGGTGGGGAATCACCTTCCGGGACATCTGAATGTGTTGGCTTCGTTGTCCGGCGGACCTGGGAATTCTTAGGGTTAGGTTTTTTTTTCTTAGTTTTGAGTGGAGAAGTCCATCCTTTAAGAAATTATTCAATTAGGGTTTTATTTTAGTTCCTACTTATGGTTTGGAAAATTAATTAGGTTCTAAGAAAGTTGGATATTGTTTTAGATTTTGGGGCTTTTGTTGGAGGAGAATGTATTGAAGTGATAACATATTGTGTGGAATTGTGATGCTGAATACAGGTTTTTGCTCTGCTTTTAAGGCCCAACAAGGATCACAAAATCAAAATCTACTGGAACTTCTACCACTACACCATCGGATACACCACCATAATCATCAGTATCATCAACATATTTAAAGGGTTTGAGGCATTGGAGGTTTCCGCAGGGGATCCCTACAATGACTGGAAGCATGCTTACATTGGCATTATTGCAGCTTTGGGTGGTATCGTTGTAGCTTTGGGTGGTATCGCTGTGCTTTTGGAAAACACTCTAATGCCTTGGTTCAAGTCTTAACCGAGGAAGTAGAGTCCGAGATACTGCCTCGGTTCACAATCGAGGCAAAAAGGGGTAGACTTTTTATCTCACTTGTATATGCCTCGATTCAGGAATCGCTGCCTATTGGCAAAAATAATTGTTGTCATTTCCCTTGACTGCACTAGTGTATGGTCGAAGACTGGTACATTAAACCTAATGAGGACGAACATTAGACAGTGGCATAGATGACAACGTTGAAGAAAACACGTACAAGAGATGAGTCGATATTGTATTTTCTCTACAATGTAGTAGATGAGTCGAGATTCAAAAAAATAGTGAATGCAGCCTTAGCAAAGGAAGCCTGGGAGATATTGAAGTTTGCATATAAAGGTGAAAATCGCATTTGACAAGTCCGAACAAGCTCTTAGTGGAGAGTTTGAATAGTTGAAGATGAGGCCTAAAGAGCACATAACTGAGTACATTACTCGGTTGGAGAATGTGACCAACCAACTTAGTATGAATGGAGAACAAATGTCACCTAGTCGGGTTGTGGGAAAAATTTTGAGATCCCGTACAAAAGATTTTGAAAGTATCATGTGCGTCATAAAAGAATCGAAGGATTTATTGGTTCTCACAGTAGATGAACTTGCTGGGTCATTAGAAGCCCATGAACAAAGGAGAAGGAGTTGGGATGAACAAGTTGAACCTCTCAATCAAGCACTATAGGCACAATTTGACTCAAATGAAACTCAGAATACTTAGAGTCAAGGTTCTGGAGGTAGAGGACAAGGAAGCCGAGGACGAGGTAGACCTGGAGGAGGACGAGGTGGACCTGGTCGAGGTAATTTTGAGAATCATAGTGAAGAGCAACCGATCAGCTGAATTGGCGTAACCGAGGACAAGTGAAAGGCCGGAGAGATTAGTGTTTTAAGTGTGACAAGTATGACCACTATGTAAACAAATGTAGATCAAGGAAATGTTACAATTGTGGTAAGTCTGGTCACAATGCTAAATTTTGTCGGGCAAGAAGAAAAAGATGAAGAAGTCTCCAATTGTTCATGAAGCTTGCTGCGCCAATTCTTATATAAACGACCTGCTTCATGCAGAATAGCCTTTTGTACCATATCTGTATGTGGAAGTCTCCAATTGTTCAACATATTTTGCAGTTTATTGTGTTAAATAAACTTAAATTAAAAAAAAGGTTAAAATGTAATTTTGGTTTGGTTTATTGATTTTGTTAGTTTCAACCAATGAGATATTTTTTTTTTGGCGTTGATAGATTCCAAGTGCGCGTTTTCAATTGTTTCGTTTTTATATTTTTGTAGCGTAACAGTACAACCACGTTGTTTTTTATTGAGTCTGTACGGTTATTTTAATAGCCAAGGCAGCGCAATATATTTCAGAGAAAATATTTTAGTGCGTGAGGTTATTTTTAACATATTGTATCCCTAACACTTTGTGGATTCCACTGGTGCACATTAAGACGTGTATTTTGACGAACAATAAGAGAGAAATCGGTAATGTGGCCTGGACCTATTTCCACAAGCTTTGTAGGATAAATGAAAACATTTAACTTTCCATCTGCACTTTGACCAAAATAATTAAGAACTTCGGCTATTTGATCAGAAAGAATTGGACTGTTTGAATCAATGACAGCAACTCCCAACTCATGCTCCAATTCAGAGAGAAGATCAACATCTAAACTAGGAACCCACCCATGATTCCTGCAAGTTGCCACAAAACTCCTCAACATAACACCATTCGGCTCCATAGGCATGCCCTTGATAATATGATATACCTCTAGAATCAAGCCAGATCTTCCTAGCAAGTCATAGTGTTCAACACTTGGTTTTATGCCATACATTCTCACCATTCAATCAAAATACCTTCTTCCTTCGCAAAGGAGTCCAGCGTGGCTGTAGGCCGAGAGAATCACAACAAAAGCCAAACTATCTGGTTGCAGCCCCATATCCTCCATATAGTTAAACAAAGAGATAACATCTTTATGTTTCCCATGATCAGCAAGAACATGTCAAACAAAGTTGTTTCCAATGCAACATCCATTTCCATGTGACTCATTACAACGTATAGGAATAAATGGACTCACCAGCACGGACATAAAGGATTTAGTACAACCAGAAAGCAAGCTAACCAATTTATCAGTAGTCTCTTTCATCTCCGCCTAGAGCTTCAACTTACTATTCTCCAATAACATCGTGCTCTCGCTTTCATCAAGTGATTCTCCCTTATCTCTGCTTCAATTACCTCCTTCAATGTTTCAATAGCCGCACGTAATTCTCGAGAGGTCTTTAGTGCCAAATCTCGCTCTGTTTTCAACTCCGAAACGTCTATCTGTTTCTGCAACAACAACTTTTCTGCTTCTTCTCGATGCTTCTTCTCGTTCTGGAACCAAAAAACGAGAGGCTTTTCAGTTCACGACTTAGACCTTCAACCTCGCGGTCCTTCTCTCCAAGGAGTATGTCGAAGTAAAGGTTCATCTCCTTGACTCGGTTGTCCACGAAAACTGAAGTACTCAGTCTCCAATCTGGGCTCTCCACTAAGTTGTCATGATACCTCCACGGGTTGTCTTCACTATCTACCGAGCTACCTAGTTTCCAATCCTCCATGCTCTACAATTTCTCCATCGAGTTATGCGAGATCTTTAGGTACCTTTTCGGGCTCTCCGACAACTCATCCAAGCTCTCCTCTGAGCTATGTAGACGTCAATCTGGGCTCATACTTGACAATTCGTCATCTGGGCTTCTTACCATCATCAAAATTCCAATTTCGTCATCGGCTTCCTTAGTAAGGAGATTTGTCTCCTCCTTTCTCTCATTCCGACAATATTTTTATATGTGAACACTCATTTTGCGGACTCTTTGTAGCCATTGGCTATAACATTCCCAACGTCTTGGGATCCAAGAGCTCTCATCTACACACTCAAATTGTCAAAATTAAGTTTCTTTATGAGACAGAAATATGCTGTACCATCTCTTTCTCACTCGCACATTCAGATTCTCTCAACTCTGATATCAATTTCTTAGAAAATGACACTCATATAGATATTTATGAACATGCTTGTAGTGTTTGCTATACTCTGTGTCAATAAAACATTTACAATTTATAAACTTACATATTGGTTTTTCTCCTACAAAATTATAAACTCTAGCATTAAGACACTATTTATTTTCTATTATTGTCTAATAACCACCATATTAATATAGTGACCCTTGCACTCTAAAAATGACAAAACTTCTAAATAAATAAACAACTCCTTTAATCTTATTACATTTAAGTTTAACCTAACAATATGACACTAGTTCTCATACTATACTACAAAAACATAACCACCTAAGATCATCATCCTCACCAACGAACTAATCTTAGATATAAAAGTGACTAAGAGACTTACAACTCCAATACACGCAACAAACATAAAACAATCAATTTTAATTCTAAGGCTCAAAAAGCCTATTAGTTAAAACCTTTCATATCTCTTTCTCAAATTGATTGATTAATTGTTGGAATACCCTCAGATACTTGCTTGTCATGTGATCAAATAGCATCCCTCTTGAAAGTCTGAGTTTTCCATACAGCTCTCTACCGGTTTCATACAACAACACACGTTTGGCATCAACATCATCATAGTGGATTGGTGTAGAATTTTTGGAAGAAAGTACAGGAACAATATGCAAGATTCTTCCTGATGGATAAAGATGTTGTCTAATAGGCTTGTCCGATGTTGCAACTGGACTATCTGCAGTTTCTTCACTATGAACAATGATGACAATGCTCTAGCTAGGACAAGCCAAATCTAGAAGCAATTCAAGTTATAAGTTCATGGATGAAGATTGCGGAATTTGATGGTGGTGAAAGGTGTTGATAACTCATGGTTTTAGTGAGTTGTATGGTGAGGGAAGATGTGTTTAAGGGTTCTCTAAGAGAGGTTAGGCCAAGTCTTGGAGGAAGGTGGCTAGAGGAGGCCAATTGGGTTGCTCTAGCCTAGGGTGTGACATTAAAAGAGTAGTATGACACAAAAATGGCAGCATAACTTTACTCTAAATCAAAGGTGATTACATGATAGAGAGCACCTCTATTTATAGGCTAAGGTGTCTCAAAAATGGGTGGAAACTTTAACTTAAAAGAGCCACCTTGGTTGGCTAGGAGAGCAAGAAGAAATTCTCTCCAATAAGAGAGAAACAAGTTGCAAAAATCCTCTTAAATGAGAGAGTGACATGTGGTCACTACCTATAGAAAAACTCTCCATTCCTAGAGTGACACATGGCCACTAACTAGGAGGAAAACTCTCCAATGGGAAGTCTCCACATCTCTAGGACGAAATCTTGCTCCCTTGTCCTCCAAGCTTAGCCAAAATGTTGACCCCTTAGTCAACACACCCATTTTGGACATCCAAGCATAGTCAACTTTTGGCCTTGGCCCTTTGTTGACTTGTTTGGTCAAAATCTTATTCTACTCGGCCTAAATACAAGGACCAATTGAAATCCTACACTACTAGGCTCATAATACAAAGCCCAAATAAAGTCTAGACTACTTAGCCCAAAATACAAAGCCCAAATAAAATCTAGACTACTTGGCCCAAAATACAAGGTCCAAAATTATTTTTACTCTAATAAATCTTCATGATGACTTAAGATGGTCAAAGAGAAAGAGTCTAGGCTCATCTTCCATAAATGCCTCCAACACTTCATGAATGTGCTAGGTCACTATGAACAACCTCATCATTATTCATCTCTCCTTTTGTGATGACTTTTTCTATGGCTGCTTCTTTTTACTTGCCACCATTGATTTCAAGATTATCCTCGTGTGTGTCTAGCTTAAGCTCCTTATAATATTCATTCAATTCATCGTTAAGTTGAACGGCAGTACGAAAGGCTAATGATTATGGTTAGATGGAATTGCTTCCGCTAGAGGGGGGAGTATACCAATGTGGAAGAGACTCGCCCTTGAGGGGGAGATTGTTGGGAATCCAAGTGTAAGTCCAAGTCTCACATTGGATAGAAATGAGAAAGTAGAGTACTATATAAAGATGAAAGACACATTAACCCATTGCCTTAATGTTTTTTGTAGAGGGTGGTGTCAATCCCTTAAATGGTTGGACTCTCATTGGTGTTTGCATCTCTCTAGTGAATCTCCTCCTCAATAGACCAAATTTCAGTGCTTTAGTTATTGTTTTCGATTATATAATTTGTAGATATTTTAGACTTCACAATCCATAATGTAAATTTATATTTCAAATTATACAATTCATAATATAAATTTAAAGAAAATTCAAAATCAAAATTACATTCTAAAATATATAATTCATAATGTAATTTTTTTTTTACTGTGATGCAAAGACAATCCAAAATGCAAATTAAACTATAATTGTATAATCCGTAATGCAAATTTGGAAAACATTCAAGAATGTAAATTATGTTTTGAATTGTACACTCCGTAATGAAAATTTACATTTTAAATTATACAATTCTATGCAAAATTAGAAGACTATCAAGAATATAAATTACACTCTGGGTTTTATAATTTGTAATGCAAATTTACATTTCAAATTATATAATTTATAATGAAAATGTACAAGACAATTCATAATGCAAAATACATTTCGAAACATACAATAGGTGATTTTTAATAAGGAGCAACTAAATCATTTCACTAATACTATGAAGGTACAAGAAGAAAACATGGGGTGCAAGAACAAATCCCATATTAGAAAACTCCTTCATTAATAGAAGTATAGAGATCCATTCCAAAAAAAATGCTAAGTTATTGATAAAAAAGAATTGTTGATAATTATTTCTCAAACATTATCCGATAAATCAATAAATTTTGTTTGTCAGTAAAACATTAAAATTTAATTTATGATAATGTAATTTATTAAAATTTGACATTTTACTTGTCTATTCTTAATTTAGAAATATAAATGATAGAATAAAATATTATATTACTTTTCTAAAAGTTCTTAAAAGAAAAATAATATTAATTTATGTTATCCAGACTTTATCAAGGTATATTGCTAGAGGTCTATTTGATTAATAGACTTAATCTGATTAGTTATATAACCATTAATCCGATCTAGTTCATATATTAATTGAATTAAATTTCTTATAAACATTTGAGCGAATATAGAACATAAATTCTTCTGTCAGACCCAATTTATCCCTTTATTCTTGGAGGGTATATATGATACTGGTTCTCATACTGCAAAAACTTAACCACATAAGATCATCATCCTCACCAACGAGCTAATCTTACATATAAAAGTGACAGGCTAAGAGACTTATTACAACTCCAATACACGCAACAAACATAAAAGGACGAATTTTAGTTCTAAGGCTCAAGAAGTCTATTAGCTAAAACCTTTCACATCTCTTTCTCAAATTGATTGATTAGTTGTTGGAACACCTTCAGATACTTGCTTGTCATGTGATCAAATAGCATCCCTCTTGAAAGTCGGAGTTTTCCATACAGCTCTCTACCAGTTTCATACAACAACACACGTTTGGCATCAGCATCATCATAGTGGATTGGTTTAGAATTTTCAGAAGAAAGTACAGGAACAATATGCAATATTCTTCCCGGTGGATAAAGATGATGTCTAACAGGCTTCTCTGATGTTGCAACTGCACTATCTGCAGTTTCTTCACTATGAACAACCTTGTCATTTTTCAACTCTCCTTCTGTGATGCCTTTTTCAATGGCTTCTTCTTTTCCCTTGCCACCATTGATTTCAGGATTATCCTCCTGTGTGTCTAGCTTAAGCTCCTTGTAGTATTCATTCAATTCATCGTTAGCAAGGTTGTGAGTAGCAGCTATGATTTCCTTCTCTTCTTCATCCATGTCATCGTTATCAGATCCTTCACCGGAGGATATGGATCCGTCGTCCTCATCACTAGTAAACTCCGAGATTATGAACTCTTCTGTCCCTTCATAACTTGTATTTGATGATCGAGCGGCTTCAGCCAAGTTTTCTGATTTAGAACCTGTCAATGCCGCAGCATTCTCACGTTTGGACCAGCCTATCAGTGACCGAGTTCTTTGTTTACTCTTCATCACAGCCTTTAGGTATATAAAGGAAAATCTCAATGTAATTAGGATGACTATTAATTATATGAGAAATTCGTATGGAAAAGATCAATGGGTCAAATATGATTCCTCTTATACAAAAAAGTAATTAAGATGTTGTGATGTGAAGCCTCATGTAACTGCATAATGACCACAGCCACAGTGTAAAACTGCTGTTAAACTTAAACAGGGGAGGTTGAAGGTACCTCGGTGCCGCGGGATACTGCATGATCTGCAATGGCTTTTGCATTAGATGCAAAAGGTATGCGAGATCCAATTGCGCTGCAAGCAGATTTTATGAATATTTTACGCTTATTCAGACCCTGTAAATCATGCGATCACTATTAATTATGCGGTGACCAAATAGAAGCCAAGTTCAACAAAGAACTACCTATTTTCTGACAGAAACTTTATCCCAAATTAAGCCATTATCATAAACCTACACAAGAACGTATTTGCCAAAACCATGAAATGTTAAAGAACTAATTCAAGAACCTCGTGAATGAAATCATGAACTGAAGCAGCTGACAATGTAGGCACCATGTCATAACCATTTATAATGGACGTGATAAAGGGCTTCCCGAATTCCGCCATTTCCATTGACATACAAGCAGCTGCATAAAAAATTATAACTACTTCTTTAGTATCTTTAAAACCCATATTTTTCTTCATGTGGTTAAACTAAAGATGATGAGATGATTCAGATATCAAAACCCTGATGAAAATTAATTAATTACTTAATCAAGATCAAATTAAAACTTTAGATGAGAACTAAAGAAGAAGAAGTTATATAAGCACATGCCTGGGCCAAAGGTGACACAAGTACATGAAGAGAACTGCTTTATTTCTCGAAGCATAAATGTCAACAGTGCAGCAGTCCCACCACCAAGTGAGTGTCCAAGTATCTATTAAACAAAGATTATTATAAGGATCCTGATATTTTAATAACAAATTTTAATAATTTTTTTACAATGGATCACATGTCATTGCTTTATTGGTCTGTTTGAATTTGTTTTCGGAAAAATATTTGAAACCAACCCATCATAAACCACCACCTCAGTGTTGTCAAAAAATTATTAAAAAAGAGTTTTTAAAAAAACATTTCCTTATTATAATTATGGTAATAGACAAATAAAAAATATTTCTTGACCTGCACGACTAAATAAAAACCATATATAATTTCAGTTTATTTATGAAAATAAATTGAAGTAATGTGAAAAGTAAAACACGATACCTTGATTTACAAAGGGTATTGGAGGAACTATGATGGGTGAACATTACAATATTAATTTTCTTCCAGAAAACATAAGAGGCTAATACTATACCTTGACTTGGAAATCAGGGTATTGACAAAGTTCGTCAAGAAGTTTAGGAGTGCAGTGTTTTTTGATCCAACGAGCTGCAGCAACCATGCCTCGGTGCCCATGTCCTGAAATCACGTTGTTCCTTTTCAGCTCACCATCACTGTAAACGAAATGATTGAAGGAAACGGGAGCACCGATTGCATCCGTCAGAGTGTCTTTTATGCTTCGAGTTCCACGAATGAACACAAACAAACATTTTGATTCTTTATCACGTATCACTGAGAAAGCAGGCTTCAGAATCTGCCAAAGAAAAGCTGTTAGGTAAACTGGCATTTGGTACTAAAAATAAAATAAACATTTTTTAAAATGGAAAGAGTAGAGAACTAAGGTAGAAAATTTTAAAAAGTATATACCCGAGCTCTTCTCTTCCTTAGGAGAACATCTCCCTTAATGAATCCAGCAGCAAACAGAAAGGCACGAAAGCGTTTTTTGCTGAAAAGCATGGTGCGTGTCAAGCATTTTTTGATCTCATACAACTCCTTTAATATTTCGGGGTCTTTCAGTTCTACACAATCGTCTCTTTCTTTACATTCTATTGCAACTGTTTTCTTACCCTGTAAGAACCCAGAAAGGACATTAACTTATGAAGAATAGGTGAAAGAAGGGAATGTTGGAGATGGATGTACCTTTTCCATTATACCATAGAAGATGGCTCTAGGTAAGTCCAAGAGGTTCCATTTGCCGAGTGTCTCTGCATAACCGAACCTAATGGCTTCTGCTAAGGTGAAGACCATGTCCATGGATGTTTTGGGCGCCTCAGCTGGCCTTTTTTCAAGCTTCCCCGCAGCCTTCTTAACCACTCTGGACAGTATCATTTTTTTCCACTGGAATGCAAACGAGAAGAAATTCGGGAAAATGGAACTAGAGAAATAACTAAGAACAAAGATTGCAGTGGCTTGTGGTCTAATGTAGGAGAGAGTGTGAGCTTATATAGGACATGAGAAGCTTGTCTTTTGTAAATAGTTGAGAGGAGTTGTAACAAGGTATATTTTGCTATATTCTTCTTCGTATTCTCTCTTTCCTTTTAAACTTCAAACTTATTAAATCATCCATGAATGAAGTTTGATAAGTAGATGAGTAATAAAGTCTGCATATTCTTAGTGTTTTATTGTCTCTGTGGTTCTATCCTTCCCTTACACCTTTTTACAATGTTATCCTTCTTTTCATCTTACCTCGTATTCGAGTAATTAATCTTATATTTCCCTTATCTTCAAAACAACCAAAATGTTATACAACTGATAAAATTAGTTTTTACAATACTAATTATAAAAATTAATATGATTTCAATTAATTTGACAATTAAATTAATACTGTTTATAAAATCAAACTCTGCAAGTACAAATACTTAATTACGAGTCGAATTAATTAAACACGATCACGTGACGCGCGTGCCGTGGATTTAGGCGGAAGTAAAGATAAATGAAAGGTTTACCATAATATAGACTTTGAAAACAGTATTCTTTCACATCTTAACATGTGAAAAGGTTGTTTTTAAATAACCTTTGTTATGTTTGGTAGTAGGTATGAGATTATTCGTTATCATGTGCTAATCCTTCATCATTTCTCCTACATATCTTTTCCTTTATCATCTGTAAGGTTGTTTTGTTAATTCAATAAAATAAGTAACGTAGTTGACGTTTACCAGGTAAAAAGGAAAGTCTAGTCAACTTATAATAATACTGCATTCCTTTCACGTTGCAATTATCAAGATTAGTTCCCGCCACAAACAGATAAATAAATGTTATTCTTTTAAACTTTGAGATATATTTGTATGTATAAAAATGGCAAGCAGTTTCCTCAACAAGAAACAGGTTTATATGTAAATAATTCGAGACAGAACAAGTTTGATGATGATTTTGCTGTTTCAGTATTGTCTGTGAGGTTTATCGTCAGTGTATTTTTTTGGACATGGTAGGTTTTTTCCCAACCTGTTTCAATCAATCTGATTGAATCAGTCCTTGAATGAGATTACTAGTACCATGAATACTAGTTTATGAACAGTGTCAGAAAATTCAGTAATTCTTTATTTATTTGGAAACCGTAATTAAATAAGTTTATGCTCAATTCTTATCCTAAGGGTATTGGAAAGTGAGAATGGAAGATATATAAAATCAACTATGGTGGAATATGTAATTAAGTTGCTGTGTAGATTTTCTTAAAGTTAAATCGAGGATTATCTCTTCTTTCAATACAAAAAGAAAAATAAATTTTAAGTGAATTTAAAGATAAATCTTTTTTTTTAAAAAAAAAAGGATATCATAGATAATTATTTCTTTTTTAATATAAAAACTTAAAAGGAGTCTTTATAATTTAAAGGATACACAAATCAGAATTTGGAATATAATTATAAAATAAATTTTAAGTATTTAGAGCATATGTAATTTATTTTACTTTTGTAAGTTTATTAGGCAAATAGTTTTTGTTTTTAATTTTCAAATTATTTTAGATTCAATATTTTTTTTTTATTTCTTTGGTTGTTTAAACATTTATGTTTATATAGAGACACCAAATGCATTTGTAAACACTTTAAATCATCTATACATGGAAATTAGTTTTTTATTGAAAGGAAACTTTTAGACTTCTTGGATTGAAGTCTAATTTTTATCAAAGATAAATTTTGTTGTGGTAAATTTTTTTAAATTATCAATTTATTAGATTGTAGCATTTTTCAGTGTTTTAATTTAGTTTTCTTTTCTTATTTACTTTTTGAGAATTCAACTTAAAAAACGACTGTAATGTTTTTTTTAATGGAATTGTATCATCTCGTACCAGAATGTATAATTTGATATGGAAGTTGTATCAAAGTTTGTATGATCTTACAGTGAATGGCTAGGGAGGAATTAACCAGGTTATTACCAGGCACATAAAGAATTTGTTTTCTATTTGTCTTTGGATCTGTGAATAAGTTTTTTATTACTGATAACAAAAAATTATAAAACAACAAAAAGTAAGGTGGTTGGCATATTTTAATCTTGGAAACTTTTAAAATCTAACACCAGATTTGAACTGGTTTTCACTCGGATTGACTTCTTCGCGAAAATTAAGAATGAGAAATATAATATGATTAGTACATAAATGACATAAAAGAAATAGCACATGAAGGAATACGTAAGATGAATGACATAAGCAAAAGAAAAAACTTGCTCTGACATGATGAATTGTAATTAAAATTTTCCTTTGATAATCCGTCAATTCAATTATAATGTTGGACAACTTTTTGTATCAACCCGGTCGTTAAATTGGAGTTATTTATGATAGTGTAGGCCAATAAAATAGTTTATTTTGAATCATCATTCAGAGAATTAAGTACATTATTGTCCTTAATTATTTTTATTTATGCTAAGGCACATTGGTATCGGAAAAGGAAAAAATTATTTAACACCGTTTGACGGATATAATGGTTTTAACAAAAATTAATTTTTGTATTTATAAAGAGAATCAGAGAATAAAAGTTAATATGAAATGGGTATAAAAAAAATCTGATGTCAAAACGCCATTATTCATGAAAAATCGTTTGTCTACTTTTTTTTTTGCAGCATCTTAACTCTGAGTTATTGACAAACACTTTAACCTTTTATTATAGCCACACTATCGCATTCGAAAGTGATATATCTATTGAAAATTTGATTTGATTTAATTCAAACTATATTAAAAGGTAAGTTTAATTCATCTTTTTTCTCTAATATGATGACCTTTTTTAAATTTTCTCTGATATTTTAAATTCTACTAATCTGGTTAATGAAATTAATATAATTATTTTTATCTAATCGACTCTAATGGTGATGATGTTATAATGACATGGAACATAACACGGAATCAAACCTTATCCGTAAAGTTTGAGTTTTATTAGAAATGTTACACGAGTATATATATATATATATATATATATATATATATATATATATATATATATATATATATATATATATTTACCTTTTTAGAAAAGTAAGATCAAGTCGAGAAATTTCAAAATAGTGGGATAAAATTGAAAGAATCATAATAGAGAAAAAAAAAACTATTAAACCTTAAAAAGTATATATTTTTTCGACTATTTACAAATTATAATCAATCTAAATTAAATTTTGTATTTTCAAACTAATGGTGTGATCTAAAGATTAACTTTAAAATAGGTTAAGCAATAAATGAACTTTTAAAAGTATTATTTTTAAATTGATTATTGCTATTAAACCTATTTAGTCAACTTTATTTTAAATAGTTTATTTATTTGTTTCCATTTTATAATATGAAAATCAAAGTCTTACAATAGTAGACAACAGGTACCTTTCATATGTAATAATGTAATCTTTCAAATTAATTAAACTAATGAAGTATCGATTAATTAAATAAACAACATTCTAATGTAATAAATTTACTTAAAAAATTAATGTTGTGTGTATCCAGAAAATTTCTGAACGTTAGAAATATTGATTTGGGATTGTTAAAAGTCTACAATTACATTAATATAAATAAATATTAAATTATGATCTAAATTTATTTACAATATTTATATAAATTATATTATGTGTAATTTATATAAGTTATAACTTATATAATTTTGGGATTGTAAAAATATTACGTGTAATTTATACAAGTTATTATAGTAAACAGTAACTTATGATTTCGAGCCAAAATATAACCATGAAAAAAAGAGTAATGATATATATATGAAGTTGTTTTATATTCATAATAATACATTATCATATCCAACAAATGTGAAAAATAGATAAAAACTTAGGAATCAATTGTAGTTGTCATTTTTTTTTTATGATTGTCTTCTTCTGTAAGAGAACTAATAATATTAAACAATTTTTTAATAAATAATCAATAACTATCAGTTTTAGACAAAATATTAAACTCTACACTTGGTAATCACCATTAATTTATTAGTCACGCACGTGTCGTCAATGTTTGGTGGAAGTAGAGTTAAACCAAAGGTTTTTAAATTAACAACTTGTATTTCTCTTCCTTTTTAATTATTCCTCTTAACGTGTGAAAGGAAGAATTTTAAATTGACCTATGTTAGGTAGGGAATCAGATTATTGGTGTTTATCTGCTAATCCTGCATTATTTCTCGTAAATTTTTCCTTTCATGCTAAGTTTTTTTTTTAATTGAATAAAACAAGTAACATCGTTGACGTTTACATGGGAAAACACAGTCTCGTGAACTTTAATAAATTATAATAATACATTATCTTCTTATTGAAATTACCAAGATTCATTCCCGCCAGAAGATGTTTGACATAAAAGTGAGATATTAAACGATACTCTTATAATTTGACTAGCATTTCAATATTTGTAAATATAATAAATAACAAATAGTTATATGTAATATTATTTATGAGGTCACATTTATATTATAATAATAAATTGATTTTCATTATATCATCACTTCTCTTTCTCCAATAGCGTGTATTGACATTCTTTATACTTTTGCTTTATATTGGCATTATGTTTTTCATTTGATTAGGGTTTAGTAACAGATGAAAGCTCAATTTTTTTGTGGAAAATGATATTTTCAACAATAACTTTTCACAACATTTTGACATGGAATACGTGTCAAAATTTTAGTGGTGCACGTGAAAAATATTTTTTTAATATCAGAATGACGTGGCAATGAAAATTGAGGGCACATTTCAAAATGGAAAATGATACTTGAACAATCATTTTTGACAACATTTAGACACGTGCACACGTGTCAAAATCTGAGTGGTCCATTTTCATTTAATTTTTCCAACTAGACCACTCAGATTTTGACACGTGTGCGCGTGTCTAAATGTTGTCAAAAATGGTTGTTCAAGAAGCATTTTCCTTTCAAAATTTAGCTTCATTTCAAAATTTTCAAATTTCCAATCCGAGGAGCATTTCAGAAAGAGAAGGTCGAGCACGAGAACTAGAGAGAGAAACTCGTCTTTGTTGCATCCAACCACCACTGCCGTCGAAGTGTCGTCGTACCTAGATGGTGTTGTCTTCCCTCCACCCAGCCACCCATTGTTGCCGCAGTGCCGCCCTAGTGCCAGCATTCGAAGGCAAAACCTAGACGGTTCGTCTTCCGTCCTCCTAGCCACCCTACTGCCGTAGTGCCACTGTAGTGCCGACGTTCGAAGGCAAAACCTAAATAGTATGGTCTTCCCTCCTCCCAACCACCCAGTGTCGCTGGAGTGCCGCCGCAGTGCCGTCGGAGTACCTTTATAAAAGGTTTTTTCTTCCTTTTAACTATGACTTGCGTCCTTAATGAATCGTACCTTTGTTGTTTTTGTTTTAATGTTTAATAGCAATTATCGGTCCCGGCAGTTGCTGTAAGATAGATTTCTAGAGATTTTGAAATTGATTTTTGTCTTTCGAACGACTAGGTGTTAATTTTTCTGCACCTGCCAAGTGTTTGAAGGGATGCATGAATGAACTTGAGAGTTGATTTTTTTTCAATAGTCTCGATGACTGACTGCATATCTTTTTTCAATACTATTTTATAGATCCTTATTAGTGAACTTGGTAGGTAGAGGCTACCTATATTTTTGAATTGTATGAGAGCTAAATTGCTTTTGATTTTTGTATCGTGTTGTTATGTGATTGTAATGATGCCTATGGATTCTGGAAATTTTGATACATATACTCTTTTATGTTATATGAAAAAGAAACGTAAAATGGGGTTTTAATTTGGGATTGATTATTTATGATGTATAGACTAATCTGTCTAATTTTATAATGGATTGTTAAATATGAACATATTGATTGATCAATCTTTTCTGCAATCCTTCTTGTGATATATGCAAAATAAAAGTATATGAGTGTATGAATATTAAATGTTGATACATGAATGATATATATACACTTAGGTAATGAAGATAAACTTACTTTTTATTCTATTTTAGACTAAAATAAGAGAAAGAAAGTTTTAGTGAACTGTTTGCTGTTTTATAATGTTTCTGCTAAAAACAGAAAAGTAAAATGTCGTTGTTAAATTTTATTTTGCCAGAAAATTTCTACTGTCTTTATTCTGTTTTGCTGGAAATCTACACTAAAATTATTTGCTGTTTGGGTTAAAATGAAAAAAAAAAAAAAGAAATTGATGCAAGGGAGTTTTGTTGTTTTGAATATAATGGTGCAGAATGATTGATTGAGTTAGTTGATTAAATCTTGTTTAAAATATATATTTATATAGTGTGGGTGCATGGCATATATATTATTGTATGGGATGTTAGTCAAAATTGATATATATTATATTATTATTTGATATATTATATTATATTATATTATATATATATATATATATATATATATATATATATATATATATATTAAGTTTATTACGTTTTTTATTATATAGCATAAGTTTTCGGTTTAAATTTTGGATCTAAAATATTCTAATTATTATGTTATATATTATACAACTTACTAATATATATTTTATTTAGGACTTTGGTATACAAGATTACAATGTTATATATTATAAAGTGCAGTAAATTTTTCTAGTGGAATATATAAAATAATATATTACAATATATGAATATAAATATAAATATATATATATATATATATATATATATATATATATATATATTAATTAGATAACTTGTAAAAAGGAGTTATTAGTATATTATATTAAGGATTAGATAATACTTTGGAATTAAAAGTAATAACTAGAATGCTACAATAATATAATTATATAAAGAGGTATGAAGTTGTTAACGTAGTAAACTGCTGGTTTAAATTGAGTTAATCAATATTTATTAGATAAGTGAAGGTTATTTTTGTACTTTGGTTGGATTGGTAGTGATGGATTGCACAATGTTTGTAATGTTTATTTTTGTTAATGTAGTGATGGATTGTACTTTAGTTCAAGTGATTATGTTGAAGAAGCAAACTTATGTTTGACAGCTAATGTTGATGACACTGCAAGCCAAGTAAGTTGCTCTAGCCTTGATACTAGTGAATTTGATGTACAAAAAGCTTTTCTTGAATTGCTTGATGAATCTGAGAAATTGAATGTTGCTCATAAAAATTTGGAAAAGGAATTTAAACAATTGCAAATTAAATATGATAAGGCATTAGATGAGGAAGTAAGTTTGAGAAATAAAATTTGCAACTTGGAAATGAAAGAGTCTTCAAATGTTGAACATCCTGTTGAATGTCTTTCATGTAAGAGTCATATGCTTGATATTGATATTCTTGAAAATCTTCTTGAAGTTGCAAATGGAAATAATAATGTTGAAATGCCTATAACTGTTAAAAAGGTTTATAAAAACAAAAATATTTTTACAAGTAAGAACCAAATTAAAAGAACCCGTAGGGTATGGGTTGAAAAAGAAACTGTGTCTTATAGAAACCCAAATGTTGTCACATGCTTTTATTGTATGAAAAAGGGACACACTTCTAACAAACATAGAATTAAACATTTTGATGTTCCAAATGGAAAATATGTTTGGATTCTTGTTATAAAGTAAATTGTCTCTAACCTCAAAGGACCCAAATGAGATTATGGGGACCAAAACTCTATAATTTGGTTTTGCAGGTTAATTTTTCAAAAGGAAAAGAAGACTCTATGGTATCCTGGTATTTTTTAAGAGCTTTGAAATAATTTATGAATGTTAGATGTGTCTTAAGTTGAAAATTTGGCCCAAATTTGTGTTTTTCGAAAATTAACGTAAATAATCGATTACCAAGCGTAATAATCGATTATCTCGTTCTCAAAAATTTGGATTTCGAAAATATGGCTCGCACATAATCGATTATTTAAAGTAATAATCGATTATCTTAAGTCACAGCATAAAAAAAAAACTTTTTTTAAAATTTTTAAGGAATCTGTCTTTGATTTTTAAAGGGAATATTACTTTTAGGGGAGTAATTTTTAATGAATTAAGAGGATCCAAATTCTTTTTAAGTTAACAAATTTAGGAGGAGCATAAAGATTAGATGTTTTTCTGATTATGATAAAAAATGGGGAAATCTATTTTTGATTGACATATTATGTGATAACTGGTACCTATATAAGGGGAAGATATAAGAGTTTGTTAGATATCTTGATTTTATCTCTATTATGGATTAATTAATACTGTTTGTACTTCTTAATTAGAGTTGAATTTTTGTTTTTCTTATATTCCATGAGGTATTCTATTCTTTCATGTTATGAAATTTCAATTTTATTTCTGTTTTGAAATGCATCAATTCTTTTGTTGAGGGGGAGCAAAATTTGAGGGGGAGTTTTTCCACTTTTTTACTTTTTACTTATGATCAAAAAGGGGGAGAAAACTTCTAATTTAAGTGGTGCA
The DNA here is from genome assembly GCF_016808095.1 of Vigna angularis. Taxonomy (NCBI): domain Eukaryota; kingdom Viridiplantae; phylum Streptophyta; class Magnoliopsida; order Fabales; family Fabaceae; genus Vigna; species Vigna angularis. The sequence continues at coordinate 11,832,290 of NC_068979.1, forward strand.
ATTATTACTAACATGTTTGTAAGTATGAAATCTGTGCAGGAAATTAGAAATGCTTTTAACAAGAAGATATTTTTTATCATCATAAAAAAGGGAGAGATTGTTACCAATGAGGAGCATTGGTATCTTGAAGCTACTGTGAAATTTTGATGGTGATAAAAGTTGAAGAATGGAAGACTCTAAATGCATCTTTGTTAAACGCATTTTGTAGAAACAAATGTATAGGATAAAATGTAATGATGTAATCGATTATCAAGAGCAATAATCGATTATCAAGAGCAATAATCGATTATCATGAGCAATAATCGATTATCAAGAGCAATAATCGATTATCATGAGCCAGTTTAAAGAAGAGTTGCTTGCGCAAATAATCGATTATTACACATAATAATCGATTATCACTATTTCATTTAATTCTGTCAAAGTCTCTGGAATAATCAATTATTGCTCAGGATAATCGATTATCACTTTTTTGAAAACCCCATAACAGACACAAATAATCGATTATCACTTTTGATAATCGATTATCAGTGGCAATTGGGAGATGTCTTTTCAGTTTTTGACCCTGCACAAAACTAGGCTTATAAATAGAGGTCTTCACAGCTCTTAGAAAGAACTTTTCAATTGAGAGTATTAGAGTTTTGTGCCTAGGGAAAGTTCTCTGTGAGTGAAAAGGATCTATGCCATTTTGAGAATACAGTTTGTCTGAGGAAGTTCTCAAAGTGATAGAGTGCTCTTGTCTGGTCTTGTGAGTAGGAGAAGCTTGCGCTTTGTGTGTCAAAGGTCGGAGCAGTTCTCTTCAAGTTGGCAAAGCTGTTGCTTCAGGTTCGTGTGTCGAAGGAAGCTCTTCCGGTTCGTTTGTCGAAGGAAGTTACTTGTTGCACTCTTCTGGTTCATTTGTCGAAGGAAGTTGTTTTCTATTCTTTGCTCATTTCATTATCTTGTAATTTGTACAACTATATTTTTAGTGGAACTGTTAATCACTTTTTATAGTGATTAACGACTGGACGTAGATTCTGTTGAATCGAACCAGTATAAAAATTACTCGTGTGATTTTCTATTCCCTATATTTTTTATCTTTTACGCATATCAACTGTTCGATAAATTTTCTGAAAGAAAATTGATTTTCTAAAAACAGACCAATTTATTTTTAAAAAGTGACCGAACACGCTTTTTGCTACTCTAAGCTTTATTCCGCTGCGTTACACTCTTTTTCGTACCAATCAACACAAAAAACATTATTATCCTAAATTAGTACAAGTCTTCTACAATAATATACGTATTTTTTTTATGACTAAGTCATTCATACTAAAGTCAAAAAAGTTAGAATGACCATAACTCCACCACTTTTTTGTTCTCTTATAAACATATGTTCTCTATGAGTGCCTTTTGAAGGAAGTATATTTGATGAGTGGAGAGATGATTACTCTGGTGTAGATGATAGGCTAATGCTTTGTAACTCGAATGCAAACATGACAAGTAGAATTATGGATGGGTTGATGAAAATTAACAATAGAATAATCCATTACATTATATGTCACATTTTGGTTCCTCATTCAAATAACCTTGCACAAGCTATAGAAGATAATCTTATTTTGATGTGGACACTTCTCACGTCAAGGGAGATTAACTCGGCTCATCTCATCAAACAAAAAATGAAAAAGGCCTTAAGAGACAATGTTCCTATACCATATCCACAATTGATTAGCATTTTTATGGAGCACTTTGAAGTTCCTTTGAATGATGAGCCTTATGTACCAGAAGTCCTTTAAATTTTAAGCTGTAGTTATCAGTTGTTTAAATTTATTAGAAACATAGATGAACACTAGGTTCACAAATGAGACGATATTCAACCATTTCCTGATTACCACCTACCATTTCCTCCTCGACAAGATACTTCTTCTGTTATGCAGACTGAAATTATGAACGAGATCCATGATCTTCGGAAAATTGTTGGCAACAAATTTGACAACATTGATGCTGGAGTTGGACACCTCGAGGAAGACATGGATTATCTCCACTGTCACTTTGGGCCACAAGGGCTCTCTTAAATTTTATTGTATTATCTTTTAATTTTATGATTATGTTTTTGTAATGACTTTTATGAATTAATAAAATACCTTCCATTTTAGTCCATGAATTTCTTCACTCCTATTCGTGTCATTTTGTTCTCTATATATATTAAAAACTTAAATCATACTAAATTATAACTTGATTATACGCTTAGACCACAAATCATAAATCACATTTCAACCACTACATTAACTCTATTTTACCCATTTTCCCTCTGGTAATCGATTACAACATTACTATAATTGATTACAAAGGCATGCAATTTGAATTACAAACTCTGGTAATCGATTACAACATTATTCTAATCGATTACAGAGGCCTGTGATTCGAATTACATCCATTGATCAATTATACTAACATTGTAATCGAGTACCAGTGAAATCGTGTACCCCTTGAACGATTTCAAAATTAAGTAATCAATTATAGTTAATGGTAATTGATAACTAGACTCAGAAAACTTGTGGGGGTGCATGACTTTACCTTTAATCATTTTTTGCCTATAATGGTAATATGCACATATTTTTTGCTAGAAACATAAAATATCCTATGATTTTAAATAGATGTTTAAAGACCTAAGATAAATATTTATTTGGTTAGGATTGTTAGTGTATGTTCTAATCACATTGATTAAAGTAGAGTTTTCCATGTGCAAATAGAGCAATCTGTGTGAGGTAAAATCTATGTTGAAAGAGTTAAGCTTGTATAAAACATCTTTTGAAGTTTATGTACATCTATCCAAGTAAGGAAAGTTCTTGAAGCTAGATGTATGCTAGACTTAATATTATTCGATGGTTCGATAGTGAGTAAACAATATGTCTAATAAAAATCAAACATTGCTTCTAAGGTGTATACTTTAACAACAAACAACAAAGAATAATGGCTCGTGATTTCAAACAAACGTGAATATGCTGGTCGAAATTTGAGTGCTCGAAGGATCAGAAAGTTGTAAAGATAACAAACTCTACAAATACAAGGCCGAATTTGTTACCATGCGAATTCTACTTTGGGCTACCATGGTGAAACATCTTGGGTCACCAATAGAGCCAAAAGCACCATAAATATTTCAAGAGGAACAAACTTAAACATGAGGATGCCAAGACAAGGGTGCCAAAAAGAAAGGCGAGACTAGAAAGTGCATTTTATATTTTAGGTTATATAATTCATAATACAAATTTGAAAAAAAAAATACATTATGAATTGTATAATTCATAATGCGAATTTATTGTACAATCTATGATGCCAATACAATTAAAATGCAAATTACATTATAGATTATATAATTCATAATATAAATTTGAAAGACACTAAAAATATAAATTATTGAATTGTACAATCTATAATGCAAATTTACATTTGAGATTGTACAAATTGAAATGCAAAATTAGAAGACAATAAGAATGTCAAATTGTAATACAAATTTACATTTTAAATTGTAAAAGTACAATGAAAATGTACAACACAATCCATAATACAAATTATATTTCGGAATGTACAATAATTCATATTGCAAATTACATTTTTAAATGTACATTAACATATTGGGGGTGCAAATTTTTAATAAGGAGTAACTAAGTCCTTTCAGTGATACTATGAAAGTGCAAGAAGAAAACATGGGGTACATGAACAAATCCCATACTAAAACACCTTCATTTTTAGAAGCATTGAGTTCCATTAAAAAAAATGCTTAATTATTGATAAAAAAGAATTGTTGATAATTATCTCTAAATAAACATCTATCCCGTAGATCAATAAATTTTGTTTGTCAATTGTCAGAACCATTAAAACATACCCAAAAACCCCTCTGAACGGACGTCAGGTGTCAAGCTGAAGGGAGTCAGAAATCAGATAGTGGAGTGCAGGTGTCAGCAGAGGAGCGGACGTTCGTTTTAAGAAAAACTGAGTTTTTAGAAAATCACGTCTCACTCTCTGCATGCACCTTCTTCTCCAAAACTCTGATCTTTCATTTCTCCTTCTTCTCTCTAAAAAGCTATCCCTTCTCTCTACCGAAACTCACCATTTCTCTACTCCAATCTCCGTTCAGGCACCATAGAAGCACTTCCGGCGTCCCAAGCTTCAGTTTGAACCGACCAGTTTTGAGTTATGAACGGGTAAGTTCTTCTTGTCCTTAGCCATTCGTTCTCGGACACATGCAAACCAAGTTCTGGTTGCATGAATTCATAGCCTCATTCTGAACCATTTTGCACTAGTAAAAATTTGGGTTTTTATAGCGCACATTATGCCACGGTTCACTAGAAACCGCAGCATAATTGTGCGCGGTGGCAGTTTTGTAAATAAATCGAAGGAATATGCCGCGGTTCAGAGGGGAACCGCGACATATACCCCAGTCAAGCATCCTCTTTGACGCCACGTCTGAAAAAAAAATTAAATAACAGCCTATGTGTCGCGGTTCTCAGAGTAACCGCAACCTATTCTCCTACATGAAATAAATTTAAAATGAATTTTAAATATTTAGATGAATATACCGCGGTTGCCCTCCGAACCGCGGTATATAGTTTAAAAATAATTTTAAAAATGCCATCTTCTACCGCGGTTGCCGCCGAACCGCGGCATATAGTTTAAAAATAATTTCAAAAATGTCATCTTCTACCGCGGTTGCCGCCGAACCGCGGCATATAGTTTAAAAATAATTTTAAAAATGCCATCTTCTACCACGGTTGCCGCCGAACCACGGCATATAGTTTAAAAATAATTTCAAAAATGTCATCTTCTACCGCGGTTGCCGCCGAACCGCGGCATATAGTTTAAAAATAATTTTAAAAATGTCATCTTCTACCGCGGTTGCCGGCGAACCGCGGCATATAGTTTAAAAATAATTTAAAAAATGTCATCTTATACCGCGGTTAAGTAGTGAACCGCGGTAGATTCCCCAGTCAGAGTTAAAAAATAAAACTTTGGAACAATATCGTCTTATTCGCGCAGACGCTCTGGACTTCGAGTTTTCTTCTCCCGCCGACCACCCATCTCAGTTCCTTGTTTCTTCACCGTTTAAACTCAAAATTGTTCGGTCATTTCCCATTTTTGACGATAAAAAACAGTTTTAGCCGATCAAAATCGTTTGAAACGCCTGTCATTCCTCTCCGCTGCCATTCCCCTTTGTTGCACCAAGCTTTTTCGCCGCCCCTGTTCCAGGTATTTATGCCCTTTTACATTCTTAACATGATTTCTTCATTAGTGGTAACTTTAACAAATTTTGATAACTTTAACAAATTTTGATTTTTTCCCAAATGTTGAATTCATATACACTAATTAATATGAATTGTCTTTTGCAGAGATTCAAGACACTACTATATGCAGGTCTGTTTTTGTGGTAGTGGATATCACAAAAACAGACCTGCAATTTTAAAAATCTGCAGGGGAATATGCCGCGGTTGTAACCCCAACCGCGGCATATAGTGGACAAAATTTTTTTTTTTAAAAAAGGATTTAGGCAGCGGTTCTTTGGACAACCGCGGCATATTCTGCAACCTATATACCGCGGTCATAACCGCGGCATAAAGTCTCTGACTTACTACCGCGGCTGAATATGCCGCGGTTCGTAAACCGCGACGTATAGTGAAAAATAACCGCGGTAAAAGCCCCTCGCTGTACTAGTGTTGGTCTATTGTTTGATTCTGGTTTGAAGAGTCGTTGAGCGTTGAGGGTAGAAGGAATTGTAGTCGGACGGCCCAAACTCTGTCTTTAGGACGTTCGTTCACGCTCAGAGGTAAGGGAAGCTTATCTAATTTAATTGTATGTTCGGTTGTACGTTCGTTGACCATGAATGCATGTTGGTGAGTGGTTGAATGTATATAAAGTATGAATGCTGATATGCTTGTTTATATGGAATATGATTATTTACTATGAATGGGATTATATGAAGTATGAAAATTTATTATGATATGAATTTATAAAGTTAGGAAATTATGTATTGAGAAATTAGTTGAAGATAAAATGAGTCTTGGATATTAAATTTCCCTATGATAATGTACGTTCGTCATTGAACGGTTATTGACCGTTCGGTAATACTAGTAACCTTGGTTAAAAAATTGGATTCTTTCATTTGGAAAGAACCCTCGTTGAGGACGAGGGTCTTCGTGTGGTAATACTATGCTTCAGCGTTCGGCTAAGCGTAGTTGTATATGAGTATTCTGTGATAAACTTAAATTTTGTAAAAATATGTATTTGTATATTTTAGTTATTCTTAAACACTATTCCAATAGTATCTTATTATATTTATCAAGTTTTCTATTATAAGTTTAGTAGTGCTCAGTCTCACACCAAGCGCTCGTAATGAGTAGTGTTCGGTCTTATACCAAGCGCTCATACTCGTTTCTTATATATCATCTATCTTGATGCAAATAGTGTTCGTCCAACTTCAATAGAATTTTCCATCTACCGTGTTCGGTCATTGACTAACATTAGGTTTCTTTATGGGAATTTTCCTAAGTATGGTTCTTTAGATGTCTTGACGTGTCTACATTTATTGCATTCCGGTCTAGAGTCGTAATACTTGACATATTCTTTGAGGTGTTTGGTTTAAGCTCACGAGAGTCAGTTCATTCAACGGACTCATTTTTAAAGTAACGTTCGTCCTAGTTGTTCTTGTGACATATAGTTGTACTCGTTTTCTTTCTCAAACTGACAATAACCCTCCTGGTCTTATTCTATTCTGGAACGGGAGACTTCTCTGTCTCGTTCCAAGTGTTCGTCCTCATTATGAGTGAGGATTGAACGTTCGGTATCTGATGTCATTAAGAATCCTTGAACAAAGATGGAATTTAACTGATTGATAATGAAAGATGAAGAAAATATGATATGAATGGAATGTTGTGGATTTGAACGAGCGTTCTAGGGCGGAACAACTCATGGATGATATTGGAATTGGTAAAGTATGACTGAGGTAACGCTAAGCTGTCGATTCATCCTGATGTTCCGTGAGTACTCGTCCTCACGTAGAGGAGGGTAGGTCATGTGTGGGAACGGCAGGAGGTCCTAGTCCTTAGGGGTACTTTGGACAGATAGGACTAACCTCGGGTGGCAGTTGTTGAGTGTATCCCAGTTACTACATCACCCAGGTGCACGAACGTCGTAGCTACACAGATTTCATACAGTCCGGACATTCAGTCTAGTATTATGATTTATATGAAACGTATGAAGAAATAGATCTTGTGTGTTTGATTGTATGAAAATGTATGTTTTACATGAATTAAATTACATAAGCTTACCTTGTGTTTCTTGTCATGTCTTGTTATGTACGTCCATCCTTGTCATTGCAAGGACCATCCGTTGTGGATGTGAGCAGAAGGAGACGAGCTGTTGGAAGATGCACTGGAAGAAGAAAACCTAGTTGAGGTTGAAGTTAAGACCGAACAGTAGAACGTTCGGTCAGTAGTTTAGATTTTTAGTGAGGTGGTCGTTCGATCACCCTCCCGTTTTGATTTGTATGACCGATCGGTATTTGACTTTTTTAAACCGTTCGGTCAGACTTATATTTTCTGTATAGTTTTAATATTGTAACTTTTCTGTAAGGCCGTTCGGCCATAACCGTACGCTCTTCTTAGTGTAAGACTGAATTGAAATATTATTTAATGTAATTATTCGATTATATGGTTCATTGCTGTATTTTTGGGATGTTGCATTAGTGGTATCAGAGCAGTTTTGTTTCTTAAGGAACAATGTAGGTTATGAGTACAATATGTTTTTGCTGTGTGCTTAACGTTCGTTTGATGAGTATTTTAAACTCCTTGAATATAACTAATGATTTCTTTCTCTACTTCTCAGAGAACTAATGGCACCGAGACCTCCTCCTCAACCTGTCGATCGTGATGTATCCGATAACACGAGGTTATTGGAATCCGTAATAGAAGCGCTTCAACAGCAGAACGCTGCCTTGGTGCAGCAGAATACGACCGCTTTGCAGAGTTTGGAAGTCGCGCGTGCCAACTCTGAAGCGACCCAAAGGCAGCTGATGGAGATCATCGCGACCACGAGCAACACACCCGGAGCATCCACTTCCTCTGGAAATCATTCGGCCGAGTGGAGCTTGGAGAGTTTCCTTCAATATCACCCAGCTAAGTTTAATGGGAAGTGTCTACTTGATGAGGCTGACCAATGGCTACGGGACATGGAGCGAATATACAATGCAAAGAGGTGTCCTGATGATAATAGACTGGCCTTCACAGAGTATCTCTTAATTGGGGAAGTTAGTCATTGGTGGACGAGCATGAAGATGATATTGACGGACGCTCAAAGTCCCATCTCGTGGGAAGTCTTCAGAAGCAAGTTCTATGAGGAGTATTTTCTCGATAGTGTACGTTTCGCTAAAGAGGTGGAGTTTCTTCAATTGATGCAAGGTGAGATGTCCATCTCTGAGTACACCAACAAGTTCAAGCATTTAGTACAATTCAACACCATGGCTACTAGTGAAGAATGGTAGTGTAGGAAGTTTGAGAATGGGCTGAGGAGTGATTTGAAGTTGCTGATATCCAGCCTATGTATTAAGTCCTTTCCTACCATGGTTGAGAGGGCTAAAGTATTGGAGAAAAATGTGGCAGAGGTGGAGCAACATAAGAAGCAGCAACAACAGGCCGTAAGAGGACCCATATCTTCAAGGACTAATGCTAATTTAAGGAGGACGCCTTACGGTCGTCCAACATTACCTTCAAATGCTGGTGGGTTTCACACTCAATCAGTTGTAGTTGTCGGCCAGTCTGGACAGCAGGGGACAGTAAAATGTTTTCAGTGTGGGGGACCCCATTACCGATCGTCATGTCCTCAAATGGTGGGGGAAAGATATTGCACTCACTGCAGGAGGAACGGACATTTGGATAGCGAGTGTAACATGGGAGGACGAGCAGTCATGAGGCCACCGAACGCTGGAAGAGTTCAACAAGGGAGAGGTGGTCGAGCACAAGCAGTTGGTCGGGTATATGCCATAACGAGCGCTGAAGCAGCAAGTCTAGGTACCCTTATCACCAGCACTTGCTTATTGTATGGATTGCCTTGTTGTGTGTTATATTATTTCGGGGGCAACACACTCCTTCATCTCGAAGGCGTGCGTTAAGAAACTGGCCTTAGCTAAGAGCGAGATGTAGTTTGACTTGGTGATGTCAACCCCAAGGCTGATGATGTTAGGACGTCTACGGTTTGCATTAGATGTCCTATAGAAGTTGAGGGGTGTAGATTTAAAGTTAACCTCATTTGTTTACCTCTAAAGGAGTTAGAGGTGATTTTAGGAATGGATTGGTTGGCTTCCAATCGCATTCTCATAGATTGTGGTGAGAAGAAGTTGGTATTTTCAGATGAAGAAGAAGAAGAGTTATCGATGAAGCTCGGTCAGCTAAAGGAGGACATCGTGGAGGGCGCCAGTTGCTTTCTGATTATGACGCACGCGGATGAAGAGTTTAAAGATTTAAGTCATGAACGATCGTCCAGTAGCAAGCTGAGTGAAGGACGATCGGTTGTGGATGAATTCCCAGACGTTTTTCCGGATGAAATACCCGGACTACCTCCTCCACGCGAGGTAGAATTTACAATTAACTTGGTGTCGACCGTAGGGCCCTTCTCTATTGCACCGTATCGGATGTCACCAGCAGAGTTGGTTGAACTCAAGAAGCAGATTGAAGATTTAATGGATAAGCAGTTCATCAGGCCGAGCGCATCACCTTGGGGAGCGCCTGTTCTCTTAGTAAAGAAGAAGGATGGCAGCTCTCGGCTTTGTATCGACTACAAGCAGTTAAACAAGCTGACCATCAAGAACAAGTATCCCTTACCAAGGATTGATGATCTACTGGATCAACTACATGGAGCTACAATATTCTCGAAGATTGATCTAAGGTCCGGTTATCATCAAATTCGGGTTAAGGAAGGGGCGTCCAGAAGACAGCCTTCCAGTCTCGTTACGGACACTACGAGTATGTAGTGATGCCGTTTGGTGTAACGAACGCACCAGCAATATTCATGGACTACATGAATCGCATCTTTAGGTCGTACCTGGACAAGTTTGTGGTCGTCTTCATTGACGATATCCTCATCTACTCCAAGATCTATGAAGAGCATGAAGAACACTTGAGGATAGTGCTGGGCGTCTTGAGGGAAAATGAGTTGTACGCCAAGTTATCCAAGTGTGAGTTTTGGATGAAAGAAGTGCAGTTATTGGGGCACGTAGTTTCGGCTGGAGGTATATCAGTGGATCCGTCCAAGGTACGAGCGGTGTTGGAAAGGGAGAGTTCGCGTTCGGTCACTGAAGTCCGAAGTTTCGTGGGGCTCGCGGGCTACTATAGGCGCTTTATTGAAGAATTCTCTAAGATAGTAGCTCCGTTGACTCAGTTGACCAAAAAAGATCACCCGTTCGCTTGGACCGATCGGTGTGAAGTTAGTTTCCGAGAACTGAAGCAAAAGTTGACGAGCGCTCCAGTCTTGGTTATTCCTAACATAGCCAAACCGTTCGAAGTCTACTGCGATGCTTCTCATCAAGGTTTGGGCTATGTGCTTATGCAGGAGAAGAGGGCGGTCGCGTACGCTTCTCGACAGCTGAAGATCCACGAGAAGAACTATCCGACGCACGACTTGGAATTGGCAACTGTCGTCTTCGCATTGAAGATTTGGGGGCACTACTTGTATGGATCTACATTCCAAGTCTTCAGTGATCACAAGAGTCTCAAGTACCTCTTTGATCAGAAGGAGTTGAATATGAGGCAGAGGAGGTGGCTAGAGTTCTGGAAGGACTATGACTTTGAACTACTCTACCATCCTGGGAAGGCGAACGTTATAGCGGACGCTTTGAGCAGAAAGGTAGTTCATGTCTCGTCCATGATGGTCAAAGAATTAAGTTTGGTGGACAACTTTAGAGATCTAAGATTGCAGTTCGACTTGAAACCGAACAGTATCCAATGCTGTAACCTTAGAATATCCAGTAACGTCTTTGACCGAATCAGAGAGAAGCAATCGGCGAATGAAGACCTGATGAAGATTTTGAGCGCGCTCGGTACAGACCAGGCCAAGTACTTCAACACTGGAACGGACGGTCTCTTACGCTATAGAGATAGGACGTGTGTTCCTAACGATGGCGAGCTGAAGAGGATCATTCTTGAGGAAGGACATCATAATCGTCTTAGCATGCATCCTGGCATGACTAAGATGTATCAAGACCTCAGGAAGTCCTTCTGGTGGCTGGGAAGGAAGAGTGATGTCGCTCATTTTGTGGCATCATGTTTAACTTGTCAACGAGCCAAGGTAGAGCATCAGAGACCGGGCGGTCTACTACAACAACTTGAGATTCCTGAATGGAAGTGGGACAACATTTCGATGGACTTCGTGACCCACTTACCCTGCACGATGAAGAATCACGACTCCATTTGGGTGATAATGGACCGGCTAACAAAGAGCACACACTTTTTAGCTGTCAACTTGAAGATGTCCATGACGAAGCTTGCACAACTCTATATCAACAAGATCGTTCGGTTGAAGTTCTGTCCAGTATCATCTCTGACCGAGACACAAGATTTACGTTTCGGTTTTGGCAGTCCCTGCAAAGTGAATTGGGTAGCAAACTGCAGATGAGTTTAGCCTATCATCCTCAGACGGACGATCAATCCGAGAGAACCATCCAGACGCTTGAGATTTGCTGAGGACGTGCGTCCTAAATCATGTGGGCGTATGGGATGAGGTTTTACCGCTAGTGGAATTCACCTACAACAACAACTTTCAGTCCAGCATCAGAATGGCTCCATTTGAAGCTCTCTACGAGAGGAAGTGCCGAACGCCACTATGTTGGTTCCAAGAAGGAGAGAAGGTATTGATTGGACCTGAGCTATTCAGCAGACGACCGAGAAGGTGAAGTTGATCCAAGAGAGGTTGAAGACGTCAAGGAGCCGACAAAAGACGTATGCAGACAAGAGGAGAAGGCCTTTGGAGTTCACTGCAGGAGAACACGTCTTCCTTAGGCTAAATCAAACCACTAGAGTAGGCAGAGTCGTTCGTCCCAAGAAGCTGTCTCCCAAGTTCGTTGGGCCTTATCAAATTCTAAGAAGAATTGGACCAGTGGCGTACGAGTTATCCTTGCCTCCTCAACTTCCAACCTTCATCCAGTCTTCCACGTTTCTCAACTTCGGAAGTACGTAGCCGACCCTACTCTTGTACTGGAGTTAGAGGACGTTCGTCTTCGTCAAGACTGAACGCTGGAGATGCAACTTGTTCGTGTTGAAGACAACCGCTCCAAGTACTACAAGGGGAAAGCTATCAAATTAGTGAGAGTGGTGTGGGACGAGAAGACTGGCGACTCTACGTGGGAAGTGGAAGATGCCATGAGGGACTTGTATCCCCATTTATTTTCGGGTAAGCCTTAATTTTCGAGGACGAAAAATTTTTTTAGTTAGGGGGAATGTCAGAACCATTAAAACGCACCCAAAAACCCCTCTGAACGGACGCCAGGTGTCAAGCTGAAGGGAGTTAGAAATTAGATAGTGGAGTGCAGGTGTCAGCAAAGGAGCGGATGTTCGTTTTAAGCAAAACCGAGTTTTTAGAAAATCACGTCTCACTATCTGCATGCACCTTCTTCTCCAAAACTCTAATCTTTCATTTCTCCTTCTTCTCTCTAAAAAGCTCTCCCTTTTCTCTACCGACACTCACCATTTCTCTACTCCAATCTTCGTTCAGGCACCGTAGAAGCACTTCCGGCGTCCCAAGCTTCAGTTTGAACCGATCAATTTTGAGTTCTGAATGGGTAAGTTCTTCTGGTCCTTAGCCGTTCGTTCTCGGACACATGCAAACCAAGTTCTGGTTGCATGAATTCATAGCCTCATTCTGAACCATTTTGTCTGTTGTTTGATTCTGGTTTGAAGAGTCGTTGAGCGTTCAGGGTAGAAGGAATTGTAGTTGGACCATCCAAACTCTGTCTTTAGGACGTTCGTTCACGCTCAGAGGTAAGGGAAGCTTATCTAATTTAATTGTATGTTCGGTTGTACGTTCGTTGACCATGAATGCATGTTGGTGAGTGGTTGAATGTATATAAAGTATGAATGCTGATATGCTTGTTTATATGGAATATGATTATTTACTATGAATGGGATTATATGAAGTATGAAAATTTATTATGATATGAATTTATAAAGTTAGGAAATTATGTATTGAGAAATTAGTTGAAGATAAAATGAGTCTTGGATATTAAATTTCCCTATGATAATGTACGTTCGTCATTGAACGGTTATTGACCGTTCGGTAATACTAGTAACCTTGGTTAAAAAATTGGATTCTTTCATTTGGAAAGAACCCTCGTTGAGGACGAGGGTCTTCGTGTGGTAATACTATGCTTGAGCATTCGGCTAAGCGTAGTTGTATATGAGTATTCTGTGATAAACTTAAATTTTGTAAAAATATGTATTTGTATATTTTAGTTATTCTTAAACACTATTCCAATAGTATCTTATTATATTTATCAAGCTTTCTATTATAAATTTAGTAGTGCTCAGTCTCACACCAAGCGCTCGTAATGAGTAGTGCTCGGTCTTATACCAAGCGCTCATACTCGTTTCTTATATATGATTTATCTTGATGCAAATAGCGTTCGTCCAACTTCAATAGAATTTTCCATCTACCGTGTTCGGTTATTGACTAAGATTAGGTTTCTTTATGAGAATTTTCCTAAGTATGGTTCTTTAGATGTCTTGACGTGTCTACATTTATTGCATTCCAGTCTAGAGTCGTAATACTTGACATATTCTTTGAGGTGTTTGGTTTAAGCTCACGAGAGTCAGTTCATTCAACGGACTCATTTTTAAAGTAACGTTCGTCCTAGTTGTTCTTGTGACATATAGTTGTACTCAGTTTCTTTCTCAAACTGACAGTAACCCTCTTGGTCTTATTCTATTCTGGAACGAGAGACTTCTCTATCTCGTTCCAAGTGTTCGTCCTCGTTATGAGTGAGGATTGAACGTTCGGTATCTGATGTCATTAAGAATCCTTGAACAAAGATGGAATTTAACTGATGATAATGAAAGATGAAGAAAATATGATATGAACGGAATGTTGTGGATTCGAACGAGCGTTCTAGGGTGGAACGACTCATGGATGATATTGGAATTGGTAAAGTATGATTGTGGTAACGCTAAGCTGTCGATTCATCCTGATGTTCCGTGAGTACTCGTCCTCACGTAGAGGAGGGTAGGTCATGTGTGGGAATGGCAGGAGGTCCTAGTCCTTAGGGGTACTTTGGACAGATAGGACTAACCTCGGGTGGCAGCTGTTGAGTGTATCCAAGTTACTACATCACCCGGGTGCACGAACGTCGTAGCTACACAGATTTCATACAGTCCGAACAGTGAGTCTAGTATTATGATTTATATGAAACGTATGAAGAAATAGATCTTGTGTGTTTGATTGTATGAAAATGTTTGTTTTACATGAATTAAATTACATAAGCTTACCCTGTGTTTCTTGTCATGTCTTGTTATGTACGTCCGTCCTTGTCATTGCAATGACCATCCGTTGTGGATGTGAGCAGAAGGAGACGAGCTGTTGGAAGATGCACTGGAAGAAGAAAACCTAGTTGATGTTGAAGTTAAGACCAGCAGTAGAACGTTCGGTCAGTAGTTTAGATTTTTAGTGAGGTGGTCGTTCGATCACCTTCCCGTTTTGATTTGTATGACCGATCGGTATTTGGCTTTTGTAAACCGTTCGGTCAGACTTATATTTTCTTTACAGTTTTAATATTGTAACTTTTCTGTAAGGTCGTTCGGCCATAACAAAGACTGAACTGAAATATTATTTAATGTATTTATTCGATTATATGGTTCATTGCTGTATTTTTGGGATGTTACATCAATAAGACATTAATATTTAATTTATGATAATGTAATTTATTAAAATTTGACATTTTACTTGTCTATTCTTAATTTAGAAATGTAAATGATAGAATAAAATATTATATCATATACTTTTCTAAAAGTTCTTAAAAGCAAAATAATATTAATTTGTATGATCCAGACTTTATTAAGGTGTATTGCTAGATGTCTATTTGATTAATAGACTTAAGCTGCTTAGTTATATAACCATTAATTCGATCTAGTTCATATATTGGTTGAATTAAATTTCATATAAATATTTGAGCGAATATAAACATAGATTCTATTGTCAGACCCAATTTATCCCATTTTATTCTTGGTGGTAATATATGACACTAGTTCTCGTACTACAAAAACTTAACAACCTAAGATCATCATCCTCACAAACCAACTAATCTTACATATAAATGTGAGAGGCTTAAGAGACATATTACAACTCCAAAACACGCACAAACATAAACAGACCAATTTTAATTCTAAGGCTCAAGAAGTCTATCAGCTAAAACCTTTCATATCTCTTTCTCAAATTGATTGATTAATTGTTGGAACACCTTCAGATACTTGCCTGTCATGTGATCAAATAGCATCCCTCTTGAAAGTCTGAGTTTTCCATACAGCTCTCTACCAGTTTCATACAACACCACACGTTTGGCATCAGCATCATCATAGTGGATTGGTTTAGAATTTTCAGAAGAAAGTACAGGAACAATATGCAATATTCTTCCTGGTGGATAAAGATGATGTCTAACAGGCTTCTCTGATGTTGCAACTGCACTATCTGCAGTTTCTTCACTGTGAACAACCTTATCATTTTTCAACTCTCCTTCTATGATGCCTTTTTCTATGGCTTCTTCTTTTCCCTTGCCACCATTGATTTCAGGATTATCCTCCTGTGTGTCTAGCTGAAGCTCCTTGTAATATTCATTCAGTTCATCGTTAGCAATGTTGTGAGTAGCAGCTATGATTTCCTCCTCTTCTTCATCCATGTCATCGTTATCAGATCCTTCACTGGAGGATATTGATCCGTCGTCCTCATCACTAGTAAACTCAGAGATTATTAACTCTTCTGTCCCTTCATAACATGTATTTGATGATTGAGCGGCTTCAGACAAGTTTTCTGATTTAGAACTTTTCAACGCCGCAGCATTCTCACGTTTGGACCAGCTTATCAGTGACCGAGTTCTTTGTTTACTCTTCATCACAGCCTTTAGGTATGTAAAGCAAAATCTCAATGTAATTAATGAGAAATTCGTATGGAAAAAATCAACGGGTCAAATATAGTTCCTCTTATACAAAAGTAATTAAGTTGTTGTGATGTGAAGTTTTTATCTTTATTTTTATTTTCTTGCTGTAACTGCGTAATGACCACAGCCACAGTGTAAAACTACTGTTAAACATAAACAAGGGAGGTTGAAGGTACCTCGGTGCCGCGGGATACTGCACGATCTGCAATGGCTTTTGCATTAGATGCAAATGGTATGCGAGATCCAATTGCGCTGCAAGCAGACTTTATGAATCTTTTACGCTTATTAAGACCCTGTAAATCATGCGATCACTATTAATTATGCGGTGACCAAGTAAAAGCCAACTTGAGCAAAGAACCAACCATTTTCTGATAGAAACTTTATCCCAAATTAATCTATTAACATAAATACACAAGAACATATTGGCCAAAACCATGAAATGTTGAAAGAACTAAATCGAGCACCTCTTCAATGAAATCATAAACAGAAACAGCTGACAATGTCGGCACCATGTCATAACCATTTATAATGGAAGTGATAAAGGGCTTCCCGAATTCCGCCATTTCCATTGACATACAAGCAGCTGCATAAAAAAAATAACTACTTCTTTAGTACCTTTAAAACCCATATTTTTCTTCATGTGGTTAGACTAAAGATCATGAGATGATTCAGCTATATCAAAACCTTGATGAAAATTAATAAATTACTCAATCAGGACCAAGTTAAAACTTTAGATGGGAACTACAGAAGAAGAAGTCATATAAGCACATGCCTGGGCCAAAGGTGACACAAGTGCATGAAGAGAACTGCTTTATTTCTCGAAGCATATATGTCAACAATGCAGCAGTGCCACCACCAAGTGAGTGTCCAACTATCTATTAAATAAAGATTAGTATAATTATGGTAATAGACAAATGTAAAATATTTCTTGACTTCAATGACTAAATAAAAACCATATATAATTTCAGTTCATAAGTAAATTGAAGCAATGTGGAAAGTAAAACACGATACCTTAATTTACAAAGGGTATTGGAGGAAAAAGGAACTATCATGGGTGAACATTACAATATTAATGTTTTTCCTAAAACATAAGAGGCTAATACAATACCTTGATTTGGAAATCGGGGAATTGACGAAGTTCATCAAGAAGTTTAGGAGTGCAGTGTTTTTTGATCCAACGAGCTGCAGCAACCATACCACGGTGCCCATGTCCTGAAATCACGTTGTTCCTTTTCAGCTCACCATCACTGTAAATGAAATGATTGAAGGAAACGGGAGCACCGATTGCATCCGTCAGAGTGTCTTTTACGCTTCGAGTTCCTCGAATGAATAGGAACAAACATTTTGATTCTTTATCACGTATCACTGTGAAAGCAGGCTTCAGAATCTGCCAAGAAAAACTGTTACTTAAACTGACATTTGATTGATTTGCCTCCTCTTCAAGTGTGAAAACCAAAATATAACCATTTTTTAGATGGAAACAATAGAACTAAGGTAAAACAATTAAGAAGCCAAACGTATATACCCGAGCTCTTCTTTTCCGGAGGAGAACATCTCCCTTAACGAATCCAGCAGCAAATAGAAAGGAACGGAAGCGTTTTTTGCTGAAAAGCATGGTGCGTGTCAAGCATTTTTTGATCTCATACAACTCCTTTAATATTTCGGGATCTTTCAGTTCTACACAATCGTCTCTTTCTTTACATTCTATTGCAACTGTTTTCTTACCCTATAAGAACCCAGTAAGGACATTAACAGATGAAGAAACCTTGAAACAAGGGAAAGTTGGAAATGGACGTACCTTTTCCATGATAGTATAAAGGATGGCTCTTGGCAAGTCCAAGAAGCTCCATTTGCCGAGTGTCTCTGCATAACCGAACCTAATGGCTTCTGCTAAGGTTAAGACCATGTCCATGGAAGTTTTGGGCGCCTCAGCTGGCCTTTTTTCAAGCTTCCCCACAGCCTTCTTAACCGCTCTGGACAGTACCATTTTTTCCCTGTGTAATGCAAACAAAGAAGAAAGATAGGGAAAATGGAACTGTAGAAACAACAAAGAAGAAAGATTGCAGTAGCTTGCAGTCTAATGTGGGAGAGAGTGTGAGCTTATATAGGACATGAGAAGCTTGGTCTTTTCGTAAATAGTTGAGAGGAGTTGTAACAAGGTATATTTTGCAATATTCTTCTTCGTATTCTCTCTTTCCTTTTAAACTTCAAACTTATTAAATCATCCATGAATGAAGTTTGATAAGTAGATGAGTAATAAAGTCTGCATATTCTTATAGTTTTTTATTATCTCTGTGGTTCTATCCTTCCCTTACACCTTATACAATGTTATCCTTCTCTTCATCTTACCTTATATTCGAGTAATTAATCTTATATTTCCCCTATCTTCAAAACAACCGAAATGTTATATCAAGTGTGATAAAATTAGTTTTACAATACTAATTATAAAAAATAATATGATTTCAATTAATTTGACAATTAAATTAATACTGATTATAAAATCAAACTCTGGAAGTACAACTACTTAATTACGAGTCGAATTAATTAAACACGATCACGTGACGTGCGTGCCCTGGATTTAGGCGGAAGTAAAGATAAATGAAAACAGTATTTACCCAGGATGCAGCTGTCATTTTAATTAGGTTTAAACCCTTCCTTGGTCCTCAAGTTTATATGAAAATCTCAGTTGGGTCCTCAAGTTTTTTTCTGTCTCAATTGGGTCATATTTTTTGTAAAAGTGAGCACATTTTGCCATAACCGTTAAGTGGTGTGAGACGGCGTTAAATTTTTGTGAGCTGGATTTTTTTATTTACTGATGTGGCATTGTACATTAAAATTGAAAGGCCACGTGGTGCCAGATCTTCTCCTCTCTCCCCCTCTGCTTCCTTCCATCGGCGCCACCCAGCTGCAACCTGTTCACCTTCCATGGCTTTCCCATATTACAGTTGATTTATTAGTGTTATCAAGAGAAAGTTAAATCTACTTCAGAAGTGTGAGATAAATGTTATGTTTAGTTCATAGTCTTCCATGGATGAGCAGAGGGAGCTCTACGATTGTGGGAATTATTTCTTGCTGCAACTCTCAGCTCAAATTCAACTGTGATCGTGAAAATTTTCTGCCCAGGCTTCAAAATTCAACTCTGTGATTGAGATTTGATTGCTTTTGGAAACACACTGCATCACATTCCATGGCACAGAATGTTTCTGTCCCTCTCATCCTCCCAAACCCACCCACAGCCACACCCTCAAACACCACATTCCCAAAAACCCTAACCCTAACCCCTCTTCTCCAAGACCTATTTTTTTAACAAAAAACCCTCTTCTCTGCCTCGTCTACACGTCACCACCTCCACTCACCCCACTCCCCGCCTCTCACCTCAGGCTCACCGAATTCTCCAAACCCTAATCCATCCTTCCTTCGATTCCAATAGCTTCCACCAAATTTTCCCTCTCCTATTCCACCAACCGGCTTCTTCCTCTCTCTCCTCGAACATTCTCGGCATAATCAAGGCTTTAGGGTTTAATAACAAGTTCGACCTCGCATTGTCCGTCTTCGATTTTATTCGAACCTGAAACGACCTCGTTTCGCTCTTGAACGGTTCCGTAATTGTCGTGATTGTCCCCCAGCTTAGGAAAAACAGTGTTTTCCAGTGGTCTGTGTTTTCCAGTGTTTTCCGGTGTTTTCCAGTGGTCTGTGATTGTGTTGTAGATGGTGGGTGGCGCCGATGGAAGGAAGCAGAGGGGGAAGGAGGAGAAGAGAAGATCTGGCACCACGTGGCCTTTCAATTTTAATGCACAATGCCACGTCAGTAAATGAAAAAATCCAGTTCACAAAAATTTAACGCCGTCTCACACCACTTAACGGTTATGGCAAAATGTGTTCACTTTTACAAAAAATATGACCCAATTGAGACAGAAAAAAACTTGAGGACCCAACTGAGATTTTTATATAAACTTGAGGACCAAGGAAGGGTTTAAACCTTTTAATTAACAATTATTTCACATCTTAACATATGAAAATGTAGTCTTTGAATAACCTTTATTGTTTGATATGTATCAGATTATTCGTTATCATGTGCTAATCCTTCATCATTTCTCGTACATATAAATTGTTTTGTTAATCAAATAAGTCTCCTCAACTTATAAATAAATGTTATTCATTTAAACTTTGAGATTTATTTGTATGTATAAAAATGGCAAATAGTTTCCTAAACAATAAACAGGTTTATCTGTAAATAATTTGAGACAGAACAAGTTTGATGATGATTTGCTGCTTCAGTATTGTCTGTGTTTGAGGTTTATCCATAGTGTATTTTTCTGGACATGGTAGGTCTTTTTTCAACCTGTTTCAATCAATCTGAATGAATCAGTCCTTGAATGAGATTCCTAGTACCGTCAATACTAGTTTATCAACAGTGTCAGAGAATGCAGTATTCTTTATTTATTTTTACATCTCTTTTTCCTTGGAAACAGTAATTGATCAATTCTTATCTTAAGGGCATTGGAAAGTGAGAATGGAAGAAATATAAAAACACCGATGGTGGAATGTGTAATGTAGTTGTGGAGTAGATTTTGTTAAGGTTGGAAAGAGGACTTTTTAGATCTAATACAAAGGACAAAAAATAAAATCTATGTGATATAAATTTTAGAATAAATTATTTTATAAAGAAGGGTATGCATGAAGATTTTTTTTTCAATGTAAAAAAAAAATTAAGAAGGAAGTTTTACAATTAAAAAAAATGAAAACACGAATATTATGACTTGAAACATAAATATAGAACAAATTTTAATATTTAAAATGTTTGTAATTTATTTTAATTTTATAAATTCGTTCAACGAGTTCTTTATTTTTTTAATTTTTAAATTATTTTGAGTTCAATATTTTTGGTTTTTTTTAGAGTTTTTGTAAGTTGTTTGTATGTAGGAATACGAAATATATTTGTAAACAATGATGATTATATAAAAATTGATTTTTTTATTGAAGGAGAATTATCTTAGTTTTTAAATTGAAACTTTGATTCTTATCAAAGATAGATTTTTTTGTGAAGAATCTTTCTTGATTTATCATGGTAACGTCTTTAACTCTGATTTTTATCAAGTGTGACAATATTTTTATGAATTTTTGTTGATTTATCAATATGTTAGATTATGTCATTTTTCATATCTGTTTTAATTATTTTTGTTTTCATTGATTTGTTTAAGTTTTTGTCTTTTTAATATTCAAATTCATAAGCAAACCATTCTCTTTTCAATAAGATTATAACATCTCAAACCAAAACGTATAAATAATCTGATATGCGGATTGTATCAAAGTTGTATGAGTAGCTAGTGCATGAATTAACCAGGTTATTACCAGGCACATAAAGAATCTGTTTTCTCTTTGTCTTTGGATCTGTGTATTTGTTTTTTATATTAGTACAACTTGTATGTGTAATTTTTTTATTACTGATAAAAAAATTATAAAACAACTAAAAGTAAGGTGGTTGGCATATTTTAATCTTGGAAACTTTCAAAATCTAACACCAGATTTGAACTGGCTTTCACTTGGATTGACTTCATCGCGAAAATTAAGAATGAGAAATATAATATGATTAGTACATAAATGACAAAAGAAATAGCACATGAAGGAGTAAGATGAATGACATAAACAAAAGAAAAAATTTGACCTGACATGATGAATTGTACTTAAAATTTTCCTTTAATAATCCGACAACTCAATATAATGGACACTTTTTGTATCAACCCGGTCGTTAAATTGAGTTCTTTATGCATGTGTAGGCCAATAAAATATATAGTCTATTTTGAGTCATCACTCAGAGAATTAAGTACATTATTGTCCTTAATTATTTTGTATTCATGCTAAGGCACTTTTGATATCGGAAAAGGAAATAATTCTTTCACACCATTTGACAAATTTTTATAAGAGTTAAATGATTTTTAACAAAGTTATCTTTGTATTTATAAAAGAGAATGAGAGAATAAAAGAAAGTATCAAATGAATACAAAAAAAAAATTCTGATGTCAAAATACCATTATTCATTGACAAACACTTTAACCTTTTATTACTAGCTTCACTATCGCATTCGAAAGTGATATCTCTATTGAAAATTAATCTAATTCAAACTATATTAAAAAGTAAGATATATCTTTTTAGAAAAGTAAGATCAAGTTGAGAAATTTCAAAATAGTGGGATCAAATTAAATGAAACATAATAGAAAAAAAAACTATTAAACGTTAAAAAGTATTATAGTTTGATGTAAAATTAAATTTTTTTTCACTAATATTACAAATAATAATCAATCTAAATTAAAATTTTATATTTTCACACTAATGGTATGATCTAAAGATTAACTTCAAAATAGGTTATGACAATACTAAATTTTAAAAAGTATTTTTTTTTAAATTGATTATTGCTATTAAATCTAAAAAGTCAACTTTATTTTAAATAGTTTATTTACTTTTTTCCATCCTATAATATGAAAATCAAATAGTCTTACGATAGTAGACAACACAAAGGTACCTTTCATATGTGATAATAATGTTTCAAATTAATTAAACCAATGATGTATCGATTAATTAAATAAACAACATTTAAATTTACGTAAAAAAATAATGTTGTATATATGTATCCAGAAATTTTCTGAACATTAACAAAATTGGGTTGGGATTGTTAAAAGTCTACGGTTACATTAATATAAATAAATATTAAATTATGATCTAAATTTGTTAAAAATATTATATAATTTTTTTATTACGTGTAATTTATATGTTATAAATTATTACGTGCAATTTATATAAGTTATAACTTATATAATTTTGGGATTGTCAAAACATTACGTGTAATTTATATAAGTTATTATAGTAAATATGGTTTCGAGCCAAAATGTAACCCTGAAAAAAGGAGTAATGATAAGTATACGAAGTTGCTTTATAGTCATAATAATACATTCTCATATCCAACAAATGTGAAATATAAATAAAAACTTACGAATCAATTGTAGGTGTCATTTTTTTTATGATTGTCTTCTTCTGTAACAGAACCAATAATATTAAATCATTTTTTTAATAAATAAACAATAACTATCAGTTTTAGACAAAATATTAAACTCTACATTTGGTATTAATCACCATTAATTTATTAATTATGCACGTGTCGTCAATGTTTGGTGGAAGTAAAGTTAAACAAAAGGTTTTTAAATTAACAACTTGTATTTCTCTTTTTTTTTTTTTTAATATTCCTCTTAAAGTGTGAAAGGATGAATTTTAAATTGACCTATGTTGGGTAGGGAATCGGATTATTGGTGCTTATCTACTAATCCGGCATTATTTCTCGTAAAATATTTCTTTTCATCTGCTAAGTTTTTTTTTAATTGAATAAAACAAGTAACATCGTTGACGTTTACCTAGGAATACACAGTCTCGTGAACTTTAATAAATTATAATAATACATTATCTTCTTATTATTGAAATTACCAAGATTCATTCCCGCCAGAACATGTTTAACATAAAACTAAGATAATAAAATATATTCTCATAATTTGAGTAGTATTTCAATATTTGTAAACATAAAAAAAAATAACAAAATAATTATATGTAATATTACTTACGAAATCACTTTTATATTATGATAATAAATTGATTTTTACTGTTTCATCACTTCTCTTTTTCCAATAGTGTGTCTTGGCATTCTTTATACTTTTGCTTTATATTTGGTATTATGTTTTTTATTTATCTGACAATCACATTAATTAGTGGAATTAAGACAAAGGATTTACAATTTTATCCTATTACACTTTTGAACAAAGTAAAATTATTTTTTGCTTTTTAAGAAATCTATTGTATGTGGATGTTTTGAGACTGAATGTTGTGTGTAAATGTTTAAGATAATATTTGTTTTGTTATGATTATTAGTGAGTATTTTGATTGTTTATATGAGTTATATATGTACAGGTAGAGTAATATGTGTAATATAGAATATATGGAACTTGTGAGAGTTGAACATGGATAAACATCTTTTGGAGTTTATAGTGTTTATCTCAGTAAGGAAACTAGTTTTAAATTTAATAATAGTGAATAAATGTTATATGATGATGATTTGTTCTACGATGATTGTGTGAAATATGTAATAGAATGATGATTCTATATGTACAAGGTAAATTATTGAATTGATGCTTGATATGTGAATGAATTTATTTGTAGTGATATAGTATCTCTAGATTGGTTGTGTAAACTAAATTTTGAGGTTGTGGTTTAAGTAAGAAATTGTGTGTTTTCAACTAAAAATGATTTGAAAACTTAGACAAGTTTAGTTAGAACACAATTATGATAAAATTGACCCTTATAATTATGTAAACTCGCTAAATGAGTATATCACTCTTTGAAAATGTAAAATCTGCAAATCAAAGAACTCTAGCATTTTAAATCGTTGAACGAGTTATTTCGTGTTGAGAAAATTAGAATATAATTATTCCATATGTATATAATTTTTTTTATATCATATTCATTGGTAAAAGAATTCAATATTTTTTGAAAAATTTTATATCGAGTTTTAAAGAAAACTGAAAATGCATACTATTATTGTTTAATATCTAATTTGTAATAATTTAATTATTGTATAAATATGTTAAATAGGGATGTTTCATTTTTTTTCCTTAGTAGTAATCATAAAAATTGAGGTAATTTTTTTAAATAAACATAATTATCCTTCTAATAAATTTACCGTGTCATTTCACGATAAAATAGGCATCACCTGCCAAAAAAAAACAAAAAGTAAAGGCTTTCTCAACCTTTGAAATAATTTGTACTGAGAATGGAGTTTTATACTCAACGAAAAAAAACTTTTTGACCGTGTCACATAATTTATGCATATTCAATAATCTCGAGATTGAATTTTGTCTTTAAATCGAGCCTGGTTGAACAAAGGAAAAATCAAACAGAAGTTAACTTATAATTTATTGTTTTGTTTTACTTACTGAAGTTCCTGAGTATATCTTTTTTTCCTTAAAATTCCTGAATTATTTTCACTCGTCTTTTTCTTTATCACAAAAAATAAATATATTAAATAGGGACCAATGAGTTGTCTAAAGCCATAAATAAAAGAAAATATACATACAAGAAAAAAAATATTTCTTTGTTACCCATCCCATTAAATAAGTTTAAAATGGACATTGTCATTACTAACTTATTAGTCATTTCCAACTCAAATCTCTAACTTTCAACTGATTAAAACTACACAAAGGTCCTATACTTATATCCAAAAATACTAAAGTAATATACAATTAAGATGTTAATTATAGTTATTATTTCAGGTGGGAGATCGAGGTTAACAGTTTACTATTGTATGGATTATAAAGAAATATTTTGGCAGCTCAAGTAACTAATGCATATTAAATACAATCACATATACTTCTTTGATCAGTAGTAACCTAATTACAACCCAATTGATAATAATTATACTTTATCTTAAATTGATTAAGAGATAAGTTTTTCATAAGTTGACCATTTCGCTTGATGGTCAGAGCCACAGGGTTGTCGTGGTATGGTTGACCATCTGGATCGTTTGATTCATAGTTAACTAGAGGGTCATATAGTACATTTTTTAACCGTCATAGTTTTAAACCTCTTAGGAAAAGTTTTTTAGAAACTATGTTTGACCAAAATATATAGATTCTTGCTTTTGAAAATTAGGTTAAAAAACTTAATACTCAAGTCACAACTGTCATTGAAGTAATTGATTATTTCATAAAATTTTTCAAAAAAAAACGTTTTCTCATTGTGATAATCTATTACCAACATTGATAATCGATTATCAAATAGATTTTTATAAAAAATAAAATTTTTCGTGCTTTGTTACTTGGGTTATGTCTATTGAGTCTTAATGTAGTAGTTTAAATAAAATACACAAATTACAAGACTTTAACAATTAAATTCTAAAGTTTTTAATGTATCTATTCAATCTAAGTGTATTTTTAAGTCTTGAAAATTTCTTCATAAGTTATCATAATCAAAACTCTTTATATTTAATCAAGATGTTTATCCTAACTTGTCCACCCACTCACATTCAGGAAAAAAGAAACCAACACAAGCATATATTTTTCAACGAAGATTTAATAGAAGTCATCATATTGATTTTTAAAAAAAGAAATCTTTCCGTCTTTAATTTATGTATATGCCAGTAAAAAACGAGAAAAGTATAAGTGAAGACGAAAATTAACATTACCTAGAATAGAACCTTTATAATATGCCTAAATGAGTTTAGACATGTAATTGGACATATACATCAATAATTTTCACTCACCTTTTAAACTGATCTTTTTAATTGAAATCTTAAATGAAAACAATGAACTTTATTAAACCTGTTTACCTTGTTGGTTTTAAAATATTAAGAATTCAAACATTGCTAGTCTCCAGAATATAACCTCGGCCATAATAGAACAGAACGTTATTAGAATAGGTGAAATCAACGCTAAGACGACCCTATAACATATACAAAAAGTTGTGTTGGCTAGACCGATATATTTGTATATAGAACAATTAAATGCCTAGTGGGATTGAACATAGCTAACATCATCTTAAAGTAAAACCAGAAACTATCATTCATAAGACTTCTCAACAATTACAAACTTCAGGAAAATTAAGCAAACCATTTCAACCTAACATATCAAAGCATACTTTTAAATTACAATTTATTACACAATAAACATGGCAATAAAAGACCCAACTTTAGATATAAGGAGCCAACCAGGAGACCTAATGTTTTTTTTCCATTTGTTATTGTTTGGCTCTCATCCACGCTTTTTCAAATGTTCCTCCTCTAGTTGATTGATCAGCTTCTGTAACATCTGTAGATACTTGTTTGTCATATGATCAAATATCATCCTTCTTGAAACCCTAAGTTTTTCATAGAGTTGTTTAGGCGTTTCATATAAGTAGAGGTATTTCTGATCAGAATCATAGTTTTTTGGATCAGAATTTTCAGGAACAATATGCATGATCCTGCCTGGAGGATAAAGAGGATGTATATCCATGTCGTCTGATGTTGTCGTTACAGCACCTCTTTCTTCAGTATGGAAAACCTCAATGGTTTCTTCTTCAGTGATGTCTTTGGTTATGACCTCTTTTTCCTTACGGATATTTTCCTGTTTCTGCAGCTCAAGTTTCTCCAATTGACTCAACAATTCTTCTTGAGAGGCAGTGGAAGTAACGATGTTCTGGAAAGCATATAAATTTTTTTCCTCTTCATCTAATTCATCATTGTCATCACCTTCATCAGAGAAATTAGAGTTATCCTCATCAGACGTAGACTCTGACATTATTATCTCTTCATAACTTCTCTCGGATGATCGAGAAGCTTCAGCCAAGTTATCTGATTTAGAGCTTGAGAATGTGCCAACATTGACAAGTTTTTGGGGCAAGGAAAACAATGACCGAGTTCTTTGTTTATGCTTCTTGACAACCTTTTGGAATGATGAGAAGAAAATAAGAAATGAAAAAGTTAAATTTTAAGAAAGATCCAAATTTTCAAATATATGATTATCAGTGTCTGAATAAATAAATATAACTGAAATCTACCTTGGAGCCAAGGGATACTGCATGATCTGAAAGGGCTTTAACACTAGATGCAAATGGTAAGTGAGATCCAATTGCAGTTATAGAGCTATGTGCTTTACTTAGTATGTTTTCGTGCTTAACCTTACCCTGAAAATTATTCAATCAATATTAGGTACTGACCTAATCAAAGAAAGCCTACTAGAGCAATGAGAACGAAACATTTTTGTAACAGAAGATTAAGCATTGCTAAACCCATGTTATGTTGGGAGAACTGGTTTGAGCACCTCACGAATGAAACCATCAACAGAATATGCTGACAAAGTAGGCACTACGTCTAAATCGTTTATAACGGAAATGATAAAGGCCTTCCCGAATTCCGATAATTCCGATGACACAGAAGCAGCTGCAAAAATTACATACGACTTGGTCACTAATATCTTATTTTAATTAATATTTTCTTACTACAGTATTATATTGTTATTTAAGTATCATTATGATTAACTTTGCTTTCATGATGCAGTGTTTTATATAATTAACTTTGAATTTGTCAACCACCACAGACTACAACAGTACAACTTTAGCATCTCCATTAAACAATGTTCTACATCTGGTTAATGTATTACCAAAGACCATCTGATTATTCGATTGTGATAAAAAAAACCTATCGATCAAATATAATAACTCAATCTGAGACAAAATAAAACTTAGGTTGTAAATTAAAGAAGTTGGCATAATTGACCACATGCCTGGGCCAAAGGT
Organism: Vigna angularis; assembly: GCF_016808095.1. Lineage (NCBI taxonomy): Eukaryota > Viridiplantae > Streptophyta > Magnoliopsida > Fabales > Fabaceae > Vigna > Vigna angularis. The sequence goes on from NC_068979.1 coordinate 11,860,752, forward strand.
CACACAAGTGCATGAAGAGAACTGCTTTACTTCTCTAAGCATATATGTCAACAGTGCAGCAGTACCACCACCAAGCGAGTGCCCAACGACCTATAGGATAAACATAATTATTAAAAAGACTTCACTTACATGACTAAATAAAAAAAATGGAAGCAGGAGTATATGTTATGGCATTTGAAGAGTAAGTAAAACATCATAATCACTGGTCTTCCAAAAGACTATAATGTTCCAATTTTTCACTATTGGTGAACAATATAATCACTAGTTTTCAAAAGACTGGTATAAAGGAACAGGCTAGCAATACCTTGATTTGGTAATCCTTGTTTTTTCTAAGTTCATCAAGAAGTATAGGAGTGCAGTGCTTTTTGATCCAACCAGCTGCAGCAACCATACCACGGTGTCCATGTCCTGAAACCATGTTCTTTTTTAGCTCACCATCTATGTAAATGTAGGGACTGAAGGACACTGGAGCACCGATTGCATCTGTCAGGGTATCTCTTATGCTTTGAGTTCCACGTATGAACACAAACAAACAGTTTGATTCTTTATCACGTATAACTGTGAATGCAGGCTTTAGAAGCTGACACAATAGTAGTTCTCAGTTAAACTAGGTACATCAATAATAGGAACTAGCCGTTTACTTGTAGAATAAACATATGAACTTCAACACTATTACAGTACATGTCAATAAAACTCTTATTTTGTTAGAGGAGGGAAAAAAAGCTCAAGCAACGAACCCTAGCTCTTTTCTTCCGGAAGAGAACGTCCTCCTTGGAAAATCCAGCAGCGAATAGAAAAACACGAAAGCTTTTCTTGCTGAAAAGCATGGTTCGAGTCAAGCATTTTTTGAGCTCATACAACTCCTTTAACAGTTCGGGGTCTTTCAGTTGAACACAGTCACTTCTTACTCCACATTCCATTGGAACTGTTTTCTTACTCTACAAAGATTCACACCCAATAATAATAAAGAATAAGAATTATTATGGTGAGAAGGAAAAGATGTGTAGTTAAGTATAAGAAATTGGAAAGGGAAACTACCTTGTCCATGATAGAAAAAAGAATGGCTCTTGGCAAATCCAAGAGATGCCATTTTCCCAAGGTCTCTGAATAAAAAAACCTTATGGCTTCTGCTAACGTGAACACTATGTCCGGTAAACTCTGTGGTGCTTCAGCTGGTCTCTGTTCGAGCTTCGTGGCAGCTCCCTTAACAACTCCCTTAGCAACTCTCGACAATATCATTTTCACAATTGAAAATGCAAACGATTGGAAAAATGGAAGAAGAATGAAGAGAGAACGTGTTCAAAGTTGAAGGAGAGTGTGACCTTAAATAGAAACGCCAGAAGCTTGGTTTTCATAATGTTTAATTAATACAAAGATTATACAATGTTAGCAAACTTTATAAAATAATTATGTGTGGGATAAGATTGATGATGTTAGAAAAATATATTTTACTACAACTCGTGGAGAATTAAAAATTAGAAGAGGCGGGTTACTTGGTTGTTAGGTTGTGGTTCCATTATTGGAAATAAACTTGGGTTCTTGACGTAGTCATTGCAAAACTTAATTCCAACTTGAGATGGTTTAAGATGTTGTTGAGGAAGTCAAAGACATTTTAAAATTGGATCGCTAAAGGAAAATTTTACTAATATTAACCATTAGCTATATATACTGTATGATATATATCCCAAGCACAATCATCGTATCATTGAGACTGAAAAGTTATGTTTCCTTCAAAATAATCTGTCTCAAGAATACTGCAACAATTGAGATATAATCATGGAATGGTGTGCTTGTTTTCTTGTTGAAACATCATTCAACCAAGTTTTTCCTTTCCCAGGACTAAAAATAGAAGTAATGGGAAGATTGTATATGCAAACCGCGAGAATTCTCGTAATTATCCAAGATTTTTATTGATGGATTTATTTTATAGATAACAAATTTGTGTTGAAATTTATCAATAATATTTATTAATAAATTAGAATTTGTATTACTCAATTTTCTTTTATGAATTCTGTCAATAATATATAATTTTTATTATTGGTAAAAAAATTTGTGGATAAATCCATTAATAAAAATGATAATTTTTTCTAAATAAAATAAGATGGGTGAAAAAAAGACAAGCAGAGAGAGAAACAACATGAGGACTGTGGTGGTGGAAGGAGAAGATGATGAGAAAGAGAACCCATTGATAATTATTAATAAATTTCTCATCCATAAATAAAAATTATTGATAATTATTTTATGGATTAAATATGTTTTTAGTTGATAAACTATCAAGCGAATTTGTTTTTAGAAGGTATATTTTAGTCATCCTTTTTAAGAAAATCTTAATTTTTGGTCTTTCAAAACTAACACCGTTAAAAACCAGGTGAGCTGACTGACGGTGTAGTGCCACATAATTTTTTTTTTGACATCACTCGTGCCAGATTTTTTTCCCCTTCCACCAACCCAACCTCATTCCCCCACCATGGACCTCAACCCCCAAACGGCGCAACGCCCCCCATCCTCTGCCGCGCTTGAGATGTTCCCACCGCTCCTCAGCGAGCGACGACCCTCTCCTCCCTTCCGGATCTCCTCCTCACGGTTCTATCCGTCTGCTTCCTCGTCTCCAACTCCAAGCCCAACATCGCTTCCACCCACCGCGCCGCTTCCTCAAATTCCTCGTCATGTCCCTCGCTGCAACACCTTCCAAAAATACCACCACAGTCACTTTCCTCAACATCCTACCTCCGTGCCGCCACAACTTTGTAGCTGCACTTTGTGATGTAATTAATTACCAGTTAAAAAGGCTTGGCTGTTTCTATAAGCATTTTGTATCAAATATTATAAATATGTGGATTCGTTTTACTGTACTGTATTTGAAGGACCTATAATGTGCAAACTGATGCAGTGTGAGTTTCGGTGTTGGTGGTTAGTGTGAGTTTCGGTTCCTCTATAATAAAATTATTATGCAGTATTTAGACCAACAAACATCATTGGTTCATAAAAGTAAATAATTATGCATTTTACTGCAACAAAAATCTGGCAGGAGTGATGTCAGAAAAATAAAAATTATGTGGCACTACACCATCAGCGAGCTCACCTAGTTTTTAAAAGTGTTAGTTTTGAAGGATCAAAAATTAATGTTTTCTTAAAGAGATGACTAAACTGTACTTGAAAAAGGAACTAAAAACAAATTTGGTTGATAGTTTAGGAACTAAAAATATATTAAACCCTTATTTTATTTTCAAAATTTTAGTCATCAATGATATATTCTTGATAAAATCAAATTATGAACGAATATTTATTATTATTTATGAAATTTGTGGCTAAGTAATTAATAAATTTCTTATAATGAATAGCTTTGGATGCATAGATGTGTATAACTGTTAGTTCTTCCGGAGAATCCTTTTGTGCAGTAGTTGTAATTCTTTTATCTATTAATATATTATTGTTGGGTATTATTATTTTCACACTTAATAACTTTTCAAATGACACTTAGCTTTTTTTTTTATTATTGAGGAATAATTTTAGTTTTTTCTTTCAACTGAGTTTTAATTTTTTAAATAACAAGAACTAATTTGAAATTTTTTTAATTGGGATCGATTAATGAAGTCTTTTTATATACACTTTAGATTCACTATTTTATCTTTAATCTTTTTTTTCTTTACCAATACAAAAATTAAATTTTTAATAATTAAAATACCGTGGATTGTTAATTGGTACAAGTGGTATAAGAAACATTTTATATTATTATTTTGGCTTAGCTGAATAAAGAGTAGGGATAAGTTTATACTAAAAAGAAACACTTACCCTATAATTTAAAATAATATTTTAATTATACTTTTTATTTTTTATTTAAAAATTCAAAATGTATTTATTCTTAAAATGAATTGTTAACTAGGTATATTTATTTAGAGTGTTAAAATATTACTTTTCTGAAAATAATTCATGAATGAAAAAAAAAAGTTACGTATATAGAAACATTAAGAGAAGTTTTAGGCGTTTATATATAGTATAGTTTTTAGTTCTTAAAAAAATGGGATAATAGGACAAGAGACTACCCTTTTAATATAGTTAGATCTATTAATTCTAAAGGGAATATTGTATTTTTCTTTTGTCATATTGTCCATTAATTTTTCTCTTATCACCACAACCTTCTTTCTTTAAACAAAAGTGAACACACCCCTCATTTTCATAACCAAAATTTAATAATAAAAGTAAAGAGGTCTGGGCAAAGGAATGGGGACATAGTGGGAAAGAGAAGAAGACAAAAGTTTGTCTTTGACTAAAATAAAAAGAATGATAACCAATTTTTTTTCAATATTTTTATTTAATTGCTGAGTATATAATCTTTTCTAGATTCTACATTTCTCATTTATAAGAATAATGTAATCTTAATAAATTGTAAATAATAGTTAAGTATTAAAAATAAAACGGATAACACTTCTAATAAAATAATAAAATGTTAGATATTTAATGACCAATTTATAAATTAATTATTATTATTTATTTATAATTAAAATTATTTTAATTATAAATAAATTTTTAGTTTATAAATTAGTATATAAATTGATATTTTAGTAATTAATATTTTTTTATTTTTAAAATTAGTTGTTATTTAGGGATTTTTTTTATAGTGTAATAAAATATCTATAGCATAACTAATGGATAGATTATGTAACTTCAAGTATGTAACATCCTTTTTTTTATAGTTTTAAACATTATGATGACATCACAGTTAATCAACAATAACCATAGGAGACATTATAAATATGCCATTAGATGATCTAATTTATTAATATGTACACATGAAACTACAAGTTTTCAAAAAAAAAACTAAAATGAACAAGAAATAAACTATTTATGCATAAGGACTCTCCCTACACAACACTTGTTCCACAGAACATCATCCTCTGCATATATCAACCAGGTAATCATTGCAAAAGATAGACAAGCAACATACAAACAAATAAACAAGTAAGCTAACTTAACAAAGAAATCAATCATACCAATCAAACAAGTTAAAATATCACAATTTAACTCTTACATCAAGGAAAACTTAAATATATAAATAGATCTACACTTGATTATTTGGATACATATGTATTGTTATCAAACCATAGGAGATCATGTCATATAGTGATCTACCCAAGCTATCACACAAGATTAGTCTGTTTATCACTTATGGTCAAAGAACACTAAACCATAAATTAGGACCTCCTATTACTCCTCACCACGTAACTCATCCTTCTCTACTTGAAATTGGATAGTTATTGAAGCTTCAGGATAACCCCAAAACTAAGTCCATATATCAATACATACACCACTTGAATCTCCCACGAGAATTTCCCCTTGGAATCCTCTTCACATCATACTTTAACCATATAATTAATCTTGTTGCCAACCAAAATAAATCATTGCATTTCACTCAACAAGTATTCGATCATTACAATATATCATGTCTAAACAAGAAATCAAAAGCAAAGAAAACAAGCAACATGACATGCATCTAGGCACCCAATGCCAACCTAGCTCACCTAGCAAGGCATCTCCTCGCCCAACGAATTAACAAGGATTAAAGTGCAGAACTGCAGTGGAGAGGGGGCGCTCAACGTCCCTAAGTGCATTTGCTCTCAGGTTTAGGTTCGCTCAGCACCCAAAGAGAGCGCCCAGAGTTTGGGAGCCCAGTGGCTCACTGTTTTGGAAACGTTAAGTGCCACACAAGGTTACTCAACACTATACCATATGACACTTTGAAACTAGCTTTTGTTGTCCCCAATACCTATCCAAATGACCAAATCCTAGACATTAGAGTTGATCCAAAACATGGATCATAATTCATCAAAACTTAATCTAGAAACCTCTAGACTTGACTCTCACGTGTTTCATTTCATCACAACCCAAAACAATAGTTAATTACTCCATTGAATAACAACTCATCATACAAAAATTCATCAAGAAGCAATCATCATTTAGCAAGCATATCAATACATAAATAATCAATTTCCATCCACAGATCATCTAACAACAAATCAGTGCATATCATTAAAGATTCATCAATTAAAGAACAATTTTCACCACTTTGCAATCATGAACACAAACTTGAAATCTCTAGATGAATTTTTAAAAGATGTATATTGGTTAGCTTTCCTTACCTTATAGAGGACCTAATTGCTCTACAAGAGCTAAGACGGCTCCACCAGTTCAAGGAACTTTATGTGCACCTACAACTCACAGAAACATGATTAGGGTATACCGTTAGAAACACTGATCAACATAGAGCCTTATAGAAGACTCAGATGACACATGCAAAAACACTACCTTAAGAAACAAGACAGACCAAAGAAAAAGAGTAGAAACTAACTTACTCTTTTGGAGAAACTGATTGGATAGACTTGAAGATCTTATCACTGTGAACACTCAGGTGATCTTTGATCTTCAAACAAATGAATAGGAGAAGAACTCCTACAGAGAAGTCAGAAAACTCTAGAAAAGTTATTTTAATAGAGATTGTGTTTTTTAAAATAATGAAATTCGTTTATAACTAAATTATTTTTATTAGTCTCACTATTTTTAAACTACTATCACTTCTAAAATATCATTTTCTAAGTATTTACAAAGTCTATTTCCTATAACATTTGTATGGAAAACTATATTTTATTGTTCTTTTTTCATACTCTTTTATATTTTTATGTCTTTCATGCTTTTCGCTACTTAGAATTTTCTACGCTCTAAAGTAAACAAGGCATAAATGTTAAACTAAAAGTGTTGTTGCCCTTCTACAAGAATAAATATAATTTACACAAATATATAAAACTATCAATTTTATTATTATTTTAGTATGTATATTTTCTTGGTTTAATAGGTTCGGAGGTCCCTATATTTGCGGGTTCGTTTCAATTGGGTCCTCTAATTTTGGAAGTGATCAATTGGGTCTCTAATTTTGGTCAATTTGATTCAATAATAGCATTTTCGTTAAATATAGATGGCATCCAGGTGGCACCATTTGAGTTGTATAGATGAATTTTTAACATTTTTAATTGTTAAATATATTAATAAATGAAAATATAATTAGAAATTATTAAAAATATTAAATTAGGCCGGTGGTGGGGACTCAATTGATCACTTCCAAAATTGAAGGACCCAATTGAAATGAACCCGCAAATATAGGGACTTCCGAACCTATTAAACCTATTTTCTTATAATTTGTTTATTATGATAACATTCTTTATTTTATTCAAATCATTGTTTTGATAATTACTTTTTAAGATAAATTAAGCATGTTTTTAGTCTCTAAATTTAAACGCAGGATTGAAATTTGTCATTGTTCCAATATTTGATATATTTTGGTCCTCAAATTTTAAAAAGGGTTAAATACTCTTTTGGTCTTTATTTTTGTCCATTTGTTTAATGTGAGGCTATTTTTTTCGAGTGTTTAATGTAGTACTAATTTTTGTAATTTATGTTCAATTTGGTATTTTTTCATAACATCGTCTAAATCGTTAATGACATATTGTACACATGAGCAGTGTTTGAATGAATTGTTGGATTATTGCTTACGTGATCGTCCTGCACAATTTCTTACATGGTCATGCAATTTTGCTCTGTTTCTCCACCACCATGAATGCAATCACCATTAGAGTCATCACTGGAGCATCTTCGTTCCTTCATCACTATGACACATCAGAATCCACCACCATTGCGAGTGCAGCACCAGTAGGGAGGAATCACGAACTATCTCGCACCTTCAACGCAAAATGTGAATCCATCTTCTTAAAACCCCAAATCGCAAACCACACCTAGCATAGATCCAGAATCACTCACAAAATTAAGGTTTATATGATGGGGTGTCACAGTTTGTGCTTGCAATTTCAAAGTTTGTTTTGATTTGGGTGGCGCAATTTAGGGCTTTCATTATGTGAGACTATCATTAGGGTTTGTTGGTTCGTTCCTCATTCTTGCAGTAGTTAGTCTTTGTTGTTTGCGATACTTGCATGTTTGTGGCCTCATTGCAAATTTATGGTGTGCATTGTGCATTGGATTTGCATTTTGATTTAGATGCTCGTGATTTCAAAAATTTGTTCGATTGTTATCACGAAGGGAACACTGCAGCATGGATCTACATATGTGGTTGATAGCTTGTTGTGGTTCATGATGGCTCGCGATTTGGGATTTTCGTGGAGGAATGATGGTTCAATAGATTTTGCTGGTGTAGCACCACTAGTACAAAAATCGCATACAATGTCGAATATTTTGGGCTTTTAATGGTGAATTTGTGAGCGTCGTCATATCAGGAGACGTTAAATTGACGTCAAATTTAAAAAATTCAACGTTAAATTAACTTCAAAATTTGTCAATATACGACGTTAAATTAACGTCAAAATTTGTCAATATACGACGTTAACTTAATGTCAAATTTTTCAATATACGGTGTTAATTAATTTTTTTTGTTTTTTTAATTAATTGTGATCCTTTTTACAACTCTACGAGACTTAAAAAGAAAAAAAAACAACTAATTTCAGTTTTTGATATTTTATAAAGCAAGAACTATGAACGTGTAGTGTAATATCAACAACAAACAACAATAACCAACAACAAACAAGTTCAATCAAACAACAACAAGTTCAACCAAACAACAACAAACAAGTTCAACAAGAAAAAACGCAACAAACAAGTTCAACAAACAAATTTTTCAAAACGAAAACGAAAACTAACCTTCAAAAGGTGGGTTCGTCGAAATAAAGTGTCGTCACCAATGACAGAGAAAGCATAATGCACCTATGAAGGACAACAACACGAAAATAATCGGTCAAAACAAACAAAAATCATACATAAAGTAGTTAATTAACATGCATTTGTATCAAATGAAAGAAAAAATATATGTGATGGTCGTCAAACTTTGTTCGAGAAAAGTTTTAGAAGAGAAGAGGGTTTCGCGCGCTAAGATAAAGTAAATGAATTTTCAATCTTCCGCTCAAATTTTTATTGAATTCACTAACATTTTAACGTCTAACGTTGGGAAATTCGACGTTTTATATCCTTTTACGTCAAATTACAATTCTGAACGACGTTTAATAATTGCATTTATTTACAAAAAGGTCACCGATCATTTTTAACATTGACTATTCAGTAGTTTGACGTTGAAAGTTTGACGTTATATGTTGTTTTGTACTAGTGCACTATGAACAAATATTATGGCTGAAAGCATGAAGAAGATGGAGATTTGTGGTGGTTGGTGTCGTGAATGGGTGATTGTTGGTGTCAACGGGTGACAGTAAAGGTGTGACCAATAGTGGTGTCACGGTGGCTGACGACATGGAAGAGGTCATGGCGATTATGTCAGAAAAAATGGAACAGGTCATTCAAACAATAATCACATGTACAGTCTGCGGTTAACGATTTTAACAACATCATAAAAAAGATTAAATTGAACACAATTAACCAAAATTGGGACCATATACTAAAAAAGATGAGTCTCACATTGAACAAAACCGACGAAAATAGGGACCAAAATAGTATTTAAGTTTTTTTAAAAAAATGGATATAATTTTTTTAAGTCAATGAAATCAATTTCTTTTACGTATTAAATTGTATTACAAGTTAACTTTTAAATTAGAATGTATCAAAATTAGAATGTATCAAATTATATAAATAACTCAAATATCAATTGAATCACAATTAATAGTTATAAAAAGATTAATGTTACTGTATCCATTTATTTTTAAAATTTTAAAAACATAGAAACGAATTACAAATATAAATTTAAGACTAAAAGATTACTTATTTTTTATTAAATAAAAATATAAAAACGTTGGAAATATATTCTCGCTTATTTAGGTCAACCAAGTATGATTTTATAGAAAAAATCAACTCACAAGATTATTTTATACGAAAATTATGAGACACTTCATTAAAGTTCTTTTCTTCATTGACTAAATTATGGGACATATGTAAAGTTGACGAGACCTTTATCTCTTTGTTTTTTAAATCATTGGAGAATACTTATTTTATTGAATTTAAAAACAAATTACGCGGTGAAACGACAGAAATATAACTAATGTAATAAAACTTTGCAATATATTCTACAATAAAGAAAAAAAATTACTTAGTAATTTATTTCAATATTTAGATCTTTACTATATATATTATTATTATTATTATTATTTAACTCAATTAAGTATCTGCTTTTTAAAAAAGATTATTTTTTTTACTAAGAAAGTTTAATTTTTTTATCAAAAAAAATTAATAATTTTTTTTCTTAAATTAGTATTTATGTGTTGTTTGAAAGTATTAAGTGTCTATATCAAAAAGTGAATTACCTTTCAAAAAATGTCATATGTTAAAATTAAAGAAGTTTTAATATAAAAAATTACTTACATTTTAATACATTACAAACCTAAATTTTAATAAGTATAACTTCAAAAAATAGTATTAATGTCAATTTAACATAATAAATCACATGGAGTCTTTTCACAGAAATAAAAACTTAATTAAGCAAAAAAAGAAATATAAATATCAAATCAAATATATATTTATAGAAAATAAATTATTAATTAAAAATAAAACAGAAGAATGAACTATAAAATGTATGCCTAGTTAAATATTATACTCCTTTATATTAAGGATTTTACAATTCTTTTCAGTTTTCTACAAATTTTATAATATAAATTTTTGAAGTAATTATATATAAAAATTCTAAAAATGTCAAAATATACTCCTTCACTTCATCAACACTTAATAAATGTAAAAATAGATTTGAATTTATAATTAATTCGATTCACTGCAAGTTGAATTGAAGTTAAATGTAGGTCAAATTAACTTTTGTATTAAACCGATTCAACCCGAGTTAGAGATACATTGACCCATAATTTACTACAAAAATTAACTCTTTTTTAATTTTTTTTATTGTAGTTGTTAATTGTTTGTAATTATGCATTTTAAAATTTCAACTCATTAATAGTATAATAGTACGTAGTGAAATAATAAATATTTTAATTATGTTTCTATAGATATATGGTTAAAACCAATTTACTTTTATTTTAAAAACTAAATTTTCTGAAAATTTACAAATCAACACTTCCTATTTAATGATGTTTTTAATTTATCTTATAACAAAAAATAATATAATTTTTAATATAATAATAATAGGAAAAAATGAATATGTCATGACATTTTTGGTGTCATACGTCAGGTAAATGACGTCGTTTGGTTTTAAACGTATTGAAATTGATTTATACTGACTCCGAAAATATTAAAATAAAAGCAAGTTGTCAATACAATAATTCCGAGCCTAATTAAGGGACAGAAGAAAGACAAAAACAAATATGGATATTATTATTTTTATTCAAAAACAATGAATTAAACAGAAATGGAAGATTCTTAGTTTGCAAGAATTGAATTAAAAGTATATATTTTTTGAAATTTGTAAACTATTAGCAGTAAAAAAATTAAATTATGATTATAAAGTAAAGAGAGATAAAAAAGTCATTTAGTCTAAATCATTTTGCAAAGAAGGAATTTTGTTCTAATGTTTATAAACAAGATTAATTATTCCATCAACCACCAACATTTTTTAAACCCACGTTTCTCATGTCTTTTATTGTTTGGTTTCTAATTTAAGTGGTAACTTTCTTGTTTTGCGTTGATTTGAAAAACCTCGTATAAATTAAGAATATCTGAGTAGGTGGAGCGGGTGGTTGAGATTAATTGGGTTAATTTGGAGTATTATATGATTATAATATGAGAAAACAAAACAACTACAATCTACATCACAACTTCGTTAGTGATGTTGCATCATCTCTCGTATGAAAGGCAAAACAAAATCTCCTCAACTTATACAATCCTGCATTATTTCTTTGACAGAAATCACAATAATCCTTCATTATTCTAAAGTAAAATAAATGAAGTGAACTTCTTTTTAGAATTTAAAATAATTAAGTTTTAAAGAAATATGTTCTTTATATAATATATAATGATAATAAGTTTTAAACTTAATTAAGTCTCACATTCCTCCTAAATGGAAGTATGTTTAGTTAAGTTTTTATTTTTATTTTTTGTTATATTAAATATTCAAAAATTTATGTTTTTTAATGGAGTAATTCATTAATTTTTTTCGTTAATTGAATGATATGTTTCTTATCTTGCCTTATTTATAATAAAAGACATAATATTTTGTAGTTAATGTTAAATGATATGATGATCAATATAAAATCAACTGATTTTTATTAGTAATTGAAAACGTATTAAAAAACAAGAATGATTTAATTGATGATGGTGACAAAGATAATCATAATAAGTGATAATATAGAAATTATTAGGAAGATGACAACCTTATTATTTACAACATTTTCAATTAAAATAATAAAAGTTATTTATCATTTTATATTAATCACGATATTATTTTTATATTGTATGATGTATAATCTAACTGTGTATATAACCGCGATATCACAATTTTTAATAGGTAGAAACATATAACCAAAATGACGTAAGATAGTATTAATGTCACACAATTAACAAACAAATTTAAACACACAAACTTAACAAAAGTATATAAGAATTAAGTACTCAACAACAAAAAAATTAATAAAAACTTTAAAAATATCCAAATTTATCATAAACATAATTTTAATTAAGTCTATGTTTTAGAATAAAAAGATATCATGTTTTCAAAACCATTCAAATATCATTTACATACACAGAAAACAATATATATACATATTTTAAACAACTTATACTACGAATGTTAAAATATTCATTTGATGGACACACACAACACACACACTGTGTAAAGGATGAAACTTCGAATAGAAATAACAATAAATGAATTATAGTTGTGCACTTTTATCACCCTTCCCCACTCTGCCAAAAACCACGTAATTTATACCTGAAGAACCAATGCCAAATTGATCAATTTCTACGATATCCCAGTATTCCAAATTGATCAATTCAACTAACTTGATAATTCAAATAATTTAATAGTTCAATATATGTTCAATCAAACATGGCATAGATAATACAATTTATGAAACATGAGCTGACACCTCCAAAACATGGAAATAATTTCTTTTTCTTCTAGAGCTAATGGTCAAAGAACCTCGGTACCTCAGTCAACTATCACATTTTCAACTACGTATTCCAATATATTCAAGGACAATTGCAAGGCCAATATGCCACCAACCCAAAATATTATACATAAAGATAAAACTGGCCAACTTCTACCATTAGTAGAAAAGAATCTACAGTCTTGTTGACTCGTTGGAGAGAAAAGCTAGTTCAGTAGTAAGACGGAGCAAGGCATTCATCAACCATATCCAGAAGGTTTGGGTTTTCCAGTGCAGCTGCTACACGTTCTTTATCATTTAATTGTTTGTTAACTGCATATGTATTTGTGATAAAAAAAATTTAAATTGCAATGGTATTTGTGTCCAGTCATGATCAAAGATTTATAAAGAGAATTCTAAAAATGTCACGGGAAATCTAAACAAATTATTGACTTAAGCCGGCAAAGTGCCCTTGTTAAAGGGAGGGGCCTCCGAGGATTGTTGTTTGAGTAAAACAGATAATCATCAAATAAAATTAAACAACACAACACCTCATTCTTTCAACCAAAAAAGTTTAAATCCAAGAAAGGTGTTGTCACAGGTCTGTCAATAGCATTCATTACTCGAAGAAAGAAATGGAATGGCCAATCATCTAAGTAGTAAGACGTAGATCAATACTGAATGCTTCAGTAAACAGTTTAAGCAGTAAGTATAGGTGCATTAATTGAAGTAACACAACCTGATCCACAGGGAGCGAAAAAAGTAAGAAAGTTTTACCTGCAGCTTCAGTTGCATGAGATCCAGGTGCTACTCTGATATCCACCTGACCGGAATCAATAAGTCAAAATAAATAACATTATCACAAAGGGTTCAAAGATCAGCCGAATATTTGGTTTAATTAGCAATTTCTGTAAATAATATTTTCAACTGACACACACAGAGTACCATGGAAGCATAGATTATGATTTATAAACACCATCATACAATTGGGTAACAATACAAAAATGTTGCAGTCTAAATCATGGTTAAGATGTCAAATAGTATTGCACAGGAGCCAGCATGTGCTCCTCTTAAATTCTAGCTATGTAACACCAGTAAATCTTATTTAAGAGAGTATTAGCAAAACAAAAGGATGTTATGAATATACATGGCATCAGTCAAGAGTAGAAGGTTTGACCCTCCCGGACCCCTTTAGGGTAGAGTTTTAGGAAGCAGCTACAAAAAGATTAAACCCTACCACATGTCAACCAGATTTTGAAGAAATACATGGAAAGCCCGTCCTATTTTATTTTTTAATTCAATTCACTTGTATATTTTTCAACTAAACCATATAAAGTACATTTTAATAGGAAAAATACATAAAAAGATACTTGGTGATTGGTCAGTCATGGACCCACATCTGGAAACAACCTCTTCGTATATCCAAGGGGAAGGTAGATACAATGACCATCTCCCATACTTTCATGAACCAATGAACTTTTGACACTAGGTTACTTCAGTTCGGTTATTCAAATAATATATAAAAAACATCAAGAATCTTGTGAAAGTAAGAAACTTAAGAAGTAAGAACTAAAACTTCTTTTTAGCAAAATGTGCGATTTCAACTTTATTATAACTCTAAAAAAATTATTATTTAACTATTTTCAATGATTATGACAAATGTCAGAAAAATAAAACCATAATTGATAACTCTATTTCTCTGGACGATGAGTTCACTACAATATCTGCTGCAATATACAGAGAATCTTTCGGCACACATAATGTTGTCCAGCAGAGAGAGATGTTGTTGGCTCCGGGGAGTTTTGGGATAGACAAGTGGTATGTTGTCCAGTTTGAATTTGGAGGGGTGTTTTGTCTATGCTTCTTCAGTTGTCTTTGATGGTGGCAGATGAAGAAAATGAAATGAGAATGCTTCAATGTGGTACAAGCCTTTAAGGAGTATTATGTGAAGAACAACGGAGTGGACACCTGTATTGAATTAGGTGCATCGTTTGCCTTCAATACAAAATTCTAATTCTTGCAGTGCAGCTGGTAAGTTTGGACTTGCTGTCATGGTGGGCTGATGGCATGGCTGGATGAGGTTGGGATGGATTGAGTCTAAAGAACAAATTGTGAGAGGTTCCTGGTGTTTGGAAGGTGCAAAGGCTTGGAAGGTGCCTAATGTTTGGAAGGGGCACAAATTGGGTCAAGCCTTTTTGGTACAGTGCTGTGTCCTTGGCAAGTGCTAAGCTTAGTCTGTAGCCTCTTACATTTTGGCTTTAACTTATCAATATTATTTGGTTTTTCTTGTATCATGGTACTACCGGTACTTCTTTATCAATTTGATGGTCCTTTGCTAATTATAGAAAGAAAAAAACACCAAACTAGTGCCTGCCTTTACAAATTGAGAAGAACACGCCCAATCAAAGCACTTTCTTTCCATCAAAATTGGGTTGGAATCAAACAAGTACCCACGGGCTCAAATTCAATTACCATTTCTTATGAATCAAGAAAAGATTATCACAGACTAATCGAAACCTAAACCCTAAATATTACATAAATATCTAGCATAGAGATCAAGCTTAGGTTCCAGAGCGTTTAGCAAGTGCTCTCTAATGGTTTATTAGATGTTTTGTGGCTTTCACTTTCAGCTCATGGATTATTTTAAAGGTCTATGATAAGTAGACCTTTATCTGCTATGGAAAGGTGATCCTCTGAACAGAGTTATCTTGATTCTGCTTTAGGAGGATTTCTGATCCACCTGCTATTTATTATTTCCACCTCCAGTAGATACGTAAATGTGTTCTGCCAGTTCTACAGAACAAAGGAAACAAAATTTTAAACTAGATACGTAAATGTGTTCTGCCACTATTGTAATGTATCCTGCACAATTAGTATTGATTATTTTGTAAGGTAGAGATCATTCAAAAAAGAACATGGGAGTTAAAACAATTGCACATTGTGCAATATCGATCATTCAGATTCACTAACAACTTTGTCGGCATCATATCATAAATCATCATTGCAAATAAGTAATCCATTAGTATTTTTAATCTCTCTCTACTTAGTATAAGCAATCTGAGTTAAAAAAAGTATGTTTCCTTAAAGTTGGTTTACTGAATGTCCATGGGCACAGTATGAACACATCAAATACACCATATGAATTATTTTAAATTTCTTAAAAAATAGATTACTGAATACTGCATTTTTCTTCTATACGTAATTTTACCACATGCCCATGGGCACACAGTAGAAAGCTCTTCTATTAATTATATAACAAAATAACTATCAATATATTTTTTCTCTCCAACTCCAACTAATCACATCAACTTATTGAACACGTAAAAGTGGAGAATACCTTGTACCGTGAAGGCAAGCTTCTCATGAGCTTGACACGTAAGCATAGACCTATAATTGTTGCCATACTACAATGTTCCACTGTTGGAGTAAATGTAATCCTGGTAAAAAACCCAGTCACCATCCAATCAAATAAGGAAATTAACATTACATATACTGATTAAGTGTGAATAAAAAAGTCTAGAAACTTAATAAATGAATATACATAATAATAATAACAACAATAATAAATACCTAACATAATTTCGCTGGTCATCAACTTCAACTGCTTCCTCCGTGATCACCTTAAGCTCTTCCAAGGAGTATGGGTGCTCAGGGTCCTTTATATCTCTTATATGATGTGAGAATGTTAAGAAAATATGCAGTTACAATTATCAAAATTTCTTTAATTTTCCAAGTAACTATTGAAAAAAATATGAAATTTATAAAAGGATATCAAAAATCTCTTGTTGGTCAATTGGTTCAGCAGCATACTCATCTTGGAGAGCAGTTAGAGAAGTTCGAGTTCGACGCTCTTTCTTTTCATATATGATAGGATTCGCATTGATTAACCCAGATACCATTTTGGCTAAGAGTTGCAACTTGCTAGGTTAGGGAAACAATAAGACTAACGTAGTTTTAACTTGAATTTATCAATTTATTATCACAACACTGACAAATATGATAGCTGGGTCCTGGAAGGAAGGAATCTCAAGGTTCTGATTGAGCCTCTTTTATGCTGCATTCAGAAAAAAATATACTATAAAATTGATCCTGGAATTTAAAAATAATAATATGATTATGCAGACACATCATCACAGTTTGGTCTGGTATAGAAAATCAAACTGAACCAAGCCACTGGTAAAATTTAGCATTTCCATTACCACAAGCGCCATATCAGTAAAGCACACATGGACTGAATAAATCATGAAAAGAAATCTTAGTTTTCATGTTTCTTGGAACAAAGCTTTTCTAGTAAAGTTCTCTCCCTGATATGAAGAAGTTGTTAAGGGTGGGCATGGTTAAAACTGAACCGAAGCATTACATTAGATTAATTTGGTTATCAGAAGCTAAACTGCTTGTAATGGTTCATAAGCGGTTTGGATTCAATGAATTTTTTCAGAATCATATTAATTTCAAACCAGCTCTAAAACAGTTAAAACAACATTTTAACTAAATCAGTTTTTAAATTGTGAAACCAAACCAAAGGAGTGACCAGTATAAGCTGTTCTATGGGGAAATGCCCCTAGAACTATCTACTTATGTTGAAATAATTTACCAAACTCAATCCCACAAAACCGGCTTATAGGATGAGGTTTGCACCCACTTATAAACTACGAATTGGCCTTATCTCTAGTCGATGTAGGACTTCCAACACCCCCCTCACGCTGAGGTATATACATCTCGAGCGTGGGATTAGACATTTTTAATGAGTGGTCCGATAGCGGCCCGATAGCGGGTGGAACAATATGCCCAGCAAACAACAAATATCGCTAGGATAGGCTCTAACCATGACTATGATACCATGTTAGAAGTGGACTTTAAGCTTAACTCAACCCCACAAAACCGGCTTGCAGGTGAAGTTTGCACCCACTTATATACACTGAATTGGTCTTATCTCTAATCGATGTGGGACTTCCAACACATGTAATGACAGAGAGAGATAAATGTCTAAAGCTAAACTAGTTGGCTGAATGTATATTATTTATTGCACATAAAAACAAGAAAAATAACTGGTTGGTTCATTTGCAATTCTTAGTCTGTTACAGGGATCAACAAGATTTTTCTTTTGACAACAGAGAGCAACTAGGTTCACAACTTGATCACCCATCTCTGTCCCTCATTCTTCTTTCCCATTGGGATTTTATTCTCTTATTTCATATAGTTCTTCTCGATTAATAATTTGATTGAGTTAATTTCTTATCTAAATCAGCGAATGTTGTTTGGTAAACACCAATTACAGTCATACCCATGAATTATGTAAATAGGTTTAATTTTCACTTTTTCATAACAATCCTTGACAAAGAACTGAACTGCACTACTGCAGTCTAAATGTTTGTAAAGATTTGCTTTGCTTTAGATGGAGAGTCGGCTACACCTTTACTCATTCACGGATCATATTCTTCTAAAAATATTGAGTGAGAATCATAACACATGCTAGGAAGAAAATTTAATATTAATCATGCATACACTGACATCATATTGCAAAGAGCTACCCAATAATTTTATCAGTATGCATAGTTTTGTCTTCCTGCAAAAACATATTTTTTGACCTTGAAAACTGCTCAGGAAAACATGACACCTTCCAAGTGAATGTTAAACGTAGATAATAAGTGCACTCCCCCCTCACCCCAGCTTTGAGGGATTACTTGAGATTTAGCATACACCAACTAATCTAATTATTCACTAAGTGACAAAGAAACCTGTTAGTTGCCACTTTCCATTCAAATAAAAGCATTATTTCCTTGCAAAATTACCCCCAAGAAACTCTTTACCAGCACGCCTCTCAATATTATATGGTGAGGGTTACCCTTACCATTATAACCTATTTGTCCCAAACTTGGCAAACATAAATAGTTAAATTACATTTATTCATCGATGGAGAAAGAAAAAATAGTAAAAACCCAATAGTATATGGATTGTACTCAGTGGGCATAAAAATTTAAAACATGGCACAAAGAGGGATAAAGTTTCTTTCTTTCTCGAATTTCCAATATCATCAGGCACGAGCAATGCTCGTGACCTTTTCTTATTATCCAACCTAAGAGGGATAACAGACCACAGGGTTTCATGAGACCATAACCAATAACAAAAATCTTACCCCGTATCCCTACTCCTCTCATTTTATACACAAACCAACACACAATGAATTTTTCATCCTCAAGCAACTTAACAACGTCTACGTGAAAATTAAGGAATCCAGTTTACCGTAATATTGAAACTTGCAACTGTGACAACGCAACCGAATGTCTTAAGAATGAAATTGTGTGAAAAATCATAGCTGATGGTATTAGAGTTGAGCAAGGTTCTTACCTTTTCTCTAAAAGAAATGAGAAGCTAGGGTTTCCAAACTTGTGGCTTCGATCTTGGAAACGGTGATTGGTTGAGGAAGATAACTCACGAACCCGCCGCTATTATGATGATGATTCAAGGAAACACGATTATAAGGTTAAATAAACTAAAATATGCATCACAGGATTCAATTCAACGTGGATAAAAAACAAGAATTCACTCCAATAACCTTTGAACAAATATATTTCGATGAATGGTTAAACCAGAGAAAATGTTTTTTAATAAATAATTAACAATATATGTTCTTTCTCTATCTTTTAAATATTCGAATTTAAATCTGTAAAAACAACAATTTTGTTTTACTATTTTCTCCATAAATTTGAAAAAAAAAATAACATTCAAAATAGAAAAAAAGTCAAAAAGTATCTTTAATATAATAAGAATATTCTCGAAATATCAGGCCAAGCAAAAAATGTTTTAGTTACTTTCAAAAATATCAATATAGTTTTCAACAAATTTTAGTTGACAATGGATGATGAATAATACCTTTGTCTCTCCTCTTCTATTAAAATTTACATTTTCTTTTGCAAAATTTTGTTATATCTTTTACTTGTTTTTTTCTAAAATTATTATACAATTATTATCCCTTAAGAGATGAATCAGGAGTGTCGAAATGAGTTAATATGATCACACGAAATTCACCAATTTGATTTATTATGGATTAATAGATTGATTTGAATAATATTTTTTAATTTATTTATATATTTATTATAAAATAATAAAAATAAATTAGTTTGATTTATTTTTTTATAATATTAAATTTTACTAATTCTTTAAATATTATTATAAAAATAATAATTAAAAATTGAATATCAACATATATAACTTAACCAATAAATAAATTAAATATCCAAATTATTTAGATGTTTAATAATATTTTAATATTTAAAAAAATTAAATTATGAATTTATATAATTATAAATAGTAAATAATTATAATAAAAATCTATTAAAGATAATAAATTAATTAATAAAATATAGTTGTTAATAAGTTACAAATTAATATATTTTTAACTCACTTCAAATCTATTTAACTTATGATATAAATGAATCGATTTAATTAAATCCACAGTTTAATTTCTTTTTTTTTTCAAACTGATCGATTCAAACCTTCAATGAGTCATGTCGGTCAGAACCAATTTTGACATCTAAATGCAAGTATTTCATTGTCTTAATTTTTATATTAAAAACTATAAAACAGTTCAACAATTTGATTTTAAAAATAAATATATTATCACGTGATAAAAGAAAAGAAAAGAAAATAGAGAATTGTTTTTGACTCAGACAGACACCTACGTTAATATTTGTGGTAGCCGTGTTCTTCTCCCCATCTCAAAATTTCGGCGGTGTTCCTCTTCCATCTTCTCCAACCCAACAATTTCCACATCCAACACCCAATTTCCAAATTTCATCACACCATCTAAGGTAATCACTCTCACATCATTCTTCATCCTCCCTCACCTTCATACACCTTTTCCATGTTCTATTTTCTGCAACAATTTCGGGACTCAATAGTTACCCCATGTTTAGGGATTTTCTCTCTTATTATTCCTGTTTTCCCAATACTTCCATGTGTATCTCGCTACAAATTTCTGAAACGGCTTTGAAACCAACCAGATTATTTTATTCCTGGGTGAATTTTGAAAATCCTCATGTATTTTGTATTTATTCAATCAATTGGTGTTATCACGAGCAAACTGCTTTAACGACCAGCTAACAAAACCGTTGCTTGTTCCTTGGCCTTCGCTTCTTCTCTGCTACGTATTACAGCCCTAATCGTAGGGGCGCGAAAGCTACAATTCTGAAAATGCAGGTTTCGAGTGCTATCAGTGACGTTTTGGTTGTGCTTCCGCCTTCTGCATCTCTCAGACTACCGGAATTTCGCCACTTGCATGCTTTTGCCGTTTCTGATGCCAAGGGTTTTCTTTCTGGTGGATTTCTTAAAGTAAGCTTTTTGTGTTTTACCTTTTTCTTTATTGTTATGTACGCTTTTTCTTTTTTGTTATGTATACATATCATTAACATTAATATTTTAACTATACTGACACTGCCACAGTTCTTGTTCCATTTGGCTTCAAGCATGATTCCTGTATTCAATTTATTCTTTGTCTTGACTTATCTTTTTATTCCAATTTTTTCCTCTCCATTTAGTTTAATACTTCTACTTCTTTTGAAAGTGCCCCATTTTGCTCGCAGATGCATTCATTATTTCAGTGTCACTGCTTATATTCTTTAGTTTAATGCTTCTACTCAACATGTTATATTCTTTGCAGAGCTGTCCTTCGTCTTACAATCCCAAGCACTATAATGAATTCTACAATTTCCGAGCTAGAGGTTTAGTTGCAAGAGCATCAGCTAATTCAAGGGGCAATTCGGCGCCTTTTGCTCCTCTCCAATTTGAGTCACCAGTTGGTCAGCTTTTGGAACAAATTTCAAATACCCATCCACATCTACTGCCAGCGGCCATTGATCAGCAACTAGAGAATCTTCAGACTGCTAGAGATGCCCAGAAAGAATCGTCTACTTCACCTGATGATTCCCTTTACAAGTAAGTCTCGCAAGTTTTGTTTCATTTTTTCCGTTTGACTAGAAGTACCTACTTGATAGACAAAACTTGAGAATGTTCAAATACTTTTAGAACTATTCTAACAATATTAGGTTCATGGCATGTACAATATCTTGGAAGCTTTGGTTAAGAAATTCAAATTTTCAATTGCACTAACTAGATAGTGTACTGTGCTATTTGTAGACCCTTTCCTGCAACAAATGTCTTGTGAAAAAGATTTGCCTGCAGAGTTTTAACTTCCCTTTATAATATTTGTCGTTTTTGGTCTTTAATTTCTTCATTTTCTTGTTAAAAATACGTAAATAATTAATAAGTTCAAGCTTTAGTTGAATGAAATATAAGGCTGTGTTTTTAGATAAGCTACTCTGGAAGTCCATTTCTGTCTATTACATGACTGTTAAAGAAACCCTTAATTACACTAATGAGTAGCACAATATAAAAATATGAAATATTCATCGGTGAGTCCATATTTGCATTTTTGCATCCTTAGTTAGTGTATCACTCTTTATCACCCTTAATTTTTCTGTCAGCTACTTATATAATTTTTTTTCCAAAAACACCTGCATCATTATGCACACACAGATAAATAATTGCATGTGATGTGCGTTACTATTCATACACACATGATCACTGTCTGTCAACTTTGTGGTGCTAGCTCCTTATGTTTTCTTATAAACTGATAAAATAAAGGATGCTATTTGTTTATAAACTTGTTATTCCGAAAATGTATTTTTTTTTTTTGGTTGGGGAAGGCATGTAGTTGGTGCTGGTGATAGCTGCTACGAGAAGGTTTGCTATGGTTGTAAAGTTTTGCCGCCTATTTATTCACCTGTGTGAAGGTTGTTGTAGCCAGAAGATGATTCCTTTTTCGTGTTAGACTATTCTAAATGACAATATTCTAGGAAAAATTCTAGCTAACTGTTGGGATAAACTTAAATTTTAGGGTTTTATTAATAATTTTGATTAAATCTTATTTTATAAGTTTTTGGGTATAGTAATATTTAGTTTGATTTGATAGAGATAAAATAGGGACACGTAGTTATGATTTTCGGTTTATCTAGATACAATATTATTTTATGATAGATTAAGCAGATTTTATTGTTAAGATAGTTGATATTTTATTTTTATTCCTCGTAATATTGTAAGTGTTATGGCTATTTAAAACCCTTTCAGGAAAATATCAGAGTGCGTATATTGTGAGATTTTCCCAACAGTGGTATTAGAGCTTTATGCTCTGAGTACCGAGAGAGAGAAAAAGAGAGAGAGGAAAGAGTCAAACATCGTGAGAGAAAAGGTGAGTGCTTGATTTTTTGAGAAATGGCAAAGGTTGTCAATGGTATGAGTGTGCCACAATTGACGAGAAAAACCAATTATGATAATTGGTGCCTACAGATGAAGGCGTTATTGAGATCCCAAGACATTTGGGATATGGTGGAAGACGGGTACGTTGAACCTGATGCGGACGAACATCAGACGGTGGCACAGTTGACAGCATTGAAGAAAACTCGTGCAAGAGATGGGTCAGCATTATATTTCATCTACAATGCAGTAGATGAGTCGGGATTTGAAAAGATAGCGAATGCCAAATCAGCAAAGGAAGCCTGGGAGATATTGGAGGTTGCATATAAAGGTGACAACCGTGTTAGACAAGTCCGAATACAAGCTCTCAGAGGAGAGTTTGAACAGTTGAAGATGGAACCCAAAGAGCATATAACCGAGTACATAACTCGGGTGGAGAAGGTGGCCAACCAACTCGGTAGGAATGGAGAACAAATGCCATCTAGCCAGGTTGTGGGAAAAATTTTAGGATCTCTTACAAAAGATTTCGAAAGTATCGTGTGCACCATCGAAGAATCGAAGGACTTGTCGATTCTCACAGTGGATGAACTTGCTGGGTCATTAGAAGCCCACGAACAAAGGAGAAGGAGTTGGGATGATCAAGTTGAACCCGACGACCAAGCACTACAGGTACAGTTTGACTCGAATAAAACTCGGATTACTCAGAGCTGAGGTCCTGGTGGCAGAGGACGAGGTGGACGTGGCCGAGGTAATGATAATGAAGATCAAACCGGTCAGCAAAATTGGCATGACCGAGGACAAGGAAAAGGTCGAGGAGATCAGTCAAGAGTGGAGTGTTTTAAGTGTGGCAAGTACGGCCACTTTGCAAACGAGTGTAGGTCAACAAAGTGCTACAACTGTGGCAAGTTTGGTCATATTGCAAAGTATTGCAAGACCGAGACAAAGGGGGAGACGAATCTCGTTATTGAAGATGCAGAAGAAGATGTAGAAGAACTATTGTGGCAAAGAGCTCGGATACAGTAGACATGGAAAATTCCGTCTCAATATTGGATGAAGTGATCTCGGTAAAAGGTGTGACAAATGTGGAAAAGGAACTCAAACAAAAAGATGAAGAGATTCAGCGGATGGGGAGGCTTTTGGATGAAGCTAATGAAATTATGAATAAACAGAGGGTTGAGCTTGAGGAGTTGAAGAAGACGACTCCTGAAAAGGAAGAGAAAGCATCTAGCGTTATTGAACTAGATAAAAATAGGGAAGAAGATGAAGAAGAGATGAAGGATGATGGGATTTCTACCAACTCGGTATGGTATCTAGATACTGGAGCAAGCAATCATATGTGTGGGAAGGAGAACTTTTTTTATGAACTCACCAAGGTGGAGGCCAAATTTGTGTCTTTTGGAGATGACTCCAAGGTGGCCGTGAAATGGCGTGGAACAATTCGGTATATTCAGATTAATGGACGAGTTGGAGAGATTAGGGATGTTTATTATGTTCCGGAGTTGAAGGGCAATATTTTAAGCATGGGTCAGATAATTGAAAAAGGTAATTCAATTTTTATGAAAAATCAGGTTCTGTATTTAAAGGATAAGCATGGTCGTCTAACAACCTAGGTAAAAGCAAAGAAGAACCGATTGTATGAATTGGAGCTGAAAATCTTGGAGAGAAGATGCAAACCCGGAGTAGGATGATGCACATGGAAAGTCGAACGAAGGAAGGAAGAATTTAAGTTTATGGGAGAGTTTGTTGGGATAAACTTAAATTTTAGGGTTTTATTAATAATTTTGTTTAAATCTTATTTTATTAGTTTTTGGGTATAGTAATATTTAGTTTAATTTGATAGAGATAAAATAGGGACACTTAGTTATGATTTTCGGTTTATCTAGGTACAATATTATTTTATGATAGATTAAGCAGATTTTATTTTTAAGATAATTGATATTTTATTTTTATTCCTCGTAATATTGTAAGTGTTATGGCTATTTAAAGCCCTTCAATTATAATGAATAATAAGACTCAATTTCAGGAAAATATCAGAGTGCGTATATTGTGAGATTTTCCCAACACTAAGTACTTAATTTTTAGTACAATTTATTATACTAATTCTAGAGTCGTCAAGATGTTACAATATTCACTGGTACATCTAATTTCTTGTAGAATGAAAGTCTTCTAGAAATCTGAATCAAATTTTAACATAAACAAATGTTTAACTCACTTATAAAGATACTCTATCTCTTCTGTATCTCATGTTAACGCATACGGATTGGAAAATTGATACTCATAATGTTTCATGGTCGCAAATTTATAGCAATCATATATTTGCAGCAAATGGTGGCATATTTAGTTACTGCTAGTACAGAAGTGATAAATTTTTGTCAAATCTGAATTTTAGGAGGATAGCTGAAGTCAAAGAGAAAGAGAAGCGAACGACATTGGAAGAGATCATGTACTGCTCAATTGTGCATAAATTTTTAGAGAACAACATTTCAATGATTCCAAAACTAACAGCAACATCAGATCCAACTGGTCGAGTGGATTTATGGCCAAATCAAGAGCTGAAACTAGAAGCTGTGCATTCTCCAGAGGCATTCGAGATGATTCAGAGTCACTTATCTTTGGTACTAGGAGATCGGCTTGTGGGTCCCCTTCAGACAATTGTTCAGATTAGTAAAATTAAACTGGGAAAGCTGTATGCTGCTTCCATAATGTACGGATACTTTCTCAAACGAGTTGATGAACGGTTTCAACTTGAGAGGTCAATGGGAACCCTCCCCAAGGATTTGGGAAAGACTAAAAGTTTTGAGGAACCATCACCAGGTATCAAGCTTTGGGATCCTGATTCCTTGATCACAGTTCAGGATTACGACGATGACAGTTATAGTGATAGTGATTACATGGATACAGAAGGCAAATCTTTCAGACTAAGAGCTTATGTGATGCAGTTGGATGCAGAGACACTTCAGAGACTTGCTACTGTACGATCAAAGGAAGCTATATCATTGATTGAAAAGCAAACTCAGGCCCTGTTCGGAAGGCCTGATATCCGTGTGTCTGGTGATGGTTCAATTGAAACATCCAATGATGAATTGCTTTCACTCACTTTCTCTGGCTTGACCATGCTAGTTTTGGAAGCTGTTGCTTTTGGATCATTCCTCTGGGACAAGGAAAACTATGTTGAATCCAAGTACCCTTTTCTTAATGAGTAGACTAGATCACTGTACCATTAGATTATTTTTACTGTACCTTTTAGAATGTAAATTAATGCTTGGAACTTGGCGTTTTGGTCGTCAAAGAATTGTTTTCTATTCTTAACAGGAATGGTTCAATGTTATATAGAGCCTGAGAAAAACCACATGGACGTGGCAGTATATAGGAAAATGTACATTTAATATATAGGCAGGACAATAATATATGCAATGGATTTTGTAAATGTCTCAAACGAGTGAAATTTTCGTTTTTGGCTTATAATTGTTGAATTGTGGCCTGCAAGCTTGTTCAAAAAAAACCTGGCTGCATAAGGGCTAATCACAATGCCGGTGCTAATTTTGTTTGATTGGCATTTACCTTAATAAAAATTACATTAATGGACTATTATTTCGGTCTTTTAACTGTTCACATTAATAAACTTCATTTAATATTATCTCTTTTCTTCTTTTTGAAAAGAAATTTCTTTATTTATATTTTTCCGCCTTCTTTATATAATGAATTTTTTTGGTTTTCACAATTTTTAAATGGTTAACTGATTTGAATAAACTCAATGTAACGTGTTTGATTTAATTTTTTTTAACTAGAGTTTTAGTTTTGAATTAAAGCTCAAAATAAAAAGGTATGAAAAATTAGGAAGTTTTAGTTTTGTTCAGGAAAAATTATCATTTCAAATTACGGATGAAGGTCATTTCAAATTACGGATGAAGGTCATTTGGGTATATGAAATGGCTAACATTTCCAATTTAATGCATGAATGAAAATTAGTTTTAGTTCTTAAATGTTCAAAAATAGTTGTGTTTAGTCGTCAAGTTTTGTCCAAGTATTTTGTCATAGTTATAAATGTCGAAGTACTTATATTGACACTAAATTATTTTTTTAAGATAAAAAAAATATATATATATATATATATATATATATATATATATATATATATTTCGAGAAGGGTTATGATATCTCAAAAAAAATTACATACATAAAAATTAATATAAAAATAAATATGTATTTTTTAATTTTATTATATTTTATTTTCTTAAACTTTTATATTCTTAATAAATAAAATTTTAACATTCCAAATGTAACACCTTTAAAATACAGAGAAGAAATTCTATTTCTAGTACTCCTACATTATAAATATTTGAATATTTCGTTTATACTTTAGTTACAGTCTTTAATATAAAAGTTTCTCACAAAAAGGTCAACTTTAAGTTCTAAATATTAAGTTTTCAAAATACAACTACACGTATTATATTCACACATATGGACAACAAAATCGTCAACAACAACCATCGTTCCTCAGACATGGCTTCACCATTACTCTAAGCTCATATACTCATACCATTATATTTATCATTGCAAAAGATATACACAAGCAAACACACAAAGAAAAGATAAGGTAGATTTTTTATTTTAAACATAATTGTGATATTATATTTAGCATAGTAGTATAACAACCCAATACTCAACATGATATAAGATTCTTGACTCAATATTTAAATACTCCATGTAAGTTTGTAAACTTAATAGCATGTAGGATTGTTTTTAATAAATAGTATCTCTAGTCAATATATAACACTAAATTATAAGAGATATGCACTTCTTCCTTAGAAGCACAGTCATCACATCAAACAATTCAATAATTTTAATATTTCCATTCCATATTCTCATGTTCATACCACATATCCACAAGATCCTCTACTCATATGTATTCTTGGTATTTCAACATGTAAATCATACTCTTCTTCAAATAAACATCATACATTCCGCAACACACACACACACACATACAACAATGACTATTGTTTAAGTGGCATCCGACAACACTACAACAATGTCTCATAGTGTATCAGATTATTAAACTCCCTCTTTGAACTTTGATTGAGTAATTTGACACTTATTAGGTTAATCCCTACTTAACAAACATAATAATACTTAGTTCAGGAAGTGTCAAATTAGTTTCATCCAAAGGTCTCACAAAGACATTCCTAACCACGACCAAACCAAGATTTTCATGTTTCTCACAAATTCATAGTTGATCTAAAATATGATAAAACATTTCACCTTGCCCAATATAATCAAATTCATAAACTCAATTCTTATGCCAAATCATAGTATTAATTTTGACATATCAAGAAAAATTCTATACTCCAAATTCAACCATTCATAATAATCAAACATGCTAATTTATTACACAATAAAAGTCTCATTATAGACGATCAATCAACCTTCAACATGAAATAGATAAAATTAACTTCTCTCGCCTAAGACAAACTTCATTTTTTATCACACAATATCACCTAATCAACAAATCAAAAATTCGATTACAATTCTAAACATAAATATCATGATTAGAGAGCATATAGATTAACCAAAAGCAAGCTTAAGTCACATGTGTTACCCTAGGCTTACGTGCAATTTAAGATTTAAAATACCTCAAAAAGGACAAAATAAAATTTACTATGTTTGACTCTTTGATTAGATAATTATGTAGAATTTATGTGAGATTTATCATATTGTCTCAAATCTTTAATCAGATCAAAGATTGGAGTCAAAAACAAAAAAAAAAAGGATGGGAGAGAAAGTTTTAAAAAATGATGATTTTATAAAATTGAATTTGAATTTTTATAATTTCTTTTATAAAAAATATCATTATCCTAAAGTTATTTTTTAGTTATTATGCCAAAATATTTTTGAAGATCGTCATAGGATATATATTACTAAAATGTTTTGAAATTTAGCACTATTGTTTGTAATAGTAATACTATTAGGAGTGTTCCATTGTCATGTATGACATAAGAATATTTAATAATTTAAGTGAATTAATAAATTGTTGGGAAAATCTCATCATAGACACACTAAAATATTTTCCTGAAATTGAGTCTTATTATTCATTATAATTGAAAGGCTTTAAATAACCATAACACTTACCATATTACGAGGAATAAAAATAAAATATCAACTATCTTAAAAATAAATCTACTTAATCTATCGTAAAATAATATTGTACCTAGATAAACCGAAAATCATAACTACTTATCCATATTTTATCTCTATCAAATCAAACTAAATATTACTATACCCAGAAACTAATAAAATAATATTTAAACAAAATTATTAATAAAACCTTAAAATTTAAGTTTATCCCAACAAACTTCCCCATAAACTTAAATTCTTTCTTCCTTCGTTCGACTTTCCATGTGCATCATCCTACTTCTGGTTTGCTTCTTTCAATCAAATTTGAGTTCTTCTTTTTTCCTTATTGCCCTCTTATCTTTTACCTTGGTTGACCTCTTTAATGTTTTGAATGACTTTGTTATGTCCGACTTCTCAATAACCTTAACCAACTCGCTCCTAACCTTAGGCGATTTCTCAACCATCTCTGTCGACTTCTTCATCGGATTCTTCTCAACATCTTCATCTTCCTCTTCGTCTGGTTCAAGAACACTAGATACTTCCTCTTCCTTTTCAAGAGTCACCTTCTTCAGCTCCTCAAGCTCAATCCTCTGTTTATTCATAATTTCATTAGCTTCCTCTAGAAGTCTCCCTATCCACTGAATCTCTTCATCCTTTTGTTTGAGTTCTTTCTCCAAGTTTTCCTTCTCCACAATTGTTGCATCCTTTACTAAGATCACTTGATCCATTGTTGGGATTGGGCTCTCCATTTCCATTGCATTCGAGTTCTTTGCCATCAACAGGATTCCACACTCTTCTTCAACATCTTCAGTAATGAGATTCGTCTCCTCCTTTATCTCGGTCTTGCAATACTTTGCAATATGACCAAACTTGCCACAGTTGTAGCACTTTGTTGACCTACACTCGTTTGCATAGTGGTCATACTTGCCACACTTAAAACACTCCACTCTTTTGATTGATCTCCTCGACCTTTTTCTTGTTCTCGGTCATGCCAATTCTGCTGACCGGTTTGATCTTCATTATCATTACCTTGGCCACGTCCACCTCGTCCTCTGCCACTAGGACCTCGGCTCTGAGTAATCCGAAATTTACTCGAGTCAAACTGTACATGTAGTAATTGATTGTTGGGTTCCCTCTTTTTCTTTTTCTTCCTCAATTCGTGGGCTTTTAATGACCCAGCTAACTCCTCCACAGTGAGAGTTGACAAATCCTTTGTCTGTTCAATAGTGACCACGATACTATCAAAATCATCTGTCAAATTTCTCAAGATCTTTTCCGCAACCCGATTAGGCGGAACCTCTTCTCCATTCATTCTGAGTTGGTTGGTCATCTTCTGCACTCGAACTATAAAATCGGTAACTCCCTCATTTTCATCCATCTTCATAAGTTCAAACTCTCTTCTGAGAGATTGTACTCGAACCTGCATCACGCGAGTATCTCCTTTGTATGCCACCTTCACAATTTTCCATGCTTCTTTTGTTGACTCTGCATTAGCTATTTTCTCGAATCCAAATTCATCCACTACATTATACAGAAAGTACAAAGTCGATCTGTCTTTCACTCATGTCTTTTTCAATGCAGCAATCTGATTCACTATTTGATGCTCATCATCCGTGGGTTCAATGTACCCGTCCTCCATTATGTCTCATACATCTTGGGATCCAAGAAGAAGCTTCATCTGCAAAGACCAATGTCGTAATTGGTATTTTTCGACAATTGTGGCACATTCATCCCATTGAATACCTTTGCTATCTCTCACAAAAAAATCAAGCACTCACTTTTTCTCACACGGTGTTTGACTCTCTCCCTCTTTCTCTCTCGGTACTCAGAGCATAAAGCTGTGATACCACTGTTGAGAAAATCTCACGATACACACTCAAATATTTTCCTGAAATTGAGTCTTATTATTCATTAATTGAAGGGCTTTAAATAACCATAACACTTACAATATTACGAGGAATACAAATAAAATATCAACTATCTTAAAAATAAAATCTACTTAATCTATCATAAAATAATATTGTATCTAGATAAACCGAAAATCATAACTACTTATCTCTATTTTATCTCTATCAAATCAAACTAAATATTATTATACACAGAAACTAATAAAATAATATTAAAACAAAATTATTAATAAAACCCTAAAATTTAAGTTTATCCCAACATAAATATAATATAAATCGAATCCAAGAAGTTTAATTTAATTTAATGTAAATTGTATTTGTTATAATATGATGCTTTCGGTGTTGTACAACCGTTTAGCTTGAAGGAAACTAAATATGTTATATGTTTTCCCATTTTTATCATGGAATGAGTTTTACCATAATCATTTTTTTACTATCATTTAGCTTTTTAAAGTTAATTGCAATAACATTTTTTCAATTTTTAACAAGAAATCATGTCTATTTTTCACACAAATTGTGTCTTTCTCTTGTCTCAAAACATATTTTGCACATGTATATAGTCAAATACCCAAATTGACGTGAATTGAACTAACTTGATGTTGCTTAAACAAGAGTAAAAAATCCAAACCAATTAATGCAATAAAAGTTGATTCTTTTAGACCACTTCTATCCACATTTAATATAAACAAAAATATTATTTCAAAACAAAGTATTCTCGGTAATCTTTCTTTCTTTCATTCTTTCTTTTTTTTTTCTTTTTTTTTTTTTTTTACTAAGAATCCATTTAAAACTCTTGCTTCTTTAAGTTACGTAAAATTGTATACATAGTTAATCATATATAATGATATCTCCACTCAAAAGTTTTTCAAATCATTTTAAAGTTTTTTTTTAAATTTTTAATGTGATATTATTTTTTCCATTAATAAAGATTTATTTATATTGAAAATAATATTTTTAAAATTATCAAGATCTAGTTATACCAAGATCTGAGTAGATCTTCCCTGCCTCTTTTGTTTTTGGGAATCCTCTTTCCATATAAAACAACTCTGTTCCTATTGCATTTCATCTGCATTCTTTATCTTCCTCGTAACTTTTTTCTCTATTTCTTCACTATCGCTCAGAACACAAACCCTAACCCTCTTACCTCCAATTCACTGATAATTACTTTTTCCAATTTCCAACACACACAGCATCAGCCATGGGTTACGAAGACGATCCGTGCGTTTGCATTTCCTTTTTTCTCTTTAATTAGTTTTGCGTTAGGGTTTTACCATCTTTGATTCACTCGTTTCTTTTTTTTCAATTTATTTTCAGGTACCGCGACGAGGACGGTGAGCCCTTAATGGATTACGATGACATTCAATCCGACCGCGAGCCTTCTCCGGAGCCGCGCCACCAGCTCGACGATTACGAGGATGATGTCAACGACGAGTGGCAGGGCCGGGATCGGTCGCAGACGCCGGTGTACGACAACGATTCTGCGCGCTCGAAGCCGCGGAAGAGGCTGATCAAGAAAAGCGATGCTGTGAAGCAGTCGGTGGCGCCGGAGCTCGAGGATGAGGATGAGGGATATCTTCCGGAGGCGAGGTTTGACGAGGGGGATGGAAGGAAGAGGAAGAAGGGAAAGGAGGTCGGGAGTGGGAAGAAGGAAAAAAGGCTGAAGGGTGAGAAGAGATTTGGTGGTAGCAGTAGCTCTAAATTTGGGGGTTCTAAAAAAGGTTTAGGTGGTAAGTCTGGGAAGGATCATGATGGGGAAGTTAAGGAAATGTGGGATACCATTGCCGGGGGAGATTCTGAGGTATAAAGCACCAATCTTTATGTTGGTTTTGAATAATTTTGATTGAAGCTTTTGTGGATTAATCATAATTTTTGTTTGCTACTTTTTTGTTTAAATTAATAGGATGATCACGAGGGTGTCAGGAATCTTGATGATGACAACTTCATAGACGACACTGGGGTGGAACCTGCTTATTATGGTAGTGATGAACCACGTTCTCCTGGCGATGCTCCTCAGGTTGGTGATTTATTCCTTTTTAATTTTATTACTAATTTTATGAGAAGTTAATTTTAGGAATTGTACTGTTTCTTTCAAATGATCTTTGTGATAATTTAGTCTGTTACATTGAATTCATAGGCAGAGGAAGGTGAAGAGGATGAAGAAATCAAGGATCTTTTCAAGATAGGGAAGAAAAAGAAAAAGAACGAGAGAAGTCCGGCTGAAATAGCATTATTAGTGGAGAATGTCATGGCTGAACTTGAGGTTACAGCTGAAGAAGATGCAGATCTTAATAGGCAAGGGAAACCTGCCATTAATAAACTCAAGAAGTTACCTCTTCTCACAGAAGTCCTCTCCAAGTATGTGGCTAATTTCCTAACTACATTTGCAGATTGATATTTCTGTAATCTATTATGATTATTTTATTCTTATTTTAATAAAATTTGTGGACCAACTATCTGGCAGGAAGCAGCTCCAACTAGAGTTTTTAGATCATGGAGTCCTGACGTTATTGAAGAATTGGCTTGAGCCACTTCCTGATGGAAGCTTACCCAATATAAATATACGCACTGAAATTTTGAAGATATTGAATGATGTAAGTTTACACCACTACAACATTTTACATGATTATTTTTAGATTATTTAGAATCTTATTTATTTTCTGTTTATGCAGTTTCCTATAGACCTAGAGCAATATGATAGAAGAGAACAATTGAAGAAGAGTGGCCTTGGAAAAGTAGGGTTTCTTTGATCATGCAACTAATTTGCTTTCCTAACTGGCCTAAAGTATCCTCTTAAATATGTGTACTGTATCGATAATTTGGAATTTTTTGTTGTGTGGGCAGGTCATTATGTTTTTATCAAAATCTGATGAAGAAATAAGTGTAAACCGGAAACTGGCCAAGGAGCTGGTTGACAAGTGGGTAAGTAATGCAGGATAGAATTATTGCTCTATTGTTTTTGAGCACTATGTTTCCTTCTTTACTAAAAAACTTATGTTTATGTCAATTATGTTTTGTAATTGCAGAGCCGGCCTATATTTAATAAGAGTACCCGATTTGAAGACATGAGAAATGTAGAGGATGACAGGGTTCCTTTTAGGAGACCATCGCTAAAGAAGTATTATTAAACTTTTCTGTCTCTTGGTCCTTATGTATCATAAATATGAATACTTATTCCATCACGCTCAATTTATATAATTTTGTTGACATTACATTACAGGCCAACTAATAAAGCTGCAGGAATATCGAGAGATAGCGATCTTGATCTGGAACTTTCGCAGTAAGGCCTGATGATATTTTTTGACTTTTTGTTGACCACGATTTCTAAATTTATATTCGATTGTAATTTTTCTGACTTTAATGCAGACCTAAGGGTGGACAGTCCTCCTCCAGGCAGCACGCTTCGAGGCCGGAAGCGACACCTTTAGATTTTGTCATACGACCCCAGTCTAAAATTGATCCAGAAGAGATTAGAGCTCGGGCAAAACAAGCTGCCCAAGACCAGCAGCGTATGAAGGTTGGTGCTTTTTCCTAATCCTGTTATGATATCTTTCTAAGTAGTAAATATTTAAGCTTAAAAGTTAGTTTATATTGTGAACTCTGGAATTTGGAATTTAAGAGATGAATGTATGTATGTTGTTTTATTTGTTTATATAATCTTGAAACTTGGTAAAGATGTGAACAATTCCATGTATTAACTTTTTGATTGTGTTAACTGTTCATTCATTGCAGATGAATAAAAAATTGCAGCAGTTAAGGGCACCCAAAAAGAGGCAGCTCCAGGCTACAAAATTAAGTGTGGAGGGTCGTGGAATGGTGAAATATTTGTAAATGATGACAAGAACTGAATATCGTGTCATTCTTAAGTTGGATCTGATAATTTTCTGTCTTATGATCAAACATTCTTAGTTGTTATATGAAATAAATCTGTTATTTTTTATTTCTATAATACATTTTGTTTTATTATATAAAATTTTATTGAAGTCTCTGTAAAATTAATGAAATTCATTTTTTTTTCATTATAAAATGAGGTTTCTTTTTTGTTAATTGTTTTAAAGTATGAAATTACACCTTTTGGTTCTTGAGTTTAGATTTATATTTTAAAGGAGATAAAACAATTTTTACTTTTGAAATTTTGAATTTTTATTTTAGGCATTACGTTTTTACATTTTATTAAAGAATCTTACCATGAAAATTAATACTGAAATAAAGTTTCATGATATTTAAAAGTATGAAAATCAAATAAGTATGGAATATATCACTATATACTGACATTGGACGTATAACTGAAGTTGGAAAAAGGTTGAATAAAATATAAACTTTTATAAACAATAAAATAAATAAATCTAAGGAATATATCATTATTTATATTTGCATTGGACATATGACTGAAAAACTAAAAATTTACAATCCAAAATAAATCATTTGAGTATATTTTGTCGTCATTCATATATTTGAGTTCCCATATTAATTACACAACAACTAAGATAAAGACGCCAGTTAAAGATACAACTACGTTTTTTTAACAAAATATTTTTTCTCTCTTTATTTAGTTTAGTTCAAAAAATAATTTTCCAATATCAGTCACATTATAAAGTACAATGATTTCCTACTGCGAAACATTAAACATAAAACTAAATCATGGAAAACAAACAAAATATAACGATTTCTTTTTTTAACATCCAAAAAATATAGCTATAAACTATATTTAGAGGTTTTTACATTTATAATGAAATAGAACAGTTATAGAAAAAAAAGTTTAACTTATTGTTATTCTAAAATAACCATAAATTAAATTTTTTACAGAAAAACGAAAACAAACACACCAAAAGAAATTACGGCTCGGTCATAGCAGATGGGTCTCGACCAAACGTCCTACACTAATACTAAAGGACTACAAGACCAAACAGTCTTACTCTTAACTGAATCCCTTCATCTCTTGCTAACATCTGCTCCAGAATCTTCTGCACACTCTGCTCACACTCAAAAGGGTGATCATTGCAAGGACAAGGACGACCGAACGAACCACATGACAAGACAAAAAAATAAGGGTAAGCTAGTGTAATTTAATTAACTATGTGAACATATAACTCACATAAATCTTATATAAATCAATAATTCCATCATGTAACAACCAACCATACATTTCCAAGCATAACCATACAACAATGCTTGCAATGACGGTTCACTTTACTCTGATTGTCCGGACTGTATGAATTATGTAGGTACGACGTTCTTGCACTCGTGGAAAGGTAATATGGGAAATCATTAGAATTACCATAGTTGAAAACCCAAGCCGCCACACGAGGTTAGCCCTTCATCCCTCATTGTAGCTGGAAACCCAAGTCTACACATGAGTTTAGTCCGATAGCTGGAACCCCAAGCTATACGCAACCAAACCTCTTGCTATTCTCACCAAATGCACCACCATTCTCTACTTGAGACTCAGTGACCATTAGAATGTCAGGATAAACGACAACTTAGTCTGACCATATTCATACTTTACCATTCAATAACCAATCTTGAGATATTCCTCCCTGGAATACTCATTCATATCCATAGTGTCGTCAAAATGGGTTGAAACCCGTGAGCCAACCCGGCTCACCACGGGTTTGAGCCGGGTTGGGGTGGAAAAGAATACAAAATTTTTTATGCGAGCCAATTTTGAACTAAGAACCCGGCTCACACGGGTTGAACCCGTGGTGGGTCGGGTTGGCTCCCCAACCCACCTATTTTTTTTAATTAAATTAAATTATTATTTAAATCCTATTTCTTTTTATTGAAATTAAATTAATTAATTAATTATTCAAAATGCACAGCTTTTACTTAGCAATAAAGTCTTTCGCGCTGCTGTCTTTCCAAAAGTTTCCATCTGCAAATAAAACCCTAAGATTATAAATTGGATAATATTATAGATGGAGATAAAGAAGAAGATGCTTCAAGAGAGCATAATACTGTGGATTTATCCATTCAGGACTCCAATTTAATAGATGGATAATATTATAGATTGGATAATTCAGGAATATATCATTTGTTTTATCTTGTTTTTAGACCTATCTACAAGCATGACAGTTTTATCTTGTGCTATATATTTTTGTTAACGGCTATATGCAGTTTCTTGGTCAAACGGTTATCTATATCTCATTAAACTAAATTTGGCAAAATTTTATGCTTGATAGCCTAGAATATATATAACAATATATTTCTTTTGTTTCATTTTCTTTTATATCAATTAGTCCAATTATTACTGTTTCAATTTGATCGATCAAAATAACATATTATAATTATCTAAGAAGAAGAGGGTGAAAAAAAGTTAACTAAGTGAGCCAATGAGCCAACCCGTTTAACCCACCAACCCATGGTGCCTCGGGTCGGGTTCGAATTTTTTTGGCTCGCTAATAAATGAGCCGGGTTGGGTTGGCTCACTAAGTGGCCAACCCGTGGTGGGTCGGGTTGGGTCGGGCCGGGTTACCCGTTTTGACAGCTCTACATATCCATATGATTTCATTCATATCACAATTTAAATACCATACTTCATTAACAACATATTTCCTCATTCATCATATCTTTAAATACATATCCCACATCATAGTGAAACGATATTTCCACCATTGAACAAGACCGAGCGTGAAAGCTCAACATAACCTATGCAAAGGACCGAACATGAGAGCACTCCCAATATGAGAACATGACCGATAGGTCATTTAGAGGATAAGACTCAAGTAGGAGTCGAACACTTGGACTTATATCACGCACTTATGATTTAGAACGAATATTATTGGCTTAGACCGAACACTGTTAACTTAGTAAAATTATGATATTGAGCACTGGTATGAGAATGAGCGCTCATAAGAGACCACACAACTCAATAATACCAATCACTAACACTATCATAAATATTAGTACAAAACCGAGCACTATATCGAACGAGCGCTGGTCCAAGACCAAACACTCACCAAGAACGAGCGCTAACACTAACCTAACGGCAAATACAAGACCGAGCGCTATCACTAGCCTAACAGCTAGTACAAGACCGAGCGTTATGACTAGCCTAATGGCTAGTACAAGACCGAGCGTTATCACTAGCCTAATGGCTAAGACAAGACCGAGCGCTATCACTAGCCTAATGGCTAGTACAAGACCGAGCGCTAACACTAGCCTAATGGCTAGTACAAGACCGAGCGCTAGCACTATCATAAATATTAGTATAAAACCGAGAACTATATTGAACGAGCGCTGGTCCAAGACCAAACACTTATCACACTAGTACAAAATATACTTTTAAACTCGCACAAATAGACCTCTTTTTATACAAAACCGTTGCCTATTCAGACACGGTGGCAGTTTCGTAATTAACGAGACCTTATAGGCCTCGGTTCAGACGAGACCGGTGCCAAAAAGAGATATCACTTCGGTTGTGAAGGCAACCGGTGCCTAATTATCAGTGTCTGACGCAGTTTCTGACGCGGTTAAGAGAAACCCGAGGTGAAAGAAGTATACGACATCGGTTGGTAGGAAGGACCGAGGCATAAGCCTCTACTGCTCAGACCCGAGGCATATAAGCCTCTCTTTTTTTCCCCAAAATTTTCCCCAAGTTAACCTAGCTCCCTCCGCACTCTCGCCTCCCCTGGCTCTCCCTCCCTCCCTCCCTCCCTTGGCTCTCGCCTCCCCTCCCCTCCCCTCGCTCTCGCCTCCCCTGGCTCTCGCCTCCCTCCCAAGCTCTCGCCTCCTCTCGCTCTTGGATTCTTCTCTCCCTTCATTCCATTGTCGCTTCTTCCTTACCCCCACGAACCTCCCACAACTAAACCACACCACGCCACTCCCAGCCCCAGATCTGCCACCGTTTCCGTAAAGAGCACGCGATGAAGAGGAAGGAGAGGCATCGCGTAGTCGGCGGCGGCGGAGGAAGAGCAGCGCGCGACAGAGGAGTGGACAATCTCCGATGAGATGCGGAGGCTGGAGGAGAATATCGGCATGGCGGTGGCGGATGCGGAGGGCGTGGCGGAGGAGGAGGAGAAGCGACGGAGGCAGCGATGATTGAGGTGGCGGAGGAGGAAGCGACAGTGATGAGAATGCTGGGATTGAGGCTCTGTAACGGAGAAGAACGATGCGGGGATGGGGGCCTTGTGGCGGTGGCGGATGCAGAGGGCGCGGGGGCGAATGCGGAGGGCGCGGAGGCGAATGCAGAGGATGTGGCGGAGGAGGAGGAGAAGCGACAGAGGCAGCGGTGATGGCGGAGGCGGAGGCGGATGCGGCGATTGAGGTGGCGGAGGCGAATCCAGAAGCTTTTTTTTCCAGATTTCATTTCTTTTTGTTTTGAATTGAATCTGAGTTCATTTTGAATTGAATCTGAGTTCACATCGAAGATTTGATTTTGTTTTGATTTGTTTGGTTCCTTTGTTAAATTGAATCTGATTTTACTTGTTAAATTGATTTGTTGAATTGAATCTGAGAAGGATCCTTTGTACCAAAAAAATTGTTTTGTCTGCCATTGAAGCGTGATTTAAGCTTGTTTGGTTTGGTTTGTTTGTGAAATTTTTTGTCAAGAAGCTTGAGCAAAGACATAAAAGAAGCTTGAGGCACCAAAATGATACGAATGGCTAAAGAAGAAGAAAAAAAAATAAAAAAAGGACCCTACTGCCTCGGTTGGAGCCTGATGGTATTATTATATGTCCCGTTTCAAAACCGAGGCATAAAGTCCACCGCTTTTTACCTCGCCTGAATATTTCTCGGTTCAGGAACCGGTGCCTATCAGCAAAAATAACCGGTGTCATTTCCCAAAACTGTACTAGTGTCAAGAACGAGCACTACTGAGACCGAACGCTTGGTCCAAGACCGAGCACTACTAAACTTAAATAAAAATGAAGGAATATATATATACAATTACGCCACACTTATTTTTAATGAAAAATAACGATAACATCTACAACTTTACATATTATAGAATACATTAAGGTTTAATTGCTTGCATTGTCCATAGTTTGGCTGCAACGTGTCAAGTTAGTCCATCTTTTTAAAAAAGTTTCAATTACGTCCAAACTTGGTTTAAAAGTGTCAATTTTGTCCAAACGTTTGTAAAATTTGCTTCAATCAAGTCCCTTCCGTTAAATCCACATAAACGGACGTTAATTTTTTTTTCTCTCTCCTCTGCTTCTCTGCTCTACTGCTCTGCTGCTATGCTCTGCTGCTTCAATCAAGTCCGTTTTCAGTACATTATTTTGTTTCAACTATATTAAAAGAGTTAAGAATTTTGTTATTTTTCTATATAAAGATTAGCATGGATAATAGATTTTGAAAGAAGGATAAATAAAATATATTCCTTTAAGATAATTTTTAGATTAATTAGAACCTGACTAATATGTAAATTAATATGATTAAACAATATATTATTCCATTTTTTTTTTGCATGCAAAATCTAATATATTATATCATGTAACTATTTTGAAAATATCACTATGTTCTAATAAACAATACAAAACTATATATATATATATATATATATATATATATATATATATATATATATATATATATATATATATATATATATATATATATATCCTACACAATCATATATTTGTATTGAATGTATCAATAACTAGTAATTATTTTGTTATATTGTTTCTTATATAATCTGATTGATTTTATGGTACAATACATTATTTTAAATATATTTTATATTATACCAAATAAATATAAAAATCAAGAAAAATAAACAAATAGATTATTTGTTAAAAGTATATTTATATCTGTGAAATTATAAGAAGTCTACGAATATCTTAATTTTTTTTCTTTACACAATTTGATTCTTTTGAATATTTTATTTTATGAAATGTTTATTTACTAAGAGAAATTAATAAAATGTAAAAAACGAATCAGTAAAAACTATTAAATAAATTTTATAAAATATTTTATATTACATGATGCAAATAGAAAAAAAAAATAAGTCACGAAAAATTCTTAACTCTTTTAATATAGTTGAAACAAAATAATGTACTGAAAAGGGACTTGATTGAAGCAGCAGAGCATAGCAGCAGAGCAGCAGAGCAGAGAAGCAGAGGAGAGAGAAAAAAAAATTAACGTCCGTTTATGTGGATTTAACGGAAGGGACTTGATTGAAGCAAATTTTACATACATTTGGACAAAATTGACACTTTTAAACCAAGTTTGGACGTAATTGAAACTTTTTTAAAAAGATGGACTAACTTGACACGTTGCAGCCAAACTGTGGACAATGCAAGCAATTAAACCAATACATTAACTAAACTGTTTAGGATACATAAAGAAGAACTACACTTAGACCGAACGCTCATTTACATATATCTAATAATATAAAACGATCGTCATTAACTAAATTCTCTACAGAATAATAACTTAGTTTTAGATGGACACTCAAAGGAAAACCAAACGGTCAATACTGACTCTCAGTTACAGTTTACATAATTCTGTAGAGTATTACAGAATGACTCTCAGACAATATCCCTACCCATTTCATGGCTTTCATTAATCATCAATACTTTTAAACAACATACAATATTTCATCATCAACCAAATCATCAAACACAATATCATTTCAGTTTCTCATCATTTAGATTCATATACTCATACAACCAACAATGTAGT
The DNA here is from genome assembly GCF_016808095.1 of Vigna angularis. Lineage (NCBI taxonomy): Eukaryota > Viridiplantae > Streptophyta > Magnoliopsida > Fabales > Fabaceae > Vigna > Vigna angularis. Next base: position 11,902,669 of record NC_068979.1, read on the forward strand.
AACAACCATACTTCATATTCATTCAACAATCAATCAACATGCAACCATTCAAAATTTAAATGTTAATCAAATTATATAAGCTTCCCTTACCTCTAATGTAGCCGAACTCTCAATGATGCAAGATATAGCTCACCACTATCAGAAATCTTAGAGTTCTACGGTCACACTTTATGAAACTAAACCAAACAGAAGACCAAAAATACTCAGAATAAGATGATCCACTCATGCAACCAGAAATCTGGGTTTGCATGTGAAAGAAAACGAACGTTCTATGGAGAAAGTAACTCACTGGCTTAGAACCACAACTTGATCGATTTAAATGAAAGCCCTTGACGCCAGGAGAGTTCAAACGGTGCCTCAGTCGTGATCGGAAGAAGAAAAGATGAGAATTTCTTAGAGAGAAGGTGGAGGAGATCTAGAGAGAAGGAGGAAAAAAGTCAGGTTTAGAAGGTTGAAGAAGATGAGTGCATGCAGAAAAGTGGCACGAAATTTGAAAGTTTGATTTTTACTTCTACCGTCAAAACCGATCGTCCAATCTGCATCACACACCTGTCTTCCACTTTCTGAATTTTAGACACCCTTTAGCTTACACATGTATTCCACTAAGTTGGAGGTTTTATGGGTTTGACATTTTTGATCTAAATAGGGAGAAATGTTGTCGAATTTATGTATCATGAGCATTCTTTTTCTTTTTACGTAGTTAAGTTTTGGTAAGTTGTAAGGAAGAAGTCGTGTTTCTATGTACAACTTCACGAATGGTGTTTCACTATTTACTTTTAACTTTTTAAAAATTTCTTTTTAACTTTAATAATTTTTTTTTGGTTTAATAGCCAATTTAGTCCCCACTTTGGTTGAAAAATCTCAATTTAGTCCCTCGTTATAAAAGTGTTTTACATTAGTCCTAACTTTTAAAATAGTGGGTCAGATTGGTCCCTTTCGTTAAATATAAGTTAACGAAATTAATGGATGATGATGTGACACAGCTTAAAGCTGATGTGTTAGATTGGTCCCTCGTTAGCTTTAAGTTGTGTCACATCATCATCCATTAATTTTGTTAACTTATATTTAACAGAAAGGACCAATCTGACCCACTATTTTAAAAGTTAGGACTAATTCAAAACACTTTTATAACGAGGGACTAAATTGAGATTTTTCAACCAAAGTGAGGACTAAATTGGATATTAAACCTTTTTTTTTCTATTTAAAGTAATCCTACACTCTTTAACTATGCACCCTTTTAATAAAATTTTTTAAAATTATCTTTTATTTATAATTTAATAACTATTTAATTTAATTTAAAAATATAATATTATTTAATATTTTTCTTATTTTAATAATTATTAAAATATAATTTATATTATTATAATAATTATATTACAAAAATTAAAATTAAAGTAATTAAAATAAAAGTAAAAAAAATAAAAATAGAAAAAATAGAATAAAAAGAATAAAAAATCTAATTTAATATATATAAATACATTATTAAAATATTAAATTAAATTCTTATTAAATTTTAAATAGAAAATAAAATTCAAAAAAAGTCATCGGTTCTATGTTATCGGATATCCAATTCCGAAATGAAAATATTTAAAAAATTGTTTTTTATTTGTACTTTATTAATTATTTAATTTAATTTAAAAATTTAATATTATTTAATATATTTTATATTTAAATAACTATTAAAATATAATTTATATTATTGTAATAGTAATATTAAAAAAATAAGAATAAAAATAATAATAATTAAGAAATGTAAAAATTTCTATTTTATTAATTTAATATTTTAATATAATTTAATATATTTATATATATTAAATCATATTTTATATTATTATTTTTATTATTTTTGTTTTATATTTTTATTTTTATTACTTTATTTTAATTATTTTACTTTTAATTTTTTTAATATAACTATTATAATAATATAAATTATATTTTAATAATAATTAAAATATAAAAATATATTGAATAATATTAGATTTTTAAATTAAATTAAATAGTTATTAAATTATAAATAAGAAACAAAGTTTTAAAAATTTTATTAAATGGGACATAATTAAAGGAATGCAGGATTACTTTAATAAAAAAGAGAAAAAAAGAGAAAAAGTAAAAAAAATAAATTTACTAAAGTTAAAAAAAATTTAGAAAAGTTAGAGGTGGAGGGTGAAGTGTTGGAGATGCAGGGTGAAACACCCCTTCAACAAATAGGTAGGAATGTGATCGAATTTATGTATTTAGGCAATTGTTTTTTACTTAGGTAAGTTATGGGTTTCTATGCACTTTAGCTTCACATATGATAAAAGATGAAGTCGTAATTTTTAAACAAATTTAATTCAATTAGAAATATTTTTAATACTATAAAATATAATTAAAAACATAATTAATATTTAATATGTTATTTCATTATATTAAAAAACATAACTTATTAATTAGATATAATTTAGATTAATTAAATTATATTTAAAAACATAAATTATTAATTAAAAATGATTTAAATTAATTAAATTATACTTCACTTTTTTCATAATTTAGTTAATCTAAATAAACTTGTAATCAAATAAAATTATTATTAATTAATAACTTTTGTTTTAAAATATATTCTAATATAAAAAATTAAATAAATTTAATTTCAATGAAATAAAATAAATTTATGAAAGCAATGGCACTTATGATTTTATACTATTTATTTAGTATGCCTATACTATTCATTTAGTATGCCTCCATTATTATTTTTGGTTCAGTAAAAAGAAATGCAATGTAATGTGCAAATGATGCAGAGATTCTCTACTTTTTTTTATGTGTTAAGGACACAATTCAATGGAGGGCACATGAAACATAAGTGTTTTTTTCTTCTACAATTTTGTTTCTATGCATGACATCATTGAAGGGACACATGCAATGGTGCAGAGAGAAGAGAAGTCATTCATGGTTTAGAATAAATAGATGCAAAGCCAAGACACAAAGTGGAAATTTATTACCCTTTGTGCAGTGCAATTCTTTCTCACCCAAGTTACTTGAAAATTCTCCCATCAAATTTCTTTCCAATTCTTACTTTCAAGTTCTCATTGCATAATGACTTTCACGTGTCATCTTTCGGTAAATATGTCTCTTTTACATCTTCAAGACAAACACATTGTCAAGACTATTTGGAAGAACAATAAAAGAATCTTTTGTCCAAGAAGACATGCACTTTGGATGGTAAAACATGTTGACAAACTTGATGAAAGAGTCATTAATGTTGATGTTGTTAAGATGTCGGCAAGTGTACCGAATCGTATCAAGTAATATAAAATGATAAGACCAAGTATCGTACCCAGAAGACTCACGACACTAGACAATTGTGTAATTACTTAATTAATTAAGGTTGAAAAAATATTTTGTTGGTTTTCAAATGCAGATGCAACAAAAGTAAATATGAATGTAAATTGATCAATTGAGGCTAAAACACAAGAGTGAATGAATGATGTTGATAATATGAGATGATAATGTTGTTGGGGTTTGGATTTCACCATCCTTACTTTCATGCATATAAGAATTCATCTTCTTCATTAAATTGTTAATGTCACTTTGTAACTTACTTAAAACCCGACCCCTTGGCGAAGAAAGTCCATCCTTAATTATTAGACCACAATCTATTGCATCCCTAATAATTAATTCTGCATTACGAACAAAAGCTTAAGACAACCAAACCTCCTATATCCCTATCTCGGCAATATTGCTTTTGGGAGAAATTCTCTAGATCCTGGTTTCGTATTTCCCAATAACAAGAAAGCCAAATATAATAAACATTGAGCAAAGGAGAAAATCCCTAACAATTAATGAAAGAAGCATAAAATAATTTAGCACAAATTCAAATACATGAGAGTTTAGATGTTACATATTCCCCAACAACAAATAAGATTAGTTCTCAATCGTCATGAAGAAACTAGGTGAACAATGGAATGAAAGAGATAGAAAAACCCTAGAAATTGAAGAGGAGAGCTCTCACATCCCCAAATCTGCCTTCAAGGGGCGAAAAATATGTTTTTGTGCTCAAGCCATCAAGAGATACCAACCCTAGGTCGTGCAAGTCCTTAAATAGGATTGAATTTGATCATGGGCCAATGTCACTAGCGCTCAACGCCCCTACTTAGGGTGCCCAAGCGAAACTGCGAGAAAACTAGCGCTTAACGCCCCTAAAAGGGCGCTTAAGTTTTGTGTGATACATGAAACTGGCGCTCAGCACCCCTTTTTGGCGCTCAGCCCTGACTAGCTAGCGCTCAGGGCCCCTTTCTGGCGCTCAGCTTCAACTTGACTTTTCTACACTGTGTCTTTTTCTCTTTTTCTGCATTCCAACTCCTTGGTACTTTAACTCCTCTTTTAATTCATTCCAATAACCTACAAAATCAAGTGAATTTAGTGATAAAATCATCAAGTATACCCTCTACTCACTTATTCACAAAACTATACTATAAACATGAGTTCAAGCAAGCTTCTAAGTCAAAAAGGGTTGATTTAATATCAAAATTGAATCACAGATAACGATATTTTCAACCGTTATCACAACCGCAAACTTGAAACTTTGCTTGTCCTCAAGCAAAATGTAACTTGACTTAAACAAAATAATCATACTATAATGGTCTAGCACACTAAAAAGCATTTTCCTCTAGGACAAGTAAATCACTCATGTTTGCTCATCATAGAAAGATTAGTCAAGATATAATGATGCTTTAGTCAATCAAGCTTCAACTATGGTGCTCACATAATCAAGACATACACAACAGATGCAACAACCTTATGAGTGATCACCAAGCAGACAAAATGTTACCCTATGTGCATGGAAGTATTCCTCACCAAAGACAATGTTTCACTCAACCACTCAAAAATGTTTTAATCAAGCACTCAAAAGTGTTTCAATCAAACTCAAAGGTGTATAGTGAGGTGACACTCTTACACTCTACCATCACAATGTCACATGAATCAACTTTGCCTTTCATTTAACCACATATCAAACTCACTTACAAGCAAGTTATCATCATAAACACTTTTTGAGGTTTGTATTGAGGCCGAGCTAAGAAGAAAATTGATTTTTCTAGACAACAAAATTCCTTGAGTTAAGAGAGTGCACAATTCATTTATTTTCATTAACAATAATCTCTCTTTCTTCTTTTATGTGAGAAACAATCTTCAATTCATTCCCAATTTTCCTTTCATTGAGCTTAAGCCTTTTCTTTTCTTTCTTTTCTTCTCTTTTGCTTTTTGCTTTTGCTCAATTCTCTTTAATGAATTTCACAAAGTTCTTTCTGGTTTCTCACAACCCCAAACTTGAACCATTTTCCATTACCATATAAACATACTCTACTCAACTCAAGGTAAGGATTTCAAAAAGGGTTTCATTAAAAATTCAAATTTAGGCTCAAGGTTCAAAGGATAGAAAAAAAACATTATTCTTTGTTGGGTTCACATATTGGCATTGGATTATAAGGGAAAAGAAAAAATGACCTTGATCATGTGTAACAAGCAAGCAAGTGGTTCAATCATAAACAATCAGGCAAAATCAATTATGATTCCAAAGCAATAACATTCAATCAATCAAAGACTCTGGAGTCTAACCTCTCACCGGTTAACTCAAGTTCCACAATTTGATAAACATCCTGCCCAACATATTAATCACAATTGAAATCATGCATCTGTTTTAAACACAACTATGAGCAACCACCATTTATGCTTAAAAGCCTCACCAATCATTAACTCAACATGCATCATAGAACAATAGAGCAAACACAAAAATATTACTCATCACAAACAACAGTTTATCACATCATACCAAACCATTGCAGCACAATTCATTAAACCAAGTACATAAACAAGCTAAAATAAAAACAAAATAAACAAAATTCAAATAAGCAAAAAATAAAGAAAAAATATAAATGCATGTTAATTAACTATTTTTTGTTAATTCTCTTCTCAAACTTTTCTTGAATGAAGTTTGACGACCATCACATGTAATCTTTGTTTCATTTGATACAAATGCATGTTAATTAACTATTTTATGTATGATTTTTTGTTTCTTTTGACCGATTATTTTTGTACTCTTGTGCTTCATAGGCGCATTATGCTTTCTTTGTCATTGGTGACGACACTTTATTCCAACGAACCCATCTTTTGAAGGTTACTTTTCATTTTCGTTTTGAGGAAGTTATTTGTTGAACTTGTTTGTTGTTTTTTTTTGTTGAACTTGTTTGTTGTTGTTTGGTTGAACTTGTTTGTTGTTGTTGTTTGATTGAACTTGTTTGTTGGTGGTTATTGTTGTTTTTTGTTGATATTACACTACACGTTCATAGTTCTTGCTTTATAAAATACCAAAAACTCAAATTTGTTGTTTTTCTGCTTTTCAGGTATCGTAGAGTTGTAAAAAATGATCACAATTAATTAAAAAAAAACAAAAAAAAAAATTGATTAACGTTGTATATTGAAAAAATTCGACGTTAAGTTAACTTCGTATATTGACAAAATTCGACGTTAATTTAATGTCGAATATTTTAAGACATCGTTCGTGAATTCGTCATTTAAAGCCCAAAATATTCGACATTGTATGCGATTTTTGTACTAGTGGCAGCATAGCATAATATAATATATTTTATGCATTTCAAGTTAAAAAAAATACTAAATAATCTAAAAAATTGTCCAAAACCGAAACTATCAAAACTTAAACTTAAACTAAAGGTAATTAATGTTCAACAACAATAGAAGTCTTTCTAGGCCCATCTTTGGAGAAGATAAGCTGCCCACTCTTGAAGATGTATTTTAGTATAGGAAATGTATTCTTGAAGCGTTGAAAAATGAAGAAAAATTCATTATGTTTGCATATGTTCAAAGATGAATTTGATTTGTAATGTATCAAACGTAAGCATTATTACCTCAATCCAGTTATCTGTAATGATAGCTCGAATGATGGTTTTAATCCAAGACATGACATAGTAGCCACATTCCCATGAATCTAGCTTCTTGTTACACTAAAATGACAAACTAAATAGTCAAACATTTAGATCATTCAATAACATAGAAAATGAATAAGAACTAGAAATGACTTACAACCTTTGGATATAGAATTTGAACTAGTTGACCTCAGAGTTTACCCATAACTCTATTTACATTGAAAACACAAGGTAATATTAATATAACTATATATATCGTAAAAATTGAAGGTCAACATGAATTTGAAACATAAAAAGAGAAACACTTACCCATGAAGCATGTTTTTCAAGTCATTTTTCATCTTCCTGTGCAGCGAACAAAACCATAGAATTTTGCATTGTCTGGGAATGATGACCATCAGCTGTTAGTGAGACCCATCATGAATCATAAATAGTTAGTAAACTAATTAAGTAAACTTTAATAAAATTTTACATTAAACAACTCATACCCATCAATGTATGGCACAAGGTATACGTCTCTATTTGACTCAGTCATTCGTGTTTAAAAATAATTTTGTTTGGTTACAATTATGTTACCATAAGGTTGAATGGTCTGAGGTTCAACAAATTTGTACATGGAAGACCGACCTTGGTCCACAATGACTGTGTCCATGTACCTAAAACAATAAAGTGAAGTTGTTAGAAACTAAGAATCTAAATATAACTAATATGGAAGACAAAATTAACTATCTGATATGCACCATAGTTGAAGGATGGAAATATTCAACATCCTGTCTCCCCCAATGACCTTCAATGCATCATTTAATGTGTTATATACTGGCACATGGCACTAGAGGCCAAATACTCTCAAATCCTAGTACAATTCTACTGGTCCTTTGGACAAGCTGGATAATTTTGTCATGAGCTTTGTTAGAGGATCATCCTCTGCTTTAGCCATGTAATCATCTTCATCTATGACTGACTCATGCATCGGCTGCTTCTGAGGATGTATGAACTGAAATTAAAATTTTCAAAGTTATCAATAAATATTTATAAATTTAACATAGAAATACTAATAATAAAAATATTATACATGTGGTGTAGCAATGTATGACATGATCAATGCTTTAGGCTAGACTATAAATGTTCCTATGGCCTCTCCCACAAAATGAATTTCTGAAGTGGGTACAGGCACTTGAGTTTTAAGACCTCAGCAAGTGTATCGAATCGTATCAAGTAATAATAAATGGTAAGACCAAGTATCGTTTCACAAGAGACTCACGACACTAAATAGTCATGTGATTACTTAACTAATTGAGACTTTAAAGAACAATTTAGGGTCATTAAATGTAAAAACAAGAAAGTAAATATGAATGCAATTTTGATCAATTGAAGAGAAACGCAAAAGTGAATGATGATGTTGGTATTATAAAATGAAGATGTTGTTGGGGTTTAGATTTCACCTAATCACTCTCATGTATATAAGAGTTCTTCTTCTTTATTAATTGTCAATGTCACTTTCTAAATTACTTAGAACCCGATGTCTCGCTGAAAGAAGTCTATCCTTAATTACTAGACCACAATGTCTTGCATCCCTAATAATTAATTTTGCATTACGAACGGAAGCTTAGGACAACCAAGCATTTTATCCCTATGTATAGACAATAGTTCCCTTAGGAGAAATTCCCCAGTTCTAGGTTTTTAGGTATCTGTCAATAACAAAGAAAACCAAAAATCATGCCATGAATGAGTTAAACATAACAAGCATAGAGCAAAGGAGAATAATCATAACAATTAATGAAAGAAGCATATATAAATCTTATTCAATTCAAATACATGAGAGTTTAGAGGTTACATCTTTCCCAACAACAAATGAATTTAGTTCCCCTTTGTCATAGAGAAACCAGATGTACAATGGAATGAGAATGCAAGATAAACCCTAAAAATCGAAAAGGAGAGCTTCAGCATTCAATTCTGCCTTTAGAGAACTGAAAAAGTTTGAATTTGTGTCCCTTCTGTCAAAAGATACCCCCATCTAGGATGTGCAAGTCCTTATATACAACTGAATTGGATCATGGGCCAATGTCACCAACGCTCAACGGCCCTACTTAAGGCGCCCAGGCGAGCTTGCGAGAGAAATGTGGCTCAGCGCCCTAGGAAGGGCACCCAGGCGTGAAACGGTACTTGAAGATTGGCGCTCAGCGTTTCTGAAAGGGCGCCCAGGCGTGGGTGCGAGACCTCTAGCGTTGAGGGTCCAGAAAATGGCGCCAGGCATGGTTGCGAGACAACCAACTCCTAGGGCCACAGAAAAGAGCGCCCAAGCGTCCTGCGACCTTCTGCAGCCTTCTCTTCTAGTGCTCTTTCTGTCCTTTCTGAGTTTCAACTTCTTGACAATTTAACTCCTCTTCCAATTCATCCCAGTGTCCCACAAAATCAAGGGAATTTCGTAATAAAATCCTCAAGTATAACCTCGACTCTCTTATTCATCAAAATAAGCTAAAAGAAAGAGAACTAGCAAGTTTCTAAGTCAAAAATGGTTCATTTATTATCAAAATTTAATCCTAAATCTCGATGAAATCAACCTTTATCACAACCCCAAACTTGAAACTTTGCTTGTCCTCAAGCAAAACAACATGTAACTCAGCCTAAACAACACTTTAATGGTTTAGCATATCACCAAACACTTTTTTTTAAGACAAGTAATCGCTCATATCTGCTTATCATAAAAATATCAGTCAAGATGCATTGATGCTTTAGCCAATCAAACTCAACTATGGTGCTCACATATTCACAATATATAACAGATGCAAACTCATAAATGATCAACAACCAAGCAAGAATGTTATCCTATAATGCATGGAACAATTCCTTACTAAGGATAGTGTTTCACTCTACTCAAAAGTGTATGGTGAGGTGACACTCTTACACTCTACTATCACAATGTCACATGAATCAACTTTGCCTTTCATTTAACCATATATCAAACAAACTCACCAGTAATTTATCATCACAAGGACTTTTTGAGGCTTGTATTGAGGCCGGACTAAGAAGAAAATTGTTTTTTCTAGACAACAAAATCCTTGAGTTAAGAGAGTGCACAATTCATTTATTCACATTATCAATAATCTCTCTTTCTTCTATTTTGTGAGAAACCAATCTTCAATTCATTCCTAACTTTCCTTTCATTGAGCTTAACCTTTTCTTTTCTTTTGCTTTTTACTTTTGCTCAATGCTCTTTAATGAATTTCACAAAGTTCTTTCCGGTTTCTCACAACCCCAAACTTGAACCATTCTCCATTACCACATAAACATACTCTACTCAATTCAAGGCAAGGATTTCAACAAAGGGTTTTATTCAAAATTCAAATTTAGGCTCAAGGTTCAAAGGTTAGAGAAAAACATTGTTCTTTGTTGGGTTCACATATTGGCATTGGCTTATAAGGGAGAAGAAAGCATGGCCTTGATCATGTGTAACAAGCAAGCAAGTGGTTCAATCATAGAAAATTAGGCAAAATCAATCATGCTTCCAAAGCAATAGCATTCAATCAATCAAAGACTCTGGAGTCCAACCTCTCACAGGTTAAATCAAGTTCCACATTAATAACATCCTGCCCAGAAAATTAATCACACCTGAAGTCATGCATCAGTTTCTAATAATTATGAGCAACCACCTGTCTATAAGACTAACTCATGCATCATCTCAACATCAATCAATACAACAAAGCAACACAACACAATATTACTTATTACAAACAACACATCATAGCCAAACCATTGAAACACAGTTAATTTAAGCCAAGTACATTACACATTAAAATTAAAATTTAAAAAATGCATAAAAATAAAGAAGTAAGTTTAGAAAGTTGGGTTGCCTCCTAGTAAGCGCTTATTTAACGTCACGAGCCTAACACCATTATGCTCAATTTGAAGCTTTGTTGTTGGTGCTCTTCTTGCTTTCATCACACCAACTTATCTTCAACAACTTCTTGTCTACCTTCTTAACTCTTCTAGAATATGGAGCTTCAATCTTAATAAATCCATTCACTTTAATCTCCTTCACAACCTATAACATGTTCCTATACTTGACTGGTTTGCTAGGTTTGAATTCTTCATCCTCAGGAGAACTTAACGTTCAAAAACGTTTCATATTACCGTTCGGCTACCTCTCTTGCTATCGAACAGTCTAACTTAATAGATACCAAACGATTTACACACCATTCACGTGGAGTATCTTCTAAGTTAGTCAATTCTAGAAAGTAACACTCTCACTAACATACTAATAAACATCTATCTCACAAGTTAGATGTCCAAACTAACCCAATTGCTGATGTTGACACCATCAGATCAAACAACACCCTACTCTCTACAATTAAAACAATTCACAGTTTTAGCAAAAAGCAAACAACCAATATTACCTGTACCGATCGTTTCTTCTCAGAATCAAAACATACACTCTTCTCGTAGCCTAAGGTTTGGTACCTCTGCTTCGCTGAAACCTGCCTACCGAACGAGTTTCAGTAAATGATCTCCTATCCAAAGGACAGTCTTCTACCAAATGACCTTCACTCCTACACCTATAACATCTCTTGTTTCCTCTTAATTGAGGACAAACTGACTTCAAATGAGGCCCTCCACAATTATAGCAACTTATTGGCCTTTGCTGCCTAGATTGACCTTAATCACCTGATGACTTTACAGAAGAACCTTTGGATCCAAAAGGAAAATAAGAAGGTCGAGAATAAGGAGTTATTCTGGAATCCAAATTACCTCTGGATACGTTCGGTTCATCCACTCTCTTTTGCTGATTTTGCTGACTTTCTACTTCCTTCTTTGTCTTTTCAAATACTCTCGCTCTCTCAATCAAAACCGGTAACTCCCGAATACAGAAACACTTGATCCACAATTTAATGTCACCTCTCAACTCGTTCTCAAACTTTCTGCACTTCCATTCTTCATTTGTTGCCAATGTATTAAACCTCAGTAGATGCTTAAATCGATCGGCATACTCATACACAGTCATGCTCCCTTGAACCAATTCCAGAAACTCCACCTCCTTGGCAAACCGAACGCTGTTAGGAAAGTACTCAGCGTAAAACTTTTGCTTGAATACTTCCCAGGAAATAAGTGTATCGTTTCCTTCCAACAACATCCTCATGTTACTCCACCAATGACTTGCTTCCCCAGTCATCTAATACTCTGAATAAGCCAGCCTGTTCTCGTCCGAACACTTCTTGACATGAAAAATCCTCTCCACATCATTGAGCCACTGGTCGGCTTCATCTGGACTACACTTCCCACTAAACTTAGCCGGATGATGTAGTAGAAAATCCTTTAAACTCCACTCTTGCTGATGAGTAGCAAAAAAAGTAGACGACCCAGCTGTAGTTCTAACATTAGACATCACATCCTCGTACTGCCTCTGAGACCTCTCTGCTGAAATCCGAACAGTCTCCAAATGTTGAAGAGCCACTGTATTCTGCTGAACTAATGCGACATTCTGTTGTTGCATTTCTGTGATTATTGATTCCATCAATGTCGTGGAGTTAGGTGCATCCATATCCGTAGATGAGGGAGGAGGAGACCGAGATACCATCTTCCAACCATACAGGGAGAAAGAACCACCAGTCTAACTCAAGGACACAAGGATACTATTAAAACTGAACGCTGACTGCAGCCAAATGCCAAATCAGCATAACCAAGTAAATCACAAAGATAAACAGTACATGATCGAACAGTAAGAGATAAAACGTTCGGTCACAAGAAAGTCAAGATAAGACCAGACGGTCACTATAAAACCGAGTGGTCGAATACAACAAATAGAAGAGTTTAAATTTCAATCAGAATTGAGAAAAGAAAAATGTCTTAGGTAAAAGTCACGAGTGTGCACCCTCATTACTTCTATCAAGACATTCTCTGTTCTCAAAACTTTTAGTTGAATCCATAAATTTTCCATCTAAATTTGGAGAAAATGGTAGAACATACCATTTAGACTCAACTTTCCACAGGAAAGACATGACAAACCCACAACGCGCAGGTCGTTTTGGGAACTAACTGCTCTGATACCATTAATGTAACATCCCAAAAATATAGCTTTAAAACTATACTTAAGAGTCCTTACATTCATAATAAAATAGAACAGTTTACAAGAAGAATAAAGTTAATTTATAGTTATCCTAAAATAACCATAAATTTACAACTTTACAGAAACCTATACTAACACAACTCATAAGAGTAGACCGATCGATCATACAAGCAATGTATTAAACCGAACAGTCCTATACTAATACAAAACCAGCACCAGACCGAACGGTCTTACCCTAACAAGAACCATCTTCTCCTGCCAGCGCCTGCTCTAGAGAAACTTCAGCTCCTTCTGCTCACACCCACAGGGTGATCATTGCAAGGACAAGGACGATTGAACGGACAACCAGACAAGACAGGAAAATAAAGGGTAAGCTAATGTAATTTAATTAACTATGTAAACAGATAACTCACATAAATCTGGTATAAATCAATCAGTCCATCATGCAACAAACAATCATACATTTCAGACCATAATCATACAACAATGCATGCATTGACTGTTCACTTTACTCTGAATGAATTATGTAGTTACGACGTTCTTGCACTCGTGGAAAGGTAATATGGAAAATCATCAGAATTACCATAGCTGGAAACTCAAGCCGCCACACGAGGTTAGCCCTTCATCCCTCACTGTAGCTGGAAACCCAAGTCTACACATGAGTTTAGTCCGATAGATGGAACCCCAAGCTATACGCAACCAAGCCTCCTGCTATTCTCACCACATGCGCCACCATTCTCTACTTAGACTCGGTGACCATTAGAATGTCAAGATGAACGACAGCTTAGTCTGACCATATTCATACTTTACAATTCCATAACCAATTCTGAGATATTCCTCCCTGGAATACTCTTTTATATCCATATGATTTCATAAATATCACAATTTAAATACCATACCTCATTAACAACATATTTCCTTATTCATCATATCTTTAAATACATATCACACATCACAGTCAAACAATAATCCCACCTTTGAACAAGACCGAACGTGAAAGCTCAACATAACCTATGAAAAAGACCGAACGGGAGAGCACTCCCAATATGAGAACATGACCGAGCGATCATTTAGAGGATAAGACTCAAGTAGGAGTCGAACACTTGGACTTATAACACGCACTTATGATTTAGACCGAACATTGTTAACTTAGTACAATTATGATATTGAGCACTAGTACAAGATCGAGCGTTATCACTAACCTAACGGCTAGTACAAGACCGAGCACTATCACTAGCCTAACGGCTAGTACAAGACCGAGCGCTATCACTAGCCTAACAGCTAGTATAGGATCGAGCGCTATCATTAGCCTAACAGCTAGTACAGGACCGAGCGCTATCACTAGCCTAACAGCTAGTACAGGACCGAGAGCAGAATAAAACCGAACGATCAACATTAACTATTTCAGTGTTCTGCATAATTCTGCAGAACTTCTACAGAATTAGGAATCAGCACTCAACATGACCATTTCTAAACACTTTGGCTAACTCTAAATCCTCAAAACTTGAATCGTATATCACTACACGCCTAATTGGATTTAATTAAACTTCAATAACACTAATCTAAAGAGTTCATGACAGACTTCTCCTTAAAATACACAGAAATAAGAACCCAAGAACCCAAAGTCAGATTTCTCACTTCCCATACCCTACCGAAGAACTTCAAGACTCTAACCAGTCTAACTAAACATGCTCAGACACAATTCATTACCAAATTTCATTTTTAGCTCCAACTTCTCAATTTCTCTCATTCATTTTCTCTAACCAATCACAAACCGAATACCATTTCAGCAGAAACCAAAGAGTTCACAGGATCTTGATCATACATACAAATCAACAATCCAATCATTCAATCATACATGCATACATTTAAACAACCAATTCCAATACAGAAAACGTTAATTAAATTACTAACTTCCCTTACCTCTTAATTGGATCGAAAGAAGACCTCTTACTGAAATGACTATCTCACACGCACAATCACCGCCTACAAATCTTTGGATGGTTGAGAAAACAACATTCACCCAACCCAGAACTAAGTATTAGACCCAAAAAAGTAGTTTGATAGACACATGGAAGTTGAATAGTGCTTGCATGTAACAAGGAATGTAGAACTTCAAAGAATAAAGGAATTTAACTTACCAATTCCAAAACAGTAACTTGATGGGTGAAAAGAGAAGCTTTCGTCACCAGAAAAGCTTAGACACGACCTGATTATTGATCAGGTGAAGAATTTGTAGAGAGAGAATGAAGAGAATGGTAGAGAGATGGAGGAGAAAAGGTAGAAGATTGTGTTTTAGAGAGATGCAAATTTTAAGAATTGAAGAGATGAGCTGCGTTTTGGAAAAATTCTATAAAAAAGCTCAATCCCTTTAATTGAAACATTTGTCATCCTTATTTTGAAACATCTGTCCACCCCTTTACACACTTTATTTTCGGAGTTTGACACTACAAATGTGAAAAAGAAATTATATAGAAATGTCATTCTTAGTTTTTCATTTATTAATGATAAAAAAGAAATATCGCTAAAAACAATATTAATATCTTAAAATTTGAAAAAATTAAAAATTATTTTCTTTAAGTTTAAATCAAATACATTAATATATATATATATATATATATATATATATATATATATATATATATATATATATAATTAATGTGAAATGCTATTTGAATATAAAAATATGTTTATGGCAATTTTTTTGTTGATACCATCTATGTGTTAGTATTTATATGTTTTCTTTCATGCATTCTTTCAAACTACCAATTTTTTACTTTCACACATCGTGTTCATATCATTTTCTCGTTTCTTTTATAACTAATTTGTTAATTTTAATGATATGTTTTCACATTTTCATGGAAACTTGAAAAAAAATATTGTTGTGAATAACAATATTTTCTTTTGTTATACTCTTCTTTATGAAGTAATATACTTTTATTCTTTTTATTTTTCTTAGTTTTATTTCTCTGTCTAAAATCTTAAAATTTTAAGAAAGTGATAGTTTTCTTATTTAGTTTTCAATATAGTAATTACCGATCACGCTCTATATAAACTTCTTAAATAGAAAACTCATTTAATTCCAATATTAACTCGTGTAATCGTATTTTGAAAAAACTAAAACTTTACAAACCATAATAAATCATTTGAGTATATTTTGTCATCATTTATAATTATGATATTACAATAAAGGTTTAATCATCTCGGGCATCTCTATTTCTGTAGGATTTTCTCAAATAGGTCATCGTATTGTAAATGCTTTCGATTAGGTCCCTTATTGTGAAAATTTGAATCAATTTAGACCTTGCCGTTAGTTTCGTACTAACACCGTTAAAGAAAAGGACACGTGTCAGTTCGTGGTTTTTTTGAATTTTTTAATTATTTTTAATATTTTTAAAAAAATGAAATTAAAAAAAAATGTCACGTGTCAAACTGATATCGTGCCACGTTGCAATGACAGTATGACATGGCACTGACAGTGCCACGTGTCATTGTCAGGCCACATGTCATTGCATTAGTCTCAATTTGGTCCCTGTATTTTTACTATGTCTCAATTTGATCCCTGTATTTTTATTTGGTCTCAATTTAGTCTTAATTTTAAAAACTAAACAATTTTGTCTCTCCTCAAATTCAAACAAAATTTACATTGTATATAAATCTTAACAAATATTTTTATTAAAATTGATATTTTTGTTAAATATTTTTAACAAGATTAAGTTTAATTATATTTATATTTAATTAATCATATAAATGTTAATTATGTTATTTAAATATACCTATAAGGGTTTAAAAAAAGAGTGACATAACATGTTGGTGTGAATTTTCGTAGTGAAAGTTTCCATAGAAAATCATGAAAGAAGAAACCACCTTTAATTACTGTTTTCACCAAAACTTTCTCCAATTTTTTATTTAAAAAAAGTGAAATTTCACATTAATAATTTGTTCAATGAGCAAGTTCATTTGGAAAATTCACACCACCATGTTATGTCACTGTTTGGAAAATTCATTTGTAAAAATATTTGTTAAGATTTATATACAATTTAAATTTTGTTTGAATTTGAGGAGGGTCAAAATTGGTTAATTTTTAAAATTAAGACTAAATTGAGACAAAATAAAAATACAGGGATCAAATTGAGACAAAGTAAAAATACAAAGACCAAATTGAGACTAATGCAATGACACCTGGCCTGACAACCTGACAATGACACGTGGCACTATCAGTGTCATGTCACACTGTCATTGCCACGTGGCACGATATCAGTTTGACATATGGCATTTTTTTTTTTAAATTTTTTTTAAAAAATATTAAAAATAATTAAAAAATTCAAAAAAACCACGAACTAACATGTGTCCCCTTCTTTAACGCTGTTAGTACAGAACTAACGGCAAGATCTAAATTGATTCAATTTTTTATAATAAGAAACCTAATCGAGAATATTTACAATACGAGGACCTATTTCAGAAAATCCTACAGAAATAGGGATGTCCGATATTATTAAACCTACAATAAATTCAAGGTGAAGATACAACAACATTGTGAAAATTCTCTCTCTAGTCCAGCCTCCTTGCCCCTAAATCTTTTATCTATTTATTTGTATTGGTCTTCTTGACGCAAAAATTAAAAACTCCATACACAATAAAACAGATAAATCATTTTAAAGAGGGCACTTGAGAATTGAGTATTTGTTTCTCCTCTAGTGACTCTCTCGTAGCTTACTTTCGAACTTAGTCTAAAAATTAAAACATTCCAATATCAGTGCAGTGTAAGCACCAGATGAGATTAAGTTGAAAAATATTACCGATAAAAATGTGTACATTTCACACAAAGAAAGAGAGAATTGGAAAGAAGAAGAATTCAGTGATGTGGATTCAATTGAGTGAAAGTTGAATAAGAAGGATTTGTGAGTGAGCATATACAACATCTTCGCATTTAAACATTAGAAATATCTTCCTTTACCAATTCTTCCATGACTCCATAAGTCCCTCAAGTCTTGAGAACTTTGCTTGAGAATGATATTTCTGATATTACCAATTTGTGGCCAATCATCCCCTGTTTCAGGTTGACACCTTGGTGTTAACAGAGGACAGTCCGTAATGGCCAAGGTATGTAAAGACTCGATCTTTCCTATTCCTTTTGGCAGCGAATCCAACTCTACACATTTACAAATCACTAGTTTTGTAAGCGAAGTGAGGTTGGCTATGGTTTCGGGTAGATTAAGCAAGGCAGGGCATTCATGAAGCTCGAGCTCTTCCAAAGAGGTAACATCCTCAACACCCCATGGAAGGGATTTGAGCTTCGGAATTTCCTTTATGATCAGAAAACGTAGACGTTTCAGACCCTCCCATTCAGTCTTTGATCTGTCAAGATCAAGTTCCGCACATCTCTCAATCGTAAGACTCTGGAGTGAGCTCAAAGACTTGAAACCTTGTGGTAGATACAGTAACTTAGAGCAATCACGAATTTGAAGGGTCTGAAGGGAAATGAAGTTTTTAAGCCATCTCTCAGGTGGAGTTTGTGTAATACGCGATATTAGCATGGTCTTCAATTTCGAAAAAGGAAGGAAGTCCGCTGAAATACTAGCATGCACTGTATCCCTCATTGACTTTACACTTGAATCCACAACCACTAACTCTTCATCCAGATAAGGGTACAAAGGCATGCAATGCAACTCAGGGCAGCATTGTACGTCAAGTTTAGAAATGCGAGTAAAGAATGGTCTGTTGGGTTTCCACTTGGCAGTTTCCCACCAGCTTCGGAGTTTCGGGCAATCAGAGATTGTGAGTTCCTTTAACGATGGAAAAAATGGTGTACTAGAGGAGGAAGATGAGGCTTCAGTGTCAGCACTGATTTGGTCACTGTTTTTTGAAACGTATTCAAGGGAGTCCAATCTCCTTAGCTCGAGAACCCTGAGGTGTTGGAGGTGATCCAGTGCTGGGAGATATTGGCAATTGTAACAATCATTTAGGCTAAACTTAACAAGGCATTTAATCGAAGAAAGCCAATTAGAAAACGTTTTACCGTAATACCCAACTACGGATAACACTGCCAGATTTGGATTTGGATCAAGACATTCCAGTGATTCCTTGTCTTTTTTAGCAATGACATTCCTTTTCTTCTCATCTTCTTCCTCTTTCTCCTCGTGATCCCATCTTAAAGTCAAACAATGAAGGTGCTTTTTATCTCTCAAATACTTGTCTTTGGCTTCCAATGGTGCAGAAAAATTCAATTGCTCCAGATGCAAAATTTCCAAGTGTCCTCTGAGGCCATCAAGATCTGTGAGTTCCCTTAGACCTCCCACTTGGTAGTTCTTGCCAACCACAAAAAGTGACAATGTCTGCAGAGAACTCAGCTTACCTATCCCGCGAGGCATCTGAGTGAGATCAAGGCACCCCTCTAAGTAAAGATGGATGAGGGAACTCAGATTCTCCAAGTCTTTTGGCAGTTCTTCGAGAACATGACATTGGGAAAGTTTCAATGTTTGCAAGTGGAAAAGCTTGGTGATTGAACTGGGAAGCTTCTTAATGTTGTTATGGGATAGGTCGAGAAGCCTCAAGTACTTCAGTTCCCCAATAGAGCTCGGAACCATCTTGATCCCCAAGTCATGGAAATCCAGCACTCGCAAACACTTGAAAGTTTCCAAGATCTTTTCACAAGTTGATATGGTCATCTTCACCTCGTGTGGAAGCCTCGATTTGTTAGTCTTCCCCAGCAAGAGAATGCTCCTCAGTTTCTTCGCATTCTCGAACAAAGCCTTTGGGATTCCACACTGAACATCCAACGCAAAATGAAACGAGGATCGCACCACTCTCTCCTGAACTTCAACCTCTGCCGAGTCCACTATGATATTCTCATCCCAGGCCACAGTCCTTGCCAGTTCATGCATTAAACGGTTCATCTTGTACCGCTTCACAACACCAAACTCGTCACTCCCCATTTCCTGGAAAACAAAAGGAACAAAGTCGTTGAAACACGCTAAGCCAAATTCTTGTGGATCGGAATATAGGTTCCGCCAGAGAAATCCTTCTGCCATCCAGAGACGAATCAAGCTCCCAGCGTCTATCTCTTGTTCTTGAGGAAACAACGAACAATAAGCAAAACATAGCTTTTGTTGCGGGGAAAGTTCGTCATAATAAGTAAACCTTATCTCTCGCAGAAACTTCTTCTTCAACTCAATTTCTGGAACTGGTGAATCAAGATCTTCTAACAACCTTGCTATGGCTATTATCTTCATAGGGACTCCTCCACAATATTCCCTCACTACCCTCCGTCCCACATCTTCGTTTATTTTTCCGGAACCCGGTCCATGAATTTTCTGAAACAGAGACCACGATTCCTCTTCGTTAAGCTCTTGCAAAACATGGGGTTTAAGTTTAACCGTGCCAATTTCAGAAATCTTCTTTGCAACAAAATTGCTACGTGTAGTTACAACCACCGCCCCACCAACTCCAGCCTCCGCTAACCTGTCCTGCAGCTTCTGGAGACATCCCTCACCGTTCTCGACTCTCAAATCATCAAGCACAAGAAGAAAGCGTTTACCCTTGTTAGTTGTTTCGATAACACGTGTAGCAATGGACTCCACGTTGAATGTTTCAAGGTTTACCCATATCCGTGATGCAAAGAGACCTTTGACTTGCTCATCCCCATAAACGAGACGAGCAAGTTTAGTCTTCCCTATTCCCGCAACCCCAACAATGGTAACCACAGGAACAGAAACAACATTGCTGTTCACGAACATCTTCATGAGTTGATCTATAATATCCTTCTTCACATTTTCTCTAACAACCACTTCAACATACTCTAATTCCTCACTTTTACGAGTCAACTTTCTTTCATTCTGCCTAGCTTCTTCAGAGATGACCAAGTTTTCTGCCTCGTTTGAGAGGCGTTTGAGCTCCTCAGTGGCGTCTTTGATTTGGTGCTTGAATTTGTGGCGATGTGCCATGTTTTGGCCGGCTTTGATTAGAGATATTGTGGCAGCGGTCTCCTTGTTGTGACGATGATCCTCCATGAAATCGTTCAAATCGTTGACCACGTCTTTGACATTTTTTAACCAAATTGAAAGAACCGAGGGGTCTTGGATGTTGCTGTGCATGGCCTTCTGAACAATGTGGAGTATCCTTTTGAGATTGTCTTCAAATTGTTGAATGTCGTTTGAGGAGAGACGAGTTGCTTGGGGTGATAGGAAGGTGGTGGCGCATTGAAGGGTGTAAGATATGGCTTCGGAGAGAATAACCATGTCCATTGATTCAACTAAGGTGGATGAAAAATGTTGGTTTGGAACAAGGCAGAATAACAGAAAGTGTTGTGTTGATGAGAATAGCAGACTAAAGAAGACATTGATGAGAATAGCAGATTAAGAGAATGTATTATCGTTTTTTTTTCTTTTATGTAACATTATATTTTAAAATCTTTTTCTAATAACATTTTTATGTATTATTATTTTATTAATTTATATATTTGAAATGAACCAATAAAAAACTATCATATAAATTATATTATTATAAAAAAGTTGTAAAAAAAATAGTTAAAAAATCATTTTCCTTTTTTTATTTTTCATACCACCGTATTATTAAAATATGTTTAGTATTATTTATTATTTTATTATTATTTAAATATATTTAGTATTATAATTACTATATTATACTTGTTTACATAAGTTAAGGTTAAAAGCAAATCTACTAAGATTTCACAATTTACGTGAGTGTTTGGTGAATAATCTTATTTTAATTACGTACATTATGCTTTGAATTCATATATATTGTAGTTTAATTCATGTTAACATGCATAAATGAGTGTGTCAGTGTTCACATAAATATATATGGATAAAAAATGTTTCAACGAAATCCAATAAAAGAAGCATTTGATAATTTGTTGTACTACTTCCTGACGCTAATTAAAGATTCACATTGCTACTAAATTTATTAACCTTACCAAGCACGCAGACATATATTTAATTTATTTTATATTAAAGCAAGCATGAATGTGTGTGGTCAGTGTTCACACTAATGTGGTCCAGAATAAAAGTATTCACACTAATCTAATAAATTGTTGATAGTGTTTGTTGTTTCCTGTGTTAGTTAGGTCAAGTTCATTTAATTGATATTTTACTGCACATAATTAAAAAACTTTTTAAAAATGCTCTCTGAAGGGAATCCAAGGCAAGAGACACACTCCTCCACCCACAAAACATAGGTTAAGGAGATAAAGATTAACATCAAACCATGGGATGAATAAAAAAAACTATATTCTATTGTAAAAAAGAAATATTATACCCAAAATATTTATGGGTAAAATACGATATAATACAAAAACAGATTGATTTTTGTTTTCTATTTTTAATCAATTAAACTGGACTATGTAAAAAAAGATATATACACAAAGCTATCATATTATTAACTTTCATTTTTGTTCTAATAATAATTTTTTAATACGAAATAAAAATATGAAGACCAACTAAATCAAACAAACATGTGTTTGCACTTGAATTAAGAAAAGTTTTCACATTTGCCAGTTGTTTCCCAGACTATAGAAAAGATTAGTCAATAGAAGATAAGTCTGTGCTATTTTTATACATATTTTTAATTGACTTGACCCGTCAAATATGGATCATAGTTCCTCTTTTTTTAGTAGTGAAAATTCCTAGGAAAGTAAAGGGTCATGTCACTGGAAAAGACACAAGCAAATGGTATAATGATGTTGAAGTTCTTCTTTTTTTTTAGAAGAAATTCAATAAAGAAATAAGAGAGAAGAAAAAAGATAAAATATAGAAAATTGAATATTAAATAAAAGAGTAAACGGGTAGATTTTATATTAATAAAAAAATAATATAATTTTATATAATGATTAAGAACTAAATTGTAAATCTATCTTTAATTTATGATTTTTATATTATATTAAAAAAATACTTCCAACAATAATATATATTGAATATAAGTTCATTTAAAAAATTGATATTGTAAAATTAAATTAAAAAATTGAGTTAAGAAATTGAATTAGGTTTAAACTTTAATTTTTGGGTTAAATATGTTTTTAGTCCCTAAACTATTGGTCGTTTCTGGTTTTAGTCCCTCTTTCAAATAAGGTACAATTTGGTCCTCATTCTTTTCGAAACTTTGGTTTTAGTCCTCGAAAACTAACACCGTTAAAAATGTGCTGATGTGTCTAACGTCTCTCTCCACGTGTAATTGCTTTTTTGCTGACGTGTGTTAAGTGATTTGGAGATGGAATTGATTCCTCTTTAATCTGGAATGAAATTGGTACTCAAAATCAGTTACGGTTCGTGTTGGTGTTGCTGTTCTTTCTTTGGGTTTGGTTCGTGGTTCATCTGCGCGTGCATTTTCGTGGTTCATGTGTTTGTTCTTTGCGTTTGGTTTGTGAAAGAAAGGGATTTCTTTGTGGTTCGTTGAGCAAGGTAATTTTTTAGTTGAAGTTTAATTTGTTTTCTTTGTGATTCGTTGAACAAGAAAAAAAATTGTGTGTGTAATGGGCATTCCGCTGTGCATTGTCAGTCTAATGTGGGAAGTTTTCATTTGACCATGTAGGAAAAATGGTTTTTGACGTGTGTTTGTATCATATGAGGAAGTTCATGAAGAACAAGGGTCTAGAATATGTGGAAGGAGAGATACATGTTATTAGGGGAATCGATCCCGACATATGGTCATACTTTGAAGCGGTGGGATTTGTTTGAGAATTCAAGTACTGTGGAGAGTTCAAACTTTGGTGGAAGGGTTCGAAAGAAAAGGCAATGAACAACCTCAGACCACTAACAGATGATAGAGAAGCCATTTTGTTGGCTAACTATGCAGAGGCAAAAAAGGAGGAAGTTGAAATCTATGTTCAACATGGCCAACCCAATCAGGCAGAGGAAATTACTTTTCTTACATTTGGTTAGGAGGCAAAGGAAATAAGAGTAGAGGAGATGGAGGAAGAGATTGTTGTGGATGAAGAAGATATTGGTGGGGTAGAGGGAAATGTTGAAGTACAAGATTTGCTAGTAGATGACGAAGAGGAAGAGGGGAATGTTGAGGGAGAAATGGTGGAAGAGCAAGAGGAAGAGGGGAATGTTGAGGGACAAATGGTGGAAGAGCAAGAGGAAGAGGGGAATGTTGAGGGACAAATGGTGGAAGAGCAAGATGAAGAGCAAGATGAAGAGCAAGATGAAGAGGGCAATGTTGATGACAGTGAAGAGGAGAGAATGACAAATGCTGATGATGGGTTTGGGATGGACAATGTGATGGTGGAGGAAGAGAGAAGAAATATTAATCCAGTTTTGGATAGGTGGAAGAGAATGAAAAAGAAAAATAAAAGTGTTAGGAGCATATTTGAAGATAATGAGGGAGCATTTGTCATTAACGAAGAGGTTGGACAGCATGAGATAAATGAAGTTTATGATACAGAAGAGTTGTCCTCAAATGTAGATAGTGATGAGGATGTGAGGGAGAATAAAAGGCATTTTCCAAAGTATAAGACAGAAGATATGACTAGGGGATTCAATTTTAGATTGGGAATGAAGTTTAAGTGTTTGAAGGTTTTTAAGAGTGCCTTACAGGAGCATAGCGTTTTGAATGGAAAAGAAGTGAAGTTTGTCAAGAATGATTTGGAGAGGGTAAGGGCAGTTTGTAAGAAGGGGTGTGGTTTTCTTATTATGGCTAGCAAGGTAGGAAGTAGCCAAACCTTTAGAGTCAAAACTCTAGTTGGGCACAAGTGTGAAAGGGGTTTTAGTAGCAAAAGTGCAAGTGTAGAATGGATTGCACAGGTTTTGGTTGCCAGATTTGTCAATGTTGCAGGCATGACAGTGAAACAAATTATAGATGAAATACAAAAGTCATATAGTGTTGGAATAACTCATTGGAAGGTTGGAAGAGCTAATAGAATTGCAATGGATTGTTTAGTGGGTGATGGAGAACGACAATATGGTCGTCTCTATGACTATGTGGCTGAGTTATTAAGAGTCAAGGCTGGGACCTTCAAGATTAAGGTCAATCAACCCGAACCCACCTTGCCACCAAGGTTTGGGTCATTTTACATGTGTTTGGAGGGCTGTAAGGAGAGGTTTTTAGGTAGTTGCAGACCATTTATTGGGGTAGATGGTTTTCACTTGAAGACAAGTTATGGAGGTCAGTTGTTAGTTGCAGTAGGAAGAGACCCTAATGACCAGTATTTCCCACTAGCTTTTGCTGTGGTAGAAACATAATGCAAAGACACATGGATGTGGTTTTTGACACAGCTGCTTGATGATATTGGAGGCATAGATTGTCAAAGGTGGATCTTCATTTCGGATCAGCAAAAGGTACATTAAAATTTTTAGTTTAGTTAGAAATTTATTGTGATTATGTAATACTTATTGGTGTATTATGCTTGTAGGGATTAATGTCAGTTTTTGATGATATCTTGAATAGAGTGGAACACGGGCTGTGTTTACGCCATTTATACAACAATTACAAGAAAAAAATTTGGGGGAGGCCTACTCATTAGAGACCTCATGATGGGGGTTGCGAAGGCAACATACTATAAGGAATGGGAGAAAAAAATGGGTGAGTTAAAAAATCTGAATGTTGATGCCTTTAATTGGTTAATGGGTATACCAACTAAAAGTTGGTTTAAGCATGCTTTTAGTGCTTATCCTAGGTGTGATGTGTTGATCAATAACTTGTCAGAATCATTTAATAGTACTATTTTATTGGCAAGGGACAAACCTATAATTTCAATTATGGAATGGATTAGATCATACATAATGAGTAGGTTTGCAAGCCTTAGAGAAAAATTTGACTCATATCCTGGTGATGTTATGCCTAAACCGAGGAAAAGATTGGATATGGAGGTTGAAAAGAGTGGGAACTGGCTTCCTGTTTGGGCAGGGGGTTCACAATTTGAAGTAACTCATGGCTTTACCATGGACAAATTTGTTGTTGATTTAAGTAATCACACATGTACTTGTTACTTGTGGGATTTGGTAGGAATACCATGTAGACATGTTGTTGCTGCTATTCATTACAAATCAGAAAACCCAGAACATTATGTTCATCCTTACTATAAGAAACATGCCTATAGAACTTGTTATGCACCAATTATAAGTCCTATCAATGGACAACAACTTTGGCCTACATCTGACTCTCCAATACTACTACCTCCCATTTACAAAACACCTCCTGGGAGGCCAAAAAAATTAAGAAGACGAGAAGCTGATGAATATGTCAGCCATGGAAAATTGTCAAAGACCAATATTGCTATAAGATGTAGCAGTTGCAATGCATATGGACACAATGTAAGGACATGTAAAAAGAGCCAAAAAAGCAAGGTAAATCTTCTTGGTAATGTTATTTAGAAGTTCATTTATTTACAACTATGTGTTATCTAACTATCTTACTCCTTTCATAGGACAAAAGCGGTGCTTCTACATCAACACCTGGATCTGCATCAAGAAGGGCTGCATCTGTAGGAAGGGGGGCATCTACAAGGGCTGCATCTGCAAGGGCTGCATCTGCAAGGGGGGCACCATCCTTAACATCACAAGCTGGAAGGAGATCAGTCAGAGATGCAGGGGCTGGGGCTGCATCAACATCAGAAGCTGGAGGATCTGCAACTATGCGTGAAGGAGGAACAAGAGCATCCTCAAGACTGGCTGGACAAATTCTAGGGTCTCAAGCAAGTTGTAATTGAAGGATGTAATTTCAGACAAGTTGTAGTGGAGAAAGTATTTATTTAAAGTGGTGGCTGTAACTCTTATTTAAAGTAGACTGGCTGGACCACTTTTTTGTCTTCTAGTGATTGTAACCCTTTAAAGTATGTTGGGACCACTATTTGTACGACTTCTTTATTAGTCAATATGGACCACTTTTGCAGTTGATGTTATTTGAACCATTATGCAGTATTATATTTAATTCCAGTGGCCTTTATTTATGCTGCTGTCACAGACTTTGTTTTACTTTTATTTATGATGTAACTGGTTTAGCTGGTGTAGGGTAAAGTCTACTGCCATGGCTTGGTTAAACTGGTTTATAAATTTTAGGCTCTGCTGGCTGGTGGAACAAGTCATGATTGGTACAACAAACTTGCTCCAATCATAATTTTGAATGCCTAAATTGATTTCTGCAAATTTGCCATTCCAAACCACCACTTTTGGTGTTAAAGAGCAACTCATACAGTGATATTTTCATCTGGAAGCTTTTAGCCTCTGCTGGCAGTTAGTACATGTGACATTTGGTAAAAAAAAGTTGCTCAAATAATCACATTAAGATTCCAAACTCGTTTCTGCAAAATTGACATTTAAACCCCCAAATATTGAACACTTTTTCTGATAAGTTGCAGAATTTGGTGATTTTGTGCTTGTTGTGTTTATTGCATCACATTATATCTTAAATTGGTAGTAAAAGCTTGGTTTACAAACAAGAGCACAGTCTGCATTGTAAAAGCTGGTTTCCAATTGCCATAAGCTGGAAGTTATAGTTATATAACACAAATGCACATAACACAACCATCAGGGCACAATTGAACTGAACCTCCACATTTTATTCAATTTAAAACTTCAAAGTACATCCACAACACAACATTACCTATCTAATTACAATTTACCTTCAATACAAACAAAATACAAAACATAGCTATTAATGCCCATGACAATACAAAAAACACCAACATCATTTTGAAATTTTTTCTCTCTTGCTCTAATTTCTTCTTCAACTTGTCCTTCTTCTTCCTTAGATCCAACACAACATTTTCAATACACACTTCAACTTCTTCACTCTTTCTTTGTAAGCTTCCTTCCATTTCGAAATCTCCTTCATCAACCCATTCAAAGAAGTTACAGCTTGAATTACTCTGCAAATGACAATTACAAATCACCAATACAATCTTGAACACAATAAATAAAGCTTTTATTCTCACTTACTGCCCAATTTCTACATCTATAAAATAGTCTCCCTTTGTTCTTCAATGTAGTTGCCTTCAACAACAACAATCTTTCCCCACAACCACAGTTTTTTGAAGCTAAGTGAGAGGATCCACATGTTTGAGACATTCCAGAATCTATGCTCCTTGGTGTGCAACCTCCTCTATCACCTTTCATTTCCCTTCAAAAGTGATTAAGAAAGAAACTCAAGTTGGAAACCAAAACCTACAACAAAACCCTATATCCCCAAATCCATCCATCATTTTAAACCAAAACAAAGACGAAAATGAACTTACGTGGCCAACTCCACCAATGCCCAACAAGGTGATATCCAAGCTTGAACCTCTTTCGACCTCGTCTTTGCAATGAACCTTCAGACAACACTTTGCAATTAAACTAATAAACCAAACTTTACCAATGTTGGATTAACTTTGCATTTTAACTGTAAGAACACGTGGACAGAGACGTTAGACACATCAGCACATTTTTAACGGCGTTAGTTTTCGAGGACTAAAACCAAAGTTTCGAAAAGAATGAGGACCAAATTGTACCTTATTTTGAAAGAGGGACTAAAACCAGAAACGACCAATAGTTTAGGGATTAAAAACATATTTAACCCTTAATTTTTTAACATAGTATTGAATTAAAAAAATATATTAAAACTCTTTGTAATAATTTTAAGGTAATCTTAACTGAAAATTTTTAAATGTTTTATTGTATCACTTTTCATTAACATAATATTGTTATTTTATTAGATTTTGATAAAAAAATCTTATTTAATTTTTAAAACTGAATTGTAAAAGTATAATTTTCATAAACATTTCCCTCCTAATTTTATTGCAACTTAAAAGATTAATGTTATTAATAAATTTAATATTTTCATTTATGGACTAATACATCACTTGTTTTTTAAAACTGTAGTAGGGTGACACTTCTACATTAAAACTACAGAAAACAAATGTATTCATTCATTTCAATATATATATATATATATATATATATTTACTCAACGATTTTTCACGATAAATTCGGTATTCTACCCAAATAACCATAAAATCGAAATAGACACTACTGCGCTAAAGGGATATAGCCTCGGTTATTTTTGGTTATAAACACTGGTTCGGTAACCGAGGCATATCCAAACGAGGTAAAAAGGTTACCTCTTTTTGTCTCGGTTGTAACCCGAATCGAAAAACGATAGAATTTTACCTCGGTTTCTGCTGAGCCGAGTCAATATCTTGGATTCTACTGCCTCGTTTGAGACCTGAACCGAGGCAGTATAGTGATTTTCGATTTTCCAATGTTCCAGGAAATTGCCTTCCATTAACCGATGACCTTCCATTAGATCACCTTCCATCACATTAACTTATTATCATTTTCATCTTTCAATCTCAAACTCTGTGAAACCACAACCAGAAAAAGAAAGCAAAATCTCACAACCAGAGAGGAAAATATCCAGAGAGGCTAAAATCATATTCAAATTCTTTCATAAATATAACAGAATCATACAACACAAAAAAGAAAACACAAAAAAGAAAAAGATCCTTAAGCCCGTGCTCTGCTCCTTCTTCACCTGCGTAAAATGGAGCCAACAACGGCGACTTTGTTGAGCAACGACGGTCCGACGACTGGCCTCGGCTCCAACGTGAGGTTGCGAACGTCACTTCCCCAGACGCGAATCCGCGAAGAGGCATCAGATCTGTAGATCTGAGATTGGAACGAGAGTCGGTTGGGACGTTGGGGATCTCTATTGCGGGTGAGCCGGGCCTTCAGATCTGTAGATCTGAGATTTTTCACCCCCAAAAGCCACCGCCAACAGCAACCGCCAACAGCCATTGCCAACAGCCACCGCTTCACTCCAAAGATGGGGCCGCTTGCTCTTCACTCCAGAGATGGGGCCGCTTGCACAAGCGAGGTGGTGGTGGCTCCTTGTAGCGGCGGGGCAGCACCGGGGCAGCGGCGGGGCCACTTGCTCTTCGCTCCAGAGACGCAATGGCAGGTGAGGTGGAAGCTGCACTCGAGCCGTCGCCCAGGACGAGGTGGTGGTGGCTCCCGGCAGTGGCGAGGCAGCGACGGGGCAGCGGCAGCGACACTTACAACAGCAGAAGCGAGATTGGAACGAGAGAAAAGCGAGCTTGGAACGAGAGAAGCGAGATTGGAACGAGAGAGAAGCTTCGAGGGAACGAGAAAAATAAAAAGAAAGTGAGAGAGCTTCTAGGGAACGAGAGAGAAGCGAGAAAAATAAAAGGAAGAAGAAAGAGCTGCTATGTTTTCTCGTGCTTCAGTCCAAGCGCAAGCCTTATATGCCTCGGTTCATCTGGTAACCGAGGCAGTAACTTTTTCACTTGAGGTATATACCTCGGTCTATTTTGTCAACCGAGTCAGTATGTCTTTTAGACACCGGTTATTTAATAACCGAAGCATATAATGATTTAAAAATTACAACTCTGCCACCGCATCTGATACGCTTCGGTTCCAAAAAAACCGAGGCATAATGTACGAGTTAAAAATGCAATTTTTTACTAGTGAGAATACTCTATATATGTAAAAATTTAGATCGATGGTTAGATAAGAAATATAAAATTTAATTAAATTTTTATATGATTTTTTAAATCATATTGAAAAATGATGAAATAAATTACATTTATTATATTTGTTTATTTCTTATATACTTTTCATTTTTTTTGTTGAAATATTATATATTTAATAAGTGCAATATTGCCATACTGTTCTTATATATTTTTTTAAAAAACCATGTTGTATAGTATGATATCTAGGCTAAATGGTTAGCATTAAAGACCGATCGGTCTATCTACTGTAGTAGCATTTATCAACAACAGTACTCGTCAACCAGGTCAAACTGCAATAGCGCTCGTCAACCAGACAACGCTTGTCAGCCAGGTCAAACCGCAACAACGCTTGCCAATTATGTATTATACCTAGTAAATATCGAACGATCATACACTTGGCACCGTTCGGTCACCACTATAGCCAAAAAGGGCAATCGATTTTATTAAATTAGGCTAACGCTCATTGGGCCAAGTGTCCAGTGGATGATTAAAATAGTCAAAGATATCTGATTAAAAGATATTCATAAAGATTTTTATGAGCAACCGCCCGGATTTTAAGGGAAATCTGTTTTCAATCGTCCGAATTTTAGGGTAAGTCTGTTTGGCTTGTGACAACTTATAAATACAAGGTCAGGGACATCAACCAAGTACGCTGAATTAACACTCCAAAACGTTCCATTCAAAGTTTACTCTCATATTCAATCAAGAGCCAAGGCTCTTCAATCACACGCCTGACTTGGGTGTCAGAGTACTTTTTGCAACAAAGTACCTTTTGTAGGTACCTCCTCCCCTTCTATCAAGGAAGCAACCGAACGGTCTAGGTGGAAGGAGCAGGGGAAGCATGTGATTCAAGCGTCAGAAAGATTAGTGTCTCGGTCCCACAAAAATTACCACCGAAACATTTTCGCGCCCACCGTGGGGCCGAGAGCAAGCACAAGAATCCCAAATGGTGACTACGAGGAGCATGGACGAACAGCAGAATACCAGAGATTTGATAGCACAAATGCAGGCACAAATACAAGCCCAGGCAAGAACAATATGCGGAAGCACAATAGAAGTTGCAGCGAAAACACGCAAAAGAGATTGCGACGCTTAGGGCGAAACGAGTCCATACCGAACGGTCTGCTTCAAACCAAGAGAATGAAAACGAGAGAAGTCGTAATCGACAACCATCCCAGCACACCAACTCGAACGGTCGAGGAAGGAGAGGACCATCGCCCATCCAAACTGTTCGGCCTAACATTTTACTCCCTTTTACGCCAACCATCATGCAAACTCCAATGCCGGAAAAGAATCCTCCTACATTAGAGAAGTATGATAGCTCGACGGATCCCGACAACCATCTCAAGATCTTCACCAATGCAATGA
Organism: Vigna angularis; assembly: GCF_016808095.1. Lineage (NCBI taxonomy): Eukaryota > Viridiplantae > Streptophyta > Magnoliopsida > Fabales > Fabaceae > Vigna > Vigna angularis. The sequence goes on from NC_068979.1 coordinate 11,934,473, forward strand.
CGTTCTACACAGTGATCTAGTCATATGCAGAGCCTTCTCCTTATCACTCAAGGACGAGGCATTGGAGTGGTATAACACTCTTCCCCCAAACACAGTGGATTGCTTCGCCACTATGGAAACCCTCTTTAGAAGGCAATACACCTCCAATAAAAAACAAGAGGTAACACCGGCGAAATTGGTAAATACGAAACAGGAGAATGGGGAAACTTTAAAGGCCTTCATGAGAAGGTAGGTATTCATTCAACAGTAGTGAAAGGAATGGAGGTACGTTTCACAAGGATTTCGTGCGAACACCCATGTATAATCATTACACTCCCCTCAACGTACCCAAGGTAAAATTTATTGAGGAAGCTCTAAATATTGAGGTTCTTACAATTCGGAAAAAGTCTTCTCCAAAAGATGCTGACGAAAGGAAAAGCTGATGGTTTCATCTAAATCGAGAACATACTACAGAGGAATGTGATGCATTAAAGGATGAGATAGAAAGGCTCATTCGAGGGCGACATCTACAAAGATTTGTAGAAGAAAGAACCCGAACAAAAAGTCCTACCAGAAAAAAGCCTCAGCATAGAGAAATCGAATGCTCATATCAAAGGGTCGAACGACGACACACGCGAAGTCGTAGTCGCAGTCAGAGCCCTTACCGTTCAGTTCGGGGCCGTATCGACTGAAAGATATGATAAAAATTCCTTCCTAACATGTGAAGTGCAAGAAATCTCAAAGTTTACTTGAACATTACTATCATGCTTATTTCAATTTCTTAAGTCATAGACTTTTGTTGTTTAAATTCTTTTGTTGGAATAAACGTTTATGACACTATCGTTACACTTTATCAAATGCATTTAGTCGTTCGACCTTACATGTATTCAGTCATTCGACATCCCATGCATTCGATTCCGCCGTTCGGCCGCACAGGCGCTCGGCCATCAGGCTTCACAAGCGCTCGGCCATCCGGCCTCACAGGCGCTCGACCATCCGGCCTCACAGGCGCTCGACCATTCGGCCTCACAAGCACTCGGCCATCAGGCCTCACAGGCGCTCGACCATCCGGCCTCACAGGCGTTCAGTCATCCGGCCCCACCAGCGCTCGACCATTCGGCCTCACAGGCGCTCGGTCCCGTCGACCGCATAGGTACTCGACCAATCGACCTTATAGGGTCGTCCACAAAACTCAAGGAACGTTCAAAACCGTACGGCAAAGACAATCCCCCATGGACTATAAATCAAAGACAGTCCCCCATGGACTATAAACCGAGCAGTAAAGACAGTCCCTCATGGACTATAAATCAAAGATAGTCCCCCATGGACTATAAATCAAAGACAGACCCCCATGAACTATAAACCGAGCGGTAACGACAGTCCTCCCAGGACTATATAAACCAAGTGGTGAAGATAGTCCCTCATGGACTATCATCCGAACGATAAAGGCATTCCCCCGACAAACGCTCACTCACACACATTCACAAATACACGGCCATTCGACCTCACAGGTATTCGGCCATTCGGCCTCAAAAGTGCTCAGCCATGCAGCCTCACAAGTACTAGGTCGTTCGGCTTCAGAGACATTCGGTCATTTGGTCCAAAAAGTATTCAGCCAGTCGACTTCATATTGCAGGTAAACAAAATGCTATCAAAGTCGCTATTCAACATAGGGAAAAAGTTCTAGAAAGAACTCCCATCACAAGCCAATCGGCCAACTAAAAAGTTCAAAAGGTAACCCCTAAAGTCCATCATTCGGTCAAAGATGAGCAACGACTCAAATTACAATCAGAGCAACCTCCCCAATAGAACGAGGACGACCTTCCCCAAGCTCATATAAGTCCTATACTTAACCTTGGCTAAAGCCAAAAGGTTAACTCGGACTTGGGGGACATTATGTATAGTATGATATCTAGGTCGAACGGTTAGTATCCAAGACCGATTGATCTATCTACTGTAGCAGCGCTCATCGTCAGCCAGGTCAAACCGCGACAACGCTCGTCAATTATGTATTATACCTAGTAGATACCAAACGGTCATACACTCGGCACCGTTCGGTCACCATTTTAGCCAACAAGGGAAATCGGTTTTATTAAATTAGGCTAGCGCTCATTGGGCCAAGTGTCCAGTGGATGATTAAAATAGTCAAAGATATCTGATTAAAAGATAGGTTTAATTGGTTCGGAGGTCCTTATATTTGTGGGTTCGTTTCAATTGGGTCCTCCAATTTTGAAAGTGATCAATTTGGTCCCTAATTTAACAAAATTGAGTCAATAATACCCTTTCCGTTAAATGCAATGGACGTCATTAACTTTTTAAACATGTGGTATGTTGAAGCATCCTTCAAATAAAACTGTGCCACCTGCAAATAAAAGGATGCCTCAATATGCCACATGTTTAAAAAGTTAACGCCGTCCATTATATTTAACGGAAAGGGTATTATTGACTCAATTTTGTTAAATTAGGGACCAAATTGATCACTTTCAAAACTGGAGGACCCAATTGAAACGAACCCACAAATATAAGGACCTCCGAACCTATTAAACCTAAAAGATATTCATAAAGCTGTTTATGAGCAACCGCCCCGGATTTTAAGGGAAGTCTGTTTTCACTGCCCAGATTTTAAGGGAAGTCTGTTTGGCCTGTGATAACTTATAAATACAAGATCAGGGACATCAATTAGGTACGCTGAATTAACACTCCAAAACGTTCCATTCAAAGTTTACTCTCATATATTCAATCAAGAGCCAAGGCTCTTCAATCACACACCTGACTTGGGCGTCGGAGTAACTTTTGCAAGACTTCCTCCCTTTCTATCAAGAAAGCAACCGAACGGTCTAGGTGGAAGGAGCAGGTAAAGCACGTGATTCAAGCGTCAGAAATGTTAATGTCTCGGTCCCACAAAAATTACCACTGAAACACATATAATTGTATATGTAAAAATATAAAAATCATTTTCACGTTTATTTGTAGTGCATAATTAGTGTTAAAGAAACTTAGTTACTATCAATTACAACGTTGTTCCATTTTATATTTTAGACAAAATCCATCTATGTTATTTTAGACAAGATACATTTAAGTCGTTTTAGACCTTAAGCATCACGACAAGTTACGTCTTAGTCATTTTAAAGCTTATCAAAAACAGTTTTATTCTGACAAATGTTAAATAAAACAAATCGTTTGTTCTATTTAACAACGTATTCTATTCAAATTCCAAACTTATGGATATAATTATTTGTATTTGATATTTTTGAAATATAAATGATGAATATTATAAAATCTAACAACTTGACTATTTTATATTAATATATCTTCAATATCATATTTTTTATTATCAGTAATAGATAATGGATCACTACAAAAATGTTTAATTTTATCGGAGGTTTTTTTTTACATTTCCGGGGGTTTTAACCTTCCCTAAATACATTTCCCGCGGTTTAAAAAACCCTCGGTAAAACCAGCATCGGTAATAATTAGCGGCGGTTTTATAAGAAAACCGCTACTATTTTCGGAGGTTTTCAAAAACCGCCGGCAATTACCAGGGGTTTTTTGCAAAACCGCCGGTAATTATCGGGGTTCTCAAAACAACTAATATTTACTGGTATAGAACCGCCGGTACTTCCTATGTTACTTTTTAAAAGCACAAATAATTTTATTTTTTTTATACAATTGAAATGATTTAATTATCATTAAAAAATAATTTAACAATGAAAGATACAAATGAAATAATTTGAAATTAAAATTAAATATTATTATATAAAATAATTAAACACTGTTCAATTCAACCCAATCAATTATTCAATAAGAAATAACATTGTTCAAATAAAAATTAAAAATAAGATATGTTCTTAACAATTATTAATTTCAATACAAAACCTACGCCAAATACACAGAATCCAATATCTACTGCAATTCTCGTTCTAGCCATAAAACAACACATTCAAAATGTTGCTTTATACTTGAACTACACCACCAAAACTGCTCAGCTCCATTTAATTCATTTGCGACAAAAGTTGCACCTCAAATCTTTAAGTATTCAGAACAAAGTAAAAGTGCATACTTTTCTGATACATGCATGGAGCCAATATCTACTTCTTCGTCCTCAAAATCAACCAAAAGTGATAACCATGGAGCTTTTATTAACATGAAAGCAATTTTTCTCCAAGAATTTCAAATGTCTCATCCCTAAGAAAAAAAGAAAAATTGTTAAGTAGACAAATCTAAAATATAAGATAACATACACAAGTTATTAACGATTTAACTAGAACTTTTTCCATTGTTAAAAGCAATCAAAGACGGTTTTGTAGCAAAATAGATTTTTAAACTTGTCACAACTGAAACTGTGAAACAGAGTACGTTGCACTGGAATTGTGTACAAAGCCTAGGTAGTGGTTGTTTCTATTGTGTTCAAGTAGAAAAGGGCTAAAATAATAAATTCACAATTAAATAAAAAAGATCATTTCCATCACATTGAACCTCATTTCAGGAGGTAAGAGAACATGCTTAAAATGATTGAATGACATTCAAAGATAAATGAACCAACTAAAATTTACAAAAAATGGTAAACAGAACATTTGAGGCCCTGTTAGCTCACTTGCATATTCAATAAAATAACATAGCAATATCATTAGTAATAAAAAAATTATTTTAGGATTACCATCCCGTCCTACTGCTTTAACTCCTCACTTAGTGAAATAGTAAGCTTATGTAAGAAAATAGATTAGAATATATATATATATATATATATATATATATATATATATATATATATATATATATATATATATGATTTTTCTAAGTTAATCCACTTCCATTTTTTTTATTCTATAAAGGAGATTAAAATGATAAACGAGGAATAAAATAATGGAGAAACTAATTGGTTCCTTGAATCAAACATAATGCAATGAGATAGGAGTCATGATGTTAGATATAATACCAGAATCAAACATGAGAATGAGACCAGTTCCAAAAGAATAATCCCCTGATGCCAATGGGCGATAAGGTTTGTTTATCTGCAATACAACATTTGGCACATATCATTATTTGTTTATCTGAAATAGAATGATAAAAATAATCTAGTTATTATGCTCACAGTACTAGTAATTTAAGTAAAGTAGAAAATTTATGTTACATAAGCAAAGTAGCTTATGTAACAAAGTAGAAAAGTAAAAAGAAGAATATAATAGTATAACACCCAAAAAAATGGAAGTGGATAAACTAAGAATTGACACATGATGTTTGTCTTTGTCTTCTTGTAATAATATTAAAAAAAATGCTTTTTTAAAATATGTACTAGTTACAATCAATAAATAATATGTTTAATTAAATATAAAGTCGACTTAAATACATAACATAAAACACCAATGACTACTCCCTTTAGATTAACTTTCATACCAGGATACTTTAGTCCTTTCATCTCTTTCAATTATTAGTTTTAGAGACCAATCTCTGTCATCAATCAATGATTTCTTCAATGTCTAAAGTGGTATGCCATTTACTTTTTCATGTTAAATTATTCCATGGTAATAATCTTATGCACTATTGAATCTTCTGCTACTTCTTATCAACCACAGAACCAAATAACCCCTACAAAAATAACACGAATGCTTTTACTTATTCATAATTATTATAAAATAAGTTACTTTAATGACATTTTCAACGAAATTCACCAATCAACCTTTAAAACCAGTAGAGAAATTTTCAAATGTAATCAGATGAGGGAATGGATAAGAACAAATGAAATGTAAGGTTTACCTCATATGAAGGAAACATATTAGTCTCTATGTCACGTTCAAAACCTGTAGACAAATTTTCAAGTCCAGCTCCAACTTTATTAGTTCACGAAGCTGACTCAGAATTTCTTTTCCATGAATCAAGCCATTGAATGAGAAGAGTTTGCTCACATTCAAATCTCTTTGGTCAAATAAAATATAGCACTGAAGTTAAAGACTAATCAACGAATGTTCCTCTCATATATATATATATATGCAAGAAAATTCAAATCGTCAAGATCATCAATGGAAACTTTACATAAGGACCATACATACCAGTGACGTTGACAGAGTGAATGAAGACCAAGCTCTTCGGTTGTTTCTGCAGCATTCATTGTATTAGGAAGATCTTGCTTGTTGGCAAAGACAACCACAACAACATCTCTAAGTTCATATTAAAACAAATCAACATTAACATTCAAAACCTACCCCAATAAATTTCCAGTATACTGTACTTCTACGACATTTAATCCTAAAATTCATTACTTACATTATATTTATCTATTTGTACTAAATCAGAAAAGCCCCAAATCAGACCACGAGCTAGATTCGTGCAACCATCAACACCTCACTGTCTGCATCTTCTTCACGAGCCAGCTACCTGCATTCACGAACAAAAGAAACCCCAAATCAAATTGAAATCGCACCAGCAGTGAACCAGCACCGCAAAACTCTCGCAAATCACATTTTTCTTGCGCATAAACTTGCAAAATTAGAATCCAATTCGTAAACAGACAAAAGCAAAACCTCCATCACTAACCTTCATCGCATCGAAATCGTACTACAGTCATGGCCTCACGCCGCTAGAGAAGCAAAACGCGACGTGGAGAGGTGAAAAAGGAAAAGTGAGGAAGGAAAGAGAAATTGAGAGGCGCGACGTGGAGAAAGAGAAGAAAAAGTGCGGCGTGGAGAAGGAAAAAAGGAGAAGAGAAGACGCGAAGATTAAAAATGAAATGTGAGGCGCGAAGACGATGAAAAATGAAAATTAGGGTTTGGTTATTGGGTTCTATTAAAGAATCACCAAAAATATGTTTTAAAAAATTTTTAAAAGCAATTTAACTGTTGTTTTGTTTAATAATCTGTAAAAAAAAAAAGTTAAGTTTTTGCGATTTTTAAATAAAACAGCCATAAATTATTAGGGGTTTTAACCCCCAGAAAAAAACCCTTACTAAATTATGTTATTTTTGTAGTGGATGAATAATAGAGAATTGATGAATTGCAATCCTTTTAATAAAAATAAAAATCTAAAATTTACAAACATAAAGATCATTTAATCGCAAAATAGAAAAAAGTATGTTCATCACTCTAATCCTACACACATTCTCTTTTATAGATAAAATAAATTTATCTTATTTCCTTTCGTCTCATGTTTTATAATCCTAGCTACATCCTTTAACTTGTTTAATTAATTGAATTTCAACCTCTACACGAGCTTCTATATCTATTAAAATCTATCTCTAAACCAGCATCCCTCTATTGAATTATGTTTGCCCTGCATCCCACTTGTTTTGACGAATTAAGTGTAACCTATAAGGGTACATCGTTTTCCTCCTTTTATATGTATTGTATAAGTATATATTATTAGTCATTAACAAAATTCCTTTTATTATATCATACTATTGTTTTTTTCCCTCAGTTATTCCCACACTTTGTTTGCTTAATGTTTCTCTAGAGATTTTGTATGCTATTTGCATTTTGTTATCTCCTTTAAATTTGTGTGGAAAAACATTTCAATATTTTCATCTGGAACCTAAAATATACGAGAACTTCGTTGTTTTGTTTGCTGGAAGGAGAAAAAAAAAACAATGGATACTCGAGATAAGACGAAGTTCGAAAAATAAAAAAAGTTTTTGAAACAAAGTTTGAAAAGTAAAAAAAAAATTAGAACTTTGTAACGAAAAAAACATATTAGAATGATTATTTTTTTTAAACAATCTAATATATACATATTAAATTAGTTCCAGTCTAGACTCTAATATATACATCTTATATAATATTCTAATATCATTATTTCCAGTCTAGACTCCATACTATCTTCAATATGTTTATAAAATATAGAAATAAGTTATTATATCATTATCTTAACCCTAAAACTAAGGCTCTAAACAAAGGTTCTAAACAAACATAGTAACACCTCTAACTAAAAAAAAAACTCATTTTAACTTATACGTGCTCTTATATGATTTTATTATGATAATTACTTTTTTCTTTATCTGATTTGAACATCATAACTTTATGGGTAAGTAGACTTCTATTCTCATTAATATCTTCAACTTTTCTTATAAAATTTAAAGGTTATACTCTAAAAGTATATATAAAATCGAAGGTATATATATATATATATATATATATATATATATATATATATATATATATATATATATATATATAATCAAAGGTATTGTTCTTGTAAGACCTTGAATAATTGAATAAAATAAAAAAAACAAGCATGTGATAAAACAATAGAAAACATATCTTATATGTATTCTATTGTTTAAATTTTTACAAATAAATAAGACTAGAGATAACGATAGATGCATATATGACAAAACTAAAAAAATAACATATCTGTGTTATATTACATCAAGGACGAAGCTCTTAAATCCAGTTCTTATTTGGCCAGTTTCACCAAAAAATAACATTATTTGGCCAGTTCATAAATCCAGTTCGAAAATATTCATATCCATACATTTTAGGTTCACCATTATTACTATTTAAAAAAATCTCGTGATTCTAAATCCTAATCTCGACGCATCCAAGTTTATATTCTTCTGTGTAGGAGTGCGCGTGATAGAACATAATCCTTCTCTCCATACAGGTCTCAACGTTTAAGCTTTTCAAATTAGTTAGATCATTCCAAGTACCAAACTTCCCCAGTAAAGTTTTTCTCTTTTTCTTTTCTTTTTCATTTTCTGGTGCCACATGCCTACCTTCTTCCCTGTGTACCATGTAGTCTTCTTTCCCATTTTCATTTGACAGTTAATTGATTGGGTTACTTTTCAGGCGCAGGTTGTGAAACCTGAAGCGTAGAATGGCAGGAATGGGTGGTGGAGCGAGTGGAATAGTTCTGGAACCACTCTCAAGAGACAATTACGAGAACTGGAGTGCTCTTGTGAGAAATTATCTGATAGGTCAAGGTTTGTGGGGCGTTGTGACCTTTGTTTCTGAGATTGGTGCGAAAGCTAAAACTGTTTCAGACTCATGGAAGAGGAAGAATGCCAAGGCTTTGCACATCATTCAGCTAGCATGTGGAAAGGAGATTCTCAGTCAGATCAGAGATGTTGAAACGGCCAAAGAAGCTTGGAACAGATTGGGCGCCCTCTACAGTTCACATTTAAAAGCTCATTCAGATATTGAAAAAGGTATTTATGCATGTTAATCACTTTGGTTTGAGCTTAGTTATATCAAACTTCACTTCTATGTTTCAAGAAGAAATGCTTCAAATCAACATGAGTTTCATGAGATAAAATCAAAAAGTTTTTCTTTTTTTTCTTCTTTTCTCTCTGTCTCTAGATTTTGTGAAAATCAATTGTCTGAGAATTTTTTTTCATATATTAATTACGTTTAAATTAAGTAAATTAATTAAATTAACTTTCAGTTTTTTTTATGGAATGAACGCTGAATTGTCCAAGGGAAGGATATTTTTGTACATTTCTCAATATTGACTTTTTTAGTCCTAAGACTTGGTAAACTGCAAATAATTTGAAGTTGTTGTAACAAACACTGCATAAAGTAAATGTGGACTTTAATTGACTTGGAATTATCGTACTTTATCAGTAACTGCGTTAGACAACTTTTAACTTATAGTAGCATAAATGCTGAAGAACTTTTCAACCCTATATGATGATAAACAAAACCCTAAACTAAAGGAAAATGCTTTATTAATAATTCCTTTTATAATAGTAACTTTGATTCATTCGATTTAAATATACAATATCAAAAAGTTGTTAAAAGAAATTGGTAAGTTAACAAAAACACTTTTTCAACAAACAAACATATATCAAAATTTTAGTTCTTCGTCTTTTATATATATATATATATATATATATATATATATATATATATATATATATATATATTAGAAATAAATATAAGTAATGTAATAAGTTAAAAATTTATTGTAAGTGCCGTCTAGGAAAATATTATATAAGCTAGGCTAATAAACTCGTATACATAAGTTAAATAAGTTCACATGCTTGTCAAGTAAATTATGATATGCCAAAATTGAGTTATTAAATACTGGTAAAACTAGTTTTATTAAGTTTGCTTGTTAAACTATAATAAATTTAAAATACTAAAGTTAATAAACCAGCTTAATTAGTTAATACGAAATGTTTGATAAAATTCCCTGTTAAAATAGTTAAAAGTGCATGTAAAAATTTAGGAGAGACACCAAGATTCACTAGTGAATAATATTCTCCCTCCGAAGTTGTGGGATTTTTGTTGGAAGAAACACATGCAAGATCCAAGAGTTAATAATATAAGGGATTTTACATTCACACTCTCACATTTTTATGATCTCATTTAACAACTCTAAAAATTCTTATTTTATTTCAAAATTTTGTTTATATTTATTTTTATTTGTTAAATGTAACATTTTATTATTAAAAAAGATTGTAAAATAAAAATAAGAGAAAATAATGATGTAAAAATGTAGGATTCCATTTAATAGAGAAAACAACTAAACGAAACATTATAGATGTGATACTAAACAAGCACGTGAGACAATCATAAAACTATTATACTATAGTCATCCATAAAAATATGTACTAATTATAGAGAATTATATATACACACTATTATAAACTAGAGTTTTTCTAAAAGAAAAAAGATTATACATAACAAAAACTATCCTAAATTATGCTGCTACATCGTCCTCACCCCCTGTACTTGATCAACTGAAACATCTTTATCTGTTTACATCATTAAGATGATCATTGTAAATAAAAAAAAACAAAAACAAGATAAGCTAATATACAAAGAAGAGAAACAAATATAGAGATGTTAGCACATATAGACATTTACATCAACAAATCCTAACACATGCAATCATTCATACTAGATTGGACCATCTAGATACATATGTATTGATATCATACTTTGGTAAGTCATACACTTGTGGTGGTTTCTACTGCTCTGCAGAGCCATTGCCAATGGGTTTCACCTTACCACACACAAGGTTAGTCCGTTAAAATCTTTGGTCAAGGTAAAACCCCTAAATTAGGACCTTCTACTTCTCTTACCACATACCCCATCCTTCTCTACTTGAGATTAAATAGTTATCAAAGCGACATGATAACTCCCAATATAGAATCCATACATCAATACATACATTACTGAAATCATTACAAGAAACTTCTCCTTGAAATTCCTTCCACAAAATTTATCATACATACTTACAATTGTATTTTCAATCCATAATACACACTAAACTTACATCATATCCATAGTAATCCATTTAAAACAAATCAAAGCATCAGAAAATCACAACATATACACTGGCGCTCAAAAGAGTCGCTCAGCGCTATACTTTTCGCAAAAGATGGCTCTCAACAATAGTCTTGTCACTCAATGTTGTTCTTCTTGTTAAATGTTGTGCTCAGCGCACCCCTCTGTCGCTCATCGACCTAAAATTAAACTGTTCCAAAATTGAAGTGAAAAGTGGCACTCAATAATGCCCCGTCATCGCTCAACACCAAAACATTCACATTTCTTCGCACTCAACTGTACAAGTTTGGCGCTAAACGGTCTAAAGCTAAAATTCTCTCAAACTTGCACAATGAACTGACACTCAACACTAGTTGGCCACCACTCAACACTATATCAAATACCAACATACTTAAAATTGATTTGGGAAAAAAGGGCTTGTTCAAACGGTCAAATTGGTATTCCCTACTTAGTACCTTGGTAAAAAAAATATTTCAATGTCTGGGCACTTATCAACTTGTTCAAATGATCAGATCCTAAGTTCCTCAATTTAACACCAATTCACTCAATTCAACAAAACAACATTTAAAACAACCAACGCCAGTAAATCAACCAATTTCAAGCAAACCAAACATTCAAACTAAGATGACCAAACAACTCAAAAACATCCAAAATACCTTTAGAAGCTCAAAAGCTCTATCTGTCCCTATGAAAAACACAAACACGATCAAGGCACACTATTAGGATCCCTGATTAGTAGAGACTATTAAAGAAGATTCAAATACTACATGTGATCTTATATGGTCCACATGCATAGAAAGACTAAACAGACCAAAGAAAAGGATAGAAAACCATCTTACGAAATCGACTAGATAAAGGTTGAGAGCTCACTGCAAGGATCACTCTAGCAATCTCTAATTTTCAAACAAATAAACAAATATTTAGAAACCCTAAAGAGAAGTGAGGGAGCTCTACAAAATAAAATTTAAAGAGATGATGTGATTTAAGATAATGAAACTCATTTACAGAAATTCTATTTATACTTAAAAATTTTAATATTAGAATAATTGAGTCTAATTATTTAAAACAGTCTAATACAATTTTTTAAGTTCTTAAATAAATATAAATAAAATTTTAAAATAAAATAATAATTTTTAAAAATTGTTAAAAGAGAAGATAAAGTAAAAAGTACCTTTCTAATATAAGATATCATGACATTATTTAACTTAGAACTTTCATTTATTTTAAATGGATTCCAGGTATTTTTCTTTTTCTTTTCTCAAGAATATATTGATTAACGAAAGAATAAACTTTAAGATGGTTTGTGTGGCAGGTGTACTGGTGGAGGATAGTGTCCTTCAAAATAAACCGTTGTACAGATATGTGGAGAGCGATGAGTGGAATGATGCAAAAGCAATAATCAACAATGACGACACCGCCATATTTTCCATTTCCTCTACGGGAAGAACCGTTCTTCATGTTGCAGTAATGGCTGGCCACGTGCACATTGTGAAGAATCTGGTGAAGTTAGGGAAAGAGAAGTTAGTTCAAATGCAAGACAACTTCGATTACACCGCTCTGTCTCTCGCTGCGGAATTAACCGGAAACGTAGAGATTGCAAAGAGCATGATAGAGAAGAAGGGAGGGAAGAAACTTCTAACTGTGAAGACCAAAGATGGTGAAATTCCTGTTCTTCTTTCTGCAGCAAAGGGCTACAAAGAGATGACTCGCTATCTCTACTCTCAAACTCAGCTGGAAGCGTTTGTGGACAAAAATTCCCGCAACGGAGTTTTGCTTCTTTCGCGATGCATCACTGCTGAAATATTTGGTAAGCAATAACAGTCAGTTAACTAATTGAGTTTCTCAGTCCTTACCTATTGAAGTTGTGGTTGGTGTTGTTTTTTATGAGATAGATGTGGCTTTGAGTTTAATTCATCGCATTCCACAACTCCCTCTGACCCATGAATCCGGTGGACTAAGGCCCTTATATGCATTGGCACGCATGCCTTCTGCATTCCCTAGTGGCAGTGGATTTGGACGTTTACAACAACTCATTTATAATGGTAAGTTCTAACGATTAAGATGCGGTGATGAAGGCAGAGGTAGCAGAAGTAATGCTAATTATCCTCTTCAATCCGTTTTCAGGTTTAAGATTAGAAAAACTAGAGGTGCAAAACTTGTGCAAAGGAAAAGATAAGTTGTTCGGAATAAGCATTGACCGTTGCGGAAAAAGCATTGGGATAGTGGCAGATGTTACTCAAGTAGAAGGCCTTCGTGTTGTTCAAGAAGACCACTATAATACTTCCTTCACAGGTCTGTCTCATTGTATAATTTCAACTAGTGTTTAATTAATTCATTCATTTTGAAAAACATCACTCACATATATCATCCTCCTTCTCTTCATTTTCTTCTTTCCATTAACATGTATCAATCATTACTAAGTTTATTTCCTCTAATGTTTCTTCAGGGAGGCTCTGTGAACTGGCTGTAAATTTTCTTCCCATTAGACTGTTAGGTACGCGTGTCCCATTTCTTTCAGGGCTCCTGTGCCCTGGTATCAAATATAACTCTTTTAATTCTTTCTTTGTTTTCCAGGTCGACTGCTTATATTCCTTTATCTGTTATTTCAAAATTACATACTGTTAAAGTTCTCAGCTGGTACGTCAACATACATTGGATTCATTTCTTTCTCTGGTTTTCCCCTCATTAGATTAAAATATCAAGGCAACACTATTCTTTTTTATTTCATGTTATTTATTTAAAAGGATTCCTTTTAATTAATATGTTATTCTCATATAATGACTTGAATACCTCAGGAATTAGAGAAATATACCAACAGAAAAAGACTCACCTGGTAGTTCTTGAAATTCTGAACTGCATGTGCGATAGAGTTTCGGAGTACGAGGAATCGCAGCTGCGAGAGGCTTCGGCGTACGATGCAATGTTGCAGGCAGCGAAGCTTGGAATCATTGAGTTCATAGATAAGATGAGGAAGACAAATCCTGACCTCTTGTGGGCCATTGACAGAAACAGGAGAGGTATATTTTCGCATGCAATTCTGAACCGTAGAAAAGAAGTGTTCCGACTCATACAGAGCGTCAATGGACGGAAGGAGATAATCAGATGCAGTGCAGACGTGTTTGGCAATACCCTCTTGCACTTGGCAGCCTATTTAGGGCCCTCCTCTGATCTTGATCGCAGATCCGGTGCTGCTCTTCAACTGCAAAGAGAACTTCAATGGTTCAAGGTTATTATTATCCACTTTCTTCATGTCATCATAACTTGATGGAAGGAAGCAAGATAGAAAGAAAACTATGATAAAAACAAGAAATGATGTGAAAAATGAGTTAAATATATGTTTGATTATTGTATATGATAATAATAATAATGTATTATAGTGCAGGTTGTTGAGGATATTGTGCACCCCAAGTGCAAGGAAGAGAAAAATGGAGACGGTAAGAAGCCCCGAGAGATATTCAGTGAAAGCCACGTGGAGATGGTGAAAGCTGGTGAGAAATGGGCGAAAGACACAGCTAGTTCTTTCACTCTTGTGGGTACTCTGATAATCACCATCATGTTCGCGGCGGCTTTCACTGTCCCCGGCGGAAACCAGCAGGACACTGGGGTACCCATTTTCTTGCACGACCAGATATTCACTTTGTTTATCATAGCAGATGCAGTATCGCTCTTTCTTTCTTCCACATCGGTCCTCATTTTCATTGGGATCCTGACCTCGCGTTATGCTGAGAAGGATTTCCTGAAGACGTTGCCATTGAAGTTACTTTGCGGCCTCGTGTCTCTTTTCTTGTCTGTGGTGTCAATGATGATAGCATTTTGTGCTTCACTTGCGATGATGCTTAAGGGTCATCAGCGGTTGATAATAGCAGCTATGTCACTTGGGAGTATTCCTGTTATCGTGCTTGTACCCTCACAGCTTCGCCTCTTCCTTGAGATTTTCAATTCTACCATGCACAAAAGATATATCAAGTGAATAAAACCTCTTTTGTAACTTGCTAAAAGGGAACATCCGTTGAGTACTAAAGTTTGTTCTTGTGTCATAATCATGCCAACTATTGAATTAAGTGTATGGCTTTCTATGCAAATCAAGCTAGTTAAACACATGTAATGCTGTAACTACACATAAATTAATCTTGTCAAATTCTAGAATGAATAAATATTCTGAAAGTTATTATGTATAAGTAAATGTATAGAAGAAGCCCAAGGACGTCTTAGTTAGCGGGTTGTCACACGTTGACACCACTTTTTTAATACAACATATATTGCATAATAATTAAATAATTTATTTTAAATTTATTTATTATTGTTACTATATTAATAAAATGAGTTATCAACTAAAAATCTTGTTAAAATATATTTTTTCTCAAATAAAATAGGTCACTTTCAATTGTTAAGAAATAAAATAGATAATTTTTATGTAGTTAAGTTCTTATCATAGGGCACCTGAAAGTTATATACTATATTTCTTCTAAGCCACTAAAAAAACATAATTAGTTATAGGTGAAATTTGCCTGCAATAGTAAAATTTTATTAATAAATTAAAATTATTAATCCAGACATTTTATTTCAATTTTCTCTTTTTAGAGTGACTTTCTTTAAAGAGTTAATTTGTTTTGCGATTTGCAATTGAAATATTTTGTTTCACTACTCAGATTTGTAAAATGAACAAATATATATAAAGGAATGAAACTTATAACCTATTTAGGATTTATTAGCAAAACTCGTAAGAATAAAAAAAAAGTGAAACTATGATTTTACATGAATTTGGAGAAACAATTTAAAATAACTGATTAATAAGTGATTTTATTACTATAATTAATAAGTGGTCAATTTTATTTTCAATTTTTCCTTTTAATGAAATTATTATTATTAAATATATATCTATTATTTTCAGTTTTATAAATTAGTTACATTATCATTAATTATCTTTATATCTGAATTTATATTTATTTTTATTAAAGTTAAACTAATATTATGATCACAAATTGTTATATATTAGTTAATTACTTTGTTTTTTTTGGAAATTTTCATTTACATTTTACTTTTTCATCCCCGAAGTCAAATAATTAAAATTTATAACAGGAAATTACTAATTTAGAATCAATTATTAAACATTTTTTTATTACTTAATTAATTTATTTTGGTTGAAAATGTTAACTATATTTTTCTGTAATCAAATGTGTGACTTCTAATAATGTTTTTCAAAAAAACTTTATACTGTGCTTCTAAGATACATTTTATTTCGAATAAATTCCTAACAACGCTTTGCATGATACATGTGTCCAATTACAACCCCCACCCACCCACCGTTTACATCTTAACAAAAGTAATTGTTAGTGTTTATTAAATTGTTACTCTATTATAATTAATTTATTAGACATAACGAGTTGATTTTGTTAGT
Organism: Vigna angularis; assembly: GCF_016808095.1. Taxonomy (NCBI): domain Eukaryota; kingdom Viridiplantae; phylum Streptophyta; class Magnoliopsida; order Fabales; family Fabaceae; genus Vigna; species Vigna angularis. The sequence goes on from NC_068979.1 coordinate 11,951,069, forward strand.
AACTTTAGGTCATTCATATATATATATATATATATATATATATATCAAATCATTTGTTAGGGTCATTGTTTATTTAAGTTTGTGTCATCTAAAATCATGTTTAATTATATATTATAAATATGTACATCTTCATTAAAACAAATAAAAATAATAGATTATTTTTAATTTATGAACATTTTTTGTACACTCTTTTCCTTTATCTATGCTAATTTTTTTACTCACAAATATTTTCATCCACTTTGTCACAAGGACATACATAACACAAAACTTAAGTGATCTTTTTAAGGCTTCTTAATTAAGTCTTGAAAGTGTAATTGAGTATAGGAAAAGATTGAGATTAAATTAGCATGTTTACTATGGAATAAAAAAAATTAAAAGCAATGAAAGGTTTATAAAGGTGTATATAAAATGAAGATACATGTGTGTCATTACTCAATTTATAATTACTCAATCAAGATGGGACAGAATCATCTGCTGCACATATATAATACATTAGGATCCTGATATTTTAACAACAAATTTAAAAAAAAAATTTGACAATGGGTCACATATATAATACACTAACATCTTGACAAATACGCGAGAATAACGAAAAACTCTTCGGATGAAGGTTTCCTGGCGACCGTTAATGGGATTTACTGTTGTAAAATTGACAATTTGAGATATGAGCTGTAAGGGTACGAGTAAAATGAAGAGAACGCATGCCAATACGACGATTCCTACATAGAAGTGCTTGTACAAGCTTGATTTTTGTAGAACTATTCCAAGCGCAGCACAGTAGGCAATCATCATGGACACTAGAGACAGGGAAAGGAACCCAAGCCCTGACATTATCTTGATGGGCAATCTTTTTAGGAAGTCTGTCGGAGCATAACGCGATGTTTGCAGGTCAATGTATATCAATACTGTAATGATAGACGCCAAGAGAGAGATTACATCAGCTACAATAAACACAGTAAACCGTTTTTGCTTTATCAGAATCGGCATTCCAGTATCTTGAAGGAGACCCCCTGGGACAGTGAAGATTGCAGCGAACATCACAGTTATAACGAGACCACCCACAATTGCAAATGTCGCAGCTGTTTCCTTTGCCCATTTTTCTCCATCTTTCATCAGCTCCTTGTGCGTTTCAATAAATATCTCTTCAGGCTTCTTACCCTCATCATTTTTGGCTTCTCTGCATTTGATATGCACAACTTCCACCACCGCCTGCATTCATTTCATCCATGTTAATGCATGCATGGACTATATATTGCACGAGAGAGAGAGAGAAAACTAAAGAAGATGAATGCACCTTAAACCATTGAATTTCTCTTTGCATTTGCAGAGCAGCACCGGGTCTGAGATTCAGATCAGACAAAGGTCCTAAACGTGCAGCCAAGTGCAATAGGTTATTGCCAAGCATGTCTGTTGTATAGTTAATTATATCCTTATTTCCACAGAGAGAACTCATGAGTTGGAACACATTGTATTTGCGATGAAGAACTGCATACGAAAATATGTCTCTTCCATGATCGTCCATTGCCCATAAGAGGTCATGGTTAGCCTCCCTCATAGCATTTATGAACTCAACATTTCCATGCTTTGCTGCTTCCAACATGGCATCATACACCAAAGCATCCCGGAGTTCTGAACTATTAAACTTCGAAACAATATCTTTATAATACCTTAATATTTCTGGAAATTCAAGCTTGTGTGGAAATATATATATACTCTCTGTATTCTCTGTATTCTTTGTATTCAGTTCATATAGATCCGTTGTCGATTCTGAAACTATGGGAGGGAAAACAAAATTACTTATGGTTTGGTTAGATTCTGAAACTATGGGAGGGAAAACAAAATTACTTATGGTTTGGTTTTACTAACGGAAGATATTTAGAAATTTGATCATTTCAACCAGCAAACAATTTCAGTATTAACCCTCCAGAATGTTAGACTCCCTAGACAGAACATTGTAATTAATGAATCTCAACAGTTACCATTAGTGTAATTTAAATTGACTATTACATTTTTTTAAATTGTTTGATTTTGTATTTTTTTTATAAGAGTTTAATACGCTGATCCAACCTGATTTGGAATTCAAATCAAACAATAAAAAAGTATCATCACATCTTTAATTCTTAAAAAACATTATTTTAAAATCCACATCCACATAAACTAAATATGATTTTAGTGTAACTAAACCTTATTTTTAAAATTTATTAAAGCTTCTAAACAAAATAATATCTAATAATATTTAAATATCTAGTATAAAAATAATGAAAATGTTAAACGCTATATATTAAAATATCTTAATACTCATATAATTTCTAAACATTTAAGATTGTCTAAAGCTTTCATGCATGTACATAGATATACTCTTTTATCTGTTAAATTGTATTCTATTTTTCTGTGCAGAACATTACATTTATTAAAAAATTGCATTAGAATAAAAAAGAACAGTTAAAAGATATGAAAATATTTTAAAAATATTTGTTTCATACCTTTCCTAAGATCCTAAAAAAATATTAGAGCATAAATATAATATTGTATCTTTTGTCTAACTTTAAAATTAATGAAAAAGCTTGTTTTTGTAAAGGTCATAGTTCCTTGTTGGACTAGTGGTTGTGTTTTAATTTTATTTAATAAATAAATCATTTATTTGTTTTATTAATTTATTTGAACATTTTCTTGTGGAACGTAGGTTGGAAATTGTTTTATCTTGGTATTCAATTTCTTTTTGTTTTGTATCGCGATATGTTGAAAAAGCTATTTTTACAACAATTTGACAACGACACATGTGAGCATTGTATTTGATCATTTTAAATAATTTATTTTAAAGAAATCTGATTTTGAAAAGGGAACAAGGTTCCATATTTGAAAATTCTGAAATTACCCTTCTTTGTTCAATACTCTTTCCTCTCTCCATTTTAGGTTTTCAGTTTTCATTTCAATTTCTCTCTCTCCATTTAGTGAAGGTCTCGAAGTGGACGTTCAACAATCTCTCTCGACGTTGAGGAAGTTTCGTCATCGCTGGCCTCGAAGTCTCTCTTTCTTTCTCAAGTTCGTGATTTCAACGATTTACGTTCAATCATCTCTATGGTTGGTCTGATCAAAGTGTCTCGTTCAGTGTCGATTGTGTCGAAGTTTTGAGCTTTTTTTGTACAATGGCTTCATTCGCTGACATTTGTTTTTCGGACAAGGTATGCACTTTTTCCCTTTTCCGTATTCGTATTAAAGGGTTGAGTTTTTGTGTTTGACCTTTGTTGGTCATTTTGCTGGTTTTTGCTTTTGGGTTGTGACCTTTGTTGGTTATTTGTAACAAGAAATATTAATTTTTTTGCAGTTGTTTGTTCGCCATTCAATGAAAACGAAGTGTGTTGCTACTTTGAATGGAATTTTGAGTGAGAAGCACAAGTCCATTATTCCAAAGACGCAATTTGGATGGTTTTTAGAACTAAATGATAACCTTAAGATTGGTAGGAATAGTCCCAAACATGACTGATTTATGTAATTTGTGAATAGTGCAGTATTGGTAGATGTTCAAGTATAGATATAACTGTATATGTATTGCAACAATTATTTTGAATGTTAATAAAGAAAGTGGTTATTCGAATTGTGATTGTTATATTAATTCCATTTGTTGTTTGATAGTATTATTTAAGATTCAACCTTTGTGAATGTCATAAGAAATGTCTAGTTTTGTTACCCCTATGTGAAGGAAAGACCCACTAAGGGTGTTTATAGTTTGAGAGATTAGGTTCTACACCATTGACACAGGAATGATGCACAATCGATTACCAACAAAAAAATCTCCATTTGTACCAAAACTTGAGGAGTGCTACCCAGACATGGCTTAAGCACTCTCTAGTAGTCCTAACGACTGTGTTTTCAAGGTTTTGTGGATTGATCCCCCTGTTGGCCATGGTTTAAGGTGTCCACAACAAGAAATTTAATGTTTGGTGAGTCCTATGTGAGTGGAAGACCCACTAAGGGGGTTTATAGGTGTAGAGGTGAGGTCTACACCATTGACACAAGAATGATGCACTTGTAATCAAGGTAAAATAGTAGTATAATTAAGGTGTGATGTGATTCTACTAACACAAGCCAAACACTTATATGGACTTCACCTACCTTGGTTTAAACACCTATAGGAACTATTTTGTCCACAATTGAGTGGGGTAAATTGTGTTTTGATGCACTTGACACCATCAATGATCAACAACATGAGACATCCATGCAAAAACTAGAAAAAAAATATCACCTATAAGGACATAAAAATAACCCTAGGGAGTCAAGTTCTTCCAACTAGGGAATACAATTGAAGTTTTCGTACAAATGACCATTTTTTCTCTGTTAATCGATTATAGGGGTCTTGTAATCGATTACTAGAGGAAAAAGGGTCATTTGTACAAAAACTTCAACTGTACTCCCTAGCTAGATGAACACTACTCCCCATGCTCTATTTTTTTTTTTGAATTTTTAATTTTTTGAGATGGTTGAGTGAGTTCAATGTTATTGGGTGTGCTCCCTAAACCAATAATGAGGTTAGGTCATTGATTTCTTCAAAAAAAATATCCATTTAGGTGATTTTTTCCAACTGAGGTGAGGTGCATGACTATTGTTGTAACACCCCTTCTTGGAGTTTCATAGGAAAATTTTTCATTTTATTAATTAGAAATACGTCATCTAATGTTGTTATAATGCACAAAATTTAAAAGGAATTTTCAATAAATAATAGATCTGTCAACAAAAGGGAAAGATATACGTATAAGATAACATGCTGTCAACTTTTACCTTTGCTGACTATTTTAATCATAACTTTTTCCACAGACCTCCAAATGATGTGATTCTTTTTTTATTAGAAAGTAGGCTTAAAACTCTTTCCAATGACTACTAATTTATAATTTTTGGACATATGAGTAGGTGCAGTTAATTCTTTAAAGTTAACGTTTTATATATTTCTACCACCTATAACCTTTGCTGGTTGTTTTGCTCATAACTTTCTCCATCGAACTCCAAATGAGTTGATTCTTGTTTTGTTCGAATGTAGACTCAAATATCTTTCAAATGATTACTAACTCATAATTTTTAGATCACTTTAGTAGATGCAGTTAATTTCCCAAAAACAACGTTTTTCTAAGCTTTCTAAATGAGTTTACTTTCACATTATTGTCTCATGTTTCTTATATTATTCTAATTTATTTTATTTCTTTATAAAATGTCCATAATTCAAGGTAAAATAGTAGTATAATTAAGGTGTGATGTGATTCTACTAGCACAAGCCAAACACTTATATGAACTTCACCTACCTTGGTTTAAATACATATATGAACTATTTTTTCCACAATTGAGTGAGGTAAATTGTTTTGATGCACTTGAAACCTATTTGAAAGCTCTTTGAGTCTAGATCCCAACAAAATAAGAATTGAGTCATTTGGAGTTTGGTGGAGAAAATTAAGAACAAAACAAGTAGCAAAGGTCAGAAAAACAGAGTTGGGGAGTGTTGTTCATCCAGGTGGGGAGTACAGTTGAAGTTTCTCTACAAATGACCATTTTTTCTCTGATAATCGATTACAGGGGTTTTGTAATCGATTACGAGGGCAAAAATTGGCCAGAAAAGCTTATGGAGCTCATCTAACTTACATGAAAGCACCTAAATGACATTTTTTCTCGATAGTTCAATGACCTAACATGTTCTTGCACCATACACACTGGACACATGCACTTGTAATCGCTTACAGAGAGGTTGTAATCGATTACCAGGTTAAAGTTGTAGTTTTGTACTTAAAGTTGATCTGCACTACCCAAATGTGGCAATTGCGCTCCCCATGAATTTTTTTGTTTGTTATGAGTGTCTTTTTAAGATATTGTCAATGGAGGACCCTTGTTGGTCATGGTTGATGGTTTCCACAACTTGTAGTGTGAAGTTTGGTAAGTCTTTTGTGTAGGGAAGACCCATCCTGGGTGGTCTTATCAACGCAGGTCAGGTCTTGCACCATACACACTAGAGACATGCACTTGTAATCACTTACCAGAAAGGTTGTAATCGATTACCAGGTTAAATTTGCAGTTTTGTATTGAAAGTTGATATGTGCTAAGGTGTGGCAACCGCGCTCCCCATGATTGTTTTTTTTTGTTTGTTATGAGTGTGTTTTTAAGATTTTATGAATGAAGGACCCTTGTTGGTCATGGTTGATGGTTTCGACAACTTGTAATGTGAAGTTTGGTAATGAATCAATGGTGTGTGTGAAAAAGCCTAAACCTTGGTGATACCAACCTCGACGATGTGTGCGAAAAAGCCCAAACCTTGGGAGAAATATCGCCAACCACAATTGGAGACAAAAGCCAAAGACTTACACAACAACGAAAATGCATGCCAAAATCAACAAAGTTCCAGAACGAGGGATATATACCGCCAACGAGCCCACGGTGACACCATCAAAAAAAGGGAAAATGGGTAAAGAGAGAGACGAAATCCTCGGCAGTGACCAAATGACCCAAGAAACGAAGTAAGAAAAGTCGAACTCAAACTCAAAGGGAGAGAAAAACAACATTTCAATGATGGACAGAGAGTGAAGAAAAGCAAGGAACGAAGAAAACCGAAACGGTGGAGAGAGATAAATGCTTCAATGGTGGAGAGAGATGGAAGTTTCAATGGTGGAGAGAGTTGAGAAAACCAAGCTGCGAAAAAGAGTGAATCCGAAAAAAAAAACCGCTAAAAGGAGTTTCTATCCAAATTCTTTCCAAAATTGCCCTTCTAGACAAATTTCACCTTTGTAAAAAAACCTTTTAAAACCAACCAATGAAACAACACCACGTGGCATTGTAAAAAATAGTGACCCATAATATATTGTCAAAAAAATTGTTAAAAAAAGTTAATATATCAGGATCCATATTTGAAATGGATCAATCCCAAACTACGTTATAAAAAAAATTGTTAATAAAATCTTTTTCTTTAAATTTTTGGTAACGACGAAATAAAATATCGTCATTTTTTTAGTGGTATTTACAAACAACTTTGCCCAAAAGAAAGGCTACAGGGGGACGAACAAATAGGATTAGTGGATCCGTGGGTTATTAAAACGTAGAGACTAAGAGAGATTAGTTAATAATTTGATAATAGAGTATGTGTCATTGGGTTTTATTAGCGTGTATATTTTTCTTAAATATATTTTGGTTACAAAGTTTAGAAACCGAGAGAAACGTAGGGTGTGCACTGTGAGATAGTGGCTGGAAAATCAAAATAGTGATTTTTTTCTCGGTACAAGAACGTGAGCTTGGAGGAGGTGAAAGTTTAGGCTGTGAATCTTGAGCAAATAAAGGAAGTTAGGATGAACTAAGGTAAGAGAAGCTAACCATGGTTTTTATTAAAGTATAATGCAATTTCTAGAAGAATGTAGAAGCTCGTAAGATAGAGGAATTGAAATTTAATATAAAATCTAGAATGTTGTAGAAAATCCTAAGATAAGAAGAAATAATCAAGAAAATTCTACATAGGTAGAAAGCCTAGAACTTTCTGTATAAGTTCTAGCTAGAATTTTCTAGAATAGTCATGAAAGAGAGACGAGGTCTATAAATACCCATGTGTACTATCATTTGATGTAAGAAGCTAACATCTACAACAACAAAGACAACTACAACACTTCTTCCAACTACTACTTCTACATTCTACTATTTCTAATTTTCTCTACCACATCAACTACTCCTTTCACAAACTTAAAATACTAACAGTGGTACCAGAGCTACGTTCGGTCATCTACTGGGCGTAGATAAAAATTTTTAACTACCTTAAACAAAACTATAACTCCATCCTATATTACCTCCAAAATATTTTCTCAACTCATGGCTACTACCAATCAAACATCATCAACTCCAGTACCTATTTTCAAAGGAGAAAATTATGATTTCTGGAGTGTCAAAATGAAGACATTCTTTCGTTCTAAAGATTTATGGGACATCATAGAAGAAAGATTCCCTATTCCAGAAGACACTTCCACTCTTACTACAGCTCAAAAGAAGGAGTTGAAGGAAAACAAGCAAAAGGATTCAAGGGCTTTATTTGTTCTTCAACAAGCAATTGATGACACAATTTTTCCAAGGATAATTGGTGCTACAAGTGCAAAACAAGCTTGGAACACAATACAAGAGGAGTTTCAATGAAGTAACGAGGTATGCAATGTTAAACTTCATTCTCTAAGACGAGAGTTTGAATTATTAAGAATGAAAGAATCTGAGACCATTAAAGACTACTATTCTAGAATAAAAGAAATAGTTAGTCAGATGAGAACCTATGGGAAAATATTCTTGACAAAAAGATCGTTGAGAAAATTTTAATTTCTATTCCCCAAAAATATGATGCAATCGCAACTGCGATTGAACAAACAAAAGATTTGGCTACATTGTCAGTCACACAACTAATGGACTCTCTTGAAGCTTATGAACAAAGATTGAAAAGGCATGAAGAAGACTCGGTTGAAAATGCCTTTCAAACAAAACTAAAATTATAGTCTCAGAATAAAGAATATGAAGGAAATAAAAGTAGAGAAGAAATTTCTAGAAATAAAGAAAATCCTAGAAGCTTCTTTATGACTCGTCAAGAAAAATATCCTCCATGTGGCATCTGTAAAAAGACAAGTCACTTGGAAAACTATTGTTGGCATCATGGAAAACCTCAATGCCACTATTGCAAGAAATTTGGTCACGTAGAAAAGTATTGTCGTAATAAAAATAAGCATCAAGCAAACTTTGCAGAAGAAGATAATCAGGAGAAACTCTTATTCTACGCCAATCAAGAGTCTTTTGGTAGAGAAGGAAGTTGGTACTTGGATAGTGGATGCAGTAATCACATGGCAAAAGATCAAAGTATCCTTAAAGACATTGATAAATCTGTCATTGTCAAAGTTCGGCTAGGAAATGGCACCACAGTTGATAGACGGGGCCCAAGCCCAATTAGTTTAGTGTAGTATTTCTTTTACTTTTATTAAAACATGTGTAAAAGGTGTTAGGCATGTGCTAGATAGGAGGGACTTTTAGTCCTATATATAGACATGTCACCACCTCTTGTAAGGCACTTTTTGAGAATAATGAATTAAACTTTCTGTAGAGAGAACTCCAAAATTTAATTACCTTGAAAGTCAAGGCTAGAGAATCCCAAAGGATCTCCTCTGGCCACCTTCCATCTCACGTTATCATTCTCTCATTTTCCATTATCAAATTCTCTCTCCTCCGTAGCATCCATCTCACGCCACTCTCACCAATTACTAGCTTCCTTGTGGCTTGCGTCAGGTCTACTGCCACACGTGCCTTTTCTCTCACGAGATTCCATCAGCATAGCTTCCATATCCTCATTTCGCGTCTTCACCTACGTTTTCTCTCTCGAAAGCTCTTCAACCACAAACCTCATCCTCATCATCGCTGAACCTTCACCGTGGTGACTCTTATCACCAATCAGGTTCCTCGCTTCAGTTTGTCGTCGATCCAACCTTGACCTCTTCAAACCACATCCATTCGAGCCTCTTCACCGAACATCATCAGGAGCCTAGGGTTTCTTCCGCCTCTAGGTTATTTCTTAGATTTCCTTCAGTTCCATCGGTTAGATCTTCTTCTTCACCGATTAAATCCTCCCTTACCTTCAACCCTAGAGTTTTCACCAGTTAAACCTCCAAACCTAGGGTTCTTAGTTCTTTTGCTGTTTCCGCTGCCTCATTTGCTTCCTCAGCTTCTTTCCGCTGCGCATCAATGTCAAGGATGCCTCGAGAAGTCCAAATCTCTCAAGTTTCGTCTTCTCCTTGGAGCGTCGCCTATCATGTGGTAATCAGAGCTCAGGTTCCTCCGCGCTTCGCAAGCTAAGTATCTCTCTCCATTGATTCGCGTCTCTGATATGAGTTTAAGTTTCTTGCGTTGTTATGACATTCACGAGTTGTTTCGATTCTGTCTTGATCTTATTCATTCTTGTTGAATCTCTTCAATATTCGTGTTTTTCATTATGATTCCTTCTCTGTCTTGTGTTGATTAATGTGTTTTGGTGTTGATCTCTTCATTAGGTTCTGGTTGAGTCTATTTGTGTGTGCCAGCTTTACATTGAGTATTTTCCTCATTTTAATTGGTCAAATTGTTCATTTGAGTCATTTTCATTGATGAATCATAGTCTGTCATGTTTACAGTCATGTTTAATTGCTTAAAATGTCATTAATTATGTGTTCAAAGCTGTGTTTGAGTTTTTCTGAGATTCTGGATTATATGATCAGTGAGTGTACACCATATGAGCTATGATACATTCATTGTGAGCTCGGGTGCATGCAAAAGTGACCTTAATCTCAGATTTAACGTGCTGTTGATGTGTATTCTGATTTGCGTCTATTGTCATGGCCAATACATATTATTTCGGTGATAAAATGCTTGAATGAGTTCGTATCAGGTGCACACTACTTAAGCCATGAATTGCTGAACCAAATAGCTTGGTGGCACCTTGTGGAAACTCCAACAATATCAAAGTTGCAGTTGCCCGATTTGCATTGTCTTGTTTGAGTCTAGTTTTTTGTTTTAAAATCTGGTCTGACATATAGATCTTGCTGGAAATCTTGCATTAACTTCCTCGTGTCTTGTTCAAGTTTCCAATTGCTGTTTTAAAGTCATTTCCATCAATAATTTGTCAATTGACTCAATAAAGCTTAAAACGGGTGGTGTGGTTGAGCTGTTTGATTGCATAATTGGCTATTGCAAGTTCAATTTTCGAATTACTATGTTTTGCATCCAATTTTAATGCAAAACAAGTTTGTTTTGATGTTTTAAACATGTTGAGATAGTTTAATTCGAGTTACATCAGCCTTTGTGCGTTTTTCACCTTTTGAAACCACCATTTTAAGTCAATTTTTTCTATGAAGCAAGTATAGTGCAGTACTGACAATTTGATTTGTGCATTTATGATTCAGTTGGATTGTAGTAAGAGCTAGGGTCTGTTGAATGAAATCAAAACAAGTGAAAAAGAATATTTATACAAGTTTAAAAAGCGTTTAGACCTTGTGCAATCAAACTAAGACAAGCTCCAAATCAGAAACTGAAAATATTATCAGTTATGAACTAATTTTTGTTGGGGCATTTTATCAAACGCTTTTGTAAAATTCAGTACTAGAGTCACTTAACTGTTTCTGCTCTAACTTGCTTGTTTTTCTTGCTTTCTTAATCCCCTCTAGAGCAATTCTTAGGTTCATTTTGAGTGCTTTCCTTCTTGATAGCTTTGTTTCTTGCTTGTCTTTGTTGGTTATCTAGTTTTGTCTACAATGCATGTGAAATCTATTCTGCCAATCTTTAATTGAAGCTTTTAATTGTTTATTTCATCTGGTCTAGAGCTTCCTTTATTAGAGTCTGCTATACTGTTTGAGTGGTTGTCCTGTTTGTCCATCACTTTGCCTTAGCCTAACCATTTTTTTCTGAATTGAGAAATCTGATTCCATTCTGGTTTTCGGGATTTGAAAGAAGGTAAGTGTGAATGGTAGCATATTAGGTGGTGGTTATCCATAGGATTCTCTGGCCTAAACTGAAAATTTCTCTTTTAAACCTTTCATTTGAGGGCTTTAAATTTTTCAAGAGAAACCTCAGTGCTGTGAGCTTAGTAAGGCTAATTTATCCTAAATTCCTTGGCATTTGCAAGAGAGTTCAGTTTCAATTAACCATTTGTTGACTGTGTTCATTGTGCAGGAAAAGAAATTGGAGTAATTAGAATGGAGCAGCTCTGATTTTGTTTCAACTGCAACTGTAATCACTGTTGTTTTAATTGATTATTGATTTCCTGGTGATGCTATTTGTGCTTGTGAATGTTAAAATGTCATTGCATTCATTTTGGTTTCAAACATTGCCTGTTGCATTCATTGATATACTCACTGTTTTGAAAGTGAATTGTTGATTTCATGGTTGAATTGGGCATGTTGAATGTTGATTCTGATATGATAAGACCTATGGGAACTTGGTAGATGCATAGGAATTGCAAATAATGTGTTGATTGTTTTATGACCATTTCTGGAATTGTAACAACACTGTTTTAAAACTGCCAATTTCTGATTTGCATCACATTACTCTTTGTCCATTGATTTGATTAGCATGGTCCACTGATTTCTGAATTAGTTTAGGACATTGTTCTTGACTAGTTTGGTCCATTGTTTCTGCCCAGTGTAATTCACTAATTTGCTGAAAAGGCTGCTCTTGTCATAATCAGTTGTGCATCAATTTGTTTTTTTTAATTGCCAATGCATCCTCCAGTTTTAAGAAGTGATTAAAGCACCTAAATTCCAGCTTTGACTTGGCGGTTGAATTAATTAGGTGGTTAGTTTCTGCATTGAATTACATCCAATCTGAATCTAGTTCACTGTCCATTTGTACTTGCTGGATTTTGTTGAGATTTATGTGTGCAGAGGTGATGTGAATGAATCATTAGTTGAGCAGCATATTACTGAAGAAACAGTAGCAAAAACACCTCAGTGTGGAGTTTGGAACAGGATAGAAACAACCATTCAAACAGGGAAGTTTTCTAACTTACCCTTTGTTGTGAATTGTTATTTTGTTTTAGCTTGTAAGTCATGTAAGTGATAATATTGAATGAATATCTTGCTGATTTTGGTTGAAAAATTAATTGTGCAGAATACTTGGAGCAGTTTGAGAGCAAATAGGAATTATTCAATATCTCAGTTGCACAAGACCGAGTGAAAGGGAAGATTAGACAAAAGCTAGGAGACCCAAGGCTGGTTAATAACAACTAGAACGTATTCGTTGAGCACAAGAAGTGGACCAGGACCGTAGCAGCTGTCTTTTTTTGTAATTGATTTGAGTTCATCTCGTTTTGTAATAGGCTCTATTGTTAGTTTTCTTAATTTCATTGTAAAAGGCCATTCAAAGTCCAAGTGTCTTGGAAGAGTCCTTGGTGCTCTTTCAACTCTTGGCAAAACTTTTCTTGTTTGTGTTTAAATTTTTGTGTCTTACGTTTAGGAATGATTTAGGCTAAAAGGGATTAAACTCTAAGCCTTGTCACATTAGAGTCCGAAGAGTCGTCTTTTAGTGTTTAACTGTTGTGATTGTTTGTGAGTTGTGTCCTTTGATTTTAAAGGTGATTTTAGTTTAAAGGGTAACTAGTAGTAACCTAAGAAATTTCTGGCAAGGCAAGACTTGGTACTTAAGCAGTCTTCATGACTCACCTCTCTTACCTAGGACTTGTCTAAGTGTGAATCTTGTATATCTTTTACACTATAAAAACTTTTAGAAACAAAGATGTCTTGTTATTCATATAGGTCTTCTAGGAATTTTAATTTTGATAAGCAACTTAGTTACAAAGCCATCAAAAGAGAACATGATAAAGCTAGAAGGAAGTCTTGTTCATTTTATGAATTTGATAGGATTGAAGATGATTTGTATAAACAAGCTAGTGAAAATATTCCATTCTTTGGTGATGATATTGGTGCATTAACATACATCGCTTGGGAGACATGCATTCATTCATGGTTAGAAAAAGTAACTCTGAATCCTTATATTCTAGAGATAATGAATCTTATATTCTTAGTCTCTACACTTCTAGTTTTGAAAAGCATGCAAGAGAGTGGTGGGATTATAGGCAATATCGTGTTAAGATAGGTAGAAAATATCCCATTCATGATTGGAATGAATTGAAAGCTTGTATGAGAAGAAAGTTTGTGCCTCGAGAAATTGAAAGAAAATTAAAACTTATGAGAGAGCTTATTAGAGAAGGTGAGTCATTCATTCAAAATTTAAGTGGGTTCTCTCGTAGGGAAAGTGAGTTTCTAGAAAAACTTAAGAGGCCATGGGAAGAGACAAGCAAACATAGAATTGAGATATTAAAAAGAGAAAAACAAAAGCAAGAAGTAAGAGAGAAAAGAGAAAAAGAGAGAAGAGAAAAAGAAATAAAAGAAGAGGAAGAACGAAATAGAAGAAAAGAGGAAGAAAGAGAGAGAAGAGAAGAAGAGAAAAGAAGAGAGCAAGAGAGAAGAGAAGAAGAAGAAAACAAGAGAAGAAAAGAGGAAGAAAGAGAGAGAAGAGACAAGGAAGAAAGAGAAAGAAGAGAAGAAGAGAAAAGAAGAGAGAAAGAGAGAAAAGAAGCACAAAGAAGAGAAAAGGAAGAAGTTGAAAGAATAGAAATGGAAGAAAAGAAAAAGAAACTAAGGGCAACATCTCCTCCTATCCTAGAAGCTAGATTCTTAAGGGGAGGTTTTCTATCCTCTCACTTTTCTCCATTTATATTTGAATTTTCCAAATTTCACTTCTCTTTCAAAGAATTTGCCACTCCATCTTTAAAAATGTTATCACTTTCAACACATGCACAGTCACAACTTGGGTTATGGTTACCTTTATGGTTACTAATAACTCAAGATACAAATAAAATTTCAAATGAAGAAAGGTTTCTTTGTTATATTAAAATTAAAATTTTCAAAATTAGGAAACCTTCTTCTACACATAGTCTTTTATATATCTTATTGGGTCAAAGAAAACTAATTAGAGATATGTTTGATGCTTATTGTAGATGGATATTTGACCCAAGAGGAACCCTTGTGAAGCCAAGAAAAATAAGTCTTCAGAAGCACCATCAGATTTTAGGACAAATCCTTTCCAAGGGGGAGGGGATGATAGACGGGGCCCAAGCCCAATTAGTTTAGTGTAGTATTTCTTTTACTTTTATTAAAACATGTGTAAAAGGTGTTAGGCATGTGCTAGATAGGAGGGACTTTTAGTCCTATATATAGACATGTCACCACCTCTTGTAAGGCACTTTTGAGAATAATGAATTAAACTTTCTGTAGAGAGAACTCCAGAATTTAATTACCTTGAAAGTCAAGGCTAGAGAATCCCAAAGGATCTCCTCTGGCCACCTTCCATCTCACGTTATCATTCTCTCATTTTCCATTATCAAATTCTCTCTCCTCCGTAGCATCCATCTCACGCCACTCTCACCAATTACTAGCTTCCTCGTGGCTTGCGTCAGGTCTACTGCCACGCGTGCCTTTTCTCTCACGAGATTCCATCAGCATAGCTTCCATATCCTCATCTACGAGTATTTGGATCTATCTGCTACATACATGTTCATGATCAAAAGAGGCACAAGCTTGAAGACAAAACTATACGAGGAATATTCTTGGGATATAACACACAGTCAAAAGGCTATCGAGTCTACAACCTACAAACAAAACAACTCATCATCAGCCGAGATGTTGAAGTTGATGAAAATGCTTCTTGGAATTGGGAAGAAGAAAAAGTTGTTAAAAGCAACATGCTACTTCTAGTGCAGCAATCTCAAGAAGAAACTCAAGAAGAGGCAGAAAATTCAGGTACACTTTCTCCACCTCCACAACAAGATTCTTCACCTGAATCTAGTCTAAGAAGAGTAAGATCTTTGGTAGACATATATGAAACTTGCAATATGGCCATAATTGAGCCTAACTGTTATGAAGAAGCATTAAAGCAAGAAGTATGGGTCAAGGCTATGGAAGAAGAGATTAAAATGATTAAGAAGAATAACACTTGGGAACTCGTAAATTGCCCTCATGGAAAAGACATCATTGAAGTCAAATGGATATATAAAACAAAGCTCAATCCTGATGGAACTATACAAAAGCATAAAGCAAGATTGGTTGCCAAAGTCTACTCACAGCAACCAGGAATAGATAACAATGAGGCATTTGCTCCAGTTGCTCGCTTAGATACAATTAGAGTTTTAATAGCTCTTGCAACACAAAAAGGATGGAACATCTATCAACTAGATGTCAAGTCAGCCTTTCTAAATGGGGTGCTCAAAGAAGAGATTTATGTTGAACAACCACAAGGCTTCATTAACAAAGGCAATGAAGGCAAAGTATTAAGACTTAAAAAAAAAGCATTATATGGCCTGAAGCAAGCTCCTAGAGCATGGTATAGCAAGATTGATAAATACTTCATCGATCAAGGATTCAGGAGGAGCAAGAGTGAGCCAACACTATATATTAAGACACAAGGTCAGTACCATCTTATTGTCTCTTTATATGTCGATGACCTTATCTATACAGGAAACAACATGAAAATGATGAAAGAATTTAAAGAAGACATGACGAAGACATTTGAAATGACCGACCTTGGCTTGATGAAATATTTCCTCGGTATAAAGGTGAAACAAGAAAAAGAAGGTATATTTATCTCTCAAAAGAAATATATTGAAGCTCTACTAAAGAAGTTCAAGATGAATAGATGTAAACTTGTCACTACTCCGCTGGCGGTAAACGAGAAGCTACAAAAAGATGATGGAGCACAAGAGGCAGATGCATCACACTACAGAAGCTTAATTGGAAGTCTTCTCTATCTCACAGCTACACGACCAGACATTATGTATGCTACAAGTCTTCTATCAAGATTCATGCAAAAGCCAAGTCAGATTCATTATGGAGTAGGAAAAATAATTTTAAGATATCTACAAGGGACAAAGGAGTTTGGTATATGGTACAAAACCATGACTAACTCAAGGATGATTGGTTACATAGATAGTGATTGGGCAGGATCAATGGACGACATGAAGAGTACGTCGGGATACACTTTCTCACTAGGATCCGGTATTTTATCTTGGGCATCAAAGAAGCAAGCAACCGTGGCACAATCAACAGCAGAAGCAGAGTATGTAGCAGCTGCTAAAACAACGAGTCAATCAATATGGTTACGAAGAATACTTGAAGAAATGGGTGAACCACAAGATGGACCGACTATTATCTATTGGGACAATAAATCGGCAATAGCAATTGCGAAAAATCCAGTCCATCATCAAAGAATAAAACACATAGCCATTAAATATCACTTCATTTGAGATGAAGAGACAACTAAACAAATTCGACTCGAGTACTGCCCAACAGAAGACCAAATTGCAGATATATTTACGAAGGCATTACCAAGACCAAGATTTGAACTACTGCGCACAATGCTTGGAGTTACCGAATTTGCATTAAGGAGGAGTATTAAAGTATAATGCAATTTTTAGAAGAATGTAGAAGCTCCTGAGATAGAGGAATTGAAATGTAATATAAATTCTAGAATGTTATAGAAAATCCTAAGATAAGAAGAAATAATCAAGAAAATTCTACATAGGTAGAAAGCTTAGAACTTTCTACATAAGTTCTAGCTAGAATTTTTTAGAATAGTCATGAAAGAGAGATGAGGTCTATAAATACTCATGTGTACTATCATTTGATGTAAGAAGCCAACATCTACAACAACAAAGACAACTACAACACTTCTTCCAACTACTACTTCAACATTCTACTATCTCTATATTTTCTCTACCAGATCAACTACTCCTTTCACAAACTTAAAATACTAACAGTTTTGTGTTCTTTTGTGATTGTCTTTCTGTTGTAGTCTATGCATGCTCTATGCAATGCTCCTTGCTGCTTGGTTCAGATGTGATGAATGCTGTGATGTATAGCTTCGTAAGCCTATGTTATACCGTTAGTGTAAGATTGAGTGATACACTTTCTCTAGATAAGGTTTGACGAGGATGCAATGTGCCACATATGTATGTATATATATTACGTAGTAAGTGTACAAATTTAATCTCTCCATGATTAGAGTTTCGTAGGATCAAGTAGTGTTTGAGTTTACTATTGTGGTGGGAATCTGTGCTTATGCATTGTATGATGTTATTTAGTTTCGGTGGAGAAGCTGTAATTTTGGTTTTTGAAAGAATCAAAATCCACCTATGAAATAAAGACTCAAATGTAATTTTAAATCTATTGTTACATTTCTTTCTAATTTTTTGAGAGTTTAATATGCTAATCAACTTGATTTGAAATTCAAATCAAACAATAAAAAAATATCGTCACATCTTTAATTCTTAACAAACATTATTTAAAATCCACATCCACATAAATTAATTATATTTTTAGTTTATAAACTTTGATCAAATTTAATGCTTATAAATTTATTTTACAATTTACAAAATATTATTTTAAACCTATATTTGATTGAAGTTAGTTAATCAAATAAATAATTAGAAAAAATCAAGTTTACTAATTGTAATCCAAAATGGATGCAAGATATGAAATTGGGCATGCGTGTTTATTTTATATGTTTATTTTGAAATTAAATTAGATGACTCAACCAGTTTAACTCAGGAACTCATTATCAATTTAATTTTAATTAGATGCACTAAATTAAATCAATTCAACCAAATATTCAACTTGGTATGTTGAATGAACCTTGGTTACACTCATAAGTTAAATTGTGTATATTATTATATATTAGTCTCTAAATCTAAATTAAAAATTGTTTGGTTGATGAACACAGCATCATGAAATAACTAATGATTTAAATATTTTTATTTCTTATAAAATTATCCAATTTTAAGTTTATACCTCATAAAACAAAGCATCAGACTTTCATTTTCAAACAGTTAATTTTTTTTTAGAATATTGTTATGTAGCATGTCTTATCAACATATATATTAGTCAAATGTGACCTAACAATAGCAAGTAGCACCTTTTAATGTCCATGATATAATGTAACAAGGTGGCTTCTATAAGAAAAATTGTAAATCTTTAAAATAAATATTATTTGTGTACTTTAAAATAAATTTTAAGATAGAAAATAATTATTTCAGATTTTGAAAAAATTAAGATTAAGAAATATTTTACTAAATTAAAACCAAAATTTATTCATTTTATAAAGATTAAACACAATGCACTTTACAACAGAAAAAAAAATCTTTAAGTAGTAAACAGTTTTAAAGACAAAAAATAATTAATCACTACAGTGATTAATTTTTATACCAATATATAAACTTAAAATTATTAATATTTAAAATAGTCTTTATTATAAATAAAAATTTATAATTTAATGGTGAATTAATCTATAAAGTGGTAAAGAAACATTAATTATTAAAGTCATTTTTAATATGAATTAGTGTCAAAATTGGTTTTTAATTAACTAATGACTAATTTAGGCACAGAGACGCGTCTAAATTCGTTTAAATTACTTATAGATACATGTTTATTACATGTATGCGATCCTATGCAAATATGTGATAAACGCAAGAAGATGAATGAAAGAGATAAAGCAATACTTACCCACCAACTTTCCAAACATGTGCATAATTGTCAAAATCAAATCGACTAAAGTACCTGAAAGAATCATAATAAGAAGTTTAAGTAGTCGCATATCTTTTGTGCTTAAATATTATAGAATTTTTGATTCTATTTTCAACGAATATAAAATAGTCCATTAAATCATTATTTTTTATCTTTTAAACTGCATAGAGGTTATAGAGCAGATGGTCAGATTTTATATAAGAAAATGAATTATTTTCAGTTTTGAACGTAAATACACCATCGAATTTGAGTAAGTTAAGATTTAAAAAACAAAGTTCTGTTTGAATTTTAAAGCTGTAATGGTAGGAGGTACGCACATTATTCTTTTGTTTTTGCTTCCGTTGTTTTTGATCTGAATGTCTTATTATGATGTTAATATAACATGTTAGGTCTATTTTATATTGCTATTTTATCATTTGGTAACAGAGCATATGTTTATCCTCTGCCTTGCATAATTTTGTTAGTTTGGATTTTTTAGATTTATGAATTTTGTTCTTTTGAATCATTTAATCAAACCAAATATTACCAAATTAACGTAAAACCTGAATATAATTTTCTTGTAATGTTAAAAGGAGCTTTTAACTTTTAAAAGCTAATAAAATTAACCAGATTGTCATTAGGATTTGCGGGTCGACGATGAACCGTTTCGTTTAAAGTTTTTCTTCTTCGCTTTTGTGTCTTCTTCCCAGCATGAAGGTCTAGTGTTTGACCTGTAGTGACAGCTGGTTGCCCATCGAAACCTGCAGGATTTCCCGTAGCATTATGAAATTAACTTGTTGATGAGAGACTATTTTCTGGGCTTGTGCTTCTTCACCAATTTCTATAGCGAATCATCCTTGTTCGGGATCCTTTCGGCTTACTACCATTTTGTATTGTGTTGTTGCTTGATGAAGGAATGAAAAAGGGTTTTTCTCTGTTGAATTATTGTGGTGGAGAATTGGGTCTTTAAAGTTTGCATCTCTATTAATTAATAAAGATAGAAAAAGGGTTTCTGCCTGTCACTGAACCCTATTCCTTTTTTCTTTATTTTGATTTTTTGGGTCAATTTAATAACCTGCTTGCGCTGCAGCTTTATTGCTTTTCCACCCAAACATTACATGCTTTTATATAGATGAGCTGAATGTTTGAAAGTGATTGGCTACTCCGATTCAACTTTAAACCGGTACGGAATATTTAAACCGGAATAGCTTTTTATGTACCGACTACAACTTTAAACCGGTACGGAATATTTAATATTATACCCGCGTTTTCCCTCTTCAGTTCCTCTCGCCGCGTCTTCACTTTCACGCTGCACTTCTTCTCCTTTGCTTCTAAATCGCCAAATCAATCGTGAAAACCCTCATCCTACTGGACTGTGACTTCTCTCTTTTGCTATATTTGGGAGATTAGGGTTCCGCGACTCATCTAGTAGCCATTGATGCTGAAATTGCGGCCATTCTCGATGAGGCTCGAACATCATACGCCACCCACAACCGAAAGCTCATGTCACTCCTCTGAGCCAAATCCTCTTCTTCGGTCTTCTTTTCCGCCTTCTCCATAACCCTAACTCCTCTCATTGATTTCCAGAGGTTCCTTGCCTCTATTGAACACGTCGTCTCCTTCGTCTATGCCCTTGCTACCTCCGCCTCCGACGAGTTCCTCGATTGCTTCCTCAAGTTCCTCCTAGCTACCGCTACGACATCCAACAAAACAGCCAGATTCGGAGCGTGCCAGATCGTCTCCGAGGTAACTGATTCTCACAATTTCCAAGCACTATTTAATTGAGTTTTTTGCACATTACTGAATTTTATATATATCAGTCACTGAAGGGATAGTTTTATGAAGTCAGATACTGAGGTGAAAAATGCTTACAATTTCAAGATTTATGATTGCACGGAAGATTGTTAAAATTAGAGCTAATATCTCGGATTTGTTGAATTTTAGATAATATTGCGGCTTCCAGATGACGTAGAAGTGAGCAATGAGATATGGGATTAGGTGATTGAGTGGATGATGGTGAGGGTATGAGACAAGATCCCTGTGGTGCGTACTTTTGTGTAGTTTTCCCCTCATGTCATTAGCTAATGAGTGTGCCAAATGCCATGGACTAAAAATTGGGAAGGCAATTGATGATGATGATGATGTGGGGAACTACTTTGTGCTTGGAATGGTGTTTCCTGCTAGTAATGTTTGTCTTGTTACTATTTTTCTTTTCATAAAATTGTTTCTTATGAGCTGTATTTATAGGAGACCCTCTTTTATATGTAAGTGTCTGTATGTATTTATATTTATAATAACTATGCGGCATCTATCCTAACCAGACTTCTATATTTTTTTACATTTACATAGGTTTCGAAGGATGGAGTACGCCTGTCTTCAAACTTTATTATACTATGGGATGTCCTCCTATAGGCTCAAGTGTGTTTGTTTGTGCATTACAGAAACAACTCTTGCCTACTCCTGCCAGTGGGAGTAATCAACAACATTATATGGAAAATAGTTGTCTACCTATTAATAATTTCAAGGAATTGTATCTTCAGTTGGTTCCTTCTAACAGTGGGCTACCGTTGAAGTTTAATAATTTTCCCTCATTGGACGTGTCTAAGGTGAAATCTCATGTCCAATTTGAGAATGACATTGTTGCTTCTCCTGCAACATCTTCTTCACACCTTCTTCTGTATCAAAGTTTCCTAATGCTAGTGGTTTGTCTTCTCCACAATTTAAGGATTCAGCATCTAGTGTGCCAAATCAGAAGAGTCAATCATTGATTTCATCTGATGTCAGCTTAGCAGTAAGTGATGAAAGTTCTAAGCAGTCACTTGAGACATGGGCAACTTCATGGTTATATTCTTGATATTTAATTTTAGGGAATCTTGTCATTATTCCAATGTTTTCAGAGTGTTTTTTTCCAAGTGATATGAGCTAAAAAGCTGCCAGTTGCCAAATCTGGTCATTATATCCTGAGGATTCTGATATAGCAGATAGTGTATATAAGGCTTTCACTATTAATTACGAAACAAAGGTATTTTTATCTCTGCCGTCAAATGCAGCATCTGAAGATCCAATTCAAAGGGATATACCTTGTGTGAAACTAGAACAAAAAGTTGCTAATGTTAGCTTACCAGATAAAATCTCTAAATTAGGTGGTCTATCCAAAGAATATAAACTTCTAAAGGACATAATTTCTTCGTCAGTGAATGATGCTTTATCAAGGTAGGTCTTGTCTGATGGATATTTTCACATGTGAGTTTAACACTTAACGAACACTTTTATTTATTTATCTCCTTGCTGTAGATTGTGTGTTGTTCTATGAATAATTTTTGTTCTTTGATATTTACACAATAGGTTTGACTGTTTCCATAGTAAAAACTGAGAGAACGATCACCTTCATAGCTCCAACTAACCCTAGAAGTAACTTCCTTTTAGGTCTCCCAAGGTCCAGATAACCTTCAAAGTCATTTTCCATTAGGTCTTGAAAGGTGCTAAAGTGACTTCATGACTCCCTGTTTATTTTGTATCTGATACTGGAATCTTGTATAATTAACCATCAGCACACATAAGATTTACATATCCTAAATTGTCCTATTACCTGCTTAATTGCTTAATCTCCTTAAGTTTGACATTTGGTGATTTCTTACTATATATTTCTGCAGGGGGAAGTGATTTTAAATGATATTTTCTTTGTTGATACATATTTTTTTTTAACTTTTTCCGTTTTAATTTTTGAAATCCAATCAATATTTCGTGTCTTCTACATGCTTCATATTACTTACCCTCCCTGTATTTTTTATTAAGTGATGGTCATTCCACATGTATGACCCCTCTATCTATTAACCTTATTTCTTTTTTCTTGCAGCCAAGGAGATCACGTAGTGCATCACCTTTAATTTTATCTCCATACCGAGCCATAGGTTTTAGGCCAGATGGAATTTTTGTGCTTCTAAGAAAGGCACATAAATATTCTGAACTGGGCTCTGTTTGTAGAATGGTATTTATCTCTCAACCATTTAGTTGTTTATCTATATATATGCTGTCAATAAAGTTTGCTCAACATCGTCTAAAGTACTCTCGCTTGAGACATTATTTCAATTATGGCTATCTTCAATTATGTGCTTTGATCAATTACCCTTTTTTTTCTAAACCTTGGATTTAATAATGCACTTAATAGTTGTTGTCCATGTTTTCTTTTTGGCTTATACGCTTGTGGTATCAGAAAACTGCCACTTGAACAATGTTCAGCATAGGTGATTGAATCACGCATGACCAACGTGATCTTCAAAAGAGAATAACTTGAAGCAGAGAAGAGTATTATTCACTTGTAAGGATATGCGCAAGAAAATTATTATTCACTTGTATCTAAAACGAAGCTAATAACGTGTGTGTATGTGTATATATATATATATCCTTCGGTAAAACCTACCGTGTAACAGAAAGCATAAAACTAATGAAGTCTAATAGAATTTCATTATGTATTATTAGAGGTGTCCATATCAGACTTTTATACCTATTATAAGCAGAACAGGTATAAAAGTAAAACTTTCTACACCAATTGTATAGCAGGTATAAAAAATAAAAAACTTTTTATACCCCTGATTATATATCAACTCAAAAATAGGTATAAAAAATCTTTTTAAAGAGGTATAGAAAACCTTTTTTGTACTAGTGTTAGTTCTTTTTTAACTGAAGCATATACGTTTGCGATAATTACAAAAATGTCACTGTGCCATTTTTTGCTTCGGTTAAACCGATGTCAAATGCGCAAGTTAAAATCCTTCTTTTTTACTAGTGCTGGTTATATTTTTATGTTAGCCGATAAAGCTTTTATCTTGGAGAAGTGTCAAGCAGACCTTAACTGCTACTTCTACTATGGAGTCTGAGTTCGTTTTCTTTTTTGAGACTACCTTGCATGGTGTATGGTTAAAGAGTTTCATTTTTGGGCTTAGAGTTGTAGATTCTATGTCTAGGCCATTAAAGTTGAATTGTGACAACTTTGTTACGATGTTTATGGCTAAGAACAATAAAAGTGGATGTCAAAGTAAGCACATTGACATCAAATACTTAGCCATCAGAGAACGTGTTAAGGAAAAGAAAGTGGTCATTGAACACATTAACACTGAGTTGATGATTATTGATCCTTTAACTAAAGGCATATGCCACCAAAGAATTTTAAGTTGAGAGCTAATGTTGAGAGAAATATATTGTGGTACATGGAAGATAACACTCACTATTAGAGGACCTATCGCCATGACTCATATATTCTGTCACTTGTTGTGGTTAATAATTGGGTAAATGGACCAAGTGTGAGAATGTTAGCAATATGTTAAATATTATACCATTTTTAGTTCCTATTTTTAAGGAACATAAAGTGGTTCATTAAGTCGTTACTTTTATCTTTTTAAATGCATAGAGGTTATGGAGCAATTACTAATTTTGCTTCCACGTATTTATTTTTGAATCATGTGATGACCAGATTTTATATAAGGGAACGAGTTACTCTCAACTTTGATCACTAAGCATACTCCTCTATTTAGAAAACACACCATTGAGTTTGAGTGAGTTAAAGTTTAGAAAACAAAGTTGTGTTTGGATTTTAAAGCTACAATGGTTGGAAGTATGCACATTGTTTTTTTCGTTTATGTTTCTGTTGTTTTTTATCTGAATGTGTTATTATGATGTTAATATAACATGTTTAGGTCAATTTTATACTGCTATTTTATCACTTAATAGTTAAGCGTTGTTGTTCTTATAAACTATTCTTCAACCATATGTTTCCTCCGTCTCTTTTAGCCCTTGTTCACTTGAATAGATTTGGGGGAGAGTGATTGACTGGATTTGAGAGGATTTTAAGGTAAATTTTTTTATGTTTATTTGAGTATATTTTGGAGATAAGTTAGAGTGGATTTGAAAGTAAATTTTTTTAATTTGTCACATCAATCAAATTCTACACTAATTCTCAAAAACTTTACTTCTAAATCGACTCTCACTTATCTCCAAAATTCACTCAAATAAATAACAAAAAATTTACCTTCAAATCCTCTCAAATTCATTCAATCACTCTTCCTCAAATCCATTCACTCAAATCCATTCAAGTCAACAGGGGATTAAGGATTTATTTGAAGTCTTAATTTATTTATCTCATTCTTCAAGTTCAATTTCAATATTTTTTAAAGAATATTATCAACACATAAAGCAATTATATTATCAATTTCTGATAAACCTCGTTAATTTTATGTATGTCTTTCTCTCATTTAAGTAAGTGAAGATAACCCCTTTACCTTTTTTTATTATTATTTTCCATCTATTTTGAAAACACGTTTTCTCTACCATAATTTTATTTTACTTTCTCCTTTACAAGTATTTTAGCTTATATGTATTACATACATATTTGCATAGTGAGTTAGAATACTATTCAATTATAATTTTTCATTTTTAAATACACCATTCTAATTTATTGATAAATAATGTTTCATCAGTTATTAAAGAGATTATGAAAAGTAAATTTTCTATGGATTGAATCTTTTCTTCCAAACAAAAAAACATAATTGAGTGGCTAATTAATGCAAGAGCAAAAAGAAAGCAATAGATAAAAAAGAGGAAAATCTTACCAGTTTTCAAACTGTAAACTATTGTCTGCCAACGGCTGGCCTGTGAATATTCAGAAGGCACTCGAGCCAATTCTTGCAAGACGCGTAAGGATTGAATGGGCAGTTCCCCGTAAGATTTAAGCAATCCCAAAGCTACATCTGCGAGTTCAAACCATGCAACCATTTCAGAATTAACTTCTTTTTTCTTAAACATGCTACCAACTGCAAACTAGTATTCCAAAATATATATATATATATATATATATATATATATATGTATGTATGTATGTATATATGTATATGTATATATATAAGGTACATCAAAAGAGCATTGATTTGGAGAAGAAAACGAGGGAAGCAGTGTATATGGATGTATTGTGGTTGATTTGCTTACCAAATATATGCGCTTGGATGCATCGTTCCAGAAGCAAAACTCGATTGTCAGAAGACTGCTTATCAATGACATCGAAAGAAGTTCTAAAGTGAAGGTAACGAGTCATTCTTTTGCGTCCTGAATTAGCAGCCAGAAGAAGAGGGATCTCACCCTCTTTGTTCTCTATAGCAAGCAATTCTAAGCCACCTTCCACATTTACAAAATATCTTGCTATATTAACGTTTCCCGTGTAACCAGCAGCAAGAGCAAGAGCAGTATTACCATCCTCATCCTGCATTTCTACTAATTGCTTCTTCCCTAAGTACACTAACCACTCCACAATTTTCATATGTCCTTCTATTGTTGCAACATGAAGAACCGTCCTACCTGAAGGCGGAGCCCAAAATATGGCATTCGGTTGATCCCTCAAGTATGAGCTCGTGCCTTCCCAATCACCGTTTTTCACAAACTTGTATAAATCTTTGTGCTCACTAACGTTGTCAGATACAACACCTATATGTGCGTCCAATTCACATTAAAACATAAATAAATATTTGAGTTAGTATTACGTGTAAATATATAATTTATATAAAGAAAATTTGAAGATGCATCTAAACACTTACCGTGTCGAATATGCGGTTGGACTTCAGATCTGCAAACTTCGGCCAAGTGATT
Organism: Vigna angularis; assembly: GCF_016808095.1. Classification (NCBI taxonomy): domain Eukaryota; kingdom Viridiplantae; phylum Streptophyta; class Magnoliopsida; order Fabales; family Fabaceae; genus Vigna; species Vigna angularis. The sequence goes on from NC_068979.1 coordinate 11,977,759, forward strand.
CCAAGCTTCGTGGGCGGTTTGGAGGTGTTTAATTTGTTCGAAAATTATTGGTGCACATGATAGTTGAATAATATGCAGAGCCTTTGCGTCTCTTTGTGCATCAATGGGTGTCGAAGCATAACCATTCACCACAACTTCCCACAAATTTTCCCCCCTCAGATAGCTTTTCATTAGAGTTTTCCATTGCTGATAGTTATATCTTGTGAGCACTTCATGAACTATTCCACGGGATGCAACACCAATACATTCCATTACAAGGTTTTGTCTTGTCTTGCTTTGCTTCACATATATATATATATATATATATATATATATATATATATATATATATATATATATATACAAAAAGATGTGGTGTTGCTTTTAATGGGAGGCAAGAATATTACATAGTATCAAAGCAAAGAACAAAAGGAGGAAATATTATTGGCATGGAGTAAAAGTGTGTTACAAAGAAGAGAAGAAGATTTACATATGAAAAAAAAAGTTTAATTAAATTTGAACTATATAATAGATTTAAAAACTTTTAATTGAATTATTATATTAAATTTTTTTGATTTTATTAAATTCTAAAAACTTTAAAATTTTAAATTGAATTCTTATTGTTACATTATTTTAATTTGGTCATCCTATTCTTAAATTTTATTGTTAACTTGGATAACATGATTATTTTATTATTCTTTCATCTTAGTTTTCATTACATATAATTTCATATTTATATTTTTATAATTTTATAAAATTACAATATTATAAAATTACGTAGGATAAAAGCTAAACTTAGTTACATTACTTAATTACCAGAAAAATTTAATGGGAGAAACTCAATTGAAGAATTTTAAATTTTTAAAAATTCAATAAACTACAAAAATTTTAAAGAAACTTAATTAAAAATTTTCAAAATTATAATAAACTTAAAATTTAATTAAAAAAACTCTATAACTAGCATAAGAAAGAGAACATAAAACTAACATAAATACGACTGCAGTATAAGGGATAAATATTTGAAAAAATTTACATGCATAACTCATCATATTTATTTGATCCTTTTCAATACTTAATAAAAATTTAATATTTATATTCTTTTAATTAATTCATCTTAAATTATTTTTATTTTAAAATAAAAATATATTTTTACTGGTAATAAAAATGTGTTGAATAAAAAGTTGGATATCTATATATCATTACCTTAAATTTTACTTTATAAAATAGTCACAATAGAAAATAAAATAACAAAGAAAATAAGTTGAAATTAAACTACTTCATACTATAATATACTAACATTTTAATCATATTTCTTTCGTATTTTAATTTATATATATATGTTATATTATTTGAATAAGTTGTACAGTTAACATATTTTGTTTTATATTATGTAAAAAAGTATATTTTTTAAAATAAGAAACTGTTTGGGACGGAGGATCAAAGTGAACTTCCACAGATAATATCAGACTTTAAAGTATCCAAATGTTTTTTACTATCAATATTTGTAGTTATTTGTCCAATCTGATTTGGAGGACACTTACAGGAAATGTTTCTAATACTAAAGTCCGTTAGAATTTAATAATTTAAATATTAAGTATATATTAAATACAATCATTTATTTTTTTATGTTAAATTTATATTTATAAATTTTGAAAAAAATATTAATTAATGATAATCTAATTATACTTTTTCTTAAATTATTTATGATTAAAACTAAAAGTATGATCTTCTATCTTCTACTGTTCTGTCTTCAAACATTTGATGTTTACCGTTATAAAAACATATATAACATTCTTTTTTTTTTATGTTTCCTTCAGGAGAGAAAAGATTTTACAGGACCTATCTCTTTCTCTATGTTTCACGTGTTTAGTTTCCCTGTCCACATTCTCCTCTAACAAATAAAAAGTTATATTCTTTCTGCATGTTTTTTTCTCTTTTACGAAAGTGTTATTTTATTATGTTCTTTTTTAATAAAAGAATAGTTAATAATTAATGTTTTGTAGAGTAGTCCTAACTGTACTGATATATATGAAAATTTCTCTATATATTATTTATTTTTCTATTTTTTCTTACATAAAGTTACCTATTGTAATCCTAAAATTAAGTTTTAATCTTAACAGTTTTTTTATTTTTAATTGTAATCCGCATACTAGTTATCAGTAGTTCCCATTTTAGAATTTTTTTTAGTGGATACATCCATAAAGATAATAGAAATGTTTTCAATATATTTCCATATATTTCAATAAAGTCATGATATATTTAATAATTGGAGCAATAAGAATTTTCACTGAATTATTCCTTAACATATTAGTGTAATGTCCAAGAAATACTTGTCTTGAGATGCTTGAGTCACTTTTGTTTGTGGGACAACGATCCTCATAACTTTCCTATATCTTGCTTCCAAGAGACATGGAAGAAATTCCTAATAACAACCATGTGCATGATACACATGTATAACTACAAAGCCCTACTACAACAAATTGTAAAATTATAACCCAAATTTTGTTATATTAAATACATTTATTTAGTTGATAAGAACATTTGTAAAATTAACTCATAAATATTAGAGTTTACTAAATTTTGATACCAATATACATGCAAAGAGTTAATTGTTTCAAAACTTAAAAGGATGTAAATTATTTTTAATATTTATGAATTGAATTAAACCTGCATAATATTTTTAATTTAATGGTCAAAATTTAAAGATAACAAATATTTTACTCAATTTTCTTCATTGATTTAAAATATAAATTCTCTCATAGTCATTTATTTTATTTATATTAATAAAAAAATTTATACTTATTTCATTCATCCATATCCGTATCTTTTGTTTATATATACTTGTCTCTTCAGTCAAACTCATTCTTTTCATTAACAATTATTTTCTTTGTTTAATTGGACTTTAACCTTATTTTTTTGTCAATATATGCTTTTGTGGTGTAACCTATCTTTGTTAAGGCTTACGATGCAAATTCAACACCACATAGAAATACTTGACTGGATCTTCCTATACTTGGTACAGTCCTTCAAGTCTCTTCATTTTGCTATTGGTGCCTCTTCCATACGTTCAGGAACCGTTCTCTCTTATTAAATTTTGTACTGCTTGATCTATGCCCTGTCACATAGTGGGGTATTATATGTATATATATGAATTAAGTCTTTCTTTTGTTTAAAATAGAACTAGTGCAGGCTGTGTCACTGGTTTCAACAGTGAATGTTGCCATATCCAATCACAGAAGTGACATTGATTGGCTTGTTGGATGGGTTTTAGCTCAGGTGATTGTGATTGTCTTATTTAGTATGACCTCTTTCACATTCATCACAAGAAAATTAATACTGGAATTTATATATGAATTGGAATCAGTTGCATGTTTCATTTGTCATTCTGAAATGTTTAATATTATCTTACTAGGAAAAAAGTACTCATAGTTGGGGCCTACTTATAGGTTTATTTCACCATAAATGTGATATTCTTAGATTTAATTTGGAATGAATTATGAAATGGGGCTTTATTGTTTGTATCTATTGATAATAATGGGATGGGATTCTGTTTGGTGGTTTGGTTTATCACATGATTTATGTCTGCTTCAGGCCTGATTGGACATGGAAGCTTTTGAACCTACTTGCATTTTATTTTTGCTTCATTGATAATATCAACATTTGTGTTAATGTTGTTCTATTTGCTAAGTTAAAATGTGCAGGTTATTGGTTGGTCAATGTGGTTTTCTGAATATCTTTTCCTGGAGAGAAGTTGGGCAAATAATTGATATTTGCATATGTTATTGTTTTAATTATAGAAATAAGGAACATATCTTATATAATCAGTAGTACACAAAGTATATATGTATTACTAAGAGTGTTTTTGTTTATTCTTGTATCATATCTTTATTATTAAAGGATATAAAATCTTTTCTATATATTGTATTAATTCCTTTCTCTCAACAAATAAAGCATTATTGTACCAGAAACACATTATATCAGTTTAATGTCTCTCTTTTTCCTATAGTTTAACTGTTATATTATTGCCTTCTCATCCATTCACCAAGACTTAAAGTTACTGTAAATTCTCTCTTCCCTTTTGGTTGGCTAAACAGTAGAATTGCAAAGACAGGAAGAAGTCAAATATTAGTTTAATGGCTTCTGATTTTCAGAATCTGGTGAGCTTCTTCTGTCCTCTGAATTCAAATTAAACTTAAATATACTTATAAAGTATGTTAATTGAGTTGTTGAGGCTCTTAACATGAACGTAACCATAAGTACACGCGATCTGCACCAGCTTTACTACTTGATATTCACTTTTATCATTGGTGTAATATAGTGCATTTTTTAATCAATTGAATAGAACTTGGTTACACTCTTATGTATATGCTTCCATATCATAAGTTTTTAAATTCAAAATTGTTAAATTTTATCTTATTAGGAAAAAAAAAACTATAAATATAGAAGCACATTTAAATTTTTTTATCATGTAATATCATAAATTTGAATATTTTTACATCTTATAAAATTATCCAATTTTAACTTTACACCTAAAAAACATATTTGGGCTTTGTTGAGTAAGGCCAATGTCAAGTTGAGTTGAGTTGATCTCATGTTAAACTAAGTTGAATCGAACCAAGTTTGCCCAAGTCAATCCAAATCATGCTCCTCTTTTATCATCAGTGTCACTATTGCCTCTGCCTCTAACTTTTCTTCCTCCTCTTTTCCATCTTATCCTTTCCCTCCTTAGCCACCCTTGTCGCCAGTGCCTCTAGCTCATCTTCCTCCTCTTCTTCACCTCCTCCTCTTTCTCCTCATCTTCTTCCTATATTTATGTTGTCATCACCTCCTTTAATTTCTTTGTCGTTTTCACCACCATCACTATCGTCTTCACCTTTGTTACTATCGTTGTCACCTTTTTCATTGTTGTCACCGTTATCGCCTCCATCTCCCATCATATTTTTTGTTGTGAGTGTCGTCATTGAATCCTCTTATTCTTAATCCTCCTCCTTTTTTCCCCTCCTCCTATTCTTCCTTCTCCTCATCTCACCCTTCACCTTTTCTTCTTCTTCTTGCACGTCTCCAATTATTTTGTAATAAATATTTTGTTAGATTTAGCAGAAAAATTAGTGTTTGTTTTACTTCTGAAATTATTGTTCAATTTTCGCAAAAAATATAATTAATGATAGATTTACCAACAAATTTTAGAAGAAATAGAATTATTGAGGGAATTTCAAAAAATTCAATTTTCAACAAATTTTAAAAAAATGTTACTAACAAAAGAAGAGGAGGAGTGATGCACGCGATTATGGCAAACACACACTCTATTATAAATGTCTGGTAACGATGGATGATCCGGAGGGTTTGGAGAAGAACGAAAAAAAAACAAAAAGAAATCCTAATATAATGACACACACCTTTTAACGTAGTTGATGCTAATATAATGGAAAAAACCATATTGAATCTATTTAGAAAATATAGTAACTCAATTGTATAAAAAAAAATATAGAAACAAAAGTGAATTATAAACCTAAAGACCAAATTACTAATTAAGCTACTAATTTAATGTTGAGTAATTTAAGTAATATTTTGGATTTAGAATACTATTTATGGTAATTTTGCACGGAGTTTACACATTATAAGAAAATTTAAATAACAACCAAATTTAGAAACTATTGAATATAGTAAAAATTATATATAGGATTAATCTCCCTTGTGTTGAATATACACATAAGGTCCTTTATTTATAATAGAAGAAATACTAAGCCCAAAATACAAATAAAAAATAATAACAAACTAACTAAAGATAAAAAATAATGATAATATATCTAACATGTCCCCGCAAGCTGTGCATACAAATCGTATGTGTCAAACTTCTTACTAATATAATCCATAAAGGCTTATTGAAAATATCTGCTTCTGCACTCGAATGACACCAAATTGCTAATGATTTGCAAGACGACATAGAAGACGAAATACGAACTCAGAAGACTCTCCCTAAGCAACAAATCTAGGAGGTTTCTCCATGTAAATCTCTTCTTGCAAATCGTCCTTGAAGAATGAATTGTTGACATCCAATGGATAAAGAGGTCATTGTTGAAGAGCCACCACAGCTATAAATAAACTAACAAAAATCATCTTTTCCACAGAAGAAAAGACATATATGGACGAGTCAAACACAATGATGACAAAAAAAGGAGGTCAGAAGAGACACTAGTGGAAGAAGCCATTGATGAACAATAGAAAAAAACAATAAAAATCCAAGATTCTCCAATATATAATGAATGTGTCGTTGGTGGCATGGTGGTCGCCTGGCCGAGCCGATCAAAACCATGTGATTGTCAGTCGAAACTAGAATTCTAGTAGTGACAATAGTAGACGATGGTGCCACCAACAACGGTAGGTAGCGTCGCCGTTGGCAATGACGAGTGTAGTAGTAAAGACAACAAGAATTTTTTCCTCAAAATAACCTTAAGCTATGATACCATGTTAAGAAGTGGACTTAAGCCTAACTCAACCCCACAAAATCGGTTTGTAAGGTGAGGTTTGCACTCACTTATATGTTCTAAATTGGTCTTATCTCTAGTCGATGTGGGACTTCCAACACAACCCCACACACCGAGGTATTTACATTTTGACTGTGAGACTAGACATTAATGGGTGATCCGCTAACAACTCGATAGCGGGTGGAACAATATGTCCAACAAATAACAAATATCGCTAGGATAAACTCTAATCATAACTCTGATACCATGTTGAATATAGTTAAAATTATATATAAGATTAATCTCCCTTGTGTTGAATATACACATAAGGTCCTCTATTTATAATAGAAGAAATATGAACTAAGTCCATAATACAAATTAAAAAATAATAACAAACTAACTAAAGATAAAAGATAAATATAAAATAAAGATAATATATCTAATAGAAACAAAAATAATTAATCATTATATTAAGATTCTATAAACTAAAAATTATTAATATTTAAAATATTTTTTATTATTAATAAAAAAGTTATAGTTAAATTAAAGTCAAAATTCATCTTTAACATTAACGGCCAATATTTGAACTATTTACTTATTATTGGTTCTAATTAGTCTTTTACTTTTGAATGCTTGAAGAATGTATATTCTAAGAATGGATAACTATTCAGAATAAAACATACTAGGAAGTATGGTTCCTTTGTTCGCACTGCAGAGGTATTTTTCAAAATACAAACTATTTGTTATGTAAACCATCCAAAAAAGTTTGTATAGTCTAATTTCAGGTACTATTTTCACAAGATGTATTAACTATGTTTTGTGGTCTTTTCACATGAATACCACTACATTTCTCAAAAAATCCTTGGTAAATATTTGAATATCATGATTAATGTATTTATGACAATATCGTTCAAAGTTCAATGACGATGAAATGAAGTAGTGATAAGCACTTAGTTGTTTTATGAATGTAGTTTTTTATATGTAATTTTATATCTTTTTCATACACATGGTGAAGTTCAATATTTGTAGGATGTATAATCTAAAAATGAAGAATTCTATAGAATAAATCATACAAGCTATGATTGTTCGTGTTCACAATGTAGATGTTTTTTTTAGTACAAAACTATTTGTTGCATAGACCATTAAAGGTTTATATAGTCTAATTTCATGTACCTATTTTTACAAGATTTTGTTAACTAAGTTTTGTGACCTTTTATTGGATGCCGTGTCCCTAATCGAATATATATATATATATATATATATATATATATATATATATATATATATATATATATATATATATATATATACTACAAAGACTAGATTAAAAAAATGGCTTAATTGAACTTTTAGCCTTTTTGGTATCACAAATCTAATAATCTCTTACCTTACATCTGCACCAATTGTCTTATAGGTATAGTTAATATGTGACTTTAGCAACTTAGAATTCAATATATGCTAATGGGTCTTCAAAATATTACAATTACTAAAGTTAATATCACATTGTTTAATGAGTTGCTATATAACAACATTAAATGAATTACAATAACACGACAAAATATTAACATGGTAATTGATTTTAAAGCAATGAATTTAGTCTTTCCAGTAACATTAAATTTTGTTTCTCATGGTAAACGAAGTTATACGTAGACATCTACATGCTTACACATCTACTGACACATGTCTGTTGAATTTTATTTTTCTAATAAAATTAATTTTTTTTAAAATGTAACCATCTTTCTAAGTAGAACACCGTTTACCACATCTTTCTCCATGAAGCGTCACCATCTGCAATTACTTTCTATAAAGTAATTGCAACTTGACCTCAACTATAGTATCCAAACTAAATTACCCTGTATAGTTTCATAAATAAGACTAATGTTAAATCAAACAAACACTTTTTTTTGGGGGCAATACGAATAATGGCTTACGACATGAGAGACCTTACATCCTCAAAGACACATTCTTGTCTGAGCTGCTGTATGACATCAATTGTTTGAGAATTTTCACTAGCTCATGCTGCGGAAGAAATTCGGTTTAAAGTTTCTTAATTCGTCCAAACAAAAGCAGTTTCAGTAAGCGTGTAATGCAAAAAATCATCTAAAAGGCTACGTTGCGAAGTTGTCATGAAACAGAATTCAGAGATTTTCTCTTTTCTTTATTTTCCCCTTAAATTACTTGTACAGAAGATCATATAATGGGCAAACTCACGTTCATTAACTATATTGCTTAATGCGAACACTAACTTTTAAGCTAAAGATAAGGTATGACACAGAATTCACACACTACATACAATCCAGGTTTTTGAATGAGTAAAAATGAAGGCAAATTAGGAATGAAGGATCATATAACATTAAACATATCTTAACACTATAAATGGTCAGCTTTAATACAATTTGAACTACAAGCTATCCTAAACAAGATCTTGTTAGAATTATCCAACTATTAAGTGACTCTGAAGATAAATGAGGGTCAAAATGTGATTTAAAATAATTAAGGGACTTAAGGCAATCATTACAACTTGATGGAAGTTGTATAAGAATGGATGAAGGATTATGTCCCTGATGCACAAAATGTTTTCATGAAGAAGCTCTATCTTCCATTAGAAACACCATAAAGTCTTGAGAGAATTAAGGTTGCATCAAAGAGATAGATTGGGTAAGGAGTTGAAGATCTAGAGCAAGGAAAGCATGGATCAAGGTTAGTGATATTTTTATCCTAATTATGTAATTATGTTTGATGTTGTGAGAATCATAAATTCTTTTAAGATCCTAAATCAAAATGATAGTATAGAAAATTAAGAAACTTACATGTGGTATCAGAGCTTTAGGTTACTAGATTTATGATTCTCCAAGAATGAAGAAGATGATGAATAGTAGTTTGGGTAGAAGATGATGAATAGTGTTTTTGGGTAGAACATGATGAATAGTGTCTTTGGGTAGAAGATGATGAATAGTAGTGTGGGTTTGAAGGTTTGAAAGCTTACGCGAGTGCAAAGAAAGTGATGCCAAAATGCTATTATTAAAGTTTAACTTTATGAATAGTATATAAAAAAAAATTCAAGAATGGGACATACTTTGTTTGCCCGTGAGAATGGTGCATGAAATGCATTGAACTTTTGCAAAGTTTTTTTTTTATGATAGTATATATTAAAAAAAAAATCAAGTTGGACAAACTTTGTCTGTCACACATGAATGAATGGTGCATTGCAACTTTGCAAAATGATATAACGTGTACATCACAATAATAATAATAATAAATTATTTATACAAACTAAAAATTAGAATTAAAGAACAAGTATTATCACTCTTATGAAAATTTAGTCACTTAAATTGAAATTAGGTTTTTCAATTTTAATTATGACACATAATAAATTTTATGTTAATAAATGTATATTGTTAAATTAAAATTAACAATGATGTTATGTATGATTAATAACCAATTAAAGGTTATTATTATTATTATTATTATTATTTGAAATTAATTATGGTAAATTTTGTTAGTCACCAAAGTGACCAAAATTTTAAAGTTAATTTAATTTCAAATTATTAATGATTTTATTTCAATCTCATTGTATGGATGTTAAATTATGAATAATTAATTTATGGGTTAATTGAAAATTCATTATTATAAGATATTTTGTATCATCCAAAGGTGATTATTTGGTCTTATAATTAATGAGTATGATTGTAGATAATTTTGTATGCTCGCTAGATTTATTTATATACCCAAAGGTAGTAGATGATTCTAGTTGATGCATATTTCAATTATCAGTAAAGATTTACAATTGTTAGCATCATTATGCTTATGTTTGTGTATTAATGAATCTCCCAAAGGAGAACACTAATATACATAGAATGATGATTAAAGTATGAATCTGTATTTATGACTCAAAGCACTAATGATTAGCATGTATTAATTACAGTCCCCGTTCCAGTATCTTTACACTCGCTCGCTACGTCTGTTTCAGTCTTTAATGGATTGAATTTCCCTAATTGGAGTGAACAAGTCCGATTTCACTTAGGTGTATTGGATCTTGACTTGGCTCTTCAAGTTGAGAAACTGGTTGCTATCACTGATATTAGTAGCAATGAAGAGAAAACTCATTACAAAGCTTGGGAAAGATCAAACAGACTTAGTCTAATGTTTATGAGAATGAGAATTGTAAGTAACATCAAATCTGCAATTTCCGAAAACTGAAAATGCAAAAGAATTCATGAAATTAATGGAAGAGCGCTCCCAAACTGCTGACAAGTCCTTCGCTGGGACATTGATGAGTACGTTGACCACCATGAAGTTTGACGGTTCACGTACTATGCATGAACACGTGATCGAGATGACAAATATTGCAACAAGGCTTAAGTCTCTAGGAATGAAAGTGGATGAAACTTTTCTCGTGTACTTCATTTTGAACTCGCTACCGTCTGAGTATGGTCCATTTCAGATTAACTATAACACCTTAAAAGACAAATGGAATGTGCATGAATTGCACAGTATGTTAGTTCAAGAAGAGACCAGACTTAAAAACTTAAGAAGTCACTCTATTATCAAGAAGCTGGAAAGAAATTTAAGAAACATGTAAAGGGTAAAGGACCATTAAAGATTGACAAGTCCTCAACCAAAATCCAGAAGAAAAATGACAAATGTCATTTCTGCAAGAAGTCTGGACATTTTCAGAAGGACTGCTTAAAGTGTAAAGCTTGGTTCAAAAAGAAAGGTGAGCATAATGCTTATGTATGTTTTGAATCAAACTTAACTGAAGTTCCCCATAATACTTGGTGGATTGATTCTGGATGTACGACTCATGTTTCTAGTGTGATGCAAGGATTCCTTACAATTCGATCCATAAACCCAACTAAGAAGTTCATCTTCATGGGAAATAGAGTGAAAGTTCCAGTGGAAGCCGTCGGGACTTATCGATTGATTCTTGACACTAGATATCACTTAGACCTGATGGATACTTTTTATGTACCTAGTATCACTAGAAATTTAATTTCTTTGTCTAAGCTTGATGTTGTTGGATACTCTTTTAAATTTGGGAATGGTTGTTTCAATTTGTTTAAGCATGCCTGTATGATTGGATCTGGTACACTTTATGATGGTTTATATAAATTGAATTTGGATAATTTATATGCTGAAACTCTTATGACCTTGCATCACAATGTTAGCACTAAACGCAGTTTAGTGGATGAACGATATGCTTATTTGTGGCATAAACGTTTGGGACACATTTCCAAAGAAAGGATACAAAGATTAGTAAAGAATGAAATCCTTCCAGATTTAGATTTTACTGATCTGAATGTATGTGTGGATTGTATTAAAGGCAAACAAACAAAACACACAAAGAAAGGAGCCACAAGAAGTACACAACTTATTGAAATTATACACACTGATATATGTGGTTTGTTTGATGTGAAATCCTTCAATAAAGAGAAATACTTCATCACCTTCATTGATGATTTTTCGCGTTATGGATATGTCTATCTACTGCATGAGAAATCTCAAGCAATGAATGTCTTGGAAGTTTACGTAAATGAAGTAGAAAGACAATTAGACAGAAAGGTGAAAATTGTCAAGTCTGATAGAGGTAGTGAGTATTATGGAAGATATGATGAAAGTGGACAACATCCTGGTCCATTTGCTAAATTTCTTGAGAAACGTGGTATTTGTGCTCAATACACAATGTCAGGCACACCACAACAAAATGGTGTATCAGAAAGGCATAATCGAACCTTAATGGATATGGTTAGGAGTATATTAAGTAATTCATGTTTACCTGTATCGTTGTGGATGTATTCCTTAAAAACTGTCATGTATTTGTTAAACAGGGTTCCCAGTAAGGCTGTTCAAAAGACTCCTTTTGAGTTATGGACAAATAGGAAACCCAGTTTGAGACACCTGCATGTTTGGGGTTGTCAGGCAGAAATAAGAATTTATAATCCGCAAGAAAAGAAATTGGATGCAAGAACAATTAGTGGATATTTCATTGGTTATCCAGAAAAATCAAAAGGGTATATATTTTACTGTCCTAACCATAGTACAAGAATTGTTGAAACTGGAAATGCTCGGTTCATTGAAAATGGTGAAACTAGTGGGAGTGTAGATTCACGAAAGGTCAAAATTATAGAAGTTAGAGTACAAGTTCCTGTAATTGGTACCTCTTCTTCAAGAGTTGGTGTTCCTTATGTTGTAGAAACACGCAACAATCAAGAAGAACAACACATTATTACTCCCATGATTAACAATGAACCAGTAGTAGAACAATCGTAAGAAATAGTATTAAGAAGATCTCAAAGAGAAAGAAAGTCTGCTATTTCGAATGATTATGTGGTTTATTCACAAGAGTTAGAAAATGACTTAAGTATTGATAACGATCCAGTTTCATTTTCAGAAGCCATTAATGGTGATAATTCTGATAAGTGGTTAAATACTATGAAAGATGAGCTTAAATCGATGGTACAAAATGATGTATGAGATCTTGTGGAATTACCAGAAGGATGCAAGAGAGTTGGGTGTAAATGGGTCTTTAAGACTAAGCGTGACTCTCATGGTAATATCGAACGTTATAAGGCTCGACTTGTTGCCAAAGGTTTTACTCAGAAAGATGGCATTGACTATAAGGAAACATTTTCACCTGTTTCTATGAAAGATTCTTTCCGTATTATCATGGCATTAGTAGCTCATTATGATCTTGAGTTGCATCAAATGGATGTCAAAACTGCTTTTCTGAATTGGGATTTAGAAGAGGATGTCTATATGGATCAACCGATGGGGTTCACTAAAAAAGGAAAGGAACACATGGTGTATAAACTAAAGAAATCAATATATGGACTTAAACAAGCTTCTCAACAATGGTATCTCAAGTTCAATGATACTATTATATCCTTTGGATTTAAGGAAAACACTGTTGATCGGTGTATAAATCTAAAGGTCAGTGGGAGCAAGTTTATATTTTTGATTCTATATGTTGATGATATCTTGCTTGCAACTAATGATCTTGGTCTGTTAAGTGAGACTAAGAAATTTCTCTCTAACAACTTTGAAATGAAAGATATGAGTGAGACATATTACGTGATAGGAATAGAAATATTTCGTGATAGATCACAAGGATTGTTAGGTTTGTCTCTTAAAGTATATATTAATAAAGTTTTAGAGAGATTTAAGATGGATAAATGTTCAGCATCTCCCGTTCCAATACATAAAGGAGACAAGTTTAGTCTCATACAATGTCCAAAGAATGATTTGGAACGGAAAGAGATGGAAAATATCCCTTATGCATCTGTTGTTGGGAGTTTGATGTATGCTCAAACATGTACAAGACCAGATATTAGTTTTGCAGTTGGTATGCTTGGTAGATATCAGAGTAATCCAGGAATGGATCATTGGAAAGCTGCAAAGAAAGTTTTAAGATACCTACAAGGAACAAAGAATCACATGCTTACTTACAAAAGGTCTAGTCATCTTGAAGTGATTGGATATACAGATTCAGACTTTGTTGGCTGTATAGATACAAGAAAATCTACATATGGTTATCTGTATCTTTTAGCCGAAGGAGCAATCTCATGGAAAAGTGTGAAGCAGTCCGTCATTACTACATCCACTATGGAAGCTGAATTTGTGGCATGCTTTGAGGCCACTATTCAGGCTAATTGGTTACAGAACTTTATTTCAGGACTTGGAATAATTGATAGTATTGCCAAGCCGCTGAAAATTTATTGTGACAATTCTGCAGCAGTCTTCTTTTCTAAAAATGACAGGTATTCCGAAGGTGCTAAACATATGGAATTGAAATACTTTGTCATTAAAGAAGAAATTTAGAAACATAAAGTGTCAATAGAACATATTAGCATTGATTTTATGATTTATGACCCTTTAACAAAAGGGTTACCTCCCAAATTATTTGTTGATCAGGTAAAGAATATGGGCATTATGTCTACATTGAAAGTTGAATGTTAATGTTATTAATGCTTATGTGACACTTGAGTTCTTTAATGTATAAGTTTCTGAAATTTGTATTTGTATTTTCTTCTATATGGTTATGTATACAAATTATGATGAAGAAAAAGAAACAAATTATATTATTGTTATTAAAATGATATTATGTTTGAACCCATTATGTATTTAAGTTTTATAACGTCATATTAAAGAGAAAGAGATAATACACTAGTACATAGAAGGAGACATATTGGTTAAATGATGTGCGATCGCCATGACTCTTATTATTTCTATATCTTTAATTATGAATAATGATGAAGCCAATTATATAAAGTCCTTAAATGCGCATTATGATTATTTATTAAATCACATAATGTTATGACATCACAAGAGTCAAGTGGGAGAATGTTAGAATTATCCAACTATTAAGTGACTCATGTGAAAATAAATGAGGGTCAAAATGTGATTTAAAATAATTAAGGGACTTAATGACAATAATTACAACTTGATGGAAGTTGTATAAGAATGGATGAAGGGTTCTCTCCCTGATGCACAAAATGTTTTCATGAAGAAATTCTCTCTTCTATTAGAAACACCATTAAGAAAGTCTTGAGAGAATTAAGATTGCATCAAGGGATAGATTGGGTAAGGAGTTGAAGATCTAGAACAAGGAAAGCATGATCAAGGTTAGTGATATTTTTATCCTAATTGTAATTATGTTTGATGTTTAGTATAAAAAATTAAGAAACTTACAGATCTTGCTCTTGCTATTAAGTTAGATTATCTCCGTGAAAGGTGGCATGTTGTGGTTGGTAGGGGCTAGTGACCACCCTGCACAGCCTCTGTCTGCCCATTCTGTTGAGCATCATTACCCACGTGTTGATCACTCCTCCCAGACCTTTGATGATCATCATTCGCACGTACTTCTTCAAGTCTTTCCTGTAGATCAAAAAACATGGTCAATATTCACACCTAAAAGGATTCTAGGAGAGTGATGGAGAGGTTTAGTTATATCTATGTTTTTCACTGAATAACTTTCAAATATGTAATTTATCACTCTGAACCTATTATTTTCTAAGATAGGTAAATTGGAGTCATACATAACATGGTACTGACACTACCTTGAGAGCAGTGTTCTCGGAGAGTAGTTGCTCATAATCACTCCTCCTGATTCGGCTCACTTCTGACCGGAGAGAAGCATTTTCTTCCTTCAAAGCCTCAGCACGCTGAGCTAACTCATCACACTCGGCCTTTAGAAAAATCCCACACAGGAGTTAAGATATATTATGATCAATCAACCAGAGAAATCACTATAGGGTACTCTCTATTACCTGTTACGCAACCTGGATCTGCGAGCAGATTCCCTGTTAGCATGTTTATTTTAATTTTTAAGAATTTCTAATATTTATAGTTTATATAATAATATTTTGGTTTATATTTAATGTTTATATTTAATTTTGGTTTCATATTATTTAATTTTGATTTCTTTATAATAATCAAACTATTTAAATAATAAAAAAAATTAAATTATTTATATTTTCGACAGTTTTGAAAACTCAAACTATATAAACTTAATAATTATTGGCGGGAAACTTTCACAAGTATAATGATTTTGCTTAATCCAACAACTATCGACGGTTTTTGTAAATCTCCATAAATACTGACGTTTTGCTGAACTCTGGTTAGTTTCGGCTGCTTTCCTCAATCACCCACAGTTTTACTTGTGGGCCTACATGCCTTGTCTTGCCATCCCTATTTTTGAGTGATTTTTTGTGGCAGCAGGTTTGTAAAACATTGCGATTAGTGGAAGCGGAAGCCTTGCTATTGTTGCTTAGAATGTAGCTTTGTGAAGAGTAAACCCCTATAAAATTGTGTGTGGAGTCTTTCTCCCTTCTTTCATCTTTAAATTTTCTCTCAACGAATTTAATTAAACTGATTTTTGTGTGTTCTAAGTGTGTTTGCTCACGTATATAAGGAATCTGGTTTGTGTTGTGATTTCTAAATTAATGCATCGATTTGAATAAATCATTGTCCAAATCTGAATCACAAATTCTTGAGTCAAGATTGATTCATATATTTTTTTCGTAAGTTTTCAAGACTTGTTTTAAAGTAAAAAAGAGTTGAATTCATTCATCCCTCTTGAACTCAACAAAATTTTTTAACATATAATACCCTAAATAACTCACTTTTCATTACATCTTGCATCTAAACTTTTTTCATCTTAAATTTACTATCTCAAACCTCAGATGTTACTTAAACTTATTGAATTCAAATATTCATTACCACTTGAAAATGATCACTTGGTTTAAAAATCTAATTTATTTTTATTAAAATTAACCTTTTTAACATATTATATTGTTATAGATTTTTATTTTTAGTTTAATGTAAAAATAAATTTTTAAATTTTAAGATTTTAAAGTTAGACAAATATTTATTCTATATTTAATTTTATTTTAAGTTTGACGTTATTTGTTATTTATAGCATACATATTATTATATTTATTAAATAAATTTAATTTAATTTATAAAAGCCTTTAAACCTAATATATTATTAATCCATATTTTTTATAAGTTTAAAATTGTCATGTCTCATTAAATGCACTGCTGAGTCACCTGGTTACTCTCATAAATGCACCCACGTCACACGCTCAGTGCCATTAAAACGCACTCACACACTCTCTGTGCTAATGCCAAGTGTCAAATGGAACATTCTGAAGTCAGTAAGTGGAGGGCAGGTGTCAGCAGAAGAGCGCACGACCGTTTTGGGCGTGGGCAAACAAAAATCATTTCTGAAAAACTCTGCTCATTGTCCTGCACGCCTCTTCTTCTTCCTAACTTCAGACCTCCATTTTTCTCCTCCTTCTCTCTAGAAATCTCTTCCTTCCCTCTACCGAAATTCACCCTTTTCCTTCTCCGTTCATCATTCAGAAACCATAGAAGTACTCCCGGAATCATAAGCTTTAATTTGGACCGAACAGATCCAGATTCTGAAACTGGTAAGTTCTCGTTTCTGGTCGTTCGTTTTCTGGTTACATGCAAAACCCAGTTTTGGGTGCATGTAGTGGTACCATCTAAGTTCTTCTTTATTCTTACGGTTAGACTAAATCGTTGAGGGTAGAAAGCTGTAGTTGGGCGAAGCAAAAACCATACTCTTAAGACGTTCACCCCTGATCCAGGTAAGGGAAGCTTATTCAATTTAATTCATATGTTTTATTTGGGTGTATGGACGTTTTTGGTGTTGCATGCAATATGATCTGTGATATTGGATTTTTATATATGATTATAAGTATGAACTGAAGGATATTGATTATGAGATGTACTATGATATGATTATTTGAAAGTATGAAATGTATATGCTGAAAAATGAGTAAATGGAATTGAATCTGTAAATCTGAACTTCCCTATGATAACGTACGTTCGTCATTGAACGGTCCTTGACCGTTCGTTGCTGTTAGTAGACTTATTTGAAATGGAATTCTTTCATTTGGAAAGAATTCTGATGGAGGACGAACGCCCTCTTGTATTAGTACTACGTTTGAGCGTTCGGGCAAACGTAGATGCCCTGAGTGTTAAGTGAGGAGTTGAGAAACTTGAGAATACACATTCAGACACTTAGTCTTTCTTGAAAACCTAATTTCATCCTCTCGTATTATATAAATTTCTAGTTCTATCATTAATTCGAATCAGTAATGGGTCTCGACCCAAAACGTTCGTTATGAGTGGCGCTCGGTCTTATACCGAACGCTCGTCCTTGTCTTCAATTACCAACCGGGTGTATATAGCGTTCGTCCAAAATTTCAGTAAATACGTATTACCGCGTTCGGTCATTGACTGGCAGACGGTCTCTCAAATTGAATTGATCTCGGTATAAGTCGTTATTTGTCTTGTGGTGTTTATATCCATTTGGATTCGGCCTAGAGCCTTTATACTTAACTTATTATGAGTATTGATCGGATCTTACTAGAGTCAGTTCATTTAACTGATTCCAGTGGTAATAACGTTCGTCTTAACATATGTGTCGGTTTTATTCTTTCTGAAGCAAGGGTTTCTCGATCTCGTGTTTTAACGTTCGTCCTCGTTACGAAGAGGGTTGAACGCTCGTCTTTTTGTGTAATTGGAACAGTATAAGAAAATGATATTAAAATGGAAAATTATAAAGAGTGAACAGTATATGAAGTGATTTGACGATTGTGGAATTTGAACGAGCGTTCCGGGGAGGAACGACTCTTGAATGAAAGTTGGAATTGTAAAGTATGAATGTGGACAAAGCTTAGCTGGCGATTCATCCTGATGTTCCGTGAGTGCTCGTCCTCATGTAGAAGGGAGTATGTCATGTGTGGGAACGACAGGAGGTCCTAGTCCTAGACTGTACTTAGGACGGAACAGACTAACCTCGGGTGGCAGCTGAGGAGCAGTTACTACACCACCTGGGTGCACGAACGTCGTAGCTACACAGAATTCATACGGTCCGGACAGTCAGTCTAGAATCAGGATTTGGTTGAGTTAAAGAGTTAAATTGAATTGTATATTTGAATGTATTTGAGATGGTTGATGTGTTACGAATTGTATATGTTTTACTTGAATTAAATTCAAT
The DNA here is from genome assembly GCF_016808095.1 of Vigna angularis. Lineage (NCBI taxonomy): Eukaryota > Viridiplantae > Streptophyta > Magnoliopsida > Fabales > Fabaceae > Vigna > Vigna angularis. Next base: position 11,996,731 of record NC_068979.1, read on the forward strand.
AAGCTTACCCTGCATGTTTCCTTGTGTTGTCTCATTTTGTACGTTCGTCCTTGTCCTTGCAATGATCATTCGTGTGGATGTGAACAGATGGAGAGGCGTTGCTTGAGGAAGCTTTGGAAGAAGAAATTATGGAGGAAGCAAACCTCGTGGACGTGGAAGTGAAGGCCATTAGACATATGTTTGCTTCTTCATCAGAACTGCTCGAGTCAGAAATTGATTCGTTGTCATCGTCCCATGCGATGTATGCTTTCTTTTTCTTGAAGAATTTCTTTTCTTTCTTTTCTTCACCCTTCTTTTGATTTGGGCAGTCTGCTTTTAAGTGTCCCTTTTCTCCCCAACCATAGCATCTATAGTTTGAGGAAGATCCTTGATTTTCTCTCTTTTCATTTCTGAATCTCCCTTTGCCTTTTGATTTCATGAACCTATTGAACCTCTTGATTAGTAGACTCAAATTTTCATCTTCTTCTGAGTCTTCATCTTCCATTTTGCTTTTGTTCTTTTCTACCTCAGATTTGAAGGCTAGAGTCTTTTTCTTAGTTTTTGCTTCTTCTTCATCTAGTCTTCCGAGGTCAAGTTCATGCTCTCTCAACTTTCCAAATAATGCAGCCATTGTCATTGTGTTGAGATTTTGTGACTCAGAAATTGCAGTCACTTTTGGTTGCCAAGACCTGTCTAAAGATTTCAAAATTTTTATATTAAGCTCATCAGTATCGAAAGACTTACCTAGTCCAATAAGATTGTTTACGATGTTGGTGAAGCGTTTCTGAACATCTACTATTGTTTCCCCTTGCTTCATCCTAAACATTTCGTATTCCTGGATTAAGGTATTCTTTCTAGCTCTCTTAACATCATCTGTACCTTCATGGGTTACTCTTAGTACTTCCCACATTTCTTGTGCAGTTTTACAAACAGAAATCCTGTAAAACTCATCAACAGTTAAAGTAGATGAAATAATATTACGAGCTTTTACATCATTACCAAATTTTCTTTTATCTTCAGCAGTCCATTGGTCACGGGGCTTTGGTTCCTGCATATTGTTAGTTGGAACAAAAGGACCAGATGCAACAACATCCCAAATATCTATATCAATAGATTCCATAAATATTTGCATTCTTACCTTCCAGAATGCGTAATTTTCACCTGTGAATAGTGGTGGTCTATTGATAGAAGCACCCTCTGCAAATGTTTGAAACGATCCCGCCATTTGAATGACTATCAAAGCAAGCTCTGATACCAATTGTCAGAGCGGCTGCAGCGGATGGGTTAGCGTGGAACAACAAACCAAGAGGGGGGGTGAATTGGTTCTTACTAAAAACGTGTGCCTTAAAAATTTCTACTTAATTTAACTTACTTAGCGATTAATAAAGACAAATAAAATAGAGTAAGGTTGAGAGAAATTTGCACAGATGATTTTATCCTGGTTCGGATATTACCAATCCTACGTCCAGTCGCTTATCTCAAAACAAGATAAACAATTCACTAATCACAAAACTATTACAAACTACAATCACACAGATACAATTTGTAAGAGTTTAGAAAACACCTCTCTTGATGCCACAAGAGATGAACCAACACCTCCTTTGAATCTTCACAAAGGATGAAACACTTCCTCCGAATACTTCACGAAGGATGACTTCCTCTTCTGAACACTTCCTTAGACACACCAAGGATGAACCAGCTATTCCTCTATCACCGTAGCAGTATTTCACCAACTCTACAGACAGAGTTTCCTTAGCTGAGCAAGATCACACAATTCTCAAGAGTTTCTGAGTATTTGAGCACAAGGGAAGAGTTGTTGTTTCTCTGGATTGTTTCTTGAGAGGAAATGAGAGTCTATTTATAGACTCATCCAAAGGCTCTTCCATTTTTCGTTTTCAGCCTTTCACACTGTGTTAATCGATTAGCTACAGTGGTTAATCGATTAACACCCCAACGGATAGTTCAACGGCTCTAAAAACGGCTAGTTTTTCAAACGTTCACTTTGTTAATCGATTAACACCCCTTGTTAATCGATTAACGTTAATCGATTAACACCCTCTGTTAATCGATTAACACTGAAATGCTGTGCTTCGCCATTCGTCTCTGGAACAATCGATTAACACCCTCTGTTAATCGATTAACACTGCACAAAATTTTGCTTTTGGTTTATTTTTACATCACTTTTAAATGCATATATAAAACTACTAATTTTCCTATGTTTATACAATTATTACAAAAGGTTACAAGTCTTCAAAGATCATTCTTCATGAGTCTTGGTTGTTCTTGACTTGAATTGGACATCATCAAAACTTCATCTTCATCATTTTGCTAACAATCTCCCCCTTTTTGATGATGATCAAAACCTTCTTGATTTAAAGCTTTTGGTAATAATCTGTATTTACAAAACAACTTAAGGAAGAGACAATTGTTAGTGAACTTAGAAATAATTTTAAGGCTTTAAATATTTCTCCCCCTTTTTGATCATTATTAAAAAGTGATGTAGAATAACTCCCCCTAAATTTATTACAAATTATACTCCCCCTTAATAAAAGCATGTATGCATAGTAATAAGAAAAACACCATACATTTTATTTGAATTTTAAAGAGGCAATCATACAAGGAAATATAAAGAGCACACACTACAAATATCATAGAAGCAATAGTGCCTAAGACTCATCCTCACTATCGGGAACATATAATTTGGCTAGTTTGTCATCTATTTCCTGGAGATGAGTGTTAATCTCATCATAGCGAAGAGTGTGATAAGCCATCATTTCGTCCATCCTAGTTTGTTGCATGGAGGCTATTGCGTCAATTTGTCTAGATATACTTTCTAGACTATATTCTTGAGGAGGATGGGATGGTCCAGCAACATTGGTTGGATCTGGCATGGGAATGGCTTCATCTTCTTCTGCGGATGCGTCATCTTCTTGGGCAATATCATCTTCAGCACGGACAAACAGATTTCCTTGTCGTATAAAGCCCATTTGATGTAATGCCGATTCCTCAATTTGATGAGTCGGTAGGACAGTGAGAAATTTCTCTCCCGTGACATCAACTCCTTTATAGATACATATTAATGAAATAAGGAGAGGATATGGAAGATGACCTCTGTCATACCTCTTTGCACGAACCATGGTATCGGAGATGAGGCTTGCCCAATTGATCTTGATGTTTTGGGTTATGGCGGACATTAGCATCAAATCGGTTTCAAAACATTGGGCTAAGTTGGTACCTCTTGGACAAAGCATCCACACAATAATATAATGAAGTACCCGTTCCTCCATTCTAAGATTGCCTACTAGAAGATATCTCCTATTAGGTAGAGGTTGTTGAGGATTTCTCATGAAGGAGCGATAGGCCAAAATTTTGTTAAAATCTCCAAAGTCATTTGGCACATTCATGGTATTTTCTAAGATTTGAAGTTGAGCGACATTTGTCCAAATGTCATGATCAAGAACAATATCTACACCCTTAACATGAGTGTAAACAATACCATTGTGAACTTTCAGATTATAGTAAAAGACTCTTACCAAATCTGGATAATAACGTCCTTGAAGTTGCAAGAAATGTTGGACTCCTTGCTCAACTAATTGCCCAGAGAACTGAAATTGATTTGCAGTAAACCAATTTAGATCAACAAATTTTTGGCGTAGAACCTTGCGTTCTTTCCACCATTGCAAATATTCGTCATGCTTTCCAATGTCGGAAATCCAACCATGAAGATTTGGACCACGTGCGGGAGGCGTGCTTTCCGATCCATAGCTTCTTCTTCTTCTTCTTCTTGATGGTTCAGCCATGATAAGTAGAGAGAATTTTGGGACAGCAAGAAAAACTGGACAGCAAAGAAATTTGAACAGCACCAAAATTTGGACAGCAAGGAAATTGAAGAGATTTTGAGTGGGAGAGTGAATGGTAATGTTTGTGGGTAAAATGAGAGATTGTAAGGGTATAAATAGGCTTAAAAACCATCCTCCAACGTGCAAAAATCTCAAAATAGCCGTTATAACGGCTAGTTTTTGCAGTATTTACTGCCTGTAACGGTCGCTAATCGATTAACAGGGTGTGTTAATCGATTAGCGTTAATCGATTAACAGGGTGTGTTAATCGATTAACAGACGCTGATTTCCGAAAAACAGCAAAAATTACCTATTTCCACTTTTTAAGATGTTTTTAATATTCCTAACTCTCTTCTAAGCTCATAGAATCTATCCTTAGGCAATGCTTTAGTGAAAATATTAGCTAATTGATGTTGTGTATCAATATATTCTATCTCACAATCTCCCTTTTGTACATGATCTCTAAGAAAGTGATGCCTAATCTCAATGTGCTTGGTTCTAGAGTGCATTATGGGATTCTTTGTAAGATTTATTGCACTTGTATTATCACACTTAAGTGGAATATGATCTAAATGAATGTCATAATCCTCTAATTGTTGTTTCATCCATAAAATTTGCGCACAACAATTTCCAGCAGCAATATATTCAGCCTCAGTTGTTGATAAGGCTACACAGGCTTGTTTCTTAGAGTGCCAAGAAACTAAGGAACTACCTAGAAGATGACATGTTCCACTAGTGCTTTTTCTATCTATCTTACAACCTCCATAATCTGCATCAGAAAAACCTACAAGATTAGGTTCCGTTCCTGATGGATACCATAAACCAAAGGATGCAGTTCCCTTAAGATATTTCAATATTCTTTTAACTGCTGTAAGGTGAGATTCTCTAGGACTAGATTGATACCTAGCACACACACAAACACTCTGCATAATATTCGGTCTACTAGCAGTAAGGTATAACAAAGAACCTATCATGCATCTATATTGAGTTTGATTTACCTCTTTACCTGACTCCTCTTTGTCAAGATAGCAAGAGGTTCCCATAGGTGTAGATGCTTCCTTTGCTTTGTCCATTTCAAACTTCTTAAGAATTTCTCTACAATACTTAGTTTGAGAAATGAACGTACCTTCTTTCATTTGCTTAATTTGAAGACCGAGGAAGAATGTTAATTCTCCCATCATAGACATTTCAAATTCACCCTGCATAGTCTTAGCAAATTCTTCACAAAGAGATTTATTAGTTGATCCAAAAATAATATCATCAACATATACTTGAATAATCAAAATATGTTTTCCGACTCTTTTAATAAACAAGGTGGAATCAACTTTTCCTCTATTAAAATTATTTTCTAAGAGAAAATTGCTAAGTCTTTCATACCAAGATCTAGGTGCTTGTTTTAAACCATAAAGTGCTTTCTTTAACTTATAGATGTGATTTGGAAATTTAAAATCTTCAAAACCGGGTGGTTGTTCAACATACACATCTTCTTTTATAAAACCATTTAGAAATGCACTTTTAACATCCATTTGAAATAATTTAAATTTCATTATAGATGCATAAGCAAGAAGTAGGCGTATTGCCTCTAACCTGGCAACTGGAGCATATGTCTCATCATAATCTATACCTTCTTCTTGACTATATCCTTGAGCCACAAGCCTAGCTTTATTCTTGGAGATGTTTCCATCTTCTTCCAGTTTGTTTCTAAATACCCATTTTGTTCCAATTACTTGATGAGTATCTTCTCTAGGAATCAATTCCCAGACTTGGTTTCTTTCAAACTGGTTGAGTTCTTCTTGCATTGCTATACACCATTGTTCATCTTGAAGAGCTTCCTTAATGTTCTTAGGTTCTATCTGCGACATGAAAGCTACATTCATACAAAAATTAACTAAATTTCTTCTAGTGTTTACCCCTTTTGATATGTCGCCAATGATGTTGTCCAGTGATAATCCTCTAGGTTGTTGCCATATTTTGTTTAGATCTTCATCATCTTGAGGATTATTCATTTTCTCTTCATTTGTTGTCTTTTGCAAGTCTTCATTTTCACCTGCATCTGATTCATCTGACTCAAGAGGTTTTGCCTCAAGGTCCACAATTTCATCAAAGACAACATGCACAGATTCTTCTATTTCAAATGTTTTCCGATTAAAAACTCTATAAGCTTTGCTAGTTAGAGAATATCCTAGAAAAATAGCTTCATCGGCTTTAGAATCAAATTTTCCTAAATTTTGTTTTCCATTGTTTAGGACAAAACATTTGCATCCAAAAATTCTTAAATGTGAAACATTTGGTTTTCTACCTTTAAAAAGTTCATAAGGAGTACATTTCAAAATTGGCCTAATAAGCATTCTATTCAATACATAACATGCAGTACTCACAGCATCAGCCCAAAATTGTTTAGGAACACTATATTCATTTAACATAGTTCTAGCAAGTTCCTCCAAGGATCTATTCTTTCTTTCTACAACTCCATTTTGTTGAGGAGTTCTAGGTGCAGAAAAATTATGAGAAATGCCATATTCTTCACAAAAGGTTTCAAAAGATTCATTTTGAAATTCACCTCCATGGTCACTTCTGATAGCCTTTATTTTCAAATCCTTTTCATTTTGAACTAAATTTGCAAATTTTTTAAATTCTTTGAAAGCTTCACTTTTAAGAGTAAGAAAGAAAGTCCAAGTATATCTTGAATAATCATCTACAATAACTAAAGCATAATAATTTCCTCCAAAACTTTTTATCCTAGAGGGACCAAATAAATCCATGTGCAAAAGTTCTAAGGGTTTTAAGCTAGAAACAACATTTTTCGAATGAAAAGATGATTTCACTTGTTTTCCCTTTTGACATGCATCACACAATTTATTTTTCACATATTTTAGTTTTGGTAGACCAATTACTAAGTCTTTAGAAATGAGTTTATTCAATTGTTGCATATGAATATGTGCAGCTCTTTTATGCCATAACCATGGATTTTCTTCTTTTACTACCAAACATGAAATATTCCTATTTGATGCATTTTCTAAATCAATCAAATAAATATTGTTATGCCTAATTCCTTTCAAAGAAATTTCAGAAGAATCATTTTTATAAATAGTGCAAGAATTTTGTTCGAAGGTTACCTTGAATCCTTTATCGCATAATTGGCTAATGCTAATTAAGTTGTGCTTTAATCCTTCCACATATAGTACATCTTTGATCATCAAGGTATCTTCACTTCCAATATCTCCTATTCCAAGGATTTTTCCTTTGTTGTTGTCACCGTAGGTGACAAAGCCTCGTTCCTTTTTCCGGAAGCTTGTAAATTTCTTTTTATCTCCGGTCATGTGTTTTGAACATCCACTGTCAAGACACCACATATACTTCCTTGGTTTTGATAATTCCTACAACATAAAAAGAACAAGCTATTTAGGTACCCAACTCCTTTGTATGGGTCCTTTGGGTTAGATTGAAAATTTGAAATCATTTTACAACCCAAATATATCTACCACTTGGAACACCATAATGCTTAATTTTACATTTGTTAGATGTATGACCCTTTTTCATACAATAAAAGCATGATGCAACATTTGTGTTCCTATAAGTTGTTCCTTTTTCTACCCAAGTTCTGCGGGTTCTATGATTATGCTTATTTTTAATTCTAGGAACATACTTATTTTTAACAACCTTATTTTCATTAATTTTACTACATTCTCCTAAGGTTGTTTCATCTAGTAGTTTCTTATAATTAATACAAGATGCACATTCATCACTACTAGTATTTTTACCTTTTTCATAAAATAAAATTTTATTTTTCTAGTTTATGATTTCTTCTGCTTGATATAAGAGTTTATTTTTCAAACTTCTGTTTTCTTCAGACAAATTTGTAAACTCATTTTTCAAATCATTATTTATTTTACAGAAATTTTCAGAAGTAATTTTCAAATTTTCATTTTCTTCAAGAATATTTTCAAAATTTAATTTTAACTCTTTGAAATCCTTTTTCAATTTCTTATGAGCTATATCTAATTTTTCGGATTCTACTAATAAAGCAGCATAAGTATCATGCAATTCAGTTTCACTATCATATTGACTAGAATTATCTGAATCGTTAGATGTACTTACTTGGCTTCCAGCGTCATCGTCATCCGCCATTAGACATATGTTTGCTTCTTCATCAGAACTGCTCAAGTCAGAAATTGATTCGTTGTCATCGTCCCATGCGATGTATACTTTCTTTTTCTTGAAGAATTTCTTTTCTTTCTTTTCTTCACCCTTCTTTTGATTTGGGCAGTCTGCTTTTAAGTGTCCCTTTTCTCCGCAACCATAGCATCTATAGTTTGAGGAAGATCCTTGATTTTCTCTCTTTTCATTTCTGAATCTCCCTTTGCCTTTTGATTTCATGAACCTATTGAACCTCTTGATTAGTAGACTCAAATTTTCATCTTCTTCTGAGTCTTCATCTTCCATTTTGCTTTTGTTCTTTTCTACCTCAGATTTGAAGGCTAGAGTCTTTTTCTTAGCTTTTGCTTCTTCTTCATCTAGTCTTCCAAGGTCATGTTCATGCTCTCTCAACTTTCCAAATAATGCAGCCATTGTCATTGTGTTGAGATTTTGTGACTCAGAAATTGCAGTCACTTTTGGTTGCCAAGACCTGTCTAAAGATTTCAAAATTTTTATATTAAGCTCATCAGTATCGAAAGACTTACCTAGTCCAATAAGATGGTTTACGATGTTGGTGAAGCGTTTCTGAACATCTACTATTGTTTCCCCTTGCTTCATCCTGAACATTTCGTATTCCTGGATTAAGGTATTCTTTCTAGCTCTCTTAACATCATCTGTACCTTCATGGGTTACTCTTAGTACTTCCCACATTTCTTGTGCAGTTTTACAAACAGAAATCCTGTAAAACTCATCAACAGTTAAAGCAGATGAAATAATATTACGAGCTTTTACATCATTACCAAATTTTCTTTTATCTTCAGCAGTCCATTGGTCACGGGGCTTTGGTTCCTGCATATTGTTAGTTGGAACAAAAGGACCAGATGCAACAGCATCCCAAATATCTATATCAATAGATTCCATAAATATTTGCATTCTTACCTTCCAAAATGCGTAATTTTCACCTGTGAATAGTGGTGGTCTATTGATAGAAGCACCCTCTGCAAATGTTTGAAACGATCCCGCCATTTGAATGACTATCAAAGCAAGCTCTGATACCAATTGTCAGAGCGGCTGCAGCGGATGGGTTAGCGTGGAACAACAAACCAAGAGGGGGGGTGAATTGGTTCTTATTAAAAACGTGTGCCTTAAAAATTTCTACTTAATTTAACTTACTTAGCGATTAATAAAGACAAATAAAATAGAGTAAGGTTGAGAGAAATTTGCACAGATGATTTTATCCTGGTTCGAATATTACCAATCCTACGTCCAGTCGCTTATCTCAAAACAAGATAAACAATTCACTAATCACAAAACTATTACAAACTACAATCACACAGATACAATTTGTAAGAGTTTAGAAAACACCTCTCTTGATGCCACAAGAGATGAACCAACACCTCCTTTGAATCTTCACAAAGGATGAAACACTTCCTCCGAATACTTCACGAAGGATGACTTCCTCTTCCGAACACTTCCTTAGACACACCAAGGATGAACCAGCTATTCCTCTATCACCGTAGCAGTATTTCACCAACTCTACAGACAGAGTTTCCTTAGCTGAGCAAGATCACACAATTCTCAAGAGTTTCTGAGTATTTGAGCACAAGGGAAGAGTTGTTGTTTCTCTGGATTGTTTCTTGAGAGGAAATGAGAGTCTATTTATAGACTCATCCAAAGGCTCTTCCATTTTTCGTTTTCAGCCTTTCACACTGTGTTAATCGATTAGCTACAATGGTTAATCGATTAACACCCCAACGGATAGTTCAACGGCTCTAAAAACGGCTAGTTTTTCAAACGTTCACTTTGTTAATCGATTAACACCCCTTGTTAATCGATTAACGTTAATCGATTAACACCCTCGGTTAATCGATTAACACTGAAATGCTGTGCTTCGCCATTCGTCTCTGGAACAATCGATTAACACCCTCTGTTAATCGATTAACGTTAATCGATTAACACCCTCTGTTAATCGATTAACACTGCACAGAATTTTGCTTTTGGTTTATTTTTACATCACTTTTAAATGCATATATAAAACTACTAATTTTCCTATGTTTATACAATTATTACAAAAGGTTACAAGTCTTCAAAGATCATTCTTCATGAGTCTTGGTTGTTCTTGACTTGAATTGGACATCATCAAAACTTCATCTTCATCATTTTGCTAACACTTATACGCCTCGGACCGAGGCATATAAGGCATATTACCTCGGTTGATACTACAACTGATGCCTAAAAGCCCACCTGTCCCCTGAAAAGGTCTCTGAAATTTGAAATCTGCACAGAGCCTATGGCTTCGTGTTAACCCTCAACAAGTGTAACCGAATCGTAATAAGTAATAATAAAGTGGTAAGACCAAGTATCGTTTCCCAAAGGACTCAGAGGCCTAAACATTCATGTATTTATTGATTATCTTAAACTTGTACAAAAGAATCTTGTTGTTAAATTATGCAAAAGTAAACATGAATGCAAAGTTTTGATCAATGGACTTGAACAATGCAAAAATGGTTGATGTATAATGTGAAGGATTATGTTGTTGGGATTTACCAATTCATCCTATCCACTCTCATGTATTCAAAAACTCATCTTTATTAATTAATGTTAATGTCACTTTCTAAAATACCTTAAACCCGATGTCTCGGTGAAGAAAGCCTACTCTTAATCACTAGTTTACAATATATTGTCTCCCTAGCAATTATTCATGCATTACATTTGCACAGAAGCTTAAAGGCAACCAACCATCGTATCTCTATGTCTAGGCAATACTACTTTTGGGAGAGTTTCTTCATGTCTAGATATATCTATATGTGTCCATACAAATAATATCAATGGTCATGCAATTGAATGAGTTAAACAAAGCATGCATAGAGTATAGAAGAAAAACCCTAACAATTAATGAAAGAAAGCATATATAATAAATAATCAATTCAATACATGAGAGTTTCAAAGGATTACAATGGTTCCCCAACAACAATAAAGGTTTAGTTCACCATAATCATGGTGAAACTAGATGAAAAGTAATGAAAGAATGAAAGATAGAACCCTAGAAAGTTGAGAAAGGAGCTTTAGCATCCAAAATCCTCTTCCAAGGGGTAAAGAAAGTGTGACTTTGCTTCGTTCTGGCCATAGATACTAACCCTAATTTGACTAAAGCCTTAAATAGCTTCCTAAAAATTACATAAAAGTGGCCCAAGGCCCATGAAAATGGCGCTCAGCGGTAATTACCGCTTAGCGGTAAGCGCGATACTTCATTTTGCTCCTCAGTTGCAGTTTTGCCCCTCAACGGTGACTGCGGGTCTTCAGAGTGCCTCTCAGCGGTAAATGGTGCTGAGCGGTACTTGCGGCTATTCTTTTATGCACTTTTTCTTCCTTTTCTGAATCCAACTCCTAGCTACTTCACTTCTTTCATTCAATTCATCTTAAAACCTGTAAAAACAAGGAAAACCAAACATAAAACCCATTCAACTCTCTTATTTCAAAAACATAAGCAAAAGCATCATTCTAAGCTAGTTTCTAAGTCATAAAGATTGTTTTTAATGTCAAATTTAAGTATAAAAATAACAATTTTTCAACTGTTATCACTTCGGTTCATTCAGAACTGGTGCAAAACCATGTTTATGCATCGGTTTAGGTGGGAACCGGGTGTATAACCATTTCATATTTTTTTTTAATTTTTTTCTGAGGACTATATGCCTCAATTGAGAGTAGAACCAAGGCATATATGTGTGTATTGCTTCGGTTGAGCATAGAACCGAGGTAGTATTGCTTACTGATGAGTGCATATTTATGCCCACATTTATCCTTTAAAATTAAATTTTTTATGAAATTAATGTGCTTGAATGATTGATTTAAAGAGGATTTGTGATGATTGGAATTTTTTGGTTTGGGAATAAAAAAAGAGACTTAAAAAGTGATTTTTAGTTGCATAAATTATTCTTGGATGTTTTAATATTTATTTGTGTAGCTGAAATTGAAACTTTATTGGTCCAAATTGCAAATTAAGACCAAAATAAGATTTTATTTAAAATCCTAATTGGGTGAAAAAGAGGGTTGGCACGTGGCAAGCTCTCATTGGTCGCGCCCTTCCTCAGTCAAAGCTAGTAAAAGTTGGTCAAACAGGGGTTTTGGTGCAATTTTAGGGAATTCTGAAGGGGCTAAAGTGCAAATAGAGGAAATTTCATGGTATTTATGCAATTTTGGAAAGTCAGAAAATCTAAAAGATAAAATTTAGTTGTTGAATTTAATTTGGGAATATCAACAGAAAATATCTTCCAAATAATTTTATCATTATCTAAATCTTTTAGTTATTTGGAAGATATAGGATATAAGATAATTGAGTTAATATCTATCAAATATTCTTTAAAACTGATTTAATCTAATGAATATTTGAAAGATATAATATATCAACAGAAAATATCTTATCAACAAACTATTCAGATTCTAAGCGCAATCAAGCCTATATAAGGAGACCCAAGGGAGGCAGAAAGGGGGACTTCACTTCACTTCATTCATTCTCTTATACTCCTCTCACTTTACTTTCATCTTGTATTCAACTCCATTCATGGAGAGCTAAGCATCTAAGGTTATTCTGCTGTAATTCCATGATGGATTCTGAGGTTACATTCAGTTAATGCAATTGTTTATTTTGATTATTTATTTTAGTTGTTCTCTATCTATGTCTTTCATCTCTCTATCTTGTTAAAAGTAAAGATTTATGCATCATAATGTGTTTGAATCTACATGCATATTGATTATATGAGTTCTAGGGTTTCTAGGTTTGATTGAGAATCTACTTTGATTTAATTTAGGAACTTTCATATGATTAAATGATTTTTATTATCAATTAAGAAGGTACTTTGATTGGTAGTAATAATTTCAACTATAATCAATTGAGAATTTACTTTGATCGATTAACTTTTAACTTGGTTAGGAGATTTAAGAATATACATGATTAAACACAATAGAATTTGATTGAGAATGTACTTTGGTTGAATTTATTGTGAATAATCTAGAAAGGTTTTGCATTTGATTGAGAATTTACTTTGGTTAAATGCATGATCGCCCTCAAATTAATTGAGAATGTACTTTAATTAATTTGAAACTTAAACAATAATCAATTGAACAATTATCCGTGAATAACCTATGATGAATCTATCTTGGAAAAGTAGTGGAATTAGCCTATTTAATCATAACTGTTTTTAAGTTTCTTATTTGTTCTTTAAACATTCTCCAAACATTACTTTTATTCTTATTGCATTGCATTCATAAGATTGAAATATTCGAAAGCAATTATGTGTTCGTTGGGAGACGACTCAGGGTTACTTTAGCTCTATCTACTTTCTTAGATACTACTTGGCAATACTGAGGTTGCCTTGAAAAGTAGTATTAATTTGATAGCTTCAACGACGCCCTATTAGTTACCTCTTAACCCAGCTGCTTAAAAAAAACTTAACCTACAAGTGATTCATTTCCTTCTTCCTCGAGAAACAATTGTTCTCGTTCTCGCCCCTTTCCCCTTTTCCTCTTCTTTTCTCGTCAGCAACCAAAATCTCCCCCTCCACGTAGAGACCAAACCCGAAACCGAAAACGAGATCCTTTTGCCTTTCTCTTTGTTCGCCAAGACCCTACTTCCGAGAGCCACCACCACCTCGTCGTCGCCTGCGAGTGCATCGCCTTTGGAGGGAAGAGCAAGCGGTGGCCAATGGGAGTGAAGTGAGGTTACTGATGAGCGGCGGCCATGGAGGTTGAATGTAACACCCCGAAATTTGGTGTTACGCCGACTAATTTTTCCGTAAAACACGTAAGTAAAATTCAAGTTTTTAATATTCAACCTCAATGGAAAAATAGTACGTTATTTATTACAAACCGATTATTCTGAAAATAAAATGTTCAAATAGTCAGGATCGAATAAAATATTAAAATACATTCCCAAATCCTCTATCCCATCTCTCTTTCATCCTTTATGCATGTTCAGAAGCATTAGCCATCACATCTGTAATAACATCTGCTCCCGTATAACATCACGCATTATACGATCATCGCATTCACATGCACAAACAAGCAAGGGTGAGCTAACAAAAATACAATTCTTATACATCATAAACATACTTATAATAACATGCTATCATCCACACCTTAACCAGATCAAACTATATACCCGAGTACGAATTATGCTTCAACCATATGCATATACCAATATGTATCAAAATATCAAATTAGAATGCATACAACAATATGTATTACAAAATAAATCAGACTACATCCACCAATATTACAGACGAATCAAAATACATACTTCAATATGTACTAGCGTCACTCCCATCACTCTTTTAAAAGCTTCCCCGGGCCGTTACACATTACCCTAATGTGTAGTGCTGCTTCCCATCACTCTATAGGGAGATTCCCCGAGCAAGTACACAAGTCACCCTCCATCACTCTGATCAAGAGCTTCCCCGGACAAGTGCAAGTATACCCCTCATCACTCGCCTAAAGAGATTCCCCGGGCCTGCAAGCACAACGCCAATCAAATTTGTAATGAGCTTCACCGGACTAGTACCCCACGTCACCCCCATCACTCTTACATAAATGTAAGAGATTCCCCGGGCGGCTATACGCGTCACCCGTGTATAGGGTTACTTCTCATCACTCTATAGAGCTTCCCCGGGCCAGCAACCACAACGCTTACTATCCACCACTCATTTAATGACACCAAGCAGCCAAAAATACGCATATCCGATAATCCTCACAAAACCAATCCAACCATACCATAACACACATATCATATCATCATCACATAATCATCACAATACCAAATTTTAAACAATTCAAGTTCTTCATTTAACATGAAACTTATAATCAAATCATATACAACCATAATTTCAACAGTACTTAACCATCCAAACATCATTCTCATATCAATTTGCAATCTCAAACAGATCACCCAACATTCCCATATCAAATAGATATATCAAACAACTCAAAACAGTGTACACATAACACATTTTCTTTATATCCTTTTAATACTCATTTTTAGGTAACTCAAACAGCTTTGAAACCATCACCAACAGTTCTGGAAGGGTCAAGAACCCCCAAAACGACCTTGAGAACGTCCAAAACAGACATCCAGAACCCCCAAAACTATCGAAAACAAATTCTGCAAAGTGCAGGTGCGAGTTAACTATTTGGACGAACGTCATAAACCATTGGACGGACACTGTTTGGACGAACGCTGTTACTCTTAGTCAAGCACTATTGGGACGAGCGTTGTTACCCTTAGTCGAGCACTATTGGGACGAACGTTGTTAATGCTAGCTCTTCACGGACGAACACTTTGAGATCAAAGACTCTGCCGAACGCTCAAAACCGAACACCATATTGAATTCAACATTGTTTGAACGAGCGCTCAACGATCAAACCCTATGAAGACCGAACGCTCACTTAATCATCAACTGACCGAACACTACTAACCAGCGAATGAACGAACGCTACTATCCAACACCTGAGCGATCGTTACTAAACCATAACTTGAGCGATCGTTATTTAAACTAATGACCGAACGCTATTAATATCATCCCCTAAAACCGAACGCTCTCCAGACAAGAACGAACGCTAAATGCCTAAGCCAAAGCATGATTATGACCGAACGCTACTACCAAGAACGAACGTTAACCAAGCCAACATTTGACCGAACGCCACTCAGCACATGGCATTACCGATCGTCCAAATCCGACGAGGACGAACGGTCAGTTTTCGCATTCTGCAGAATTCTGCAGAATGATAGCAGAACCTCCCTTAACCATTTTTAACCACTTTTCTCAACTTCTTAAACTCTTAATTCTCGTTTTAGACTTAATTAAACTTATCCAAATGATTCTAAGCATCTTTACTACCATTCTTAAGTGATTAAAGTTCACTTTCAGCTCTAAAACACTAACTTCAACAACTTAGGGACCCAAATTTGATTCTACTACTTGGAACATGTTTTTGACTACTTTTATGTTTCTAACAAGTCACAATGGACTTGTCTAGACTGCCCAAACAGTCCAGGAACACTGCAGCCCTCATTTACTCAAAATCCCTACCTCACTTCCTCTAAAATAGCCCAAATTGACCATAAAGACACTTGATTTCCTTTAACTCTCAACCATGACTCTTCTCATATTCATGATAATCAATCCTTAAAAATCAATAAACTTACGTTCATCACAGATCCAACATTTTGATTGTTTTCCAATAGTCATCTCATACTCCCATCAATTCATCCAACCAAAAATTCATTAACTAAGCAAAACATACAATTTTCGTATTCCATGAAAAGTGAGTTAAAACTTACTTGTTTACCACCCCAATTCACACCCAAATCCATCAAAAACTTCATTTACGCATATACCAACATGCTAGAACGAATTTCCATCATCCAATTCACATATATTCATTACCTTGCGCAATTATTTCATCATACAACTTATGCAGAATTCATAGATTAAATCTAACTTTCCTTACAACTTTACCTTCAAGCCTCTTTCATATTCAGAATTCTCAATCCATCATTTGATTATCTCACCTTATCATATTGATAATAACAAATCCATAGATTCAAACAGAAAACCAAAGATCAAGGATCAATCTAACATCATCTCCATATGCTTAACACATTTCATCCAATTCATACAAATTTCATATATCAAAATTATAGCAAATACCCATTTGATTCATCTTTTTACCATCCAAACATACTCATCAACCATCATCTAAGAATAGGACATTTCTAATCTAAGATCTCACAACAAACATTTCACAGAACTTTCATCAAACAACACATGTGCATTTTTCCAAATCAAAGTTAGCTCCCCTTACCTCTTGAAGATCTTAACTTCTTCTTCCAAGAGAGTAACTCCTCCTTTCCTTGGTAGACCAAGCAAGCTCCAACACCTCTGCACACTTAGAGTTTCGTTCTCCTCACACCAAAAAGCTCTCCACTCTCCCCAAATTTCCAAATCTGATTTGGATTTAAAGAAATGGCTCCAAGATAAGCCAGGACCCAAGATATTGTAATTTAGCAATAAAAGACCAACATCTGGCCATCCTAATGCATTTTCCAGCCCCAAAATCCGGAAAGAATGGTTTGTGGGAAGATTCCCCAACCTTGCACGCTCAAAAAAAACGTGTTCCAAGCTGTTATGTTTCCATAACTGACGTAGCTAATCGATTAACTCAAGTGCTAATCGATTAACTCAAGTCCAGAGGCTAAAACACGAATTTTCTCTGTAATAATCGATTAACTACAGCTGTTAATCGATTAATCCAGCAAAAAAAAAACTCAAACAGCACATCTGTCACAACTTTGACAGTTCGGTTGAACCCCTTCCCGAAGTCGGAATTAGGCGTATGAGTACTCGAATCGAAGCTATTTGAGTCTATTTTCCAATGGAAAAAGAATCAATCCAAAATAATAATTGTATAAAAAGTTATACATAAAATAGTAAACCATGTCAAATTTTGACAGCATTCTATTTTACACTACAACTTGAAAGTTTTACAACTTGGTAAAATTTTGAGTTTACAAGGGTCTTACATTGAACGGGGTTGCGCCATGGAGACGAACATGAAGATTGGGGGAATTAGGGTTTGATCACGGCAGATGAAGATTGGGGGAAACTGTTATTCTCTACCGCGAGTTCTCTGCGCACGATGACGGTGGTGGTGAAGGCTGTGGTGGCGTGATCTGCTGGTTACCTTTCTAATTGCAGGTTGTGCGATGGAGAGAGAGAGAGAGCTCTCGCGGTGGTCATGGCGGCGACCTCATGGAGCTCACAAGGTTGAATGGTTGGAGCGGCTGATAGTGAAGGAGCTCTAGAATGAGCCCGACACCAACAAGGAGGGTCTGTATCAGAGTCACCGAGGGCAAAACATGATCGATACCATTACCTCCACCACTGAAAAGCTTGTGTGTTTTCTTGTTATTAGGTTTTTCCTTCTTTTTCCATTCTCATCGTCACCTAGCTTGCTTTTTTACGTTTCAGATTGGGATATAAGAAGATAACGACAATGCAAGGAAGGACGAGATTGCTGCACTCAGAGGCCAAACTGCCTCTGGAATTAACGTTTTCAGTGCCTTTTATGATAGACTCAAGGAGGTCAGCTGCTTTTTTTTCTATTTTTTCTAAATTTTAATTTTAATTTATCAATTTTTAAATGAAATGAAGTTATCTTTTCGTAATGGAACTTTAAGTGGTGAAGCATCGAAATTGTTTCATGTTTAAATTTGTATTTATGCAAGTTTGTTATTACAATTTAATGTGGAATGGAAGGAGAATTGGGGATTTAGTCTAGTTGTATTTTGTTAAAAAATAATTAACAGGATATGGTGAGCTAGAATCTCAGTGTTATTTTACTTGTTACTGGTTTATTTTGTCATGAATAACGGATTGCTTCAGTACAGGCCTAAAATATGAAGAAAAAAAAAACACATTACTACCTTGGTTACCTAAAAACCGAGGCATAATCCTACTCTCTTTCTATTCGGTTCATACCCGAGGCAAAAAGATTACCTCTTTTTACCTCGTTTGTATATGCCTCGGTTATAAGCAAAATTAGCCAGTGTCTTTTCCCCTTACTGTACTAGTGATTTTTGGCTTAACTCATATTTTTTCTATTCTAAATACAATACCCTATGTGTATATTCAACACAAGGAAGATTAATCTCATACGTAGTTTTTATTATATTAAAAATGGTATCAGAGCCATGGGTTAAAGCCTATCCTAGCAAAATTTTTATCTTTTGAGCATATTATTTCACCCATTATCGAACCGCTATCGGATCACCTATTAATGTCTAGTCATATGCATGAGATGTATATACCTCGATGTGGGGGGATGTATTGGAAGTCTCATATTGACTAGAGATAAGGCTAATTTAAAGTATATATGTAGTTGGAAAAATTGAATTATCTTACACTTACTTGTCTTGACATTTCCTTTGCAGTTAGTGTGATAAGCCAATTTCTTAATTCCCTGTGTGAAGATCATTGGAATGCAGTTATCTATATATTAAAGTACATAAAAGGATCTCCTGGAAAAATGGTTGTTATATGGTTCCAATAACTATACAAGAATGGTTTGTTATTTAGATGTTGATCGAGTAGGATCTTCTTTTGATAAAAGGTCTACATCCAAATATTGTGTCTCCATTGGTTGTAATTTGATCTCTTGGAAAACCAAGAAAAAAAGTGTTCTAGAAAGATCTAGTGCAAAAGCAGAATATAAGCCTATGGCCTCAGCCATTTGTAAGCTTGTTTGGCTTAAGCAATTGGTTAGAGAGTTACAATTTGGAGATGTCACTCAAATGACAATTATAGGTGACGATTAAGTTGTTCTTCACACTAGTTCTAATGTTGTCTTTTATGAGAGGACCAAACACATTGAGATTAATTGTCATTTCATTTAAGAAAATATTGTATTTGGAGACATCAAAACTAAGTTTGTTAATCCAAGTAATGAGTTAGCATATTTTCACTAAGCCTTTATGAGTCGAGAATTGATTATATTTGTAACAAGCTTGGTACATACAATTTGTATACACCAGCTTGAGGGAGAGTGCTAGATATATTAGATTATTAGATACCTTAGATAAATATATTATATTTATCCTTTATCTTTAGTTAGTTTTTTATTATTCCTTATTTGTATTTTGAGCTTAACCCATATTTCTTCTATTATAAATACAATATGTTATGTGTATATTCAAAACAAGGGATATTAATCCTATACATAGTTTTTATTATACATGTTGATGACATCATTTTTATAGGTAGTGACAATCATGACATCTTTCACATGAAACAACATCTTTGCAATTATTCTTAGATCAAAGATCTTGAAAACTTAGATATTTCTTGGATATTGAGGTGGCACAATCTAGCGATGGTATTGTTATATCTCAAAGGAAGTATGCTTTGAATATTTTGGAGGAAACTAGGTTGATGAATTCAAAATTTTTTGACATACTCATGAATCATAATACTACTTCTACCAAAATAGGGAGAGCCTATGTCAGACCCCAAGCAGTATAAAAGATTGGTTGAAAAATTGAATTATATATCTTATAGTTACTCATTTATATGGAACATATATGAATTATATTATCTTCTCTCCTATATCCATGCTCCCTTCCTTACCAAATTAATTAATTTTATTTTTCCTTTATTTCATTTATTCAATTTTTCGTTTCTTTTGTATTTGTTCAATGATTTTCTAAATGTTTTATATTTTAGATTTTTTTTTTCGTTTTGACTATACTTTGTGGTGTTTATTGTATGCATTGGTTTGAACATTTTTTCATGCATGATTGGTTTTTATCATTGTGAAGTTCTCAAAACAAGGAGAATTAGGGTATGATAAATGGAACCATTTTGCATACGTTACCTAGCGAGACTTGTCTTGCAGCTTTATGACTTTGGTTTCACCTAACGAATGTATTCTCAACCAACAACTACTAAGTTAGTGGTTATTTGACTTTAACCTCATCCATTGAATACATTCTCGCTCAACGACTATCAATTTAGTGAGCAACTTTGGTCTCACCCAACAAGTATATACTCACCTAATGACTACCAAGTCAGTAGCTCTGCAACTTTGACTTTACCCAAGAAGTATATACTCGCCCAACGAGTTTGCATAATTTCGCAAAACAAAATCTATAGATGTATGTCATTCAAGCCCTGCAAATCAGTCCAACAACAACCACATATGCCATAACATACTAATCATCAAATTATACATAACTCAATGACTCAATTCATCTCAATTGCAATATCAACTATACAACATACCATATTTCAACATGCAAAACATGAAAGACAAATTAAAAACCAAACTCAATTCCACATATCATATTTCATCAAACAACTCAATTACACAAACTAACTATTATATAAGCATACAATAAGCTATTACAAGTTATTTATCAGTTAAAAGTAATGCACCTAACTTCTCTTATTTAAAGAGGAACCAAAGGCTCGACGAATCCCAAAAATACCTCCAACAACACAGGAAGCTTTATCTGACTATGAACAACACAAACAAGATCAAGACAAACCATTATGACCATTTATTAGTAGAGACGCTTATATAAGACAAATTAAAAACCAAACTCAACTCCACATATCATATTTCATCAAATAACTCAATTACACAAACTGGCTATTATACAAGCATAAAATAAGCTATTACAAGTTATTTATCAGTTAAAAGTAATGCAATTAACTTCTCTTATCTAAAGATGAACCAAAGGCTCGAGGAATCCTAAGAACACCTCCAACAACACAGGAAGCCCTATCTAACTATGAACAACACAAACAAGATCAGTAAAGACTCTTATATAAGACCTTAAACACTACATGCGAACCAAGATATATAGAAAGAACATTCCAACCAAAAACAAGAGGCATAAAATCAACTTACTTTATTTGAGAAACTGACCAAACAGAAGTGGAGATCTCGTCTCAGGGATCACCTTAACAATCTCCGGTCTTCAAACAAATTCATAGGTGATGAGAAAATCTAGAGAGAAGGGAGAGAAGTCTAGAGGAAAAAGGGTTTAGAAAAATACTTTAAAATAATAAAACTTGTTTATAAGAATTTTATTTATACTTTAAACTTTTATTATTAAAAATAATCAAATCTCACCATTCTAAACTCATTATCAATTCTAAAATACAATTTTCTAAAACACACTATCAATTCTAAAACATAATTTTCTAACCTCTTATTATACTGTGTTTTTATATAAAGCTATCTTAAATACTCCCTTTAATATAATTATATGCTTGTAAGAAATGATCTTTCAATATTTTACCATTTATTTGTTATCAATGAGGAAATTAAGTATGATTGTACTTGAAGGTGAAAGTCTAAGAAGGTAATAAAATTTATTACAGAGGATTAATGTATATGCTTTGTATTTTTTTTTATATGTTTTGAGTTTATAGTTAAACGAAGTGTTAGAGTTTGAATAATAATTCACACTTGAAATATTTGGTTTAGCATTATCATACATTTTGTATTTAATGTTTCCTTAAAGATTGTAATATATTGATTTCATAACATTCAATATATCTTTAAACAATTTAGTTACTATAAATTAATTGATATTTATAATAAATATGTTAGCATGGATAAACTAATATATATTTCGCATGTATATTATGTCTTTTGATTAAATTGTGAACATGCCAGCCTTTTATAAAAAAATTATCTTTTCTTCAATATAATAACATATCTTCTTTCTTTCGGAATAAAGTTTCAATGTTCGGTTTCCACCAAAGAACAACGTGTGCAATTGAATATTGAAAGTATTTTTCTTCATTTCAACTAATTTTAAACACTACTCGATACTAATGTATTATTGTGATTGGGCTTTAAACAGTAGTACAATTAAATGTAATTCTATTTTATAAAAGATTGCCAAAGTTTGACATAAATTACAATTCTACTAATAAAGCTTAATTGCACTTTTTATCCTTTAATTTGTTTGAAAATCAATAAATATCCGTAATTTTTATTTTGTATAATTAAGTTCTCTAGTTTTTAAAAATGATGTAATTAAATCATTTTTATTAAATTATCATTAATGTCACATCCATATAACATAAGTTCATAATATTTTTAATTAATTAATTATTATTTTTTATTTTAAAAAAATTGTCACGTGTTAGGTTATTTATTGTTGGGTTAAATATGTTTTTAATCTCCCAACTATCAAGCGATTTTATTTTTCGTCCCTCTTTCAAACTTTGGTACACATTGATCCTTGTCCTTAAGGAAACTATAATTTTTCGTCATCCAAAACTAGCGCTGTTAAAAATAGACTGAGTTGGCTAACGGTGTTGTGACACATCATTTTATTTTTCTGACACCGAGTCAATGTCTCCTTCCTTGCATCTTCGCGCTGAGTTTCTCTTCCTCCCTCCATCTTCCACTCTTCTTCCTCGTCAAATCCCCTATCGACGTCGCAGTCGAACACCTCCCCTCCTTGGCCACCACCACATACACGTCGCAGTCACATCACCCTTGGTGGGTCTATCATCTCAAATACAGTCCAAAACATCCATTACCATCATCAAACACCGTGGCTTCATCCCATCAGCACCTGCTCCACCATTTGTTGTTCACTTAGATCTGCAAAGAAAAAGAAACACTGCAAGTCAGAAACCCTTACACTTTAGCATCATAAATCCCCAAATTGCGTCAGACACTACAGTACAAGACAAGAAATAGTAAGACAAAACAAAAGTGAACAGCCAAGAGGGTCTCCACTATTATTTATATAGAACACAAATTTCCTAATGAGTGATGATGAAACCTACTTGAAAAGGTAATTGAAGCGTGGCTACTGATAACGGTTGAAAAACCGTTATTTTTATACTTAATTTTGATATTAAAAACACCCTTTATGACTTAGAAACTAGCTTGGAATCATGTTTTTGCTTATGTTTTTGAAATAAGAGAGTTGGATGAGTTTTATGCTCGGTTTTCCTTGTTTTTGCAGGTTTTAAGATGAATTGAGTGAAAGAAGTGAAGTAGGCACAAGTTGGATTCAGAAAATGAAGAAAAACTGCATAAAAGAAGAGTCGCAAGTACCTCTCAGCGCCAATTACCGCTGAGCGGCACTCTGAAGACCCGCGGTCACCGATGAGGGGCAAAATTGTAGCTGAGGGGCAAAATTGCAACTGAGGGGCAAAATAGAAGAAACGCACTTACCGTTGAGCGGTAATTACCGCTGAGCGCCACTTTATTGGGCTTTGGGCCAATTTTCTGTAATTTTTATGATCTGTTTTGGGCTTGTACCCATTTTTTGTTCTATTTAAGGACTTGGATGTCCTAGGGTTAGTATCTTTTGATGGCTTAAGCATAGAAACACACTTTTCACCCCTTGGGGGTAGATTTGGAGATGGTGACGGCTCTTCTCTTCTCTTTCTCGGATTTTTCTATCTCTTTCATTCCATTATTCATCTAGATTTTCCATGACGATGGAGGGCTAAACCTTATTGTTGTTGGGAAAGATGTAACTTTTGTAAACTATCATGTATTGAATTTGTTCTTTAAGATCTTTAAGATATATGTTTTCTTTCATTAATAGTTAGAGTTTTTCCTCTTTGCTCTAAGCATGCATTGTTTAACTCATTCGATGTCATGATTATTGATTTTGTCGATATGGACACATACGGGGAAATCTAGATCTGGGGAATCTCTCCCAATAGTAGTATTGCCTAGACAGAGGGATATGATGGTTGGTTTCCTTTAAGCTTCTATGTTGTGTAATGCATGAATAATTGCTAGGGAGACAAGACATTGTAAACTAGTGATTATGATTAGGCTTTCTTTGCCGAGACATCGGGTTTAAGGTAATTTAGAGAGTGACATTAACATTAATAAAGAAAGATGAATTCATATATGCATGAGAGTAAATTATGTGAAATCTAAACCCCAACAACAATATCATCAACTTCATCCATTCTTTCTTGTGTTTAACCTCAATTGATCAAATTGCATTCATGTTTATGTTATTGCATTTGCATTCAGAAACGATACTTGGTATCACCATTTATTATTACTTGATACGATTCGATTACACTTGTCGAGGGTTTAACAGCTGCCAAGTGGTCACAGCCTAGAACTAAGAAGACAGAGAAGAGAACACGTATTGACAAAGGATACTCCACTTAACCATTAAACAAAAATGGGATTAATAAAGAACATTGTTGTTATTTTTGGTTCTGCGTTTAAGGATTACTAAATGGCAAAAAAAAGTGTGGATTTTATAGTGTGGTTTTAATAAAGAACATTGTTGTTATTTCTGGTACTGCATTTGTCATTGTGAGTATAGTTGGGTCTCTTGTTTGGTGGCGATATAGACCCAACCAACAGATATTCTTTGATGTTAACGGTTATAATTCTTTTTATAATTCTTTTTCTTTTTATCTCTTATGCTCTATCAGTAAACTTTATGGCAAATTTGCAAAAAGTGGGTTGCTCATCATCATACTGTGACAACACACAGGAGGTGCGTCTTGGTCATTTAAAAAGGTTTTCATTCAAAGAGCTTCGAACTACAACAGACACGCAGGAGTGCGACCTATGAGTGCAAATTTCTAAAAGGCATTGTGTCGAACATATGGCATTGATGAGCCATTAAGAATAGAACTATTGCAGCTTGTTACATTGCTTCTTAAATATCTTCAGAAAGATCTTGTCCATCATAGAAAGGAACTGATAAAGTTTAGGTGGAATCATCTTAAGTGAGAACACACAACCAGCAAACAATAGGCATTTGTGAATGTTTGCCATTTCTCGGAGGCATATCAAGCAAGCTCTTGAAAATAAAATGTTGGTCAAGCAAGCTCTTGACATTCTAATGCCAACACTGCCACGACAATGTAGAAACGGAGCCATCAGAGGAACACGTGACCATTCTCCAACTACATGGATCAAGAAAACTAGAATCTCAATTTTCCAAAATGTTTTAAGGGTCAGTCAAGTCACCCTTGATGGCCATCAGAGCTACAACTGTTGAAGGAACAAACAAAATCGGGAGTAAGAAGAGAGAGGATTGACACGTTTGACTAAAGTGAAAAGTGACGTGGCTAGCTTAGTCTATTTTAAACAGTGTTAGTTTTTTAGGACGAAAAAGTATAGTTTCCTTAAAGACAAGGATCAAAGTATACCAAAGTTTGAAAGAGGGACGAAAAATAAAATCCCTTGATAGTTGAGGGACTAAAAACATATTTAACCCTTTATTGTTATGTCATTAGGGATGGCAAAAAAATTTGCACCCGCAGATAAAACCTGCGACGGATAGTTACTATCCGCGGATATTTATTACCCGCGGATAACGGGTAGCGGGTATTTTAATACATGCTTCTAAATGGGTCGGATGCAGGTATTATACTATCTAACCCGCGGGTACCCGTTACCCGAAAAAATATAATAAAAATTTAATTAATATTTTTTTAAAATTAAATTTTTTTATTACTCTTAAAAAAGGGAAATTTTAATAACAATGACTTAGGATTCCTTTCAATTACCTTTTTCTAAAAGAAAAAGAGAAAAAAAAAGGTTATATTACTTTTGACCTAACCCTAATAGAGATATCAGACATATACATAGAATCCATGGAGGACTCTTTTCTTCTTCCTTCTGGTTCAGCTCGCGTAGGGACTAGGCTTCATTTCCTCTTCTTCTCTCTCTTGGTTCTGATTGGGGTTTTGTTCCAATTTAGGATTTGAAATTAGAATTTTATTTGTTCTCTGATTTTGGGGGTTTCTTTTTTATTCGTGTTTTGGGAGTTCGTTTCTTGATTTCTTCCTTGTTGATCGGTGACGCGATTTTGGGGTTATGATTCGAATGAGTGTTTTGAGTTTTTTTGGATTTTAGTTCATTAATGCAGATTGGATTTTTGAAGACCCTAGTGGTTATCGCGGTTTGGAGATTGTTCGTTTTCGGAATTTGGGTTTAGGGTTCTTGTTTGCTTTCTCTTGGAAATTTTTTATATCTTTGTTTCATACATTGATAGGTATTTGTGGGTTAGTCCTGTGACTAAATTGAGACTTCAATTACTGGGTGTTTCTTCCTCATATCTTTTATTTTTTTTCAAAAGTTGTTCAGTATTTGTTTTCTTTAACTTGTTTAAAAATTACATTTTGTCTTTTTTTAATATGTAGCAAATATACTAAATTGTTCTATTTAACTTGTAATTTAATTTAAACCTTATTTAAAAATTCACAAAATATATTTTTTAAATATTTGTGGGTTGAAAACGGGTATCCGCGGGTTGAAAAAAATTTACGGATTTTTTTTATGCGGATAGCAGGTCGGGTTGTGGGTACGGTTTTTTACATGCGAGTCGGGTTGTAGGTAGGCACTATCCGTGCCCGACTCAACCCGTTGCCATCCCTATATGTCATGTGGTATGTATTCCTAGAGTTCTTGTATTAATGTTAATGTCACGTGATTGTGTTTTGTATTTAATTTAGTTTCTATATTTAAAATTTTTGTATTTAATTTAGTTTCTATATTTAAAATTTTGACTCAATATAGTTCCATTATTTTAAGAAAAAAATGTTATCTCTCCAAAATGAGATCAAATTAATATTCTTAATTAGAACTTATATATAAGTATAATTTAAATAATTTTTTCTAATTTGTACATCAAATTACTCTACCTAAATTTTGAAATTAATTTTATTTTATATATGTTTAGTTATAAAAAAATTCCCTATTTTAAAATTATAATTTTTTTAAAAATATTAAAAATGTAATATAAAATGACACTTGTAATTTTAAAATTTTAATATTTAAAATAATTTTAATAAAAGTGTATGGTATGCAATATGGGCCGTTCGCTCCATCCACTCAAAGTCGTTAAGTCCAATCGCTACAACAAATGTTGACCCATAATTGGGCCAACGTTTAAGTTATTATTGGCCCAATAGTTTAGCAGACGATAAAATAATTAAAGATATATGATTAAAAATATTCGTAAAACTATTTATTAGCAACCAACCGGATTTTAAGGTAAATCTGTTTATATTTTATTAGGCTCGTGATAACCTATAAATACAGAACCAAGGCTCAGATTGTCGGATAAGAAGAACACGTCATAAAGGTTAGTGTCTTGCTCCCACGAAGATTTCTACCTAAACAAAAAGTATTATTCCTTGTTAGCTTATTTATAAATTTAATGTGAGAAACATATTTACATATTTTAACTTACTATATAGTGAGTTTAAATTATTATATATTCAGCGTTGAGGGCGTGGAAACATCTTGCAGAAATAAATTGAAAGTACGAACAGTAACAAGTACAAAAGAAAATCTACAAACAAGACTCTTACATAGAACTAATATGTGAAAATTGTGGTTTCTAAAAAAACTGTTAGTAATTATTTAGACGCAGTTTGTTTTAACATTTTTCTTAACTGCAGGTAGTATATTTTTCGGAGATTATCCGAAAAAATTATAGATTTTTGTATCCCTCTTTAGACTCATGATACCAATTTGTTGGTGAAAGCACGATAAACTCACGGAGGAAAAATAATAAATTCATTCCATAATAATCGATTTTAAATATAGATAATGAAAAAAAATCA
Organism: Vigna angularis; assembly: GCF_016808095.1. Taxonomy (NCBI): domain Eukaryota; kingdom Viridiplantae; phylum Streptophyta; class Magnoliopsida; order Fabales; family Fabaceae; genus Vigna; species Vigna angularis. Next base: position 12,024,833 of record NC_068979.1, read on the forward strand.
AAATAACAAATTGTAAAAGCAGCAAAATACCAAATTTCGACTTAAATGAGTAATTAAAATAAATAACGTCCTAAAAACATGGCTAAACTGCAGGAAAACAGAAAAACTCTTAAACAAATGCACACGTTCAACATAACCTAACGTGGCTAACAGTATAGAAAAATTAAAACATTAACTAATAATTTGAAATGATACTTAATGTCGGTGTTAAATAATGGAGAATTAGGCACTGGATTCGAGGTCAGTGCAGCCTCCTTAGAAAAGGTAATAAGGAAGAAGAGAATATAAATTTTCCCCCCTTTCATTCAATGCAAAGTGCTACAATTAAAGGAAAGATAGAGATAAGATTCCTTTAGCTACGTGGCACACAGGCCTAACAGAAATAAAACAAACTCCTTCTAGAATACTTTAAGAAATGTGTACGACAGTGAATCATTCTAAGAATGGATAAAAGTTGACCACCCTGCAGGCCTTCGGGTCATTCTTTTGGGCCTAATGTTCCCAGTTGTATCAATACCATCCCCTTCGACATTGACCTTGTCCTCAAGGTCAAAGAGTGATTTAAGCTCATCCCATTTTTCCCAAGAAGTGTCATCTGGCGAGAGTCCTTTCCATTGAACCAGAGCATAACGCGTTGGGTTACCTCCCATATTCACTGTTTTGAAAGCCAAGATTGCCAAGGGTGAAATGAGAGGATTATTATCAACAGAAGTAGGAGGAATTTGATCTATGAGGGACGGAGTCGGACCCTCATGTGGCTTCAACATAGAGCAATGGAACACATCATGAATCTTTGAGTGGGAAGGAAGTTCTATGCGATAAGCAATCGGCCCAATTTTCTCCAAGACCTTGAAGGGCCCATAAAAACGCTTAGAAAGCTTATTATATTTGTTACCAGATATTGAAATCTGTCTATAGGGCTGCAGTTTTACGTAGACCCATGAACCAACTTCCAAATTTACGTCGCGGCGTTTAGCATCCGCCTGCTTTTTCATACGCCCTTGTGCTTTTAACAGATTACGTTTTAATAGCGAAAGTATTTCTTCACGTGAGGAGAGCACATTGTCACATCCATCGTTAGGGGAAACCTTCGATGTAATGCGGAATTGATGGTGGCGGCTTTCCAAACATTACTTCAAAAGGAGACAAACCTGAACCAGAATAAATAGAAGTATTATAATGGTACTCAGCCCAGGGCAAAAAGTTGAACCAAAGACTGGGTTTGTGGTGAGCAAAAGCACGAAGATATTGTTCGATGGTTCGGTTCATAACTTCGGTTTGTCCGTCTGTTTGTGGATGGTACGAGGAGCTCATACGAAGAAGTGTGCCACTGAATTTGAACAAATCTGACCAAAAACAACTGATAAAAATGGGGTCGCGATCGGACACTATGCTGCGGGGTAAACCGTGATGCTTGCAAACAATAGAGACAAAGAGCTCTACAACTTTGTAGGCAGTGAAATTGGATTGTAAGGCACCTATATGTATAGCCTTAGAGAAACGGTCCACTACCACTAAGAGAACCGTGTAACCTTTTGAGGGAGGCAAGCCGGTGATGAAATCCAAAGAAATGTCCTCCCAAACTCCAGTCGGAATGGGCAAGGGCTGAAGAAGTCCCCCTGGAGGTTTAGTGTTGTACTTTGTTTGTTGACAAACCACACACTGAGAAACAAAGGTCTTCACATCTTTAGCCATAGACCCCCAATAGAAGTTTGCACTCAAACGCCTTAAAGTTTTGTTGACGCCAGCATGGCCCCTTATCGGAGTTTCATGAAACTCACGCAATAACAGTGGCACAAATTCAGATTTATTGCTAATCCAAATCCTTCCTTTAAACAGTAACAACCCTTCATGCACTCGAAATAGTTGATGGGAATAGGGATCAGCGATAACCTTATCACGCATCAATATGAATTCGGGATCAGTGAGCAAGGAAGCCTTCAATTCTCGCAGGAAAGCAAACTTGGGAATAGTGAGGGCGAGAAGATTAGCTGGAATTTGTTCTTGAGAACGAGATAAAGCATCAGCTACAACGTTCAATTTTCCTGGTTTGTATTGGATCTCATAGTCGTAACCCAACAATTTTACTAAGTAATGTTGTTGCTCTGGCGTCTGGATTACTTGAGTTAAAAGCTCACGCAAGCTCTTTTGATCTGTTTGGATGATGAAGAAATGACCCAATAAATATTGACGCCACCTCTTTACGGCGCTTGTGATGGCGTGTAGCTCACGGATATATGCGGAGGACTTAGACAAGCGAGGGCAAAAAACCTTACTATAGAAAGCAATTGGATGATTGTCCTGCAATAGAACAGCTCCCATGGCCGAACCCGAAGCATCCGTCTGGACATAAAATGGTTTAGAAAAATCCGGAAGTTTGAGGACAGAGGTACTGGTCATGGCTGACTTCAAGGCTTCGAAGGCTGAATGAGCTGATGAAGACCACTGAAATTTCCCCTTCTTGAGTAAATCCGTGAGAGGCAGTGCAATGGCGGCGTAATTTTGAACAAATTTCCGGTAGAATCCAGTGAGTCCTAAAAACCCACGTAACCCTTTAATGCATTTGGGTGTAGGCCATTGAACCATCGCTTGTATCTTCACGGGATCAGGAGACACACCCCCATTAGCCACGATGTGCCCCAAATAAGAGATTTGTGGCTGGAAAAATTAGCACTTGTGTGGCTGCAGAAAGAACTGATGATGCTCTAATATATGGAAGACTTGCTTTAAATGAGATAAATGCTGTTCAAAATTCGTGCTAAAAACCAAGATATCATAAAAAAAAACTATAACAAATTTACGCAATAAGGGTCGGAAAATCTCATTCATCGTGGACTGGAAGGTTGCTGGGGCGTTGCACAATCCGAATGGCATCACACAATACTCGTAATGGCCATCATGAGTTCGAAAGGCTGTCTTGTGCACATCGCTGGACTGTAACCGAATCTGATGGAACCTCGAAGTGAGTTCCAATTTGGAGAAGCAACGAGCAGAACCCAATTCATCCAGTAGCTCATCCACGGTTGGGATAAGAAAACGATCCTTCACCGTTATTGCATTCAATGCCCGATAATCAACGCACATGCGCCAAGAGCCATCCTTCTTTTTCAAAAGAAGGACCGGAGAGGAAAATGGGCTGGTACTAGGTTGGATCCATCCTAATTCCAGCATCTTCGAAATCTGACGCTCGATTTCGAACTTCTGTGCGTGGGGGTATTTATAAGGTCGTACATTGACTGGTTGAGCATGTGAGAATAAAGGAATGGCATGATCGGTGGCTCTTGAGGGGGGAAGCGAAGTTGGTTCAGAGAACAATGTGGAATACGATTGAAGCAACTGCTGTACTTGAGTGTTATGATGAGATGGAGAAGGGTCTGGAGGGTGAGACGGACGAACCGAAAGTGAAAAGAATTGGGCCGAAGGGTCTGTTCTCGCAACCCGCCTCAGTTGATGAAGTGAAATGGATGAAGGCTTCAATCCCGAATCACCGCGCAGTTCAATAGTAGATTCGTTGAAGACAAACTTCATGGTAAGAGCTTGATAGTCCATCAAAATAGGCCCCAATTGCTTCAACCATTGGGCTCCCAAAACCACATCGGCACCCCCCATGTCTAGGACATACAGATCCAATGTGAATGAGTGACCTTGAAGAAAGAGCTCTACCCCTTGGCACACATGGGCACAAGTCAGCTCCTCACCACTGCCAACCAGAACCTTCAAAGGAGGTGAAGGAGAATGGGCCAGACCTAATAATTGAGCAACCTTGCGTTGAACAAAATTGTGGGTGCTACCCCCATCTACTAAAACGCTGATCTGATGAAGCCCAATTTGGCCCATAAGACGCAATGTTTCGGGAGCCCCAGTGCCAGAAAGGGCGTGAAGGCTGATTTGGGCTGACTGATTTGGGCTATCACCCATTGGCTCCAACACGCCATCGAAAGTGGGCATTTCTAAGTCACCTTCCCCAACAGAGTCAGCTTCCTCTGCAATGAAAAAAAGAAAACGAGCTGGACAGCGGTGGGAACGGGAATATTTTTGTTCACAGTTAAAACAGAGACCCTTCTCACGGCGGTCCGCCATCTCGGCTTCAGTGAGTTGTCGGTAACGGGTTTTGGGCGGAGGAGGGGTTAGAAGTGGCGGAAGGGATTTTTCGATAGGAGAGGTTAGGAGTGGGGGAAGATGTTTTGTGGTTTGTGATTGGGTCTGTGACGTAATAGTGCGGTTAATAGAGGGAGGAGGCCAAGGAGACACAGATTTGGGTTTCGGGACACGGTTGAGATCCCAAATTTTTTCTTCTTGCAACCTAGCTAATCCCACCGCATGAGATAGTGTTGGGGGTTGTTGGGCCACCACCTCACGGCGGATTTCGGGCTTGAGACCGGAGATGAAACAACTGAGAAGAAACGAAGGGGGTAACCCAGCCACACGGTTAGCAATCGATTCAAATTCGGTGAGGAAATCTGAGACAGTTGTGGTTTGGGCTAGCTTGAAGAGTTTGCCCTTTGGATCGTCAAATGCCGTAGGAGCGAATCTCGTTTCCAGAGCTTGGAGCAGTTGTTGCCATGAATGGAGCTGGCCATTACGATACATCCACTGGAACAAGGCCAAGGCAGCTCCGTCTAAGTAAAAAGAAGCGACGGTAATGCGTTCTTCTTCAGGAGTATTGTGATAGTCGAAGAACTGTGTGATTTTGAAGATCCATCCGAGTGGGTCGGTGCCATCAAAACAAGGCACATCAAGTTTTAGAAAATGGCGTTGAGAAGAGGAGGTGGCACTGGAATGAAAACGGTGCGGTGAAGAAGGAGGGGTGAGAGGGTGAGCTTCGAGGTGGGAGACACGAGTATGGATATCTGTCATTTGTGTGGAGAAAAGGGATATTTGTGTGAGCACCTCATCCAGTTTGTCAGAGAGATTTTTTAAACGTGCACCGTCAGCCATGGGAAAAGGACAATGAAAGCACCAATTGTTAAATAATGGAGAATTAGGCACTGGATTTGAGGTCAGTGCAGCCTCCTTAAAACAGGTAATAAGGAAGAAGAGAATATAAATTTTCCCCCCTTTCATTCAATGCAAAGTGCTACAATTAAAGGAAAGATAGAGATAAGATTCCTTTAGCTACGTGGCACACAGGCCTAACAGAAATAAAACAAACTCCTTCTAGAATACTTTAAGAAATGTGTACGACAGTGAATCATTCTAAGAATGGATAAAAGTTGACCACCCTGCAGGCCTTCGGGTCATTCTTTTAAGTCTAATATTCCCAGTTGTATCAGGCATGCTTTGACACGCAACAATAACAGATTAGGAAAAAATTTTCCGATGAAGGTTCACTTGTGGTGAATGGTGATGGGATTTTTTGTTATAAATGGGAAAATCTGAAGTAGGAGTAGGAGCAGTGAGGGTATGAGTAAAATGAAGGGAATGCCTGCCAATATGATGACTCCTACAAAGAGGTGCTTGTACAAGCTTGATTTTTGTAGAACTATTCCAAGAGCAGCACAGAAGGCAATCATCATGGACACTAGGGACAGGGAAAGGAACCCAAGCCCTGACATTATCTTGGTGGGCAATCTTTCTAGGAAGTCTGTTGCAGCATAGCGCGATGTTTGAAGGTCAATATATATCAATACTGTAATATAGAAGCCAAGAAAGAGATTACATCAGCTACAATAAACACAGTAAACCGTTTTTCCTTTATCAAAGTCGGCATTCCAGTGTCTTCATGGAGACCCCCTGGGACAGTGAAGAGTGCAGCGAACGTGACAGTTATAACGAGAACACCCACAATTGCAAATGTCCCAGCTGTTTCCTTTGCCCATTTTTCTCCATCTTTCATCAGCTCCTTGTGAGTTTCATTAAACATCTCTTCAGGCTTCTTACCCTCATCATTTAAGGCCTCTCTACATTTGACATGCACAACTTCCTCCACTGCCTGCACTCATTTCATCCACGTTAATGCAAGCATGGACTATATATTGCACTAGAGAGAGAGAAAACTAATGAAGATTAATGTACCTTAAACCATTGAATTTCTCTTTGCATTTGTAGAGCAGCACCGGGTCTGAGATTCAGATCAGACAAAGGTCCTAAGTGTGCCGCCAAGTGCAATAGGTTATTGCCAAACTTGTCTGTTGAATAGTTAATTATATCCTTATTTCCAGAGATAATGCATAAGTTGGAACACATTGTGTTTGCGATGAAGAACCGCATACGAAAATATGTCTCTTCCATGATTGTCCATTGCCCGTAAGACGTCATGGTTAGCCTTCCTCATATAATTTATGAACTCAACATTTCCATGCTTTGCTGCTTCCAACATGGCATCATACACCAAAGCATTCCGGAGTTCTGAACTATTAAACTTCGAAATAATATCTTTATAATACCTTAATATTTGTAGAAATTCCTTCTTGTGTCCAAGTACTCTCTCTTTATTTTGGGATTTCAGTCCACATGAATCCATAATTGTCGATTCTGAAACAATGGGAGAGAACACAAAATTACTTATGGTTTGGTTTTACTAACAAAAGATATTTAGACATTTGATCATTTGAACCAACAAACAATTTCAGAATTAACCTTCCTGAATGTTAGACTGCGTAGCAGAATTTATTGTAATTAATGAATCTGAATATTTACCATTAATGTAATTTTAAATCAATTTTTGTTTGAGTTTGTATTTTTTTTTAGTTTAATAAGCTAATCCAACTTGATTTGGAATTCAAATCAAAAATAAAAAATATCATCATATCTTTAATTCTTAACAAACATTGTTTTAAAATCCATATCCACATAATCAGTTTATATACTTTGACCATATTTAATGATTATAAATTTATTTTACAATTTACTAAATATTATTTCAAATTGAAGTTAGTTAATCAAAGAAATAATTTAAAAAAATCAAATTTACTAAATATGATCCAAAAATGGATACAAGATATGAAATTGAGCATGCCTGTTTATTTTATATGTTTATTATGAAATTAAATTAGATTGACTCGACCAGTTTAACTCATGAACACATTATCAATTTATTTTAATTAGACACACAAAATTAAATCAATTCAACCAAATATTCAACTTGGTAGATTGAATAGAACTTGGTTACACTCATAAAAGTTAAATTGTATATCTTACTAGTCTGTAAATTCAAAATTCCTTGGTTGATACATATACCATCATGTAATTAATAACATATTTAAATATTTTTATTTCTTATAAAATTATCCAATTTTAACTATATACCTCATAAAAAAGCATCAGACTATCATTTTCAAACAGTTAATTTCTTTTAGAATATTTTTATGTAGCATTTGTTATCAACATATATAATATATTGATAAAAGTACTATAAGAAGAAGTTTAAGTCAGTCGCATATCTTTTGTGCTAAATAGTTAAACGTTGTTGGTGTTATAAACTATTCTTCAACCATATGTTTCCTTCTTCAACTTGAATTTTATTATTTTTTCAAGAAAATTATCATCACATAAAGCAATCTTATATAACGATATCAATTTCTTATAAACCTCTGTTGTAAAATTAATATATTTTTATAATATTGTTAATTAATACAATTTTTCATCAAATTTATTTGTTTAATCTATATTTTCCACTCAATTAAGTAAGTGAAGATAACTTTTAACCTTTTTTTATTATTATTTTCCATCTACTTTGAAAATACTTTTTCTCTACTATAATTTTATTTTACTTTCTCCTTTACTAGTATTTTAGCTTCTGTATTACGTACATATTTGCATAAGTGAGTAAGAAATATAACAGTTAAAATGATTAAAATATGTTGTTTTATGTTGAAAAGCGCATCTAACTTGTCTAATTAATGCAAGAGAAAAAAGAAAGCATTAGGTAAAAAAAAAAAGGAAAATCTTACCATTTTTCAAACTGTAAACTATTGTCTGCCAAAGACTGGGCTGTAAATGTGCAGAAGTTATTCGAGCCAATTGGCGCAAGACAGGTAATAAGGATTCAATGGGCGGTTCCTCATAACATCTAAGCAATCTCAAAGCCACATCTGCGAGTTGAAACCATGCAATCATTTTCTAACTTCTTTTTTCTTAAACATATATGTGTGTGTCGTAAATCAAAGGATCATTGAAATGGTGAAGGAGAGGAAGATTGAGGGTTGGAGAAGAGAATGAGGGAAGCAGTGTATATGGATGTATTGTGGTTTATTTGCTTACCAAATATATGCGCTTGGATGCATCGTTCCAGAAGCAAAACTCGATTGTCTGGAGACTGCTGATCAATGACATCGGAAGAAGTTCTAAAGAATAGGAAACGAGTCATTCTTTTGCGTCCTGAATTAGCGGCCAGAAGAAGAGGGATCTCACCCTCTTTGTTCTCTATAGCAAGCAATTCGAAGCCACCTTCCGCATTTACAAAACATTTTGCTATATTAATGTCTCCATAAATAGCAGCAAGAGCAAGAGCAGTATTACCATCCTCATCCTGCATTTCTACTAATTGCTTCTTCCCTAAGTACACTAACCACTCCACAATTTTCATATGTCCTTCTATTGTTGCAACATGAAGAACCGTCCTACCTGAAGGCGGAGCCCAAAATATGGCATTCGGTTGATCCCTCAAGTATGAGCTCGTGCCTTCCCAATCACCGTTTTTCACAAACTTGTATAAATCTTTGTGCTCACTAACGTTGTCAGATACAACACCTATATGTGCGTCCAATTCACATTAAAACATAAATAAATATTTGAGTTAGTATTACGTGTAAATATATAATTTATATAAAGAAAATTTGAAGATGCATCTAAACACTTACCGTGTCGAATATGCGGTTGGACTTCAGATCTGCAAACTTCGGCCAAGTGATTCCAAGCTTCGTGGGCGGTTTGGAGGTGTTTAATTTGTTTGAAAATTATTGGTGCACATGATAGTTGAATAATATGCAGAGCCTTTGCGTTTCTCTGTGCATCAAAAACAGAATCACTCTCCACAACTTCCCACAGATTTTCCCCCCTCAAATAGTTTTTCATTAGAGTTTCCCATTCTTGATAGTTGTATCTTGTGAGCACTTCACGAACTATTCCTCGGGATGCAACACCAATGCTTTCCATTATACATTATCTTGCCATGCCTTGTAATATATATATATATATAAAGGAAGACAAAATTTTATAATTGTGTTTGGTGTTGCTTTTAAAGGGAGGCAAGGATATCACACAGTATCAAAGCAAAGAACAAAAAGAGGAAATTTTTGTGTTACAAAGAAGAGAAGAAGATTTTACATATGAAAAAAAGAAGTTTAATTAAATTTGAACTATATGATAGATTTAAAAACTTTTAATTGAATTATTATATTAATCTTTTTGTAATCTATTAAATTCTAAAAACTTTAAAATTTTTAAATTGAATTCTTATGGTTAGATTATTTTAAATTGATCATCTTATTCTTAAATTTTATTGTTAACTTGGATAACGTGATTATTTCATTATTCTGTCATCTTAGTTTTCATTACATACAATTTCATATTTATATTTTTATAATTTTATAAAATTTTACAATATTATTCAAATAAGTATGATAAAAACAAAACTTAATTACATTACTTAATTACCAGAAAAATTTAATTGGAGAAACTCAATTGAAAAATTTTTAATTTTGAAAAATTCAATATATTACAAAACATTTATAGAGAAACTAATTAAAACATTTCAAATTTATAATAAACTTAAAATTTAAATAAAAAAAACTCTAAAACTAACATAAAAAAGAGAACATAAAACTAACATAAATAGGACTGCAGTAACAGATAAATATTTGGAAAATTTTACATGCATAACTCATCATTTATCTACTCCTTTTCAATACTTAATAAAAATTTAATATTTATACTCTTTTAATTAATTGATCTTAAATTATTTTTTATTTTAAAAAAATATATTTTTACTGATATTAAAAATTTGTTAAATAAAAATTGGATATCTATGTATCATTACCTTCAATATTTACTTTATAAAATAGTCAAAGAATAGAAATATTATGTGGTTTAAAGGAATAAAAATATATAAAAAATAAAAAGGAAAATAACAAAGAAAATGATAAGTTGACACTCTTTTAAAGAAATTGGTTTAATACCTATTTTGGTCCCTCGATTTGTAAGATCTGTTCAATGTTCTCTTCTTTTTTTTCAAAAGTTCACTAACATCTTACTTTTCGCAAAAACGGTGCACGTTAGTCTTTTTTGCTTACAGAGTTAAAAAGATTAACGACAGAGTTGTTTACCTGGCGAAACCTGAATTAGCTGTACAGTTTATTATTACGTGGCATTCTCATTTTTTCCCTCTTCCCGCTTCTCTCTCCTCCCTTCGCCGATGCACACCGTCTCCCTCCTCTTCGCCAAACCCTAAACCACCCCTCCATCCTCTACGCCAAATGCAAACCCTCCTATTACATTGACACCTCCTTTTTCGACAACGTCAACCCATTAGAAGACATTGACTTCAACCCCCCGGAGCCCCCGGAGGGATTTGTCGCCCCTCCCTGCACTGTATTTCTAAACTGTTTGTTTGTTTTGAGTGCGGAAGGGCGGGGAGATGGGGCGCGTCGCAGTAGTGGAGAGAGCGAAGGCGTACGGGCGACGACGATCTTGGTTTACGGCAACGGTGAGACACTGAGATTGGAAGATAGTGAGGTTTTTTATCCCAGTAAAACAAAATTGAATATAAACATAAATAAAAACACATTAAATTATTTCTGCAGCAGTGTGCGATTAGAGATTAGGGTTTGGGAAGAGGAAAGGGGATTAGGGTTTGGGAAGAGGGGAAAGGGGATTAGGGTTTGGCACGCGATTATGGATTTCATAGCGGAGAAGAAGGAATCAGAGAACAACAGTGCCATTATGGATTTCATTAGATTCTTCTTCTCAGTTAACGTCGACACTTGATTCAAGCAGCAAAGAAACCGAAGAACAACAATCTCATGAACTCAAAGCTGGTCTTCACCCTCTGAAGGTTTTTCTCCCTCACTTTGATATTTTTGTTTCTTGGCAACTGAATACAGTGTGATTGGTTAATGATGAAGATGAAGAAGTGTGATAAAGCTTTTGAGTGCAAAGGGGGACTGCCACGTGGCAGTCTCTTATTGGCTGAACTTGCCAACTAATTGGACACGTCATCTAATTTTGGCCACTAGAGCAACTTTGTCGTTAGTTTTTTAATGTCATAAGCAAAAAGGATCCACTTAAATTGTTTTTGAAAAAAGTAAGATGTTAGTTAACTTTAAAAAAAGAGAGGACAATTTTGAACATATCCTACAAATCGAGGGACCAAAATTGGTATTAAACCAAAGAAATTAAACCGCTTCATACTATAATATACTAACATTTTAATCATATTTCTTTCATATTTTAATATAAATTATATATATATATATATATATATATTATTTGAATCGGTTGTAAATTTAACGTTTTTTTATATTGTATTAAAAAGTATAATTTTTAAAAAGAGAAAATGTTTTGAGATAAGATGGAGATCAACTTCCACAAGTAATATTACACTTCAAAATATAAAAATAAGTTATTTTAAATTTGATATTTGAATATTAAATATAATTATCTACCTTCTTACTTTAGTGTTATATTTATAAATATTTCAGTGAATTTTTCATCAGTCTAATTACAATCACATTAATAATAATTACATTTTATTTTAAGTTATCTATAATTAAAGCTAATCTTCTTATGGACAGATTCTCGATCTTCTCCTGACCATTCCGTCTTTAATTAGATACTTGATCTTTACTGTTCGGTTGTTACAGTACAAAAACATATATAACTTTTTTCTTTTATGCTTCATTCATGAGAAAAAGGATTTTAAGTGACCCGTCTCTTTCTTCTATTTCAGTTTCCCTGTCCACTTTCTCCTCTAACAAGTAAATTGTTATATTCTTTCTGCAGGTTTTTTTTCTTTTACGAAAGTGTTATCTTATTATGTTCTTTTTTGAATAAAAATAATAATTAATAATGTTTTGAAGAGTAGTAGTAACAGTAATATATATATATATATATATATAACTTTCTCTATATATTATTTATTTTTCTATTTTTTCTTACATGAAGTTATCTATTGTAATCCTAAAATTAAGTTTTAATTTTAAGAGTTAAACTGAACACCCCATACTAATTAGGATTACAATCGGTTGGTACAAATCCTAAGAAAGCTTAAACACAATTTTTAATCAAATTTATAGGTAAGTTTTATTTATTAGACATTGGACCATGATTACAGTTATGTTAATCATAAGTTTATATCGAAACTTATAAATATAAGTCTGAGATAAGAAAGCATATGATTGCATTTATTGTGAATTTAAGATTTTATTATGATAATCGATATATTAAATTACTGACTTGAGCGTTAGAATATCTTTAACAGGTATCGCCCGTATGATTTGGAGTTTAGACATTAAGAATATAAAAAAATTTGACTAAAAGTACTGAAGATAATGCTAAGAACTAGAAGAAAAGTGTGAACACCACTATAAAATGGGCTTTTTTAAATGTTATTTTAAGTTTTTTAAGTCTATTTTACAACAACTTAGATTTGACAAACTTAAATTTTAAGTTTATTGTAGACCAACCTACTTAAATTTTAAGTCTTTTTTAAATTTTATTTGTTTAATGATGAAATCAAAATCTGAAATACAACAAAATTTTCATAATAAAATTTTCTTTTAATATTCTTCTTTTAATACAGTAATATATTCTATTTACCGTTATGCCAAAGTGTGATTGTGATACCCAACCCCACTTCTGAAATAACATTTATTTATTTTTTAATTGTAGTAGGCATATACTAGTTATTAGTAGTTCCCATTTTAGAATTTTGTTTTCAGTGGATACATCCATACACATATTAGAAATGTTTCAAATATATTTCTGTTTTAATAATAAAGTCATGCTATATTTAATAATTGGAGCAATAAGAAATTTCACTTAATTATTACTTAATGTATTAATGTATTAGTGTAATGCCCAAGAGATACTTGTCTTGAGATGCTTGAGTCACTTTTGTTCGTGGGACAACGTTCTTCATAACTTTTCTATATCTTGCTTCCAAGAGACATCTTGTTTGGAAGAAATTCCTAACAACCATTTGCATGATACACGTGTATAACTACAAAGTGTCATAAAATAATTACTACAACAAATTGTAAAATTATAACCCATATTTTGTTATATTAAATATATTTATTTAGTGGATAATTTTTTTTTTTGTAAAATTAACTCATAAATATTAGAGTTTACTACATTATGATACCAATATAGATGCAAAGAATTAATTTTTTGAAAATTTAAAAGATGTAAAATTATTTTTAATATTTTTTAATGAATAATATTTCTATTAATATGAATTAACACGTATTAATAAAAAAATATTTATTTAAGTTTAGTTAAGCCAAATCGGTATTTAGTTATATATTACCCATTTTTTAATATATTTATGAATTGAAAAAAAAACGGTACAATATTTTTAATTTAATAGTCAAAATTTAAAAATAACATATCTTTTATTTATAATTTTCTTCATTGAATTTAAATATAAATTTTCTCGTACTTATGTCCTTCATTTATTATATTAATAAATTTTTTATACTTGTTTAGTTCATCCACATTTGTATTTTATATCAAGACTTATTTACATTCATCTTCTTCGTTCCCAATTATCTTCTTTGTTAAACTTCTTTACCTCATCTCCTCCATTCCATCTATTTTATTAGTCTTCTTCATCTACTATTCTTTTGTATTTGATGTATTATACTTATAAGTAGTTGAATATTAAATAAAATAAATAAAACAAAATATTTGATGAAAAAACCATAGAAAACATATGTTATATGTATTGTATTTTTTTTAAGTTTTTACGAATAAATACGAGAAGTTACAATACATATATGTACATATGATAAAACTAAGAAGAGAAAACTCTTTATCTTAATTAGATTATGATTAAGGTCTTAAATCCTATTTTCATTTAGCCAGTTTGACAACCTTAACCATTAATCATTTTTAGGTTAACTATTATCATTAGAAAACATCACGTGATTATTTATCCTAATTTGGGGTATCAAGTTTACATTAGTGTTTGTGTATTCAAAGTAGTTAGATCATTCCAATTAGCAATCTTTCCCGGTAAAGTAAACAAACAAGAAATTTACATCTTCTAAATGTAGCCAAAATAGGAAGAAGAGAGACAAAAATAACCACATGTGATATCTTTTTTTTTTTGTGTGACGATAAAATGTAAAACGTCTTGACCTTGAAATCTATTTAAAGATGTTTTGATGTTACATCTTAATCAAAAGTTCATCGGTAATTTTTTATCAATTAAAAATCATCAGTAAATTTTGGGATCCAATTTTATACAAAATTTTGGGAAGGGACTGAGACAATGGAAAGGTAGATAGTTATCCTTTGAAGGTTTGATGAAATTGGTCTCAAGTGCCCTTTCTCTTTTCTATTTATCATTATTTAAAGTTCCAAAAATAGTTGTAAAAGAGAACACCAAAATGCAAAGACAGTTTTTATGGGAACACATAAAAAGAAAATAGCATGGGTTAAATGGTCACCAGCCAAAAAAAGATGGGAGGTTGGATGTACAAAGATTTAATGAGACACTTTTAGCAAAATGGAAATGAAGATATAGATATGAGTATAAAGGATTGTGGAGAAACATACTAGAATATAAATATGGGGATTAGAGAGAGTTAGAGAACATGAAGCAATCCAATTATGAATCAGTATGGTGGAAGGATCTGAAGAAGGTATGCAGTATTGACGTTGACAAAAGTTTGTTGTATAAAAATATTAAATGGAATATAGGAAATGGAACAAAAATCAAAATTTGGGAAGATAGTTGGATTGATGAAATATCACTTGCTGAAAAATTCCTAGGTTATATAGTAACTTCATTCTTAAACAAGCTACAATATTAGAAATTGGTGTATGGAATAATGTGCATGGGAATGGAAAATAATGTGGAACAGGGAATGGTTTGAGTGGGAATTAATTAACACATGTAAATATGTTGAGACAAATATTAATACAGTATGCACCACGAATACACGAACATGATTCTTGGAAATGGAAGTCAGAGATATACCTGCAAAATTTGCAAACAAAATTCTACAAAGTAATACTTGTGGTGATTAGGGTGAATTCTTCAATATGATTTGGAAGACAAATGCAATCCCTAATCTCAAGCACTTTATTTGGAGAGTAGGTTTGAATAGTGTGACAACTTAGGATAACCTCCATCATAAAAATATACTAGTATCATGTAAGATGCGAGGATTTTGTACAAAATACGAAGAATCAGTTCAACATTTGCTTTTTGAATGTAAGGTAGCGAACTTAGCTTGGGATCTTTGTTATAAATGGATAGGAATAATAAAAACAAAGTCATGCAACATTTTCATCATTTTAACATGCTAGAATTGAATAGAAAAGGAAATCTTATTTGAAAGGTTACATGGATGACTTTAATCTGAAGTATATGAACATAGAAATAAGGTTTTATTCAAAAATGCAAAGGTTGATGAGGTGGAAATTTTGGATTAGAAATAAAATCCAAAATGCTACTTTTTTCATATTTCAATTGGTGTGCTCAAAAACTTGTATTACAAGTATTCAAAATAACTTTAATCTTAAGTTTAGTTATAATGTGAGGCAAAGGTCTATTACACCTTATTGCATTTTTTTTAGTTGTGTAATGTGAGGCAAAGGTCAATTACACCTTAGAAAAACAATATTTTGACACTTATAGTGATTGACACTCATTTGACACGCGGTGGACCCCATTTTTATGAATGTCATTAAGTTTGGAATTTTGCATAATGAAAGTGGCCGCCCCTTTGAAAAACCAACTCTTTGTCTCTCCACACATTGGATTCATTTTAATGGTTTAGGAACGCAATACCCTTTCTCTTTCTCTATTTTGTTCCAAAAACCCTAAATCAAACACAAAATCTCCTTCTTTATGGTGCTCAAGCAACCCTAAATCAAAGCAAAAAAAAGTGTGAAATTGATATTTATATTGTGTGCACGAAAGCGGGAAGTCGAACACGATTGTGGTGTGGTAAAATTTGAAAAATTTGATTCAATGGGAAGCGAAGAGTACTCTTTGCTGAAGGATTCAACAATCGAAATTGAAGCAAAGGACGAAACTTTCTCTCTTTGCTTTTGGCTTTATTTCACGACTTCCTCTGCATTCCCCTCTACCATTATTCAGCAGGTCTTACACATTGTAGCTTTTCCCTTCTTTCTGAGTTTTGTGTGTTAATGGGATATTAAGGTTTTTCTCAATCTTCTTAATCAACCTTTTTTCACTGTTTGGAATTTGTAATCGTAATATCGTGGGCCCGGACATTTTGTTTTCCTTGTTCTATATACCTCGAGAAAGTTGTGAGTTCTCTATGTTTTCAATGCACATTAAATTTGTTTTGGTTTTGATAACTGATGGACTGCTTGAACGTGTGTTTCTCATGCCTTTAGTTAATGGTTTAGGCTTTAAGGGGTTTTCATTTGTGCTCTTCAGTTTGAAATCTTCTTTCAATCAGTAAATTTATTACTTCCTGTTTTGCTAAACCTCTTTGCGTTAACTCAAAGTTGGAGTTTTGATAGGATTAACTCAGTTTTTGCAGAATATTTTTGTTCTTTTGCTTCATACTCAAAAATCCTAATTAGTAAATTAGAGATGTAGAATTTAGACTAGACCTATTCAATTATATATAGCTAAATATGTGATGCTCACATTATATTAGTAATGTCGGCTTGCTATAGAGTTGGGGAAACTGATTTCGATAGAATTTATTATTTGAGTGCGATGAATCCCTTTTCTTCTCTCACATTATGTTGTTTATTTTCATTTTGGGTTTTCTCATATTTGGTTGGATTGATGGTGGTAGTGATTTTTTTTTTTCAATTGTGTGAGTTTTGTAATTTTTCCAGATGTCCCTATACCCTCTCAAATTGACGTTAAACATTGAAGAAAGGGAATCCAATGAGTCCAGACGTTACTGGCTGGGCAATACCTGCTAGTGGTAGTTGAGGCAGTGAGAAACACCGAGAGAGGGAGCGGTGGTATATCAGAGAGGAGATGTTAGAATTGGGAGACAAAGATGGAAAGGGAAAGTAGGATTTTTGGAGTAAGGGAAGAAATCAAAAAAGGTATGGGGAGATTATTATGACTTGGAAGAATGGTTTCATGCTTTGTGGTGTTATAAATTAGATTACATGTATGAATTGGAAAATATAAATTTTACAATAACGAGTAATGATGAATAACAATTTACTTTATATAGCTTCAAGATGATGTTTTATGGGCAGTGCCAAGGCTATATCAACAAAATAAAAAACATTTCATACTTATAAATAGTTAAAGCTTTCAAAAGGATGAAAAAGAATTCACATTGTCACACACAATGTTATTGAAATTTGTACCAAATATTTTGGTTTGAAGGTGGAATTGATCATATAGGTTGTGTTGTGTTGTTTCAAATGATTCTGGTTTCATGTGTTTTGATTCCTATTGATAACTTGTATGGCCATCTAAATTTAATAATATTGCCATGTTTTGATTCCTGTTGTTAACTTGTTTTGACCACTTTCTTTAATAGTGTCGGTATTTGCAGGTGTTTCCAATTGATGAGCTAGTACGTATATCACTACAAGTTGTTACCAACAAGCCTCCAACACATTTCGTTGATGACATCTTTAGCAAATTCATTCCACCAGTTGACAACAACAACAAACCTGAAGACAGTGGATCAAACAAGAATATTAAATATTGAAAAATTTTAGGACTTCATTAATTTCTTGTTTTGTATTTCAGATTTATCTTTATTGTCAGTGTGGAATATTGTCTATCTTTACATAGATGTGTTTTGTAGTAAAATTTGTTAAGTACTAAAGTCAACTTCATAGATTAGTTGTTGCATTAAGTGGTTATGTAATGTATGTTATGTTCTAAGTTTTATATCATGTTGTTTTCATATAAAAAAAACTTGACAATATGGTGCAGTAACTGGTTATACCTTGAGCAATATGTGGTTATGAATTAAACTGGTTTTGTACAACTGACGAAATCATTAATACAAAAATAAGGGGTCATCCAATCTTGCACTTGAATAAGACTTAAATCATATCACAGCAAAGTAGAATGACTAAAGCAATTAATTACGCCTACTCTGCACAAATGAAACACAAATTAAACAAGTGTTGGTCAAAAATTGATTTCACAAGTTTTGGTGCAGTAATTGGTTATGTCTTAAGTCCTATGTGGTTATTTCCAAAGCTAATCATGTACAAATAAAAAAAAATGCTTAAGTTCAATATCAAGGATTATATTACTTTTGGTGCAGTAAGTGGTTATCCAATCAAGGGTATGTGGTGTAGTAAGGAAGTTGTTATATACAACAAATGTAGTGGTTCTTGAGAATAGATTTCATCATATTTATTAGTGCAGTAACTTGTTATTTACTCAGTCCTATGTGGTTATTTCTTAAGCTGGTTATGTACATTTACAAAAATGATTAAATTGAATATGAAATATCATATTAATTAGTCCAGTGGTTATTCAAATCAAGGGTTTGTGGCCTAGTATGAAACTCGTTATATAGAACAAATATAGTGATTCTTGAGGATAAATTTCATCACATTTATTGGTGTAGTAACTGATTATGTGCTAATTCGTATGTGGTTATTTCTGAAGCTGGTTCTGTAAACTAAAAAACTCTTAAGTTCAATATGAAGGATCAAATGAGTTTGATGCAGTAAGTGGTTATCTAATCAAGGACATGTGGTGTAGTATCAAACTCCTTATGTAGAAAAAATCTAGGGGTTCTTGAAGATAAATTTCATCACATTTATTGGTGTAGTAACTGGTTATGCACTCATTCGTATGTGGTTATTTCTGAAGCTAATTTTTTACAACTAAAAAACTGCTTAAGTTCAATATGAAGGATCAAATGATTTTGGTGTAGTAAGTGGTTATCCAATCAAGGGTATGTGTTGTAGTATCAAACTCCTTATGTAGAACAAATCTAGGGGTTCTTGAGGATAAATTTCACTACATTTATTGGTGTAGTAACTGATTATGTACTCATTTGTATGTGGTTATTTTTTAAGCTGGTTCTGAACAAGTAAAAAACGGTTTAAGTTCAATATGAAGGATCAAATGAGTTTGATGCAGTAACTGGTTATGTACTCAATTGTATGTGATTATTTCTTAAGTTGTTTATGTACATCTACAAAAATGCTTAAGTTGAATACGAAAGATCAAATTAGTTAGTCCAATAAGTGGCTATTCAATCAAGGGTTTTTAGTCTAATATGAAACACTTTATGTAAAACAAATATAGTGATTCTTGAGGATAAATTTCATCACATTTATTAGTACAATAACTGGTTATGTACTTATTCTTATGTGGTTATTTATGAAACTGGTTCTGTACAATTAAAATCGTTATGTAGAACAATTCTAGTGGTTCTTAAGGATAAATTTCATCACATTTATTAGTCCAGTAATTGGTTGTGTACTCATTCTAATGTGGTTATTTCTGAAGCTGGTTTTGTACAACTAAAAAAATGCTTATGATATTAGTTTAGTACAGTAAGTAATTATATAACAAGTGCTATGTGATTATTTATTAACTTTGTTATGTACAACTAAAACAAATGTTTTAAGTTAAATATAAAAGGTCATATTACTTAGTACAGGTAGTGTTACATCAAGGACTCTTCCAAACACTTGGTCTTCCAAACAGTAGAATCTAACAACCCTCATTATATACACAATCTTCAAGTTTATTATGTTTACCTATTTAGTTGTCGTTATTGATAATAATATATAACAATATAATAAATTAATTTTAATTCAGATTTAAAAATATAATCTAATTTACCTGCAAGGTCATTCCATCTTCTGAAACCGATAAATAATCTGGGATTCTAGCAAGATGCTTTTTCAAAGCTTCTCCATTTGGATCTTCCACCCAACAAGCAAGCATACCTAGTATCTATACAACACACAACATTTGTTGCTTATGTGAAGGGAAATAAAGATCTTCGTGTGTAGTGTGTAATATGAACAATTATCTTCTACATGCACAATATAATGAAAATATATATATAAATATATAGATCTAAGAATTTGTGATATTTTACCTTTGCACACTTGTGTCGTGCTTTCTTCCAATTGTTTTGTCATAAGGTTGAATAAAGAGTCCATCTTGTATTATTACCTTTCAATATGCAAGAACCTTTTAATTGCCAAAGTTCTAGTCAAGTCTTAAGTTTTTTTATTATAAATGGCATCATTGTAGTTTAACATTTCAGTTAAGTCGGCACCTTAAAATACATCTATCATTTGTCATCACATGACAAATATTATTAAAAGAAAATGAGAAAAAAAAAACAAAAAACATTGGCGGTCAAACCAAACCCATGAACAAAAAATACAAGATTAAAGTTGAGATATATGAATTAATTTTAAATTTTTTTAAGAGTTTGCTTTATTTTACTTTCTTTATAGAGCTTGGTAAGAAGTTTAGTCAAATTCACCTATCTGCAACATATAAACATTAGTTTAATATGAACATGGTGTTAGCACATTGGCAGGAGAATTCACAAGCTCCCTTCCAAAAATGATTCCAGAAGAAACATTTGTTGCAAATTTAAGTTTCTTCTCCAATTTAGGCCCAGATCCAAGCCCGATGATATCAACCGATCTAAGTGTCGATTTCTTATACTCAGACTAATACCTGTTATCTTCAAAAGTTTCGAGCACAGTCCCTGCCACACAACACAACTCAATCTTATTTCAAAATCACAACCTTTCAATTAATGTATAAACTCTATTTAGATAAACTTGAACTTAAAAGAACAAAAAATAAAAAAGCAAAACAAACAAAGCTTCTTGTTAACTAGAAGATTCAAGAAAAGAATCTGTTTCGAAGGTACTCAGATAAAAAATGACCAAGGTATTTGTACTTTAATATCTCTTCTGAGTTGCTTGGTATCACAGTGATGAAACTATATAACACGGAACTAACTGATAAACACAATTTCGATGAAAATGAAGCTTTTCTCAAAAAGAAAATGTTATCAATACAAAAAGTCATGTAAAATGTGATTTTTGTAGTAATTCAACTTATTTTATCATGCATAACAATAACAGTTATATATATATTATAACTATTTCCAATTTATTTTGGGTGAATCTGATATTTTGCATCAGGTAAGGTTCCCTTATAAAGAATCCAAACCCACCACGGCCAATCAAGTTCTTAGATGAAAAATTATCAGTGACTTTCTGAAGCTCTCCAATTTTTAACCAAATCGACTTCATATTACGTCTCAATCTACGCCTACACCCTTCTTCCTCAAGGTCAAAATCAAATTGAAAAGTTTCAAGCTTTTTACTTTTTACTCGTGTGCTTCCTCTCGCACCACACATAAAGCTCCAACAGAGAAGACATCACCAGCAAAGCCACTCAGCTCCCGTCAACCCAAAAACAAGAGCTTGGTCACTCTTTCCCCCCACAACCCCCGTGAAAAAACTCATATGCTAAAATATTACATACAAGCGGTCTACACAGACAAAAACTACCGAAATTACGAGAGAAAAAAATTTCAAAACCGCTACCTCAAAGCCACACACACAACAAATGCAAGCGAAATCGAGATGCCAACCGAAATCCTCCACAACCCTCAACTTCATAGCCATTAAAATGCTCGACAACCAACTATTGAAGCGCCTCAAACATAGAAATGAGAAGCAAATGCGCCAACAAAGAATGATGGAGAAAGGTTTTTGAAACATAACCTAAACGGGGTTTCGATTGAGAACCCAAGAAAGAAACTCCAATTTACAGTTTTCCACTTTTACCCTCCATTAGTTTGCAATTTTTTTAAAAAAAACTGACCTGTACCGTGTCAAACAAGTGTAAGTGACAAGGAGTCGTGTCAACCTATTACTACTCTACACCTTATTGCATTTTTTTTTGTTAGTTGTGAGCAGGTATATAGGAATAGGATTGTCATATTCTAACAACGATTTTTTAACACTTTTTTTACAACGCTACGTGTCACATGTTCATTGGTTTGGTTTAAAATGAATATTTTTTAAAAACCGTGAAAATGAAAGTACGTAAGTTTTGTTTTAATTGAAAATCTCAAAATACCCCTGTCTGTTTCATTGGAAATGAAGGTCCCGTTTCCCTGCCTGTTGACTTTGCTTTCTCTGTGATTGTTCTGTGTGCATCGTGTTGCCTCCCTCCATTTTCGTAAAGGTGGTGTTTTTCGTACAAGTTATTGTGCGCAATGGCAAGGTCCGGTGAGCATTGTCCGACGACGAAGGTAAGTGGTTTTCCGTTTCATTTCATACCATGGTTTTTTGGTTTGGGTTAAGGTTTGGGGTTCGTATCATTTTGTTTTAGTTATTGGGTTTAGTAGTTTTACTGATTTTATGTTGTAGACAAGTTCATAAAACGGTGTATGGAGACAGGTTTGGTATGTGGTTTGTTATCCGAAGTTTTGTTATGTTTTGATATATTGACAAAACTTGTGTAGTCTGAAATGTGTGGTTAAATTTCAAGTTGTTCACGATGTTTATGTTGGTGCTTCAACAAGGATAAGAAGGAATACAGACCAACACCAACAAGAAAGGATGCTAAACCAAGACCAAATAAGAAACAAAAAAGAAATCGAAGAGAAACTTTTATGTGTGCCTTATAGGACCAAGAATTTCTAATTGAAGAACTTAAAAGGAGGGTTGAAGGTTTGAAGGCACAATTGGCTGAAGAGAAGGCAAGACGACAAAATAAAGATCACGGTGGACAAAGTGTGCCTCGTACAGAACCATCCCTGAACACTGGTTTTGTATCCCCTACTGACATTGACGGAAATCAACAACCTTTGAAGACGTATGTTAGGGTTGGATCACGAAGGCGTTACAAGGGAAGAGCACTTAGGACTCCATACACCAGAACCGTAGTGCTTAGAATAAAAAATGAGTGATATGTGTATTCAGTTGATTAATGGAAAGTAAATGATCATTGTAAATAGATTAAGAAAACAAAGTGTAATGTATCGGATTTAGTTGAATGATATAAAATTTGAGTTTTTGGTTTGGTCGGTCACATATTTTATTTTTTGAATAGCATTGTTATTATGATTTGTGGGTTTGTGGATTTGAGAATATGGTGAAGTTTTGTGTTTGATATGTTGCAGGCGTGTTTTAAGATGTTGGTGTTTGAGTGGTCATTCAGGGTAACATGGGTGACCATTATCAAAACCAGTTCATTTCAATCACATTTTGAGTAGGGGGACAAAGTTGTGCAAGGGATGACTGAGAATGTTAAAAAAACCCTGTGGTAATCGTTTACAGTGTGTGCGTAAACGATTACCTGAGAGAAATTCATATTTTGTACAAAAACTTGAACTGAAGTAGTCAGTCTGGGTAACAGGGGTGACCATTGTCAAAACCAGTGAGTTTGACTCACTTTTGCACTTGTCTTAGGAAGATGTTGGTGTTTGACTGTTGACAAATGGTGGTGGGTGATGTGATGTGACCCCAAGGAGTGGGTAGTAACACCTTATGAGTGGGGAGACCAAGTTGTGCAAGGGATGAATGAGAGTGTTGAAAAAACCCTGTTGTAATCGTTTACAGTGTCCTGGTAAACGATTACCCGAGAGAAATCCATATTCTGTACAGAAACTTGAACTGAAGTAGTCAGTCAGGGTAACAGGGGTGACCATTGTCAAAAGAAGTGAGTTTGACTCACTTTTGCACTTGTGTTTGGAAGATCCTGGTGTTTGAATGTTGGGAGATGGTGCTTGGTGATGTCATGTGACCCCAAGGAGTGTGGGGTGACCCCTCATGACTGGGGGGACCAAGTGATGAGTGCATATTTATGCCCACATTTATGTTTGAAAATTAAAATTTTGATGGGATAATTGTGTTTAAATGGTTGATTTTAAGTGAATTTGTGATAATTGGAATTATCGGGTTTGGGAAATAAAGAAACGTAAAAAGTAAGTTTTAGCGCATAAATTATTCTTGGATGTTCTAATGTTTATTTGTGCAGCTGAGAATATAAGTTTTATTGGTCCAAATGGCAATTCAAGGCCCAAAATCAGATTTTATTTGGAAAATAATGTACAGATGGGCCAAACAGGCAACTTTTATCCTTACACCTCCCAATTTCCTTACATACACCCCTCTTCTCTTAAACAGGCCCAATACTAAGCCAAACAGTAACCCTATTCTAAATACACCTCCTAAATTTTCCTACCCATACCCCTCCTAAGCTAGACTCCACCAGATCATGCCATGTGTCCAAATCCTCCCCACACAGATCTAGCCAACCATGTTTCGCCACGTCAGCCCTAACCATGATCTTCCACCTTCTCTGTAGAAACCCTAGCCGCCAATGCCGTCAGCCGTCGTTCCGCTTCCGCCGCTCCGTCACCGAACAGCCACTACTGTGCCGTCTCCGTCACCAGACAGCCAATGTCGTGCCGCCGCCGCAAGCCCAACGCCACTGCCGTGCCGCCGTCACCACCACGCCGCGACTTCCGTTCATCTTCTCGATTCTCGGAACCCAATCGCAAATCGTGATTCCGCCATGGACGCCATCAACGAGAGCACCTTATCCTTCATCGCGCAACCTTTCTTCTTCCTCGCGAGAGGCAACCACCTCGCCGCAACCAAGACCGCCATCGTCAATACTCCCCCACCATCTTCATCATGCAAAGCTCCTCTGAAATCATCACCAAAGCCGCCGCAAGAACGGCCATTACAGCGCCTCAATCATGCGCCATTTTTCTCGCACACCACACGCAACCGTCGCACTAGCCACCGCGACCTTCGCCACCATCCATTATCTTCACCACAGCTCCTCCATGGCAGCCACCTAGAAGCCGTTCTCCATCATCAACACCCAGACGCGAGTTCTTCCCGCTGCCACACCGCAAGGCCGCCACAATCTTCATCTTCACCACCATGAACTTTTTCTCCATTACAACGCATCACCTGCAAGAAGAAACCAGATTTAACAACCACACAGAAATCCAATTCAGAAGCCGTGAGCCATCTCCATTCGAAAATCCTAGTGCGAGAAGCAAAGTAGCGTTTTCCATTCACGGTGCAACGCAGGTCGCGTGACGGCAGCAGCAAGCCCTTTTCCCCAATTTGCAAAACCCTAATTGGGTGGGAAAGGGCTGACACGTGGCAAGCTCTCATTGGCCGCGCCCTTCCTCAGTCAAAGCTGGTCAACATGGGTTCTGGTGCAATTTTGGAGAATTCAGTTGGGGCTAAAGTGCAGATAGAGAAAATTCTGGGGCATTTGTGTAATTTTAGAAAATC
This sequence comes from Vigna angularis, assembly GCF_016808095.1. NCBI lineage: Eukaryota > Viridiplantae > Streptophyta > Magnoliopsida > Fabales > Fabaceae > Vigna > Vigna angularis. Next base: position 12,050,243 of record NC_068979.1, read on the forward strand.
AGAAAAGATAAAAAATAAAATTCATTTGTTGAATTAATTTAAATTGGGAATATTAACAGAAAATATCTTCCAAATAATGTTATAGTTATTTAAATCTTTTAGTTATTTGGAAGATATAAGATAAAATATTCTATCAACTGAATATTCAGAGTCCAAGCCCAATCAAGCCTATTTAAAGAGACCCGGGGGACTTCACTTCATTCATTCTCTCATACTCCTCTCATTTTTCTTTCATCTTGTATTCAACTCCATTCATGGAGAGCTAAGCATCTAGGGCTATTCTGCTGTAATTCCAAGACGGATTCTGAGGTTATGTTCAGTTAATGCAAGTGTTTACTTTGATTATCGATTTAAGTTGTTCTCTCTATGTCTTTCATCTCTCTATCTTGTTAAAAGCAAAGATTTTTGCATCATAATATGTTTGAATCTATATGCATATTGATTATATGAGTTTTAGGGTTTCTAGGTTTAAATTAAGAATCTACTTTGATTTAATTTAGAAACTTTCATATGATTAAATGGTTTTTACTATCAATTGAGAATGTACTTTGGTTGGTAGTAATAATTTCAACTATAATCAATTGAGAATTTACTTTGGTTGATTAACTTTTAATTTGGTTAAGAGATTTAAGAATAGACATGATTAAACACAATAAAATTTGATTGAGAATGTACTTTGGTTGAATTTATTGTGAATAATCTAGAAAGGTTTTGCATTTGATTGAGAATTTACTTTGGTTAAATGCATGATCGCCCTCAAATTAATTAAGAATGTCCTTTAATTAATTTGAAACTTAAATAATAATCAATTGAACAATTATCTAAGAATAACCGATGACGAATCTATCTTGGAAAAGCAGTGGAATTAGCCTATTTAATCATAACTATTTTTAAGTTTATTATTTGTTCTTTAAACATTCTTCAAACATCATTTTTATTCATAAGCATTGCATAGCATAAGAGTCAGATATTCAGAAGCAATTCCGTGTTCGTTGGGAGACGACTCAGGGTTACTTTAGCCCTATCTACCTTCTTGAATACTACTTGGCAATACTGATGTTGCCTTGAAAAGTAGTATTAATTTGATAGCTTCGACGACAGCTTATCACCAAGTTATGCAAGGGATGAATGAGAGTGTTCAAAAAAGCCTGTGGTAATCGTTTACAGTGTGTGCGTTAACGATTACCCAAGAGAAAATGAGGTTTTGTACAGAAACTTGAACAGAAGTAGTCAGTCAGGGTTACAGGGGTGACCATTGTCAAAACCAATGAGTTTGACTGACTTTTGCACTTGTGTTTGGAAGATCCTGGTGTTTGAATGTTGGGAGATGGTGCTTGGTGATGTCATGTGACCCCAAGGAGTGTGGAGTGACCCCTCATGAGTGGGGAGACCAAGTTGTGCAAGCGATGAATGAGAGTGTTCAAAAAAGCCTGCGGTAAACGATTTATTCCTAACATCTAAAAGTAGGAGGAAAATTTGTTAAACCACAATTTGGAACTAATTCCCACTCAATTTTAAGCTAGTAAAAAAAGACGCAGTTCATCCAACAATAAATATAAACTAATTCACAGACACATAATAAAAGCATACTTTGATAGATAAAACAATACTAATACAAGAGATTTCCAAAGGGTTATTACATCTTTACTTCAACACTCTAAGAGAGTTAGCTCCTCATAATAGATAAGAATAATACAATACAAGGAGGAAATATTATCTCTTAAATGTCTAATGTCAAAAATAGGAAGCCTTATATCTCAATCCAAGAATGAATTAGATTTAACCCTTTTTCGAAAATCTTTTTCAAATCTTTAAAGAGTTCTTAAAACTTGAAATCAATACTCAAAGATTAAATGAATCAATTAAGTAAAGAAAATGTAAAAGAAAGATCAAAAAACACCAAGATTTATACTAGTTCAGTTTATCAAAAGCCTACATCCAATCTTCTCCCAACAACCTAAGTTGAGAAGTTTTCCACTAAATCAAATTTGAGTTGAAAATACAATGAAACTCTCAATTGCTATCCTCATCACTCTCAAATCAAATTACAACACAAATAAGATAGGAAAACACTCACTCTCACCCAATACAAGAGATGAAAACCTTCAATCTCTAACCTGGCCTACTCGCACAAGTGCTACATAATGTAGAAAGAATGATACACTGATGAAAACACACTCTTCAAGTGGACATATATCAGCAACAATGAAGTCCACTTGGTCTTGAATGAATCTTTGAATGTATGATCACCAAGGAAGCATGAAATTCTCCAAGAATTATTCTTGAGAGACCCTGTACACAAAACTCAGAAAGTATATCAGTATTTGAAAATTAAAACTTAATGAAACAGGTCTAGAGTCAGGTTTATATAAAAAATTCAAATCCTAACGCAGTTTAATCGATGATATTATCAACATAATATATTATGTTTTTGCCTCTATTTTAACATATTATAACACATGTATAATCGATTATTTTGACATATGTGCCTGTAACTGATTCTTTTAACAGACTTAACACATTAGGCTATTTGTGTAATAGATTAGACCTTGCTTTCAATTTTAATCGATTATTGAACTTATATAATCGATTATCTTGCCACTTAGCCTAGTTAGTCATCTATTTGCCTTTCTTCATAGATTATGTTACTTATATAACAGATTTTTCCTATCTCTCTATTTTAATCGGTTATGTAACTTATGTAACCAATTATAACAAATTGATTTGCTCCAGTTTAGCTTTCTAAGTGTTATGGCTTATTCTAATGGATTATGCCACTTATGTAATCGATTATAATTACCAGAAACTAGATTCTTAATCTATTTTAGGCTTATTTCACTAATCATGAATGGATTAAAACATCTAGCACTAACATGTTAATGATTTAAACATTTGTTGTCTTTTTGCTGTGCAAGAATGATTAAAATCATTTCTAATCATTTAAACCTATTCATCATGAAAAACCAAAATCTATAGAAGCTAGGCTCCCCCTATCAACATTTAATAATATTCTCTAAATACAAAGGAAAATGTTTGGAAAACTCTTCAAAAGTCTTTCTCTAAAGTCAGAAGTCTTTAAAACTTTCTAAGATGTGGCTTCGATAGTGAAAATGTGGCTCTAACTACAAAGGTTTTCTTCCAGTATGGGTTTTCTTTATGGTTTATGACTCGTACTTTTTCTGTTGTAGCCTTTTAGATAACTTCTTTGAGAAGGAGTTTTCATGGCTTAGCCTCAGGTTTAATGCTTGAAGTTTTCCTGCAAGGTGGATTTTGTTATGTGCCTCAAGCCTCAAGATTGTTGCTCAGCCACACCAAATTCAGTTTTATCCAAAATTGTTTGGATTTCCTCCATTTTCTTTATTTTTCCCCTTTGACTCTCTATAGACAAAATCTGCAAAACAAGTCAAATTAGGATGATTTTTACAAATATTTAACAGAATCAAAATAAGATAAATGTCAAATTGATCTCAAAATTAACTTATATTGGACACTTATAACCGATAAAAAATATGGATTAGCGTGTGATGACCACTAAATAAAGCAATCACATCAACAAGTGCACACTGATTTAATTGTAGTACCAACTGTCATATCCATAAGGATTTGATCAATCTTTATAAAAAAAAAGTATAACATTAATTTTTTTTATTTTAATAGATTGGTTGTAAAACAATGTTGATCCAGAATTCAAAGGTAAAACAAATAACTTAATGAGATGAAACGCATTGGGATTATGCTTCACTACTTTGTTGTTAGGCACGATTATTGTTTTATTGAATTACCAAGGTTCATTCATTGTTTCTAAAAGTACACTAATGTAATTTAGAACCATGTCCGCAACCTAAGATCTAAAGACATTCAAACTCAGGTCATTTCTCCACTTTCGATGAATGAACTCATTGGATTTATGATCAGGCTTTATCATTAGATTATTCAAATATTGGATTTATAACTTAAACTAGCTTTCACCTAATTTAAGTTAGATGTGGTAGATGATTGATTAGTTCATCCTGTGACACAAAGCGAATTAAATTACTAGTGTTAGAAACGAAGTGTCTTGTTTCTCAACACCAAGAGGGGGGTGAATTGGTGAACAATAAAAACAAATGTTTTTTAAATCTTTTCATAAACTTAGAATGATCTTTAACCTTTCTTGTAATTTATGTAAGACGCGTATGCAGTGAAAGTAAAAGAGATAAGGAGAGAAACACAAACAGAGGATTTATACTAGTTCGACCTCAATGTCTACATCCAGTTTTCCTTCCAATCAACCTTGGATTGAAGGATCTTTCACTATAATTATTTGAGTTTTACACCAAAGGTTCTACAAAGACTCTCTCAAATGTAAACACCTCTCCCACTCAACAATCAAATATAGAAAGATAACACCTGCACAAAGAACCACATGTCTTCACTATAGAACCCTTTGAGATCACTTCTCAAAGTACCATGAGCTCCTCACTCTTCTTCCTGGCCGCATGCACAGGGAATCAACATAATCTAAGATGGTAGAAAACGAAGTCTGATCAGGTAAGAATACACCTCACTCATGCAGTAATTGATCAGCAATGTAAATCCAGATTTTTTCTTCAAGAAACCTTCAAGATGTATCAAACTCTATGAATCTTGTTTCTTGGAGCGTCTCAACACTTATAACACTTTTCTCAAATCAAAGATATCAGATATGAAAGTTTAGAATGATCAATCTGTTACATATATGTGTAATGTAACATATGTAACAGTATTACAATCAATTACGTTAGTAATGTAATCGGTTACATTAGTAGCAAATGTAACAGTATTACAGTATTACAGTATTACAGTATTACAACTAACACATTTCTAATTGAATATGTAATCAATGAGGAGCATCGGTATCTTGAAGATAATGATTTTGATGATGTTACAAAGTGAAGAATAAGAAGACTTCTGCTCTATGAGTTTAAAAGCATTTATGCATAAGAGAAGACATCAAGACTGAACGATAGACTTCATGACCGAGCAGTCAGCACACGAGCAGTTAGCACACGAGTAGTCATGATCGAGAACTTAGGACCGAGCGGTAAAGTTATGACCAAGACCAAGCAGTGGAAGGCATGACCATGACTGAACGGTCGTATCAAATTAAGGTTAAACGGTCACTCAGCAGTTGAAGGTCGAATGACATATAATAGATAAAGGCCAAACATTATTCATGGCCGAATACAGCTAGAAGACCGAACGGTCGATAAAGACCGAACACTATTCATGGTCGAACACAATTAGAAGACCGACCGGTACTTATATGTCAATAGCCAAACGGTCACTAAATAGTCAAAGACCGAATGGTATGTAGTAGTTGAAGGCTTGGCAGTGTATAACAGTTCAAGACCGATTACAAGGTGAACACTGGTCAAACACAGTTCAGGACCGAACAAAGTTGAACATTGGCGAAACTCAGTAATACCGAACGGTCACTAACACTGGCCGAACACAAGTTGATGACCGAACGGTGTCAAACTCAAATCGAACGGCAGAAGGCAATCAGGACTCAAACTGAATGGTAGAAGGAGGTGAAGAACTGGAACCGGTTGAAGAATAAATATTCTAAATTATTCCAAGTCTCATAGATAATCGATTATCACTTATCGATTATCACTGGCAGTTGTAATGCATCTCTTTAGTTTCGGACCAGTAGGCTATATATATCTTTGCCAAACACTTTAGAAAGGGATCTAAGTCATTTGAGAATACAGTGTGATCTGAGGAAGTTCTCAAGTGTTAGTTCATTGTTCTTGTCAAGTCTTGTGAATAGGAGAAGCTCGCGCTTTGTATGTCAAAGGTCGGAGTGGTTCTCTTCAAGTTGGCAGAGTTGTTTTTTTCCGGTTTGTTGGTCGAAGGAAGATATTTTTTGCACTGTTCTGGTTTATCTGTCGAAGGAAAGTGTTCGCTGCTTGCTTCCGGTTCGTTTGTCGAAGGAAGTTTTCTTCCGGTTCATTCGTCGAATGAAGGTTTTATCATTCTTATTTCATTCACTATATTGTAATCTGCAAAACTGTTTTTAGTGAAAAAGTTAATCATTATTCATAATGATTAACGAATGGACGTAGAATCTTTTGATTCGAACTAGGATAAAAATCATTTGTGTGATTTTTTCTACTCGCTACACTCTTTACATTTTCTGCACATCAACTATTTAATAAAACGTTTAAGAGAAAATTAAAAGAATCATTTTTAAAATTGACCGAACAAGCTCTTTGCTTTTGACAATCTGTATCGTACTCTGATTTTATATTTTCGCTTTGCAAAATCGGTACTGGTTGTTCCAACAGAATACACAATTAATGTAATCCATTTTCCATAAATGTTAGTCAAACATATTTAAAAATAGGATTGTTATTGCATATACGACTAAGCTTGATAACAGTTTTCAAATTATAACAGACTTAAATGATTACATAACCAGTGTAATTGATTAAGCTTTTTACTTAAATAGATTTTGAAAAAAATTTCTCTTGAAAAACTCATCACAGCACATTTCTACAATATGTTTGCAAAGGCACGGGTTTTAATCAATTTTACACTTAATGTAATCGATTTAAAACTTGTTGTTTAGCCACAGTTTAAAAAAATAGGTTATCCTATGAACTTAATTGATCACAACATCACGGTAATCGATTATTTCATACAGAGTTGCTTTGTGCTTGTGGTTTTAACACACAAAAATATTCAGTTACAGAGATATAAGCACAATTATGATCACAGAAGTATGCAAACTAAACAACATATCAACATATGTATTCATCAAGAAACATTTTCATAGCAACATATGTATTAATCACAAATACACATTTTTGTTGTGTCATGATAACATCTATGTGTTTTTACAATCAATGTATTGTCATCATCAAAAATAGACACAGGGATTGGATTTAGCACTCACATTGCTTCCTCTTTCGACAATTTCTCCCTTTTTGATGATGCACAACCATGATATACAATACACAATCAGAAATTATTTTATCCAGTTATAAACAGACACATGGTCACATATATATATATATATATATATATATATATATATATATATATATATATATATATATATATATATATATATATATATATATATATATATATATATATATATATATATATATATATATATATATATATATATATATATATATATATATATATATATATATATATATATATATATATATATCATCCAAATTCAACTATCTCAACTATTTCTTCCCATTTGGACATTAGAAAAAAAGGAATAAGTACCCGATATATATTTAAAGCAGAGAGGGTGAATCAAACGGAGATACATCAACAGATTTACACAATAATGTCAAAAATAATTGCTCCCCCTATTTGTAATGCAAATTATTTCAATTTCTCCCCTGTTAATATCACATTGTTTGAAAAGTTGCTATATAATATTAAATGAATTACAATAAAACGACAAAATATTAACATGGTAATTGATTTTAATCCCCCAATTATATTGAAAAATTGTAATTATTCTCTTTATTGAAACTTTAATTTGGTTTAGTCTTCTCACTTTCTAAAGCAATGAATTTAGTCTCTCCTTACCAGTAACATTAAATTTTGTTTCACATGGTAAACGAAGTTATACGTAGACATCTACATGCTTACACATCAACTCACACATGTCTGTTGAATTTTATTTTTCTAATAAAATTATTATTTTTTAAATGTCACCATCTTTCTAAGTAGAACACCGCTTACCACATCTTTCTCCATGAAACGTCACCGTCTGCAATTACTTTCTATAAAGTAATTGTAACTTGACCTCAACTATAGTATCCAAACTAAATTACCCTAAATAGTTTCTTAAATAAGATTGATGTTAAATCAAACAAACACTTTTTTTGGGGTGCAATACGAATAATGGCTTACAACATGAGAGACCTTACATCCTCAAAGACACATTCTTGTCTGAACTGCTGTATGACATCAATTGTTTGAGCATTTTCACTAGCTCATGCTGCGGAATAAATTCAGTTTAAAGCTTCTCAATTCGTCAAAACAAAAGCAGTTTCAGTAAGCGTGTAATGCAAAAACATCATCTAAAAGGCTACGTTGCGATGTTGTCATGAAACAGAATTCAAAGATTCTCTTTTCTTTATTTTCCCCATAAATTACTTGTACAGAAGATCATATAATGGGCAAACTCACGTTCATTAACTATATTGCTTAATGCGAACACTAACTTTTAAGCTAAAGATAAGGTATGACACAGAATTCACACACTACATACAATCCAGGTTTTTGAATGAGTAAAAATGAAGGCAAATTAGGAATGAAGGATCATATAACATTAAACATATCTTAACACTACAAATGGTAAGCTTTAATACAATTTGAACTACAAGCTATCCGAAACAAGATCTTGCTCTTGCTATTAAGTTAGATTATCTCCGTGAAAGGTGGCATGCTGTGGTTGGTAGGTGCTAGTGACCACCCTGCACAGCCTCTGTCTGCCCATTCTGTTGAGCATCATTACCCACATGTTGATCACTCCTCCCAGACCTTTGATGATCATCATTTGCAGGTAATTCCCCTAGTCTTTCCTGTAGATCAAAAAACATGGTCAATATTCATACGTAAAAGGATTCTAGGAGAGTGATGCAGAGGTTTAGTTATATCTATGTTTTTCACTGAATAACTTTCAAATATGTAATTTATCACTCTGAACCTATTCTATTCTTTGCTAGGATAGGTAAATTGATGTCGTACAGAACATGGTACTGAGACTACCTTGAGAGCAGTGTTCTCGGAGAGCAGTTGCTCATAATCGCTCCTGATTCGGCTAACTTCTGACCGGAGAGAAGCATTTTCTTCCTTCAAAGCCTCAGCACGCTGAGCTAACTCATCACACTCGGCCTTAAGAAAAATCTCACACAGGAGTTAAGATATGTTATGATCAATCAACCAGAGAAATCGCTATAGGGTACTCTGTATTACCTGCTTACGCAACCTGGATCTGCGAGCAGATTCCCTGTTAGACTGCTTTCGCCTTTGCCTTTTAAGCTCTCTTTCATCCTGAAAGGTAACAGAAAAGAATTGAAGAAACTAATAAGCAACAATAAAAGTTGAAAATCAGGTCTCAGACAATAAAAGTAACTCATAATAAGTCTTAAGAAGTAAGATCCAATAACACTACTAAAATTAGGTTCACAGTGCATAAAATTCAATGATGCTTAATAGATTTCGAGTGAGCAGCAATGACTATGAAAGCAGCACCAACAACTATGGTCGTGACTGCCATGCTAACAACAGTGAAGCTAGTGTTGGTTGGGCAGTGTTAGTGCTTTGCTGCTTGTCAACGACGACAGTGATGGTTGTTCAACAGCAATGGTAGCATCAGCATTGGAGGTGATTTCCAAATGTGTAGAAACCCTAGTAGAACAAAAGGGACGGGTTGGGCTTTGTTTTCAGGCTGGGAGCCAAGAAATGGGGTGTCAAACACTAACTGAAAAAACGGAAAGGATCAGCGCAGCACATGATCCCACAAATTGACAAGCAACCTTGCAATCATGAAGCGATCCACACCTCCCCTGATCCTCATAAACTCATTTTTTCTTTTTTTTATCAGCTCCTCGCAGCTCGTAACATCCTTATACTAGCAGGATCATGAGTACGTGACCTTAGTCTCAATTTGAACATTGGGCAAAAAATCAATATAACTATGTTCATTTGTTAAAAATGCAGTGGCTCTATGCCCCCTTCTGAGATTGCTGCCAACACTAAATATCACAACATAAATTCACAATTGGACACAAATTCCCATACTTCTGAGCCCCAAGAAAACACACCGGAGGGGTAGCCTTCTACCTGATTTTTCAGTACCCCTTTTTTATAGTGAGGCCCTTTAACATTCGTGGTGATAACTTGGAATTCTAGCAGATTGGTAGAGGTTGGACCATAAGGCGATAGCAAGACAACACTATCGGCTTTCTGCTGAGTGAAAGATTGGCTAGAGAAGAGATCTCAGACTCTAGAAATCCCAAAGGGAATGTTTCAATCATTCTTTAATTTTCAACCAGTACTGACCAAAACAGATCACAACACCATAGCAAGGTAAAACCAAAGTAAAAATCTTCCAACGAAAACGTCTATCTCTTCTCTAAATGATCAAATGAACCACCATAGCCTGTAAAGAGACAGTAGTGCATATCCTTGCTACCTGACTTCTTGAACCAAATTTCTTAACCCAACATATTAAAAACAAAAAGATTTAGCAAAGGGTTTAAAGAATAAGCACTAATAACACCCACCACATGTTAATAAATTGCCTTACTGAAGAATTCAGCTAAGCAAACAAGTGTTAATGACGCCACATTTGCATCGACTGAGTGAAGAATCAGTCGTCCGCAGAAGCAGATTAAGTAATCCAAAACAAGCTAAACAGTAATTTGGCTTTGCTAGGAATTAACAACTAACTATTACAATACAAAAGAAACATGATTTAATAAATGCCACATTGACAAAAACATATTCACTAAAAGAAAGAACTTGATTAGGTATCCCCACAGATACAACTAAAATACTAACCCTCTTAAGCTATGTAGTGGTTGGGAGAAACAATTTTTAGAATGACCACTATTATGCTTACTTTTTCTTTATTCCTATTTTTAATTTTTTTTTAACATATACACATATACAATACACACAGGCACACTGATAGATACTAGAAATAAGGAAGCACACAATAGCTGAATAGTCACTTTATTATCAAAGAAAAACAGAGTGCATATCCCAGAAAGAGAATACAGATCTGTAACAGCACAAAAAAGGTATTTCTAGACAGTTAGAGAGTGTCTAGTCTCTCCCGATTCCCAGCCAATTCCAGCCCCCCCTCTCCCCACTCTCTTTCCACTCCTTATACCCCAAACAACATAATCACTCATTTCCTACTGTGCCAGCTCAGCAGTTTGTTATATAGAAAGATTCTTCTCATTCTCTCTCTGACCATTTTGATCCCCTACTTTGCCCTTCCTTCTTTGTCTAACATACACCTTAGATATTTTGGGTTTGGGCCTAACTATTTCCGGGTTCCTATCAACACTCCCCTCCACAAGATGCACCTTGTCCTCAAGGTGGAAATCAGGAAAATGCTCCTTGATTATAGATAAAGCTTCCCACGAATTTTCAAAATCTGGTAAATCTTTCCACCTAATAAGAATTTCGAGATCCCCTTTTTGATTCCTTCTAACAGCAAGTGCTTCTGCTGGTTGAACCTTCAATTCCCAATCATCTGCTAAAAATAAGGGTAATGGTTGGCTAGTAATTGTTGCAGCAATGGATTTCTTAAGTGCAGAAACATGGAAAACTGGATGCACTTTGCTTCCTGAAGGTAGTTGCAGTTTATAGGCAGCAGGACTAAACTTCTCCACAATTTCATAAGGCCCATAATATCTCGGACTTAACTTTTGATTGACCTTTTTAGCCAAGCTTTTTAACTTATAAGGCTGTATCTTCAAATATACTACATCTCCAACTTCAAATTCCACCTCCCTTCGATGCTTGTTGGCTTGCTTGCACATTCTGTTTTGGGCCTGGACAAGATGCTCTTTTAACTCATCCAACATATGATTCCTATCTGCCATCAGCCTATTGACCTCCTCCACCGAAGACTGTGTCATATCTCCTCTAATTAATACTGGAGGTTCTCTCCCATATAAAGCCTTAAAGGGAGTCATTTTGGTAGATGAGTTATAGTTAGTGTTGTACCAAAACTCTGCCCAGCTAATCCATTTAGGCCACTGTTTAGGCTTAGTTCCAGTGAGACACCGAAGGTAAGTCTCCAAACAGCGATTCACCACTTCAGTTTGCCCGTCCGTTTGAGGGTGATAGGCAGAACTGAATTTCAGCTTAGTGCCAGCCATTTTAAATAGTTCTGTCCAAAAATGACTGATAAAAACTCTATCTCGGTCAGACACAATTGAGGAGGGAAACCCATGCAACCTAACAATATCTTTGATGAAAATTTCAACAATGTCCTTAGCAGTGTAAGGATGGGCAATAGCTATGAAATGCGCATATTTTGTTAACCTGTCCACGACCACAAAAATGGTGTCAACCCCTTGGGTTTTAGGCAATCGTCCTATAAAATCCATCGAAATGTCAGACCAAGTGTGAGTAGGTATTGGCAAAGGTTGTAACAGCCCACCTGGGTTCAAGGCTTGATACTTATTTTGTTGACAAACTGCACAACTCAACACATACTGTTGTATTTCTTTCTTCATACCTTCCCAAAATATTAATCCCGAAATTCTCTTATATGTTCTGAAAAATCCAGAATGCCCACCCAACGCTGAATCATGAAATTCCTTGAGTATTAGAGGAATTTTAGAAGAATTCTTTGGTAGTACCATTCGTCCTTTGTAATATAATCTTCCTTTTATTAATTGAAACCCCGGATGTGCATCCTGTTGTTTCAATAAATCCTGGATGATCCCCCTTAATCGAGCATTAGCTTGAATTTCATCTTCCAACCCCTCCCATTCATTGAATTGTACCGTGGAAAGTGCAAAATATTGTAGCTTCCTAGAAAGGGCATCTGCTGCCCTATTTTCACAACCAGGTTTGTACCTTATTTCAAAGTCAAAACCCATTAATTTTGAAATCCACTTTTGCTGCTCCTCCCCCATAATCCTCTGGTCAGCCAAAAATCTCAGACTTTTCTGATCCGTGTGCACCACAAAATGGCTACCCATCAAGTAATGCCTCCATTTCTGAACAGCCAACACTATAGCCATTAATTCTCGCTCATAAACAGACTTACTTTGAGCTCTATCAGACAATGATTGACTCATGTAAGCTATGGGTCTGCCTTCCTGCATAAGCACTGCTCCTACTCCCTTTCCTGAAGCATCTGTCTCTATTACAAAAGGTTTCTCAAAATCTGGAACACCTAAGACAGGTAAAGTGGTCATTGAATCCTTGAGCTGTTCGAAAGCTTGTTGAGCATCATTTCCCCACTTGAAATTGTCCTTCTTGAGCGACTGTGTGAGTGGCCAAGCAATCTTGCCATAATTTTTAACAAAACGCCTATAATATCCCGTGAGCCCTAAAAATCCTCTCAACCCTTTTAAATCCTTCGGAACTGGCCAATTTATCATTTCATTCACCTTGTCTGGGTCTGCGGAAACTCCTTTTCCAGAAATCAAATGTCCCAAATATCTCAGCTGTTGCTGCCCAAAATTACATTTCTTAGAATTTGCAAATAAATTATTTTCCCGCAACAATTGGAGCACCAATTTGAGGTGTTTTTTATGGCTTCCCTCATCCGGACTATAGATTAGAATGTCATCGAAGAATACCAACACAAACTTCCTTAGATATGGTTTTAAGACCCTGTTCATAAGAGCTTGAAAGGTAGAAGGAGCATTTGTTAACCCAAATGGCATGACCAAGAATTCATAGTGCCCTTCATGTGTCCTAAAAGCTGTCTTAGGAATGTCTTCTTCCCTCATTCGAATCTGGTGGTAACCAGATTTTAAGTCCAGTTTGGAAAATAGTACAGCCGATCCTACTTCATCCAATAATTCATCAATTACAGGGATAGGAAATTTATCAGGTATTGTCAACTTATTAAGTGCTCTATAATCCACGCAAAATCTCCAACCACCATCTTTTTTTCTTACAAGAATAACAGGACTAGAGTAAGGGCTAGTACTAGTCCTAATAATCCCTGCATGCATCATCTCACCTACTATCTTTTCAATCTCATTCTTCTGATAATAGGGATATCTATAAGGTCTGATATTTGGTATTTGAGCACCTTCTTTGAGATTGATTGCATGATCATGCTCTCTCCTTGGCGGTAGCCCTTGTGGGTCTTGAAAAATGTCCTTATACTCCTCTAGGACAGCCTTCATCTCATCAGATAATATTTGTTGATTTTCCTTTGTATCCTCCAACTGCTGATATGCAATATAGTAGCCCACTCCTTCATCTTGTAAGGCTTTAATCATGCTCTTCCAGGATGCTTGCGCCTTGCTTAGGGAAGGGTCTCCCTTTAACACCTTCTTGCCTCCTTCATCTCCCCATTTAATGATCATGTTTCGAAAATTAGCTTCAATGTCACCAAGATCCGCCAACCAGTCCATACCTAATACCACCTCAGTTCCACCCAAATTAAACAGAAAAAAATCTTGTTTAATTTTGACTCCCTGCACCTCAAGATCAACTCCTCTACACAGTCCTCTACTCTTCACCTTTTCACCTGTTCCTACCTCCACCGTATAAGTAGGGGTATTCTCCACTGGAATATCCAACTCATCTACTAATTTTCTAGAAAGGAAGCTGCTGGTTGCTCCACAATCCACCAATATCAGCACTCGTCTTTGGCCAATAGTTCCCCAAATCTTAAAAGATTTGTGAGAGGTCAGCCCCACTTTACTTTTCAAAGACAATTGAAGTGTCTTGTGCTCCAACTCTGCTTTTTCTTCCCCTTCCTCCTCCTCATCCTCCGATTCTTCCTCTCCACGTTCTTCCATCAAAACCAACTGATAATGCTTCAGCTTGCATTCATGTTCAGGTCCCCATTTCTCCCCACATTTAAAACACAGCCCCTTTTTACTCCGTTCTTGCAACTCAGCTTGCGAAAGCCTTCTGCCCATAGTGATTTGTTTTTCTCCACTGGGCCCATTTTGTGGTTTGGGCTCCGTTGTACCCGCACTTCCAAAATTGGGCTTCTTAGCATTCAATTTATTCTTCATAAAATCTACTGTTGCATTATACGATCTACCCATCTTAGTCACCATTGGAGAAATCTCCTTCTCACCCATGCTTACTTTCTCACCCGAGCCTAACACCCTTTTCTTCAAAGCCCAATTCTTCTCTTCCAACAATAAGGCCCGATCCATGAGTTCTGATAACGATTCTATGTTGTACAGCTTCAGTTCGGCTTGCAATTCGACATGGAGTCCGTTTAGAAAAATTCCTTTTAACATCACCCGGTCCGCTTTCTTCAATGGAGCTGAAATCATCTCAAATTTTTCCCTATACTCCATTACTGTCCCAGTTTGCTTAATGCTCAACAATGGCCCAAAAGGATTCTGCACTAAGTCCGGTTGAAATCTCCGAATCACTGCTTCCTTGAACTGGACCCAGCTTGGTGAAGGTGTTTGTTCCTCCCACCAATGGTACCAATTCAATGCCCGGTCCTCTAATGCTACTAACACCGCACCCATCTTTTCAGAGTCATCCATATCGTTCACCTTGAAGTAGCGTTCAACTCTGGTAATCCATCCATAAGCATCATCACCAGCAAATATAGGAACCTCCAATTTTCGCCCTCTGTAATCCCCTTTTGGTGGTCGACTCCCTCTCCGCGAATCGCGAGTTCTAGAATAGGGTTCAGAAACTCGTGATGAAATAGCTTGACTACCTTGACTCTCCCCCTCCGCGTGACGTCTCGGAGAACGTCGTTGTCGTGATCGACCCCTTGTGTCTCCGCGATTTTTCTCCTTCAATAGCTGTTTGATTTCGTCCATTTGAATTTGACTCTCATGCTTCCATTCAAGCATACTTTTCTCTAGATTTTCAATCCTCGACTCCATTGTTGTTCTTGTAATAACCATCCAGACCCCAAGAAGCGCGGGCTCTGAATACCAATTGATAGATACTAGAAATAAGGAAGCACACAATAGCTGAATAGTCACTTTATTATCAAAGAAAAACAGAGTGCATATCCCAGAAAGAGAATACAGATCTGTAACAGCACAAAAAAGGTATTTCTAGACAGTTAGAGAGTGTCTAGTCTCTCCCGATTCCCAGCCAATTCCAGCCCCCCCTCTCCCCACTCTCTTTCCACTCCTTATACCCCAAACAACATAATCACTCATTTCCTACTGTGCCAACTCAGCAGTTTGTTATATAGAAAGATTCTTCTCATTCTCTCTCTGACCATTTTGATCCCCTACTTTGCCCTTCCTTCTTTGTCTAACATACACCTTAGATATTTTGGGTTTGGGCCTAACTATTTCCGGGTTCCTATCACACACACACATACAAAACTTTTTTATACTTTAGCATCTATATAACTTGTTTTATATAAAAATGCATTTAATTTTATATTATTTTAACTTGTTAATATATTATTTAGAATCTTTTTATTATTATTATCTAATTTATTATATTGTATATCGTGTTTTATCTAGCTTTCATCAGTATAGTTATTTAATTTATTATATCACACATAAATTTTTATTAGGTTTATTATTATAATTTAGTTTATTACCTTATACGTGATTCTTTAAATAGTTTTTCATATTTCGGAATATTATATTATATTTACTATTATTATTTAGCTTTCTTATATTATATATTATACTTTATTTTCAATACAATTACACTTATTATTATTATTCAGTTTATTATAATTGTGTCACGTTTTACACACAAAAACAAAAGAAAAAAGCAATTGGCCTCAGGCACGACCATTCAAAACAGACAAGAGATAGAAAAAAAACACTGAATCTAATTATGACCCAACCCATTAGCTGCTATTAGCTATAGCAGGCTCAAAAAAGCAAGAGAATGCAGAGTAGTGAAAGGTCATAGAGGCTGACAGCAACAGCAGAGGCCACAGTGCCCAACAATGGCAAACAGCCCATGTCCAACAACGGCAAAGCTGCAGAGCCTTGCAAGTTGAGAGAACGAACAAAGGAGCAGTGGTGAGGGCTGCAATTTGTATGATTTACGCTGTTAATGGAACAGCAACAGCCCCAACAGCCATGACATCCATGTAGTTTGTGACGAGTGACTTGGGAGCAGCAAGGGGCTGCTCCAGTCCACCACACTTTAATTGCAACTCAATTACACACAATTGACGACTATGCTGCAAATAGTGATCATTTTCACAATGTTCTTTGAGCCTACAAACCTCCGCAAAGGTATAAGATTCTCAGAATATCTCACAGCCAGAGAATAAGTGTCATGAACTTCCCAATTAGGACATAAATTAATATGTTATCAAGTTAACAAACATCATATTATCAGTCTGTAGTCAAAAGTAACCTGTAGCCAGAGTTGTGATTGAACACTATCCCGTGATCCAACAACTGCAGTAGATGGAACCTTTCTAGCAAGTGCAGGAATGTTGGAAGAAGCTGGTGTACCCCAATAATCCATTCCTATATTTAAGTTTGTTGTGGGACCAGGAACAGCTCCAGGAGCACCACCTGCAGAGATAGGTATGATAGGCAGAGTTTGATTGACCGCAGTAGGAGGTGCACTTAGGCCCCCATTTTGAGGAGTATATGCTGAAGTGCCATTTTGAGATGGTTCATCTATAATTCAATAGAAAAGATACATTTCAGCCAAAGCGCACAAACATTAGAGGTCAACATAAGGCAATACACCACAAAGTCATAAACTATATATATTGAAACATAAGAAAGTAAGCTCGGCAAACCTTCAAAAGAATCCTGTCTGCCCCCTGATTTCAATTGAGAGTCCTATGAAAAAAAAAAAAAGAATAAATACTAAAATACCAACCATAACAACTAACTCAGAATTTATTTAGGGTATCTTTCAGAAAATAGTCAATTGTGCCCTCACAAGCAAGAGCAGCAGGAGCTATGCAACCCACACCCAATCTCCGATGTCTAAACATGGTTGCCATTTATATGTATATAGTTTATCTGACATAGACATCAAAAAATAAAATTGAACATCCATTAATACTTCATGGCTTATGCTGTTTTACATCAAAAAACTTTCAGAGCCTGGTAATATTTTGTTGTTTTATAACAATAACCTTATTCCCTTTAATAATATCCTCCAATATCCTTGGTCTCCGGACTCCAACTCCACTTATATGTAGTCCCATAGTCAATCCATCCTAAGTAAAGTAGGATGATTGTGTTAGCTGTTACATTTTTTACTAAAATAAGATCACTGAGAAGAAAAACACTGAACAGCCAACAATAGTGAAGAGTGACACATCCCCAACAGTTACTGTCACTGCCTGCAGAACCAGATGATGATGACAGCCACAATGACAATGGCAATGCAAGTCTATTTGATGAAGATGTGAGCGTCAGAACTAACAATGGCAGTGCTGAGATGGCTGGCAACTTCAACACGAGCCTTGCAATGGCTGGCAACAACAATACACTGTGATGGCCAAAGACAACAATGGGAGCACTGTGATGACCAGTGACAGTAAGGCAGAGTTGATGATGACCACAATCGTGTATAGCAGTGTCACACAAGAAGTTTGGTTCTGATTTGCAATTGAGATCCATAGGCTGCACAAACGCTTTCAGGATCAATACAATGCACAACTTCCCTATTCCACCTTGTGTGTTTGCTGGCTTGCTTGGGTGTCCCATTCTCACAGGATCATGCAAATTCGTGAGCACACTCACTTTTGACAACATTGACAAAATACCAGCATTTAGGGACAATTTGTCTCTGCTAATCACATACAAGGAAAATCCTTAGTTCCACCTCCATGAGTTCCTTCTCACACTTTTAGTTACCCTACAATACATGCCTTCATATAGCCTAAATATGAGTAAAATAAATTCCTTTCTTTTCCAAAGCCTTCCACAACTCTTATCAAGTATCTCGATAAAATGTTTTTTCCAAGCTAATAAAAAAGCAGACATAGATCTCATTCTTTGCATTCATATCTTTCCAAGATCAGCCCACTGAAAATAAATAGCTTTGAGTGTGCACCTTTTTATGTAAATGCAAATTGATTCCCCTCATTCTAGCCACACAAGCTTTAGCAACAAGCTTTTAATAAAATACATAAGCTCTCTTGATTTCCTGAAAACTTTAATTCACCACTTATATTCCATAAATCCAATAACAAATAATTATGAAAGTTGTTCATTGCCTTTTCCCCTCACAACATCAACTGTATTAGGGAAATTAAAGTTCTTATTCAGAATAATAGAATTAAAGTTTGTCAGGATAGCGATTGGATGGGAATTATATTTAGGCAGTATAGAAAGAGCTACAGTATTCTATTCAGTAATATGTTCTTTTCACCAATTTTACACTTATCCTCCTTAAAACTTTAGGTGGATGTGTGAACATGCTACAGAGGACAAGATACAAAATGAGTACATATGAGAAAATATCGATGAGGTATCAATCGGTTAAGAGATGACAAAAATATTATGTCAAGGAAGTTTGGACACATAAGGATGATCACTGGAAGCATTGGTGAAAAGAGTAGATCATGGTTTTTAGTCCTATCAAAAGAGGCAAAGACCAAGGAGGACACTAGAGGAAATTGTTAAGAGGAATCCCATAATGAATAATATCCCCGAGAATTTGGTCTTTAATAAAGTCAATGAAATACAATCCAATATACCAACCAAACTTAGTTAAATAAATTTTTTGTCGTTATTGTATATTCCTTTAATACTGCAACTAAATATTAATGAATGCATATCGAAAACATAGTGCAAAACATTAGAGTGAGGACTGTCCCTGAACTTACATTTTGAGAATTTGCATCACTTCCTTCACTAGTACCTTCGCCTTCACTTGCACTATCACCACTACAAATACAACATTTCTTATCAGCATAAGTCACCCGTATGCAAATGCAAATGGCAAGGCAACAATACACAACAGGATTAAAAAAATAAACCAATGCCAAACCCAATATCATCTTAAGAATTATTTACAGGAAAATACAGCCATGTATAAAAAACATCTATGTCAAATAACTGCGTAGGGGTTCTCAGGCATTCTAAAACAGTAAAATAAATATTAAATGCAATTTCTGTAATTTAAAGTTAAATACACAGCAAAGCACAAAACTGTAAAATAATGCATACATGCTTCACTGCAATAAACCAACTAAAATTAAAATGACAATGGAAACATCAACTTCTGGAAGTGACTGACTACTGTTTCTATTCCCTAATCAACAGTATATGGTATTCATGAACCCGAAGTCATTTACATGTTATCATTGTAGTTCAGATAATGCTAGGCTCTGCAGGGCTGAAACAAAATCATGTACCAAAGTAGCCCGTAAGCAGTTGCTTTATTTGAATAAAGTCAAACAATTTTCTAACTTCACTTCCATGATCCAGAGTACAAGAAAAGTAAGACCAATGATTTAATCAATTTAAATGATGGTCATTCCTTTAACACTAGAGAGATATGGAAGCAAATGTTACCAACAATAGATGGACATCATGTCAAAGTCATATTCATTCCTCCGGTTCTGAATTTAAGAATTTGCTCTTGGATATGTCAGCCTGAGTTCTATTTAAATAATAAGGCCTCCAAATATATATTAGTTATATTATTCACCCTAGCTACAGAAATAATGACTGATAATGGTGATTGGTGACATATCATAGCAAAATACTATGCCATGCAAAAAGATGGATGCATTATTTCATGAACTATCAATCTTAAATCAGCAATCTGGCAAATATGCAAGACATTTAGAAGTAAAAAGTGTCTTTCTTTGACTGCTTTGATTCAAATAATAGGGTACATAATTTAACAAGATTGATCAACACAACACATCTTACCTCTTTGAATGATTTCCATTAGCAGATGTTCCCGTTGTTTTACCATGTTCATTACTTTTCCCTGTGATCATATTCAAACTACCCAAACTTCCTTTTGATCTTTTGATTGGCAATTTTTCCTTCACCTCAGGAGGCTTACCATCGGCTTCCATGCTTCCAGGAGTGTTTCCCTGCAGGCAAACTAATAAATTATTTTTCCTTACGTGGATAAGGACAAGTTCTGCACAGAAGAGGGAAAAGGCAGAGAAAAAGAAAAGGTGAGAATGAGCATAAAATACAGAAGGGGAAACTCACTGAAGCCTCAGCAATGCCATTTGGAGAAGGCATAGCAAAGGGACTAAAAGGATAAGATCCCTGTATGAATTTGAGACAAAGTAGTTGATCAGCCAATGATTCAACGTGATAAGTTGAAGAAAGCACAGTTTTACAAAGAATACCGGAGGCATGGATGGATGAGCATAAATGCCACCAGGTGGATACATTGCAACATATGGATGTGGTGGAGTACCATAGGGAGGCATAAATTGCTGCAAATAAAAATTTCATTAATGAACCAAAGAGATATTAAGATAGAACTTAAATGAGATATTTCATACTGTTAGTGAAGTGTAGACTAGATGTAAAGTAGACACGATGTTGAACAATTGGAAGAACAAAAAAAGATAAGTAAACAAGACCATTCAACGATCTAGGACCAAAATCTTCAGACTTCATTTGCAAAGGCAAAAATGGTTTGTGTCGACTCCTAATTAGGACATACAAGCCTGCCATTTTTTAAAACAGACAGGGTCCTGATGCAACAAAACTTTAACAAAATAGTTAAACTTTAGTTAAAAATGCAAGGAATTAGGAGCACCATCAATCACAATAAATGCATATTGGAGAAGCAAGTATTTCGCAAGAGATACAGTCCTAACCATAAGCAAGTCTCAAGTTACTATAAAAATTTTACATGCCACCAATCACCACTACCATAGCTGTGTTCCTTCCAAACAATAACAGTCAACAAAGACTACTAATAAATCCACCATTGTCCACCACGCCACTAACCAGTCCACTGACATCAGTGCCTTTACAAGAGTATAACTGATATGCCACAACACAAATAATGGTAAATACGGAATTTCGCTTCACAGGCCAACAATTAAAAATGTATAAAACTCTTCTAATTCATGAATATGATCCGGATCAAACATGAATATATACTTGTAGCTTCAAGCTGCAATCAAATCAAGAGGTAAATTTAGTTTTATTAATGTTCTTCCACATGCTGTTTACTGATTATTGTTGATTAGAATAACTAAAAAAAATCTTATAATAACATCATTGTATCTTAAAGTATTTTAGAGTTTCTTAGATCATCTTTTATATTTTGCTTCCTTGTTTAATAAAGATCAGGAATCTAATATCAGTTTATTTTATTGGCATTAAGGCTCTCTGTTTAGTATTACATCAAAAGCATATGATTTTAAAATTATTCACTTCCAAAATCTCACACTTCCTCATACCCCACATAAAACCCGTATAATTTGAACATGGTCATCAAAACCATCTTCCATGACCTAGTCCATCAATGCCAATGCTGATTTTCAGCGACTGTCATTTGTCATCCTCTACCATGTGTTTTTGAAATAACCATTCTCCCTCACAGTCATGTCACAGTTTTGAATGGCAGCAAGCCCTCCAATGTGCTGCAGATGACCTGCCACTGATGTAACCTTGCCATGATACCTGCACAATTCACACTCACACATGACCAATATTTCACTGTTCCAAAATCTATACCCCTCCTTCCATCAGCCACCATCTTGCTTGGCGTGTGATCTGTTCTTCTCACTTCAGATCTAGTCTCACCTTGACCAACCAGATCGAGGTCTTTGTTTTTCTGTTAGTGTCCCATATTTGACATCCTTTATTTTAGTGCATTGAAAAGTGTGAACCCATATTTACACCATTTTTCCATTGCATGCCTCACTGCACCATCTGGTCTAGGCTCTATCACATTTATTTTCCACCTCCATGAGCTTGTTTAGCTCCCTTGGCCTCCAATCAATTGTGTGACACTCAAATTTGGTGTTTTTCCTGCATTCATCAAGAGTTAGCTGTTTTCAGCTGTCTTGGCTTGATTCTTGGCATTCTTTTTGTGGTTATCTCTGATTTTGGCAGTTAGGCTCTTTTTGGATGTTTGCTTTTGTGACACTGACTTTTCCATTGCATGCCTCACTGCACCATCTGGTCTAGGCTCTATCACATTTATTTTCCACCTCCATGAGCTTGTTTAGCTCCCTTGGCCTCCAATCAATTGTGTGACACTCAAATTTGGTGTTTTTCCTGCATTCATCAAGAGTTAGCTGTTTTCAGCTGTCTTGGCTTGATTCTTGCCATTCTTTTTGTGGTTATCTCTGATTTTGGCAGTTAGGCTCTTTTTGGATGTTTGCTTTTGTGACACTGACTTTTCTACCAGTCGGTGACTTCTTTTTCAGCTAATGATCGTGTCAGTAGTGACTTTGTACTGATTGATAGATTGATGATGACGCTCTTCCTGCCATTCTTCAGGTGATTGGATTTGGTCATGATTCACACCAGCCCCAAATACAATTTGTAGGTCATCTTTCCAAATTTTTAAGGTCTCCTAAGTTTTTACACTGTATATTATAGAAGTTAAAGTTTTTTTCCCATTATAACTCCTAGCCAGAAATTTTCTACTAATGATCACCCCAAGAAAAATCTCTTCTGTGATCATGCAACTCTCCAACCAGCTTTTCAACCTAAGGATTGCTACAGCTCCCTTGAGAAGATATATTACCAGATTTACTGATCTCCAACATCTCCAACATTAGAAAAACCACTTCATATTTCTTTTTCTTTTCCCTTTTCACAGTTTCATTTGTAAAAGGCTTAAGACTTTAGCTAGAGGACAGTGAGTATTAGAATATCTAGAAAATATCTCATAACATTCTTAGTAAGTGAACTTCAAGTCTAACTCAATCTCATAAAATTGGTTTGAAAGGTAAAGTTTGCACTCACTTATAAATTATAATTTAACCATATTTCTAGTTGATTAGGGATATCAAACCATTATTATATGAATGATGGCATAATTTAAAATATCCTAGGATTCATTTTCACACTATATTGTATTTCATGATTTGTTTCCTTATTCAATTAGAATTATAAATCTAGTATCAGAACTAATAAAACATATTGCTTTAATTTGGTATACCAATTCATATTATTCACTAGCCTATCACCTCTCTTCAGCCTACCCTACCTAAAACCCTATAAACTTCATAATAGCAATAGATCAAAGAGAACAAGGAGTTAATTTCTAAATTAACTTCAATATTTTCCATTTGGCCAAAGCTTAAGTATGGTCCAGTTAGGTTTTAGATTTGACTAAGCAATAGCACAAGGCAAATTTAAACATTAACATTATCATGTAGGCGGGATTGGTATTTATAATATAAGTGACAGTTATAATAGAAGTGATAATTACCTGGACACCCCACATATAAGGGTGAGCCTGTGGACTTGATGCCAAGAAACTGTGTGGAGGTATAGGAGAATATGCCTAGAAAATAAGGGAGCTGGGTGAACCAAAATTCAATCTTGAAAATAATAAAAATGATATTCTAGTAATGCCAACAAAAACTGTTTCATTAGAAACCTGAAATCCAGGCCAATCAGGATTAATTGTTCCAGTAGCGGTGGTTGAAGACTGCTCCTGGAAAAACAATGTTTTGGCGTCACAACAAATGTACTAACCATTAAGAATCAATGGAGATAACATAAAGAAAAGTAGACCTGTGACATAGGTGGTGGCGTCTTTGACTCCTTCTCTTTTGGAGCTTTATCCATCTCACTACTGCCCATACTCTAATATCAGTATCTTAAAAATATACACTAAACCATCCTGCACCAAACATAACTTTCATTACAAGACAGCCTCAAAGACACTATTCTTCTTCAAAACTTACATAAAATTCACTGTAAAGTTGAGCAAGTTAGATAAAACACTTGAATCACATGATTTTTATATTGAATTAGTCTACAGAATCAGTATATCGTCAATATCAATTGTAACAATAAGAACCAACCAAGGCACTAATCCTTTTTTTCCCACCCAATCCATGCAAAATAGGTCAAAATCCAACTTGTAATGGTGCCCTGCGTTATCTTATCTCTAAACCAAAGATGGTGCAAGTTCTATTTAATTCTATGATAACACTACAGCATTAATCTCCACCAAAATTGAAAGGCAACAATATCCAGAGTTCAGAAAACCAAGATAAAACCCAGGATACGAAGTGAAATTTATGCATCTCAAAAAGCTAGCAATATGAACAATTCAATTTAATTCAAGCTGAGAATTTTCAAATTACCACTCAGAAAGAGACTGTGGATCCTCCAAAGCTGGAGCAGAAGCAGAAGCAGTAGAAAAAGTTGATCTGCTGAAGATAACAAAAACAAGCGGTAGAAGCGACAATCAAATGCTCAGAATAAAAATTGTAAAGAAAAATGGATTTAGTGGGTAGCAGGAAGGTTATTCGGGGGATTTTATTCGGGAAATACAGCAAAAAAAATGATCTAGAATTAATTTAGAAATAGATGAGAAGGGAACAATGAATTAGGGGCAGATCAAAAATTAGGGTTTGTTTGGTTAAGGTTAATGTTTGTGTTGTTTGGTTTTGGGTGTTCACGGAGAGGAACCCATGGATCGTCGTACGGTGTCGCTGTCCAGTGAGATTTTCGTTCCCATTTTGCACAGTTTGTGAAATCCCCGTTTACTCCCTATGCCCACAATTTCTCGTTTCCCTTTTTTTTTTCATTATTGCAAATATCTCAAATAAATGACACTGACACAATCAATTTACACCTTTTCTTAACTTTTACATTTCTTTTACTTGATTCTCTATTAAATATTTGTTAAAAGATAATTTATTAATTCAATACGGTTCATAAACTTATATAACTATTGTGAAATTTGTTGATATAAAGACTAGTGGAGGAAGACAGATGTATGGAGGAAGACAGGTGTATGCAGTTGAGAGAATCGATCGGTTTTGACAATAGTATATAAACGAAAGTTTTAAAATTTGGTGTCACTCTTTCCAAACTTCTGAGTTTTATTTTCTCCTCCTTCTCTCTACAAATTCTATTTAGATTTCCAATGATTCAAGTCGTGTTGTTCTTTCAATAGCTCAAATATGAGTATCTCTGCAGTTTGGAGCTGCTGAATCTTCTCTCAGTTACTAGTTTAATCACTGGTAAGTGGTTTCTCTTGTCCTTAGTGTTTTCTGCACGTTTCAGTTGCATGCAAGTTGTGTTCTGCTTGCATGTGTCCTTCTTCACCTCCTCTGAGTCTAATTCTTAGTTCTGGTTCGGTGGATGGTGTTTTCTCACCAATCCAAAGATTTGTAGGTTGTGTTTGTGCTTGTGGGATAACCAATTCAGTGAAGGTTTTCCTTTGGTCCAGCTATTTTAAGGTAAAGGGAGCTAAATAATTTAACTTGTATTTTTATAGGTTGAAATGAATTGTATGGTTGATTTAAATGCATGTTGAATTTCTGTTTTCAATTGAATGTGAGGAATGAACTTTGTGAACTGGATTTAGGGAGTATTATACATAAAAAGTGTTCGGTCAGTGTCAATTTGAGGAAGTGAGAGGGTGAAAATGAGAGTTTGAGGTTGGGAGTGATTTTTGACAGTGAGGTGAGTTTGAACAAGTGCATTGTGACTTGTTAGAATCATTAAGTTGGCCAAAAATGTATAAAAGTGGTAAAATCTGATTTTGGGTTCTTGAGTTGAGTTTTATGCAGATTTTTGGGTGGGTTTTGGTGTGACATTTTGTGAAGGAGGGTTAGAGATGTTGAGGCACCCTTAGATAGGTTTGAAGTGGTGTAGGAATCATGTTTGGAGGATTAGAAGTTGGGAAAAATATTTGGTTTTGGGTAAATTCTGGTGTTCTTCATAATTCTGCAGAATTTTTGCAGAATTATGTAGAACGCGGAGTGTGCACAGTTGGTCGTTCGGTCTTGGTCAAGCGCTCGGTCTTATACTAGCAATTATGCTAGAGTTAGCGTTCGGTCTTGGTCAAGCGCTCGGTCTTATACTAGCAGTTATGCTAGAGTTAACGTTCGATCTTATACTAGCATTTATGTTAGTGTTAATGCTCAGTCTTATACTAGTAGTTATGCTAGTGTTAGCGTTCGGTCTTATACTAGCAGTTATGCTAGTCTTCGCGCTCGGTTTTATACTAGCAGTTATGCTAGTGTTAGCGCTCGATCTTATACTAGCAATTATGCTAGAGTTAGCGTTCGGTCTTGGTCAAGCGCTCGGTCTTATATTAGCAGTTATGATAGAGTTAACGTTCGGTCTTATACTAGTATTTATGTTAGTGTTAATGCTCAGTCTTATACTAGCAGTTATGCTAGTGTTAGCGTTCGGTCTTATACTAGCAGTTATGCTAGTCTTCGCGCTCGGTTTTATACTAGCAGTTATGCTAGTGTTAGCGCTCGGTCTTATACTAGCAGTTATGCTAGTGTTAGTGCTCGATCTTATGCTAGCAATTATGCTAGTGTTAGCTCTCAGTCTTATCCTAACAGTTATGCTAGTGTTAGCTCTCGGTCTTATAGTAGCATTCGATTTAGTCTTGGTATTCAACCTAGTTTTAGTACTCAACTTTAGTATAGTGTTAAATTTTCCCTAGTAGTCGGCCTTCGCCAGTGTTCGGTCAATTGTTAGGTCTTATCTATTATAGATCGTTCAGTCCTGTCCTGGGGTGGTGAGAAACTATTTGATCTCCAAAGTTCACAGGGTTTTCAGTCTTATGAGTGAGTATATGATTGGTGAATGACATATTATGTTAATTGATGAGGATTTATGTTTTCAAGTAATGTGGAAGAGAATTCCAAGGAGGAATGTCTCGTGGATGGTATTTGAATTCTAAAGGATGAATGTGAGTATAGTGCTAAGCTGGCGTTTATCCTGATATTTTGTGATTACTCATTCTTAAGTAGAGAGGAGTAACTCATGTGTGATAATGGCAGAAGGTCCTTTAACCTTAGGGTATGAAGGTAATCTTCACTAGACTAACCTTGTGGGGTAGCTTGATGGGGTCTTGCTGTTTCACCACCACAAGTGCATAAATGCCTGTAGGTACACATTCATACAATCCGGATGGTCAAATCAGATGTTCGATCTATGCATGAATTATGGTGTTCGGTCTATGCATGAATTATGGTGTTCGGTCTATGCATGAGTATAGTGTTCAGTCATAACTACTTGAGTGTTCGGTTTTGCATTGTTTGAATATGATCACAGGGAACATCTGGCAAATAGGCAAGACACTTTATACTAGCATAATTGCTAGTATAAGACCGAGCGCTTGACCAAAACCGAACGACCAACTGTTGTAGTGTTCGCTTTTGCATTGTTTGGACTTGTTTGAAATGTATGTATGTGTATACAAATAAATTACATTAGCTTACCATTATTTCCTGTTTTTGTCCATGTTTCCTGTTCGGTTCTTCTTTTACAATGACCATCCTGTGGGTGTGAGCAGTTAGAGAGGAGTTCTCGGTGGAATAGTCCTTGAAAGTAGAGGACCCCTCGACTTAGTAAAAGACAGCTCGGTCTTGTGAATAGTTTTGTAATAGAAATTGATTTAGTGAACTTTTAATATTTTATGTATTTTAGGATAACTGTAACTTAATTCTAATTTTCGAAAAAAAAAATTGTTTTATCTTATTATTAAAGTAATGATTTTTTTTATATAGTTTTTCATGCTATATTTTTGGAATGTCACCGTTAAAGTTTTTACTTTTTATGTTTTAACCAAGTTTCATTTCTCTTCTGTGTATACAAATTATAAGCTATTTTAGGAGTTATTTTTCAAACACGATTTAGGAGCTTTTAATGAGATATGTTATAAATTTAAATATTTTTAAAAAATAGATTAATTATAAACATAGTAATATATCACCATATAAGTTATTTAAATTAATTCTAAAATACAATTTTACCATTTAAAAATATTTATTTATTATTAATCTCAAATATAATATAATTTATCTATTACTCCAAAGTATGTATCTCCTTAATATAAAAATTAGAGAAATTGCAAGTTATTTAACGAAAATATTTTAACATTTTAAAATTTATCGTATCATTCAATCTACACTTTAATGTTCAATTTAAAAGAAATATTTACTATATATAACTAATTTTTTTTAATAAATGATATTTTTTATAAAGAGATTATATTATAACTACCAGCAGCTCCTTAAGGAACATTTTTATTTAATCTTTTACAATAAAAAAATAAGAGAAAAAATAAATTTATTTTTCACAAATTAAAATTAGTTTACATAGTTATATGAGTAAACTTGCACATTTTAACTTCCAAATAGACTCAATTTAACTTATAAACAAGCTAAATTTTTTTCTAATTTATCTCCCCTAAAATAAGGACTTAATGAATAACATCATAACAATTTATATTTTTAATTAGTAATAATAATTATTATGTTGTTATTATATAGAAATTGATATGGAAAGCAATTGTATATTCTTTAACCGGATTATCAATGTCATACTTGAAAAATATATAATTTATTCTCTAGACTTTATTTAAGCACATAAAAAGCTTGTGAGCTACAAATAATAAAAGGAACGGAAAAAATAAAATAAAATAAAAATGTGAAAAACAAAATAGCCGGATTAAACTTGTTTACATCAAAATGAAAAGGTTTGTGAAGAAAACTATATATTATGTCCAAGAAATAATCGTATATAGGGAAAACAATTCAGTTTTTTACAATGAAATAACTAACTAATCTTTTGTGTTTTTATTAATTAAAAAATATTGTTCAGGTATGATTTAAATTTTATAAAGAAAGCAAATTTAATTGTAATTAAAAATGTAACTTCTTATATTGTATTTGATAATTTATTACACAAGCTTTCTCTGAACATATACTCTGAAATAAACAACTAAAAAAATTTGTGGTATATTTTTTCGGAAATAAGCAGTAGAATTTTATTTCAATTGTGTTATTTTTATATTCAAAGTGAGAATATTTTTGTTGTATATTTTGAGAAATATTGTGTGAACGACATATAACAATCGTATTTTTGCCAAGGACAATTTTGTCAATTTGCTTTTTTAAAAAAGTTGGGAATAACTAGCGTTGTGAAAATGGGCTGGAATAACAAGGGGCCCGTTATCTTACGGGCCTGGCCCGGAACGTTGTCCACTTTCTCGAAAACCCACTCTTCTCACCCTCAACTTTCTTCAACATCCACTCTCTCTTCACTTTAATTCTCTCCCATTCCAGTTCCAATGGCACCACCAATAACGGACTCGGAACCAGAATCCGAAGCGCTGCGCCTCAAGGCCATGGCGGAGTCCAAGTTCAAAGCCTCCAACAACGCCAAATCCGCTCTCAAATACGCGAAGCGTGCGCAGCGTCTGTGCCCGCACCTCGATGGCGTGTCGGAGGCCGTCACTTCGCTCACTGTCCTCGCCGCGTCGGACTGGTATAGTGCGCTCGGTGCTGAGCCCTTTGCAAACAGCAGCGTCATTCGGAGACAGTACAAGAAGCTCGCACTGCTCCTCCATCCCGACACGAACCCCAACGTGGCGTCCGAGGAGGCCTTCAAGCTCGTCGGCGAGGCCTTCCACCTTCTTTCCGACCGGAGTCGCCGCCGAGAGTACGATGCCGAGCTCCGACAGAAGATCAAGGCGGAGAGCGAGACGTTCTGGACCGCCTGCTCCACTTGCAGGCTCCTTCACCAGTTTCAGAGAAAGTATATGGGTCAAGAATTGGTGTGCCCGAGTTGTGAGAAGAGTTTTACGGCTGTGGAAACGGTTCAGAGTGATGGGGATGGTGATGGGGAAGGTAGGGTTAGGAGTATGAGGTTGAAGTTGAAAGAGATAAATAAGAAGAAGGAGAAAATTGGTGTGAGAGGGAAAGTGGATAATGAAGTGGGGGATGAGAAGGAAGGGAAATTGAGGAAGAGAATGCGTTCAGTTGGGGAGGTGTTGGAGAGGTCCAAACCTATTAAAAGGGTTAAAAATGGGGAGGAAATGATGACATTAGCTGAATTTCAGACTGAGGTGAGGAGAAAGTTGCAGGAAAAAAAGTTGAAGGAAAAAGAAAAGGAAAAGGAGGATGATAGAATTGAGAAGAGGAGCAATCGGGTGGAGAGGCGGCGGGCATTGAAAAACTCTGAAGGTTTAGAGGTTGGAGAGGGGAGGGCTTTGAGGAAGAGTGTGAGGCTTGGGATTGAGGAGAATCTTGTGGGTTTATCGAAGAGAAAGGGATTGAGATCTGCGAGGCATAAGGATTCTGATAAAGGGGGGTTGGAAAACATGGCGGTGGTGGATTCAGATTTTTATGATTTTGACAAAGATAGAGTGGAGAAGAGTTTTAAGAAAGGTCAAGTGTGGGCAGTCTATGACGATGATGATGGAATGCCGAGGAATTATGCCCTGATTGATGAAACTCTTTCACTGAATCCTTTTGAAGTGAGATTAAGTTGGTTGGATGTACAGATCAGTGGGGATGGGAGGATAGTTAGTAGGGAGAAAATGGGGTTTCATACACCTTGTGGGAGATTTAAGGTTGCCAGGAAGACTTCGGTGAATTCGGTAAATATATTTTCCCATGTTGTGGATTGTGACCGGGCAGCACGTGAACTTTACAAAATTTACCCCAAGAAAGGCTCAGTATGGGCGCTGCATGGCGAGGGAAGTATTGATGCAGAGGACCGCAAGAGATGCTATGACATTGTTGTATGTCTGACAAGTTACAATGAGGCAAATGGTCTGAGCATGGCGTATCTTGAGAAGGTTGATGGTTACAAGACAGTATTTAGGCGGCAAAAGAAGGGGAGTAGTGCTATTATATTTCTTGGGAAGGATGACATGTGCTTAGTTTCTCATCAAATTCCAGCACGGAAGCTTATTTGTGATGAAACCCCTGAACTGTTGAAAGACTGTTGGGAACTTGATCCCGCATCACTTCCTTCAAATTTACTTACTATTGGCGGCATTGCTAATTGAGGTTAGGCAATCTTTTTGGCAACAGACTCTGAATTTTAGAAGACTAGTTGGGAGTTGATTGTTGATGACTTTGAAACTTACTTTTGGGTGGCTTAAATTGATGACCTTGGAAACTTTTGTACAACAAAGATAAGTTTATTAGGAAACCTGACTGCTTTGTAAAGCTTGACTTTTTTAAATCTGTATGTAGATTAAAGATATATCCTATTGGATTGACCTGTTTGTCAGTCAGCACTATAAACTTGTTACATGGCATAGTCGAGCTAATGCATTATTCAGCCTCCTCCACTTATTGGGGTAAGTGTTAAGGAAGTGTTCATTTATTAATTTAATATATCTGAAAGAAGTCCATGTTTTACAATATGACAGACTAGTAACATTTAAGTTCTCTGCAGTGTTCAAGAAACATATTTTTTTTTTCTGAAAGAGAATATGACTCAATAAAATTTTGTTCTATAGTCGAACTTCTTATCGATGATAGTTTGGTCAGATATATGTAAAGGGACTTGATAATTTTCTTTTTTATGTTTTAATTATGCTTTTATTATCACATTTTCTCATTTGCAATCAATCTAAAATCATGTGTTTTGTCTATAACATCTGTAAGATACCAAAACCTTTTAAAAGAAGGTGAGGGCATGTGCACTTTAATTACAGTTTAGAAACCTAGATTGTATCAAATTGTATTCAGATCATGGATGAGTCAGCTATTTTAAATGCTCTATGAAAATATCCATAAGGGTCCAAGGTAAATCTAGCCATTTCAGCTTTATAGTTAGTTACTTCTCTGAGACACAACTGGAGTTGTTCATTTACTATGGTTATCTTCTACCTCGCTTGCTCTGAGGAAGGGTTCCCTCTGCAAGCTTGTTAAAATTATCTCTCTTTCACCACTATACTTAGGGCTTTGTATATCAAGTCAATGCCTGTGGCTGTGGCTAGACTTGATTAAATTGATTATTCAACGAAGAACTAACTGAGATTATTTTTTAAATAGGGCTCTTTCATTATTGAAAGTGTTTAGTTTCACTTGAGTCAAAGTAGCTTAAAATGATTTGTTTCTGTATATAACTATTTAACATTTTACATATTTGTTATAACTATTTAACG
Organism: Vigna angularis; assembly: GCF_016808095.1. Lineage (NCBI taxonomy): Eukaryota > Viridiplantae > Streptophyta > Magnoliopsida > Fabales > Fabaceae > Vigna > Vigna angularis. Next base: position 12,082,961 of record NC_068979.1, read on the forward strand.
TTTTACATATTTGTTAAGTGCAAAAGGTCTATGTTTTTTTCCCATACTTAAGAGGTGATGTTTGCAATGGATGTTGTGTGTACAAAGTATTTCAGTTAATGTCCCTTTCAAGCTTAAGGCAGAAAAAGAGGTAGAGTATAATCTAATTGAACTGCAATCCTCTTAATTGTGGTAAATTGAGGTATGATTAGATATTGTTTAAGGAATTAAGTCATCATGGGTAGCCACTGATTGCATTCTAATCTACATCTGGTCACTTCTGTACTTTGTAATGACTGTTGTATTTGGTTTTATGCACAATCAAATTATATTACCTTTTCATTACCTGCATAGATTATCACTTATGGGTGTTAAATAACTAGCGCGGCTACCAATTCATGTTTGTAAATTTTGGTATTACTAAATCTATTAAATGCTTAAGGCTCCTTAGCTTGTCCTGGAGGAAATGTTGCCTAAACTTTAATCTGTGTATTCTGGGTTCCCGGCCAACAGAACAGTTCTTAAAAATAAGAGTCATTGTTTCTGGAAACATTAACAGTGATTCCTCTAGTCTAGTGTTTCATCTTGAGCTTTGGCAGTTATCTTTAAGGTAATTCAGGTATTTGCTTTCCTGTTTATTGTCAGGGATAACAAGCTGGTAGTAAATATGTCATGCATATAGGTGTTACGCCAGTTGGGTTGTCAGACATATATACCATTAGAATGCTCTGTACAGCAATGTAAATTCTGTAACTGCAGGAGTCTTAAATTCATATTTGTCATGTTTCATCAGGCATCTGTGTAGAATGTTTGTTTCTTTGTTAGGACATTACTCGAGTTCAATACAACTGTCTTGTATAAACTCTAAAACTCAGCTCAACTAAAGCAGATATCTTACTATTTAACTCTAAGACAGTAGTTGGCTTTTTAGTGGATCTGTGATTGTTTTTTTGCTTTGCTTGCACATTAATTATTTTCATAGGAAGTATACTGATATAAATTCCAAAACTCGGGCTCATTACTTATTTACACTAATATTGAGGCTCGGTTCTTCAGTTTTAAGCTTGCACAATGTTATGACACAAGGGAAAAAATCAACATAGTCTTTTGCTTTGTGCTTATCTGTCATGACCTTGGCATGTAACATTATATATACGATTTCTTATCCGTAAAGAACATCTTCCGTCAATGCAGTGCATTGAAACACAAGTGTACTAGAAAGGTACTAAGCTTTTTGGAAATGATGTTAGAAGAGAACGTGAAATACATGAGTAACCTTTTTGGTTGGACGGTAGCTTGAGCTTAAGATTTTAAGATCTGTGAAAGGACAGTATCCAATCAAGAGAAATGCTAGCAGCATCCCTTTTAAAACATTTTTTTAAGACATTTATTGTTCATTGAAATTTATAATCATAAAATTCTGCGGGGCTCACCAAATTCTTATTTAATGAACCCCGGCATTAATTTCTAAGATTTATGCATTCCTTGTTTCTTAATCTATATTACTGCACTATCTGAACTTTTAGTATCAACTTAGTAATTATTCCCTGTTACTTGGGTGTGCTTTGACTGTTCATGCATTGTGTAAAATACAATTGAACATTGTTCTTATACAAAACGTATTTCATGTTTATAGCATATAGCTTGCTGGAAAGTTTTATTTATATTTTATAATTTAAAATTTAACAGCATATAGCTTGCTGGAATATTTTATATATTTTATAATCTAAAAATTTAACTTAAAAATATATTTTATTTAAGATAAAAACTGTGCCTTATTAGAATCCCTGTGGTTTGGGAATGCTATTTGATTAAATTTGATTATCTGTTGAAAGCTGTTGGGCGATAATAAGTTATGTTTCTGTATTAGGTTCCTTATGTTTCTTTGCTTCATGTTGTGGTATTTCGAAGGGAGCACTTTCGTGGTTTTTTTCCTCTACATAGTGGCTAGCAGATCAGAACAAGAAAAATAGAATAAAATTGCAGTTTGCTCATATATAAATACTTTTAGAACAGTTGGTGTTTTATCACTTGGTGGATCTTTTGTATAAAGATTGATCTAATGGTTGACCAATTTTAGGAAAGGAATGCATTATATTTTAGATTATGCAGTGGAGGTGTATTTTCTCTTTCAATCGAGGTTATTTTAAATTTTTTCTTCTATTTGTTATTTGTATTGCTTATTATCAGGGTTGTTAGAATATGTGATAAAAGATTGTCTTCTATTGTATTTATATGCTGTGTAGACATGGATTTTGTTTTGACATTAACTTAAAATTCTCGTTCTAGAGTAGCTTGATATCAAATTAGAGTTGGTAAATTTTTCTATGTATATCTTCATATGATGTTGGCTACCATTATCATTTATTGTCTTCTTTTTTGTCGATGAACATTCTGGATCATTCAAACAAGCGTCGGCCTACTCAAGGTCGATTGTGGTTGTTTTGGTAAACACTGGATGTCGTGCATCATGTTGGGCAACAACCATACCAATCACCAAAAGTGGATAAACGGTCACAGGCAGAATTTTTTGCGTGCAATATTTTCATAGTATATGTCGAACCTCTTTATTTCCCCTTCAAAAAGTTTCACAAAAAGTTTTCAACTCTTGTTTTTTCTCTTTTTGGACTTCCACGTTACTTCTGAAAATTTTAATGGTAGAAGTGACCTCTCTTGGTTGCATTTGTTGAGTTTAGTTTATTGACCAGGGTTTTTTTTCATGATTACTTAGAAAAAGATGATAGGAAAATTCCATTAGACAAAAGATGAATTTTCAACTATGTTTTGTTTTGTAGAACTCTTAATGCATTCAAAACTTGCAACTCTTTTTAGAAAAAGGATGAGAGAAGATTTTGCAAATGATATTGTGATGTTACATAAATTAGTATCTCTTAAACAAAATACAACCAAATCATGTTCCCACCCTTACTGATACGAATCACTGATTTTGTGGACTTCTGACATGGTTGTTACGCGTGACAGGGGAGGTCTTAGCAATAGAAGAGGGTGAAGTACTTGTAATTTCCTTAATGTTTTCATTGTAAAAAGAGAATGAGTGACATTCCAGTGTGCTTTTTTCTTTACTTGGCTTTTCTAACTAGACAACTGTTTTCAAATTTGAAAAGATTGAACCAAAGTTTTCTCATGCATAGTATTGGAAATATTTAAGATGAAAATCTAGCTATGAAACACACCTTTCTATTCCGATCTGATTTGTAAATAGCTTGCGTTTCTCAGATCATGAAAAGTTCAACTTCATGGATACTTGATTTTGGCGCTTTTGATTATATGTATGATAATACTTTTTTGTTTTTTTTTCCTCTGAAGTTGCTTTCCAAGGACTTGGTTAAGACTCACTTGCAACCTCTTCACAACTAAATTTCGTTCTTTATGTTTCTACTTACCCATTTATACGTAATTAAATTGCTTTGTAACGTTGGATATCAATTCTTTTTAAGAATAGTATGAGTCAATTGATTGCAGAAGGGCATGAATCTAGAATTTATCTTGGAACCAAATTTTCTGTCATATTTTGCATTCTCGTCTCATAAACTCTTTTCGCCTGGTTCATCTACATTTACTAACATTAAAGAAAATGGTTTCTGACCCTACCAATAAGTCCTAGAGTTATTTTAACTGGGCAATTATGCAATCTTCATTTTACACAAGTTGTAACCCTTTTTTTCACCATTTATTTTGACATATATGTTTAGTTTGGGTCATTACTTTGGGTTTTGATAGTTTGTTATATTTATTTATGGGTTAAATATATTTTTTATTTTTTAATTATTACTGAAATTTGAAATTAGTTTCTCTTGGAAACTTTAGACTAATTTAGTCTCCACATTTATAACAGGGTGAATTTAGTTTTATTAATCGAATTTTATTAAATTTATTTAAAATTTCAAATGCATTTTTTAATTAATAGTGAAAAAAGACATGTGTCATACAGAGTAAACAACTCATGTTATCTTTGAAATGTTAAATAAATTTAACAAAATTTGGTTATAAGAACTAAATTCGCATATTTCTAAAGTTCAATAATTAAATTGGATCAAAGTTTCGAAAAATGAATTAATTTTAATTTTTATTAAAAATTAGGAAACTAAAAACATATTTAATTATTTATTTATGTTTATTTATGAACATTTCTTTATACTTTGATTTATTTAAGAAAAAATGGGTATTAACTTTTGTCTGTGTTTACTTCTTTGCGTAATAAAATAAAAAATTGATTAGTCCAATAATCAAAATATTAAGAAATGATAATGTAAATGATTTTTTTTGTCCATTTTGTACTCTTTTTAGTTCACATGTCATCTTACATATAGTTTATATGTTTCCATACACTTCTACACAAAAAAAAAATGACATAGTTGAAAAGATAAATAAACACCTAGGTGAAATTGTCCATATATTATTACTAATTATTAATATCCTATATCATCATTGGGATGATGCTATTCCTATGGTTTGCTTCCTCATAAATTGAATGTCCTCTTTCTCTCTTGAAAACCATACATACTTGCTTATTTGTATAGGATCATTTATTTTATGTCTTCTAATGTTTTGTATAGGATCATTTATTCAATAAGTTTTGTCGCCTTAGTTGAAGCTTTATCCCTCTTCACCTCCACAAAATACAACCGAAGAGATCAATTTAATATTTCATGAAATAACTCTTATTCTTTACGTCTTTCACAATCATATACCCATATCAGAATTCATAGGGTTTTTTTGTCAGCAAACAAAAATTAATATATATAACACATATATAGTTTACTGACTTAGCTTTTAGGTATATGTACTTGACCCACCTACACAAGATACAAAACGTTCCTATCAATAAACATTAGATAATATTGGTGAATGTATAGAAAAATTCCTTCCATTGGTATCTTCTTGTCTCTCACCATATTACTCACACTTTCCCTTTACACCCTTTTCATCCAAAGTATTGGTCCTTCTGCAGAAAACCAGGAATAAAACTCTTCAGTGGGCACTAAAATTTGTAAATACAGTTGCCACCCGTGATCGTATGAGTAATCATAACCTCTTTTTTCCTCTAATGTAATAATCCAATCATATCTTAACTATATATTCAGGCCACGCTACATCTTTTAAGACTATTTTTTTTAACATTTTTCAACTCAATTAATTTTGTAATTTATCCCATCTTAGTTCATATGGGGCCTCTCACTTGCTCTCTCAACAAAATGACAACCTTAGAGTGGTTCACAAGCTAAATCTATAATGCCCCAATTTTAGGTTTCATATATTTGTTGCAACCATGTTACCCCTTTCCCTTCACAACCTCGTTTTTCTCAAACCATGTTTTTTTTCTCTGACTCTTTGTATCCTTAGGGGAGCAGGTTGGCCATTACATCTTGCTTTCTAAGCTTTTCAAACACTTATACCATTAACTTCTCATGCTATTATCTCTAGTGCTAACTACTTTATGTTCTTGAATGAGCCTTTCTTAATTACTATAATTTAACTGCCCTAATTAGAATATTTGATTAATTGTTCAGTGAGTTTGAAAGATATCTGTACATAAATAAATACTTGATTGTGAAACTAATCTTCATTGCAACACATTTATATAACTTTTCATCCTTTTTGAAGGATATATAATACAAAATTCAACTCAAATTTCTTTCAACCATCTTCATAAATGATGATGTTGCCTAAGTAGTTTGGTTAATCTAATTATTTTGAATAATGATAAATGACATAATATATAATATAAAGATAAAATAATCATAAAAAAATAATTTTATTTATTTAAAAAAAATATTAAATAAATATAAAAAATTTATCTACTTCAAAGTATTATTTTTCAATTATTATCTTAGTTTTACATGAAAAATTATCAACCAACTTTGTGGATGATTATATTTTGTCAACAAAAACTAACTATATTTTAGTGAATTTTCTTTCTGGATCATATATTTTTATATTGAATTTGAATAAGATAATGAAATTTAATTCTACTCCAACCAACATTTGATTAGTTTGTGCATTTTCATTTGCCACTTTTCTTTTGTGTTGGTTAATGATTGAATGGTTGTTCTCCAATCAATTTCATTATCTGAATCTTTCTCTCTCTTTCTAACTTTAGTAACAGAGAAGCTTTTCTGAAACAAGCTGGCATGTTCCATATTCAAATGGATTTGTTATGCCAAATGAATTGTTAATTCTTGTATTAGCCCTAATGTATGCGAATGATTGTTGAGCTGAAAGAATAGTCCATTTTTGTAGGGCTGCCACAAAACTGAATGGAAGGTGGGTCCCTTTGTAGCTTGTGTTTAGGATTATACCATCCCATATGAAGGATTTGCTTCTGAATAAAACCTGCACACAAGAATCCTTTTCGTTTTCTTTCTCAAAAACAACTAAAATAGAATGTCCTTCTGCAAAACCATCATATCATGCACTTTAAATTATAAAATGGCTTAACCATTTATGTCTATTCTTAAGTCTTAAGATTTTATGTTTAAAATAATGTTAGATCTTTTATATTGAGAACCCATAATAATTATTTTCGATTTATTCCAATAAAAAATGTAACTTTAAAATTATGTAAAAAAAATTCAACAAATTAGGCTTTCGTTAATTTTTGTAATTTAAAAAGATATATAAGGATTGAATATAAACATAGACTAAATTAGAAAGCAGAATTTATAGATATTTAAAATATACAGCCAAAAATGTAATGAAGGCAAAGTATAAAAGCTTCCTTTAAAATGACCTATTGAGTACCTAATTTATTCCATTGAGTTGTTCCTTTGCCTCAGTCAATTTTTGAGGGCCATTTTATTATAAATTTGCTCATTTTTCCCTTTCAAAATGTTGATTTCTTACATGAATGAAATTTGCTTCAATTGTAACACAAAAACATATAAAATAAAAGGTCACATGATTTAGAAAGCAAAGTCCACCCTTTGTGAAAGTCCATCCATGCATAGCCTAATTAGTGGTGGAGGAACATTAATATGTTTTTACGATTAAAACGTATTTTAATAACTTTTTCCTCTACATTAAAAAGAAATGAAATTTTTCCAGCTTTATAAGTTGTAATAAACTTAAACTAATAAAAAAATATCATAAAGAGAATATTCTAAACAAATTATAACGAACTCTTAAATTATATTCCAACTAATATTTTTGCTGACAAACAATTTATAATATTTTCTTTATGACTTATAATATGCTTTTAACATTTATAGGTAATAATTTTTTAAATAAATTTTTCAATATTTAAAACTTTCCCATTATTGCCTAAAAAAATAATTAGTCATTACAGTGATCATGATCAGTTTATAAACTAAATATTATTAATATTTAAAATAATATCTATATGAATAAAAAATTATAATTGAGTTGTAAATTGATATCTGACTAATTTAGACACTAATTCTTTTAGTAGCTAAATTTTGATACATAATGTTAGTGATCAGTTCAGATATTAATTCATACCTGAATTATAAAGACTATTTTAGATACGGATAATCTAATCCAATGAATACAATATTTAATTATCTTAAATTTAGATACCAATAATCTAGTCTATTAAATACAATATTTAATCATCTTATAAAGTTAAGTAGGTATATATTTAATAAACACTGTAATCTGCAATTTCTTATAATATTGTATTTTATAATTGATAATGTATTTAAAATAGTAAGACTTTGATTATTTTAATAATAAAAGTTTAAAGTGTAAATAAAACAATTATAAACGAGCTCTAAATCTCTCTTCCTTTTCTCTATAGCTCTCTTCTTTCTCTTTAGATTTTCTAATCGTGCATTCATCTATTTGAAGATTGGACTACATTAGGATGATCCTTCTGTCAGTTTCTCCAATAGAGTAATTTAGTTTTCTACCTCTTTTCTTGGTTTATATGTTCCTTATTGTGCATATGGACTATCTTCGCTCACATGTAGCATCTGAGTCTTGTATAAGAGTTTTTTTTATCATTGGATGAGAATATACTCGTTGGACAAAGTTAAAATCAGAGTTATTGATGTCGTGGTTGCTAGGCGAGAGTAATCGTTGGGCGAGGCAAAGTTAGAGAGTTCATTGACTAGACAATTGTTGGGCGATAATAATCTCATTGAGCAAAGTTAAAGTTAAGAGTTATTGACGTTGTGGTCGCTAGGCGAAACCAAAGTTAGAGAACTAATTAACTTAACAATTGTTGGGCGAGAATAATCTCATTAAGCAAAATTAAAGCTAGATGGCTACTAACTTTATGGTTGTTGGACAAGAATAATTTCGTTGGACGCAACATAAGTCAGAGAGCTTATTGTGTGTTCTCTTTATTTATAATGTTCATCTTAATGGTGTGAGAAGATAATGATGTAGCATTTGATCCAATTCAGGAAGATGGTGATGATGTAGTGTAATGTTAGGATGATCTAGTTATGATAAGTTGTCTTTTTGGAAAACCTTTTTACAATTTTTATCAGTGTATTATTATCTTTTTGTATGAATTTTTTTTAGTAGTTATATGTTATTAAAACAAAATGTTACATAATTAATATTATTTAATAAATGTATTTATTCATATATTTATGTATTTTTATAATGTTGTTACTATTATTAAATTGAATGTTAATGTTATAATTCTTAATTTTAGTGTTTTTTAACAAGATTATTATATTCTATGTTGTGATTGTGAAGACATGTAACATAATTTTAAGCTTAAATGGTTAGGAAGAGAAACACCTTTGAAAATTAATTAGTGTCGATCATCCAAAATTAATAACTAATGGAATGTGTACTAACTGTATATCCAAGTAATCTAGCATACCACACATACACACGTTCATATATATTCTGTTTATTAATATGTAAAGGCTTATTCTATGTGTTGGTTTCTTTTGAAAGATATAAGTTTTTTCAACTGATTCTAACTTAGATAGCAAGTGATTTTTTTTATTTAATTTATCATCTTTATTTGAAGTTTGCTTTAACATAACGAAAAGTGAAATTCCCATGAACTTGCCAGTGTAAAAGAAAATTCGAAATTAAAATTGTTGAGGAATTAAGAGATGTTCATATATATTTTCTTTTTGCAGTAAACACTGATATTTTTTATGATGAAATTTGAATCTTTCGAACAAATGCAGACTAACAAACAGTGATAGACCACATCTTTCTCTAAGAATAATCTTGTACACTTACTTTTATTAATAAATTTTATAAAATTAACAAAATTGAAACGTTGAATCATAAAATATCATATCTTTTGCATCATGCTTATATAAAGTTAAAATAAAAAAATTTAATTCAACATGTGAATAATTTCATATCATCCTCTAGATTGCTGACGCGAATTTTGAGTATTCGTGTTTGTAATCTTATAGTTAACATTTATATTGTACTTTTAATGTTTATAGGAATTAAAGAAAGACAAATCGATTATGTGTCAATGAATTTATGAAGAAAAAAACATAGTCTACATTGTATCAAAGCTATGATTGAATTGATAAAACTATGAAAGCAATGATTAAAAGATACATCACTAAATTAAAATCAATTTTAATTATAATGAAATATTATTTAAATTTTTTCTATTTTTTAAGATTTTGATTGATTAAAGAAGATATTTAAAAACTTTACTATTATATGAATGGTGCATAGGTTAACAAGATAGAAAAACTATTAATAAGATAAGTTAAGCTTATGTTATCTTATTTCTCTCTGCAGATATTTATTGAAAAAATTGTCTAAATATAACAAATTTATAAATTATTTCTTTCCTTTTATATTATTTATTTAATGGATGCAATAATCAAGTGAATGGGGATAATTACATAGGAAAGTAATAAGGATTTCGTTTTCTGTCTGATTAGTTATAAAATATTCACGAAATTTGTATATGCAACAAAAAATAGTAATAAGTACAAAAATCTTGTATCAAATCAGCTATTTTCCATAGTAAAAGGTTTGAAAATTAATTATTAGTATTTGTGAAACACCGAAATGCTTGGATTTGATCTATTTATTTAACCAACAAAGGCAAGACGGTTGTAGCCATTCTGTAAATAGTTGTGCCATTTAATACGATGTTAAGATAGATTAAATCAATTTAATTTTAGGATTAATGATTTAACGTTAGCAAAGGAGTTTTTTTTATAGAAAAACAAGAAAATTATTCTTTTAATAAAACAGTTTCACTTTTGAAGTTAGAAATTCCTTCTTCTTCTTTTTTGTGTGTGTATATACACAATTTCATTTGGTAAAAAAAATTCCCTTTAAATGTTGGGTTTATTTCTCTTTTTCATATTGGATTTATTTCATTTAAAGTGAAAAATGTAAAAAGTGAATGGCGTATTTATAAAATTATTTCCTTTCGACCAGCATGTTAAACTGTTTGAATTTACAGAGAGTTCAAAACTTTCACAGCGTTTTAATTTTAAGGGCTACAAATATTTTTTTTTTAATTGTAGGAATTGATATATTTTTTTCATTATTTCAAATTTCAGGATATAAATCTAAATAACATTTAAATTATATATTTACTTTTTCCAACGTAGAATTATGGCTTAGCTACAATTAAGTAATTGTACTTACGTATTTTATTTTTATTTTTTTCCATTTACATTACTTTATTTAACCTATTCAATATTTTCTTCGTTATCTCTCTATCTTTATCTTCCAAATACTCAAATTGACGTTAAAAGAGACCGAACCTGTTTTACTAAAAGGCCCCTATCTTTCCATTCGATTACGAGAGGCATATCATATTCACACGCTTCTACAAAGTTCTCGCGTTGGCTTAATCTTTTCAGTAGACGATAATGCCCTCATATTGTCACATTTATTACCAAAAAAATTCCTTCTAAACCAGCTCCTCTATTTTTTTTTCTCGTATACGAAATTTTAAAAGAATTATCTCTTTATATTCTTCAACTTGTTTTTTCTTTGGTGGTGTGATGCTTTTGAAACTGAGCTGGTCAATATATTCATCTCACAAGTCACAAGCTTGGCATATTCTAATAACCCTTTAAAATATTATATGTTTTAAAAAAAGGAAACAAAAAGAATTAAAAGGTTGAACAAAAAATTCCCACAGTGAAATTGCTTGAATATTTAGCAATCAAATAAAATAAAAACTTTCTTAACCTTGAAAACCAATCATTGACCATTTTGTGGTTTGACCAACACCATGTATGATTAGTTTAGAAAACTTACGAGGAAAGACACATAATCTTAAAATTCAAGCTAGATAAGGCTCTTTGCCACCTTGTAGTACACGTGTGAAGGTCATAAGCCATCACCCTCCACTAAGACTTTTTTTTTTTCTTTTCATAGTTGTTATGGGTCGGTTCAATTATTTTGTCACATATAATGCCACCAAAGATGTGAAATGTAACCAACACCATACAATATTAGTGCAAAAATCTAAGGGTTTTCGAGAAAATTAAATTCATATATCGGGTCATCATCATGTTAAATTATGATTTATTTTTATTAATTGAAACCTCCTTTGGTACACACATTCAACACTACAAATTATGAATCCTTATCACCATATTTGGTGCCACCCCAAAAGGTTCACAAAATAGCACTTACCCTTAAACAATAAAAATATCTGTTCAATCCAACAATGATAGCAGCAACCTAACGATAAGCACATATTCTCCTTAAAGCTATAAAATATTTTTATTCATAATTTTGCGCCCACAAAAAATGCAACCTAGAACAGTGGCAGCCTGGTAATTTGACCACCCGGTCAAGGATAAGTTTGGACAAAAAAAAGAAAAAAAAACGAATAAATGAATATCAATGTTGTTTTGTCCGTAGTGATTTAATGTGATTTTTATTGTGTATAAATATAGAGTGAAAGGGAGAAAAGAAAGGGTGGAGAGAGAAAAACAGAAGAAGAAGAAGAAGAGAGAAACTGAAATAAAATTAGTATGGATCATATGTTACGTTGTGTTGGGTCAATACCCAAACTTTCGTTTCTTTTGCTACTTTCTCTGCTTCTCTTCAGTTTCGTTAACGCAGCCTTCGACCTCGCTACTATACCCTTCAAGGATGGTTTTTCTCCGCTCTTCGGAGATAGCAACGTTGTCCGCTCCGCCGATGGCAACGGCGTACAACTCCTCCTCGATCGCTACACAGGTAAATGTTTTCAGTTACACGTCGTCACGCGCAATAACATATACGAACGATCACAAATTAATTAAGGTTTTATGTTTTATTTTATTCGTTTTCTATGTTCTCTTTCTCATCATTCTTTGACGAAACAGGTTCGGGTTTTATATCGTCTAATATGTACAACTATGGATTCTTCAGCGCCAGAATAAAGTTACCGTCGAATTATACTGCCGGTCTTTGCGTGGCCTTTTATGTAAGTAAACAATGTTTTCTTAAAAGCAAATTGAGAAGGAAAATTTGTAGACTTCATATTTTTTTTTTTAAAGTGGTTGTATAATTAAAATGATTTTCTGGGGGGAATGGTATGCATTTTAAGAAAACATGAATTCGGATTTTTAATTCTTCTTCATCTTCTTTATCTTTACTTTTTTTTATGATCAGTAAAACACGCTAAATATTAGTCAAACGTCCTTTAATTTGCTGGAGAAACTACCGAACTTGTAGCAAAGTCAAAAACAGATTGATGGTCGGTGAACTCCATTGAATTTACGTCAGAATTTTTTTAGTTTTTTTAATGAACTGTTCAAACGGTGAACTACGAATGGTGGCTTAGTATAGCATGCTTGGTTTAACAAAGATTGAATTGTGGTCGCAATTATTTATTATTATTATTGTTTCAGTATTTTCTTTTTGTACTATGAAAAATTAGGTATGAATACATTTTAATAACCTTATGCACGGTTTCATGGTTATCATGGTTGGTTAATTTTTCACCTTTCATGGTACAGACATCAAACGGTGATGTGTTCGAGAAGTCGCACGATGAGTTGGACTTTGAATTCCTTGGAAACATCGCCGGAAAACCGTGGCGGTTTCAGACGAACTTATACGGCAACGGCAGTACGAACCGTGGGCGCGAGGAGCGTTACCGTTTGTGGTTCGATCCGACGAAAGAATACCACAGATACAGCATCCTTTGGACAGCGAAGAATGTGATGTAAGGGTTTGTTTGTGTATTTATGCGGCGTGATTATACATTAATTGTGTGTTGATACGTATTGAGTGGGTTTTTTGTGCTTGAAATACTTTTTAGGCATGCCATGGGATTCAACTTTAACGTGGCGTGTTTTGGTATTGAATTGGTTTTGTTTGACTTAACGTGAGGGAGGAAAGGGTTTGGGGTTGCGTGTGGGATGCGTCGCCCACAACAACAACAACAACAACTTGGTCTGGTTTGGGTTGGGTGAGCTAGGAAGGTTCAAAAGCATATACTTTTCATTACTAAAAGGATGGTTTAGATGGTAGTGTGGGTTTCGAATTCAATGATTATTTTCCCAGTTTGAGTCTATGGTATAATTGGCCCACACTCATGGCCAACTTGAATTTTGTTTGATGTGCCTTTTTAAATTATTCTTATTTTAATTCACCTATGTATACGGCGATGATGATAGATTAAACAATCATCCACTATTTTCCCCCACTTAAATTTGTGCTTATCCTTATGTTTTTGTGTATAACACACATCTGATATGACTCTTTTGTTTTGAGTCATACGTATCCATCACGGTCCTTCTCCTTATAATGGCTTGCCAAACCTTTTAATTTATTCTCTACCCTATTATCTGCCTAATTGTGGGCTGCCCAAAAATGCATTATTTTCCTAATCAAACTCTTACTGCATAATTATAATTATCAATCATGCACTTCTACAATTTCTTTCAAATATCTCCCTTTGAAAAGCCTAATTTAAAATTCTATACCACAATCAGAAGGCAGTTGCTATTGTAATGAAACATGTGATCTTTCTTTGTTTAATCTCTCCAAAACTTGCCACCATTTTTTTGTAAGATTACCGAACTAAAGCAAGCTCATAGATTCCTATACCATTTGCCAAACCCCGTTCCCATAATTCCCACCTAACTCAACACTAACGTAGCTGGCAAATCTTTTTTATTTCACGGGAATATATACTATACTGTTTTTTTGTTTGTTTAATTGATTATTTTTATGACTATATGTTTGAATTGGTGCAGTTTTTACGTTGACGAAGTTCCAATTAGAGAAGTGCTACGAAGTGAGAAAATGGGAGGTGATTACCCATCGAAGCCGATGTCACTGTATGCGACCATATGGGATGCATCAAATTGGGCAACATCTGGTGGTAAATACAAAGTAAACTATAAGTATGCACCTTTTGTCACCCAATTTAAGGACCTAGTCCTTAAGGGTTGCTCCGTCGACCCCGTCCAAGAGATCTTAGACCGCCAAGGTTGCTACGACCAACACGAGGATCTCGAGGCTCAAGACTACGCCGCCGTCACTCCCATGCGCCGCCTCGCCATGCGGCGGTTCCGCCAACGTTACATGTACTATTCGTATTGCTATGACACATTACGGTACAACGTGCCACCACCCGAGTGTGTCATTGTACCCTCGGAGAAACAAAGGTTTAAGGAGACCGGGAGGTTGAGATTCGGCGGCAGCCACCGCCGGCAGTCTCGACGGAAGAGCCGTACAACTAATGCGGTGGTTGATACCGATGAGGGTGATATGTGATTATTGAAATACTGAGATGTATATAATAGTGTCCATTTTTTATGGCTTTATTATTTGTGGGTATTTTGAGATAATATTTATTTGTTGAGAGGCATAAATAAACTATAGTCATTATATCTGTTTTTTATTTTTATTTTTAATGAATGTATTTTGGTGTTATGCTTTGTGTTAGTATATATATGGCTTGATTAGTTGGTGGAGAATATATCGATGAGTGCGCGAAAGAATAAGTCCAAATATTTTGTGTGTCAAAAAATGCATGGCTGGTCATTCATCATGTTGCCTTGGTCACTAGTCACTACGTATACCCTATAACTTTATATTTTAATTTCCAATTATATTTTATACGGACAAAACTTATATATATACATATATGGTCATAAATATTATTATAAGTTTTTTTTTTGTCAAACTTTAGGTTATGTTTAATTATTATGTATAATAGACAGTTTTATAAGATAACGTATCACTTTAATAGAGCTTTAAATCTTAAATCTGAAAAACAACTCCTACATAACTGTAAAATACTTTGGATTTGCTCCCTTTTGTTTTACAGTTTTACGTTATGACAGTTTGACAGACATGAAAGTGCTATATTATAATTTACTGTGAGGTTTTTCTCTGAAGTTAAATTAATAATAAATATAATTTTTAACATGAATAAATAAATATTAAACAATAGAGTAACTACTTACATGTCTTTATGCTCTTCTATTTGACTTTTAGTCTTGGAGTTTTGTTTTTGTTTTTTTATCGGTCAAAAGATAGTTACAAGAGTTACCAAAGATACGAATATATAGTTTTGGAGTTTTATAACTTTTTACACCGGTGCTGTACTGGATTTAATAATTCAACAAGTTCCATTTATAAATTAAAAGAAAATGAAAAATAAATATAAGAAGAGAAATTAACATAGAATATTTTATTTTAGCCTAAGGAAATAAATTAATATTTAACAATAACATCCTTAAAATTCACTGCTAAAATATGGAAGTAATACGAGAATTATTCATTAATTTTATTCGAGATATTCAACATTATAATTATTTATTTCATATTTACAAAATAGTGAAAATGTTAATTTGTGATTTGTGATTAATTAAAGTTAAATAATAATATTTTAAAATGAAAATATGATATGCTTATAAGAAAACTATATGTGATACACCAAGATAAATATGTTTAATTTGGTGTACTTTAAGAACACGTTATTTTTTTCAGTCTCATGAGATAATTTTAAAAATTATCGTTTCTTAAAATTAAGCAATCACGTGTATATATCTTAGTAGTTTTCATATTCCAAAGTTAATTTTTATCAGGACTGTAGCCATTTGTTTGAGATTGAGTACATGTTTTATTAGTTTACTGAAAAAAGAAAAAACACCTTTAACATATTTTTTATATTTTGATATATATATATATATATATATATATATATATATATGTATATATATATATATTTATATATGTGTGTGTATATATATATATATATATATATAATTTAATAACTTCAAAAATATTTTTCATTAGATAGAAATAACACAAAAGTTGTATCTATGCAAAATTTTTGCATGATATTTGAACTCAAATTTCTCGAATAATTCAGAGGTTTATTCAATTTAGTTTTAAATTCAGCCTACCCTTTTAATATTTTGATTTCAACAAAACCAATTAATTTGTTAATCATAAAAATATGTACATATTATTCAATACCAGTGAAAAATAGGCATTTCGTGTTTCTATATATTTTAAAGAAAAAATATTATTATAATATTAAAGAATCATAGTTACGTAAACAAATAATTGGTTATAATTACTTTTAATATTTGGACCGTTATTTTTTTTTATTTTAATATAATTAAGAGTAAAATAGAAGTATTAAATATATATTTCCCTTATTACCGGTGTCTCCGTATATTTTAAAGAAAAAAAAAAGTAATATTAACAACAGTACTTATATGAAAAAGTGATAAGTGATTACACAGTAATCAATTTTAATATTTTGGATAGTATATTATTTTTTTGGTTTCAAAATATAATTGAAAATAATAAAGGAATGTAAATATTTATCCTCTTTATATATTAAATATTTATAAACACTAAAACTTCACCTCTATTATTAGAAAATATTGTATTATAACTTTCAATGAGAATTTTTATTTTTAATCATTTTTTTCATCCATTTATATGTTTAAAGTTTTGCCTAATTCCACTTCTACTTATCTAATTTTCTGTTACAGATACTTATTTCTTAAAATTAGAATTATTAAGTTGTATTTTCTAATAATTTTAATTTTAATATATAAGGAGACTTTTAAAAGGAATAACGGGGTGCCATTCTATTTAGATGTAAAGGAATGAGTAGTTTTTAAGTGTTTATTACTGTATGCCAGTATGTCAACGAACCGAGGGATCCGTCAGCCAACAATTTAGTAATCCAGACAGTAATTAAGGTAATTAATGAATAATTAATAAAATAATAAAAGTTATTTATTGATAATTAATAATAATAATAAAGACTATTTTTGGATAATTAATGGGTCTGATTTAATTAGAAACGTACAAAGTTTATAAATATAAGTTAAGAATGAGATAAAAGATATTTTTCTTTAACCCAATTTTATTAATAAATCATTAAGTAAAATTGTTGACTTAAATATCATAGTACTTCACAAGTACCTCCTCAGTAAATTAAAAGATTCAAGGATTTCTATAAACAATTTGAAAACTAAGACTCGAGAGTATAGAACGATTAAGTTGGAATTAGATCCTCGACTTCATAAATTGAAATATTATTTTTTGAATTTTTTTCAGAAATAACTAAATATATTGATGATTTATCTTGCACAAAAATATATGAGGATATGAGATATTAGTATTTAGTGGTGGTCTGATATTTCAAGTCCAAAATTAGTACACACAAAAATTAGTAAATAAAATTAACTTGTAATCCAGAAAAATTGGAGAGAACATGTAACAAGGGAAAAAAACTGTACAAGATAAATTAAATTAAGAAAGTATTTATATCAGAATTCCAACGAAATTACTTTCTTGAAAATGTCCTTCTCATAAGAATAGATTTTCGAGAATATCTAATTTAGTTATTATTAAACTTTTAAGAGTAATATATTAACTATTGAAAGAAAACTTTAGCAACTTCATAACTAATTGATCATTAACTATCTCTTTTTTACTTATTTATGTACGAACACTTAATAAATATTGTAGTAAATATTTTGTTCTCTTGTACTCAAATTAATTTTCCGAAAGTTTTAAATTGCTTTGAAACGTCAAACATGGCTAAAGTTATTATCACCAACGTTGGGAAATTGCATTGTCTTTCCTTTTCTAGGGGCCAAACGTTGTTGGTAAGCAGAAAACTAATTAGAAATCGTCAAAGTGATTGAAAATTAAAAAGATTAAGAGCGACCACTGTGGAAGTTAGTGCCACAAAAGTTTTAGGTTTTGAAATGACATTGAACCTACCTGTTGCTAGCTTACACTAATTAATATTCATATTAACTACCTTCTTATTGGTCCAACATCAATTGAAATGACTTAGGATTTTATTAAAATAACCATGTTTGGGGTTCTTATTACCGATACATCACTGAATGTTAATTTCATGGGATTATGACGATTGTGACAGAAAGTGTGAAAGAAGATAAGAACCAAATATATTTATCAATTTAGTCATATCTTTTGTACAAATTAAAAAGGATGATGTTATATATATATATATATATATATATATATATATATATATATATATATATATATATATATATTCTAATCCAATTTTCAATTATCCAAAGAGTATTCAAACAATTTTAAATCTCAATTTTTATTAGTATAATTTTTTCCTCAAAGTTTAAGAGATTAAATGTTTCATTTTTAACCCAATGACACCATTCCAATCTCAAGTAACATTATTAAGATTTATCATCATTGTTCATTTTCAAATATGAAATCTCGTCATAATTTTATCTTTAAAAAACACTTAAACATTTGAAAAGAATAAAAAATATTTAAATTATTTTAAATCTTGATTTATAAATCATGTGAGACAATGGGACATGATAGAAACAATATCTATTACAAATAAATATATAATTATTGTAGTATGTTAAATAATTAATATATCCATTTATATGACATTTATTTATTATAGTGGATCTTAATATTTAAATTTGCTTAAGTATATTTAAATTAAAGTAATAATCTTATTAATATGATTTGAAGTATTTATTGAAATATTAAAATGAATCATCATTGAATTTTCGTGTAAAATTATTTGCCATATGGAATGAGTTTATTTTGTATGATATTGAAGAAAGTAAGTAACCTGTATAAAAAAATATTATATATTATTTGTAATTGACTTTTGAAATAAATATATAGATATTATTATAATATGAAAGACATACACTTATTATTTGATTCAAATTTACTGTTTATAATTATGCAAACGAAAATAATAACAACAACATAATCCAAAACTTCTAATGTTAGCCTTATACAGAAAAGATATTACATTTTTAATATTATATTATTTAATATTATATCTTTCCCATTTATTTTATTTTCTTTTAGTTAATATTATAAAGCAGTTAATATTCTGGAAGTGGTTCATTTTTAAAACAGTTTTCAAACGTGTGGGTGTGCCATTATTTCCACAATAATCTCTTTTAACGTTAAATACTCTGTGATGGATATTCTGTGATGGTTTTTGGAGTAATATAGACTACAGAAAAATTTCATATTAGGTCACTGAGCCTACTCTTTCCTTCATATACATCACCATCGTGTTTTAAGAGTAAGGGTTCAAAAACCAGAAACAAACAAGCGTACAAACAATGGCTGGAGGTTGGTCTTTCTGCTTTTATTCTTGTAAATCTGAATATGATTAAATGTGCTTGTTTGATATATTTAGATTTATTGAATCTTCACTATGAATCTGTTACATAATTTTTACATCTAAAACTACTAATATCATTACCTACTTTAATATTACAATGGAAAGAATTTGGTCAAAATCATACGAAAATTCAAAAACCAATAAAGTAAATCTAAAACCTAAAATTTTAGATGTTACACCAAATCAACAATTTCAAAAAGCAGCTGAAGCCTAATGGTGAATATTCGAAATCATAAGAGGATAAAAGAGAATAGTTTATGAAAAGAATTTGAGATTTCAAATTCTTACGTGTTAGTAGCTGCGTAAGTAAGATCTGAAATGTTACCAATTTCTAAGAGGCAATGCAGTTGTTGAATTCTGATAGTTGCAGTTAAGCTGTCACGCGTAACCATTGAAGAATTTAACAGCTATTTCTTGACCAACCAGTAGAAATATTTACCTATTCAACACCATTATTTTATTTTAGTGAAAAATAATATTTTGACATACACAATTTTTAACCTTCATTTCATATTTTATTTTATTTCTAGAAAATATATACATATATACATTTATTCTTTTATAATTATTTTATTCTTGTAATATGTATTAGATAAATGTAAATATATTTCATCTTATTGTTACTATGTTTTATCAAAAGAAAACTCTTGATAACCTACACTTACTTCCATCTAGTTTTTCTATGAATAAGATTTATATACTAAGTCATACTAGTTAGGTTAGTTAAGTTTTCTTTTGGTTTAAACTAGTGCCCAAATACATATTATATCAATCCAATTTATACAAAATTTCAGGTTTTCGCTTCCTCCACCTCCATTATTACTAATTACACCCCATATTAACAAAATGAAACTAAAATATTCTTTCATTACATCATTAGAAAAAACTCTTTTTAAAAATTATTATATACCTTCCAAAAAGTTTGTTTTGAAATGTATATTATTTGTTCCAAAAATTTCGTTCCGAGAATTTTATTTCATAAATGAAAATCATATCCTAGCAATTTTATTAAATTTATTCCATTTTTTTTAATTTTTAATTCAAAAATCACTTTTATGAAATGTAAAATAATGGCTTTAAAAAATGTAAGAGTGCACCACGAAATTATAGTAGAGCAGGAAAAAAAACCAAATTCTTAACAAATGTACACTAGAAATTTTGAAGTTAATTTTACAAATGTATAAGATTAAATTTGTATATTATAATTTGATGAATAATTTAAAGAAGATACAACGTTAATGAAACATGAGTTCAACACATTAACATTATTCACTTATATAATTTTTAACTTTCTTATTTTGATTTAATAAAATTTAGATTCATAATTCAAATTTTTAATATAATTTAAGTATATTTATTTTAACGTGAGAATTCTAATAATAAATATGGTTACTCGATTCAACCCAGCCCAGTCCATTATGGGTTGACCACTTAATGAGTCAACCCAACCCGGTTCATTTATTAGTGAGTTAAAAAAATTTGAACTCGGCCCGATCTACCACGAGTTGGTGGGTTAAAGGGATTGACTTACTAGCTCATTTAATTACGAGGTTTTTTTAAATCCAAAAAAAATTACAATTCAAATGGATAAAAAGACAGTTCAAAATAAATAAAAAATTAACATACAACTTAAATGTAATCCAAAAACAAACTCAAAAAGCGAATAAATAAGTTTATAATATATAATTTTTGAGTCATTTATGCATTCATAAGATTAGAGTCTTCAATGGATAAATTTATAAATTTATAATATTTTGCTATCTTGAAACATCTTTTTCTTTATTCTCATTTACAATACAATCAAAAAAATGTTAACTAATAATATTGACACACAAAATAATAAATAATTAAATTAAACTAGGTGGGTTGATGAGCAAACTCGACTCACACGAGTTCAATCTGGGTGAGCCGAGTTGAGAATTGACTCGTATATAAAAATGTCATTTTTTTAAAACTCAACCTGACTCAAACCCGTAGTAGACTGATTCTAACCATTTTCATAACACTAATATAAATTCCGGATATTTTTATTTTTTTAGTAATCATTTTATTGGTATGAAATAAAGTATGTATCATGATAATTAATTTCACTAACTGCAGCAACATCAATCTGGAACGTTTTTTCATTTAAAAAAAAATTCTAAAGAGGCTGAGTCTAACATAATTCAAACCATCTCTAGTTTTTTTTTTTGAAATAGTCATTTTAATTTAATTATGGTGTATCTGTTAGTATATATAAAGGAATTTTTTATTTGATATTTCTAAATTTATCCTTTAAAAATATATTTTTTAAATTAAAATGATTATTTTATCAATACTATCTTTTTAAGTAAATGTTTCTTTAAATTTAATATTTTTTATTTGACTATTTTCTTAGATTTAAGCATTTTATTACAAAATAAATAAAAACAGTTTACAATAACATTACAAAATATATTTTAATTTTAGGATTATAATAATAACAATAATTTTACTATTTTTTATTATAATAAAAAAAACTATGAACACACATGTAATGTGTTTTTACTCTTGATGAATAAAGTCTTTCATACTGTGTAAATTTACAAATATTTTTTAATTAATTAAAATAATTTTTTAACCTGTTTGTAGAGTAGTAACGTAAAAGAAGTTAATTGATTTTTCATAAATTATAACTGAATTAAAACTACGAAAAACTATGAAACATAATATTTTTTTAACAAAATCTAAAGGAGCAGTTAAACCTAAAATTAAAGTGAAAACTATTGCCAAAGTTGAAAAATCTCACAACTTGAAGTGTACAACTGTGATGCTTGAAAGCAATATATGCGCACGCTGTAGACAGAAAAGCTTGCCCCAATTTCACAAGCATTCTCAGTCAATGTCGCATTTGCCATTCTTCTGGATATATTCAATTTTCCACGAGTGCCACCAAAAAAAGGGAAGCCAAGACTATACTGGAAAAAAAAACTGAAAGTAACAGCTTTGAGTTGTATTTGAAGCAACACGCTGAATGGGAAACACGAATCACACTTCTATGACAACTGAAAATAGGAGATGCCGCATCTATTCAGTGTGGAAATACAAGACACAATGGAACATCAAAACAGAGGCTGTTGAAAATTACTATGATACCAAATGCCATTGAATAATGAGTTTCACGGACAAGTCTCAATATTTTTTAAATATTTTTAACTACTACTTAAGTTTGAACAATCTATATCACTTTATTCACGTTGAATAATAAATTGCCAAGTTTTATCAAATATTTTGGAATGGTATTAAGTATAGACTAAATTCAAAGTCTTATTTCTAATAGAAATAATTAACAATATTATAATCTTATCACCCAATATTAAAAATATAAAACTATTCACAATTCAAAATATAAACCCTCCTACGTAATTTGTATCTCGATTCAACTACTACGCACAGAATTGTGAATGTCTTAAAGTCTTGTCACAGTTTGATACACAACCAGAGGTTGAAAAGGTGTGAAATGAGAAGCTAATGAAAAAAAAAATGTATGATTCATTCCTTCTTGTATGATGAACAAAAGAGAAGCAATAGCTTGTCTAACAATGAATGGTAACTACAAAATCTGATGAACAGCAAGGCCAGTTTGAATTAATTACAAGTGCTACATGAAAAGTGTGCACTAGAAATCAAGGGAATTGGAATGACCCTCCAATTTGAGTGCTACCAGAGGGAGGATCAATGGCAACCCAAAGGAGTGAGATAGTGATTGATATTAGACCTGACCATACAAACACAATGGTTGGTGTCCTACCCCTTCTACCCATTAGCCCTTTTGCAAAGGGATACAAATGAGCCAAAACCCAAAAGCTGAAAAACACACCTCCAAGCAAACTGCTCCATTCACGATCCTCACTGTATATTGTTCTGCTAACTGCAACAGCAATGGCTATCAGATTAACCATCATGATTGTGATTGGTGGTATCATAAGAGATGACCACTTGAGGACATAGAGATCAGCGTATTCGTCATTTTCGTCATCACCGGCAGACTTTGATGTCAAAGTGAATGAAATCTCAATGCCAGCCATCACCTTCAGCAGACCCTGAAGCACAGCAGCAAGATGAGCACTGGTGCCTCCAATCAACCAGAACTGTTCATTCCTCCACCACTCTTCGAGCGCAATGCCAGACCACTTGATTTCCAGAACAGCAAGGATGACAAGGGACAAGGTTATCCCCAAGAGATAAACTAGGAAGTTTACTTGAAGGCTTTGAACAATGAACTGGTTAGTGAAAAGTGAAAGGGCAGGAAGGAAGCAATACACAATAAGGAAGATGGAAGTGAAAGGGTATATTCCAACATTGAGGTAAGCAATCCGCTGCAGAAATTTCAATCTAGAGCTTGCCAAAAGAGCATTGTTGCGTGAAAAGAAGATCTCAACCGAGCCTGTTGCCCACCGAAGAACCTGGTGAAGCCTGTCTGTGAGATTGATTGGAGCAGTGCCACGGAATGCATCTCTTTTTGTCACACAATATATAGACCTCCATCCTCTATTGTGCATTCTGTAACCTGTCACAACATCTTCAGTAACTGACCCGTAAATCCATCCAATTCTAATGCCCCATTCAGTCTTGTCCTCATACCAGCACGAGATCACATTGATGGCCTCAGCAACAGTAGCAGCATCAAGAGGATCCCGAGGGAGTGTTAGAGCACCAGGTGGACGACCATATTTGATGGATGAATGATCAGCAAGGGGCAGCCCTTGGAACTCAGCCACCCTGATTGAATCAACAAGAAGACTGGAGTTGCCAAATTTCTTGGGAACAAGAGCAGTGACCATTTCTTCATCCTCAATGTCATTATTCCTCAATGACTGTTCCTCAGCACCAGCTTCAGAGACAGATGCCACTGTTGAAGATTTCTTATTCTTTCTACCAAACCAACCAGTCTCTTCCTTGATCCGGGGTGGATCAAAGCCATAGAGAGCAGTTCTTCGAAATAGGCACCCTGTGCCAACATACACGGGACCCTGAATTCCATCAAGAGCACGCATATTGACATCAAAGAAGACAGTGTTGTGATTGGCATAGCGATCATTGGGGTCTATCCCTTCAAACCTTTGAGGAAATTGGACATAGCAGAGCCTGTCTCCACCACGGTCCATCATGAAGCACATTCCTTCTCTCAAGGCCTGAGAGTTATATATGTAATGGTCACAGTCAAGATTGAGAATGAAAGGGCCATTGGACATTACGGCTGAGGCTCGAACTAAGGCATTCATGGCCCCAGCCTTTTTGTTGTGATCATAACCGGGTCGTTTTTCACGAGAAACATAGACAAGCATAGGAAGACGAATATCAACTTCAGTTAAATCCAAGGCATTTGAATCTGATGCTGTGCCAGTCAGTGGTTCATCACTTGGGGGTTTTAACATCACCTACATTTGAGAGAGGGCATATGATATGATCATTACAATCAATGTTTTACAAGAAAATATGTTACTTTGAAGTACAAATGAATAACAAGGAATGCATTAGGCTAATGGATGATGAGAGTTTTAACCACTGAGGACCTGAAGCTTGGTATTACAGCTAAGAAAACCGAGATGCAAAATATTGAATACTAATGAATAATGAATCTCGTAAAGATTGATAATTACCTGTATGATACTGGCATGATCACCCCTGGAATGCTCTGGTGCAGCATTTGTCCAAGTCCCAGGCCAGTGAGTACCATCAGCCATCCATGTAGCTTTAGGAATTTTCAAATTCTCCATCGGTTCTTCATTTCCATTCTCTCTCCGTTTCCTCATGGCTTTAATTTCTTGACTAGCATTATAAGCATCAGAGCGCCGCCTGATTGAATCAGGAAGGCCATTAATCCGAACCTTGAACTCATCATACTCACGCTTTACTCGTCTGCGGTCCCTCACAAAGTCAGAGCGTACTTTGTTCTTGTAAGGGTCTCTCTTGAGATTAAAATAAGATTCTGGGTTCCTGGGTTCAATGTCATGCTTCCGGCAAAAAGGAACCCACAAGTTGGCAAAACTTGCAGCCTCTGCCATGGCCTCAAAAGTTAGGAGCGCACCACCATCATCAGAGACATAGCATGAGAGTTTCTCAACAGGATAATCAGCAGCTAGAATGGAAAGAATGGTATTGGCAGTAACAAGTGGTGGTTCTTTTTCTGGATCAGCAGTTGACACAAACATGTCTATTCCCGGAAGATCAGACTTCCCAGTGGGATTGGTGGGATTAGGTGTTTCAAACTTCTCTTTCAAAACATCAAGATCAGCAACACGATTTACGGGGAAGAGCTTAGGAAACTGGTCAAGCACCCAGGAGAAGGCAAACCAGATTTCACAGACCACTGACATGCCCCACAGCCAGATTGCATCATCATTGGGGTTTTGGACCCTCCACTTTAGAAAGAAAACTAGAATCACTAGCCGAACAAATATCATGAGCCTGAAACTCAAAATAGCAAGTTAACTTTAGATTAGTTATAATTAACACGTTGATTCAGATACTACTACAATATATAAAGTAGATAGAACATATATCACAGTAGTCAACACCAGAAGAGCAAGGCAAATCATATTAATAGTAACAATAACAAGCAAAGCACGTTTTTGTAACACATGATAGTTTCACCAATTAACTGTCTTACTTCTAAAAAATAGATGTATACGAAGTATACTAATTCCTCAAAAAGAGAAAACTGAATCAAATTGAATACAAGATGATGGAGATTCCAATATTACATTGAGCCAACAATGAGAAAATCCAACCTCACAAAAATGCATGTCCACTAGCATGCAAAAAAAGCAGGGTAAAAGAAATTAAGAGGAAAAGAGAGTCATACCGATAAGGACTGAGAATTGCAGCAGAGATACTCAACTTCCGGGTCAAGGGCTTCCACTGCTTTTCATTGAATACGTTAGGATCACCCCCCATCCAATCAGAAGCAGAACTGGCATCAGGTTCAGATTCCTTAGGCCACATAGCATTCCCATATCCATAACTCCCCTTGCTTTCAAACAGCCACTGTGCATGATCAAACTCATTAGTCTGACTCCTCGTCAACGTTCCTGATTTCATCAACGACAACCTCCTCTCCATCTTATTAACCCCAGCACCAGGAGGCAAAGGCAGTGTATGTGATTTCACCTCAGGCTCATTGTAAGGCTCCTTGCAACCAGGGCAGATCCCCTCACCAGCCCTCAAAGCATCTCTATAACAATCCCTACAAATCTTGTAACCGCACTCACAAGGGACTACATCCAACCCTCGTTCGTCAGTCATGACCTTTCCATCACACCCAGGCACTGCGCAAGCGGACCCTTTTGCACCAGCCATCTGGGGGTGGCTGGATTCGGACTCAATCACCTTGTCCTTCAAATGGGCACGTGTGAGCTGGTTAAAACCACCGGTGAACAGAGAACTAGAAGCGTATTGATCCTCCGCTCTCCGAGAACTCGACCTCTCCAGAGAAATCTCCATAGGCTGGTTATCAGGCGTTGGAGGAATGTGAACCGTGTAGGTAGCAAGGCCAACACTCCCATTCTCACCCTCCTGATCCAAATCATTGCTCAGCTGCGTGATATTCCGAACCATGGAGGATCCATGCTTGAATTTAGAAGCCATGGCAATGAACAACACTACAGCACCTGTAATTCAACACCCCCACACACTACTTCATTTTATATAAAAGATGAAACTTTAGAATTATTCAAAAATAACAACAAATTCAAACACGAAAAAAAATTAATAAAGAATCAAACCCCGGTGAGAAACTCTGTGTATGTCAAGTGGCGAGAGGGAACACAAGAATTATAAAGAATTGCAATGCGAAAGAAAGTTTCTTTTAAATGTCTTACCAACTCAAAGACAATAACAACCAAGCGCGTGTCTGACGCCGTCAAGTGTCAACCTCTCCCAACAGAGGGAGCAAACAGGACTGAGTCCAATACAGATAAGGATTTTAACCTACTAAACAACGAACGTCACAAAACCAATCCAGTTAATAATTCCAACACAGAGAGACAGAGCATAACAGATCAAATCGTCGTCCACATTTAAATTAAATAAATCAATGCCGGCCGGCAACCTTAAACTGTACTTGATCCAAATTTCAGAGTTGGTTTTGGAAGTTTGGTGAGGAAACAATAAAAGAGTGTTTGGTGCTTTTACCGATTGA
This sequence comes from Vigna angularis, assembly GCF_016808095.1. Classification (NCBI taxonomy): domain Eukaryota; kingdom Viridiplantae; phylum Streptophyta; class Magnoliopsida; order Fabales; family Fabaceae; genus Vigna; species Vigna angularis. The sequence goes on from NC_068979.1 coordinate 12,110,689, forward strand.
CGACAGCTTTTACGGCGGGGAAAAGGAAAGGGAGAGAAAGAGAAGAAGGATATGGTATAAAGTCATACGATGTTCCAACAATGTGCCAATGATCTCGGCATCTGAGACGACAAAAGAATTTGCAAGTAAATTAGCGTGATCCTGATGGTGATCTTTTATTACTGCCGAGAGCTTCTTTCGGGAACTACGAAGTGTCTGATTATACGAAATCGATTTTTGTTTTTAATCCAAACGCTTTCTACGCGGAAGGATCGATTTTCTACTGCGCCGAACTTTACGTGTTCTCTCTTTCTGCTGCATTGCAGTGTCACAATGTTTTTTAACACTCTTAACTTTTCTAATATAATTACTTTAAGGAAAGATAAAAATTAATTAATTCTCATAAAAAAATTATTTAAACAACATTTTATTTTACGGTTACTGAATACATTTTATTGAAAGAATGAATGTATTTAGTTTCTTTATTTAGATTAAATAATTCTTTCCTTTTATGATTAAAAATATAATTTTTAAAATTGAGTCATTATTATTAAAGGGTTTTCAACGTAGATTGTTTTCTGTAATGATTCTATTTTGACATGTCAACGAATAGTTGTTTTAAAGCTGGATCATTGACATGGTGTTACATTTATCGTATAATAGGTGTAGGTAATCATCTTTTTTTCCTGTCTCTTTTCTCCATTTAATAAGGCATGCGTGCTAAGGTTATTAGTGTTAAAAGAAATTAAGGTTTTTTAACATCTGGATCTAGGATTTTTTTTTTTTAGAGATTTAGTAAAAAGGAGTTAAGAATAATCTCATAAAAAATTAAAACCTTAAGGTAATGACCTTTTAATTTTTTTATATATTATTTAACTTTTACTTAATATGAAATTTAAAACTCATTATAACTAATTTAAGTAACAAAAAACAAAATAGATATTGAGAATTGTAAAATTATTTGGTTTGAAAATTTATAGCTGTATACATGTGATTGGATTTCTTTGGATAACTTTTTGAATCAGCTTTGATTTTTTTAAAGTAATAAAAAATTGATGGAAATATATTTTTACTATAAAAGATAAAAAAAATGGTCAAAGTGATGATTGTATTAGTATATTCCTAGTTAGTAAATTATGGATTATAAATTTAAGACAAAAGGATATTATTCTGAGATGAAATCAATTTTTAGATTTTACAATAGAAAGGAGATTAATTTGATATACTGTATCTCAAATTGATTAGTGACAAGTATATCACTTCGCGAATAAATGGGTAAATAAATAAATTAAATAAAATGAATCAGCATTTCATTCTATATATATTTCCATCTAAGCACTGCCGCTGATGCACCAAATCCCACCAAATGTATAGCATAGAAAAGGGCAATCCATTTAATATTTAATAAGATAATAATAATAATAATAATAATAATAATAATAGTAATAATAATGATAAGGTTTTCGATAATATTGTAAGTGTGACAATGAAAATGACGACAATTTGCTATAAATCCTAAAAAATAATAGCGGCGAATGAGTCATTTCAGAAAACTATTATATAAACAGTCAAATAGATGAAACAATGAATGAACATTTTCTATCATTTCCACATTTTTATTTTAATTATAAGTTTAATAATTTAGTATATGTTAATTTTTTATTATTATTGAAAAAATTATAACGTTTTATTTCACACATAAACACACGTATATTATTTGTTTGTGAATATGCATTTCGAGGAAAAAAAAAAGAAATAAAATAATTACAGGTAAGTTAGTTGGACTTTAACGTGGATTTCGTAAAAAATAAGTTTAACCAATTACAAAATCAAAACAAAATATCTCTATTGTTTTATTTTCAGTATAACAAGCAATAATCATGAAGATATATTCATTTATTATCACAACTATTATATAATTATATTGTATAATTATTTACTTATAATAACTCTTTCTAGAACATCATGACTACAGATGTTAATTGAGTGATGTATGAATGTCAACGGCCAGATTGGATATAATAGTATTTACTCGTTATATGTCTTTTGTCATCTTAGACTATTTTTTTATTAGTTGGAAATTTGAAAAAAGAAGAATATATATATATATATATATATATAAGTAAATATAAATATTATTTTATAAGTTAATTTTATGAAATTAACTTAGATTTAAAATTTATATTTTAATATAGAATTTTGAATTATAATCTATTTTAATAAAATTTAAGTTTATGATACATAATTTGTTGACCTTACGAACTCGTTTTATAAAATTACATTATGCTTAACATTTGAATCATAAAAAATAATATGAAAATAAAATGTTCAAATTATATGATGATGGATTTTAAATCATGAAAAGTAATTTTATTTTATAACTCCATAAACAGTCGATATAGTATAAAACTTGTGGGTAAAACAATTTTTTTTGTGAGAACTCCTTCGAATAGAATAAGCTGGCAGAGATGCTTACAGCTAAAGTTATGAAGTAATTAAGAAGAAAAAAAAGAAAAGAAAAATGTGGTGTGCTTAGTTTTACTTTACACGTAATGAAAAACGTATATGCATAGGGAATGAATGTCCAGTGGTAGCAGCAGCAGAGCACGTGACGGCCGCAAACTCTGAACCCAACTTTAGGTTCGTGCCTTCGAATTATGTGGGTCCCTTTACCTTCCATATCCGTGTGGGACCCACCTCTTTTCCTTTTCACATTATCTTTTTCTTGAAACGCTGCCCTTCCCTCGCCGTAATTATTGCTGGAATTTGGAAAACCCCCGATACGTCTTCTTTTTTCCGAGATAATTTTAGGAGGAATAAAAATACTTCCTCATGATCTAATTTATAATTAAGAGGTAAAATTTATAAAAGTTTCTCAATGTTTTTATAAAGGTAAAAATAAAAAAGTATATTTTCATATGTCAAGTTTTTATTTTTATGATTAAAATTAATTAAAAATAAAGTATGATTACGTAAAATAAAATAAAACTTGAATGATTCTTTTTAAAAGTTAGAATTACGTATATTTTTAATCTCTTAATTTTATTACAAAATTGAAATTGGTTTTTCCAATTTTTTTAAATTTAAAACTAAATAAATATAATCATTTTAATTAATTATCTTCACTTTTTTAATGAATTAAATGAGTTTTTTAATTTACTTTTTAAAGTTTGGAATTAAAATATATCAAATTTTTGATAAAAATAATTCTAATTTTGCATTAAAAAGATTAAAAACATATTTAACCCAAAAATTTAATAGTTGTAATTAATTTAAAATAAGATGTGATTGTAACATTTCATTTTAATAGTATAAAAGTATCAAAATGGAACGTTACATAAATGCTAAAAGAAAAACTAGGTAAAACAATTTTCCAGAAGATCCATCTAACTACACATTTGCTTCACCCTCACCTCTTGCTGAAGCAACCGTAAAGAGTTATTCTTAAGCTCACATCATTTAAGTGATCATTACAAAAGAGAAGACAACACACAATAAACAACACAAAAGCAAAGGTAAGCTAGTGTTACAAAACAAATCATTTTATACATTAATATTTCACACATGAATGATATTTATTATAAAACAATCCAGACATCTTAAACATGTCAAGACTTAGACTTTACTGTTCGAATTTAGTATGAATGTTGAGCTATGGCGGATCGTGCACTTGTGGTGGCCTCTACTGCTTTGCAAAACCATTGCCAACGATTTTCATCTTACCACACTCAAAAGATTAGTTTATTCCACGCCTTGGATAATACTCGAAGCATCCAAGACTAATATCTCCTACTTCTTTCACCACATGTGTCAATCTTCTGTACTTGAGAATGAAAGATCATTAAAGTGTCAAGATAACACTCAAGACTGAGCCCTCTACATTCATACTAATGACACTTGAAACTACCAATAAGAAGTTCCTCCTTGGAACTCTTTTCCACAACCTTTCATCCATTTGACCACATGTTCCAAACCATACCACACATTCCATACAATATACCAAATACACCTTAAATTATCAATATACTTATCCTTCATAAGAAAATAAAGAAAAGAATACAAAACTCATCATCATCATATATCATACATAATCTTGTTTTAAATTCATATTTCAAACCAATTCATACTTCATAATAAATATTATAAATCAATCATTCAAACAATCACATATATTGAACACACCTTAAGAAGTATATAAAAACTTAGTTGAAAATTATGATATTTTCGCTTAGCCATCAGGTATGCTCGTTAGCTAAAAGTGTATGTCAGTCTACTCGCTCAACCACCATTGCTCACTCTATGAATACATAAACAATGAGTTATGCTCGCTCGGTGACTAGACTCGCTCAATGACTAGACCCGCTCAGCTAGAAGTGTTCTACTCGCTCAGCAGATACACTCACTCAGCGAGACTACATAATTATGCAAAACCAAAATTGCAGAATTTGTACCTTTCAACCACTTATGACCTATCCTATGCATATTTCCCAACATCTAACACTCATAGATTTATTCTAAACTAAAATGGACCTACCAAAAGTATATAAACCAACCTAAACTCGTTTTAAATTGTTTTACCACAAGATTTCAATCCAAAAATAAGCAAAACCTCACTTTAGAATCTAAACTTGAATTCCACAAGTTATAGCTCATATTTAAGCAACTTAGCGGTCTGAACAAGTCATAAATGACTCAAAGAAAAATCCCAACTACTCCAAATTGCCTCAGAACATTCACATCAAAATTTCACTACTCAAGACCACCAATTTGCACCTAAAAACCATCCAAAAACATCACCAATTGTATACTATACATTTCTAAACCATTTTTTTTACTAAATTACCACACAATTAAGTTTCAATGGACCATACCACAAAGACTATAAAATATTATTTTTCCACTTAGACCAGTTTGTTTAAAATTCACCTCTTTTAACCTTCATTTTTAGACCAAAATGACCTACAACCAAGACTAACATTTCCTTCTCACTAATTCCAATTTAATTAACATAACTAACTTTACAAACATAAAATTCACAATCAAGAACACATCCAAACATATTCATCACATTCTAAAACATCCATCACCACACCAAACATCAATTAACTATTTTAAAACATTTAAATCCTAATTCATACAAAGGAAGATAAACTTCTATTTTTAACCAAATGCAACACAACCTAATTAAAATCATCAATTAAAATAACATCAAGAAAGGTCACTAACTTCCTTTATCTTAGGAAGAACTCTTACGGCTTTAAGAACTCTCAACAGTTGCTTCCACTGCAAAAAAAAAAACTCTAGAAAAGCCTATAACTCACCAATTGGTGATCGGAATCAAATCTTAGAACCTCAAATTGACCAAGAATCAAGAAAGAAGCACTTTTGATACATACAAAAATAAATTTCTCTACATGATCATGGATCGAAAATAAAAAGAAAATTGGGTAAAAACTTACTTGCTTTAAACAAAGAACTGACTGGGTAGAAGTAGAGATTACTCAACTGTGATCTCATAGGAACTTCCTGATCATCAAATAGATGATCAAGGAGTAAGACTTCTTAGAGAGAAAGGAGAACAAACTAAGAAGAATAGTTTTAGAGAGATGATTTGTGTTTTAAGTAATGAGACGAGTTTAAAATTTTTTATTTATACTAGTAAATTATTTTAATTTTAAAATACTCATCTCATTATTTTAAAACATTTATCAATTCTAATACTCTGTTTTTATATTTTGACAATGATTGATTAAAAATAATTTTAATTAAATATTGAATTATAAAAAAAGTTAATACTATTATTAACTAATTATTGTTGTCATTATAACTTTATTAGTATTTCATTTAAATGTTGTATTATTTTCACCATTAATATTATTTTTAAATATTTTATATTTCATTATTATTATTATTACGATTATTAGTTATCATAAATAAAGGGTTGTAAATTTTAAAAAGATTAAAGGGTCATTTGATAATTGCATTCTTCATGCCCTCCAAAAATCTTATGAAAAATTCAATTTCATTTCTCTCCCTCAAATAACCCAAGTGTACTAATATATAGACTTCTGTTTTATATAATTTAAATATATATATATATATATATATATATATATATATATATATATATATATATATATTTAACTTCGGGTTAACTTTTATGAAGTTTTTGTTCCAAGCGCATGTTGCATTGCATTATTGTAAAGAACTCGTGTTCTCCCTTCCTCCACCACGACTGTCCTTGTTCCACCGTCCCTTCTTTTCTTCTATTTTCAACCAACGGCATTGGAAGCCATCGTCAAATACCTTCCGTTGTCTGCCGTCGCCAATTTTCTCGAGTTCTTGAGCAGTTCACTCTCAGACAGCGTTGCTTAACATGAACACCCGTGAGTGGTTTTTCTCTTTTCCTCATTCGATTTTTTTTTTTCATTTATCATTAAGTTTGCGTCTTTGGCAGAGGTTTATTGTTACTAAAGTTCACTCTTTTGTCACTATCCAAAGTACTGGATTGTGGTGTGTACCATATATAGTATAGACTCAAGGGTTAACACTCGGAACAGTTCAGTCCATCCACTATCAACAATGTTGAGTCATAATTTGGTCAGCGTTTAAGTTATTATTGGACCAATAGTCCAGCAGACAATAAAATAATCAAAAATATCTGATTAAAGTTATTGATAAGCCGTTTATGAGTAACTAACTGAATATAAAGGTAAGTTTGTTTTTATTTTATTGGATCTGTGGTAGTTTAGATCCATGAGATGACTTATAAATATAAGATAAGGCCAAAAGTCAAGTACGTTCGACTAGATCCAAAATACTCAATTATGTTAAACAATTCACTAAACCGCTTTTAACTTCAGCGTCATAGTGCCTTTTGAAAGTATCTCCCCCTGGTCAAGAATACAACCGAACAGAGTAGGCGACTCAAGCATTGAAAAGCAGGAAAGTCATGTCAGAAAGGTACGTCTCTCAGCCCTATACATATCCCTACAGGAACATGGTGGATTGTGTAACTCGTGTTTTGTTGCTTCCAAAAACACGTTTTGCATGGTATCTTCCTCCATTATTGATGATGTTTTATGTTTTCAGTTCCTATTATTAGTTTTAAAATTTAGATCTAGTATGAGTTTATATTTATCTAATATGTTGTTAATTTTTTTTTTGTATGTTAGATGTGTTGAGTTATTTATTTATTTAAAATTGGTTAATTATATGTTTAAATTTTATTGATTTAAGATTATTTTTTTATTCAATTAGATTTAGCTTTAGTTTCTCGTTTGAGATTTAATACGAAAACTATTTACTATCTTCAAGTGTTTTGAATAAATTACATTTTTTAAAATTTTATATAAGAGATTTAATACGAAAATTATTTACTATCTTCAAGTGTTTTGAATAAATTACATTTTTTAAAATTTTATATAAGAGGTGATAATACTAATAATTTATAAGTATTAAATGTTGAAAGATTAATTATTTTTTAATAGTTTATTGGTACATATATATTTATTTTAATACACATATTAAAATTCATGAATATTTGTCGGTATTTGTATTGATCTTCTAATGTATATTTGACTATGGTTCATAATCATTTTCATTTCTTGTAACCTAAAAACCAATGCGAAATGTACTAATAAATTAAAAAAAAGTCATTCATCTAGAATCAGATAGGGCCACACCTTGAATATAAAAGTGATGTCATCAGTCATTTAAACATTAATAAAATTGATCACATAATTTCAGTATATATACGTATGAATTGAAATTTGAATAATTCACCACGCATCAATGCTAAGAATCAGAGAAGTTAAAGAATGTATACAATTTCTGCAAGGTAACAAAATTGGAAGTGGCGATGAAGTGGAGTTTAGATGTACTTGTGTCAACTATTTGACTGAGAGAAAGTTGAATGCAACTGACATTAGGAACAACCATATCTGTGATGATTTCCTTCGAAGTTATATAACATGGACATTTGAAGTGTTTTCCTTATATAAAAATGTACAATAATGTGTAGTACTTTGAAGTGCTTTGATTATAGTAAATATTTGTACATTATTTAAAGTGCTTTATTTATAAATTGTTGTATTTGGCTTGAGTCTGATTTGTTTTTAATTGTTTTTGTTTTTATCCAGATTTTTCTTATTAGACAAAAAGAGAAATAGATAAATTATTTGAAAAAAGAAATTCTAGAATAAGATTTGGATGTAGTCAAAACCAAAATATATACGACGAATAAGCCTCAGTTATGACCCAAACTGAAGTATATAGTCAAGAATAACGTTTAGTTATTACTAGAATCGAAATCTATCTTCCTTCATGTAAAGACCGTGAAATTATGAAGGAAGACAGGTGTATGCAGCTGAGAGGACCGATCAGTTTTTTACGGTAGTATATAAACAAAAGTTTTAAAATTTAGTGCCACTCTCTACATGCAACTCTTCTCTCCAAACTTTTGAGTTTTATTTTCTCCTCCTTCTCTCTACAAATTCTCTCTAGAAATTCTCACTTTTTCTTCAACTGATCATCAATCAGGCCGTTCCTAAGCTTTCCTGGTGTCAAGAGCTTCTCTTTTCACCGATCAAGTTGCTGTTTTGGAGTTGGTAAGTTCAATTCCTTCGTCCTTGGAGGTTCCTACATTTTCTGGTACAGGCAAGCACTGTTCAACTTGCATGTGTTCATCAACTACTCCTCTGAATCTGTTTTTTGTCTTCGATCCTCTGGTTGGTTTCTTTTCACTGATCAGAAATTTGTAAGCTGCCTTAGAAGTTAGTTACCTGCGCGTTAGACAGAACTGTGGAAGTGTAGAATTTTTCTGGTTCATTCGAGGTAAGGGAAGCTAAATAATTTAACTTGTATTTTTATATGTTTGAATGAATTGTATGATTGATTGAATTGCATGTTGAATTTCTGTTCTCGATTGAATGTGAGGACTGAACTCTGTGAACTGAATTTGGGGAGTATTATGCAGAAAAAGTGTTCGGCCAGTGTCAATTTGAGGAAGTTAGAGAGTGAAAATGAGAGTTTGAGGTTGAGAGTAATTTTTGGCAGTGAGGTGAGTTTGAACAAGTGCATTGTGACTTGTTAGAATCATTAAGTTGGCCAAAAATGTATAAAAGTGGTAAATTCTGGTGTTTTTCGAAATTCTGCAAAATTTTGCAAAATTATGCAGAACGCGGAGTGTGCAGAGTTGGTCGTTCGGTCTTGGTAAAGCGCTCGGTCTTATACTAGCAGTTATGTTAGTGTTAGCGCTTGGTCGTATACTAGCATTTATGTTAGTGTTAGTATTCGGTCTTATACTAGCATTTATGTTAGTGTTAGCGCTCAGTCGTATACTAGCATTTATGTTAGTGTTAGTGCTCAATCTTATACTAGCATTTATGTTAGTGTTAGCGCTCGGTCTTATACTAGCAGTTATGCTAGTGTTAGCGCTCGGTCTGATACTAACAGTTATGCTAGTGTTAGCGCTCGATCGTATACTAACATTTATGTTAGTGTTAGCGCTCGGTCTTATACTAGCATTTATGTTAGTGTTAGCTCTCGGTCTTATACTAGCAGTTATGCTAGTGTTAGCGCTCGGTCTTATACTAGTAGTTGTGTTAGTGTTAGCGCTTGGTCTTATACTAGCAGTTATGCTAGTTTTAGCGCTCGGTCTTATACTAGCATCCAATTTAGTCTTGGTATTCAACTTAGTTTTAGTACTCAATTTTAATATAGTGTTAGACTTTCCCTAGTAGTCGGCCTTCGTCAGTGTTGGTAAATTGTTAGGTCTTGTCTGTTATAGACTGTTCGATCCTGTCCTAGGGTGGTGAGAAATTGTTCGGTCTCTAATGTTCACATGGTTTTCAGTCTTATGAGTGAGAATATGATTGGTGAATGACATGCTATGTTAATTGATGAGGATTTATGTTTTCAAGTAATGTGGAAGAGAATTCCAAGAAGGAATGTCTCGTGGATGGTATTTGAATTGTAAAGTATGAATGTGGGTATCGTGCTAAGCTGACGTTTATCCTAATATTTTGTGATTACTCATTCTCAAGTAGAGAGGAGTAACTCATGTGTGAGAATGGTAGGAGGTCCTTTAACCTCAGGGTATCGAGGTAATCTTCACTGGACTAACCTTGTGGGGTAGCTTGATGAGGGTCTTGTTGTTTCACCACCACAAGTGCAGAAACGCCTGTAGCTACACATTCATACAATCTGGATGGTCAAGTCAGGTGTTCGGTCTATGCATGATTTATAGTGTTCGGTCATAACTACTTGAGTGTTCGGTTTGTATATGATTGCTTGTATTCGGTTTTGGTATGTTGTAGTGTTCGGCCTTGCATTGTTTGGACTTGTGCGAAATGTATGTATGTACATACATACAATTAAATTACATTAGCTTACCCTTATTTCCTGTTTTTGTCCATGTTTCATGTTTGGTTCTTCTTTTGCAATGATCACCCTGTGGGTGTGAGCAGTTGGAGAGGAGTTCTCGGTGGAGCAGTTCTTGGAAGGAGAGGACCCCTCGGCTTAGTACAAGACCGTTCAGTCTTGTCAATAGTTTTGTATGAACCATTGGGTTATAATCCTAACCTAGTAATAATCGTTCGGTTATGTACATAGTTTTGGAATAGTGTAGGACTTTTGTAAAGTTTTAAATTTTATGATTATTTTGTAATAACTGTAAGGTTAACTTTATTTCCAGTAACTGATTTACTATATTATTAAATGATGACTCCTGTATATAGTTTTATCCTATATTTTTGAGATTTTACACTTCACAGGTTTTAAATAATTTTATATTATTTTTGAAATTTCAATGAACAGTCTTCGATTGCCTATGAGACTAAAGTTAATTGAATAGACTTTGGTTGTTTCGCATAATCAAAATCTATTCTCCTTTTCACGTTTTATTAAATTTGAATTATTTTAAAATTTGAGAATGAATAGACTTCGGTTGGGTATCAAAATCGAAGCTTATTTCTCTATTTTTTTTTTAAAATTTTGTTTCGATTTTGTATATAATTGAAAGCTATTTCAGAAGTATATAAGCATGGTGTTGGAAGTCTCACATCGACTAGAGATAAGGCAAATTTATAATATATAAGTGAAGTGCAAATCTTACCTTATAAGTCGATTTTCTGGGATTGAGTTAGGCTCATAACTCACTTTCTAATATGGTATCAGAGCCATTATTAGAGTCTATCCTAACGATAATTTGTTGTTTGTTGGGCATATTGTTCCACCCGCTATCGGGCCCCTATCGGACCACCCATTAAGAATGTCTAATCCCACGTTCGAGATGTATATACCTCGGCGTGAGGGAGGTGTGTTGGAAGTCGCACATCGGCTAGAGATAAGGCCAATTCATAGTTTATAAGTGAGTGCAAACCTCACCCTACATGCCGATTTTGTGGGGTTGAGTTAGGCTTAAAATCTCACTTTCTAATATGGTATCAGAGCCATGGTTAGAGCCTGTCCTAGCGAGTTCTAAGTGGGATTTCAATTCCACCCGTTGTCGGGCCGCTATTGGACCATCCAATTTCTACTATCACGCACGAGATGTTTATACTTCGGCGTGAAGGGGGTGTGTTGGAAGTCCCACATCAACTAAAGATAGGCGTGAAGGGGGATGTGTTGGAAGTCCCACATCGACTAAAAATAAAGTAAATTTATAATATATAAGTAAGGTGTAAACCTCATCTTATATAAGTCGGTTTTGTGGGGTTGAGATAGCTTCATAACTCACTTTCTAATACATGGGTTAAAACTGAAAAAAAATTTCTCTTTTACTTTATCTAGATATCCTTTATAAAAAAACTGAAATACAATATCGAAAAGATTCGATGTTAGTTTCCTTTACATTGTGTTAATTTTTTTTTTGTCAAATGATCTTTCAAACATAAGTTTGAAAAACTTACACTATTTTACAAATTTCAATTTTAACTTAAAATATCCAGTAATATATAAAAGAAAACTAATAAAAAAATCATATTTATGTAATTTTAAAGTTTAAATATAAATTCACATTTAAAATAAAAATAAATTTTAATTTTGTGCATATTTAAACACTACACTCTTTAAATTCATATTTCTAATTTTTTAGGCTACAGACGGAGGAGAGGAATGAACTTTGTCCATCACAATCATCCATCATGGCATCATACCTATTATCTCTTGTGTTGATTAATGACTATCTCTTTGTGTTGAGTAACGAATGAGGGTCGTTTTATTAATCATTAGTTTCCTATGAAATTGTGGATAAGAATAAAAGAGTGTTGTTGTCAATGCCTACGTGGTCAACCCTAATAGATTGCCAACAAGATTGAAACGTGAGTGGCTGTGTTTCTATTCCAATATATACTTTCTTCAATAAGTTTCATTTCTGATTAAGTTTCTGCATCAGCAATTCTTCAATAAGTATGTGTCAATATTTTTTTATCATATAATCTATGTAATTTAAATACGTTAATTGAAAAATAGTTTCATAGTATTAGGTTTATGGTTAACCACATTTATCATGAAAAGTTATTTTATAAATATCATAATATTTTGATTTGATGAGAAATTAAATTAAAATTATTAAATGTTGAATATAATTTACAGAAAGTATAAAATGAATTATGATATATATTTTTAAGAGAATAATATTACTTACTCTATTATATATATTTTTCTTCATCTATAAAAGAGAAAATAAAAAAGAAGATATAAGACTCTTCATACTTGAAAGATGGAATATCCATTAATTTCATCTTCACATCATTTTCATATATAACTCTGCATTCATGATGAATTAGAATATAGATTCCTTAAAAATTAACATATGACTATATATACTATAAATTCTAATTCTACATATACAGAAACATGTGAATAAATAAAATTATTATTTATTAAAAAAAATCCGGTACAAATGAATACAGAAAATTAAAGTTTTCCAATATCTACTTTATGCGTTCCCAGTTTCATAAGTAGTGTTCCTATAAATAAATGAATTAAAAAACAAATGTATAGATGAATTTAGATAGATTTGAGTGAATGGATTTATAATATTTTTTTGAAGAGATTTTTGGAAGTGAAAGTAATGTATTTTGAAGTGAAGTTTGTGAGTGATTTAATTGATATGATAGATAAAAAGAGTTTTAATAAATTAAAATATAAAATTATTATTTTATCTTTATGATAAAAATTAATATATTATTTATTATCATTATTATTTATTATAATATATATATATATATATATATATATATATATATATTATCAAGTACATTTACTGAGAAAAAAAAAGTAACACTGAATTCATAAACCTATAAATAGTGAGTTAGAAAGTTTTCTGAAAGATATATAAATAGTATGATAAAAACACTTAAAAATCCCTCAAATTGCAAGTGACTAATTGTCACGCCCCAATAATTACTCCGCTGAGTCACCACTGTGCTCTCATTAATGCACCGTGACACGCACACTCTTCCATTAAAACGCACTCACACTCACACTGCATGCATGCTGACAAGTGTCATTTTGGAACGTTCTACAACATTAGTGGGATCCAAGTGACAGCCAGCGAATGGACGATCGTCCTACGTGGGAAGAGAAATTAATTTCTCTGGGAAAAACTCTTCCCATTCCTCTGCACGCTTCATCTTCTTCCTCAAACTTTTGATTTCCAGATTCTCTGCCTTCTCTCTAGAACCTCCACCTTCTCTCTACCACAACTCACTTTCTTCTTCTCCGATTACGTTTCAGAGACCACAGAAACGTTCCCTGCACCGTGAGCTTCACCTTGAACCGAACCATTTCCAGTTTTGGTAAGTTTCACTTGGACGCTCGTCTCTGGAATTTCTGCAAACCGTACTCATCTGCATGCATAGGCGTGAACTCAGTTCTTTCGTTTTCTTTTGTAAATTTTAGTTGAAGAGTTTAAGAGGAACGTTGAGAATAGAAAGTCACTTTGGACGAGTAGAAACCACTCATCTTAGAACGCGCACTACAATCCGGGTAAGGGGAGCTTATTAAATTTAATTCGTATGATTGTCGTGTACTGTATTAACATTATGTGTGTCGCATGAAGTATGAACTGTGTTATCTGATTGTTGGTATATGATCATAAGTATGAGGTGTATATTGGTTGATTATGCATGATCGAACGTTGTTGTACTGCATGAACATGATATATGTTGGTCGAAATGTATGATATGGGTGATACGTATGAATATGAAATATACATGCTTAGAAGCAGTGAACATAAGTGAAACTTGAATATCAACTTCCCTATGATAACGTATGTCCGACATTAAACGGTTCTCGACCGTTTGATGTTCCAGCAAACTTCTTTAAATTGGAATACTTCCATTTGGGAAGGATTCTGGTCGAGCATGAGCTATGTGGTTTTTCTTTTACTTAAAGCTCAAAATGAGCAGTGTCGATCTTACACATAGAAATCGTATTGGGTAGTGCTCGGTCTTACACCAAGCGCTCTTACTCTTCTCTGGAAAAGTCCTTGATAATACAGATCATTCATTTGTGTCGACCGACAGTGTCGAGCATTCTTGAGAATACAGATCAGCCATCCGTGTCGCCGACAGTTTTGAGGACCATTGTTAATACAGGTCGACTATCTGTGTCGACCGATAGTGTCGAGTACCCTTATTACTACAGATCTTCCATCTGTGTCGACCTACGGTGTCGATCACCCTTGTTCCTACAGATCTTCCATCTGTGTCGACCTACTGTGTCGATCATCCTTGTTAATACAGATCATTTATCTGTGTCGACCTACGGTGTCGATCACCCTTGTGACTACAGATCATCCATCTGTGTCGACCGACAGTGTCGGGTAACCTTGATTAATACAGGTCGTCCATCTATTTGGTAATTGATTCTATTCTGTTTTGGAAACGGAGTAAATTCTTCTGTTTTGTTCTCCATGGGTGTCCTCATTATGAAGGGGGCTGAACGTTCGTATTTTTAATAAAGTGGAACATAGAATGAATGTATTTAAGAGAATGAATTAAGATGTGCGAACACTATGAGAACTGAAATTGTGATTGTGGATTTGAACGAGCGTTCCAGGGTGGAACGACTCTTGAATAGATATTGAGATTGTAAAGTATGAATGTGGCAAGCTTAGCTGGCGGGTCATCCTGATATTCCGTGAGTGCTCGTTCTCAAGTAGAGAGGAGTATGTCATGCGTGGGAATGACAGGAGGTCTTAGTCCATAACTGTAACTTGGACAGAACTGACTAACCTCAGGTGGCTGCTGATGAGTATTCCAGCTATCCCACCTGGGTGCATGGACGTCGTAGCTACACAGAATTCATACAGTCCGGACGGTCGTCTAGTATCAGGATTTTTGGATGAAATTTACGTATGAATTGAATGAATATGTTGTGAACTTACTTGCTGTATTTGATATATATGAAATGTATGTATTGGCTTGAATTAAATTCAATAAGCTTACCCTGTGTCTCTTTCTTGTGTTGTCGTTCATCCTTGAACCTTCGTCTTGTCTATGCAATGATCATCCGTGTGGATGTGAGCAGATGGAGAGGCGTTACTGGAAGAAACACTGGAAGATGAAAATTTGGAGGACGCCAATCTCGTAGAAGTGGAAGTGAAGGCCGAACAGTAAAGGCGTTCGGTTTTTAGTTAGATTAGCGAGCGGCTGTGAGCGAGCGCTCTTGTGTCGATTGTAATAGTCGGACGTTCGGTCTTTGTTTTGTAAACCGTTCGTCCTTATCTTTTTGAGAACGCTCTTTTATTTATGTGCAGCAACGGCCATTCGGCCTTTTTCGTTAATTGTCGTTCCCCGTGTTTTAAAACTGCCTTGAATTATTAATATATGTGATTATTCTAAGTATATAGTTGATGATTGTATAATTTTGGGATGTTACATTATTGGTATCAGAGCAGTTTTGTTCTCTTAAGAACGCTGTAGGTTATGAGTGCATTGCGTTTTTGCTGTGTGCTTATTGTGTGTTTAATGAGTTACTGTTTTAACTATTAGACATTTCTAACGTTCGTTTTCTCTGGTCCAGAAAACGATGGCACCTAGACTCCCTCCTCCACCCCAACCTAACGAGCCTGATGCGTCCAACAACGCTAGGTTGTTGGAGACAGTGATAGACCGCTTACAGCAGCAGAACACGACACTGATGGAACAAAATGCCACTCTAATGCAGCAGAATCAGAGTGCCATGCAGAGTTTGGAGGCTTCACGTGCCAACTCTGAAACTACACAGAGACAACTAATGGAGATCTTAGCAGCGACTAGGCATCATTCTGGGGCGTCTTCTTCCAACGCTGCCCCGCCTACTGCCGAATGGAGCTTGGAGAGTTTCCTCCAACACCATCCTGCTAAATTCAGTGGGAAGGGTCTCCCAGACGAAGCGGATCAGTGGTTGAGGGATATAGAGAAGATCTTCAATGCCAAACGATGCCCTGATGAAAATAGATTGGCGTACGCTGAGTATTTACTGACTGGAGAAGCGAGCCATTGGTGGTCGAGCGCTAGAGCTATTCTTACGGATGCACAACAACCGATCACCTGGGAAGTATTTAGAAACAAGTTTTATGAAGAATATTTCCCTGACAGCGTGCGGTTTGCAAAGGAGGTGGAATTTCTACAACTGGTTCAGGGGAGTATGTCTGTCTCGGAGTACACCAATAAATTCAAACATCTCGTCCGATTCAATACTATGGCCACTAGTGAGGAGTGACAGTGTAGGAAATTCGAGAACGGACTGCGGAGTGATTTAAAGGTGTTAATTTCCAGCTTGTGCATCCGGTCGTTTCCAGCCATGGTCGAGAGGGCTAAAGTGTTAGAGAAAAATATGGCTGATGCGGAACAACAGAAGAAACAACAGGCGTCAAGAGGGCCAATTATGTCGAGACCTACCATGAGTCGGAACAGGACCCCATACTCTCGTCCAGCTCAGTCGAGTGGTTCTCAAGCTATGGTAGTTGCTGGACAAGCAAATCAACCGGGGCCGGTCAGATGTTTTCAGTGCGGAGGACCCCATTTCAAGTCAGCTTGTCCTCAACTGGCAGGAGTAAAATATTGCACTCGTTGTAGAAGACATGGCCACCTGGAGAACGAGTGTAATATGGGCGGTCGTGCAGTGATGAGACCGCCGAGCGCTGGAAGGACTCAGCAAGGAAGAGGTGGTCGAGCCCAAGCTGTGGGGCGTGTGTATGCAATCACGGGTGCGGAAGCAGCAAGTTCAGGTACACTTATTACCAGCACGTGTTTGCTTTATGGAATGAAATGTTGTGTGCTGTTTGACTCGGGGGCGACACACTCCTTCATCTCGAAGGCGTGCGTTGATAAGCTGGGATTAGCTGAGAGTGAGATGCAGTTCGACTTGGTGGTGTCGACCCCAGCGGCTGGAGAGGTTAGGACATCCACAGTGTGTGTTAGATGTCCTCTAGAGGTTGAAGGGCGTAGATACAAGGTGAACCTCATATGTTTACCTCTCAAGGACTTAGAAGTGATTCTGGGAATGGATTGGCTGACTACCAATCACATTCTCATAGATTGTGGGGCTAAGGAACTAATTTTTCCTGAGGAATATGAAGAAGAGTTGGGTGTGACGCTCAGTCAAATTAAGGAAGATATAATGGAAGGCGTCAGTTGCTTTTTGATCATGACTCACGCGGATAATGAATCTGAAGGTTCTGAACGAACGAATTCTAAGTGGAGAGAAGCACGTTCAGTAGTAGAAGAGTTTCCTGAAGTCTTTCCACACGAGATACCTGGACTGCCTCCTGTTCGTGAGGTTGAATTTACGATCGACCTGGTGACGACAGCAGCGCCAATATCGGTTCAACCATATAGAATGTCGCCTGCTGAGTTGGTTGAGCTCAAGAAGCAGATAGAAGAATTAATGGACAAGCAGTTCATTAGGCCGAGCGTATCGCCTTGGGGAGCGCCTGTATTGTTAGTGAAGAAGAAGGATGGCAGCTCCAGGCTTTGCATTGACTACCGACAGCTTAATAAGCTTACTATCAAGAACAAGTATCCACTTCCGCGTATTGACGATCTACTGGATCAGTTGCAGGGAGCGAGCGTGTTCTCAAAGATTGACTTACGTTCGGGCTATCATCAAATACGTGTGAAGGAAGGTGACATTCAGAAGACAGCCTTTAGGTCTCGTTATGGGCATTATGAGTATGTGGTAATGCCGTTCGGAGTAACGAACGCGCCAGCGATCTTCATGGATTACATGAACCGGATATTCCGACCCTACCTGGACAAGTTCGTAGTGGTCTTCATTGATGACATCCTGATTTACTCCAAGAGCCATGAAGAACATGAGGAACATTTGCGGGTCGTGCTTGGAGTGTTGAGGGAGAAGGAATTGTACGCCAAGTTGTCGAAGTGTGAATTTTGGATGAAGAGCGTGCAGTTCTTGGGGCATGTTGTGTCGGCCGAAGGAATTTCTGTGGACCCGGCAAAGATACGAGCGGTTTTGGAGTGGGCGAGTCCTCGTTCGGTTACAGAAGTGCGGAGCTTCGTTGGTCTTGCAGGCTACTATAGGCGTTTTATTGAAGGTTTTGCTAAGATAGTAGCACCACTAACACAGCTCACACGCAAGGATCACCCGTTCGCTTGGACCGATCGGTGTGAAGAGAGTTTCCAGGAGCTTAAGCGGAAGTTGACGAGCGCTCCGGTTTTAGTGATTCCAGACACTGCCAAACCATTCGAAGTCTACTGCGATGCCTCTCATCAAGGTTTGGGTTGTGTGCTGATGCAAGAGAGACGAGCAGTGGCTTATGCCTCTCGACAACTGAAAATTCACGAGAGGAACTATCCGACACACGACCTAGAGCTGGCAGCGGTCGTCTTTGCTCTAAAGATTTGGAGACACTACTTGTATGGATCCGTTTTCCAAGTCTTTAGTGATCATAAGAGCCTCAAGTACCTCTTTGATCAAAAGGAGTTGAATATGAGGCAGCGGAGGTGGCTTGAATTCCTAAAGGATTATGAGTTCGAGTTGCTTTATCACCCTGGTAAAGCGAACGTTTTAGCGGACGCTCTAAGCAAGAAGTCGGTTCATGTTTCAGCTATGATGGTGAAAGAACTCAATCTAGTGGAGAGCTTTAGAGACCTAAGGTTGCAGTTCGAGTTGGAGCCGAACAGTATTAAATGCTGCACCTTGAGGATATCAAGTGATGTGTTCGACCGAATCTGGATGAAACAACGAGAGGATGAAGAATTGGTGAAGATTTTAAGCGCGCTCGGTACGGATCAAGCCAAACATTTCAACACTGGAACGGACGGCATGTTACATTACATGGGTCGGACGTGTATTCCTAATGATGGCGAGCTGAAGAGGATTATCTTGGAGGAAGGACATCATAGTCGTCTTAGCATACACCCTGGTATGACTAAGATGTATCAAGACCTTCGACGTTCGTTCTGGTGGCCAGGAATGAAGAGTGATGTCGCACGTTTTGTGGCATCATGTTTAACCTGTCAATGTGCCAAAGCGGAGTATCAAAGACCGGGCGGCTTACTACAACCGTTGGAGATTCCCGAATGGAAGTGGGACAGCATTTCAATGGACTTCGTGACTCATTT
Organism: Vigna angularis; assembly: GCF_016808095.1. NCBI lineage: Eukaryota > Viridiplantae > Streptophyta > Magnoliopsida > Fabales > Fabaceae > Vigna > Vigna angularis. Next base: position 12,130,248 of record NC_068979.1, read on the forward strand.
GCCTCGCACGGTCAAGAATCACGACTCCATTTGGGTGATAGTGGATCGTCTAACAAAGAGTGCTCACTTCCTAGCAGTCAACTTGAAGATGTCCATGACCAACTTGGCCAAGCTCTACATCAAAGAGATCGTTCGTCTGCATGGAGTGCCGTCCAGCATCATCTCTGACCGAGACACCAGGTTCACCTCTCAGTTTTGGCAGTCGTTGCAAAGCGAACTGGGCAGCAAACTCCAAATGAGTTCAGCGTACCATCCTCAGACGGACGGTCAATCCGAGAGAACAATCCAGACGCTCGAGGACTTATTGCGGACGTGTGTACTCGATCACATGGGCGTTTGGGATGAAGTACTGCCTTTAATAGAGTTCACCTACAACAACAGTTTTCAGGCTAGCATTGGAATGGCACCGTTTGAAGCTCTCTACGGTAGAAGATGTCGAACGCCACTTTGCTGGTTTCAAGAAGGAGAACACGTATTGACTGGACCAGAACTCGTTCAACAAACAACTGAAAAGGTGAAGTTAATTCAAGAGAGATTGAAAACGTCCAGAAGCAGGCAGAAGTCATACGCAGATAAGAGGAGACGACCCTTGAAGTTCAAAGCTGGCGATCATGTCTTTCTGAGGTTAAATCCAACTACTGGAGTAGGCAGAGCGTTGAGATCAAAGAAATTATCTCCTAAGTTCGTGGGGCCGTACCAGATCACAAGGAAGATTGGACCTGTTGCATACGAGCTAGCCCTACCTCCACATTTGTCCAACCTTCATCCAGTATTTCACGTGTCTCAACTCCGGAAGTACGTAGCTGATCCCTCGCACATATTGGAGCTGGAGAACGTTCGTCTTCGACAAGACCGAACGCTTGAAATGAAGCCGATTCGCATTGAAGACGAACGCTCTAAATTACACAAAGGGAAGGACGTTCGTTTGGTGAAAGTGGTGTGGGACGACAAGACTGGCGACTCTACTTGGGAAGTTGAGGATGCCATGAAGGACTTATACCCTCATCTATTCCCTGGTAAGTCTTCAATTTTCGAGGACGAAAATTTTTGTAGATAGGGGGATTGTCACGCCCCAATAATTACTCCGCTGAGTCACCACTGTGCTCTCATTAATGCACCGTGACACGCACACCCTTCCATTAAAACGCACTCACACTCACACTGCATGCATGCTGACAAGTGTCATTTTGGAACGTTCTACAACATTAGTGGGATCCAAGTGGCAGCCAGCGAATGGACGATCGTCCTACGTGGGAAGAGAAATTAATTTCTCTGGGAAAAACTCTTCCCATTCCTCTGCACGCTTCATCTTCTTCCTCAAACTTTTGATTTCCAGATTCTCTGCCTTCTCTCTAGAACCTCCACCTTCTCTCTACCACAACTCACTTTCTTCTTCTCCGATTACGTTTCAGAGACCACAGAAACGTTCCCTGCACCGTGAGCTTCACCTTGAACCGAACCATTTCTAGTTCTGGTAAGTTTCACTTGAACGCTCGTCTCTGGAATTTCTGCAAACCGTACTCATCTGCATGCATGGGCGTGAACTCAGTTCTTTCGTTTTCTTTTGTAAATTTTAGTTGAAGAGTTTAAGAGGAACGTTGAGAATAGAAAGTCACTTTGGACGAGTAGAAACCACTCATCTTAGAACGCGCACTACAATCCGGGTAAGGGGAGCTTATTAAATTTAATTCGTATGATTGTCGTGTACTGTATTAACATTATGTGTGTCGCATGAAGTATGAACTGTGTTATCTGATTGTTGGTATATGATCATAAGTATGAGGTGTATATTGGTTGATTATGCATGATCGAACGTTGTTGTACTGCATGAACATGATATATGTTGGTCGAAATGTATGATATGGGTGATACGTATGAATATGAAATATACATGCTTAGAAGCAGTGAACATAAGTGAAACTTGAATATCAACTTCCCTATGATAACGTATGTCCGACATTAAACGGTTCTCGACCGTTTGATGTTCCAGCAAACTTCTTTAAATTGGAATACTTCCATTTGGGAAGGATTCTGGTCGAGCATGAGCTATGTGGTTTTTCTTTTACTTAAAGCTCAAAATGAGCAGTGTCGATCTTACACATAGAAATCGTATTGGGTAGTGCTCGGTCTTACACCAAGCGCTCTTACTCTTCTCTGGAAAAGTCCTTGATAATACAGATCATTCATTTGTGTCGACCGACAGTGTCGAGCATTCTTGAGAATACAGATCAGCCATCCGTGTCGCCGACAGTTTTGAGGACCATTGTTAATACAGGTCGACTATCTGTGTCGACCGATAGTGTCGAGTACCCTTATTACTACAGATCTTCCATCTGTGTCGACCTACGGTGTCGATCACCCTTGTTCCTACAGATCTTCCATCTGTGTCGACCTACTGTGTCGATCATCCTTGTTAATACAGATCATTTATCTGTGTCGACCTACGGTGTCGATCACCCTTGTGACTACAGATCATCCATCTGTGTCGACCGACAGTGTCGGGTAACCTTGATTAATACAGGTCGTCCATCTATTTGGTAATTGATTCTATTCTGTTTTGGAAACGGAGTAAATTCTTCTGTTTTGTTCTCCATGGGTGTCCTCATTATGAAGGGGGCTGAACGTTCGTATTTTTAATAAAGTGGAACATAGAATGAATGTATTTAAGAGAATGAATTAAGATGTGCGAACACTATGAGAACTGAAATTGTGATTGTGGATTTGAACGAGCGTTCCAGGGTGGAACGACTCTTGAATAGATATTGAGATTGTAAAGTATGAATGTGGCAAGCTTAGCTGGCGGGTCATCCTGATATTCCGTGAGTGCTCGTTCTCAAGTAGAGAGGAGTATGTCATGCGTGGGAATGACAGGAGGTCTTAGTCCATAACTGTAACTTGGACAGAACTGACTAACCTCAGGTGGCTGCTGATGAGTATTCCAGCTATCCCACCTGGGTGCATGGACGTCGTAGCTACACAGAATTCATACAGTCCGGACGGTCGTCTAGTATCAGGATTTTTGGATGAAATTTACGTATGAATTGAATGAATATGTTGTGAACTTACTTGCTGTATTTGATATATATGAAATGTATGTATTGGCTTGAATTAAATTCAATAAGCTTACCCTGTGTCTCTTTCTTGTGTTGTCGTTCATCCTTGAACCTTCGTCTTGTCTATGCAATGATCATCCGTGTGGATGTGAGCAGATGGAGAGGCGTTACTGGAAGAAACACTGGAAGATGAAAATTTGGAGGACGCCAATCTCGTAGAAGTGGAAGTGAAAGCCGAACAGTAAAGGCGTTCGGTTTTTAGTTAGATTAGCGAGCGGCTGTGAGCGAGCGCTCTTGTGTCGATTGTAATAGTCGGACGTTCGGTCTTTGTTTTGTAAACCGTTCGTCCTTATCTTTTTGAGAACGCTCTTTTATTTATGTGCAGCAACGGCCATTCGGCCTTTTTCGTTAATTGTCGTTCCCCGTGTTTTAAAACTGCCTTGAATTATTAATATATGTGATTATTCTAAGTATATAGTTGATGACTGTATAATTTTGGAATATTACACTAATCTTGCAAATTCATCCACAATATCACTCTTCAATCAGTTCATACGAAGAAAAGATATTTACTCAATAATAAGTGTGCACAATAATATTTACTCAAATGAACACAACTTAAAAATATTACATTAATAATGACTTGAACTATTGAGATCCACATATTTAGAAAGTCAAGAAAAGTCAAAATGAATCTATTACTTAACCTAAATGGTTGCCTTCCATGCCCTATGTTACTTTTCTTGATTTTGTTTTCTAGAATAGTGAATTAGGGTTTGATGAGCCATAGAATGAAGTAACTTGGTTTAGGTTGACAGGAATAAAATATAAAACAAAATAAGCATCACCTTCGGAGTTGTGAATTCCGTGGCGTGTATATTACGATGAAGATATTAGAGCCCATAAGAAAACCAAACGTTGAACATATTAGAACCATCCATTCAAGTCACACAAGAGTTAAAGAAAATGTGTCATAGTCATCACTCTCTTGCTGGCATGCCACCGTAATTATATAACATAATAATAATAATAACAATAATATTATTATTATTATTAAAGAAAACTATAATGGTTTATTGTTAAATATTGTTTTAACAAAATGAATTGCTTCATTGGAAACATGTGTTTACACGCCAGAGTGTACTTTTTCTTTATAAAAAAAAACAAAACTATAATTATTATAATGATTATTAAAATAAAAATAGTATTTATAAAAAATTATTAAAAGAAATTAATTTATAATTTTATTGTAGGTATTTTTTTATTACATTGGTGATTTTTTATTCTGAATAGTAATTTGAATTAAAAAATAACTAACTAGAAGCTACAATAGTAAGAACTTTTATATATATATATATATATATATATATATATATATATATATATATATAAACGAGACAATCTCATCTCATAGATATTATATGTGTAAATAATAATTTAATTTAATTTAAATTTAAATATTTTTTGATTTAAGTTTCTATATTAATAATTATTACAATATAATTTCTGTTATTATAATAGTTATATTAAAAAAATAAAAATAATTAAAATAAAAGTAATAATAATGAAAAAAAATAATATCAAATCTGATTTAACATATTTAAATACATAGAGTTATATTAAAATATTAAATTAAATTAAATAATTATTAAAATTTAAATAAAAAACAAAATTTTTAAAAAATTTGGTTAATCGATATCCAAATCCGTTAACATATGTTAACGGATTTTAATATCCATAAACAATTTCTTTTAATTATTATTTTTTATTTAAAATATTTTAATTATTTAACTTAATTAAAATTTTAATATCATTTAATCTATTTTAGTATTTTGAAAATAACTAAAATATAAATCATATTGTAATAATAGTTATATTAAATGATAAAATTAAAATAGTAATGATAAAAAAGTATTAATGTAAAATTTGATTTAGTATATTTTAATATATTAAATTATGATAAAATATTAAATTAAATTAAATAATTATTAAATTTTAAATAAAAAATTAAATTTTAAAAAGTTTTATTTATCGAATATTAAAATCCATTAAAATATGTTAAAAGCTTTCTTTATCGGATATAAAATCCATTAAAAAAACTTTCTTTATCGGATATTACTATCAAATAAACAATTTCTAAAAATTTTGTTTTTTTGTTTAAAATTTAATAATTATTCAATTTAGTTTAAAATTTTAATATAATTTATAGTAATTTTATATTTGAATAAATATTAAAGTGTGATTTATACTTTTACAATAATTTTATTAAAAAATTAAAATTAAAATAATTAAAATTAAAATAATAATAATGAAAATAAAAAACAAAAATAAAAATTTCAAACCAGATTTAGTATATCTAAATATATTAAATTATATTAAAATATTAAATTAATTTAAATAATTATTAAATTTTAAATAAAAATATAATTTGAAAAAAAATTGTGTATCTATCCAAATTCGTTAACTTTGGTTATCCGATTAACCAATTTTTTTAAATTTTATTTATTTATTTGAGTTTTAATAATTATTTAACTTCATTTAATATTTTAATATAATTTAATATATTTAAATATATTAAATCAGATTTTATATTATTATTTTTTACATTATTATTACTTTTATTTTAATTATTTTTTTAATATAACTATTATAATAATAGAAATTATATTTTAATAATTATTAAGATAAAAACATATATTAAATAATATTAAAATTTTAAATTAAATTAGATTATTATTAAATTTTAAATTTAAAAATAAAATTTAACAAAAAATTATGAATAAAATTTTGAAATTCACATATTTTAAAATATGTTAAATGATTGAGTGACTTTAATAAGATTGAGAAAAAATAAAAAAATATATATATTAAGGTTAAAAGTTAAATTTTTCAAAAAGTTAGAGGTGTAGAATGAAAAAACTTAATTGTTTAAGAATATTTGACCAAATTCTTTTTAATTTGTAGTTTAATTTTCTACAAATTAAATGCAGGATGAAAGGGTCACTCCTTTATCTAATCATTGTAATTTGACTCATTCTATGGGTCACTCCTAACCCATTATTAAAAAAACTCCCTTTTAGGAAGCCCTTCAAATGAGGGTTGTTTCTGTTTAATCAGTCTGAGGGTCGGACGTCTAGGTCCTTTAAATAGAGCGAAAACAGAACAGAAACAAAACTCAGGCTTGTGTCACTGGCGCTCAAGTGCCCCACTTAAAGCGCATCGAAAATAGGGGTGTTGCTTCCTCCACCACCACCCCTTGCTCCATCCTCCACCTCATTCCTTACCCCTCTCTTTATTTTCCCATTCCTATTTTACCCTTAGTAAAATTTTAGGGTTAATATCTTTTAACCTCTACCCACTCCAATCATCTACATGTATGCAGCGAAAACTCTTCTTCCTCTTTATCGTTTGTTTTCTCATTGTTTCATTGTGTTCTTCTTCCTCTTTTTCACGTTCCACTTCTTCCTCTCATTCTTTAATTATGATAGAATTGTGGTCTCAGAGTGTGGTGGACTTTCATTAGCTAGTGTGCTTAGTGAGAGATTGCAAGTGGTGGTGGAAGCAATTGATCAGTCATGCCAAGATCGGTGTGTGGTGGTGGTGTGGTGGCGCTTGAAGGATTCGTCGTGAAGGTGCGTAATAAACCCTAAAAAAATAAACGTATAATCTTTAAATTGGATGTGAGCATCCCTCAACGGATGTCAACATCCATTTAAGGGAAAACGGATGTCGATATCCGTTTTGCCTTAAACGGATGTTGACATCGGTTCACGGATGCTCACATCTGTTTAAAGTTACATGTTTATTTTCCAGTTTATTTTTATTAGTTTATTTTTTTATATTAATTTTGGAGATATTTTAATAATGTAATTTATATGTTTTGATGTATTATTTTTTAATATATTTTTTATGTATTTTAATAATGTATTTTTGAAGATCTTTATTGTTATTAGTTTATATTTATATTTTTTTGTATTTTACAGTTATATATAATTAGTTTTTTGTTTTAATGTTTTTTGTATAATATATATTTTTTTTATATGGTTTTGTATTCTTTAACAATATTATAATTATATAAAAAATTATTTATTAGTTTAATTATATGAAATATATAATTTTATTATATTAATATTTTTGTAATTAAAACAAACATATTTGATGGAGTTGGGGGATCTGAAAAGAGAGAGAATGAGAGTTGGGAGGTGGGGCTGAGTGAAAAGTAAAAATGGGTAGAAAGATAGGGTTTGAGTTTAAAGTAAATAAATAGGGTTAAAAGTAAAAAAGGTTATTTTTGTAATTAAAATTTTTGTGCAGAAGGTAGGGGAGGTGGAGGGAGAAGTGGTGGTGGTGGAGGGAGCAACACCCCGAAAATAGACTCCCTAAATACAACGTGAGCGACCTCTTTTAAAGCTCATAATAATCCCTACTCACCTCTTTTAATAAAGACCTTGCTTGGGCTTGGGAGACTTATGTACTATATGAAATATACCGATCGGATTGTCATTTATGGACAATTAACAGGTATTAATAGGTCACATTGCCTTACGCTTTACAAATATACGGTATTATTGGGTTTGATTGCCTAAAAATATATTTCACTAATGGTTAATCAATGGACTTGGTTGTCACAAGTCCTATAAATATACAATTGATGTGCAGGTACAATCATCTTTTTCTATCCTAATAAAATAGTGACCTCTCTTTATGAAACATATCTGACTTAAGCGTTGGAGTGTCTTCTGCAGGTCAACAACTCATCAAAGTGGATTCAGGTCAACAACTCATCAAAGTGGATTGCATTCTGGAAGATGATTGAAGATCAAAAGAGAGCAAGGAAGGACGACCAACCCTCAGACCAATTTAATCAAAATATTTTGGCGCCCACCGTGGGACCGAGCGACACCCCCATGAAACCATGAGGAATCAGACGTGTAGACGTGCGCTCGGCCTCGACATTGCTACTTAGGATCAATACCAAGTTTTGCAACAAGAGTACAAAATTCTATAATAATTTCTAAAGGCATGTCTTTTGTTTTGAGAACTTTCAAGAACGTTCAGCCTTACATCCAACCTTGTCAGGTTCCAATATTTTTTATTATAATTTATAAATTATAATTTTTATTTTTTTTAACTCATATTTTTGTGAGTAAAAATATCCTCCACACGGAGGTTCAGTCTTACGTTCAACCTTGTTAGGTTCCACTTTTTATTATAATTTATAAATTATAATATATTGAAGCATTTATTTTATTTTGTTTAACTCATATTTTTGTGAGTAAAAATATCTTTTACAAGAAGGTTAAGTCTTACGTTCAACCTTGTCAAGTTCCACTAAGCCTTATATATATGGAAAAGAGGGAATTGATGATGAAAATTGACACAAAATATTTCGGTTAAATTGGTCTAAGGGTATGACAATTAATTTTGATCGGTATATTTCATATAGTACAAGGGCAAATAAAGTCTCAACCTCCAGAGTTCTCTCTCAAAATGGGTTAGGATCAGGATTAAAGTGAGTCTAATCCTATTACAAAACTTCAACTAACTTTTAAAAGCAATATCATTTATATATACATATAAAATTATATATTTTACTAGATAGTTTAATATGTTATAATTTTATTATATTTAAATCAATATTTTATAACATACTAATAATTATGTTATTTAATAAAATATATAATAATACTTCATATTTTTGTGTTTTCATATATTAAATAAAATATATATTTTCATATTTTTATATCATACTCTTATATAACAATATTTATGTATGAAATAACACTTCAAATATATTTGTCATTCTATAAAATATTCTCTAACCAAATCTAGTCTTTGTAAAAAAAATGTTCATGTTAAATAAATAAAATAAATTTTCTTTATATTAGTTAGGTTTTAATTTCTTTAAAATCAAATAAATATTTTAAAAGATATAAACAACTTGCTTAATTAATAAGAAGTGAATTTTTTTAATTGTGATAAATAATTGATTTTTTATATATTATGTATTTTTTATAACATTTTAATAGTTTTTGAATTTCTTTTAATTCTATAAAGAAGAAAATCAACATGATTAGAAGTTTAAGCATAAAGATAAAGTTTTGTCTTAAAAATTTTAGTTTAAACCCTCATATGATTCATGTTTGTTCAAGAATCTCAATTCGATTATCAAGTTTTAAGTTGTCTCAATTTGACACGTGATTAATATATTTGTTCTCATAAAAAAAATCACAGATTGACACGTGACATTGAGTAAACGTCGTTAGTTCTGTATTAACAGAAAGAACCAAATTATATCACATTTTTTAAAATAAGGATCTAATTGAAACAACTTAAAACTTGATAATCGAATTAAGATTATTGAACAAATATAACGGTCATCCAAGGTTGTAACCTTAAATATTTGAGTTAAAGATAACCTTTTATATTTTTTTAGGTTTAATCACTCACGAAGTCCTTTTTTTCGCGTGGAATCTCAATTTAGTCCCTTTGTTTTTGAAAATCTCAATTGGGTCCCAAATTTATGAAAATTGCAACAATTGGATCCTTTCCGTTAAATTGTCTCCAACGGCGTTAGTGTGTGTCTGACGGGGCACGTCATCCACGTCAGACTACAGCGTGCCACGTCAGACACACACTAACGCCGTTGGAGACAATTTAACGGAAAGGATCCAATTGTTACAATTTTCATAAATTTGGGACCCAATTGAGATTTCCAAAAACAAAGGGACTAAATTGAGATTCCACGCGAAAAAAAGGACTTCGGGAATGATTAAACCATTTTTTTATTCACTTTTTCTGTGTATGACGGTAAAACATATACTTTAAAAATGAATCAATAGATATAAAGAATAATAGAAATATATATGTATGATTAAAAAAATTACAAACAAATAAACTATGTGCATGTTGAATAATTAAATTAATAACAACTAACATATAAAATGCATATAATATTCATTTTAATAATAATAAATTTAGTAAATATTACGAAATGAAAAATCATAAAACATTTATTGTTAATTTTGATAAAAATTCATTAAAAAGTAAGAAATTACTTACTTAAATATGTTTATAATATATATATATATATATATATATATATATATATATATATATATATATATATATATATATGACAAATATACATTAAGTTTTTCACAACAAAATTAAATGATTATCTTATATACCTTAAAATATATATTTGGTTTAATACTTATTTTGGTTCCTAGGTTTGGTAGATTTGTTCAAAGTGGTTCTACCTTTTTTAGATGTTCACAATTGTCCCATATTTTGTAAAAACGGTTCAAGTAGGTCCTTTTTGCTTATGATGTTAAAAACACTAACAAAAATATGTGGCAAGATCAGCACGATTGATGTGGCAATGTTAAAAGTCTTTGGCCTTAATTAAAACCTCTTTATTAGAATTAATTTTACTTTACCTTAATTAAACCCTAATTTACTATCATGAAACCCTAATTAGAAACTTATTCCCCTCTCTGTTTTCAAGTTCCCAGTATTTGTTTCTGGTTCTCGAACAGACCCAACCTTGGGGTGTCCCTACGAGTTTCATAGGGTTTTCTTCTTCTCCTTTGTCTTGGTTAGGAGTTGTCTTCTCCTTTTCTGGTTAGGGAACATTATTGGTTGTGTTGAATTTTGGGTTTTGTTATTTGGGGTTTCTTCTCTACAGGTTTTCATCTCGCGATTTAGGACTAGGGTTTTGATTTGGGTTATGCTATTACGAGTTTATGTTCTTGATTATTCTCTATAGATTTTGATCTCGCGATTTAGGATTAAGGTTTTGATTTGAGTTCTATTATTTGGGATTTCTGTTCTTGATTCTTCTTTACAGGTTTTGATCTCGCGATTTGGAGCTTTTGTTTTGATTTGGGTTATGTTATGTGGAATTTATGTTCTTGATTCTTCTCTACATGTTTTAAACTCGTAATTTGGGACTACGCTTTTGATTTGGGATTCTATAATTTTTTTCGTTTGTAGGGTGATGGTTGCGATTTGTGGTTTTCCAGTGATGGTTTGGTTTGGGGTTTCAAGTGGTGTTTTGGGTGCGAGCAGCTTCTGGGTTTAACAAGAAGAAGATGAGAATCTATTAAAAATAAATTTTTCACGTCATTATGAAAGAAAAGAAAAAGGACATGAGCATTTGGTAGCCTTATGTGATAGTGACTATGCCGAAGACCTTGATGATCGAATGAGTATCTCAGGGTATGTTTTTAAGATACCAAATGGGTTAGTTGCTTGGAGTTCTAAAAAGAAGCAGTCTATAGTATCATTATCCACCATTGAGACTGAATATATTTTCGTAGCAAGAAGTGCCACTCAAAGTATTTGAATGATGCGTGTACTTGAGAGTTTTAGGATTAAACAAAATAAGTGTATTATTTTCTATGGTAAAAGTTCAACTATTAAATTGTCAAAGAATCCAGTTATGCATGATAGAAGTGAGCATATTCATGTTCGATTTCACTTTCTTTGGGAATTGACCAATCAAGGAGAAATTGAATTAGTACATTGTGGTACTAAGGGTCAACTGGCTGACATTATGACCAAAGCCTTGAGACTGGAAGTGTTCGTGCAACTGAGAGAAAGATTTGGAATATCCAGTATTATAGAGATAAACTAACTGTATTCACTTAAATAACAATTCAGTTTAAGGGAAGTCATGTCAAAAGAATATTGATGACTCATTTCAAATTAGTTGGATGCTTTATTTTAAAATAAACTTATCCTTTAGGAATATGATAGAATTAGACATAGGCAGTAACTCATTTTGCCTTCTAAGGGACTGCAATCTCACTTTCTTGGTTTTCTCCGCACCTCCATGTGCCTTTTGTAATATATCTCAGGTCTCCTTTGTTGTTCTTGCTTTGGAAATCTTCTCAAAGTTCATCATATCCACACACTGATGGAGAGAAGACAACAAGTTTTGCAATCTTTCTTCTTATTTACGGCTTCATCCTTCTCTTGGACATCATCTTTCATAATCTTCAGCATCTCTTATATCCAAGAATAGCTTCCATCTTTATAACCCAGTGGTTATAATTTTTCCCATCAAGAACTGGTAGATTACCTAGAAAATTTCCACATCCATTTGCCATTTTCCACTACACAAACTCATTCAACCTTGCTCTAGATACCACAGTTTGTTTGAATGAGAGAAAAATAGAGGGGAAGAGAAAACAGAGGATACACACACGGAAATGAAATCTAGTAAGAAGTAATATTTACACTTTGTATTTATGAAAAGAATAAATGACTCTTATTTATAGAGTTTACAAGAGTTTAAACCAAAACATTTTAAAAGTAGAAAAACATACTTGAATTAATACAACAATTCCCACAAAAAGTTGGCTGAATTCGATCGAATCGATCCCAAATGAAATTGGATTAACTCTAACCGAAATTCGACTAAAAGTGATTAAGTTAACCCCAACTAAATTTTGACCAAATTCAACCAACCTGACTAAAATTAGGTCAAATTCAACCTAAATTAAAATTAAACCAAATTAAACCAAGTCTAACTTTGACATAAATTCAACATCTGCTCTTAACCATTTATATTATATGCCAAATAATACAATTTGTTTAAATGCATATAATAATATTGCTAAAATTGTATAATGAAATTTTAATTCATTAAATTAACATGATATACATATTTCAAGATGATTTCATATTAAAATTAAAAAAAATAAATTTAATTTTGGAAAGGATAAACTCTTTTAAATCTATAATGATAAAATTGCAAACTAACTTTCAAATGTTGAGGTAACATGTAGAGCTGTCAAAACGGGTAACCCGGCCCGACCCGACCCGACCCACCACGGGTTGATCACTTAGTGAGCCAACCCAACCCAACTCATTTATTAGCGAGCTGAAAATTTTTGAACCCGACCCGATCCATTACGGGTTGGTGGGTTAAACGGGTTGGCTCATTGGCTCACTTAATTAATTTTTTTTCACCCTCTTCTTCTCATATTCTTATAACATGTTACTTTGATCGATCAAATTGAAACAGTAATAATTGGACCAATTGATATAAAAGAAAATGAAATAAAAGAAATATATTGTTATATATATTCTAAGCTATCAAGCATAGAATTTTGCCAATTTAGTTTAATGAGTTTGACCAAGAAACTACATATAGTCGTTAACAAAAATATATAGGACAAGATAAAACTGTCATGCTTGTAGATAGGTCTAAAAACAAGATAAAACAAATGATATATTCCTGAATTATCCATCTATTAAATTGGAGTCCTGAATTGATAAATCCACAGTATTATACTCTCTTGAAGCATCTTCTTCTTTATCTCCATCTATAATATTATCCAATCCATAATCTTAGGATTTTATTTCGAGGGGAACTTTTGGAAAGACAGCAGCGCGAAAGGCTCTATTGCTAAGTAAAGGTTGTGCATTTTGAATAATTAATTTGATTTCAATAAAAAAAATAGGATTTGAATAATTAATTTAATTTAATTAATAAAAATAGGTGGGTTGTTGAGCCAACCCGACCCACCACGGGTTCAACCCGTGTGAGCCGGGTTCTTAGTGAGTCGAGTCAAAATTAGGTCGCATAAAAAAATTTGCATTTTTTTCTAGCCCAACCCGACTCAAATCCATGGTGAGCCGGGTTGGCTCACGGATTTCAACCCATTTTGACGACACTAGTAACATGATCTAAAATAGACATAAAAGTTCAAAGGCTACGTCATTTAAAAAAACGAATAAATAGAAAATTAAGCAATCACATGTGAACAATTATGGAGAAGAAAATACATAAACTGAATTGAATTTGTTACCACAGATTAACCTGTCTCGTATTTGAATGAATAAAAATAAAATAAAATTAGTTTAAAGTATTATTGAAACACATTTATCATCCTAATTATTTGAATTATTACTAATAAATGTATAATTGTAAGTTATATTTTCAAGGGTTAAATATGTTTTTAGTCTCTAAATTATTAAGCGAATTTGTTTTTAGTCCCTCTTTCAAATTAAGCTACATTTTGATTTTTCTCCTTAAGGAAACCATAATTTTTCGTCCTCCAAAACTAACAGCGTTAAAAATAAGCTGAGGTGGCTAATGGTGGGGTGCCACGTCGTTTTTTTTACTGACACCAGTTAATCTTTCTCAGCTCCTCTCCCTCTGACTCTACCACAGCCACCTTCGACGCCACCTCCAACACCTCTAGCGCCACCGGAGGAGCCAGAAAAGGCGTCACGTGGCGAGCACGTGGATGTTCTCCTCGTGGGGCGCCACCCCGATTGCGACCTCATGCTCACGCACCCCAGCATCAGCCGTTTCCACCTCCAGATCTGCTCCAAGCCATCATCACGTGGCTTCTTCGTTGTCGATTTGTCTTCCGGTAACCTAACGCTCTCTCTTTTCCTTTCTTTTTCTTGTTTTCATTGATTGGTTCAATGTCCAATGAATGAACAAAACAAACAATGGTTGATGATGATGTTGCAGTGCACGAGATGTGGGTGTCGGGAAAGAGGATTGAACCGATGGTGAGTGTGGAGATGAAGGAGGGGGACGTGCTCAAGATCGGGGTGTCCAGTAGGGTTTACCATCTACATTGGATTCCGATTAGTTGCGCCTATGATTTGAGGGTTTTTTGGGCAATGAAGATGGAGGTTTTACAGAGGTGAGCATGGTGGAGGGGTGGTTGCGCATGGGATTTTGCGGTTGATGGTGGCACCAGAGGTGTTCGAGGTGGTGCCGGAGGTGGCTGTGGTAGAGTCGGAGGGAGAGGGAGGGAGAGGAGATGAGAAAGATTAACTGGTGTCAGAAAAAAAAAAAAAAGGAGGTGGCACACCACTGTTAGCCACCTTAGCTTATTTTTAACGCTCTTAGTTTTGGAGACGAAAAAGTATGGTTTCCTTAAGGAGAAGAATCAAAATGTAGTTTAGTTTGAAAGAGAGACTAAAAATAAATTCGCTTGATAGTTTAGGACTAAAAAGATATTTAACCTTATTTTCAACAACATAGGTTATTATTCAATTTAGACCAATTTGACAAAAATATAACTTTTAAAATTAAATAAAATTATTTCAATTTTCTTATATAATTTTGTTCAATATTAACTCGGTTAGGTTTAATTATTTTAACATACCAAAGTGTGACATTAGATTTTCATTTATATTATATATTCAATTTGATTCTAATGTTCCCGTGTTCTAACAACATCTAATACTAAAAAAAATCCGAAGTGAATAATCGACTAAGAATATATTTAGACAAATTTCTTGATAAGATTTATGAAGATAAAAGTTTAAAATATTCAAATTTTATACTTTTTAATTGTGGAACTCAGATATGTTTTCCATGGTAAAAGTTAATATATTTCTAAATTCAGAAACATATTTTATATTACATAACTTAAGTAAATTAAAAAGTATATTTTAAACTTTTAGATTACAACAATGTATTTTAGATTAAATAATTTAGATAAATTTGTAATTGTACCATTCAAAATATTCTCAACTCCCATACAATTTGATTTTTTTTTCATCTGTAGAAGTGTAGAAAGGTAGCACGAGAGTGTTAAAAGAAATTTAGGCAGAATTATTCTGGCGGAAGAAAACGGGCCAGGGATTGGTCACTAACTCTCTAGGCGGGTTACTCCCTACACCACCCCAAATTACTCCTTGCACCGTCATATTTTTTTTAAAATTTCAAAATTATCCTTTATATTTTAAAATATCCTACATTCCACCTCTTTTCTTAAACGGATGTCGACATTCGTTCAAATTTTTTTTTTTAAACGGATGTGTCACATTTGGTTGAGTTTTTTTCTTTTTTTTTAGTTTTTAATATTTTAATTTATTGTATTTTAAATTAATATATAAATATTATTTATTTTTTTTAAAATTATTAAATAATTATATATAAATTAATTTAGTTTAATTTAATAAAATTATTATTATTAATTTAATTTATGTATTATTATTTAAATAATAATTAAAATATTTTTAAAAATTTTATTAAAATAGATGTGCCACGGATGTGGCGACATTCCTTGCATATTTTATTTTAATTTTTTTTAATTTATTATATTTTAATTAATATATATTATTTAATTTTTTTAAAATATTTATTTAATTATTTATAAATTAATTTTATTTTATTTAATAAAATAATTATTATTAATTTAATTTATGTATTATTATTTAAATAATAATCAAAATATTTTTAAAAAATTTACTAAAACGGATGTGGCAAGCTTTTTTAATTTTTTATTTTTTGTTTTTGAATTTCTTATATTTTAATTTATTATGTAAATATTATTAAATTTTTTAAAATTATTACTTAATTATTTATAAATTAATTTTATTTTATTTAATAAAATAATTATTATTAATTTAATTTATGTATTATTATTTAAATAAGGCTTAATAGCCAATTTTGTCCCTAGTTTCGTTGATAAATCTCAATTTAGTACCTCGTTTTAAAAGTGTTTGAAATAGATTCTTACTTTTAAAATTTTGAGTCAATTTAGTCCTTTCCGTTAAATATAAATGAACGGCGTTAAGGATTTGATGATTTGACAGAAAGCAGTACTAACATATTATTTTATAAATATATTTCTCTCCTTCTTTCTCTTAATACAAATTCCTAGGTGCGTGGAATAGTGTGCCACTCTAGATCATTTATACTTCCCATATTATTTCTAATTTCACTTTCCAATAACTCATTTCTCCAGTAACTTTTACTTTTATTAAATATTTATCGTTCATAAATTTAAATAATTTTATCTTTTTGTAAATATATATTATTTTAATTAATAATAAAAAAGATAATGAATGTTATTAAAATCAGATAAAAAAGAATATTTTGTTTATTATTCATGTTCTAGATTTTAAATTGTTCTTTCTCTTTTCTAATATATTTGTTACTTTTTTTTCCTGCTAGCCTTATAATAACTTTATTTATTTAATTTAGACATGTATTTAATGTATTAGAAGAAGAAAAATGTGTAAGAGAAAAAATTATACTATTTTATTAGAGTGGTTTTTTATTATATTTATAAAAACAACTTTTAATTACACATAAAATAAGTTGGTAAATATTACTTAATAATAAAGTCATAAAAAAAAGTAATACTAATAATTATAAATAAAATTAATTTTAATTATTTAAGTCTTCATTAAATACATCTAGTAATGTAAATTCAATTTTTAAAATATGAAATTAAATGATGAATTCTAACTTCAACTTATATTTATTTAAAAAAATTCTTTTTTCTTTCAAAACATTTAATAGCATTAAATTAACTTAACTCAAAGGTCTCCTAAATATTATTTCATTTAATATATATTTGTGTGGTCCCATGGATTCGTAAAAGAAGAAAAAACAGTGCACGAATGATTATTTGCATTTCAGATCTTAGTATTTGTTAGTCAAACTTAGTCACATTAATTTTTGATACAGAATAATTACAAGAGTATGCAAAAAAGTAGAAGAAAAGTAGAAGAGAGTATTTAAAGTAGAAGAAAAGTAGATGAGAAAAAAAAACTGACAAAAACCTGCATTGCACAGAAAAATAGAAGAAAAGTAGAAGAAAGAGAAAAATAGTTAACGCCGTTTGTACGGATTTAACGGGAGGGATTTCATTGATGCAAATTTTATTAAGTGAGGACATAATTGACACACTTTTTAAAGGATGGACTAATTTGACATTTTCGAGCGAAACTTGGACAAAATAGGGTATTAAACCTTTAAATAATAATCAAAATATTTTTAAAAGATTTATTAAAACGGATGTGCCACATCCGTAAATGGATTGGCGACATCCGTTATAGCTTTTTTGTTTTTTTAATTTTTTTTTTTTTAATTTGTTATATTTTAAATTAATATGTAAATATTATTTAATTTTTTTTAAATTAGTACTTAATTATTTATAAATTAGTTTTATTTATTTAATAAAATAATTATTATTAATTTAATTTATGTATTATTATTTAAATAATAATCAAAATATTTTTAAAAAATTTATTAAAACGGATGTGCCCACATCTGTTGAAGATTTTTTTTTTAAATAAAAATAATAAACTAAAATATAAAATATGTAAATGGATGTCAACATCCGCTGAAGGTGGAACGGATGTTGACATCCATTTTAAAACAAGGACAAAATAGGTATGGAGTGATGCAAAAAGCATTCGGTGGTGGTGGAGGGAGCAACTGTTACTCTCTAGCCCAGTCTAGTTGTAGATTCTAATATTCTCAGTTGAAAATAATAATACAAATTTTATGTTTATTCAAATATGTTTATGCAATGCTTACTAAGCGTACTAATTTTCTAAATGGATTTCTTTTCCCACAAAATTACTGACTAGTGTAATCTATAAGTGTATTTAATATAATAAATAGTTGTACTTCTAGTTATATGCACTTAACTTATTACTATTTTAATTTTCTAAGTTATAATTGTAAAAATTCAAGGATCATATTTGTGCAATGTAAATTTGATATTCGTGTCCATCTTTTGCTAAGGCTTTGTTCTTTTGGGTAGATTTGGGGGAAGATGATTTGAATGAATTTAAGTAGATTTGAGGGTAATTTTTTAGTTGTTTTTTTTAGTGGATTTGTGGGTAATTGAGAGTAGATTTGGAAGTAAAATTTGTGAGAATTAGTGTAGGATTTGATTGATGTGATAGATTTTAAAAATTAGTTTAATTGGTAGAAATTAAATATTACTAAAATAGCCCTAGTTATAAAAGTAATATAAAATGTTATTTATAAATGTTATATTTAATTGTAAAAATGTTTATAAAGAAAAAAAAATTATGAATAATTTATAAAATTAATGTTTAAAAATTATAAAAATTAAATAATCAACTTATTTTTAATAAATTAGAAAATATAATATACCTAATTTTATTAAGATGTAGATCTTTTTAAATTATAATATTAAAATAATTATACAAAAAACTGAAAAGTATATAATCTTGTAACCGGTTACGCGTTTGCGTAACCGGTTACGCGTGTGCCAACCAAAACCTCATTCTTCTGTAACCGGTTACGCGTGTGCCAACCAAAACTTCATTCTTCTGTAACCGGTTACACTCTGCTGTAACCGGTTACGCCACCCTCGTCGTTGCTTAAATTGGAGAGCACATACAACTTTTCCGCGACAATCCACTCAAATCTCATCACAATCACAGGTGACTGAATAGTTCAACCATCCTGTATTTCACTGCAAATCTGTTCGCGCATTTCACTTCAATCGAACGCATAACGAGTTTAATTCCTCGCTCACAAAACTATGTGAACAGTTAAATCGCTTCAAACGAATACAGCGTAAATCTGCAATATACTTACTATCTTATATTGTTCATAATAAATGTAATTCTAAATTTCACATTAGATAAACATCAGCACATTACAAGAAAAAAGATCCAAAATCTAGTCTTAAAATTGTAGGGTCTAAGAATCATGTAATTACAATACCTAGCAAATCTCACTCTGCTAATTTAGAATATAAGAAGCTAAAATAACAAGATTATAATACTTTAATGGTCAAGAATAGAATGAAGTTCTTCAGATTACAAATTATTCTAAAGATTTCTTGCATCTTTTGCATGTTTCCAAGGATGACAACATTTTACATTCACCCCGGGAATGAAAATGGTGATAGTAATTATTAGCTTACCCAATTCCTGCAACTCCATAACTCATTTGTCGCTGCTGCATAGTGGAAACACAGGTAAGGTGACATCACTGATAAGACTATTCAAGGTTGTTGTCTATTACTATTTCTATTAGACACCAAGACACGGTCACTGCAAAACTTTAAAAGGCTACAGAAACCAGAAGATACAACAATGATGTCATTCATCAACTGCTGCGAAAATTAATTAAAACACCAATGTTTTATGAGCAAAAAATTCCAATAGTAGAACTTAAGTTATAACTCCAAATAAACCAAAAATAATAGAGGACACTGGATCATATTATCACTTTCCTACCCTTGTCATCCACTACTTCCTCCTGTTTGTGACACCACTGCACAATATTGAAGGGTGTGTTAGCATAGCAAGATTGGCCATTCTATACAACATTAGCCATTCTGTTTTCCATTTGTGCTGCCATCACTGTGTTTTCCTACACAACATTGCCAACAGAAACAACTTTTGCAGCAGCAACTTGGTCTTGCACACTTGGGGTAGCAGCTAGGCAATGAACATTTTGTTACACCACAACAGCTAGGCCATGAGCATTTTGTGCAGCAGGATGATCCCAAACAACTAGGGAACTTGAGGAAACAGCAACCCTTCATGCAGCTGGGTCTCCAACAGCATTCTGGACAGTTGATAGACCATGAAACATTCATGCAGTCACTGCAGCAATTAGAGCAATCAGGACACTTAACTCTACAACACTTCATTCTGCAGCATGTTCCACAGGTGGAACAAGTGTTTGACTTTGATTCCTTGGCACTTTGCCTGATCTTCTTGAGACGCTTCTCGGTTGTCATGTTCTCCATTTCTTGGATAAATTTGCATAAATGACGGATGTAATCAGGGTAAAGCTCCAAGTTGCAGTGACCACCTCCTTTTATCCACAAGGGCTCGTATGATTCCTTTGCCATTTTCCAAAGTCCATTACCATGTAACCAATTCACAACTTCATCTTCTGTACCCTGCAATACAATTTAGCAGATCAATCATGAAAGCTGAGTAGATGCTGCTTTCAGGGAAAATGCAGAAATTGCAAGTCACACATGCATACAGAACATTATATGGAAGAAATTCTTAATTTATAATTCCCAAACCAGCTGCAGGGACATGATACATGGCAAATTAATTTGGTGAGAGAATAAATAATCAGTCCAAATGTTCATGTTTAATGATCATTTCTACAAAATACAGTAGAAAAGAAATTAAGAAAAAGGGTTTGCCCGTAAACCTACACAAGTTGTAATCCTGATATGCAATTAAAGCTGAATTTTTAGTTTTGAAATACTAATTAACAAACACATCAAATTAACAGTCCACTGACCAAAGTTGATGTCAATCGAACATGAAGCATCAAGCAAATCTTGTTCATTTTTCAGACATAACAATTTCAAATTATTTACTTTTAACAATAGACAGTAGTCACAAAACAAGTTTAAATTTATAAAAAACATATCACTATGAAAGTTTTTCATTGATTCCAGTCCTTACTTCTTAATTTTCCTTTTCATAAAGATGTACTAGACTTTCCATATTACTCACCTAACAAGGGAAATAACTAAATTATGATGGCTGACATGCTTTATCATATATAATGAGAAGCTCAAAAGCTTGAGAATCATTGTGCAATAAGTGCTACTTTCACTACTTTCTATAAATGAAACAAGCAAATACACAGGAAAAATAGAGCGAGTACACTCCATCATATACTTACATGTATTACAAGTACAGGGCACTTGACCTTCTTTACTTTGTTGATGTTCTGCATGATTTAGAAGAAAAAATTACAATTAGTTCCAGTTAATGAAATCTTCAAATACGGGTCCTTTTCAATCTTGCTAAACATTTATGAAGAGCCTAGATCCAGATACTTTTTCTTTGCTCTAATATTTTGGTCAGAAAAGAAAGAACCATTACACATATAGACATCGATTTTCATACATTATGTAGGCAAATGTTAAAAGCAGATAGCATCAGTGTCATGTTTCAATTTTTATCAAGCATAAACTTCATGTTACTTCCTAATCAATAACCTTGTATATGTTACCTTATAAATGTCGAAGCAAAATGTGAACTTCACATGGCAGAGCACCCGAAGGCCAGAAAGAATTCCACTGTGTAGAACCACACCTCTCAACCTTGGCAATTTAGATGCCAAGTGCAGTGTTGGTCCACTTCCAACTGATTGCCCATACAAAATCAAATCTTCTTGGCTAACTCCATATTCAGTTTCAAGGCATTCATATATTGCTTCTATGTCAGCATATGTGCTGGACTCACTAGGCTGTACAATTTTAAAGAGCTGGTATTACATATCAATAACCATTCATACAATTTCTTACAAAGAAAACATTTTCTTTGTAAATTCAAAATAAAAGGAGACCGAGTATTAGCATCATGTATCAAAAAATACATCAGAGAGCCATAAAATCCATCTCAAATGAAAAATTAAATTTTAAACCTAATTCAATTCTACGGTTTATAAAATGAAGTTTATACTCATTATATATTATGAAATCGTCTTTATCTCTAATATTATTATGAAATTGTCTTATCTTTAATTTTATGAAATTGTCTTATCTAATCGTCTTATCTTTAGTCTACCTAAGATCTCCAACCAGAGTTTAATTAAGAGAACATACATTATTATTAACAATCTGCTAACATCATCAGAAACTTACCTGATAACTATGTTTCTAAATTGGAGTACTGTTATTTTTAAGTCGTATATTAGTTAAGAATGAGGTTGACAATTATAATAAGAGAGAGAGAGAGAGAAAAAATCCAAACACCTAATTCCTTAATAATTTTTAGTGAAGATGCAAGGTCATGTTCACTTTTTGTTGGGTTACTTTAGCCTGCTGGTACATGGGTCCCCCGCTTGATTCCAACAAGTGGTTTCTGAGCCAATGATCTGGATACTGAGTATTGGATGCAGTGGCTAGTGTGAGCATTGGTTTGGGTCACTGTTTGTAGAACAGTGGTCCTGGTCACTACTTAAAAACCCGGTTACCCGGTTCGAACTCGAGGTGCAGTGTGCATGGATTTGTCCAGAAACCGATATTGGTTCGTATTGTCACACTTCAAACGCAATACATGATCAAGAAAATAATCCAAACATGCCAAAAAAAATACACAACGAAACGAAAACCCTTTTGGTGCATTGCAGAGGGAAGAATAAAGGGTGAAATGCAGGATACAGCAGTACCCTGATAAGGTAACAACTCTTTCAACAAAACAGATTTGTTCTTCTCTTTGGGTTCATTTGTGTTGTCCACTCAATAAAACAAAACATCTAATGTTGTATTTGCCAAAGAATGGCCTACCTTGCCAGTAGATGCCCCGTATCCAGAGTAGTCATATCTGCAAACCAAATATTGCATAAAAACATCAATTTTCAACTTTAGTCTCGAAATGTTGGCCCCGTAAAATACCGAAGTAACATCATTTTCATCTTTCAAAAACTGTGTACAACAATTAAGCACAATAATCCCCAATTCAGATTCAATCAAGTCCCATTAAATTTGTTCAAATGGTGAACTAAATTGATGCATCTCCATGAAGATAGATGACAGCATTTTAACTGTGGTCTTGTTATGTTTATCTTTTTTTAATTTAATGTTTGAAAGATGAGAAATTTAATGTGAAGGTGTAAAAAGGGTAAAAATTGACAGAGAAGGGTGATGGTGGAGCAGGACTAAAGGGGAAGAAAACGGTAGGGTACGTCGCCATCCGTGTAGAGGTAAAAAACTGGAATACTTTATACAGAGGAGAAAGAAAATGAAATGGAAGACATAGAGAGATCAGCAAAAAGATTACTAAGGAGTACCAAGAAGCAACCATAAATATAAGCTACTTTTCCTTTTCCCTTTTACTTTTACTTTTTCCAAAATTTGTTTGTTTGTTTGAAGAGGCCACGCTCAGGTGCCTAAAACTCCAACTCCCTTCACTTTCCACATTGATTGAAAAGATGTAGGAAAAGGCATTGACATTGCCATTGCCATTGCCATTGCCATGCCATATCTTACACACTCATTCGCCATTCACCACCAGATCTAAAAAACCGCGCACAACAACAACTCATCAAAATCTTAACCATGCATACATTCACCTAATCTCAGATCTACCCCATAAAACACAAACAAACCCCACCAACTCACCCAATAAAATAGGAAACAAAAAATAAAAAACTTTGGAGGAAGAAAGAGAAAAAAAAAGCATAGAGAGAGGGGGTAAAAATATAAAACTATACCACGGAGATAATACAAAACAAGGGTCAGTGATAACGTGCGGTCTTTGAACTTCGTGAGGTTTAATGAAGTAAAATAAGAACAGACAAAGACAAAAACATGAGCAAAAACAAAGAAGGAGCTTATAGGCAAGAATGATTTATCAGAAAACCACTAACCCCATGAGATTAACTCTAAGATTGACCTTGAGTTGCACGAAGAGATCGTAGAGTTGACCCAAGTCAGCGGCATTGCCATGAGAATAGAGAAGGGTGAGGCGAGCGTAGGGATTTCTGAGATAAAAGGCGACAATCTTGTTTCCATGCTTGGTGTCGACGAGGAGAACGTCGAGGGAGGTGTCATCGGCGTGGGGGATGGGCGCCGCCGTGGAGACCACCGTGAGCTTGCCGTCGTCCCTCTTCTTGAGGTGGTAGGTGGGCGGAGAGGGCGGAAAGAAGGCGAATTTCGCGGCCAACTGAGACACCATGCACCCCATTCACCCCCCAGCAAGAGATGCAGAAACTCAAACTCATTTGATGCTCACACAGACTCTAACTGCATCTGGGAGCTCCCTTCTCACATACACACACACACTCTCTCTCTCTCTCTCACACACACACAAACAAACAAACTTGTTGTTCTTTGAGTGAAGGAGAGGAAGGTTTTTGGTGAGTGCAAAGAATGATAAAAGTGGAAGTTGAGGCCCACTAGAGAGAGAATGGTGTTAAATGTTGATGCTATGGCCTTAT
The DNA here is from genome assembly GCF_016808095.1 of Vigna angularis. NCBI lineage: Eukaryota > Viridiplantae > Streptophyta > Magnoliopsida > Fabales > Fabaceae > Vigna > Vigna angularis. The sequence continues at coordinate 12,154,989 of NC_068979.1, forward strand.
GGAAGTTACTTACTTATTTACTTACTATGGTGTGTGTGAAGGATTTGTAGAGTGAGTGAGTTGTAGCAAGGCAACACTGTGAGAAGAGAAGAGAAGGGAAGGGAAGAGAAAGAGAAAGAGAGAAAGAAAGTACAGAGGAGTTAATTTCAAAACTCAGTTTAAATTTATGTTCATGACTTAACTTCATACATAGTTGTCAGCTACACGCAGAAGCACCTCATGTTGTTTTTCTGCTAACTGACATTTTTTTATTGGAAAATGATACTTTCTTTCTTCCCTGTTAAAAACAAAACGGCTTTTCCTTTTCTTTTTTTATTTTATTTTGCACAGACGTTCCTTTTATTTTCTATTAATTCCTGCAAGCAGTTGTAAAAGAGTTTATTTAAATTTAGTTTTTCACAGAAGTATTAATGAAAAATAATGTGTTTGAACAAAAGAGTTATTACACGTTTGTAAGTTTTTAATTTGTTTACTGAAAAAATATCCATAAATGCTTATATAATACTTCTTTTAGGCTTTACGTAAAATAAAAGTTTATTTCTATCCTAATTATAAAACAAAACAGGCTTATTATTTTAATGAATACTGACTTGTGTTTCATCCAAGTGGAACAAAAACACTTGTAAAAAGAAGGAAATATGAAATATAAGAATAAGTTAAATGTTGTTTCCTGAGTTAATTTATTTGAGATAATAAGGTGTTAAGTAATGATTATAGTTAGTAAAAAATTAGAGGTATGTGATGACCGTGGTGGGCATGTGTGATTGATGCATGTTGTTGGTGTAGAACTTGAACATTGATTCTGGGTGGGTACTGATGAACACTGACACCTGTGTGTATGAGTCCTTTCAGTTGTCCAAAGCGAATGACAGAGTAACGTTTCAGTGAAGATTAGAGCAATGTTTTGAGTTATGAGTGGTATGGCTCCAGGACCGTGAATTTGGTGGATAATTCCATATTCAGTCTTCATTTCTAAGTAGCCATCAATGTCAATTTTGATGGCTCCGTATGATTAATTATCGATCAAATCAGACATAATCATGCTTCGGAGAAATATTCTTGATCAAAAGGAAATAAAGTCTTGCACATAATGCGATTGCAACGGAGAAAAGGCCAATTTTTTCATCATTAACAACCTGCTGATAATTCCCTCAAAACCTCCGTTTTCTTTTTCTTTAATTGATTCATTAATTAATTAATCACTTCTTTCCAATTTGCCTTCTCTATGTGAAAGAGAAAAATAAAACTGTGATTGTTGAAAAATAAAGTACGTGAAAGGAAATTGAAAGTGACGCAACGGACAGCGATTGGAGTTACTGTTTGACGGAAATTGTTTTTATTTCAGTATCATAATAATAATAATAATCCTCTCATCTTCACACTAATTTATGCACATTAATTTAATTTTTTACAAACAAAAGTAAGTTACTTGTGTTAAAATTGTATAATATAATACAATATTATCATCTTATATTATATTATACAATTAAGAAAACATAAACGCATTAAAAAATTAATAGGAAAAAAAACGATAGAACGTATTTTCAACAGAACTGTGTTAGCTTGTGTTGAATTTAATTCACTTTAAATGATAGATATTTTACAATCTTTTAAGTAAAAACATTGTGAAAGAATCATTATTTTCCTTAAATGCAAACTATTTATTTTTTCAGAGTATATAGGAAGAATCTTGAAGCCTTTACTCACAATATGCCATTAACAAAACTACAATTGATGAACAAAATAAACTTTCAGCGGAATGAAAAGGCCAAGAATATAAAAACGTAATATGTATGTATCATAAAATAGCAATATAATATCCCTTCATATTTAATTAGTAACTTAAACTTGGAAGACCTTTCTTATATACTATGTTGATGAGAAAGTTAATCACTCTAAACACAATGAAAGTGTTGATCAGGTTGTTATAATTACACATCATTTGATTAAAGTGTCTTTTGGATTGTTATAATTAGAGATGATTTTATGATTAGGTTGAGCTAGCTAGCATTCTTGAACCAATGCGTCTTACTCTACTTGGAGCTTGTTTCTCTTCAGACAAGCCAACACAACTCCAAGCTTTTAAGCAATAATAAACATACAAACGTAATTACCTTAAAAAAGTTGCTTTATTGACTATCAAAAATAATAAAATACGGACACCAACTACAAGTGCAATGCAAGATATGATAAATAATAATAATAAGGATTTTATATATTTTTTAGTCTTTGAACTTTGTTAAAGTTTGATAATCAAAATTTATCAAAGTTTTAAACAAAGACGAATTTCAATTTCACATTAAAATCCAAGAACTAAAAACATATTTAATTCTAATAATAATCATGGTTATAATTTCAAGTATCAGTTTAGTTCCACGTAAGAATGATAACCACTCGAATCAATTATGGATAGTACGCATTTTCCTTATTACTCATCCCATTACTTGTTAGGTATCATCCATGACAAAATATCCATGACAAAATATCCGTGAATTTTTTTACACATGTGGATATCCATAAATACTAACGTATATTTTTATATTTTATTTATCTTTTAATTTTAAATAAAATTATTTAAAACAAAATCTTTAAAATATAACATTAAATAGAAAAGTATTTTTAAGGTATACTTCAAATCAAATTACTTACTAAAATATTAATGCAATGCAAATTTAAATTAAAGAATTTTATATTTATTAAAATAACTTTAATTTATAGGCCTAAATAAAAAATAGAAATATATGAAATCAAATTTTAAACAATTCTTCAATAACTTTTTTTTTACTAATAAAATTTATTTTGATCACTTCATTCTAAAAAAAATACTAAAATAAACTCAGCAATAATTATTTTTCAAGAAAACAAATATGAAAAACATAATTATGAACTATTAACAGGTATCTTGGGTCGAATATAGTAATACTCGTACCTGCCCCATTAACAAATGAGTAATTAAACATCTGTATCTTTTATCCGTGGATATCCATTAAAAATATTCATTTAGTAAATCATCACAAATTTTATCTGCAAATATTTGTAAGCACAATTTTTTTTGTCATCCCTAATTCTACATTAAGAATGAGTGTTAAGAATGAGTTTGAAAAATAATGTATAAGAAAGAAGGCTCACATTTTTATTGTCTTAAAGTTTAGTTCCACAATAGTGTTAAAGGAGGGTTCTTCATTGATTAGAGGAGATTTGTCTCTCCCAATTTTTTTTTTCATAAACAAAAAATAATAGTATATAAATAAAAGTATTTTTTTTAATTTTATTAAATTTTATATTTAGTCCTCTCAAATTTATATATACTTATAAAAAAAATTGACACTCCCAAAATATTTTTTAGGATCCGTGCTAACAGTTGAAATGATGTCTTGACTTTTTTATATAGAATATTTATGACGTGTTAACTAATGATGTTTTGACTTGTTTGAATGAAAAACTTAAGTCTCGTTGGAACAAAATCTCAACAAGTTGGAGATCTCAAGTATGCTAAATATAAAATGAATTTATAATTTATAAATGGATGAAACTTTAATTTATAAGCAATTTTATAAGGTTGAGTTAGATTTAAATTATTTTCTTATGACATTAAAGATATTCAAAACATATTTTAGCAGAATTTGTTTATTGATTTTGTCATCCATAATCGGACCACTTGTTAATATAGTCTCAAATTTGATATGTACATATAAGAATATATATTAGAAATTTCACATCGATCAACTAAAATTAAAATAAATCTATAATATATAAATGGATATAAATTTTACTTTATAAATTAATTTTATAATTTTAAATTACATTTAAAATTTACTTTTTAACTCCATTAAGAAAAACATAACACAAACAACAACGGCCATAATAATAATAATAAATAAAATTGTAATGGGTGACATAGAAGGGAAGTACTAGGAAAACAAAGCTACATTGGAAGGAAAGGACAAGTGAGTTGTTGTGATGTGTGTGGGACGAAAATAACTTGACTGCGCCATCAATATTAGCAAGGCAAAGCATGTGTGTAGCCACAACCCAACAATTTTATCACAGTGAAATTTCAGAAAAGAGAGAGAGAGAGAGAGATTACAACACATAACAATGCACTGTAGATGAAATTTCTCATGAGACTCACTTCCAAAGACCTTGTAGGGTCACTTCATCAAAACACCAGACCAGAGATTTTCCTAATAATATAACTTCTTCCTTATCTTGTTTTCCATTTCTTCATTTTTATAAATAGACACCTTCAAATTTAAGAAAAAGTTATTCATTTCCACTTTTTGAAATTAATGTATCCGTTATATATCCAGTGTACGTGGGGTGGATGTTCTTGCGTGTTCAATAACGTTTCTCACACACTTTTATATCTTACACTGTTTTTATACTCTTTCTTTTCATCAAGAAAAAATAGTTTTCTTGTCCCAGTTTTTACCATAAAAAGACGTGTTCAGAATGTGTAAAAAAACAATAAAGGAAGTGTAAAAACATAACTATTGTAAACTCGGGCATCACACTCAGTTAAACTTGTTTTACTTATAAATGTGAAAGAGAGCTTATGATTAATGTCTGTCAAAAGCATCAGTTGTTGAGATTCATTTTTTATTCAGAAAATTCAAATTTAAAACTGGGTTGAAAGATTTTTATCAAACAGTTTATAAGCAAAAAGAAAATGCAAAGTAGAATGAATGAATGAAGTGTATGGATGGAGAGTGATCCCTTGAGTTCTGGTTATGGTTTGTTGAGTTAAAGTTGGATGGAGAGTGACAAAAGAGAAATGGAAAAGAAATATTGGTTTTTTAGATAATGAGATTTGAGAAAGAAAGAATGAGATTATGTGTTTTGCCATAGAGACTTAATTATTGAGTGTGTGGTTTCCTTTTCATGCATCATTATTATGGCAACTAAGACAAGAAAAGTGGAGAGAATCGAAAAAGACTAACATAAGAAGACAAAAAGTCAAATGAAGACGCATGACCCCAGATTGATTTGCATCCAAAGATAACCCTATCTCTCTATCTATCCACCTATTATATTATTTAGGAACGAGAATAAATGTTATGTTTGTTTCAGACACCATTCATACTTACATGCCTCATTATGCAACATCTTTTCATGTACAAATTATAATTTCTTCTTAAAACAGGATAAATATGTATAAAAATGTTTCAAACACAAATATGATAAAAAAAATCTTCATATTTATTTCTTATTACATTTAATTTCATGAATTCAAGTTTAATCAAGCCAATAACAAGCACAAGTGTAAGAAGTCAAGGGTTTTGTTTGTAAGAAAAAAAGGTTATGACTTAAAGTTTGACTCCTTTAATTTAAGGATAAAACGTGCTATGAATCTATATAAAATATTATCTTGTATAAAATTCAAGTTAGATACATAGTTGAAGTTATTGTTAGGAATAATAAAGATAGAAACTTGATGCGGATGAAAATTTTATTGAGATTTTTATAATTAAAAGTAATTTTAATTATGTGTAATTAATATCGTGTTAAGACAATTATCCACGTGAATATTTTTCTCTCGTTGTTATTAAAAATGATTAAAAAGTATGTTTCAATTTTGGAGGGACCGAAAAATGTATTTAAATTTTAGAGGGATATTAGATGACTTATTTAATATTTTAGAAATTTTATACGGATACAAATCTTGTTTTACTGTTTATAACCGAGCTTAATTAAAAACGTAAGTTTGATTTGTTAAAAAAATATTTTTATTTAGCTTCAGTTTGGCTTGTTTAATACATTTATAACTTAATTAATTTTACTTTTCAAAACAAATTCTTACGTTATTTTGTAACTCTATCAATATAACAATTCAAATGCAATTTAACATTTACTAAAATCTTATTTTAATTTAGTTCAAAAATGTATTATATCGATAAAAATATTATAATAAAAATATAAAAGTGTAATATATATAAAATTATTTCATATAGTACTGTTTGTATTATATATATGATTGATATTATCTCAAACAAGACAAAATTACCAAGAATCAACTATAATTAATCGACACTACAAAAATTCATGAAGTTATCGATTAAAATAAATTCATCGATAAATTTGAATTATCGAAGAATTTTTTATTGACGAATTTTTTGAAATTTAATTTTTTGATGAATTTTATCAACTAATTTTACTGATGGATTTATTATTGATTCCATTAATAAAATTCATTGGTAAATGAAAAATAATTATTAATAAAAAAATTTGTCAATAAATGAGAAATGTATTATTTATAGAAAAATTCGTCGATAAATCTATCAGTAGAAAAAATGATAAATATTTCGTCTAAAATACACTGGATTTAAAGATAAAAACACAATCACTCATTCTCTTATGCACGCCTCTCTCTTTTCCTCTCTTTCTCTCCATGGCATGGAGGAACCTCCAACTTCAATTTTGGCAACAATGTTATAATGGAGTAACATGGTAAAGAAGCAACCACCTCCATTAGCACAACACAACATTTTAGTTTTGATGGAAACTATTGAATCCTCCAATGTTATCTTAGTTGCTGTTGTGGATGCCAACACAATCATCGAATCTGACAAAATGTTTCACGACCTTAGCAACAAGTTCATCTTCATCACTGTCTCGTCGTCTTCTGTTCCTGGTTTTGGTGGTAGTTTTCATTCTCAAGTTAATTCAATTAGGTATTCAAAAGTGAATATCACCTATCTAGGTTACCAAAGTCTTACTATGGAGATTGAGAGGATGGGGTAGTTGAATCTCAAAAGGTGTAGAAACATTTGCATTATGGAAAAACAAATACTTTCAGTCCTAAAAAAAAGAAGAATGAGAGAGAAAGAAGATGAACTAAATCGTGATATTTATCAATGAAATTTAACAACAAATTTTTTCTATAATTACTAACAAATTTTATCTTCATTAATTTTTGACAAATATAAAATTATGTTGAGAAATGTCATCGATTACACTATTACTGAGAAATTTTTAATCTTTCCAACAAATTTTAACGGCCAATAATACTTATTTTTCTTCTAGTGAAACATTAAAGTATAAGACAAATTAGTGAGACTCTAAATAAATTAAAGAAGATAACAATCTAAATAGCCTAATCCAACCAAGTAAAAATTTATAAACTCATTATAAATAATATTATTTACGAGATAAATAATTACGTATTCATTATAACCGTTATTATTATTTAATACACGTACCTAACTTCAATATTGGAGTGTAAACACTCCTCAAATTCGAAAGACATATGAACATTGACATATCTCATAATACCTAAAGACAAAGAAGGAATATCTCATATTAAATTTGAAAAACATAAGAGATAAACTTCTTGTGAAGTTTTTGCATTATGATTTCGATTGTAGTGTATCTGTATATATAAAAACGAGATACTCATAATTTCTAAATGTTTGAACTTGTCTTATTTAAAAAATCAAATCTAAAAAAAAGTTTAAATTTATTTATTTAACTAAAAGAAACTTGAATAAATAATTACTCAGTCCACTAACTTACTTGTTTATACTCTAATCACAAGCATAATCAAATCAAATTCAATTTGGCTACTAAATTGAGTCAAACCTAATTAATTGAACTCATTTAATTTGTGCACAAAAGTTTAAGCCTAAACTAAAATTCATTCAGAGAGTTGAAGTCAAATTAGTATAAAAACTGGATGTGAGTAAAAGCCATCTTGCAATAAGTGAGGTTACAAAGCTCAAATTTAATTAAAATCTCAAATTTATTTAGATGATATTTTAATGTAAATAAAGCATAAACGGACCCATGATTGAATTGGGGAAAATAGGTCAAGATTTTTGAAAATTTAAAATGAACATTATTTTTGAAGATGAATTGCAAGTGGGTTGGTTAAAGAGAACCATGAATTCTACCATTATGAAGCTTTGGACGCCACTAAAAAAGTTTATACTATAAGGTCTCCGGTCTACGATGCATTAATGATAGCGTTGTAATTAGTCCTTCACAATTTTTCATACAATAATAAACGTCCAATTGAATATTACCAAACATATATATCACAGTAGCTGCTTAATAAGGAAGGACATGTATACGATAAAGAAATTTAAAATATTTAATTAAATTTCAATATCTTTAATTGAGTTTAATTATTTTCTATTACATTTTATACTTTATTTTTTTCTTAATTAATTGGATGACGTATTTTTATTTTATTTTATTTTTACATGTTAAAAAATATGATATTTTATATATGATTATATGGTTATTGTTAAATGACAAATAAATTTTCTTGTTTTAACTAAAAACATATTAGATAACAAAATCATGACTTATAATAACTAAGAGACTCTCATTGTCATATATTAATGTAGGTAAAGACAACAATATATTATTATACAATCCGATTTCAATGAAAATTTTAATAAAAATAATAACAATTATTTTTTAGTTTATATTAATTGTAATATTATATTATATTAACAAAAATGTTCCACATTTTTAACACATAAAAATAATTAAGATAACATATAACAGTCACGCCAATAAATTTAATTTTGAACTAAAACTGCAAATGAATTTTAGAATTATTTTATTGAAGTACGTTGATGTAATAAAAATATTAAAAACTTAAATAAAAAATCAATTGTAAAATTAAAACAAATATTTTTCAAATCTTGAAAATATTTTTTTATCAAAATTTAAATAATATATATTAAAATGCAGGTTATATAAGATTTCTTATATTAAAATAAAATCTGGAAAAAAAATCTTAAAAATAATGTCACAAAATAAAATTATAAAAGATACATTAAAATTTCATTGTTACAGTGAAAATGATCTTATCTGAAAAAACGACTTGTATAATAATAGGTGTGGCATTTGTTGGAGGATGTAGGGTCTTCGGGAAACATAGTTCCATATTCTCATTTGTCATGCACAAATTTGGATGGGAGAATCATCATTTTTAGTTTGATTTATGTTCATAATTTGTCTTCGGTTTTATTCTGATTTGATTTGATGATAATACACAAAAACATTTTATTCACACAACCGATAATTTGTAATGTTATATTTTCTCAGAAATTATTATGAAAATTATGAAAAAAATTAACCAAAAAACTTATAAAATTTTGATGTTTTAAAAACTTAAACGCGTTTAATTTTTTCATAAACAAAAGATTAGTTATTTCATACAAAAAATGGACTTATTTATGTCATCCTATCGTTCAAGAAGGTGAAAAGAATCATTGTACTTATTTTAAAAGAAATTAATTGTGATGTATTTTTTATACAGAAAAATATGATTTTAGTTAACTAAAATTATTGGATAAATTGTAAAAATAATAAATTTTAATTAGTTAGAATAAGAAGGTGTCGTCCTATATTGGCTATTAAAATAAGAAATTTAAATTCTTAGCTTATTAAAATCTAGTTAATAATTTGATGTCAACACGTGCAAATTTGTCACCATGTTAGCAAGTACATTCTAATAATTTATTTGTATAGGTTTCCAACTTAATTACGTGTTAAAGTTTTCATGTCAATCTACCTCCTCAACTCAATTAATCCACTTTTAACTTAGACTAATAATTATATTAATTTATATATAATAAAAGTAAATTAAAAAAAATACAAGCCATCTATTTAGGGATAATATTTAAAAGTGAGCTGACAAATTGGAAGGTGTATTGTATGACAGTCTGTGAGTCAAGGATCGGGTGATCGGCAATCCAGTGAGAAAATGACTGAGTGGAACAGTCGTTAATTAATAATTAATCTGAACAATAACAATAATTAATGAGAATAATAATCATTGGTTGACAATTAATAAAATAATATCATTTATTGGTAATAAATGGAGCAGACCTACTAATAAACTCAATATAATATTTATACATATACGTGGGAGGTAAGATATTTAATTTTGATTAATAATTTTTATTACAACATTAATAAGCAAAGCCACTGACTTAAGCGTCAGAGTGTCTTCTACATGCACCCTCCCACACGGCTTGCACAAGAAGGAGAGATAGCAAACAACGTAACTTAGATGATGGAGGATCATCAAGGAACTCATCCAATCTTTAGGACAACTTTGAGTGCTTTGAGTAAGGGACTTCAACACCCACGGTGCCCACCGTGGGGCCGAGCGACATCCCTTGTAGCCATAAGGAACCAAACGAGCGGTACAATGGAAACACAATCGCCTAGTCGCCTGACCCCAATATTGTCACTGTGTAACATGCTCAACCTTGACTTGGGGGTCTTGCACACAAAACAACTTGTTATATAATCGAGTGGTAAGTCTTTGTTCAAGCCTTGAAAGCGTGACCGATTATCTTGGATGTTCAGCCTAATCACAAACCACCAGAAGCGGATGGTGTCACGGACATGGCAGTCGCACCAGGCGTTGGGAGCAACGAAGAACTCGTTTTGATTCTTGTATCTGAATGGGTTGCAGAAAATCATCTTGGCAATCACTAGGAAGAACAGAGATATAATGAGCAAACTCATTTGCTTTAGATGCCCGTCTTCTTGAGATATTCACAAAATGGTCTTTGTGAGTTACGGACATTGGTCACATTCTTTCAACGGTTACCCTAAGGGCTTCAAGTATTTGAGACTTCTCAATGGAAGCATCAATGTGAAGGAAAATTCATAACAACCTGTGAGAGGGATGAGAAAGAATTTTGTATTAAAGTGGAGTTGTCCGACAAGTTCCAAGAAATCAAAGAAAAGATAAAGACATTGAGGAACATTCCCGTTGACTAACAATCGCTACTCTTCAATGGTCAGGTTTTTCAAAACGAAGCCCTGTTCATCTATTCTCACATCTATCAACTCTCTCGCGTTCAACAATTGGTTGATAACGGTTGAAAAACTGTTATTTTCATACTTAATTTTGACATCAAAAAACACCCTTTATGACTTAGAAACTAGCTTGAAATCGTGGTTTTGCTTAAGTTATGGAAATAAGAGAGTTGGATGGGATTTATGCTTGGTTTTCTTTGTTTTGGCAAGACTTTAGAGGAATTGGATGAAAGAAGTTGAAGTAGCAAGAAGTTGAACTCAGGAAAGGAAGGAAAAGTGCACAAAAGAAGAATCGCAGCCACCGCTCAGCATCATTTCATCGCTGAGCGCCAATCTTGCTGTTAAGTGCACTGTCTCACGCTTAAGCGCCATCGTTGAGGGCTAATTCAAGTATCGCAGTCACCGCTGAGCGGCATTCTACCGCTAAGCGCCAAAGTCTGCTGTTGAGTACACTGTCTCACGCTTGAGCGCCGTGAGGCAATATTACCTAGACATAGGAATAGGAGGATCGATTGTCTTTAAGCTTTTGTGCAAATGTAATGCATGATTAATTGCTAGGGAGACAAGACATTGTGAACTAGTAATTAGGATTAGGCTTTCTTCACCGAGACATCAAATTTAAGGTAAATTAGAAAGTGGCATTAACATTAATGAAGAAAGATGAATTCATAAATGCATGAGAGTGGATAGGATAAGTCGGAAACCCCAACAACATAATCATTCCATATTTTACATCAATCACTTTTTCATCTTTCAATCCAATTGATTAACACTTGCATTCATGTTTACTTTTCCGTGATATAAACACAACAAATTCGTTTACAAGTCTTATTTAATCAATAAATCACATAACTGTTTAGGCCGTGAGTCTTTAGGGAAACGATACTTGGTCTTACCATTTATTATTACTTGATATGATTCGGTACACTTGCCGAAGTGTTAACATTGGTTCAGCCCAATGAAAATGAATATGATCTGCCACAATGGATTAGGAACATGTCCAAATTAGGTATACAGGAGATGTAAGAGATGCTCTCGTCGATTCCAGAAGAACATGATAATCTTGTCAATAATATATGGCAAAAGCTACACCTAAGATATCTTACGAAACTAAATAGCTTAGTCAGAATTAAAATAACTTGTGCAAAGGTAGAATTGTGACTACAAAAAAATCTTGAGTCATTGGAATTCGGGATATGGGGAGAATTGACAAGTCAACCATTGTTAAGGCCTTGTTTGCCAAATACTTTCCCTATTTTGATCATGTTTGCTTCATGGCCAATGCAAATGAATTTTTGCTTGATAAGCTTTTCTTTGAGTTCTTCAAAGAGGAAGTTTCCACATCAAATGTGACAATAGGGAGCACCCTTCGGCAAAGCCTGTCGCGGCCGTCATAATTGCCCCCGTACGGAACGGGTAACCTTGCCCCTTGTTTGGCCACATCGATTTTGTTCCTTATTCCTCAAAGCTTTCACCGATGAAGAAAGAGGAAACAAGCGACGATGAAGTGAAAGTGGTGATCCTTGAAGTTGGTGTCATGGAATGCCTTGTAGAATGTTGTAATACATTTTATGTCCAAAGGACCTAGCTTTAGGAGTATATAAGCACTCATAAAATCTACACTTGCAGGTGGTTTTTGTTAGAGATGATAATCGGTGAAAGTAAATCCTACCCAATCTTTTAAGGAGGAAACAAAAGTGAAAACAATTCACTGATTAAGCGGCGACAATCAAATTGGGCACAGTCGAGTGGAGTTAAGGTTTTAGTCCAAACCTACGATTTTGACTCCTTCTTTGAGAAGCAACTTCAAAATTATATTTTTGATATTCCGTGTAATACTCAGGAGGGAAATCTGCTCATAGTTTTGGCCATTCTTGTTGGGCCATTTTTCTTTTGTGCAGGGTATAATTACAGTCAACATCCTCAACTCTTTGGTAGGTCAGAAGGCATTAAGAATTAAAATCTCGGTCGTGACACATCCTAATGTGCTTTCCCATTTTGGTCTTCAAACGTTTAATCGAAGACCGAGCAATCTCGCTTGCTTGACCATCCACCCTTATAGCCTAAACTAACTTGATATTAATTGTTTAAACTCATAAATGCGTTGGTTTGATTGGTTACACTTTTTCTGACCGTTCAAATTTGAGTTGTTATTTGTCTTCAGTTCAAATGACAGGACCCTGCATACAAACCACTTGGCCAACTTTGAGCAACCAGTAAGTGAGGAGTATACTCCCATTAGATTATTTCATTCCTTTAAGCCTAGGTAATATTCCAAGTGAACTCCTAGAGTTTGCCGACCGGTGAGGAGCGTCCTCCCACCGGATCATACTTTCCTATAAGCTTAGGGAATGTTCCAAGAGAACCCCTAGAGCTCGCTGACCGGTGAGGAGCGACCTCCCATCAGATCATATCTTCCTTTAAGCCGTTCCTAGTGAACTCGTAGAACTCATCGATCAAGAAAAAATCAAAGAAAGTGAGGAATAGATACTTAAAGCGCATCGAAAACAAACTCTTAATACAACACGAGCGACCGCTCTCAAGTTCAGAATAATTCATGTGCACGTCTTCCAATAAAGAGCTTGCTGGGCTTGGAGGCTTGTGTACTTGATACGTTATTGTTGAAACTATCAAATTATTACTACTTTTCAAGGAAACTTCAGTATTTCCAAGTCAGTAGTCAAGAAAGTAGATAGGGTTAAAGTAATCCTGAGTCGTCTCCCAACGAATACGGAATTGCTTTTTAATATTTGACTTTTATGAATGCTATGCAATGCTCAAGAATAAAAGTAAGAAACTATGCTAATGAAATTAGTATTTAAAGAATGTTCGAGTTTAAGTAAAGAACAAGTAGAAAACTTAAAAACACATATAATGAAATAAGCTAATTCCACTGCTTTTCCAAGATAGATTCATCATCGGTTTCAACATATCAATGTTCAATTGATTATTGTTCAAGTTTCAAATTAATTAAAGTACATTCTTAATTAATTTGAGGGCGATCATGTAGATAACCAAAGTAGATTCTCAATCAAATGCAAAACCTTTCTAGATTATTCACAATGAATTTAACCAAAGTACATTCTTAATCAAATATTCAAATAAAGTAAAAAAAAAAAAGAAGGTTCTTTTTGTTTTTGATTTCTAACTAAAGCTTATACATCCAAAATAACAATCGAAATCTAAAGAAATTAAAAAAATCTAATAGCAAAAAGCTAAGTACCAGAACAATAGGAGAAGGACTGTAGTAGTGCAAACACCTTTTTAAAGGAAGCAAATACATGCTTCAATAATGCCACCTAAATGCAAAACCTAGACACAAATGGTACCATAAAAATATAGGTTAGGAAGAACATAACAAGCCTTAATGAAACAGAAAAAAAGAACATGAGGGAAGAGAGAACGAACCTCACAAGGGAGCCAACAATGGAAATAGAGCAAGGTGAAAATAGAAGAAGAATGAATAGGACTATAGTGACAACGAAAATGGCACCCAACAACTATAACGAAAATCGCATCTAACAAGTGGAGTGGCAGCAAAGAAAATGACACATCACAAGTTATCTAACGGTGTAAATGAATCACGAATAGAGTGAAAAATGGTGAAAATAGTGAAAGAATGCAACAAAATGCAAGTTTCCAAAGGTAAAGGAGAAGAGAATGTGAATTTTGTAGCAACACGATGTAATAGGATCCCTTGTTGGGTATGTAAATTTTTCAAAAATTAACTTTACCATAACAATGAAAATTTGGTAATTATTGGCCAACTATAGGTAGCGGTTTTAAAATAACCAAAGTCTATTCTCTCTTTGATTATAGGCTTTCGTTTTAAATAATTTAAAAAATATCACATAGTTTTAAATGCTTCGTTTTAAATACATCTCCAAAACACGATATATTTCTTTCACAAGACACAATTATTTTGCACACCACCCCTTAAGATAATAGAACCTTTATCAACTCTCACCAATATTATCTTCCTATATGTGATTCAATTATTGATAGAGTCAAGATAAATTTATCCTTGAAATCACTATTTAATACAACTCCTACAATAATCTCAATGTAGAATGTACTGTATGACACCTGGTCAGCCAAGGACTGGATGATCGACCATCTAGTAACGAAATGATTGATCGGTTAGAAACAATAATTAATTGATAATTAATCTGAACAATAACAATCATTAATGGGCAATTAATAAGAATAATAGTCATTAATTGGAAATTAATAAGAATACTAAAAGTCATTAATTGGTAATTAATGGGTCATACCTAATTTTAAGTCCATTATAAGGTTTATAAATATATGTTTGACAGGATGTTTCGGTCAGGGGTCGAGGATCTGCCTCCTTGCTCAAATTATCTTCTACTTCTCAGCTTTGATCGTGAAATAATCTATAAATCCTCTTGAACTATTTGGTCTTTTGCGAGTTACTATTTGGCAATCAAAGCTGGGAAGCAGAAGATCATTTGAGCAAGGAGGTAGATCCTCGACCCCTAACCGAAACATCCATGTCAAATATATATTTATAAACCTTATAATGGGCTTACAATTAGGTTTGACCCATTAATTACCAATTAATGACTTTTATTATTTTTATTAATTTCCAACTAATGACTATTATTCTTACTAATTGCCTAGTAATGATTGTTATTGTTCAGATAAATTATCAATTAATTATTGTTCCTGACTAGTCGGTCATTTTGTTGCTGGATGGTCGACCATCCAGTTCTTGACTGACCGGGTGGTCATACAGTACAAAGTATTTTCTCATTGAAAATAATTACATTCACATTAAACACATAACTACATTCACATCAAACACATATCTATATAACAAATCAACATCATATAGTAGACTATGGTTCATGTCTTGACTCTACTCGCCCTCATACCAAATATCATTAAGAGATAATGGCTAATGCCCTTGACTCTACTCAACCACTTATCCATATAAAACAACAGATTATGACTAACACCCTAACTTTACTTGACCACACACCCACCCATTTTATTTTAAAAATCTTAAAATAATTTATTTTTATTAGATGAGACAAGTTTGTCCAACGAGACAATGTTAGGAGTTTTTCGAACTTAGGCTCACTTAACAAAACACCTCTAGAGGTATACTTAAAGGTGACAAAACGAGCTAGCCAGATCCATTTTTTACTATTGAAAATGAACCAGGATGGGCAACACGTTTACACAACATGGACCAGAAAATACAATTTTGTCTCATCTCGTGACGGGCTAACGATCCATCCCGTCTGGCCCGCTCATTCCGTCATTTTTTTAAGAAAAATTGTGTGTTTTTTTTAACTCTAGTTAAACTTAAAAAATCATTTGTCCTTGACTACCTACAAAATAATTGATTAAAAGAGAAAAGATTAAGGAGTACATTTTAGTATATATATGGAGATAAAACATTCATTCGTGAAAATCAATTCTTAAGAACTAACTATTTCATTAACCATGTTCAAGTATAGCTGAAACATTTTTCTTTTTACATTTTAGTCTGACCAACAAGAAAGGAAACTCCATCTTTACAGTCACCCATTGACGTTGCGAGACTTTCTTCAAAACCTTTTTATTTCACCAGTTTATAACAATGTCTTGCACTACTTCCAACATTTTCCTTATGGGAAGCAATTCCAACATTTGTATAACCCTACCAAAATAATATTATGAAGTTTAAATTTCAATTACCAAAAAATAAACATTCCAAAACAAACTTGTAAAAGAAAAGGCCTAATCATCATGTTTGGTAATAAACTAACATTTTTTTTCATTCAAAACCTCTAAAAATATATTTAAATGGAGAGCAGAAGCAAACAAAATAAATATCCATCCATATTTTCTAGTGAGAATGCAAAGTAGCAAAATAATGAATTGGGCCACACATGTCAAGTCTTTTTCTAAATCACTTACGGGTTATAGGCTAGCTCGTGGTCAACCCATCTTGCAACCCAACAATTTGACATGAGTCAGGTTGATATGGGTTGACAGGTTCAATATCTTGACTTGACGTACCTTTCATTAACGGGTTGGCAAGTCAGATCCATTATTCCACCCCTAGGTATACTCACCTAATGATTATTTTATTCGTCCAACGATCAATTCTCTCTAAGCTCTTTGGATTTTAATATCTCGAATTTCACTTAGTGAGAAGATTGACTTGTTTAACAATTTGACCACCTTAAACTCCTTGGATCTTATTAAAATGAATTTTTCTTAACAATCAATTACTTTCCTAACAACCTAAATCTTGAGAGCCTTATTTATCAGGCTCACCCAACAAAGGTTTGACTTGCTCAATGAGTAAAATGGTCTAAGCTCTCTAAAATTTCAAAAATCAAATTTCATTTAACGAGTGATTGGATAGCCCGACAAGTCTTCATAATTTCATAAATATGACAAATATATCAGCTTGATCTATTGACTCCAATTGGTGTTTTTATCTCTCTTACAAGTCACAAATTCATTTCAATTCTATAATATGATACCATGAGCTAATATAATAAAACTAATATACCTATCTTTAGTTTGTTGCTCAATCACGTATTAATATCTTAAATCAAAATCTCAATCAATATTCAACAATCATCATATTCTAAATGTCTCAAATGGATAAACTCATCATATATTGAATACCACATTCAATCATTCCTTTACTTGGATGAACATTACAATCCTATTATAGATTTAGGTGTCTTCAAAGAATACAATACATGTACACAAACAACTTATTGATAACATACCTCCT
The DNA here is from genome assembly GCF_016808095.1 of Vigna angularis. Lineage (NCBI taxonomy): Eukaryota > Viridiplantae > Streptophyta > Magnoliopsida > Fabales > Fabaceae > Vigna > Vigna angularis. The sequence continues at coordinate 12,172,543 of NC_068979.1, forward strand.
AACCATATGATCAAACATCTACAAGAAGAGTTGAAGTCATCCATGAAGATGATTTAAACTCTACCCTTTAGACCACCTTTGGAGCCATCATGAAGCATAGCTTGGAGTAGTGTAAGTTTCTTTAGGCCATGTATTTTCGCCAAGTAGTGTAGGTTTCTTTAGGCCATGTATTTTCGCCAAGTAAGGTTTGTTTAAGGCTTGTATTAAGGCCTAATTGGTGTAGGATTTTTCTTTAAGCTAGACATCCAAACCAAGTGGAAAGTATGTGTCATGTGTCATGTTTTTATCGGAGAGGATTTAACTTTAGTAGTGGCCACATGACACTCTATAAATGGAGAGGATTATGTTTTGTGAGTGGTCACATGTCCTCTCATCATTGGAGAGAATTTGTGGATACTTGTTCACTCCTTAGAAGGCCTTATTTTTAGTCAATGAGAACAAATGTGAGAGATCATGCTTTTAGGATTTTTAGGAGACATCCTTAGCCTATAAATAGAGGTGTCTCCTATCATGTATTCATCTTTGATGTTGAGTAATGTTATGCTGCCCATTTTTTGCCATACTATTCATCTCAGATCAAGACTAGAGCAACCCATGAGGTCCCTCTAGTCACTTTCTTCCTTGAGTTGGCCTAGCCTCTCTTAGAGCCACCAAACACTACGCCACCACCACCATATCTCCTAGAGGTCATGAGTTTCTATCCTATCCACACCTTAGCTCATCATCCTTGGACCATTTACCACCACATTTTTGTACCATTCATCCAAGGAAACATCCCTCCATGCACATCTCCTAGCTTTGACCTAACCTAGCCAAGTAGGTTGCTATCACTTATATAAACAATATAAATATATTCTAATACTCCTATATGAATAGAGATTATTCTTAGACATTTTTGAGTCACATACAACCAAACAATAATGCTGGTAAATTTTTAAAATAACTCAAGAAAAGATACAAAATGAATTTAATAAAATTCTAAAGATTCCTATGACAATCTCTAATCCTTAAAAAAAAATTACCAAAGATAAAAAAAGTAAAAAAATAAAAGAATTCTAAAAGAATAATAATCTCTATAAAACAAAACTCAGTTAATTAACTTTTTTATAAATTTGAATTTAATAATAAAATAATCAAACTTCATTCATAAAAAAATATTTTTTAATTCTTACGTAAGTAAATAATTAAAAATTTTGGAATTAGTGAGATAGACATGGAAGTGAAAAACTTGTAATATTAATGATGTGGGAGTGGAAGTATGAAAGAGTGTGATGTCACTGATGGAATGGTTGCATAGTTATGTATGATGTTGGAGTGCAGTGACATTCATTCATTCGTTCATATGATATATGATTCCAAATTTGACTTTGTGAAGTAATGGATGCATGCAAAGATATGTGGGGGTCCCTTCCTCTTCTATCTTATCTCAACCCTTTACGATCGAGACAACACGCCAACTTCCTATTCTTTCTTTTACAATTTCTACTAAATCTTCTCTTCTTCTTCCACCTCTTTCCCTTCGTTAAATTATTCAACAAATTCTAGATTATGCTTCTTCATTATATTTTTTACACTTATAGGCTGTTTTTATTTTATTATTATTATTACTAGTTATTAAATTAATATTTTTTACTTTTTGAAAAAAATTATAAAAAATAGGTTAAAATTTTGTTCCTTTGATATTTGAAGTGAAGATGAAAATTGTTCCGATACTTTTAAAAATTTTACATTATTTAGCATAATAGAGAACAAAAGCAATTTAAATATACTTTTTTATTTTTTAAAATCGACAATATCTTAAATGAAAATTTAAAATATAATTTGACATAAGTGTAAAGCAATGAGAAGTTAAATGATATAATTTGTTTAGCAAATAAATAACTGTTTGAAATTTTTGTATTTAGTTATTGGTATAATAATATAGGGTGTAATTAATTTTGGGTCACGTGACTTCCATTTTAAGCAGTGAAGTTCTTCTTCCTTCCCTTTTTGACATTTTTCCGCTATTTCTATACTTTGATTTTGGCTTTCTTTCATGTCAACACAAGGTTCAGTGACACTGACCACATTGCTTATAAACCAAAAATTAACTTCTTTTAATGGCAGACCAACACCTTTATATAAAGCCATTCGACAATAGCAACTGTACCATAATTGACGACTTATAATAATTAATCACATCGTTTAGAGCCCAATAATGCTTCCTAATTCAGGATTAAACAAACCAACACAATTTCTCCTTTTTTTCATTCACACATTAAAAGCAAACTCAACCTCTTCTTTAGTTCACCATAAACCAAGGTTAGAACATCCAAAAAGAATTTATATGCTGCTCACTTATTTCTCTTTTATTTCTAATCTGCTCCAACTTTCTAAAAACTACTATAGGTTAACCAAAAGGTTATCAATTTATATAGCATATGTATGATATTCTTAAAATAATATTTCCAGTTTGCATTACTGTGTATTGGAAGGGCTCCTTCAGAAGGATTTAACAAATATAAAAAAATGATTTTTATAAATTAAAATCAGTTTAAATGTAGTTCAAAAAAATAATACGAGAAAGTTAACTTATACATAAAACTAATTAATTTGATTTTTTTAGTTTATACCTTTTCGATAAACTCCACAGTTTTATCAATTTTATTAATTTTTATTACAGTTGTAATTTGAATAAATTCATCTAACTTATTGACTAAAGATTCATACACCACATACTTAAAAAGGATAAGAATAATAATTAATAATTACAAATTATCAATTGATGGTAAAAAAGTTGTCTAACAAAAATTGTTAAAAAAACATTTTCCTTAAAAATAACTAATAATAAACAACTTCTTAAACTACAGAGTAAACAGTTATTTTAGTTTCTAAAATTTTATACTAATGTGTTTGCAATTTTATTTTACCTTTTTTTTATTATTTTAAGGATTAAAGGAAGAACGTCTTCCCAATTGAAGGAAGGAGTAGAGTGAGTTATTTATGGATAATATTGCAAAAGTTTGGTGTTAGAAGGTGAATAGGGTGATGGAAGGAACATGCACAGTCCTCGGAAAGATTTGGTGAAGCTCGTTGATCATCGTAAGTAATAAAGTAGTAATTTTTAGCCTGCATCAGAATGTGACATTATTCCAGAGCCTCGTGCATGCAACCTCAAACAACTCGTTTTAGGGTTATTCAAATCACGTTCCCCTAAGCTTCATTACACATGAGCAGTGTCGTAACGTTACTACCTAAGGTTTTTGGGACCAGACAACCGTTGCCATCATGTTTTTTTATGAACTGGATCGTAATAGTTGTTATGTACATGGAACTTGAAATATGAATCACGCACTACTTTATTTTACCTCGTCTTAGAATTTTACTTTAATCAATTCGAGGTATTTTATGCTGTCTTGAAGTTAAAGTTTTATTATGTTATAAGAGACATGTTTGTTTTGGTAGATTGGATCCTAGTTGATATGTATGAAATTTATAGACATGAAGAATTTGGTAGTTTAGTATGTTAATTTTAACATATGTCGTTACTTGGGTGATGTTGTTGTGGAGGGTAATAAAAAAAAGGAACACTGAACCAATAAACAATGGGGCGGTGACCTTGGTTGTCGACCCGTTCTCGTATTTCGTATAGCAAACAGAAGGAAAGTGGAAAGGCATTGGTCACATTAACTGATTTGGAATCCTGCACTGCAGGGGCTGGGTCTTGCATGCACCTCTGAGGGCACTGACATTATTGCCATATCTACACGTAGTAAAATCAAATCACTGTTATTCAAACATGTCCATACTTAGAAACAGAAACTTACAAGGGATAACAGAAATGGAAAGCTGAAGGAAAAATGAGGGGAAGAATTTGGAGAAAGGTGCGCATAAAAGGGTCGAGGTAAAGAAGAAAGGGGAATCACCAATTCTCTGACTCTCTACATCTGGTTACAAGTTTAAAAAGGAAAGAAGGCCATCTCATTTTAAGTCTAGTCACAAGTTTTGATAATAACTTATTCTGATATTTTATTAATTGCCCATCCTCTGGAGATTATTAGTCAATACCCAAACTTTAAAATTTCAGAGATCTTCACCATTGAAGCAAAGATTGAAGGAGGGTTCATTTTAGACCGATATATATATATTTTTTTCCTCACAGAAAGCTAACTAACAATAACAACAGTAACGAAGAAAAGTGTTACTCTAGATTCAGGTCACAACAACCTATGAGCTTGCTCGATTACAATAATCCAATAAATATATAATGGTTGAAGCTTAAAACACGGAGATCCTTGTGACGTTGTATTAGGTCAGAATGAGGATCTATCGAGCAAGGAAGGATCGAAATACATAAAGACAGCTTTTGATGTGTAACTTTACAATGTCCTCAAAGATTTATTCGCGTGTTTTTCAAAATTCAGGGAAATGAGTTGAATAAAGTGAGACCAAGCAAAAAAGAGGTAATGCAAAATATTCATTTTTCAAGTAAGCATGAACTTAAATATTAAATCATTTTCAATAGCCAATCAATAGAATAGGAAAATAAAGACGAGGCCCATTATCATGGATATATAGGGCAGGGCGAAATAAGTAATATCGTGTATTACTAAAAAAAATACTTCCTAATAGACACCCAGGCAGAAGTTTTCCGGAATTGATTTAATGAATTTTGGAAAGTAAAATCGGAAATTGATGGGATGTAGGAAGAAGCTGCCTTCTTACTAACTACTTCGTAAGTCAGATTTTGAAATATCTGCAATCAGATAAAAGGGGACTATAGCTATTTTGAAATTATTGAAATATTCGTTGAACACTATATGAAACAGAAGAATCAAATGTGAACCGAGACAAACAACAATGCCAGCTATCAAAAGAGAAGAATATTTTGTGAATGAAATAGAAACAAAGTGATTCGGAGCTTGTGGAAAAAAAAATACAATAAAAATTAAAGATGTTTGATTGAGGGAAAATGAATAGCTATAATGGAGGAAATCAATACTGTGAAATCCCACCTCATTTCCACTATTCCATTCAACCAAATGATCATCATTGTGTTTCTACTTATCCTACTTGCCTGCTACCAAACAGATACAACAACGAATAGCTATAACATTCCGTTCAGGCTTCACGGCAATAGTGATGGGCTTAATCGAACCAATTACTTAGATTAATTATGTCAAGAGATTATTAGCTAATTATTTTAACCAGGAAACAATATAAATGTACCATGTTTTCATGATATTGTTGCAGACACCAAGAGTTTCCACATAACTTGTATAGCTATCATCATTGCAAACAATGATAAACACGAGAAAATAACGGTAACTGTAGAACTTTTATGTCGCCAACATGAAGTAGCACTTGGATCAATTCCATTCTGAACATGTAATGATTCCATCTGAACAATTCTATTCTGAACATGTAATATTAACATCTATTCCTCTATTATTGAAAAAGTTCACATCATTAAAAATACAAATAGTAGTAATTAGATTTTTATCTATTCAGCTAACTAACTTGATCACAAAACTGCAGATAAATATTTAGTATTTTATCAGCCAATGAACCGGATCTAACACCGAACTGAGACCTGTACAGTAACCAGCTGAGTTTGAACCTTCTGAAACAGATTCCAGATTAATTGAACGCTGACAACGGCAAGAGCAAAGGGAAAATGACAAAAAAATATGTATTTGACTGCACTCTTCAATCAAGCTAAATCATTCGGTGTAGTGATTAGGCAGTCCCTCACAAAGGAATCAGTCGAATTTGTTTGCCTGAGGTCTTGCAACTTGCTTCTGAAAGGGGAACAAAGCAGTTGGAGCCTCCATCCAAGAAAATAGAGTCAGTAGGGTAGAGCACATTAATGTACAATTTAAGTTTCAAGAAAAGACAAGCATTTTATTTGGAGCTTGCATCTGCTTCTTATCGTTAATGTTTAGCTTAATTCCGAATAAGCTCATGTTGTGAACAAGTTAACTAGATAGTATCTCGGGATAGAAATATTCAAGCAATAATTTATATTTGATACTATTACGATTAAAAAATCTTTAATTTAGGGGTAAGCGAACCATATTAATATCCAAAAGTTAGAAAAATCAGTCAAGTGCTATGAACATCTTACACAATTCTCATGCTTCAAGTAACTATCAACGAGAACTCCAAAACAACATATTTGCCAAAAATAAAGGCTTATTATCGTTTTCACCATATTAAAAATTGCAAGCTATCAGCTATATATCATTGAGAATGAAGAATGATATCAAAAACAATAATAAATTGAGCTCAAGCCTCAAGAAAATCATGCAGTTCATGCAAAAGTAATAAACATCAACAAAATACCAGCGTGTACAGAAGTATTTGAACTCCCAACAATAATAAATTGAGCTCAAGCCTCAAGAAAATCATGCATTTCATGCAAAAGCAATAAACATCAACAAAATACCAGCGTGTACAGAAGTATTTGAACTCCCAACAATAACTAGGATTTTAATTCTAACCTACAAGTTGTACAATAAAACACTAGCAAGCAAAATATCAAATTTCTGTAGTTGGAATTGTACCTGCATCAGTGTAACGAAAAAGATGCAGATTTCAACTACTTCCATGGCTGTGACAAAGAAACTACAGGAGTTGATGCTTCAAATCCTTTTTTTCCATGTATAGCAGATTTCAGCACATTATATTGCTCAGTCACAGAATCGTACAGGGCTTTTGTGAAAACGTCCTTAGCCTACGCAGAAAACCCACACTGTATCATCCAAGTTAAAATAAAAGAACCTTCCAGATACTGAATTTCATGTATCAAAGCACTACCAAATTCAAATAACTACAACAAAAAATAATAAGTGAACACGAGCAGGGAACCCAAGGATACATAATACTGACTTTGTTTACATATCCTTTAGCTTCAGATAGAATCATTCAGTGCTCATCGTATTACGAAAAACTACACTCAACCAGATAATATTGTAGGTGTCTTGTACATCCCCAGAATACATTGGCACACAAGAGTTCCACAAGTCAGGAGGGTAGGAAGCCTATAGATTCACATGACTCATTTCATGTTGTATCCCATTCTTAAGCAGTCACATCTTCTCAGTTTGAATTAAAAAAAAATAAAAGTGAATTCTACGAAGAAAACTGCAAAAATAAATGACAATAAATTTAGTTCAGTACAAGTCATCAAACTCACCTTTTCAGGATTTTCACAAGTAGCAGTGGCTTGAGAAAAGCTTATAGCTGGAGCCACTGATATGCCAGCCCCATGAAAGGATATAATTCTTTTCTCCCCAATTTCTTTCTCGACCTGCAAAATTATATGGTTGCAATAAAAGATAAAACATTAGGATAGACTCTCAAAGACAGGAATACCATACCTTCAGTGGAGGGGGCATTATATCATGGCATAATATCGCCAAAGGATATACATGACCTGGTGGACCTGAATGTTCAACAAGTCTTCGCATATTATCTACCGAAGAAATATCAAAGGGTGCCTGAATATTAATATGCCAAAACATCAACAAAATGGTAATGTAAATATTATGGAGCTGGAAATTGTGCAATATTTTTAATTAGAACGAATGACACTGACACATCTTAAGGTCATCATTCTACATGACTGCATTCACAAAATAGGATATTGGATATATATAGATACCCTATACTTCTGACCCCTTCTATAAATACCCCACAAGCACCAACCAAGTATTCGATATTGGATACCGTCCTTCAAACTTACCTTCCTATGTTTAAATCAATTTCTCTTACATAGAATAAAGGACAGATTACATGCAGACCACCTTGATTGGGCCTTTTTTGAGTTCTAGGTTTTGTACTCTCTTGCTTGTTCATGGCTTCTAACCCGTCCATATATGCTAACTATGTGAATGTGCATTTATCTATTGATAAGTTAGATGGTACTAATTATGCGACTTGGGCATCACACGTTAAACTTTGGCTTAAGAGTAAAGGGTATCTTGATCATATTACTCAAAATGTGACAACTATTGATTCCGCTGCAGTTACCCATTGGTTGAAAGTTGATGCTCAGTTATGCATTGTTCTCAAGGGTACCCTTCATTCCTCTTTGAAACAAATTTTTCGTTCCTACGAAACATGTTTTGAAATCTGGGAACACGCTAAATTATTATACACCAATGATACTCAACGTCTTTATGGTGTTTGTCATGATCTTCTCAATGTTCTTGCTCCTCAGTGTCAGGACTCTATGACTGATAATATGGGTAAAATTCATACTCTTTTTCATGAGTTTAATGAATTATTGCCTCCTGCCAAAGAAATAGAGCAACGGTCAAAGTTCTTCATGCTGCTAGCATTGCACGGCCTTGCTGATGAGTATTCTCATGTTCGTGATCAGATTTTGGGTTCACCTGTTGTTCCCACTTTGACTTCTACTTGTTCCACTCTTTTGCGTGTACCTACTAGACCCATCAATGATACATGTTTCCTCTACGTTGGCATCTCAACATCATGACCGCAATCACTCTCACAAACCAGGAAAAGGACGTCTCAAGTGTAACCATTGTGGCAAGGTAGGCCACACTATTGACAGGTGCTATGCATTACATGGTCGCCCTCCTAGATCTGCTGCAATTGTTCAGACTACTTCTTCGTCACAATCACCTACTGGGGATCCTCCTTCATCTGATATTAGTGATGACTCTGTTATTTTCAATAAATTTCTCAAATGGTATAAGGATCAACAACCTTCTAGTTCCACTGCATTTGTAGCACACACATGTACATCTTTTATTGGTCTGAGTCCATCTTCTTTTGACTCTTGGGTTCTTGACTCGGGAGCCACAGATCACATTACTGGTAACAAAACTTTGTTTTCCTCTTTGACCTCTCCAAATCCTTTACCTTCTGTTATAATGACTGATGGATCTAGAGTTTTAGCTCATGGTGTTGGGACTGTTAACATTTTTCCTTTTTTATCCATTGATAATGTTCTTTATGTCTCTGGGTCTCCTTTTAACTTATTATCTATCAGTCATCTAACTTGTTCTCTTGATTGTGATATTTCTTTTGACAAAGATTCTGTTTGTTTACAGGACCGGAGTTCGAGACAGGTGATTGGCACCGGATGTGAGTCTCATGGTCTTTATCATCTTCACCCCACTACACATATTAGGGCAGTTATGGAGTCTCCATCTCTTCTTCATGCTCAGTTCGGTCATCCCAGTCTTGCCAAACTACAACAACTTGTTCCTAGCTTATCAAAGTTGTCCAATTTGGTCTGTGAGTCGTGTCAATTAGGAAAACATATTCGTAGTTCCTTTCCTCGTAGTGTCTCACGTGTTTCGTCTCCTTTTGCCTTAGTTCATTCTGACATTTGGGAACCTAGTCATGTTAAGTCTAATTTAGGTTTTCAATATTTCATTACCTTTATTGATGATTATTCTAGATGTACTTGGTTGTTTTTAATGAAAAATCGTTCTGAGTTATTGTATCATTTTCAAACTTTTTATAATGAAATTAAAACTCAGTTTGGTGTTTCTATTCAAATTTTACATAGTGATAATAGTCGTGAATATCTTTCCCATTCTTTTCAACAATTTATGGCTTCTCATGGTATTCTCCACCAAACTTCATGTGCTTATACACCTCAACAAAATGGGGTGGCTGAGCATAAAAATAGACATCTTATTGAAACAACTCGTACTCTTTTAATTCATGGTAACATTCCTCAATATTTTTGGGGTGATGTTGTTCTTACTGCATGTTATCTCATTAATCGCATGCCCTCTTCTGTTTTAGAAAATAAAATACCTCATTCTATCTTATTTCCTCAAGAACCTCTTCACCCATTACCTCTAAAAGTTTTTGGGTCTACATGTTTTGTTCATAATTTTGGTCCTGGTCTTGATAAGTTAGCTCCTCGATCACACAAATGTGTTTTTTTAGGCTTTACTAAATCAAAGAAAGGATACAAGTGTTTTTCTCCTTCTCTTGATCGTTATTTTATATCTGCAGATGTCACCTTCAATGAGTCTTCCTTTTATTTTAATGATCATTCTTCTTCTGATATGTCTTCTTCTAATACTATCAATATACCTGTTGTTTGTGATCCTCCAATTGTGCCTAGTTCACCAGGTGTTTCTCAACAACCACCAAGTGACTCAATTGAAGTGCCAACTACCTTGTCTCCTCCGGCTTCGACAATTGAGTCTACCCTTCCAATTGCCCTTCGAAAAGGTATACGTTCTACCCGTAATCCCTTTCCACATTATCTTGCTTTAAGTTATCATAGATTGTCTTCACTTTTTTATACCTGCCTTTCTTCTATTTCTTCTGTGACAATTCCAAAATCTATTACTGATGCCTTAGCCCATCCTGGTTGGCGTCAGGCCATGCTAGATGAACTAAGTGCTCTTCAGCATAGTGGAACTTGGGAGCTTGTCCCATTACCGTCTGGGAAATCTGTTGTTGGTTGTAGGTGGGTTTTTGCTATCAAAGTTGGTCTTGATGGAACTATTGATTGCCTCAAAGCTCGTCTTGTTGCCAAAGGTTACACTCAAATTTTTGGTTTGGATTATGGTGTTACTTTTTCTCCAGTGGCAAGGATAGCATCTATTCGTTTATTTATAGCCATGACGACTCTTCAACAATGGCCTCTTTATCAATTGGATGTCAAAAATGCATTCCTTAACGGAGATTTGCAAGAAGAGATTTGTATGGAGCAACCTCCAGGATTTGTTGCTCAGGGGGAGTCTTCTGGGTTGGTATGTCGTCTTCGCAAATCCTTATATGGCCTAAAACAATCTCCCAGGGCCTGGTTTGGAAAATTTAGTAATGTTGTTCAACAATTTGATATGACTCGGTGTGAGGCAGATCATTCAGTCTTTTACCGTCACTCAAGTGTTGGATCTGTCTACTTGGTAGTATATGTTGATGACATTGTTCTTACAGGCAGTGATAGTCATGGCATCTCTCAGATGAAACAACATCTTTGTAACCATTTTCAGATCAAAGATCTTGGCAAACTTAGATATTTCTTGGGTATTGAGGTGGCACAATCCAATGATGGTATTGTTATATCTCAAAGGAAATATGCACTAGATATTTTGGAGGAAATTGGGTTGATGAATTCAAAACCTGCGGACACACCCATGGATCCTAATACTAAACTTCTACCAAAACAGGGGAAGCCTATGTCAGATCCCGAGAAATATAGAAGACTAGTTGGAAAATTGAATTATCTTACAGTTACTAGTCCTGATATTTCCTTTGCAGTTAGTGTGGTAAGCCAATTCCTTAATTCCCCATGTGAAGATCATTGGAATGCAGTTATTCGCATATTAAAGTATATTAAAGGATCTCCTGGAAAAGGGTTGTTATATGGTTCTAGTAACCATACAAGAGTGGTTTGTTATTCTGATGCTGATTGGGCAGGATCTCCTTCTGATAGAAGATCAACATCCAGATATTGTGTCTCCATTGGTGGTAACTTGATCTCTTGGAAAAGCAAGAAACAGAGTATTGTGGCAAGATCTAGTGCAGAAGCAGAATATAGAGCTATGGCTTCAGCCACTTCTGAACTTGTTTGGCTTAAGCAATTGCTTAGAGAGTTACAATTTGGAGATGTCACGCAAATGACGCTTATATGTGACAATCAGGCTGCTCTTCATATTAGTTCTAATCATGTCTTTCATGAGAGGACCAAACACATTGAAATTGATTGTCATTTCATTCGAGAGAAGATTGTATCTGGAGATATCAAGACTGAATTCGTCAATTCAAGTGATCAATTAGCAGATATTTGTAACAAGCTTGGTACATACGATTTGTATGCTTGAGGGGGAGTGTTAGATATATTATCTTTATTTTATATTTATCTTTTATCTTTTAATTAGTTTGTTATTATTTCTTATTTGTATTTTGGGCTTAGCCCATATTTCTTCTATTATAAATAGAGAACCCTATGTATGTATTTAACACAAGGGAGATTAATCCCAAATATAGTTTTTCACTATATTCAACAAGCCGGAAATCAGGATTTCATTTCTAGCCACCCTTCCAAAAAAATAAAAAAATTATAGCCCAACAAGTGGAATAAGTTTTCACTGTAGAATCAAACACTGGATCAGATAACATCTCATTATTTTCAAAAATAAAATTCACAAAGCAACCTTTGCAAACAATTGATGGTGCTTAAATAGAGCCCTATAACTGACTCACATCCTACTTGCCTCCAAACAAGATATGCCTTCTTCTAAACAAGATAACTGCCTACCAATTAATCCTTTTCTAAGAATATACTCTAATAGCATATAACAGAATAACCATAATGAACAAGAGTTGCAGTACCCTTCTGGAAGTGTACAAGATTGTAGCACTAAATGCCAATACAAACTTTTCAATAGCCACATATAAGAGAAGGAAATAAAGTAAAAACTCAAACTTATCATACAAGTTAAAATCAAATTGTGCATTTCAATCTTTTTAGATGTTTGTCGCTTAGCTTCTTTTAAAGTTGACATACATAAGTCAACTGTCATCTGTAAGAAGAATTTGATTTGTTTCAACTTTATTTTCTTTTCCTCTAAATGCTTGTTATGAAGTTTATCCAATCTGTCCCACTAGTCAATGTCAAAAGCTATATTTGTGCAAATGAAGGTTGACTAAAATAAAACTGTGCCACACATTTTATATTTTACTTTAACAAGAGGGTGAACATACCGGCACCCATTCTCTGGTTTGGGCTTCTGGGCGATCCCTACCACCACTAGGGGCAATCCAGACTATCTGTGAACCATTCCTGTACCAAAAGGCCAAGATGATGGACATTTGACCAATCAATAACCATTACATACAAAAAATACTATCTAAAGTAAACATGCCCACTGCTTTTACTTCCTCTTTCCTTTATGATCTGAAAACGGGACTCAATTTGATGCATTATGGTCTGAAAAAAGTGTACTAGGGGAATTGACTAATAAGCATGCACTATAATTGATATGCTCTGCATAAAGTGTACTGGGGCATTGGATAATAATTAAGAAACCCTATTTAATGTCTCTAATTATTCATAAGGAAAACAAATAACAAGGTAATTGGGTTCAAAGTTTAAAAACTAAATACTTCTATGATAAATGTCTTCTATTTTTCTTCCTTTCATCAGTACCTTAAGGCCAATTGTTAGTTTTTCCTAAATAGAAGCATCCATTTCTCCATAAACCAAGGGATATACCTTAAAAGCATAGCCATTTCCTTCAGAGCTCGTATGTTTGCAGTTCTTTTCATCTCTACAAGTGCTGGATCATCAAGCATGTGCTTTTTAGAGTAAACACAAATGAGATTCCTATTAAAACGAAAGTATAAGTAAAATGTTTCAGAATTCAACTTCGTTTATAGAAGGAAATATAACATCACAAATCTTTAATTCGATAAACAGAAGAACAAAAATAAACCTGCCAATACTGAATGGTTTGGACAGAGGATCAGTTATAACTCTATCTCCTGCAACATAGGTCTGCGGAACAAATCACATAATTCAATTACTTCAAGGATTATAAATATGTACAGCCCCGCAAAATAACCAGACAATAAATATGATGCAAACCGTACCAGGTTTTCAGCTATATATGGGAGTCGTGCTTCAAGAAGCAATGCAATGACGGCTGGATCAGCTTCAGTTTGATGATTTGACATCAAGATGATGTTGTGCCCCTGCAGTAATTTTTTAATTCTTTCAAGATTTTCTCCCACATCTATGAAAATGTTAACATAGGGCAAAAATACAGGAACCCACAAATCAGAATCAAGTTTAGCATTTCATGTAAAGTACAGGACAATTCTTTTAGGCCGTATATATCTGATACACAAGTAATAAGCAGTACTTACAAGAAAATTATAAGGATACAGCAGAAGCATTACAAACATCAACTTAGTATCTAACTTCTACTAGAATAGTAGGACAATCTTATGATGATGCTATCGATTTATGGTATAATAGTAATGCAGATTCACAATTAAGAATAGTTCATGCTACAATAATGAAACTAACATAAAGAACAAAGGGAAATCGAAAAACATTACGGTCAATTCCCACAATCTTGATCTAAGATTTAAACTTAAGACTTTTACATATCTAATAAACATAAACTCCTAATAGGTTACATGCTTCATGCATAGATACCCACATATGGGTTAAGATAGAAGTAATAAAGGAGAAATACTGGACTTTAGGTCACTACCCTCACCCTACTTGGTGATATAAGGTTATTACTAATTCTACCATACTTAACAGTAAATAATCCCTCAATATGAAGAAAGCATATTAAAAATTGGCACCTGCTTAAGTTTCTCTTCCATTTCAATGAAAAGGGGCATGTTGCCAACATAAGAATTTCTGCAACAAAAATATCACCTTTAAGAATAGCTACGAGGTGCAGGCAAATGGAATAGACATTGTCTTGATACAAGCTTATTATATATGGGCCTTTAAGTGCCATGAATATAAATGGGATATACAGATTGCTACACCCAGGGATTACACATCGGGAAGTGTTTTAGATAGCTATTAGTAGTATACAGTTCTATGAAAATGCAACAGAGAAGCCTATTTCTGAAGTAATTGGCATGGTTCCAAACCTTTAAATTAACATCTGCAGGAAAGGGAATATTTAATTCATTTAAACCAAAAGCTCTTCTCTAGATACAACTAGGAAGAATCAAATTAACTACCAGATAACACGAGAAATAAAATCATATGAGGATAGTCACGCTGAACAACAGTAATGTTGCCTGTTCTGTATGCATCACCAATTCATAGTAAACCTCCTTTTGAGGGCACATAGAAAACTGAGAAGGATGGCCAGTAACAATGCATAGAATGCTGCAAAGGCACAGCTCCAATTAAGAAAAGGGTTTTTCAATCTTATTTTATCATTTCTATTCTATGGTCAACCACGCATAACGTCCAAAATAATCACAACCATAATTACATACCGGTAGTAGGCATCCCATTCCACTTTGTCATAAACTTGTTTGTATCAAGACCCAACACAGATGAATTAGTTTGTTTATTAACAGCCTACGCAGATTTTTCTAAAGAAAAAATATACACTCATAAAAGTTGAAAAAATGAAGCAGAATTTTTTAAAGATTGGGAGAGATTAAAAACTTCAGCCTTCTTGCTCTATATACTATAGTTTGATAGCTCAAACCACACAGGATTAGACACACATTGTGTTGTGTTCTGCTTACAAGCTTCTCCAGGAAGCTTTATCAATCAAACTATTAACTTACAGTTATTTATATGCATAACAATCACTGTATTATGGGATTTCATTAACCACCAAGCAAAAATTCATAGAGATCAAAGGGCTGTCGACTATTGGAAGGTGCAGAAGCAGAATTCATACAAGATATGCCTTAATCATGTGTACATTGTATTTGTAGTTTGTACACCATTAGAAGAAACCTAAAAATCATCATAAATGCATTGCTATTGTTCTTGATACCATTAGCTTCAACACCATGCGTAAACACATTGAGACTTAAATTTCCAATAGGGCCTGTACATACACACTGTACGTTAACTTCCCCTCCCCTCAGAAAAAAAAAAAAAAAAAATATATATATATATATATATATATATATATATAATCCCTTCGTTATGGACACTCCCTGCATATACCACCTTTTAGATTTCCTAATACATTTCTCACAAATTCTTCAGAACCTACCTTATTGTAGCAATAAACTTTCTAAAAATACAAAATGCCCAATTCAAGGAGATCATTCTTCTTACACATTAAAATTTTCATAATCATGTGCATAGATGATCAACAATATAATGTACGGATAAACAAATTTGATTTCAACTAAACAGTATAAAGAGAAACTAATGCTAGTAAACTCACTTGAAATCAACTAAAGGACGGATGTAATTCTGCCCAAACACGTAGTAGTCAAAAGGCTCTCTCTTTGCCTTGTGGTGTGGTTGAAAAACAAAAGGATCCTGTTAAAGATCAATGATGTTCGGAGAATGAGAACTAATAACATGAAACAATATCAAACTAACTCTGCAGCATTAGTCAAAAAGCTATGACAAATTCGTAAATAAAATATTCCCATTGTGGAAACAATAAACATGGTATTTTCCGGAAGTCATTCCTACCGTCACATCCAAAAATACTCGATCTAATAAAGCAATCATATTTGACAGTACAATCTCATTTGCCTTGGGATCTCCACTTTGGATAACCTGAAATGCATAGAACACAAAAGGAAATGCGTGTATGTTATTTGACTCTTTCAAATGCAAAAATGATAAAAAGAGAATTAGTATAAAACTAAGGCTAACCAACCCATTTTCGATATTATAAACAATACCCACTCCAAGACTAGTAAGATACAGGTACCAATTAAAATATGAAAAAGACAGATTTTATTTGTCGAAGCACAAACATGGGTGCAAGATCTCAAATAACTAGATTGCTTGCGTTTGGAATAACCATGATTTGTTATTGGAATTGATAATCAAGTAATAAACATTTCACCAACAACGTATGAAACCATCATTAATACAGCAACAAAAAGAGTACCAAACACCAAAATTATAATAAACTGTGTCAATGCATGAACCAAAGAAACAACGATAGATGACAGAGACGATAGGCAATAATATGCTTGAAGGACATGATTTTTGAAGTTCAGTTTCATTGTGAATTATGAGTGAACTAATATCTGTTCCCACACCACAGATATTAGAAAAAGTTCATATGACAGTACAGGGTACACGTGAATATAAACTTACTGCATTTTTATAGTTATTGTACACTTCTTGCATTCCTGCAGCAACATTGGCAGGCAGAGATCCAGCTTCTACTTCTTTCTTGATTCCGGCAAAAACGTCTGCAAAATAATCAGTGAATGTGATAAAGGAAAACCAATTTTTAGGATTAGAAAAAAACACAACAGAAATTAATTAAAATGATTTAATTCAGGGATTGCCAGAGCATCTTAATCCAAAATTTCCTCATGAAATAATGCACATGTTCAAACTAGATGGATTGTTACGAACAAGAAGTTGAAGCTCAACCCAATTCAGACAAAAAAGAAATAAATATGATAAACATCCGAAAAACAATATTTGCTACTCCTCATTCGAGGCTGAATACATTTCTATTTAGAAAAGAAATAGTTAGGTGAACACCCTTGCTACTGAACACAGACTGATCATTACAGTCCCCTATTGCTCAACTCTATAACTTTCATTATCTCCTTTCTCAAATCTCCACAACAAATAAATAGGACAAGACTCAAAACACCATCCGCACATTAAAAACTACAATAAAATAAAAACAATAAATTAATGGAAATATTCTCATGTTCATCACCTAACCGAACAGTCCATTAGAAGAAAAAAACAGATAGAATAAATTACTCACGCCACCAATTTAACGCTATTTATTTCCAACAACCAAAACACAAACCTCAATCAGCGCCTAAAATCATAAAAAGGATAAAAATAAAATAATAGAAAAACCTCACACACAATCACTGTCTCCTCAAGTAAGCCTCCAAACTTCCTAGCCGCGCTTTCTCGATCCATTTCAATTTTGAACTCAACATTTAAACAATAAGCAAATAGAAACACAAATCGAGCGAAGCCGCAGTGAGCAACCTCCACAAGGAAAATAAAGAAACGCAAAAGAAATCGAAGAGGCTGGCTATAAAGATAGATATATAGAGAAGAAACGAAGTGCGAAGATAGGAAATAAAATAAATAAATAACTAAATAAAAGGAAAGAGGAGACGTGAAGTGAACCTTGTTCGCTCCGAGCGTTGAGAAAGGTCCGGGAAGAGACGGAGGCGGACATGTTAGGGTGAGAATGTTTGGCGGAAACGAGAGAGTTGTCTTTAGGAGTGACGGAGGAGCAGGAAGGCGAGGGCGCAGTGGAAGATCGCAGAGAGATGGAGGAGGATGAAGAGGAGGAGGTGGAGGAGGAGGAAGCGGTTGAAGAGAGAAGCGGAACCCTAGGAGTTGTAGGCGTAGGTAAGAATGTGGTTGGCGGCGTGGAGAGGAGGAACATAGTTTTGTTGGAGAGGCGGAAGAAGGGAGGGAAGGCGTGTGCCACACAGTAAGCTGAAGAACCGGTCATGCTCATTCTTCAAAGATCAAACCCGAAAGAGAGGGTGAGAGAGAGAAAGATAGGATCCGTTCGTATGTGGTGAGTGCGAGCGTGGGATTGGCGGGCACACGTGCTTTTCGTCTCCCTGGGACCCACGCGCCACTCTGCGACCAGTGACACGTGGACCTTCTCCAACGGAACCGATTCTTGAACGGATAAAACTGAACTCTCTCTTCAAAGCCAATTACCAAGTCTTATAATTATTAATAATTACAATTTTCTATTTCTAGAAATTATGATAAAAATGCAGGAGGACTTGTGTAAAATATTATCATGCTTTTGTTGAATATTCTTCGTTGGATTAGTATGGTTTATATTTCTCTACGCTTTAAGCCGTGCGTCGTACATGTCGCTTTCGCTTTCTTCAGTATATCATTCTTCCATTGAATTCTAACTTAGTTTTTTCTCCCCGTTTTTTAGTTTGACAAATTTGTACGTTGACATAATCAAAAATCACTTCTGTGAGATTTTTAAAGTAATTACCATAGATGTGTGTAGATTTATTATTACATTACGTTGATAAATGCTGACTACACTTCCTTTACGTGTTTTATCTGGTTATTGCTTAAAATTAATTATAAAACGTATCACTTTAAAAAACGATTATTTAATAAATATAGTGTTGTTATTATTAATCTTTCTATTCCCATAATATAAAATAATTATATATGGATGTTCAATATTACCATGTTCAATATAAAATAATTCCATCTACGCTCTCTCCTACAAACACAATCCAA
The DNA here is from genome assembly GCF_016808095.1 of Vigna angularis. Classification (NCBI taxonomy): domain Eukaryota; kingdom Viridiplantae; phylum Streptophyta; class Magnoliopsida; order Fabales; family Fabaceae; genus Vigna; species Vigna angularis. The sequence continues at coordinate 12,191,435 of NC_068979.1, forward strand.
ACAACTTCCATCCTTCCACATCCATCTCTCTACCATGGATTCCTTTATCCAAACATAAGCAAATGAAGCGATGAGACTCTTAACACCAATTTATAACCACAGTTGTATATGAGAGTCTAAATTATAGCTAAATTAAATACGTACAGGAGAAGTTATATCATAACAAAAGTCTATTTTTTTTTTTGTATAAATTTTAAGTACATCCTTTCGATAAGTATTATGTCCTTATGGTGATAATATATGGCTAACTCTTTTAGATGAGTTGTTATCCGTTAGTTTATGTTTGGAAAGAGATTTCTTTTGGAAGTTAATTAATATAAAATGGTTTTCCTGCAAGTTGGTGCTTTCCCTATCTTAATTTGTTCTATGCTATGTTTTGTCATATTTGATACCAAAAACGATATCAGAAAAAGGAAAAGAAAAAAAAAAGGAGTGACTGCAGTATTTTTTTTTCAACTTTTTTATTCGTACATCACTTTAGGGAAAAAAAACTCATGCATTAAGTAATAGAAATATCATCGTCATATGAAAGATTCATCAAGTTCATTCCCAATGACGCGAGAAGAGATGTTATGTATTGTGATAGAAAGGGACAAAACAATAAAATGCAGCAAAAAGGATGTATGTAGTTAAATTTTGTTTTGGTTGAAGTGAATATTTTATCACTTAATAACGAGGGGTTATATGCAACGTAAACGTCAGGAAATGTCACTTTACATCATGATAACAGTTTGGAAACACCTTTAAAAACAGCATGAAGAAGATGTAAGTATTCTTTTATGTTCAAAACTAGTTATTCTTTTAAAAGGAATATGAATGACGATAAAACGCATTAGCTCAAATCAGCAATCAGCCACAACCTACCAGTTACGGATCTATCAAAGTGACAACAGTGACCCTAGCCACTCTCTTATTTATTTATTTATATATATATATATATATACGCTATATGTAGTTATACCAAGCGAAATTATTGGAATCAATCATCCAAACTAGAATGAAATTGATTGGTGTCCATCAAAATTAAGCTAATCTTTCAAACAAGTTAATAATAAAGTTTAATGATTAAGTCGACTCTAATCAAAAGTCTATAAAAAAACTTATAAATACAAGTGACACAAACTATGAGATAAGGAAGAATTTTGAAAAATACTCCTAACCATTTAGTGTAAAACTGCTTGAAGTGCATCTAATCAACGTACAAAAGCACACACTAACACTTAGGGACGAGTTCACCAAAATGAACCCTCGCATAGATGATCTTTCTTAAGGAACTTAAAAATCACTTACAAAATTTTCAAATAGATGATAAATGTGAAGTGCTTGGTTAAGGACGAGCTCAAAAAGAACCCATACCAAATGTTTAGTGGCAAAACGCGTTAAGGTAAAATGCTAAATCACAATATAAAAAGATCAATCAAAAGGACAACAAATACAAGAATATGATTGTGGAAAAGAAGGTTTTGTATTGCTTTAGTTAAAAAGGGAGAACTACATATAACAAAGTTGATCTGGTAGCGATCGGTTTACAAAAAAACTTATCTTTGTCAATCGCATTGGATCTTTCCTCAAAAAATTTACAAAAAATACAAGTTAAATTCAACACCCAAGAGGATCGGGGATGTCAACAATCTTTGTCCAGTCGATGGGGTTGATAAGGAATTTGGCTTCATGATGTCCTCACCAACATCTTCGATTGTTTCCTCGTCTAGTATATCCTGAATGTCCATGACCTAACCGTTATAAAGGGCCTTTTGAATGTCAAACTAACTCTCATGAATGGGTATGCCATAAAGGAAGGTCACTTGATCCAAGGCCCACTAGAAGTCGACCTCATATTGGATCATCACTTGTCCCTCGGCTTCCTCCAAGTCAACAGCCAAAGACTAGCATCTTTTTTCCAAGTCCCACAACTACTTACGATCGGCTTATTGAGAAAGGCAGAAGTCGTCATTCTTACGCAGGAGGCATTACACCTCGGCGGACAAACCTTTCTCTTTTTTTACCAAGACAACAATCTTGGCGGCATACTCGTCCATCTTTTGCCTGCTTGGAGCGTGGGCAACCTTCAGTACGTCTACCTTGGCCGTCAAAGCCTCGTTTGCTTGCAGGGCAATGCAAGACTTTTTTGGCCTTTTCTCGGTTCTTTTTAGGCCTTTGCTAGCTCCTTTTCCAATCACATTACCTCTCGCTGGTCGATACCAAGTGATACCAATTGATCCAATAAAGTCGCCTTGAGGGTGAATTTGTTTGTCGCGTCTAGTGCCTCGGCCTCAAACAACCCCTCAAAAACATCATTATCTTTTAGACTGAAATGAAATGAGAGATTATCTCCCATCCTAAAGCCGGTGCTAAAGACTCCCTGAGCAAGAGGGATTGGATTCTCCCCAACTCATCGATTGCGCTTAGAGGAGCAAGGGGTGGAGGTCGATCGCTTGTCATGTCTTCTCTTCCCTTTCCTTTTCCTTGCCTTCTCCCGATCGGCTTGAAGGATGATGAAGAAAGTAACATTGAGATAGAGAAACTCCAGAGGTATCAGTTGAGTCGACCAATGCCCTCTCTCCTTACGCCTTAGTCGAAAGGCCCTTGTTGGTGGCAACCTTCACACCTTCTGGTCTTAATGGACGTTTATCAATCAACTTCTTGAGATAATTGAGATTGTGTGAGTTGGTGCGAGCCATGATATTTGTAACAGGAAATAAAACTTAACCAAGTTAAAGACCAATCAAGAAAAGGACCAAACAAAGAAAGACAAGTTATCATAAATGTCTCGATCGATATGATAAGAGCGACCACATCTCAGGAGCTCCTTGGTCGAGACCTTATGGGGTAATTGCTCCAAAACCTCGAAGGTGATGAACTCCTCGAGGGTCATCATCGTAGTGTTTTGTGCCTAATAAAGGGAGAATTTTGACTGATCATCCCCATCAAAAAATAGCTTGTAACCTTATTTGTGACAGTAACCTTAAAGAACTTGTCCTTGAAACCTTTTGTAGGAGGTTGCAAAAAGCTGGAATAGGTTCTAGTTGTTTTCGCTTATTCACGACACTCATCCTTTCCGAACATTCGGACGTGTGCAATAGTGGTGGAGGAACAAAGCGGGGGTTGGATTCATTCCCAACGACTTACACTAAATACCAAATGACTACATAGCAGCCCAAGCGTTCAGATGGAGCTACATAGGAGCGACGTTCAACTCCTGTAAAACTCCATCTTGAAAATCATTGAAGGGTATATGCACGAACAAGTTAGGTGATGGGGAATATGATCACATCATCAGGGAAGAAACATGAGTAGACAAAGAAGTCAAACTCTAAAGTACCCTTGTCATGGCATACATGATCGTTCCCTCGGCAGACACAAGGCCACAGAGAGTTGTCCACCATGTTATCCTTTAAAATGTTGGATCGACTGGCAAGCTCTATTAGATTATTTCCTCATCTAAAATGTGTGGCATATTCATGAACCTCATGTGCAGTCTAGACATACAAAGACTTCAGGCAGGTTTTCCACATTGCCCTCGGCAATAACATCCACTTTGATTACTCCAACAGTGTTGGCATTCACTTCTTCTACAACCTCCCCTTATGGATCTTGTTCCCCGAATGGTCTTTCTTCCTCGGTTGAACATTTATTAACAAGTTGAATTGGTGTCGTAACACTATTTACAAATGTCCAATCCCTCTCGGACGACCCCCAATTTCTTGACGACGACCTTGGTGACGATAAAGATGTTGATACATCATCAACGTACCCTCTATCATCCTGACCAGAGACGTCGATGACAAACATTTTATTACCTTGAATGGAAAAAAATTATCGTCGAATGGTGCAAAGATGATTGTCAAAGCAAAAATGGTGAAAAAGACGGGACCACTTGGCCCCTATTTATAGAATTTTTTAACGACACATGGTGCTCTCACAATTATCAGATCCAACATCATCCAACAACAAAGGACAGTGCGACGCTTTGCATTCTACGTCAAACTTGGTAACTAGCTTAACGAGGTGGCACAACCATTCATCGCCAATGGTCAGATCATTGAGCCGAAGATCACATTTTTATGACAAACCGACCAAACACAATGGTTAATAAGGCGGGGAAACAATTCGCGAAGCAATACAACCTTCCATCCCTAACATCCGTATCTACAAACCCTTTTTGCTTGTTGACTTAAGTTCAAGCTTAAGTCTTAAAGCTATTTGTACTATATATGTAATGACCTAAACTTATACTAACCGAATGCGGTGAACTGATCGTCCAAACTAGGATGAGACCGACCAATGTCCATCAGATTCAACTAATCATCTAGACAAACTAAATAGGTTAGTAATAATTTTGATAGAATTAGGTTATGATTAGGCAAACCCTAATAAAAAACTTATGGAAAAACCTAAAAATACAAGTCAAGGGTATGGTTGGTGAGACTTTTGCGATGCATTTATTACAACATTAATTACTATACCTTTCAAATAATGAATTAACTTAAGCATCACATTATCTTTAGCAATTACACCCGTAGAACACAACAAGGATGGAGATTGCTTAAAGTGAATATTTGACTCCATACATCTGAAACTATATATATATATATATATATATATATATATATATATTCGTCAAAATTACACCATAATGAAATTCTTTATTGTCACTTATTTCAAATTAAAGAGTTTAAAGGTTGTGACTTTTATTTATTCACTTTAGTAAATAGATTTGAGAGAGTAAATAAAATGATTTGAGGGGACAAAGAGGAGATTATTATATTATTTATTTTGAAGGATTAATAGATGAAAGTGAATAAATTTAAAAAGAAAATTTGAGAAAAATTTAATAGATAAAACAGATAAAATAAAAGCCATAATAAATAAATTAAAAATTACATGTTTTTCCTTGTGATTAAAATTAATATAAATTAAAGAATTTTTGGACTGAAATTAATTTAAAAGTAGATGTTGATGATTAGTTTTAAAATTAAAAGTTAATATTTGTAATATTGATATTAAAAATTCTTTAATATATTAATTTAAAAATAAATGTTTAAATTAAATTAAAAAAATATTAACAATTGGCCAGGAATTTTATTAGGCTTAAGTGGCACGCAACTTATCATGGCTGTTTTCAATGACATGTAGACTCGTGCACTAAAAACAAAAACAAAGATCTTCTTTGAAATTATGATAAATGATGCATGATTATTTCATAAATAAAACCATACAAACTCTTACGCGACAGTGTTTATCTACACGTCTATTCTCTTATGTGCGGACTGTGAATTCATTACACCACACAAATTAGCACTCCATTCACACGTAAATTCGTTAAAGTGAACAAGATTTCCCTCGCCAATCTGTCTCCTCCTATTATATTTAGTCGGATGTAAACATGTTAAAGAATGGAACCGGATTTACTTTGGAGGAAAAAAAATTGCTCAACCTTTTGACCTTCCTTCCAATAATTATTTTGATATTACCAGAACTTTTGGTATAAAATTCTATTAGACCAAAATCCAAGGCATTATTGGTACAAGCATGATTCCAAGAGTTGTTCTGATGGGCTGGACTCACAAAATCCACTCCCTATTGGATATTGCTTTCTGCACCCGCCAACTTGCTACCTGAACCCCTACACGATTGGTATTACCTGTGTTGCCCCTAGGAGACTTATTTGAAACGGACTCTTCCTTTATTTCTCTAAACTTGTAAACCTTTGTATCATTCTCCTTGTATAATCTTACAGTTCTTTGAAAAGCTCTTAAGTTCTCTACGTTTTAATTTTCTTCATTTGTTTCAATATTTGTGTTTATTTGTTTTTCTTTTAAATATTGTTGTTGTCCACTTTTAAATATGCTTATGCAAATTGTTTTCCTTTTCACCGCCACTTTGGTGTCGACACGTATCAGAGCCAAATTTTACAGGAAAATATAGTTTTTATGTACTGTTGAAAGACAATCCAATTCGGTTCCTAATGAAAATATTAATGATAAATTTAGGCATAAATGATACTAAAACTACAATGGGAGTTCACTACAAGTACTTTCGGTTTGAGATTTGTATCATGGCAAAAGTTTCCCTGCTATCGATTTTGTTTCAACAAGAGCTAATTTATTCAGTTTAGAGAAAGCTTGACTTATTATACTATATGTCAAACAGTCCCAAAAATGGTAGTCTATTTAAGGAGGAAGACGCCAAAACTATATTTAAAGTGGAGCTGGCTAACCCTGTTCAAGATTGCTTTGCCTTTCTTGTCGCCCGTGAAGTTGACAAATCAATAACTTTTGTGTATAGATGAAACAATTCACAAAATTCATTGATGACAACAGCTTGATGATACCAGGATCAGGCTAGACTGACACCTACAAAATGTTTTTTGCGATCTCCACATCTCATCAACTAGAATCGATAGGGAAATATAAAGTTGGCGATAAAGTTGGCGAAGAAGCCAATGGTGGAATTGACACATTAAAGAAACCATGGGAGCAAACAAGAGGTTAGGTGAAGGACAAAAGAACTGATGAATTGCTCAGTAATGTGTCATAAATCCTGGTTCATGGTCGCACATGCAACTTATTGTTTTCATATTCATACCAGTATATCATGCCATGGGGTAATAACACAACACAGTTTTTCGTCTGCTCTTTCTCGTGGCCTTGCCATCAGCTGCAATGTATCAATTAATCTACCCACTCATCTCACCCTTTATATCCTGTATTCCTTGGTGTCCCGTCATGCCTGAAAATTTGCCCTCACAAAAAATGTATAGATTCATTGTGATTGAGAAAGACAGGCAGTGTTTTTGGTAGTACTCAGATTTAGATTTCCATGAGAATAATAACTTCTGTAACTCACCATTCAAAAGTAGCTTAAATTTCAAAATATGAAAAAGATCTCTACAATTAAAACAGAGACCCCAGAATGGGGGAATCAACAAAATCCTAAAGCAGTTAGTTGGAAGTTACTGTCTATAAATACTATTACAAAAGTCTGGGTATATTGCTATTACTTTTTATTATCCAAGAGTTCAATCAAAACCCACAACAGCCATATGAACCAAAATTAACCAAGGAAGTTCATGATCACCAAATGAAGCACCAAATTACAGAGAACAAAATCTGCAAAAGCTCGCTCAGGTGCAAGATCCTGCAGTACGATGAAACGTCAAATACATGTAAGAACATATTAAGTGAACAAATAAACACACAAATATGAATTCATTTCATTCTTGTTTTGATTTTCCGTGTTAAAGATGTAGAGTCCTAGTTTAAAACTACATCAGTTAACCAGATTGTTGAAAGATAACATGATGAATAAAAGAAACCAAACCAAAAAAATCTTATGGGTTGCAACTTGCAAGGGTAATTGAAGGTTCTCAATTATAATATATCAATTGAAAGATAAAAATAGACAAGACAAGAAATCTTACCTTGAATTCCTTATTCTCTTTATTCACTTGGATCCTGAGACAAACTGGTCCACAATGAAGGGGGAAGACAATGATCAGAAAGAAGACAACAAGATTTATACATCCGTTTGTAGCAGGTATATAAGTCCCATAATGTGCAAATGTATCTTAGTAGACTCAGAGGGCCCATAGTATACCAAAATGTGTTTGTGTGTGCATATATTCATAACAAGCTACCCTACAAATTTAGACCTGGAACACTTACCAGCAAGAACAGCAGTTCCAACACAAGAGAGCACTCCTGATAGGAAGGAGTTAAAAGGAAATGATCCCACCAAAGCTATGTAAACTACCTGTTCACAAACAAAATGTAAGAATTTGGTTTTCGACACATGCAACTTAACATAAGCCCACAAAACAACTTGAACCCTCATCAAAAAGATTAATTTAATCGCTACATTATTCTTGTAAAAGCTAGAAGCAGCAAGAACATCCAATAAAGAAACAGGATTACAAAGTTCTGGACGCACTTCCTGGATCCACACCCGTGTGCAGTTTCACCAGAACATCTAAGGCACAAGCTAGCTTATTGCAACCCTCCTCTCTAAGGTCATAATAGGAGGGATTTGTGATTGCACATTAGAGACCCTTATTCAAGGCAATCAAATTCTGCTTCTATTCCAGTAAACAGATATCAGAGGCTAATAGAATAGCAACATCAATCCTTGAGCTTTGATTATTAAGAGAAGAATGAGTCTTCCATTAACAAATTCTGCTTCTATATCCAGTAAATACAGATCAGTGGCTAATCAAATACCAACATCATTCCCTGAGGTTTCATTATTAAGAAAAGGAGAAATCAGCCATCAAGCAGGAGCAGAAATGGCTAGATATATATAGTAATATAAAAAAAACAGCGCCAACGACCTCACATATCAATAACCCAAAAATATTTGCTTCCCCGGACCAGGCACGTATGATTTCTTCAATTCTTATTATTTTCAAAACTGTTTTTCTAAAGATTTCCACACTACTCAACGACCAATTTCTCTTCCAAAATCTAAATTAAAAAGCTGCTCCCAAAACAAGTGTTCTGAAAACCACAAAAACAGAAACAGCTGGGAGATGCTTTATCATTCTCTTCCTCTGATGTCTTCAGTGCTTTGTTCAAGTGAATGAGAGGTGAAAACAGAGAACATGTTTGTTCATTGATTACATTTCAAATAAACCAGAAAACCGAAATGTAATCAAGGAACAAACATTTCAAATGTGATCAAGAACAATTAAATTTTAGAAAATAGTAAACGAACAAGGCCTAGATCTTCTGAATTCAAATATATATTTTATTTTCAAATACCAAGGTAGCATGGCCAATAACAGCGTAAAACTCAAATCCTTCAAGTCAAATAAAAAGCATACTGATCTGGAGCTGAATTTGATATTCAAATGAGCGGAATTGGATAAGCAAATGTTAATATAAAAAGGATAAAAAGACAAATGCAGTGAACGTAGTGGAAAGTACCTGGATGAGAGCGGTGAAAACAGCGAACATGACGTAGAGGTCAATGATCTGAAAGAAAGAGCAGAATTGGGGTTGGAAAAAAGGGAAAAAAGAGTGTAGAGATTAATTGAATGAATGAAGAAGGAAAGAGAGGAACCTTGAGATTCGTAGGAGTTGCAGCATACGCAGACCAAAGAGCGCGGAAAAGGTCTTGTGCATCCTTGCTGCTAGACCTCGCCATTCTCTCAGATCTTCGCGATTTGGCAATGCACAACAGAAACCCTCCTCTCTTCTCTAAACTCCAAAATTCAACGCAGACTACTCTCAAGTCGTCTCTGCCAAATCACTTCCCAAAATTTCCATTTTTTAGGTCTCTTGGGCTTAGGCCCTAACCCACTTAAAAAAAAAGCACAAAAAAATAGCTGACGAATCTTTATTTGAACTTATTTATTATTTTTAAAAATTATATAAAAACTAGTGAAAAGGTCAACTAAAATAACGACGCTATAATAATTGAACAATTATAATTTACTTAAATTTATTTAATTTTCGTGTCTATAAAATTAATTGAATTAGCAAGAGAACAAAACTTAGATAAGTGGAAGAGACGATTTTCTCCAATTAAATTTAGAATTTATCTACTGTATTTATAGGACATTTAATTTTTTCACATTAAATACTTTTATAAATATTCTTTTGAACGTAAGATCGGGGAAGAGCGAAGGAGCACTTACCAATTGAGTGGTTTCAAATTTACAAATTTTATGTCCCTTATAAATATTGATTTTGTCGTTCTTCTTCCATCTCAGTTCTTCCCTTCCGACAAGTGCCTAAGCTGAATGGCGTCGTTTTTGTCTATTCTCCCTGCCGTTTCTGCTCGTCCCATTCCCAGTGCTTTCCGCCTCACAAGACCTTCTTTTCAAACCCAACCCACCTTGCATTCCAAAAATCACCGGTCAGCACTCCAATCCCCTCCCTCGACTTCTCAGTTTCTTCTCCTTCATTTTCTTTTTCATGGGTTTGATTTTGTTTTAAAATAAAGCTGAAATTCTTGTTTTTTCTGCTATTTGTAAGTTTTTGGAACATGTGTCCACGAAATTAGTTTACTGGGTTCTTTGTTTGTTCGGTGATGGGTGGTTCCATTTTACACTCGTCAATTTGAGTTTTAGGGTGGAAGTGGATGGGTTCTCAGTACACTTTCAGGGTTGTTCAGTGACGGAATTTAAGCTGGTGGTTTTCGTTATCACTTGATTAGTTCCTGATCTACTTATTTTAGATATTTGGTTTGGGACGGTACAATAATGAAGTCGTTTTTGCTTACATTGGGAGTCAAGGGAGAATCGTAAGTTGGTGTTTCAGCATGTTGTTTGTTGACTTATTTAACAAGGTTCAATGGTTTACATTGGTTGATGAAGGAATGCACTTTTTGTGTCACGGATTATACTTCCCTTCCTCATTCTTCCCTAAGAGGTTTTAAGTAGTGATTTTGTGTTGCAGTGTACATGCCTTTTCAATATGATTCTCAATTTTTTGTTGCATGTGACAAACACTGCTTGCAATAAGTTTAGATGGTCTCTGTTTCAATATACTGATCCAAGTTGGCAGCTATTTGGTGATAGTCATGGACCGTTACCGTGGCACAGGTGCACAGTTCGTCACCTTATTCATTATCGTTACGGGACCTCCTTTTAGGAGAACCCGGTGGTACGCGGTGAATTCAGTAAGCTGTGAATGGTGTGGGGATTTCAGTATATGTGGCACACTGGGTTGTGGAGGGAGTTATGTAACTAATATTGACCAAGTTTGACTTCCTCTTTGTTTAATGGGAATATGGTATGGTGATTTTTGGTACACGGTACAATGGTGATAGATATTGACTAAGTTTGGCTTCCCTTTTGCTTAATGGGTCCGGACTGTTGAATGATGACAGGATTTAAATATGTATTAAATGTTGTCTAATGGTTTATGTATACTGTTCTGCAGGTTTGCAGTTAGCTGTAGTTATGCAGAAGCAGGTGTCAATGCTGATTCTAAATCTAACACCATAGATGTTGTGGCTGATGTTAAAAGTGAACGGGTATGTATATATCTTATTCTTTAATAGTTTGAGACATAAATTGTGCATTTTTGGATATTTTTACTTAAAAGTTATTGAATTTATGTCTCTCTTTGTAGATTGTAGTCTTAGGAGGGAATGGCTTTGTTGGTTCTGCCATATGCAAGGCAGCAGTATCTAGGGGCATAGAGGTCATTAGCCTAAGCAGGTTTGAAAAATGTTCATCCAATTTCCTGCACCTGTCTGTCTATCGGTCTCTTCCTCTCTGTATTTTGATTTTGGTTATTTAACAAATATTTTGTTTTACAGGTCAGGGCGACCCACTTATGCCGATGCATGGGTAGATCAGGTTACTTGGATTTCAGGCATGTTAACTTAACCTATAATAAACAGATACATCATTGTTTTCTTGATATTGATTAAGGGTATCTGAGCATTCACAGAAAGAGGGTAGGGTGAGAGTAAACACCATGTGGATTGTAGAGAAGAACAGGCAATTATTAAGATTGATAAAGATGCATACACTTTACTCACTTCATATCTTTAACCAATATGTTTGTATTGTAAGTGTTATACCTTCTTAACAATGTATCAGTCAAGAGTATTTATAAAAAGGATAATGATATTTTGACAACATTTTTTTGACAACATTCTGTGATTGGTCCAAAATTACTCCACAATCAATAATAATAATCATAAACACTAACTTGGACCAATCACTAAATGACACGCAGAAGATGTTAAAATGATCTCAAAAAAATCTTCTCAAAGTATTATTATCCTTGTAAAAAAGGAAGACAGAGAAGCAAAGAAAACAAAACACGAGGTACATAAAGAAAGACACGTAAGAAACATGTGTCATGTGCTAAACTATCCAATAGTGTGTGTTACTGAACTTTGCTTATTTATCTCTTCCCTTTCTTATTTTGTGTATGTTTATATCCTTTAACTGCTAAAAGAAATGCAGATGTACCCAAAATCATGGCACAATCTTAGCACAGAACTTTACGGTTTGGAAGTTGAAATTAAGCATTTCATTGATAACGTCAAATTAGTGTATTACGAATTCATGATAAATCAAAATTAATGGGATTTGCTTTGAATAATTCCGCAGATTTTAATACACTTTGATTTGACCAGTTAAAATATAATGTCAATGTAATCTTTTGATATTATCTTCTTCTTGGTTCCTTGCAATTGTTGGTGTATATCATTTTAGTCTGAAGGTACACACACCTAGTATAATCGGATAAAAAGATTCTATTGTTTCCTCTGATCAATTATTCAGGATTATTTGGTATCATTTTAACATAATAACCATGTCAATGAATGTATATTATGATATATACAAAATATAATTTGTTGTGGCATATAAGCAATTTTCAAGAGATATCCATTTCTTTCCTCTGGAGGCTGATCAGTATATTGCCTGATGTGCAGGAGATGTTTTTTATGTAAACTGGGATGAAGTACTTGTTGGAGCTACTGCAGTTGTTTCAACACTTGGAGGGTTTGGTAGTGACGAACAGATGAAAAGAATTAATGGCGAGGCTAATGTTGCGGCTGTGAATGCTGCAAAGGAATATGGTGAACCATCTCATTCAGCATTAATTCACTTGTGTTTGGCCTTCACTATTCATGTTAGACTATATTTTAGACATAAAATTCCATGCATTCCCCTCCATAATGCAAGACGTAACCTTTTGCTAGCAATGTTCTCTGATTTTTATGAGTTAGTTTCATTTTAATTCGTTACCACAGGTAGGTAGCTTTATTTGAACAAATGCAATAAATTGTCTAATACTATCATTCCATGTAGAAGATCACAACTATTTACAAATATCCTAGCTAGTAGGAGATGAATCCATGTGATTAGAGTTCTTTGCTCCGAAGAGATGCTATTCTTTATCTGTAATTTTGCTCTGTTTTATTTATTTTTTCAGAATATTTATGCATCTAGTGAAGGATTAGTTGAATTAACCAATGCAACTATTTGTGTAACTACAAATTACATTATTTTTGGTTGTGACTGAAAATTTGATCAAGCAGCTAACTCTGACTTACCAGTTGTGTCAAAAAATCCATTGGCATTTTCCCAATTCTTCAGCAGTTTCATTTTTGCACAAAAGTTTCTTCTGAGAAGTTCTTGTAAGCCGTAGTCATTCATTCACGTTAATTCTATTAGGGATATTTCTTCTTTAGCTGCTTTGAAGTTATGAATTGGACCATAGAATAAGAAATTAATGTACTACTCTGTTCTGACCTCACTTCTGCATTGCAGGAATTCCCAAATTCATCTTGATCTCAGTTCACGATTATAACTTGCCGTCATTTTTACTTTCCTCCGGGTACTTCACTGGAAAGAGGAAAGCAGAATCCGAGGTGCTCTCGAAATACCCTAATTCAGGTAATTATTCTAGTCTGTCATAAACTAAATTGGTATTCCAGATTTGTTGACAAGGATCCAATGGTTACTTATTTGCTGATAGCATCACCAGATATGTAAGCGATTCAATCTGTTGTATTAAAAAAGCTATTGTAAAACTAATATAGTGAAAGCTCATTGAGGATCCTGCAATAGATTTTCTGGAAGATGAATATCATATTTTTGAAGGATATAAAGCTAATAGATAGGCCTTATTGTTTTTGTTGGTTGCATTCTTGAATCTCACTGGCATGTTAACATCTTCAGGTATTGTCTTAAGACCTGGGTTCATATATGGGAAAAGGAGAGTGGACGGTTTTGAGCTTCCTTTGGATTTGGTAGGGGAGCCAGCAGAAAAAATTCTTCGAGCAGTAGAGAACTTCACCAAACCTTTAAGCTCTCTTCCTGCTTCTGATCTACTCTTGGCTCCACCTGTTAGTGTTGATGACGTTGCATTGGCAGTTATCAATGGTGTCACAGATGATGACTTCTTTGGCGTTTTTACAATTGATCAGATTAAGGAAGCTGCCAATAAAGTACGGGTATGATCCACATACATGTGGCAAGTCAACCGATATAAAGCTGCAATTACAAAATACGTACAGGGAGTAACTATATTGAGGCCATTTTCCTCATTTCGTTAATAGCAGTAGCTTTTGGAGAAAAATCTTGAAAAGTTTGGGGATTGTGGTGTTAAAAACATATATAATGCAATAAACGAGTTTCTCACTTCTATATTAAGTGTTCAGGTCTAAAAAGTGATGTAGAAAACGAAAGAACGCAAAAAAATAATTAAAATAATGAGTTTCTCACTTCTGAAACCCGTCATAATAGGTGTTAACAATATGGTTTGTTGAAAAGTGGATTTCATTAGGAAGTGTAAACAGAATTTTTCCTGGTATTTGGTGCATAGCAACCATTAGCCATTCTAGTAACCGTAGTTTTGGGCCCTACGTGATGTATGGTCAATATTATCAACGAAGAAACAACTTGCGTCTATATCATGTTATTTACATTGTACATAAAAACTAATAAGTATTTCAGAGTATTCATGAAAATACCAACGGTTTGTCTATAAGTTGTTTTAAGCTTATTTTAACCAATTTTCTTGGATAATATGCAAAAAACAATTTAAAAATATTTCTTAATTGTAGAACTATAACCAAAATGTATCCAATATAAATGACTTAAATTATACCACAGACGAAGAAAGTAATAACATCGCGCATGTACGCAAGCATGGTTTGGATTCTATAAGCCATCATATAGTAATAACATTTCAACTGTCCTTGTGAAGTTAAGAAAAAAAAGTAACAAGTGATGGGATCACTCCTCTCTCGCTAATACCCAACTACCAAATTTCAGACATTAAACAAAAAATATTTATGCATTTTTAAGTTCGGCATCCAAACCTAATGAACCAAGAAATTCATGTCTGCAGCAGAGAGTAAAACATTTCCCCAATATGTCCAATATAATATTGCAAGGAAAACTAGCACCGGGGCTTCAAAATTTATGAGCCAGCCTGTCCAATCACATCATAATACCACAGCTCTGATTTCCCAAAGAAGCTAAGATGTAGACCAATTACCCAACTGTGGAGAAATAATCACAAGGACTTGCACAGTTGAATGAGAACCCATTTTACTCCACTTGAAGATGCAGGAGTTTACATTTGTCTTCTGTTTTGAATGGATTGTTCAACAATATACCTGTTATCATCATAACACCAATCATTGTACAAAAAGAAAGGACAACACATAACTAGAGGTTTGCTTGAGATAACCCAAACAGCTCACTAATCATGGAGACCAGGATTTTTTATACAATAACTGCTATTATTCTAAGTGTCAAAAATAATTTGCTCCAATCATGTATTTCAATTGAAAGAACAATAAAAACTAAAGTCTATTAACGCCTCCATATATATGTAACTATGCTTAGTATTCGGAAATATTTGCAACTGTAAGGAGAGAGAGGTACACAAGTAAATTCGATTTGACGATGAAAAATATCAAGAGGTTTATCTTGCAAAATTTTGCACGTAAAGATTAAATTTGATTGAGTAAAGTGAGAGTTAAAGGATTGGACCAACCAAAGTTCAATAATGATAATCCAAAAAACTATATTTTGTTTAAATAATAAAAAATCTTAGTAAGTTAGAAAAATGCTTGAATGACAAACGAACCAACATTTATCACAAATAAAACTTGCGTTAACACTTACTTTCCAGTACAGAAGCCAGCAGAATACCAGGCATTCAAAACAGTAGCAAGATCCGTTTCCAAACCACTAATTTCTTCATGTTCAGAATTGTTTCTCTCTTTTCCTGAAATTGCATGTAACAAACAAATATGCTGCTTATCAAATAAAGTAAAAAAATGAGATAGTAATGGAAAAAAGATGCATATCTAGATAACAAAGTAAAGCCATAGAAACATAAAATGGTGGAAGAACATTAAGCATTTGATAACTGACAGTTTCATCAACAAACTGAGCACAACCCTCGAAGGAGGAAATAATTATGCTACAATATGTGTATCGTTTAAAAACCAACATACATTAAAACAGTTAACACCATCTAAACAATTCTTAATTCATCCAATCAAATTAAAATGGTTAACAGAAAACAATAAACTAGCCAAACATAGAGAGAAAAAATTCAGATGGCGCCAGCTTAAACATAACAATATATGTATACAAGTTATCAACCAGCAGTCCTACAGATGCACAAAAATGACAGAACAGATGCATTTATGAACGAAAACGCTTGATCTCAATATAACTAACAAAGTTCAATTCATTTAACAACTATATTCATGCACCTGTTTACTCTAAGTAATGGGATTACCTTCATTTGCATTAAATTCGCCAGATATGGTTGTTCTAATAGTAGACAATGCCTTCTCTGCAGCTCCCATTGCCATTTTGCGGATGTCATCATCCTTATAAGGAAATGGCATTTTATGATCCATTTCCACATAAGCATTGTT
Source organism: Vigna angularis (assembly GCF_016808095.1). Classification (NCBI taxonomy): domain Eukaryota; kingdom Viridiplantae; phylum Streptophyta; class Magnoliopsida; order Fabales; family Fabaceae; genus Vigna; species Vigna angularis. The sequence goes on from NC_068979.1 coordinate 12,207,812, forward strand.
ACAAGGCTTGCCAACAGATAATTCACCCAAAGAACAAGCAGGAATTGATGTGAGTGGTTCCCGTAGACATTGACTATAACAGGGGCAACATGTACAGACAGCATTTGGATCAGAAACTTGGTACCCAGCCATTGAATACTCTTGAGAATCAGAATAAGGTACACCAGAACTAGAAGCAACAGCCAAATTTTGGTAATTCCAATAGCCGTGTTGATTGAGTTGCTCCAAAATCTTCGCCCTTTTCTCCTCAAGTTCATAATACTGCATAACCAACTGATTATAATCATCTACACCTTCCGCATATGCATAACCACTCTGCCCACTCTGGATGCCTTGACCACTTGTTGAATCTAGGCAAGGTTGCTCCACCAGTGACTCTACGTTATGATCCTCTTCCAGTTTTGGCTCATTACTAGTCTCACCTGAATCACGCACGTCAGTAGCTGGAATATGGTCATTCGTGTCAGCATCCCTGAGTTCAATAAAGCAAAATAAATTGAGAAAAATTACTGAGGATAACCAATGCCATGTACTATAACCCTGTATCGTGACCTAATTTCTCTTTGACAGCACAAATAGTAAAAAATCATTTGCGACATTTTTTTCCTGGTGGCATGACAACATCAACCTATGACGTTTTACATTCTCTTTAATGCACTATTATGAGAAGCGGAATGTCAAACAAAGACTAAAATTGTCCAGTGTAGGGCATACTAATAATATGCAGATACAACTTGTTACACGTTTGAGAAATATCACGCAATGCACGATAGCTCGATAAAAAGAAAATATAAATATATATTAATTAATAAACACAAAGAAGATTGAAACATATTCCAATAGAGTGTTTTGGTTCAACAATTATACGCTCACTAATGCTAGTTGAATTGAACCTTGTAGTGTCGGAACTTGCGAAGTCAACAGAGGAGGCTCCTTCTCCGATCACTGTCTCCGCCTCTTGAGCAGTGGCGTCTTTGTTCTTGTCGCTGATATGCATTTTCTTGAATATACAAATCGTAAATTTTATGAGATAAACAAATAATTAGAATAAAGAAGAGTGAAAATATGGTTACCAAATTATTTGCAATTAGAGAGAGAGAAAGAGAGAAGAAAACCTTGTAGGTGGAAATAGCGTGGTCGAAGGCAGCGATGAGAGCTGAATCGTCCCATAGATCTCCTTCCTTCTTCCCCATACTTTGTTTCGATTACAAAGAACTCCACCTAGCACCTTTCTTTTTCCTAATCCTAAAACCCCTTCGATTTAAACCCTAGGCCTCCGTCAAGTGACGCAAATAATTCAAGGGGTAAAAGATCACACACCAATTTTCAGATTAACTACAATTATATATATTCTTAATTATGTTTTTAATCCTGAGTTTCTGGATGAATTTGATTTTAGATTTTAAATTAAAAAAATTCTTATCAGTCTGCCACACAACAAATTATCTGAGATTTCAAAATTACAAAATTTTAGATGATTTATGCTAATAAAATACTTAAAAGATAAGAGAAATTTTAAATAAAAATAACTGAAAACCCAAACTTTTTCTACCTAAATTCTTAGTTCAGATAAATAATACAGGAGTTAAAGGTAAATTTACTTGTACCATATATATTTTTAATTCTAACACCAAGAGTATTAGACATATTATTATAAGGTTAGAGAAATTTTAAATAAAAATAATTCAAAAACCTTTCAAGTTTTTTCAACCTAAATTATTAGTTGAGATCAATAATACAGGATTTAAAAGGTAAATTTACATGGACCTATATACTTTTAATGCTAACACCAATAGTGTTAGATTGATCATTATAAAGAAAGATAATATTGTGTTAAATAATGTATTACATAACTTGTGTTAAATAAGAATGAAAAAAAAATGTAAATGCACCTTAACGTTGAACTTAATTTTAAAATAGAATTAATAGTATTTCATTCTATCATGTTTTATAATATTATATTATTAATTTCTTGTTTATAAGTTATTTATTGTTTTCCAGTTACATTTTTATTTGTGCATTTTATTTGACAATAAAATATTATTATTTAGTAAACAATCTTGAAATTTTATTTACATTACTTATGAGTTAAATATTTTGTACTTTCTTTGTGAAGTTAATTGGACAAAAATTTTGATAATTTTTTATTTTTAAATTTTAGAAATGAATAAATATAATCATTTTAGTAAAAAAAGAAATAGTATAATCATATTTAAGAGAATATATTCATTTATTTCCTCTTTAAGTTTTGGGATAAAGAATGTATTAAAATTTTGAACATGAATCAATTTTACTTCACAAAGTGATCTTCCACATTGGTCAATGCTTTTTTTTTCATTGAAATTTTAAATTTAATTTGACTGATTACACAATTAGGTTGTATTATATATATATATATATGGGGTTTGTTACCTGTTGTTTAGTTGGTACATTTTAGCGATGTGTATCCGATTTTAGTAGACAAAAATACCTTTATATATGGATTCTAAGTTTTAAGGTTAAGGATATTTTAATAATTTTCATTTTCAAAACTTAAAAAAAAAAAAAAGAAACCCTCCAAACCCTTAACGACCTCTCTCATTCCTCTCAATCCTTTCTCTTTGATCTCTCTCACTCCAACCTTTTTTTATGTCATCCCTACTATACCTCCAATTGAAAAAATCAGAAACACTTGTCTTTAAACAATTTGCCTTTGTAAAGAGTTGAGTCATTGACATATTCACCTTAACCAATTCTTTTGAATGTCATTATGCTTGTGAAAATTAGATAAAATTATATACGACAAAATTTATAAAATGAAAACTCATTATAAAGTCATTTTTTGTAAGAAATTGTTTAACGAGGAGTGTTTCTGATTTTTTCCAAGCCAATTACCAATTCCGTTGATTTCATTATGCTTGTGAAAATTAGATAAAATTAGATAAGACAAAAATTATAAAATAAAAACTCATTATAAAATCATTCTTTGTAAGAAATTGTTTAACAGCGAATATTTCTGATTTTTTCCAGGTCAATTACCAATTCCTTGATGCGTGTGAAAATTGGATAAAATTAGATAAGACAAAAATTATAAGATGAAAACTCATTATAAAATCATTTTTTTTAAGATTGTTTAACCACAAGTGTTTTTGATTTTTTCAATTAGGCTACAGTAGGCATGACAGAGAAAAGATTGGAGTGAGAAAGATGAAAGAGAAAGGGTTGAGAGGAATGAGAGAGGTGAGTAAGGGTTTGGAGTTTGTTTTTTTAGTTTTGAGAATGAAAATTATTAAAATACCCTTAACCTTAAAACTTAGAATCTATGATATATAAGGATATTTTTATCTAATAAAACTCCATACACATTGCTAAAATGTACCAACTGAAAACAACATACGAGCGTTAACAAACCCAAATATATATATATATATATATTTATTTGAATCATATTTTTATATTTATTTTTCATTCACATTACAAACATAAAATTGTTGAATTTTATAATTATTACGTAACTTTAGGATATTATGATAGATTTATAATTATTTAATTGATAGTATACTATTTAGACTTCTGATTGATTTTAGTCTTAATATTTATTCTTAATCAATTAGTCATAATATTTGTTAGATAAAACTAATGTAAACATTTCTCTACCTTTAAAGGTAACATGTGTCAATATAATAAAAGTTTAATCAGTAATTTGATTTTTATATTTAATTCTATGATTAGTTTTTATATTTTTTTAATTATTTAAGTCTTTATATTTTTTAAATAGAGAAGGTGTGCACATGAGTTCAAATTGTCTTCTTTATCTCCAACTTTTTTTATAACACAATTTCACCAAGATCATTTTCTTAAAATTTAAGATCATATATTTAAGATTGATGTTGACGGGAAAGGAACCACATTGTCTTCATGTAAAAAAATTGTACGAACTTATTCAAATACAAAAAATATAGAAACTAAATTACTAATTTAACCTTTTAATTAGCATGAGTCTTCCAATTTAAAAAAAATTATATTAAATTTATTTAATAAATATTAAAACTCAATTCAATAAAAGATAAACATAAAACTAAAACAAATAAAATACTTAAATATAATAATTGAATTACTAATTAAGTTATTTATAATTATATAAATATTATAATTATATAAATAATATTGTGTCCTCTCTATTTTAATCTACACTTTTGGTTAATTAAGTTATTTATAATTATATAAATATTATAATTATATAAATAATATTGTGTCCTATCTATTTTAATATACACTTATTTTGGTGTCTATGTTCCCATGTGTCTTCTAATTCATAAATTAGGATTTGGTTAGAAGAAGGAAAATGTTTTGCACGCTTGGGATTCCATGTTTTGCATGACATAAAAGGAGTGTCAATCTATTATAATATAAGAAAAAAAAATATGGTCAAAAATTTATCTTATTATTCATTTTATTTTGCTGACAAGAACTTAGTTTTTTAGTTATTTGACATTTTTATTTTTTTATTTATAATTTATTTTATTATCACATGTTTATGAAAGTTATTTGACTCTTTTATCTATTTGTTTTATTTTAATTTTATTTATTTATATTTATTTTGCTATCACATATGCATAAAATTTATTTTACCTTTTTAGCCATTTATTTTATTTTTAAAATATTTTTTCTATATTATTTTTTATTTATTTTTTACCACATGTGCATACAATGTATTTTATTTTTTTATCCATTTATTTTATTTTTAAGCTAATTTGTTTATAATTTTTTTAATTGTTAATTTTATTTTTCTGTAACTTCTAATTAATTGATCATTTAATAAAGTATTAAATAATAACTTATATTTAAAGTATACATTTTTTATACTATTTTTCTTATATTTTTAGTTTTATCATTTTATGATTTATAACTATGTAGTCATTTATTATAATCTATTATCTATAATATATTATAATAAAAGAAGGTACTAGAAAATTACTTTAATACTCGTTTTATTTGGTTTACAATTGTGCTAAAAATTAGTACTTCTTAATATTATACTTCTTAAAAGAAATTACTAAAGTTATTGCAAAATATATTTAATGACATTACTGAAATAAATTAAAAAAAATATAAAACAAACTTTATAGTATTATGGAGTGTAATTTTTTATTACAAATATGTATATTTTAAATTTTTAAAATTAACTATTAAATACAATTTTCATACAAAATTATAGATAGATGTTAATTGTAAAAACCTAGAAAATAAAGTATTAGGGTATATAGATGTTTTCAAATAATGAGATTGGGTATTTTATTTTAAAATAAATCGATAATATAAATAGAATTTTTTAAACCTGTCTCGTTACTTAAAACACAAATCATCTCTAAAAACTCTTTCTCTTAGTTCTCTTTCACTTCTCTCTACCTTTTCTAACTCCTCTATTATATGTTTGACGATTAGGAGGTGCTTAAACGACCACATTTGCGAGGCCTATATTTCTATCCGATCCATTTCTTCTTTAGAGCAAGTATGTTTCTATTACTTTTTCCTTTCGCTATTTGTTTCTAAAATCTTTGGCTTAGGACTGATGCATATGTTGTTCACCTCTCTTTTCTTGTTCTTTGTTGCTTAGTGGTCCTAAAAACTCACGTTGTTTTCAATTTTGCGGTTTGTAGGCATATCTCAGATTCCTTGAGTCTGAAGCAAGGGTGTCGATGTCTTTAGAGCTCAATAACTTTGGTGTAAGGTAAGATAAGCTAGCGTTTTCTGTTAATTTCAGTTGCAAAGTATGTTTTGGTAATTAATAGTATGAAAGATTGAATGTATGTTAGTTAACTTTGATGTTGGAATTGTATATTGTTAACACTTCGACAACTGTACCGAATCGTATCAAGTAATAATAAATGATAAGACCAAATATTGTTTCCTAAGAGACTCACGGCCTAAACAGTTATGTGATTTCTTGATTAAATAAGACTTGTAAACGAAATCATTGTGTTTATATTGCAGAAAATAAACATGAATGCAAGTGTTGGTCAATTGGATTGAAAGATGCAAATGTGATTGATATAAAATATGGAATGATTATGTTGTTGGGGTTTCCGACTAAACCTATCCACTCTCATGTATTTATGACTTCATCTTCTTCATTAATGTTAATGTCACTTTCTAATTTACCTTAAACCCGATGTCTCGGTGAAGAAAGTCTAATCCTAATTACTAGTTTACAATGTCTTGTCTCCCTAGCAATTAATCATGCATTACATTCGCACAGAAGCTTAAAGGCAACCAACCCTTCTATCCCTATGTCTAAGTAATATTGCTTTTGGGAGAATTTCTCCAGTTCTAGATTTTTTCGTATGTGTCCATATTGACAAAATCAATTATCATGCTATGAACGAGTTAAACAAAGCAAGCATAGAGTCTAGAGGAAAAACCCTAACAATTAATGAAGTAAAGCATATATAATCAAGAATCAATTCAATACATGAGAGTTTCAAAGGATTACATTGTTTCCCTAACAACAATGGAGGTTTAGTTCATCATAGACATGGTGAAATTAGATGAAAATAATGAAAAGAATGAAAGATAGAACCCTAAAAGTTGAAGATAGAAGCTTCCGCATCCAAAATTCGCCATCGAGGGGTGAAAGGAGTGTATTTTCGCCTCTTTCTCTCTATAGATAGACCCTCTAGGTCGACTAAACCCTTATATGGTTTATAAAAATAATAGAAAACTGGCCCAGGCCCAAGTCGACAGCGCTCAGCGCTGGCAATTGAGCTCAATGGTAGGTTCGACACTCAGAATGAAGCTCAGCGATGACGCCCATTTTTGCTGTCTCACACTTGCCAAAATTGCCTTTGAAGAGCTGCACTTACCGCTGAGCGCCAAAAGTGCCATTGAGCGCCATTTAAGTGGGCTTGGACCTGTTTTCTGTTATTTTTATGGGTTTGGACCTGTTTTTCTATTATTTTTATGTTCTATTTAAGGACTTGCATGTCCTAGGGATTAGATCTTTTGATGGCTTGAGCACAGAAACACATTTTTCACCCCTTGGGGGTAGATTTGGAGATGTTGATGGCTCTCCTCTTCTCTTTCTAGGGTTTTTCTATCTCATTCATTCTTTCATTCTGTAACACCCCCAATTTTAATTTCATAAAAATGTGTAGAAATTTAAAATTTTCACAATCATGAATAAAATCATTTTATTTTAATTGATTAATATCTACACAGGACATTTCTTTCATCTTACACGTCATGGTTATACAATATTTACAATCTAGAGATTTATTATGAAAGAATACGACTACAAGACGATTCCAATTCATACATTAAATATACATGTCTCTTATAAATTTTCCAAAGAAATAAAACTTTTACAATTTCAATATATAAATTATCCAACTTCATCACCAACGTAAAAAGTTTAATACGTTCCTTTACATAAATTGGATAAACTTTAAATGAACTCCTATATACTCCAATCCCTCTCTCGTCACCCTTATAATTCCTGCAATGTTTGTGTTCCTATTTGAGCTTCCATATAACAAATGTTATACAATCATTGTATAATTACATACACTAACACGCAAACACACAAGTATGGGTGAGCTAAGAAAATCAATTAACATACAATTCAAATTCTACTAATTTATAATCATGTGGTAAAATTACTAATTAAACCGTTAATTCATATCAAACCATTTGACAACCTAGAATCCATTCAAACAACCATGATTCATTATTTCCAAAAATCATGATTCATTATTCCCAACAACCATGATTCATTATTTACAACAACTAACTAATCAAACTTAACAATATATTTTACAACACAACAACTTAATCAAATTAAACATTCATTCCAAATTCATATTTTTTTTTTTTAAGGCATACCAAATTAACTATAACTACAAAACAGCCTTCAATAATCTAATAAAATATTGCTTAACTCAAATTAAAACAACAGTTTAGTACATTAACAGGTTCATACGTCTTTATATAATTAAAATATTTTAACCATGTAGTTAATACTTTTAATCCCAAACAATTTTCTAATACTTAATATAATATCCTAATAACTAAAATTGGAAAAGTTTATTACAAGTTATTTAATATATATATATATATATATATATATTAGTATAATATTTTAAATATTCCACTAGAAAAGTTTAAGGAACTTTATCATATATATTACATTATAATATTATATACCCAAAGTCTTAAACAACATACTTAAACAAAACACGTCTTGGCATGTTGTATAATATATAACATAATAATTATAACATATAATAACCTAATGATGTACCGATCATGACCAACATATCATAATATATATATATATATATATATATATATATATATATATATATATATATATATATATATATATATATATATATATATATATATATATAGTCTTTCTAGATTTTGTTTATAATATAATAATTTTCAATCTATGAAATACACTGGACAAAAAAAAAAGGAAATGAGATACAACAAGATACTAACGGCCCTACCACTTAATTCAATACTTCAATTTTAAACTCAACCAATGCCTTATGATTCAAACCACTCAATATATAAAAAAATATATATTGCACCATCACATGAGAACTTTGTAATATAATATTAAAACATATGTTGGACTGAAAATTGTCCAAAATCCCAACACTTGTCCTAATTTCTCCAAATTCGCGTTTTCTATGACCTTCTCCAATAAGCCATTGAATGAAAAGAAAATGTTAATTGCTTTTGCTCTAAATAAATATTTAGTCGAGGTTTAAAGTTATTAACGGTACAAATATCAACAACCAACACAAGCTTTAAACAACTTAACTCAAAGCTCAAGTGTGTTAAAAGATTTGGAGAGATATTAACAGCCCAACAACTGTGCAAACATTAACATCCTGATGCAAATATTTCAACAAAACAGCGAGGTTTTTATGTAGTTTATACAACCAAGACAACAAGGTATTTTCTGCATAATTTTATAGCAAGACAATAAGGTATTTAAATAGTTTATATATAAAGACACTGAGATATTTCTGAAAAATTTTATAGCAGGACAGCACGGTATTTAGGTAGCTTGCATTTCCTAAACCAGATTTACCAACTAGTAACATTCATTCAGGCACAAAGTGTAATTCCTTAAGATAACTCTTTAATTTAATTAAGTTCAATCACTTTTAGACTCATTTTCAATTCCTATATTCCTTCAAAACAGTAACCTGTAACTCTAAATACACTTAAACAATACATTGTATTACATCATGCGTACATTATATCTATTTTACTCATTCATGCAATTTCTCAACGTTTGATCATCAAGAAATGTAAATCGTGTGCACAACCATTCTAAGAGTGAGATTCTCTTATGTTTGGACCGGTTATTTCAAGTTAAATAGAATATGAATTACATACCCAACAATTTCTAAGTATGTAATTATCTCATTTACATTGCATTGTTTAAAATTAAGGAAGAAGAAACTCATTTATCATACTAACAAAACATATATATAACCAACTCTAAAACCAAGTCACAATAACAAACAGAGCACGACTTCCTCCCCTTTATTTCCATTTATACCTATTGCGGAGATAATTACATACCCATTAGTTCTGTTACAATTTATATAATTAAGATTACACGACCATCAGCCCCCTTAGAGTATTAGATGCTTAGTTCATTAACGTTATACTGGTTCTGATACATTGATCCAAGTGAATCATCAATGAAAAGTCATATTATGCACAATAACTCAACTCTAACCTAAACTTACCCCACTGAATTCCCGTCGGGTAAATAACCCCATTGTAGCAACCGAAAACAACATATAGACATTAAATCACAGATTTATATACCTTGTTTTCACATGGTAAGTATATCATCTTAAAAAATTATATATGCACATGTTATTGCTCAATATGCAATTCAGACCCATCATTCAAGTATCAAACACAAGCAATCCGAAACACCATTTATTCCTGAATCAAAATTGCAAGTATGCACACAGGAAAACACTGTTAAATATCTAGAAGCAGTTTAGTTCCCCATACCTGTTCCTCCTCTTTACGGTAACCTTTGGTTTGAACATTATGTATCTTGCTCTCCCAGTCCTGTGTTCTCTCTTTGACTCGCAAACTGATTCTCTTAGTGCCTCACACTAACCACCGATCTTACTCGGATTCAACATTTGGTGCTCTCCCTCGCACAAAAAATAAAAAAAAACTAAGCCTTCAATCTTCATTGCTCACTGTTCTAGGGTTTGGTCCGAGAAAGAGGAAAAAAACCCAAATTTGAAGAAGAAAAACAATTGGGTCAAAAGAACTTTTGATTCTAAAGAAGGAACAAAGAAAAATAATTGAAGGAGAAGAAGAATGAAGATGGGTGAGTTTCTCTCTCTCTGGTCTTCTCTCTTCCCTCTCAAAAACGCTCCCCCCCCCCCCCCCCCCCCCCCCCTTTTCCTACCAGTCCTCCTTTTTATTTTTATTTCTTGAAACCTCCAAAAAAATACATTTTTTTTTAAGAAAATATGTAAAAGTTAGCCCACTTGAAGGTTCGAAGGCGCATCCATCAAGCTATGCATACACAATCAACACATACACCACAAGACCAAGCTGAATTTATTGATATATTGACCATATAATAAATATATAAAGTATATAAATTCACACATTTCAAATATTAACTTACTATTTATTATTTTATTTTTTTTTTCTTAGTTCTTACACATTCCATTGTTCATTTAGTTCTTCCATGACGATAGAGAAGTAAACCTTATTTGTTGTTGGGAAAGATGTAACCTCTTAAATTCTCATGTATTGAATTGATTCTTGATTATATATGCTTTACTTCATTAATTGTTAGGGTTTTTCCTCTACACTCTATGCATGCTTTGTTTAACTCATTCAATTGCATGATCATTGATTTTGTCGATATGGACACATACGAGGAAATCTAGAACTGGGAAAATTCTCCCGGAAGCAATATTACCTATACATAGGAATAGGAGGATCGATTGCCTTTAAGCTTCTATGCGAATGTAATGCATGATTAATTGTTAGGGAGACAAAACATTATGAACTAGTAATTAGGAGTAGGCTTTTTTCACCGAGACATCGGGTTTAAGGTAAAATAGAAAGTGACATTAACATTAATTAATGAAGAAGATGAATTCATATATGCATGAGAATAAATTAGGTAAAATCTAAACTCAACAACAATATCATTAACTTCATCCATTCATTCTTGTATTTAGCCTCAATTGATCAAATTGCATTCATGTTTATTTTATTGCATTTGCATCCAAAAACTCCAAAATTTGTTCTTTAGAGTCTTAATTAGTTGAGAGTAATCACATAACTGTTTAGTGCCGTTGGGAAATGATACTTGGTCTTACCATTTATTATTACTTGATACGATTCGATATATTTGCTGAGGTCTTAACAAGTTTTTGACTCCGTTTTCGGGGATTAAAAATTTGTTTATAAATTAAATGGGTCTAAGAATACACATTAGACAAGTATGTTCATACATTAATCATATGAGTCATGTAACATACATTAGACGAGTTTGTCCATAGACTGATTACACCAATCTAACAATATACATTAGAAGAGTCTAATTATACACATATTAAATTAATTTATTAATACACATTAGACGACTTTATCTATGTTATGATTAGGCAAGTTTTGAAATATATCATAAACTAATTAGACGAGTCTAAGAATACACATTTGATAAATGTATGCATATATTGATTAGACGGGTCTAACAACAGATATTGAATGAGTTTGTCAATGGATTAATTATACGAGTCTAGCAATTCACATTACATATCAGTCTATTAATACACTAATTTATATTTTTAACGAGTCAACTCTACATATTTATGTATATTTTTTTATACTTTTAGAGGGTTTACTCTATCTTTGAACATGTTTTTATTATTTATATTTTTACAAAATCTACTATTTATATTTTTATAGACATATATTTTTAAATCTATAAATTATTTTTAAAGTTGCTTATAATCAAAATTTAATTATAAACTTAAATATAATAATTATTTTTTCCTAAAATCTATAATTCTCTTTTAATAAGCATTAAAAGTGACATCAATCCATAAGTAAGTATATATTTAAAGTAGTTAAATACGAAAATAAGTCCTTTTTGAAAGATCAAATTACAAATATTACTATGTTCCAGAAACCCTACTATTTAGGCGTAAGGTGTGTGTGTCTCTATATTTTTCTGCTAAATACTACTAATATTCTTATTTCATGCTATGTCCTCATTTATTTAAATTTAAATTGTATATAACATTAATATATAACTTAGATGACTAAAAAAGAAGTACTAGAGTGTTTATTAAAATAACACCATAAAAAAAGTGCAAATTAGAATTCTGCTGAATAGAATGCAAACAAGAAAGTTGGTGTATAAGAATGCATTATTGGAAGAATTTTCTGAACACTAGCTTATCTCCATTAAAAATAATAAAGGTGAAATTTAAAGAAATAAAGACACAATTCAACTTATTATTATAGGGGGACCAAATTCTTCATTTAAATTTGGCATTCCTCGGAGTCATAGGATACTATTTAATTCTAGAGCTCTATCTTTCTTTAATATATATTCTCACGTTCAAAGGATAACGCTCCAACCAGATATAATAATTACTATACTATAATTTAACGACACTTTAAGATATTTAACTCTCTTTTTGTTTCGTGCCTTTTACATTATAAAATAAACTTTAAAACCATGATTTGTACGTAATTTTTAAATTAATTTTTATAATATATATCTTCAAGCATATTTTTTTATATTTACAATTATGAAGTTGATATTTTTAAATAAAATAAAATAAAATATTTTGACTTAGCATCCTTTTGAAATAAATTGCCAAGTAATATTTGAAATTTATTAAATAACATGTAATAATGTGGTTGTTAAAAAATAATGAGACTCTACATTTTTCTTATTCTTTTAATATAAATATTTTTTTGTGTGAAAATTGATTTAATAAGGATGCTACAATTTGAAAAAAAAATGATATTTTTTATAATTTTGAATTCGAAATAACTATTTTGATCTATCTGTGTAAGGTGTGCTTATTACAGCGGTTTGTCATGAATAGAAAAAAATCACCATAAATATTGAATTTTTAAATTTAATATTTTGATTTAAAATTTGACGTTCAATATGCATTAGATATATATCGAATAATAAAATTAATACTTCGATTTTAAAATAGTTTACAATATGCTATCTAATATGAAACATTAATTCAAATTTTGGAATTTAATACTAAAATTTTGAGTTCACATTGAAAATTTTGAGTTCAATGATACAAGCAAAACAATTCTTAAAGTTTTTACTATTTCAATTTTATTTTCAAAGTATATTTTTTGGAAAATGATATTATTTATTTTTTGTAGGGTAAAACTAATTGGAATTTTTACTTTCAAATTTAGGATCGTACTATGATGCTTTTTAATACTAAAGTTATTGATCATAATTATTATTGTATGAATTTTTAACAATTAAAATTACACTCTTATCTATCGAAATAATTATTAAATATATTTAAGTAATTATTAATTTCTATAATTCAGTAATAAATTACCAATGTATAAATTGTGTATATTAAGTATCACTATTTAAGTAAATCAGCTTTATTTTGTTATTATTATGATTGTTATTTTTTAAAATTAATATCCAAAATTTGAATTTTTGAGTGAAATTTATATTTTGAAACTAAAAAGTATTTTATTTTATAATTAAATTTTATTTTTTTATAATATTTGATTATTTTATATTATTTCGGGTGAAACCTTTTTATTATTATTTGCTATATGGTTACAATTCAATAATATTCAATGATATATATACTGAATTTCAACTTGAATTAAAGCATGAGGTGTCCGTTATAAAACAAGTAAAAAAAAACTTAAATATCAGTGCGTTTGAATTAAATATCGCAAATCCAATATTTTTTTTATAATTAATCCGCTTTGTATGCTAATTTTTATTTGTCTATGTTATAAATTAATTAATTATTAGTTTTCATAATTAACTTTTAAAATATTGTATACTTAAATATTAACTTCTGAAGTATTTAACGAATTGAATTAATATTAACTATATCAATAAACTATAAAGAGTTACTCTGTCAGTAAATATTCATCTTCTAATCTATAATAAAATAAAAATAAAAATACTTATGAGTGAATCTCGCATTCAAGGTTTAAAGTAGAAGTTACCCATAGAATTGAATACAAACTACCAAAGATATGAAATAATAAAATAAATTTCGATAATCAAAGTTAATACATAAAAGTTTGATGGTTACATTTAATTACAACCAGAGAGAAATTAACCATAAGAAAGCAAATTAGAATGAAGATAATGAGAGGCTTAGTGAATATTCCTCTTTCTCAGTCCAAAGGACTTTAATAAAATGCGCCTTATAGCTTATTTTCTGGTGCCAACTCATTATTCTCGAGCCTTTCGTTTTTCCTTTTTAAAAAACATATTTGTAACTTTCAATTTTAGAAATTAGAAGTTAAATTTCAATATATTTCACTTCTCGGATTATTACTTTTTCTAAAAAAATTCCAAAAAATAATTCTTTAGAGATTTTGTTTTAAAAACACGTATAATTGAGTGTGCATAAGTTATTTTAACCTTAACTTTTTGGCATACAAGGAAATGAATATGAACGTACGGCCATTTTCTGTTGTTAATTTCCCTCAAAAGATAAGAGAAAAAGTATGAGAAATTGTGCTACTTAAATATTGTTTCAATGTAGTTTCACTATATGTTTTCAAATAAAAAATATATTTTTATTTATTAATTTCTTAATTAATAGTTTTATATATTTATTGGCTTATTAATTTATCGACATTATATATAATGAGAAAGAGGGAACAGATTACTTTACAAATAGCTTTAAAAGAGTTATTTTTCATCTTCAACATTTATTTTCTTATAATATTAAGTCAAATTTCTGTTTAGAACCATTAGAAATAAATAAATAATGAAATCATCTATTACACTTTAACGATTAAATGAAATAATTGATTTTTTATTCAAAACTAGCACGGAAATTTTCATAACGTGTTTTCAGGTACACGATAAAGAATGAAAAGATACGAAACTTTCATTTAAGAAAAAAACATTTATTAGATTAAAAAACTAGTATTCAATACTTAATTGTTTTTTAACTATTTTTTAAAGAAAAAACAACTTATCCTTAATACAACATTGATCAGAATTTGTCGTATCACATTTAAAATAAGTTTTCGCATGGAGAAGTGTTTCAAAATAAAACATAAAAGTTGAGTATGGAATTAAAAAAAAATGTTGAAAAAAGAAGTACTAGTCGACTAGGAATACTATTAACATAAAACATGATAGATATTAGAGATGAATAGCATGTTTTAATTTGATAATTAAGAATAAGTTTACTCCATTTAGTAACTCTCGTTGAATTAAGAGTGTGGAAGTTACAGATTGACTTTGAAGGAAGTAGGTTTTATTTGGGGTGAGAAGTTAGAGTTTTTGTCGCATGTTTTTACGTACCAACGGAATGCGTGGTGTTGTCCTTAATGAAATGAAATTGGGAAAATGTAATGCACATAGGGTGAGGAAGGTGTTGGGAGAATGATTCCAGATGAAGAAAGATGAGCAGAAATGAAACCTTAACGAAGTAGTAATCGCATAAGATAAAATAAGAAATGGTTTGATAGCAACATAAGTTGACATATTTGACCCAACCATAACCCAAGAACTTGGGCTCCCCTCATCATGCAAAATTTAAATCTCTTGCAGAATGATCATAATTAAATTTCCAAGGCAATTAAAAACCCTGTCTAGTTCTTCCACCAATATTTAATTCCATAGGGGCTTTCCATCCATGCTCTGGTCCCCACCTGAAAGGGACACCCTTCCATCTCACTGCTTTCAGTGTCAAACCTCAATAAATAACTCACCCTTTCCACCATGCAAATCTCCAACGTCAATCTTTCTCTTTCAACAACCAATTTTTTTTAAATATTTTTTGGTAAAGACACCTCAAATACTCTTACCAAAGGAAAAAAAAAAACAATTTTTTAGAATGATGCTTTGCCAATTAATCATTACCATTTTTTTAAGAATAATCATTATTAATTATTGTAAATAAAAAACGGGGTGTGAAAATGCGCTAACGGGTTCAACTTTTGTTCTTATCCCATCCAAGGAAGATCTCTCCCAATCCCAACTCTTTTCTTCGCATATCCTATTTGGAGACAACAGGGCGCGTGTGATGCACTCTCCTGAAGGAGGCAAAAGCGCGTGGGGAGAAGTTGAAAGGAAAAAAGGTTTGACTTTGGCGAAGGGTGTGGGAAACGTTTGGAATGGCCATTAAGAGAGCAGCACGTGGCATGTAACAGGCGACGGAGTAAGTGGCAGTGATCGGTTTCTGTGGACCTGCACTTACCATTCACAGTAAATTATTCAATTAACCGATTTATTACAACACAGTACTATCAATGTGACCATTATATTATGTGATAGAGCAACACAAACAAACTAGGATAAGGAGGGATCGAGAGAGAAGAGAGGGTCCCCTTTTCTGTGTTTTCTGTGCTTCGTGTGCGTGTGTTACACAACTCGTCTCTCAACTCAACTAAGATCACTCGAAACTCCTCCTTCTGGTATGTTGTAGAAAAAACGTCTCTACTTTTTTTTTTATATATATCGTGTGACATGCTAAAAAATCTTTTTAAGATTGTGGTGGTTTGGTTGGTCGGTTGTGTAGTATAGGAATATTTTACACTGTTGTGGTTTTGGGGTTGAATGAGAATGTTTTGATGGTTTAAAGGTTTTTATTGTTTGGATTCTGATATGGGAAAGTTTTGCTGTGGGGTGTTAGGGACAGGTTTGGCTCAACTGAAGTAAAGTTTGGTTTGGTTTGGTTAGCTTATCTCTCTCTTAGCACGTTACAAGTAGTACAAACACAGGTGAAGTTGGTTTTGGAAAGCAAGAAGAATGTATGGGGATTGCCAAGTTATGTCAAGTATGGGAGGGAACGTAGTAGTGAACTCCGATACTCTCTTCTCCTCCTCGATCCAGAACTCTAACTTCAACTTCATCCCCACCATGCCTTTTCAACCTTTTCCTTCCATGGTAATTAACTATTCAACCGTTTTTCCTTTTTTCTTTTTGCATGCTTTTGTTAAATCTTTTTCTTCTTTCCACTTTCCTTGCCTTTGATTTCCACTTTTGTTTCTCAAGCAGAAGGAAGAAGATATGCTGCTGCGAGGGAAGGAAGAGATGGAGAGTGGCTCAGGAAGTGAACAGGTTGAAGATAAGTCAGGGAATGAACAAGAGAGTGAACAACCCACCAAGAAGAAACGATATCACAGGCACACTGCTCGCCAGATCCAAGAAATGGAAGCGTAAGAATATGTTCCATTATTCTAGATCTCTCTTTCTTTCTCTTTCTCTTTCCCTTATTCTTCTCTCTCTTTTGTTTTCTTGCTATGAAACGGAAATTGAAGGCTTTAACTTGTTGTTCATTGCTTGTTGCATGCGTAATGTAACTTTGGCAGTTTGTTCAAGGAATGTCCTCACCCAGATGATAAGCAGAGGCTGAAACTGAGCCATGAATTGGGCCTGAAACCGCGCCAGGTCAAGTTCTGGTTCCAGAACCGTCGAACCCAGATGAAGGTACGCTGAAACTTAATTACCATGCTTCTTCTCAGCCTCCATTAAAACGTCCACTTTTACTACCTTATAATAATAAAACCAAACCCTAAACTGTATTCATGCTCTTAATTCCACCCATTAAATCTAACGTATACTGCTAGCACGTTTCCCAATGAAACCGCGTTTCCTTCCCTTGCATTAAAACTTTCCTATGCCCTAATAAACAGCTACATAGACAGTAAGAGTTAAATACATTGCAGGTAAATAGATTAAAAAAACCATCATGTGTATATATATAATTTATATATTCGAATAAAAAAAAGAAAGAAAAAAAAAGGAAGAGGGGAGACTCTCATTTACTTGTGGTTCTTGGTAAGTCCATCATACAGTCTGTATTCCATTAATGTACGCATTAAACCCTACCTGTCCCAAGTGGTCTCAAACGGTACTCATATTTATTGCTATTATCATTACGGTTTTAGGGTTTGAATGGATGATGAAGGGTCTTCGCTCTTCTCTTTCTCCTCATAAATTTTAAGAGCATTTATGTTGAAGGATTTCGCGAATTATATACATCAAGATTATACCCTCATTACTATACGTGTTGTAAGACTACGAAACATACGGAAGAGTCTTTGGTTGTTTTTGCTTTATTAACCATTAATTCATGTTTGATTTTATAAATTCTGGGAAATAGGCACAACAAGATCGGGCAGATAATATCATACTTAGAGCCGAGAATGAGACTCTAAAGAGTGAGAACTATCGGTTACAAGCTGCATTGCGTAACGTTATGTGTCCCAATTGTGGTGGCCAATGCATAATGGGTGCTGATCTGGGTTTGGATGAACACCAACTTCGCATGGAAAATGCCCGGTTGAGAGAAGAGGTATATTTACCATTATTTCTGATAATCACACTGAACAAATATTTGTTCAGATTTACATTTTGATGTATGAACCGTCTTAAAATTTTGGAGATTGAGTTCACTTTGGCAAGGATGGTTACATAAAGGTTGAAAAAATAGTCAACAAAACAACAAACTAACGTTTAACTTTTATAATTTATACGTTATAAGTTACACTCTTCTGATTAATTGGTAATGCATACAGAAATTAAACTCTAAAAGAGGTTTTACGTTACTCTTAAATTAAGTTATGCAAACTTAAACTTTAATTTACAATTAACGTGAATGTTGATTTTGCAGTTAGAACGCGTGTGTTGCCTCACTTCAAGGTACACTGGGCGTTCATTACAAACAATGGCAGCAGGTCCAACTCTCATGGCCCCTTCATTGGATTTGGATATGAACATATATCCAAGGCACTATTCGGATCCTGTTGCTCCTTGCACAGAAATGATTCCTGTGCCAATGTTGCCTCCCGAAGCTTCACCATTTGCTGAGGGTGGAGGAATCTTGATGGAAGAAGAAAAGTCTCTGGCCTTAGAGCTCGCGGCTTCTTCCATGGCAGAACTTGTGAAGATGTGTCAGACAAACGAGCCACTTTGGATCCGAAGCAGTGATGGCGAAAGGGAAGTGTTGAATTTTGAAGAGCACGCAAGGATATTTCCTTGCCCTCAGAATCTCAAGCACCGAAGTGAACTGAGAACTGAAGCTAGCCGTGACACTTCTGTGGTCATAATGAACAGTGTCACTCTTGTTGATGCATTCCTTGATGGTGTAAGTGGTTGCTGAATTGTTAACACCTTTTTCATTCTGAGAAAACCCTTTTCTTTCTTCTGAAAATTGGAAGTTTCATTCACTTTAATCTTATTTCACGAACTTATTTGTACAACTTTTTGCTCCGTTTATTGTTTTCACTCCATCGCTCCCGTTCCTGTTTCTTTCTTGTACGAATATTTATACAAATACAATTTTTCATTTGAAAAAATCATTTACCTTTCAACTGTACAATTTTAGTGACAACAAAAGTCAAAGTAACTTCTCTAACATTTTGCAAAGTTTGAAATTTAAGTTTTGTGAACTATAATGAAAGTTCTTTCTTTTTCTTTCCCCCTTCTATTTGCATTTGTTTTCTGATGGCTTCTGTTCTTTGGCATTTTAGCAAAAATGGATGGAATTGTTTCCTTCAATCGTGTCTCGATCAAAAACTGTCCAAATCATATCTTCTGGTGCTTCTGGTCATGCAAGCGGGACTCTTCAGCTGGTAAGTGTGTTTCTTGTAAGTATTGAACTGGTAGCGTCGTATATAATTTAGCTAGGTTACTGATATATTGGTTGTATTTTGTAGATGTACGCAGAATTTCAAGTTCTTTCTCCTTTGGTGTCCACTCGCGAGACTCATTTTCTTCGCTATTGTCAACAAAATGCTGAGGAGGGAACCTGGGCCATTGTTGATTTTCCTGTTGACAACTTTCACCAAAATTTTCACCCTTCTTATCCAAAATACTGCAGGAGATCCTCCGGTTGCGTGATTCAAGATATGCCAAATGGGTATTCAAGGGTAAGTGCTATCCCCATTGGTGCATTCTAATTATTTCATTCCCAGCATTTTCTGGTGTATATGCATGTCTAATTTCATCATTCTGCTTCGATTGTGTGTATTTATCTATGTAGGTAACATGGGTTGAGCATGCAAAAGTAGAAGAGAAACCTGTCCATCAGATATTCAGCAACTATGTGTACAGTGGAATGGCATTCGGAGCACAGCGTTGGTTAGGAGTTTTGCAGAGACAATGCGAGAGGGTGGCGAGCCTCATGGCCAGAAACATATCAGATCTAGGAGGTTCTCAAAATCTTATCTCTCTAATCTTAATTGCATTAACTTCAACATGTTATTTTAACTCAATAACTATCTATTGGATTTGAAACACCAAAAACTAGGCTAGGGAAAGCACATAACGAATATAAGTAGTGATTCATGAACATTCCTTGAGTTTATAACCTAATTGATCCTCTTTATCTTATATCTTCTCTCTTTTTATAACTTATCACCTATAGTTTCTATATTTGTCTCTTCTATCTATTGGTATAGATTACTACAATATGTATCCATTAATAAGTTATCAACAATATGTTGTACTACAATTGCAGTGATACCTTCGCCAGAAGCGCGAAAGAACTTGATGAAACTAGCCCAAAGAATGATAAAAACGTTTGGCCTTAACATGAGTACCTCCGGTGGTCAATCGTGGACAGCTATATCAGATTCCCCTGAAGACACGGTTAGAATCACAACTAGGAAAGTCACGGAGCCTGGCCAACCTAATGGTGTGATTCTAAGTGCTGTTTCAACCACTTGGTTGCCCTATTCTCATACCAAGGTCTTTGATCTCCTCAGGGACGAACGTCACAGATCTCAGGTAGTGCAAACCCCCCAATATTCTACTTATCTCACTTGCAATTCAACTTCAACTCTTAACGGTTAAGTAATGAACACCCGAGTCTTTTTTTCTTGGCAGATGGATGCTCTTTCTAACGGGAATTCATTGAATGAGGTGGCTCATATTGCAAATGGCTCACATCCAGGAAACTGCATTTCACTTCTTCGCATAAATGTAAGATAATTTACCAAATAAAATATTGCTCAAGGATACATATCACCTTTTCACTGTCCCTTATTAGTCCTTCCCCGTTAGAAAAAACAAGTGGTAATTTTGATCCATCACTAGGTTTTGACCCTTACTTAAAATGCAATACTCTCTTTCCAGTTTTTTTGTTCCCTTCACGTGTCACCTTTTATTTAGAGATACATGGAAGCACAGTTTTTTGTTCACTTCACATGTCACCTTTTATTTAGAGATACAAGGAGAAAATAGGGAGACACGTGAAGCATCAAATTATATGTCTCTGTAAGTTGCCACTCTAAGGAAAGAGTTAAAATGCACCGTTCCACAACCTTAGATATTGTTTTCAAAACCTGTACTATACTTCCATAGTATGAATCCCCTTGAAATGAAACTTCACTTTTAAGAAGTGATTACTTAACTAGTTATATAATTATACTAGTTAAAGGTTTTGTATTCTAAACCTTAGGTTATTGTTACACACATGCAGGTTGCAAGCAACTCATCCCAGAACGTAGAGCTAATGCTGCAAGAGAGTTGCACCGACCAGTCTGGAAGCTTGGTAGTGTACACCACCATTGATGTGGATTCCATCCAGCTAGCCATGAGTGGCGAGGACCCTTCTTGCATTGCCCTTCTTCCCCAAGGCTTCATGATAGTGCCAATGCTATCATCACCCAACGTTGACACACCCATCAATGCTAATTCCTCAGAGTCTCCATCTCTCAACTCGGGTTGCCTCCTAACCATGGGGCTGCAAGTTCTTGCCAGCACAATCCCTTCTGCAAAGCTCAACCTTTCAAGTGTAACGGCCATCAACAACCACCTCTGCAACACCTTGCACCAAATCGAAGGTGCTCTTTCTAGTAGCAGTGAGAATGGTACCAATTTCCTTTGCACTGAAGCCACAGTGAGTGCACCTCCAAAGCAGTGAAATGACAAGTGACAAAAATGGTTCCTTTACCCGAGTTTTGTTTACCCTTTTGGATTTATGAGCTTGTAGTAACAACTAAGAGAAGAAGAATGAGGTTACGGGGGAAGCAGAGACGAGGGTAAGAGTGGTATAAAATAAAAATGGATCTGAGTGGGGATTATTAGGTAGGGAAGTGTGTGATTAATGGATGTGTGTAAGAATTGAGAAACAATGTGGAATGGCATGAATTAATGTGTGTGAGGGTAGAGGGACTGAGGGAGTCAAGAGCGCACCAGATAGTACCTTAGGCTTTGTAGTGAGGCCAAGGGTGCTGTGGTTCGGGAATTGACTCTTGTTTCTATGTCAGCCTCTATTGTCTTTCTTTTTATGCTTATCATCATTCAACTTCACTTAATTTACCTCTTTATGTTTTTCTCTCCTTTTCATCTTCTCCTTCTTATCAAAACCGTACCTTAACAACTCTTGATACATATGCAATTATCATTTGTTACCTTGTTTTTTGAAACCATTTTTGTTTTCATTCTTCTGTATAAGTTTTTATGCCCTTCTATTTCCCTACCCCCTTTCTCCACAACTTCTTTTCGTTTCAATTCTTTTGTTCGTTTATAAACATTATTAATTCTTACTTTTTCTTGTAAACTCGTAGTTTGTTTTGGGTTCAATTCCTTTTATAGTTAGAACTTCTTTATTCTTATGAAAACATTGTTAGTTGTTGTGTTGTTAGGCAATTTATACGTTTCTTTTATATATATATATATATATATATATATATATATATATATATAATGTTAGGAAGTTCCAGTTAAAGAATATAAACCTTGCCTTACAAGTTTTTATACGTGGGTTTTGTAGGTTGAAATAGTTTTAAAATTCAATTATTAACATGATATTAGAATTCTAAACAAAAATCTATTTTATTGTAATGTATTTTTTTTAACTTATTATATTATTTACTATCACAAGGTATAGTACTTCTAGCTAATAGATACTAGTCCTATCTATTTTTTTTACTAATTATATCTATTCTTTTAGGTAGAATAGATACTTTACCCTCTCATACACATACTTTATCGATATACTTTACCCTCTCATAATAGAAGAGTGGTTCTTTTTGTTTTAATTCATTCCTTCATATAACTCTTTATATGGTTTTTTCGACAACCTTTTTAAATTTAAATCATTCATGCATACTAAATTAGACACTAGTTGTAAGAAAAAACAAAATAAAGTTATAATAAAAAAAACAAAAAGTTAGGTTTAAAATTAGTCAAACACAATATGAATGATTAAACACAAGAAATTCCCACAACAATTTATTAACAAACCTCTATCTTAAAAATTAAATCGAACTGAAAACCAATTACATAACTGGTTCAAAAAGAATTATAAAACTTACAGGGGGAAAGAATTTCGGAAAATCGATTGAAACCGAGTTATTAAAAATATTAGTAATTCGTTATTTTTTTTCTTAATAAAAAAATGTTATTATTATTATTCTGTATATAAATTTATAGTTACTGAAATATTGATATATTATTAAAATTTCAATTTAAACATACTTCATTCAAAATTTTATAAGAATTTTAAAT
Source organism: Vigna angularis (assembly GCF_016808095.1). Taxonomy (NCBI): domain Eukaryota; kingdom Viridiplantae; phylum Streptophyta; class Magnoliopsida; order Fabales; family Fabaceae; genus Vigna; species Vigna angularis. Next base: position 12,231,537 of record NC_068979.1, read on the forward strand.
TTTAAAAATTTATAAAGGTATGCTTTATTTTATTACTTTTAAACAGCTGTATTATAATACTATTTGATTATTAAATTGTTTTATTAATATCGTTTTGATCCGATTTAATTATAGCTAAACTTATAAAAAGTCTTTAATTAAATTAATATTTTGACTCATTCAATACGTAATCCGATTATAAAAAAAAAGAACATATTTATTATAGGGATGAAATTTGACGATATTATATTATTTTTACCATAGATAGAAAAGATACGGTAGAAAATACAAAATGCATGTAAAATCTTTAATGAATAATGAAAGGAAATATATGAAGATGGGTATAAAACCAAAGCTGAACGAATAATGGAGATAAATGGTGCAAAACAAATGTTGAAAGTGTAAGGACCTTGCTCCTTTTTTTTATTTTATTATTATTTGTGAAAGGGATGGGGGCATGGATGTTGAAAAATCAGCAGGAAAGTGGAGGAGCAGAGAAGCACGGGCTGTCCTAGGGAGAAGTAGTTTTTGTTTTATTGGGAAAATAGGGGAGGCAACGTCCGTGATTTCCTCTCCCATATTTTGGCACCTTTCACAACTTAAGAAATAAAAGGTGAAGAGGGCTGCTGAACTGAAGAAGATCCTTGTTACCTTGTTGCCATTTTTGTAAGAGAAGGAGAAGTTCAAAGTTCTTGGAGGTGATTGGAGCTGCACATCTTGAGGAGGATAGATTCAAAGATTTAGCAAAGGAAGTCTTCAAGAGGTAAGGGGAGTTAGATTTTGTTAGTTTAATTGTTGAATTTTACTGGTTTTGAAGTAAATCTGGAAGTTTTGGGGTTGGAAAAATGGAGTTTTCTGGGTTCTGGAAAGCTTCACGCGATTCTGCAGAATTCTGCAGAAACGCCGCTCGTCTAAATTAAGGTATGATCACTTGGTCGACCAATTTTTAAACGTTCGGTAAATTCTGAACGTTCGTTCAAATCAGCCAATTTTGGAACGTTCGTCCACACCAATATTATGCTGAGCGTTCGGTTTTCAGTACGAGCGTTCGTGTTCGTCCTGTCGAGTTTGGCCTTCAGTTGATGAGCGTTCGCGTTCGTCCTCCCATACGAGAGTTCACGTTCGTCCTCCCATGAGTGTGACGTTCGTTCTTGATAATTATAGTGTTCGGTTTTAATTGGGATAGTCTGTAATAATGATGTGATTTTGAGCGTTCGTTCGAGTGTAAAAATACTTAGAGTGTTCGTCTGAGTGTAAAATGGACTTGAGCGTTCGTTGTTAAATGGGTACGGATTAGGCTTGAATCTTGAAACGTCCGCTATGGTTTATTAGCGTTCGGTCTTGTTTCTGTATTAGCAATTCTGAGCGTCCGGTTTTGAGGTTTCAGTGATTTAAGCGTGCGATCTTAATTTAATACTCTTAGGTGTAAATCTGGAACGTTCGGCCAATATTTAAGTATTCGGCAAAGTAATCTAGTTATCCAACCAAGACTCTAAACGTCCGTCTTATATAGCGTTCGGTTGTTGATAAGGTTTAATCTTTGAGCGTTCGTCCAAAACAGTGAGGAATTCGACAGTAGTCTAACGTTCGGCCTAGGTACTAGCGTTCGGTTCTGTGTTAACGAGCGTTCGATTGTTTACAGTGATATATTAGACGTTCGTCTCAACTGTATACAGGAATTAGTAATTTTAGGCGTTCGTACCTAAATTAATATTTACGTGATCTTGAGCGTTCGGTATTTGGTATTAGAAAGTGCAGTCATTCGTCCTTAATGAATTCTTAAGTTTAATCTTGATCGTTCGACATTAAGGTTATGCTATTAAGTCTGGATCTATAACGTTCGGTTTCGGTGTATTCGTCAGCGTTCGGCCTTGGTTAAATTATAATTTTGCGCGTTCGGCCATCATGAAATTCAAAGTGTGAGCGTTCGTCTTATTTAGTATTCTAAGTTTGAATCTTAGTCGTTCGTCCTTGGTGTTGATGTGATTATAAGTGTTCGGCCTAGGGTCTGATAACGTCCGTCCTTATAGTATTCAGGCATTAGCGTTCGGCAGAGAGCGTTCGGTCAGTTTTATTAGCGTTCGTCCAGATCGATTTATGACGTTCGTCCAAAGAAGTGTTCGGCCTGTTGTTTAGCGTTCGTCATGTAGCGTTCGTCCAAATCAATTTGATGACGTTCGTCCAAGTGCTTTTGCCGTTCGTCCAAACAGTGTCCGCCCAAGGGCTTTTGGCGCTCGTCCAAATAGTGTTCGTCCAGTGGTGATATTTTCTGTTATGTGTTATATTATTTAATATTTCGGTTACAATTTATGAATGCATCTTCATGTGATCCAGATTGGTTGAAAGTGTATGGTTATAAGTGGTTTATGATGTACATTGTTGATCCAAAAGAAATATCATGAGATTTAAAGTGGTCGGATTGAATGTGAAATTAAGATCTCTCGGTGGGATCGGTTAGTGTATTGAATGAATGTAAGAGGCTTCCATATGGGGGGTTATCCCTAACACTCCAACGGTCTTTCATTCTCACTTAGAGAGGATTGACGCGTGTGGTGGGAGTAGTGGGAGGTCCTAGAGTAGACGCTATCACTGGAGGTCTATTCCGCGGCAACGGACTAGCCTTGTGTATGGTCGGGTGGAACCCCTCGGCAATGACTTTGCAAAGCAGTAGAGGCCATCACAAGTGCACAACCCGCCCCAGCTCTACATACATTCTATGTCCGGACGTGTCTAGAGTCTTAATATGATAAGATGTTTGTTTTGATTGTAACATCCCAAATTCTCACATTAATGTAACAACCCAACTTTTTACATTAATGTAACATCCCAAATTTTCACACTTGATAATTAACATTACATTTACGGTAACATTCCGTAATCTCACCCTTTAAAATTTCCTAGTTAATATAAGTCTATACATGTAAAAAGATTCTAATTATAGTTCTTCTACTCCTCCCTTTCCTTGGCACTATGTGAGGCGACATTCCTTCATCTGCTCCCGTATAACCAATTATACGATCATCGCACATACCCAAACACAAAACACAAACAAGTAGGGTGAGCTAACATGCAACAAATCATTTATAAGACATGCATAATTACTTCGATACAAACATCATATAATAATTATGTCAGACACCCTCATACCATCGTACCACAATTCCTATTGAACACTCGTCCCACAATACCCAATAAACACCAAAATACCCAATAAACACCAAAATACCCAATGGACACTCATTCCATAATACCCAATAAACACTCATTGAACACTCGTCCCACAATACCCAATAAACACCAAAATACCCAATAAACACCAAAATACCCAATAGACACTCATTCCATAATACCCAATAAACACTCATTGAACACTCGTCCCACAATACCCAATAAACACCAAAATACCCAATAAACACCACTATACCCAATAGACACTCATTCCACAATACCCAATAGGCACTTATCCCAACGATATTCAATAGGCACTTATCCCAACGATATTCCATAGGCACTTATCCCAACGATATGTTGATGAGCGATACAACGGAAGGTTTTTCACTTGTGATGTCATTCTTAGTCCCCTCACTATGTCCAAAACCGGCACATAGACCAGGACATTCTGCCCTCCATACCATTCATAATGTTAGTCCCCTCACTATGTCCTAAACCGGCACATAGACCAGGACATTCTGCCCTCCATACCATTCACAAGGTTAGTCCCCTCACTATGTCCTAAACCGGCACATAGACCAGGACCTCCTGCCCCTCTCACCACATAATTCATCATTCTCTACTTGAGACTGATTGATTATTAGAGTATCAGGATAACCTCCAACTTCATGACCCTCAACATCAACATATACGCACATACCATGTCATTACAGAATCTCTCCACGAAACTCATACAATGCTCATATTCCTTAACTCATATTATACCATTACGAAATCTACCCATAATCCTCATACACATACCATGACATTACAGAATCTCTCCGCGAGACTCATACCATACTCACATTCCTCGACTCATATTATACCCTTACGACATTTCCCCATAATACTCATACATGTTCAGATGCATAAATTCAAATCAAATAAACTTCAATCATTTCAGAAATCATACAAACTGAATATATTCCAACAAGATATATTACATGATAATTTAACAGTACATAATCTGTACACAAGATTTAAGTTAAAAACTTGTCGAGGAGACTTCCAGGAAAGAGAGGTGCGTCACAATGGACAACTTAAGTACCAAGTCTTTCCTTAGCCAAAGTGTTCCTCAACTAGTTTTTAACAAATTTCTTATTAACAGATTCAAAACAACAGCATATAATATTTACACCGAATATCAATATAGATAAACATACAGTAAGCATTAACAATATTCATACATAATTTCAAGACATGAATAGTAATAAAACAGTACTAAATCATAATATAAAAGCTTAGAAAGATTAGCTCCCCTACCTCTATTCCAGATTCCTCTTGATCTGAATTTATTTCCCCGAAACCCTTCAGAACCTCTACTCTTCTTGCAACTAAAAATTTCTCCCTAGCTCTTTCTTCTCTATTTCTCAAGCTCTCACTTGATTCCTCTTTTCTTGGTGCAAAATACCCTTCCCTCCCATGGCTATTTATAGTTAAAAAAATTTACTATTCATTAATATTTTAATATTATTTATTATTTTAATATTATTTAAAAATAATATTTCAATCATTTTCTCACCAAATCTGATCCTAATTTCTACCTACTACTTTCTTCCATGCTAAGGAATCTTAATGCTGAAAATTTATTTTTACTATTTACTTTTTACTATTTACTATTCACTTTTTACTATTTACTATTCACTTTTTACTATTCACTATTCATTTTTTACTATTCGATTTTCTTAAAAAAAAAAATACTAAATAAGTTATCAAAAATTTTAACCTCTCCTTCTAAAATTACTATAGTTTTATATTCAAAATATATATTTTTCTATCCATTAAAATTATTATTACTAATAAAATGCTAAAATTTACTATTATAAATATTTTTTTTTTCATGGGTCTTACATTGATGAGTCTTATGAAATAAATGATTTAAAATGAATTGTATGATTGTCTGAGACCTAGCTCACCCTTGCATTTGTATGTGTTGCATATGTTTGCTTTCCCCCTCGCGATGATCATCCAATCCTTTGGATGTGAGCAGTAGGTGATGATGTACCTTTGGAGCAAGCTTTGGAAGTTGAGGAAGACCCAGCTCCTAGTGCTTAGGATTTCTACTAGCTATTATGTTTAATGGCTCTTTATTTTGAAAAACTTCTAGTCTCCACGTTATCATAATTTGTGTTTTGGAGAATTGTGATCTTGTACTTAAGTTTTAAAAGTTTTCCAGCCAGACTTGGATAACTGTACTCCTTAATTCAATCTATTGTGTAATCTTAACTGCTTTCTATTATTATAATTGATGCATTCTACGTATATACATTGTTATATATTTTGGGATGTCACAGAAAGTATGATGAAGGTGTTACAAAAATATTTTCTATATTATTAATTATATATATTATTAATTTATATATATATATATATAGATAGATAAAAAATTAAAGTTAAATAATCATTAAATTTATTAATATTTTCTAAATTTATACCAAACTACTAGGAAGTTAAAAATTGCTTTCTAAGTTATAAGCCTATTTCAACTGTTATGGTAAGCGTACGATGTGAAGCTATAACGGTGCCACGAGACAAATTTCTTTTATAAAAATACATCTTATTATTGTGGTAGGGGTGTATTCGTTAAGAAATATTACGTCCAAGTAATCTATTATGTTTTTGACAAATAATATTTTTATAACCTATCAATTACTTCAAGACTCAACTTTAAGAATAATATGAATACATCACTTAGATCCAATCCTTTAAAATATTTTATTGATTATTTATTAATAAAATATCTAATTTATAAAATAATATTATTTTAACAATAATAATAATTTATAAATTTTTATATTAATAACTTTGATATATATAGTATTTTAATTTGGATTCATATAATAATAATAATAACAACGTATTTATCGATATTAAGTATCATATTCTATACATATATCATATTCATAAGAAATAATCTTTTATTATATTTATAAAAAAATTAAAGATTAAATAGTGAAACAATATATGCGGAAATAATCTTTTATTTATGTTTAATAAAAAAATTAAAGATTAGATAGTGAAATAATGTATGCGGAAAGAAAATGAGGAAATTCAGATATGAAAAGCATTATCGTGTCGTATTAAAACTAAGATGTCCAAAAGGTAAGAAATAACATGTCCTTTCCTATACTAAAAACAGCATCATCGTATTAAAAGTAAAAAATATTTTTAATCCTTATTTCCTATATTTTCTATACTAAAAGTAGAACCATCATATTAAAAATTAATACGTGTTTTTAATCCTTATGTCCTATAGTACAGGTAAGAGAAAATGAAATTTTCATTTTCGATTTGGAAAATCCTCCGAACATTTTAGAAATCAAACTAATATCGGTATAATCGTTCACTTGAGTGGATTTGAGAGAGAGTAATTGAGAGGATTTGAAAATAAATTTTTTTGTTGTTTATTTGAGTCAATTTGGAGGTAAGTGAGAATGAATTTGGAAGTGAAGTTTGTGAAAATTAGTGTAGGATTTGATTGACGTGAAAAATTAAAAAAATTTACTTCCAAATCCAATCTCATTTACCTCCAAATTCACTCAAATAATAAAAAAAAAAATTTATTTTCAAATCCTCTCAAATCTCCTCAATTACTCTCCCTCAAATCCACTCAAGTGAACAAGACATAAATCGATGAACGAGGTGAGGTGGAGGTGGCGGTTGTATCGCAAAAAAACTGTAAGAATTTTACTTGTTTAATTAATTTGATTTTTAATTATTCATTAATAGATTATTAATTCAGTTTATGACTTTTTTTTAACCAAAATAATATTAGCTAAGAGACGAAGAACAAACAATATTTTATTGAATATAATAGAACACAAAATCTATATTCATACTGATATAAAGATATAGGAATTTTATTTTTTTTAATTATAAAATATATAATTATAATAATTGTAAAACAATTTCAATAGTGATTCTCCCATCGTTCACTACAAAAATTTGTAATTCTAGTAGGGGTTATTTTTGACATTATCGGGTTTTAATCTTGGGAAAATACGTTTCCAAGGGTTACAAAAATCATTGGGAAAAATAGCGTCACAAAGTTACCGGCGGTTTTCTACCCCTATTTCCAGGAGTTTTTGGAATCGCCAGAACTAACCGGGATTCCATAAAACCGCCCCTATTACCAGGGGTTTCTCGGAAATCGCCGACACTCACTAGGTTCTGCGAACTGTCCCTTTTCCAGGGATTTCTGGAGAACCGCCGGAACTAACCGGGGTTCTACGAAACTGCCGGAAGTAGCTGAGTTCGAAAAATTTCCAGGGATTTTATCCAAAACCGCCGGAAATACATACAAATCTTTTTTTTTATTGGGTTGAAATTGCAGAATTTCTTAATTCTGCTAAAGATATCTAAGGTTTTCAGTAGCCTCTAGAACAAGTTTGTTTTGAGAGAGTGGCACACTCTAAACAAAATTCAATGTTATGCCTATCAAACCATTTTGAATTCTCTCCATCCACAGTTTTGCTATAAAAAATTAAAAAAAAAAATGTTCAATACTAAAAATTAAATACAAAGATGTCTAAGGTTCTTCTTTTCCGTTACATCCATCGTTTGACACACTTCCTTGATCTGATACCTATAATATAACATAATAGTTAGTCGGTTATATATTTAAAAAAATATCATATAGATAAATTTAGCAATTATTACCGATGATGGTTGAAATGTAACAAGTTGTGAAGACAATTGACTCGGATAACTTTACAGCAATAACGATTTTACTATCTTCATTTCATTGACTTGTGTTGTGAATGAAGATACCACTAACATATGAAATTATTTAAAATGTAAGGAAAATATATATAAGAAGTTAATCATAAAAATAACAAACCTATTATTTTTGTAGCTGTGACGTTCAAAATATTTTTATAGGTGGGTTGAGATTAACCCAATGGCTTATTTGGACTTGGTATATATCCCTAGAAAATGATAAAATTATTCTATGACGTTTCTGTAGTACATATATTAGGCTTTTGACTTTGGTAAGTTATCCCAAGAGGAAAAAGAAATACATTTCATCATATAAATATAATATTTCTATGTCGACTAATTCAATTCAAAATGGTGTAAGCACAATAAAAAATAGATTGAAGTCGGTTTTATGTCCAGATTTCAATATTTCATTGTAATAGTAAGAATTAAGAACATTTTTTTAATATTTTATCAATTTAAAAAAATTAGTAAGAAAAAAAAACTGCTATATTTTCAAAAATATAAAACTAAAATTTATATATATTTGAAACAACATAAACATGAATTAGTGCATCCACCAGTTCTGTATACTGTTATTCAATAATAAACTATAATCTATTATAAATCTATTAATTTTTATATAATTATATAGTAATTAACGTTTAATTAATTCAGCATTTTTCGTGAAAATTAGTAATAATGAATCCATTAATTACTCATCGCAAAAAACAGAATCACGAGCGACAATAGCCAATATGTCTGCACATGAAACGACTGGTTTTCCACATGATTAGTCCACAACTTGCTTGATCTCATCCACAACTTCAAATCCTCTTACATACTGAATATTTGCAGAACATCTTGGGGAACCCACTGCAGCAAAGAAATTTATGAGCATCTAATTTTTAATTGTAAGAAACTGGCAGCTTGACCGATATAGGAGGGAATTTCATACCTGCCGAATGCGTTCCATCTTAGAGGCATCATATATTGCCAACTGAGTCTCATGAATTACCAACAAACGAAGTTGATCAGAATGAAACTATACGCGTGTGTCACCAACAGGTGACTTTCCTGCAGGTAGTTGCATTGGAATTGATTTTCTTTTCTCCCATGTATCAATGCTCCATACACAAAGTTGTACAAAATAATTGAACTTCTTAAAACCCAAAAGCTAAAAGATGTGATCATATAAAAGTGCCAAAATACAACAAAAACACAGGTAATTAAACTATAGCTCTCAAAAGAAAAAAATACTTGCAAAATACTTGCACGAGAGATCCTCTTTGAAAGATTTTCCGTGCCACTTTGAATGTTGTATGAATGGAAAACAGTTAAAAGACTTACTTGAGCATCAACACCAGATGAAACCAGTGATACGCTTCTGGTGACCCTTCAATTTTGATTTCACCTGGAACATACCCCAGAAAGGGAAAAGAGTGGTGTGAGATTATTAGAAATAATAGTATAAGCATCAAAACAAAAAAACTAGTCAAACATAGTGTACTGACAGGTCCGCCCGGCATAGGCCAAGCGCCCATCCATTCAGTAAGTGAACGTACGCCGAAGATGGCACGTCCGTCTAAGATGGCGAGCGTCCAAAATGGCAATCAGGACGAGCGTCCAGCCATTCAAGAAGGGACGTCCGCCCAGAATGGCAATCAGGAAACTGAACGTCCCCCCAAAGATGGACGTCCGCCTAAAATGGCAATCAGGACCGAACGTCAACCCGTGGCAAACACCAGGACCGAACGTCCAAACAGAACGGTTGTCCGAGCTTTCATGGATCCAGCGGTATTCCAAGGTCGCCCATCCAGGCGTGGACAACCCCTTCGCACAATAAAATTATGCTCGGGCTTGGGGGGCTTATGTACTGATAGGTCCTCCCAACTTATTGGACGTCCGCCCAAGGTGGAACGTCCGCCCAAGGTGGAATGTCCGCCCAAGGTGGAACGTCCGCCCAAGGTGGAACGTCCGCCCCAGAATCTGGACCAAGTGTCCAACGAGCGGCCAATCATTTAGGAAGCGGACGTCCGCCCAAGGTTGCCACGTCCGCCCAATAATCTGGACCGAGCGTCCAGCCATTTGGAACCGGACGCCTACCCAAAGTAGAACGTCCGCCCGAGATTGGACGTCCGCTCAAGGTGGAACGTCCGCACAAGAATCTGGACCGAACGTCCACCGAGCGGCCAATCATTCAGGAAGCGGACGTCCGCCAAAGGTTGGCACGTCCGCCCAATAATCTGGACCGAGCGTCCAGCCATTCGGAACCGGACGCCTACCCAAAGTAGAACGTCCGCCCGAGATTGGACGTCCGCTCAAGGTGGAACGTCCGCACAAGAATCTGGACCGAACGTCCACCGAGCGGCCAATCATTCAGGAAGCGGACGTCCGCCAAAGGTTGGCACGTCCGCCCAATAATCTGGACCGAGCGTCCAGCCAATCCAGAAGCAGGCGTCCGCCCAAGGTGGCACGTCCGCCCAAGAATCAGGGACGGGTTTCCCATCATTCATGAACCGGACGCCCACCCAACCGACCCTCACTTTGTTGATTACACGGTTAAATGCTAATGACACATTAAAGTCCTTAATGAAGATTAAGGTATTATTGGGCCGTTTCCAGGCCCCCAAAAGGTAAAAGCCCATTACAATCAGTATAAATAAATGTCTCAGGTATGATTTCAGGACAGATTTCTTAGAACGCAACACATGCATGCATTATAGAACACTCTGTCATATTACTGACTTGAGCGTCGGAGTGCCTTTAGCAGGTACCCGGCCTCCCGGCTTGGAGCAGAGAGCGAGCGTCTGGAGTAGGAGGACGTCCACCCGGCTTGGAGCACAGAGCGAGCGTCTGGAGTAGGAGGACGTCCGCCCGGTTTGGAGCGTGGAGCAGCGACCGTCAATCTTTGTGCCGCCCGCCAGTGTAGTGTGCTTCGGTTCGTGGGATTCAGCAGTGTCCGCCCGGTCCATGCATCTTCGCCGTCCGCCCGTCCGTCTTCGATAGTAAGTTTGTATGTTTTAACAGGGTCCTCACCGACTCAGTCGAAACACATAGCAATCACCTCATCCACTCTGACACTATAGATGTGAATGGTAGAATCCTCCATCCCAATCGCAATAATGTTGTTATCCTGGGGATGGAAAGCTAGGAAGGTAGAAGCAGGAGGTGGTGGCATGAATGTTGTCATTACCTATAAAAAAGTGAGGTAATCAGTAAACTTTCCAAATTAATGGAATATCACAGTTGAACATCCGGAGTACACACACCTTGAATGTCATCATGTTAAATAGGGAAACCTTCCCACCACAGGCAGACAAAACGTACAAGTCATTTTTTGAGAGTGCAATGCAAGGGACTACTTCTTCAAGGTTCACACCCGAGATATCATTGGTCATAACAAGATCACTATTGGGTTGTCAATGCTGTGGAACAACATTGGTTGTAGCCTGTAATATATTAACATCAGAAATCTGTTCTCTACTAAAAGGAACAAACAAAGGGAAAGCACACAGAAACAAAAAACTGAAGGGAAAAAATGTAAATTAATTATCTGCTAAGACTACCTTCCCAATAGGATTCTGGACATCACCATATTTTGTTTAATCCTTTCAATTTTTACTATTTAACTGTCTACTCAACAAAGAAGTTTATAACTTCTATTAAAGAAAATTAATAGAAGTTCTCAAGTAGAAAGTAGAAGATAAGACTCCTCGAAAATCATTTAAAGAGCTGAATAAATAATAATATATGATAGGATCATTGTATAAATAACTTTAAATTTTTTAACAATCCCTGTCTTAATATATGAAGATACTGGTTGTATATATAGCTATCACCTTAAGATATATTGAATTCAAGTGAATAATATATATGAAATCTTTCAGAGATTTCATTCTCATCCTCTCATACACTTTTTCTCTTCTATTATATTCTTCTCATACCCCACTTTTCTTTCAATATTTTGGATTCAGATCAAACACACTCATAATGCTTCTATCATAGTGTCTTCAAAATAACTCTATGAAACAAAGGAAGAAGTGTTCATGTGTGATGGAAGAAGGAAGGCTTGTTGGCGTATAAGTTGAGGTACTCCAGCAATGCGGCTTCCGCTTCTTTTACGGTGCCAGATTTCCTGCTCTCGAATCTAAGGTTTTGGCAGGGGAAATGCAAGTGATAAGGGAAGAACATAGATGAATGTTTGTGACAGTGTGGTTGTGGAGGATCTGTGACTAGAGGGGGAAGCTCTCATCAAATTCTCTATGGATGATAGAAGACATGGAAAAATACCTCAGCAGATAAGATGAAGATGGAAGAGATAAAATGAACATACCAGGGAGACGGAAGTGATAAAAATCGCCTCAACAGAGTCCTTGCCGCCTCGACCTCGCCGTCTGATAACGTTTTGGCAAATATATCAAATCGTTCAAGTAATACAGTGAATTAAGTTAAGAGTATCGTTCTCCCAAGGAAATTTGAGTTGTGTTATTCAATTAAAATTATTTATCAAGATTAATTACTCATGATAACATTGGTGATTTTAATTTGGAATTTAGCATGAAATTAACAACGTAAGAAATTAAGATTGAAAAATGCGATAAAAGATAACTGGAATTGGTCTTTGACTAATATTACAGTAAAATCCTGCACAACATATGTTTTCTGTTCAAGCATTCACATAAGAGTACCTTGGTTTAATTCCTTAAAACAAGTTCTAAAATTATCTATTGAATTATTAATTCCTTAATTAATTCAGCAGATAATTTTGCATTAGATTCAGATGTTGAGAATGACCAAAAGCACATAAGTTATTCCTAGCGTAGTTACTTTTAGTTTCTTTTCTTACGTTTCTGTTTCTAAAAATACTTTCCAGTACAAAAGAACTTTTAAAGAGATTAATACTTCCGTATAATCAAAAGCAAGTCAAGAAAAGAACAAGAACAGAAACATATATTGCACAGGAAATTTACATTAATATGTCGTCATACAATCAATTCCAATGAACAGAAAATTTAGTCTATCCTAGACATCTCAAACGTACTCTTTACTACAATTCCTTGCAGAAAGTGAAGTCTTGATGTCTTGAAAGGTCTCCTGATCGTCCCCTGAGTTCTCCAGTATTTTTCTCTTTTTTCGTGTGTTAGAAGATAGTTTCTATCTTTCTGTCACGTCTTTTAAAGCCAATTAACTTCATTAATTCGCTCAGCGCACATGTGTGTGTGCGCTGTGCGAATTTCCTTTAACTGATGTTATTCGCTCAGCGCACAAGTACTGGTGCGCTATGCGAATTTACTTTTTCTGGCTGTACGAATTTTGGCTTGCGCTATGCGAGAATTGGCGGACAGACTCCAAATTATACACCCTTTCCTGTACAATAATTTATATAATAATCTACTTCCTATTACAACTTTTCACTGAGTAATAACATGAATAACTATAAGATTGAGATCATTTATAAGTATAAAAACAACTCTTTTCCACATTTATCACCGCCTCGAACTCACCGCCTCGACCTCGTCGCCTCGACCTCGCCTCTCAGCCCAAGCAGAAACAAACACGAACACACAGCAAGAAAGATTATGATTTGGGGAAGGAGTTTGGGGGAAGATTTTGATGAAGCAGAGAGGGAGGGAGGGAATTAGGGCTTAGATTTAGGACATTAGAAATGAAGGTGCGGGAAAAAGAGTGAACAATAATATTGCTAAAAATTATTTAAAAAAATATATATTTTAGGGCGGCTTTGTTTTGAACTGCCAGAAAATTTTTCTTAAAAAAAAAACCTACTTGCGGTTTTAAGCATAAACCGCCAAAATGTATTTGGGGTTTCCAAATCAGTCGGAAAAATCCCCTCTTAAAATTAATTATTTTTGTAGTGGTTGTGTTATATTATATAGTGATTTTGTTCCATAATATGTGTGATTTATTACATAGTGATTATATCTCATAATATGTGTGATTTATTATATAGTGATACTGTCACATAATATGTGAGAGTGGGTATGTGCATCAAAAGGGTATCTACATCTTAGTCTTTTTAAATTGGAAAATCAAATAAAAAATTGATGTTCATGATTTGTTTCAACCTCCCTGTCATTAAAAAAAAATAATATGCAGCAATTGGGTTTAAGTAGATGTAATAAATAAAAAACATAATTTACTTCTTAATTCTTTTTAGAACATATTAAGAAGTGGGTTTTAAACCTAACTCAACCCTACAAAATCAGCTTGTATGGTGAGGTTTGCACCCCACTTATATATATATATATTATAATTTGGCCTTATCTTTAGTCGATGTAGGACTTTCAACACACTCATTCACGTCGAGGTACATATATCTTGAGCGTGACTGTAGAATTAATGGGTAGTCCGATAGTGGGTCGACAACGGGTGGAACAGAATGCCCACATAGATCTCGCTATGATAGGTTCTAAACATGGCTTTAAGAATAATATTTAAGCCTAACTCAACCCCACAAAATCAGCTTGTATGGTGAGGTTTGCACTCCACTTATATATTATAATTTGGCCTTATTTCTAGTCGATATGAGACTTCTAACACACCACCTTCACTCTGAGGTATAGAAATCATAAGCGTGACAATAGAAATTAATGGGTGGCCTGATAACGGCCCGATAGCAATTGGAATAGAATGCCCACATAGATTTCACTAGGATAGGCTCCAACCATGGCTTTGATACCATGTTAACAAGTGGACTTTAAGCCTAACTCATCCCCACAAAACAGGCTTATATGGTGAGGTTTTCACCCCACTTATATATTATAATTTGGCCTTATCTCTAGTCGATGTGGTCTTCCAACACACCCTCTTCACGACGAGGTATAAACATCTCGAGCATGAGACTAGAATTAATGGGTGGCCTGATAGTGGCTCGACAACGGGTGATATAGAATGCCCACATAGATCTCGCTAGGAAAGGATCCAACCATGGCTTTGATACTGTTTTAAGAAGTGGATTTTAAGCCTAACTCAAGCCCACAAAACTGGTTTGTATGATGAGGTTTGCACTCCATTTATATATTATAATTTGGCCTTATCTCTAGTCGATGTGGGACTTCCAACACACCCCTTTCACGCCGAGGCATAGACATCTTGAGCTAGATAGTAGAAATTAATGGGTGGTCCGATAACAACCCGATAGCGAGTAGAAGAGGATTCCCACATAGATCTCGCTAGGATAGGCTCCAAGCATGGCTCTGATACCATGTTAAGAAGTGGATTTTAAGCCTAAATCAACCCCACAAAACCAGCTTGAATGGTGAGGTTTGCACTCCACTTATATATTATAATTTGACTTTATCTCTAGTCAATGTGGGACTTCTAACACACCACCTTCACTCCGAGGTATAAAGATCTTGAGTGTGAGCGTACAAATTAATGGGTGGTCTGATAACGGCCCAATAGCGGTTGGAACAGAATGCCCACATAGATTCCGCTTGGATATGCTCTAATCTGGCTTTGATACCATGTAAAGAAGTGGACTTTAAGCTTAACTCATCCCCACAAAACCGGCTTGTATGGTGAGGTTTGCACCCCACTTATATATTATAATTTGACCTTATCTCTAGTCGATGTGGGACTTCCAACACTCTCCATTCACGCCAAGGTACAGACATCTCGAGCGTGAGAGTAGAATTAATGGGTGGTCCGATAGTAGTTCGACAACGGGTGTAACAAAATGACCGCATACATCTCGCTAGGAAAGGCTCCAACCA
Organism: Vigna angularis; assembly: GCF_016808095.1. Lineage (NCBI taxonomy): Eukaryota > Viridiplantae > Streptophyta > Magnoliopsida > Fabales > Fabaceae > Vigna > Vigna angularis. The sequence continues at coordinate 12,247,160 of NC_068979.1, forward strand.
TGGCTCTGATATTGTTTTAAGAAGTGGATTTTAAGCCTAACTCAACCCCACAAAATTGGCTTGTATGGTGAGGTTTGCACTCCACTTATATATTATAATTTGACCTTATCTCTAGTCGATATGGGACTTCCAACACACCTCCTTCAAGCCGAGGTATAAACATCTTGCGTGTGAGAATAGAAATTAATGGGTGATCCGATAGCGACCCGATAGCGGGTGGAACATAATGCCCACATAGATCTCGCTAGGAAAGGCTCCAACCATGGTTCTGATACCGTTTTAAGAAGTGGTTTTAAGCCTAACTCAACCCTACAAAATCGGCTTGTATGGTGAGGTTTGCACGTACTTATATATTATAAATTAGCCTTATCTTCAGTCGATGTGGGACTTCCAACACACCTCCTTCATGTCGAGGTATAGACTTCTCGAGCGTGAGAGTAGAATTAATGGGTGGTCCGATATGGCCCGACAACGGGTGAAACAAAATTCCCACATGGATCGCGCTAGAATATTTTCTAAACATGGCTTTAAGGAGTGGATTTAAGGCTAACTCAACACCACAAAATCGGCTTTTATTGTAAGGTTTGCACTCCACTTATATATTATAATTTGGTCTTATCTCTAGTCGATGTAGGACCTCCAACAAAACACATGGTATACAATTTGTTGAATTTTAAAAAATTACAAATAAACATATAATATTATGATTTACATATAACACATTATAAAAGTATATAATGGTATGAAATATTGAAATAAATAGCAATAACCTCATTGATGCATACATTTTTATATAAACAAACATTGTTGTTTTAAGGATTGTGAATTGGTAATAAATTTTGTTGTCTTAAAAATTAAAAAATAAATAAACTATACAATTTTTTTTTTTGGTAAAATTTTAATTATAAGAAACATTATAATTCGTATCAGCAATGCAATACAATACGAGAACCCTAAAATATGAACACACCAATCCATGAAACATTGAGAAAGCTCATTTTTCTCCAAAAGACTTGCAAATCCACATCAATAATAAACCTTTTGAGATCTGTGATGTAAAAATGAACTATTGAAACAGGAAAACAATGTTTGATATAGCAAAAATACCGTGATGGTAACCAAGTAATTGGAATTCCCAATAGAAAAATTTAAAAGTTTATATACATTATTTATTAAATGATTGGGTTTCTAACAATAACCAACATCCTCAACTAATGTTATAACATGAGTAGTTTTTATTTTTAATAATTTAGTATATTTTACTTATAAAATTTGAAGTAATTATTATAATTTATATTATTTTGTAGAGTTATAATGCAATAAAAAAAATAAAAAAAATAAGTAAACTAAAATATTCTATAATAATTTATTAAATGAATATATTATATTAACGGTCAGGCTTCATTAAAAACGCACCTAAAAACCCTCTGAACGGACGTCAGATGTCAAGCGAAGAGGATTCGAAAATCAGATAGTGGAAGGCAGGTGTCGGCAGATGAGCGGACGCTCGTTTTGACGTGGGAAGCAAAATTGATTTTCGGAAAATTCACGTCACACTCTCTGCATGCACCCTTCTTCCCCAAACTCTGAAAATTTCATTTCTCCTCCTTCTCTCTAAAAGCTCTCCCTTCTCTCTACGAAATCTCACCCTTTCTCTTCTCCGATCTCCGTTCAGGCACCTTAGACTCACTTCCGGCGTCAAGAGCTTCAGTTTGAACCGATCGGTTTCGAGTTCTGAACTGGTAAGTTCTTCTTCTCCTTTAGTCGTTCGTTCTCTGGCACATGCAAACCAAGTTCTGGTTGCATGAGTTCATAGTCTCGTTCTGAATCATTTTGGTCTGTTGTTTGGTTTAGTTTGAAGAATTGTTGGGCGTTGAGGGTAGAAGGAATTTTAGTCAGGCAAACCCTATTCTGTCTCTAGGAATGTTCGTTCATGCTCAGAGGTAAGGGAAGCTTATATAATTTAATTGTATGTTAGTTTTTACGTTCGTTTTTAATGGATGCATGTTTGTTAAGTTGCTGAATGTATATGGAATATGATGGTTGATATGTTTGACTATATGATGTATGAATATTTATGATGATATGGATGTTGAATTTCATGGAAATAGATATTGAGAAGTGAATTGCTATAAAGAATTATATGTATGAAATTACCTATGAAAGTGTATGTTCGTCACTGAATGGTCTTTGACCGTTCGGTTTCTCTAGGGAACTTGGTTGGAATTGGATTCTTTCATTTGGGAAAAATCCTAGTTGAAGACGAGCGTCTTCGTGTTGTAATACTGTGCATGAGCGTTCGACCAAGGGTAGTCGTTCCTTGGTATTCGGTTACAAACTTAAGTATATATATATATATATGTGTGTGTGTGTGTGTGTGTGTGTGTGTATTTGTATATTTTCGTTTATTCTTAAACACTACTCAAAATGGTATCCATTATATTTATCAAGCCTCTTCTCTATAAGTTTAGTAGCACTTGGTCTTATACCAAGTGTTCGTACTAAGCAAGTGTTTGGTCTTACACCAGGCACTCGTTCTAGTTCCTTAAGCTAACTTCATAATAAGAGCGTTCGTTCAAGCCCAATAGGGTTCGCTCACTATGGTGTTCAGTCTTTGACTGACATTCTGATTGTTATTGGTGTTTAGCTCCTTCAAAGGCTAAGTATATTTATTGACGTTCGGTTTATTCACCGGATCCAGTTAAGTACCCTTATTTGATGTCCCTCAGTGTATGTCTAAATTGGTTCCAGCCTAGAGTTTTAGTACTCGGCCTAGGCATGTTGGTGTTCGGTCTAACTCGTGAGTCAGTTCATCCAATTGGCTCACTTAGTATATAAACGTTTGGTTCTAGTCGTCCTCGAGAATTATTATGTTAATCACTCTCTTTCTTAAACCAATGATTCCCTCTCTCTCGATTTTGATCCGCTTGGGACTGGAGACCTTTGGTCTCACTTCAAGCGTTCGGTCTTGTTCAGAGTCGAAGTTAACGTTCGATATTCGGTGTCTTCAGAGACGTTTATTCGAATTGATCTCATTGAGGTCTTATTAATGAAAGATGATGAAATATGTTATGAACGAAATGAAGTGGATTATGAACGAGCGTTCTGGGGAGGAATAACTCATGAATGTGTAGTGGAAATTGGTAAAGTATGAATGTGGGCATGCTAAGCTGGCGGTTCATCCTGATGTTCCGTGATTACTCGTCCTCACGTAGAGGAGGGTAAGTCATGTGTGGGAACGGCAGGAGGTCCTAGTCCTTATGGTTAATTTGGACAGATAGGACTAACCTCAGGTGGCAGCTATTGAGGGTATCCCAGTTACTACATCACCCGGGTGCACGAACGTCGTAGCTACACAAAATTCATACAGTCCGGACAGTCAGTGTAACGCCCCGGCAACTCACAGGGACCGTCGACTGCCCCCACAGACCACCACCAGGCTTTCCAGTGTGCTTTGTCCTCACTCGCACACTTTCCAGGAAAACTTCCCGGAAGGTCACCCATCCCAGAATTACTCCAGGCTAAGCACGCTTAACCATGGAGTTCTTATGGGTCAGGCTACCGAAAAGCAAATGCATTTTGGTGATATGAGTAGTCAAATCAATTCCTTTAAGATATCCTTCAACTGTATAGTCCCATACCTATACAGTCTCCAAATCCCTCTCATTCCGGTGTATGTTCGATTCATTCATGTACCCCTTCCACCCGAAGCTGCCAGGAGCCGCTCCTTGTCTGTGCCCCCTGCACCATGCTTCTTGCACCGGCGTCACTCCCCGCCCTCGTCTCCGTGCCCGGGTGTCACATGCCCACCAGCTTCCGCTCTGGTTCGTCCTCGAACCACACCGTACTGGGAGAGGCTAGGCTCTGATACCATCTGTAACGCCCCGGCAACTCACAGGGACCGTCGACTGCCCCCACAGACCACCACCAGGCTTTCCAGTGTGCTTTGTCCTCACTCGCACACTTTCCAGGAAAACTTCCCGGAAGGTCACCCATCCCAGAATTACTCCAGGCTAAGCACGCTTAACCATGGAGTTCTTATGGGTCAGGCTACCGAAAAGCAAATGCATTTTGGTGATATGAGTAGTCAAATCAATTCCTTTAAGATATCCTTCAACTGTATAGTCTCATACCTATACAGTCTCCAAATCCCTCTCATTCCGGTGTATGTTCGATTCATTCATGTACCCCTTCCACCCGAAGCTGCCAGGAGCCGCTCCTTGTCTGTGCCCCCTGCACCATGCTTCTTGCACCGGCGTCACTCCCCGCCCTCGTCTCCGTGCCCGGGTGTCACAGTCAGAGTCTAGTATTAGGTTTTGTATGTAAAAATGAATTAAATGATCTTGTTTATGTGAATTGTGTAAAATACATGTTGATGATTAAATTGAATTACAAAAGCTTACCCTGTGTTTCCTGTCTTGTCTGTTTTGTACGTTCGTCTTTGTCATTGCAATGATCATCCATGTGGATGTGAGCAGAAGGAGACGAGCTGTTGGAAGAGGTGCTGGAAGAAGAAAACCTGGTCGAGGTAGAAGTTAAGACTGAACAGTAGAACGTTCGGTCAGTAGTTTATTTTGATTGTAAGGTGGTCGTTCGATCACCTTCTCCTTTTGTTTTGATTGACTGTTCGGTATAGGTTTTTGTAAACCGTTCAGTCAGTATTATTATTTAATGTGATTATTCTATTATATAGTTTTGGACTGTATTTTTGAGATGTTACAATAACAATTACATAATATATATATATATATATATATATATATATATATATATATATATATATATATATATATATATATATATATATATATATATATATATATATATATATATATATATATATATATATATATATATATATATATATATATATATATATATATATATATATATCAAATGCTAAATAAACCCATTAAGGATTCAATGGATTATAAATCATTTTATTTAAAAGTTATATTATTTATACTTAATCACAAGAGAGACATATATGTTTTTGTATTATAAGTTGTGTTTTATTTTTATTACATTTTCTTTTTCTATCATGGTTGTTAACAGTTCATTATAATTGAATATTGTCTATGTTTTGAGTTTATATTATTGTTTGCATTATCTTGATATTTGTCAATTGAATATAAAATTCATATTCATCCCTCTACTCTCACTTGAATATGATATTTTATACTATCAATTTTTTATATATGTGAACAAGTCAAGGTGATTTTTTTTTTGCCAAATATTTGTTGTTATTGAAAACATGCATAAACACACAAATTATTATACTATCTAAAGACTTTAAATATTAATTTATTTCGGATATCAAAATCCAGCGATTAAATAAAGGTATTTTTAAAAATTTTGTTTATTATTTAAAATTTAATAATTATTTAATTTAATTTAAAATTTTAATATTATTTAAATATATTAAATCTGATTTAAATTATATTAAAATATTAAATTAATTTAAATAATTATTAAATTTTAAATAAAAAACAAAATTTGAAAAAAAAAATTGTTTATATATCCAAATTGTTAGATTTGGATATTCGATTAACCAATTTTTTTTTATTTTTTTTAAAATTTAATAATTATTTAATTTAATTTAATATGTTAATATAATTTAATATATTTATATATATTAAATCCGATTTTATATTATTATTTTTTCATTATTACTACTCTTATTTAAATTATTTTTATTATTATTTTTAATATAACTATTATAATAATAGAAATTATATCTTAATATACATTTATTAAAGTTAAAAGTTGAATTTTTCAAAAATTTGGAATGGACTGAATTGAAACTATTTAAGAATCTTTAATTAGATTTTTTTTTAATTTTTTACATATTAAATACATTTTTAATTAGGGACGAAACTGACATTTTTTTAAAGTTTGTAGGTGCAAAGTGAAAGAGTTAGAAGTGTTCAGTGACCCATAAAAAATAAAAAGGACTAGTGAACTTGGGCCATCAATTAATTTTATGTTTTGACCCAAACGAGTAGCTCTGAAGAGGCAGCTTATTTCTACACCTCCCTATATGTATAAAATGACCTATTTACGCTTATATTCCTTCTTTCATCTCCTTCGTACACCAGCTCACACCTTTTTCTCCCGTGCTTCATCTTCTTCCTACACCAGCCTGTATCTTTTTTCCTCACTTTTCATCCTTTTCATATTATTTTTTTTATTAAAACCAAATTTTATATTATACTATATATGAAATCTATTGTTTTTTTTATATTTTAAATTGTATATTTCGAAATATAAATTTTCTATTTTAAATTATATGATTCAAAAAATAGTTTGTGTTCTTAAATCTGAAATAAAAATTTATATCCTGAATTTCACATTCCAAAACATTTTTTAATTAAATAATTTGGAACTAAAAGTAAAAATTTTAAATTAGAAGATAAATTTAGAATTTTGAAATTTATGAGGATGCCGATTGAAACTATGAAGGTGTAGAAAGAAACCGGACCGATTCAAACCTCATTCTCAAGCACAACCAATATCGAGGCCCACCTATGCTACTTTTTCTTTCAATATCTATTTTTTTAATTATTTAATTTCCTTTTTCTTTTGGGTTCTGTTTTCCTCCTTTTTTTGCCATCAATTTTATTCTTCCTACTTGTTGCTCCGACCATTGATTATAGTCTAAAAGGCTAATGTTATAATCATTGTCGGTGCCCATCAAACCAATTCCGAAGCATGCTTTACGACCAAGAGTCCAAACCGCAAAGCCACTCAACATTTTATACCTTTTTTCTCATGTTCTGTTGACTTGTGTTTTTGTTTAAATCACACCGTCATTAGTAACAACTAATTTAGCATTTCAAAGATACCCAAATACGTCTTCTTCAATGATTAAGGTTGATAAAACGTTGTACATTTGAAAAAAATCTCTACTCGACAAGTGTTTCTTTCTAATTGATGTTAATTTCCACACTCTCCTCCATTTTGTAGCAATAGTTGTTCACTAACTTTGAGGCCCTTAGACAAATGAAGTAGTAACAGTGCAGAAAACTTAATAAAATGACCTTGAAGTTTGAGGCTACTACTAAAACCTTTTACCTTTAAAGCGGAAAGGAAGCAGCAAAAGGCATAACTTGAATTTTGACCAAGATTCTACATATGTTGCATGCCATGCACTATGCAACACTACTTCTTGTTAAAGATAAGAACTCCATTTTAAAAATAAAATAAATTTTAATTCATAATTCTCAAAAAATAAAATAAAAAAAATTGAAGCTAAACAGCTAATGACCTGAAAAGCATAAGATTCGTTGAATGAAACGAGTGTCTGTCGTTTAGGCAATAGCCAACGAAGAGACTCATAATTAACAGCAAATTTTGAGAAGTTGTCGTTTTGATTTTGACCAGTTCAACGAAAAAATAAATAAAGATGAAGGAGGTCCCAGTCATGGTCTTTGCCTAACATCAACACACAACACTATCAACTCGGTCAAGGTTTCAATTCTGCCCATTTTACTTTGAACCAATCTCTTAAGAAGGTCAAAACAATCATCTTAAACACATAACATAGTTGGTGTTACACAAAACATAATAAAGGGACAAGTGGCCGAATGATTGAACCCATATATATATAAAATTAAGAAAACAATGTTCTCTATATTATTTTCACACCATGTTCATATTTTAAATATCTTTGTTCGTTTGTAAGGAAATTTCCTTTCATATTCCACCAAACATTGGTTAATTTCAACAGTTTCTATCTTTTCGTATTCAAATTTTATTTTATATTATCTACTGTTTCAGGGCACGTGACGTATTTGAATTTATTATTTGAATAATAGCGCTTTGAAAGGTAAAAGAAACTAAGAATTTTCTTTCTTCTATTTTGTGCTGGAAAGTGAATAAAGATGCAATAAATTAAGCTCGTAGTAGTAGGTAACGAATATTCTAATCATCAAGATCAATTATTTTAGAATTTAAGTGATTACGCACGTGAAGACCCAAAAACATTTTTTAGATTTTTTTCATGTCTAATAATATGTTTCTCAAGTTTTTCAAATTTCTAAATAAGCTGAATCAGAACCTGCTAGACCAAGTCCAATATGGAGCTTGCCCAAAACCAACGTACTACTTAAGGTGTTCGTTTTAATATTAGTTAAATTTTGTTAAATACTATAAAGATAAAATTTATGAAGATTAATGTACACTTTTTTTTTTCCAGTAAATAATATATGAAGTATTTCTTATATGAGAATCCAAAATTCCACACTAAACTAAAATTTAACATTTTGATCTGAAAAAGTCATTAATTGATAATTAATTTGAACAATAATCGTTATTAATAGAGAGTTAATGAGAATAATAGTCACTAATTAAAGATTAATAGAAATAATGAAAGTCATAACTAGTGATTAATAAATCAGATCTAATGATAAACTTATTATAATATTTTTAATATATGTTTGAAGGAGGAGGTCAAGTAACTTTGAATATTGATTACTTATCCTTATTACAGAATTATTGAGTAAATCATTGATTTGAGGGTCGAAATGTATTTGACATGTATCCATCCACACAATTAGGACAACAAGAAGAGAACACACAACGTAACTCAGATGATAAATGATTATTAGAGAGTTTATCCTGTCTTTAGGACAACTTAGAATACTTTAAGTAAGAGATCTCAATACCTTACCCGAAATATTTTATAATTTAATTTAAAAACTAAATAAATTTTTCACATGTGAAAAAATATTTAACCTTATAATTTTTAGCAAAAACATATATAACATGATTTTGCTAAAAGTTGAATTTTGATGTATGTCTGAAATTGGTTCATTATGTACTAAAAGCTAAAAGTCTAAATCTCACGTTACAAATTTAAAAAAAGTTACAAAATGGAAGAAAATGACTAGAAAACAATAAGAAAAAGGCTGAAGAGTGGAAGAGGAAGGATGATTCAACATCACATCAAGAAATGTACCACACCGCTAGAATATTAATGTGAACCACAACACAGACCCCAGGGGATTCCTTGCAGTGTTGCATGATGCATTTAGGTAGGAAATAGAAACTCAAAATTTAGGCAAAAATAAATTAAGTAGATCTAACTGAAGGTGTTAGATGAACTTAATGTGATTTAACTTTATTCCATACATTGAACCCTATATGCATATAATAAAATGAAACTAAGGTTAGAGAAAGGTGATTTGGTGAGAAAATAAACCCACACGACGAAAACCATAGGTATAGATAGATAGATACTGGGCCATTGAAGTTGTCACTGTGAACATTTGAGAACATATATTATTGATTCGAGGGAATAAAACAAGTGGGGTTAAGTAAAAGTGCTTTGTGAACAGTGATTGCGCAGACAAAGGAGCACCTCTTTTTTCTTTAAGTTTTTCCTTTTTTGCATATGTGGCTGTGAATCATAGGCTATTCTCAACCAAATGTGGACACAAATCTTGGTTACCTTGTGCACCCACAAATTTATATGTTAAAGTTGAAAAGTTTGTTTCCCTCAACTTTTTCTTTTCTTTTCAGCCATTCCAAATACGTGGTGCTTTCCTTTGCCATAAAACAAATCCTACTTCCATAGCCATAAAAAAAAAAACACACCTTCCCTAGTAAATTCCCCTTCAAAATTTGTGACCATATTCTTTGTGGGTTTTTCCCCTATGGTATGAGGTGCATTTAATGAATCAAAATTTTAAAATTTAGCAAGGGATGGTCACAAGGGTAATAATAATAATATTACTAAATACCCCTATGAGCTTTGGAAACGTGGATTAGTGAAGGAGCTATAAAAAGTTGGTGTGAAGTGAAAATTCAAAGATTTGGTCAGAATGTGCATAAAATGGGGGCCGAAATGAGGCTTTTCTAAATTAATGCACAAAGATTTTCAAAACCCATAGTTTTCATCCAAGGTGGGAATAAGTAAACTAAAATGGTACTTTTAAGTCAGAGTGGGTAGCTAGCTTTATACGTGTCTGCGGTTTTGGAATTTGTCCCGGTCTTTGTTTTCCTATTTGTGAATCCAATATAAAGTACTCAAATTCTGCTTCCCTTTCAAACACTTATACTTATATATCATGCACATGTTTACACTGTTTACAAGTTTTACTAAATTTAACGTTAACTTAAACCAAATGTTACTTTTTCTTTTTCTTTTTTAATACTTTTTTTCTCTATTTATTAGTAACATAATATATTTCTTCATCACATGGCTCAAATTCCATGATTTCATATCAATTTGAAAAACGAAAAAAATATTGTTAGAAAATATATTCTTTGTTTGAAATAATAGCTTAAATTTGTTAGAGTAAATAGGAAAAAAAAATTATTTTCTTGTATCTATAAAATTGTAATTTTGCTTTCTCTGTTTTTTCATCTCAACGAATCAATTTTTTTTTCCAACAAATCTAATTAAACAAAAAAAAACATATTCTGAGTGTGTGTAACCAACAAACAAGAACAAAGGTGTATGTGTTTTCACATTTTCTATACTATTTTATTTTAACAAAACTTCAATGTTGAATGTATGAATAAAATATATTATTTCTCATGTTGAATTACTTTCTCTATTATATTTCAATATGTAAAGAGATCCCATACTATAATACTGTTTTAATTTTATGACAAGGTATAATAGATATTAGCTTTGCATTATGATTTTAAAACATTATGAATGATAAATAAAAAATCATTTATATACATTATTTTTTAAATATTAATAATGGAAACAGAGGGCTATATGCACCTATGTTCTTATTTTATTATAGCAATAAAAGTAAAATATATAGTTAAAAAAATTAGTTAAAAATATTATTAAACTTTATACAAGTTATGGAAAAGTTTTGTGTAAAAAACAATCATAAAAAGTAACTTTTCTTGAATGATGTAACATCTCAAAAATACAGTAAAACCATATAATAGAATTAATTACATTTAATGATAAACCAATTCAGTTTTATATTAAACAAGCGAACGATTTTGGCCGAACGGCCTTACATAGGTTTGTCAAAAGTAAGCTGTACAAGATAAAGGGAAAACATGACCGAACGGCTTACAAAAGTCCAATTACCGATCAGTCAAATAACAAAAGGGAAAGGAAGTGACCGAACGGTCACTTCATACTAAACTACTAACTACAACCAAACGTCCTACTGTTCGGCCTTCACTTCCACATCTACGAGGTTCTCGTCCTCCAAAGCTTCTTCTTCCAGCGCCTCTTCAAGTAGCGCGCTTCCATCTGCTCACATCCACACGGATGATCATTGCAACGACAAGACAGACGTACAACAAGACAACACAAGGAAAACACAGGGTAAGCTTATGTAATTTAATTCAATTGTCAAACATATAATTCATACACCAACACACATATGAAATTAACAATACACTTAAAGCAAGGCGTACTACTAGACCGACCGTTCGGACTGTATGACATCTGTGTAGCTACGACGTTCGTGCACCTGGGTGATGTAGTAACTGGGATACTCTCAACAGCTGCCACCCGAGGTTAGCCCTATCTGTCCAAAGTGACCCTAAGGACTAGGACCTCCTGCCGTTCCCACACATGACCCACTCTCCTCTACGTGAGGACGAGTACTCACGGAACATCAGGATGAATCGACAGCTTAGCATAACCACAGTCATACCTTACCACTTTCAAATATTCAATCATGAGTCATTCCTCCCCGGAACGCTCGTTCAAAATTCACAACCTTATATTCATTTTATATACTTTTCATCTTTCATAATTTCTCACTTTAATATCGTTTTTATCACACTTTCCAAGAACGTCAAATAACGAACGTTCAGCCCTCTTCCGAACGAGAACGAACGAGATGAACGAGACCGTGAAATCTCTCATTCCAGAATAAAATAAGACTGAAGGGTTACTTTCAGAGTTTAAGAAGAAATCGAGCTCAACTATAAAAATATGTAACGAACGTTACTTACAACATGAATCAGTTAAATGAACTGACTCTCGTGAACTACAATCAACACTTGAAGAATACAGTAGGTACGGAAGACTCTAGGTTGGAGACAGCGAAGGTATACGTGCCACGCCCTTTAAAGAATCGACGTAGAATAATTCATATATATATATATATATATATATATATATATATATATATATATATATATATATCAAGACTAAGTGTCGGTCAATAACCGAACACAGTAACGGAATTTCTACAGAGTTTGGACGAACGCGGTTTCATCAGGATAACTAAATTAAAAGGTTTATGAGTGTTCGGTGTAAGACCGAACGCCACTCATTACGGGAGTGAGAGCTGAGACTTATCAATAATTTATAATAGGAACAATTTATAATCAAAGGGATAAACACATTGGAGACATTGTTGAAGAATCACTAAACATGCAAAATATCTGTTTACAAGGTTTTCATTTTCTCACGTAACACGCAAGTGAATCTATGGTTGGCCGAACACTCAAACATAGTACTATTACAAGAAGGCGCTCGTCCTCAACTGGAACTCTTTCCAAATGAAAGAATTCACTCTCAAAAGAGTTTATAAGAAACATCGAACGGTCAAGGACCGTTCAATGACGAACGTTCAATATCATAGGGAATTTATTATTCAGTATTCACATATATTCAAATTCATTCCTCAGCATAATACTTCATAATTTCATACTTACTACTATAGCCCATTTCACATACTCATACATCAACTCAGTTATTTTCACATATCAAATAATCAATCATCACATAGTCATGCTTCATACAACTCAACGAACGTTCATGCAGTATAATAAAAAACATACGAATTAAATTGAATAAGCTTCCCTTACCTCTAGTGTGAACGTACGTCCTTCAGACTAAAACTCAGCTCGCAGAAATGATATTTCTTCTACCCACAACGCTCAACCAAACTCTTTAAACTAAACAAATTACAGAAAACCAAGATTGGTTCAGATAAGGTGACCGCGTGCAACCAAAGCTTGGCTTGCATGCTCATATGAACGAACAGCTAAAGATGAGGGACTTACCAGTTTCAGAATCCAAAGCTGTTCGGTTCAAGTAGAAGCTTGGGACGCCGGAAATGCTCCTACGGTGCCTGAATGATGATCGGAGAAGAAGAAGGGTGAGTTTTCTTAGAGAGAAGGTAGGGTTTCTAGTGAGAAGGGGGAGAAAATGAAAGATCAGAGTTTGGGAAGGAGGGTGCATGCAGAGGAGAGTGGGACGGAAGTTTCACAAACAATCATTTTCTTCCCACGTCCAAACGAGGGTCCGCTCTCCTGCCGACACCTGCCTTTCACTATCTGATTTTAGAAGTTTTGGTGATTGACACCTAGTGTCTGTGCAAGAGATTTCGAGTGCGTTTTTAATACTCTGACAGAGGGTTTTTGGGTTTCGTTTCCCGAGGTCTGACAAATGACAAAATAGTTACAAAATATTTTAATTTTTATTAACTGTTATAATCATATAATAAAATTAATTTTAATCTTCATTGGCAGATTTTGTAGATAATAGAAATAAAATATTTAGTTGATAAATATAGAATAAACAAATAAAAAAAGTAAGAAAAATGTTGACAAATATCACTTACAGAATCCAATCCTATTAATTGTTATAAAATATATAACTATTTATTAAAGGAATTTAATTTTCCTAAGGCCATTAACATTAATTTTAGTTATCTATACCTTGATATATATATATATATATATATATATATATATATATATATATATATATATATATATATATATATATATATATATATATATATATATATATAAAGAGATTCTTCTTAGTGTTTATATTTAATTTTTAATTTTATCTTTCAAACGATTTTTTTAAAAACTAAAATCATTATTTTATTAATTTTATTTTTTAAGTGCTTTTTAAGCTTAATATTTTTAATTATATAACTACCTATAAAATAAATAAAATAATTTCAAAATAAAATTATAAAATTTATTTTAATTTTATAAATATAATAATAATAATAGTTTTATAACTTTTTACTGTCATGAGAAAAATAAACACATGCGCATACATATACTTTTACTAGTATTTATAAGAATAAAAGAAAAAAGAAAAAAAAAAGACAGACTCTGTATATAAGAATAGTTATATGGAGTGTTGCCCTATTATTTCTTCTAAAAACTATCTATTATATTAGTTATCTCGTTTGTCGGATATTTATAAAAGAAATTGCGAATATTTGTAAATATTTTATTTTTTTAGTTTTAAATAAATTTATTTAAAAAATATATTTAAAATATAATTTAAATAAAATTATATATTAAAATTGTAAATCTCATTTTATTAATATAAAACTAATAAAATAAGTGTTATAAATATGATATCTGACGAGAAAGTTTTAGATTTTTAAAGTTGAAGACTTATATTTGGAGAATTAAAACCCAATTATGTCATTGTTTCGCCTCCATCCTACGTTTGATTAATTGGAAGGACGTTTCCTTAAACTCACACAAAGTGACCATTGCAAAAGAGAAAACAAACACACCTAAACCGATAAAAACAAAAAGGTAAGTTAATATCAAAAGAATAAAACATGAAATTCAAAAAACTATCATATATTATATTTCACTTTCAAACTTAAGCACAACACCTAAACGTATTATAACATCTAAAATCAAATATTCGGATATATGCGTTATTGTCGAGCTGTGGTAGGTTGTACACTTATAATGATGGAAGAATTGGCCCACCCCAAGCTACCACACAAGATTCTTCCATTAAATCGTCTTTTGTCAATGGTAAAGGCTCCCAGACTAAGATTTCCTACTACTCTCATCACATGACCCCTTCTCTATTTCAAAATGGATGACCATTAGAGTGTCAGGATAATCTCCAAAACTGATTTCTTACAATAATACATACACTACTTGAAATAACCATTAAAAATTTCTCCCTTAAAATTCCTTTCCAAACCATACTTGGAAACATGCATAACTTCATTCATAAAACCTCATAAAAAAATTCTATTCATATTGCTAAACAAGCCTTACATTATTATTACATTTCAATCCATAAGAAACAGAAAACGAGAAAACAAAAGAAACCAAACTTGTATACAAGATGCCTAACAAAAACTTAAATTTTAAGTTTTTTTTAAGATAATTGATTATCACGCCTGATAATCGATTATTCCAGAAAAAAATCATGCAAAAGTGACCTTCTGAATGAAAGAATCGATTATCAGATATTATAATCTATTATTCCAAAGAATTTTGAAAAAAAGATAATATTCTAACTGAAATAATCGATTATCAAGTAAGATAATCTATTATCCCTGTCAATTTTGATATTAACATGATTTTTCTGGTTTAGTTGCATCTAAGATTCATCCAAATGACAAAATTTAGTATCATTGACCTTATAATTGACTCAAGAACATGTTTTTACTCAAAAGAAGATACCATTTTTATCTTTTGACCATAATTTAGTTGTATCAACTCATCATACCAACACTCCAAAAGCTAAGATATCATATTTTTACACATTACCAAACATATTTCTATGAACTAGGAGTCCAAAAAAGTTTTAAATAGCCTAAAAAGAGACCTAAAATATACTCCAAACATAAGTTATCTTTCCAAAGTCGCTCCTCTAGAAATCCACCTCTCAAAACCCTAATTTAGACCGAAAATCAACCTAACCACACTCCTTTTTCACTACTTTCAATTTTACATCAATTTTTTTATCTAATTAAACTCAAATTAGCAGCATCAAAGTCCAAACAATTATCAATCCACAAGCATACACAATAATATTCACCAATAAGCAAACCTTCACTCCTTAAGATACAAACATCATTCAACAATAATCTCAATTTGTAAGAAATCCAACCAAGCATCAATCTCACAATTCATCAAACATATTACTTCTGAACACGAAATTAAAGCAAATATTAGTTTATCTTACCTTACAGAGAACCCAATTGCTCAACAAGAGTTAAGACGACTCCACTAACTCAAAGAACTCTATTTGCACCTACAACTCATAGAAACATGATCACGGTATACTGTTAAAACCACTGATCATCAGAGATTCTTATAGAAGACTCAGATGACACATGCAAAAAGACTATGGTTCGCATGCAAAGGAAACGAAACAGACCAAAGAAAATAGTAGAAATTAACTTACTCTTTTGGAGAAACTGATCAAATAGACTTAAAGATCTCGCTATTGTGATCACTTAGACGATCTCTGATAATCAAACAGATGAGCATGAGATGATAATTCCTAGAGAGAAGTAAGAGAACTCTACAAAAATGGTTTTGGAGAAATGGTGTATTTTAAAATAATGAGACTCGTTTATAACAAAAATATTTATATTAAAACCATTTAATTGTTAAAATAATAAGTTTCACTAATTTTAAACCACTACCACTTCTAAAATATAATATTTTAGGTCTTTACAAAAATACTAATATAAATAAGTTTAATTTTTTCTAAAGTAAATTTAAATAAATTACATCAATATATAAATTTAAATAAATAATTTTAATTTTATTATTTTAATAAGAAATATAAATATGTAAAATAAAATTTTAAAATATTTTTCAATCATTAATATTTTCATATTAACGATTTTATTTTTATTAATTAATTTTAAAAAATATTAAGACAAAATTTATTAACGATGATGACTTGGTATCTACCATGTTAGCATGATATAAATATATATATATATATATATATATATATATATATATATATATATATATATATATATATATATTAAATGAATATTATTAATGAGTAACTAGAAAAATTTATATTTTAATATATATATATATATATATATATATATATATATATATATATATATATATATATATATATTACATTTTATCCATAAATATAGGTGATTATGAATTTCTTTTCTTTGAAGTTTCTTTATGGTCATATTAAACTCGTATTTATTCAATTTCTTAAATTTAAGTATCATAAACATATATATTCTTTAAATTGTCATTGATTTAGCATGATATTAAAGATGTATATGATGTTTTAAAAATTTTCTTTTAGACACTAGGTAAGGATAACTATATTAAATTTAAATGATAGTTGGTCTTCTGACATTTGTATATAAATATTGGTTAAAATTCTGGCAAAGTAAGTTATACTTTATTGTTAGTATGGTCTAAACAGGTACTCACTGAAACTTCTCTTGTTGCAAGTTTATGTGATTTTTCTTCTTTACTAGTTAATGAGATGAGAATTTTCCTAATTGGATTCTAAACGATGCCAATGTTTTTTCTCGAAAAATTGCAAAAAAAGTTTATTCTTCTACTTTGAAATGCATGGATTGGGGAAACTTGATTTGGTTAGATAAGATGTCATTAGCTAAAACTCTAATTATTTAAAAATTGTTGTATATTCGTTTACCTATTTGGATGTTCATAAAACAAATGAGTGATTTTATGCTCAATGTGTTATTTGTATAGTAATAATGTTTAATTTTTCTCTCATTTGTTCTTTTGTTGTTCTATTACTATACAATTGTGAAAATAGTTAAATGAAGTTTTTCAGGACTTGCAATTTTCTAATCTGGAATTGGTTGTTCAATTTATGAAGTTTCCTTGTAGTCATTATTTAAAGTGATTAAAGTGATTAGCTTTATTATAGTTATTTGAATGATTTATAGGTTATACATTATAGTAGATTTAGGTTCCAATTGTTTTTCCTTATGCTATTTTTCAAACTAAGGAGTTAATGTGTATGACTGAAAATAAATCTCAGAAACATGAGTAATACTATTTTTGATTTTTGGTGTTGAAATTTTTCAACATTCTAACTAGGGAGGGTAAAATGGTTTCATTTATGGACGTAATATGACAAATTGCATATGGTAATTTGTTCAAGGTGAATATTAATGGTGCAACTATGGATTGTCCTGTTTTGGATATTAGGGGTATAAATTTCTATTTAGGATTAAATATGTTTTTAGTCCCTAAACTATCAAGCGAATTTGTTTTTAGTCTCTCTTTCAAACTAAGCTACATTTTGATCATTCTCCTTAAAGAAACCATAATTTTTGTCCTCCAAACCCAACGGCGTTAAAAAAAGGCCGAGGTGGCTAACGGTAGAGTTGCACGATTTTTTTTCTGACATTAAGTCAGTCTTTCTCAGCTTTTCTCCCTCCCTCTCCCTCGTCTCCTTCCTTCCATCTTCCACTCCCTCCACCATCTTCACCAAATCCTCCATCATCTTCTCCAAATCCTCCAAACAAAAAAATTCATCACCGCCATTACAATCACCATCTCTGCCTCTCTTAACCCAACATCCCTGTTATGTTCCTCAACTCAAAACGAAAGGAGTGAAATCGCTTTTGTTTCAAGATGGGGTGTGTGGGCATAAACCGTTGCGTAGTTGCTATGCGGTGGTTGATGTGAAGATATGATTGTTTGGGTGGTTATTTATATTTACATTTTTTTGGCCTCTGTGTGTCTCTGGGATCTGTCTTTGATTTAGACCGGGCCTATTGGGGAGCATAATGAAATTTTGAAGAGCTGTATACTCAACTAGTTTGTTTCAAAGTTATAATCCAATGAATAATCTTTTACATATATTTATATTAGGTACCTACTAATACTAAATTCAAGTAATTATATATATTTAATCAAATCACTACTACTATTATTCTTACAAAATTTACCATGTACTAAGCTAACTCGGCTCATCTAATAGACGTCTTAAAGTCGCTGGTATATACCAAATTTTCTTAAAGCAACTTATGTTAACTACCTCCTTAGCATTTTGGTTTGTTAAACTTAGTCTGACAACAGAGGAACTGTTGGTCATATAACTTCATGATATTTATTACATGTCTACATATTATATATGATTAAACCCTCAAATTATTTAAATCTGCTGCTGACTTCAGTTTCTGTACTATGTTAAAAGGGACGGTAATGCTAATGCATTGGTTGAAGTAAAAGCTTATTATGGCTTCTTTTATTAAAATACAAAAGGAGGAGGGTATTGGGGAAGACTTGAATGATGATGGGGGTGGTTGTATTGGTACTTATCTGGTTTAACGTATGAAGCACCAATCACATTTCATGTATGAATAAAAAAGAGTTTAAAACAACATTATTCTTCATTTTTGAAAACTGTAATGTTTCATTACAATGGTGAAAATACTTCAAAGAAAAAAACCCCATATTTCGGAAAATGGCGCACGTGTAAGACCCCAGCTACTCCAACCATCACCACATCGCTAATCCCGTTAGCAAAGATTCCTATGCCCACACACCTCGTCTTGAAACAAAAGCGATTTTACTCCTATCGTTTTGAGTTGAGGAACAGAATAGGATGCTGGGTGGGGAGGTTGGATTGAGAGAGGCAGAGATGGTGATTGCGGTGGCGGTGATGGATTTCTTTGTTTGGAGGATTTGGAGAAGATGATGGAGGATTTGGTGAAGATGATGGAGGGAGTGAAAGATGGAAGGAAGGAGACGAGGGAGAGGGAGGGAGAAAAGCTGAGAAAGACTGACTTAATGTCAGAAAAAAAATCGTGCAACTCCACCGTTATCAAAATGTAGCTTAGTTTGAAAGAGAGACTAAAAACAAATTCGCTTGATAGTTTAGGGATTAAAAACATATTTAACCCTTCTATTTATGTTAAGTTTATGGGAATATTTATGCTTTAGAGCATGCTTAGGACAAATTTTCAAAGGTTTTAGTTGAAAAGTGATGTCATGATTTTTTGGATCAACGAGTGTTTCTTGAAGTCTTAGAGAGAAACGATATCGGTACTTATATTTTTGTACGCATATGTAATTCAAAGTTTGTCATGCTTTTCATGAAAAAAAATCCATTATATTAATAAGTTAATTAAATTAATTGTCATTTATAAATAATAATATAGGTGATTTAATATTTTACATTCATATATATATATATATATATTTAGATTTAAAAAAATAATAAGTATAGTTAAGTGTGGGTATAAATTTTATCATGATTTTGATATGATTTTTTATACTTTATATTTATTTATTTTTAATAAATTTTCATAAAATAATAAATAATAAATGAATTTTGAAATGTCAAACGTAGTTAAAATATCAAAATTAAAGTAATATCTAACGTGACCTTGAATTTACTTTTTAATAATTACATGCATAGACCGATATTCATAGGAATACACAGTGTTTTCACACTTTAAGAAACAGTCATACCTTTTTTTTCTTTCCTATTCAGAGCTCGATGATTTTTTACGTGTATTCATAAAACCAGCCATGTTTTCGTTATTTCTTAAAAAAAACATTATTAAAACAAGGCATTTTTTTTTTAATTTTAAGCAATATTAAATTGAATTCCTAGGGTAAATTTCTCGAATTCACTAGTTTTTCTTTTAAAGTCATTGCATATAAAATGGACTTGCACAGGAGGGTTATCTGGCAATAAAAAAGTAGCGGCATTAAATGCTCAATACTTTTTATCAGAGAATATTCTTCTGAAGATTTTATATTTATTTTTATTACATATACATCAAATAGTTGACTTTTGAAAATTACCCTACATAGAGTTTTCATTTCAAAGGGAAAATTCAACTTTAGCACTTTCTTGGCCAATTCTAGGCTCTTTTCTTTGACCATAATATTGTCATAATCTACTCGTTCAAATTAATCAGAGCCACAAAAATTAAATTTCTATAAATTTATCCATATATACACAGACTTAAACATAATAATCTCTCTTTGCCTCTTTTTAAATTGTTGCTTTCTATGGACACTTGATGAAAAAAAAATCCAAAACCTTTCTTAAGAAAAAGAAAAGCAGCAAAATTTTATATTATCCTCATCATTCTACATCGTTATGTACTATATTCATAGACACCAATAATGGTGCCTCTATTTTAAGCAGCACAACCATCTTTCTTGCTGATTTGCAAGCTTTGCTTTTTGGAACAATATCCTATTACCTGCCTTTTCATTCATGGACTAATGCTACATATATATAGAAAGAGAAGAAAGAAAGTTTGAACTCATATTATGTACACATATTTGCCTATGTTATCATTTTTTGGGAAGGGTTTGGTTATGTAAGAAAACAAAAGGACTTAACCATATTAACACAGAATTTGTGAAGCGTCTACTTGTTATTGATTAACCACATGCAGAACATTCTTACAAAGGAAAAAACCTGCGTGTTTCCCGTACGGTGTTTTTGTTCTCCAATATGAGAACAGGGCACGTGTCACTTCTTTCTATAAAACCTACAGAACTCTATTCCAAGAATTATGTCTCGTTGTTCTGTGCACAAGTGGGAGTTTCACAGCTTCTTTTCAGACCACAAAGCCCTCCAAAATCTTTTACCTTCTTTTTTTTTATTTTATTTTATTTATTTTATTTTTTTTAATGAGAAGGTTCTATGTGCGTTTATTGTTTTTTCCATATTATTGAGCCAGAAGTTAATTTCACTTCAAATAACGTAACTTGCCATAATAAACTAATTTAGACTGTTAATGTCGTAATCTGCCTAGTTGTTAGTATTTGTGTTATTATTAGATTATTAGGATTTATCTTTGTTAAATGACTATTTTTATATTTAAACTTAATATGTTTACTTTTATTAGTATGCTTGAATTTGATTTCAGTTGACATTGAATTTCTTTTAATCATGTTTTTAATAAGAAAAAATATTTTCCCACTTTATATCATGAATTCACTAAATATTGACATATTAGTATTTAACAAATTTGAGGTAAAAACAAAAGATTAAAAAGCCTATTTTTTTTTTCTAAATAGCATATTTAAGTAAATAGCATTTATTCAAATTTTAAGGTAAAGACGGACAGAGGAGTTTATATGGTTTCTGTATTCTTTATGTTAGATGATGACAGGGTGACAAATAAACTTATTTATTAGGATATTGTTCTATTTTTTTTTAATAATACTTTTGTGTAATGACTTAATTTAAGTATGAGTGTAAATTTAATAATAACTCAATTCTTAAGGGGTTAAAGAAATGAGAATAGATACATATATGTTAGAGGTTTTCACCACCTTTAACAAAACCCTAATCATATATATATATGTTAGAGGTTTTATATTATTTTATAAAGTAAAAATAAATTTGATACACATTTTGAAAAATACAATTTTAGTTAACAATTTTAAAATAAAAATCATAATTAATATTTATTCATGTATATAATTATTTGACATTTATATAATTTTATAATTTATTTCTTAACCTTTGATATTGAAAAGAAATAAAATATATATTTCTCATAATAAATGTGATAATGTTTAATTATGATTTTTGTTTTTGATAAAAAATATTTAATTAATATTTAAAATAGTTAATGGATAGATACAAATAACAATATATATATATATATATATATATATATATATATATAAATATAAAGATAGAATATCTTCTTACTGAAGAAAATATGAATGAAATAATGAACCCCAATCTTTCTGCATGTTAGAGTTTAACCTCTTTATACAATTTATGAAAAATTAAATAGATTGTGCAATTTTATTCATTAATTTGAAGTGCAGCATAAGTGTGTATTTATATACAATAGACAATAAAGGGAAATAGCTAATAAATAAATGAATAACTTATGAAAGATATTAATAAACTAATGCAACAATACTAACAGGAAAAAAAATGTATGATATTGTAAACTTTTGACATTTTTTTGAAGTTTCAATTTTATAAAAAGTGACATTAAATTAAAATATATGTTGTATCTCAAGAGACCTCAATTAATGTCAATTCTAGACTTGAAGTAACGTACAAACATTAATTTATGAATTTTTTTCTAATATTTTTTTTTTACTGAATCCTTGAAAAATCAAGATATAAAAATAATAATTCTAAGTACTCTAGATATCTCAAGCAAAATTGTAAAATATAAAAAAATTGATGAAAAGTACTATGAAAATAAAAAATATATACCTCAAATGATGATGAATTTTTAAAAATTATAAAATCCCAATCTCTTTTGGAAATATACAAATGCATTCGAAACAACATTCATTTTTGGACCCTTTGTATTAGAGGTCCATAACAAAAGTTATACAACCTTTTAAAATTTTTCACCACCGCAACTCTAAATCTAAGACTAATATGTAATTTGTGAACACTCTAACTATTTTACAATACCCTAACACTAGTGCAGTGAGAAACGACCGCGGTTGTTTTTGAATATACGTTGCGGTTTTAGAACCGCGACATATACGGGCGAGGTAAAAAGTTTGGGACTTTAGGCCGCGGTTACAACCGCGGTAATAACCTGGGGATATGATAGGGTTCTTTCTTGAACCGGGACCAAAACCCCCTTTTTTTAAAAAAAATTCGTGTAACCTTTGGCCGCGGTTCCAACCGCGGTAATAACGTGAGGATATGACAGCGGTTCCTGCTGGATCCGCGGCCAAAACCCTTTTTTTAAATAAAAAAAATCGTTTAACCTTTCTATCTCGGTTTTGGCCACAACCATGGCCTATTCTCCTGCAACTTTTTTTAATAGCAGGTCTGTTTTTGTGATATCCACTATCACAAAAACAGACCTGCATATCAAACAATATCATAAGAACATAGATTGAACATATTCAACACAATAGTCAATATTTACATCACATAATGTACAAAGTCTAATAACTATAAATCAACATGTTTTAATGTATTTTAAATCTAATAACTATGAACTATTACATAATCTAACTAAATGTTTTGCAATTGCTTTCCTCAAGAATGTAAGTGGCTTCTCAAGAATTGGATTAGAAGTCTTGAATCTCTGCACAAGACAATTGTTATTAATTAGTGTATATGAATTCCAAATGTTGGAGAAAATCAAAATTTATTAAATTTAAATATTACCGTTTCCCAGCCTCTTGTGATATGGGCATGAATAATGTGGGTCATCCAATACATTACATAGTATCCACACTCATATGAACCATTATGTCTGTTACACTACAATATATCATCATAGTTGTAAATAGTTAGTGAAAATCATTAAAACAAAACAACTATAAGAAAGTATGGCTTTAGCATATGTCAAACCTTGAGAGCAATCCATGCAAGCTTTCTACTGTTAGCAATTGATCTCCCAACCAACATCATACTCTTATCAGTCCATCCATTAGTCGTCTTCAAATTCATGAGTCTTAACACCGCTGACAAACGTGTGAACTTAGTTGAACCGACATACAAAGGTGTTTTCGCATCAGTCGACATCGTCTCATACACCTGAGCTTTGGCAAAATTTTTTGCGCCAACATCGCGCATCATGTCCTCTAATTTGTCTTCATCCGGTCGATCTTCTTCCATGGTGGAATCAATAACATTTTCAGTTTGGGAGTCAGTCGGAAATTGCATTTCTTCACTGTGTCGTATCCATGTTGTATAGCATCTTAGGAAACCATCACAGATAAGATGTTCTCTAATTTGGGATGTGTTCAACTTTCTCGCATTCAAACAATTCACACAAGGACATCTAAACTTCACTTCATCATCACTTCTACCCTCATTACATTGTGCAAATTGTATAAATTCTTCTACCCCTCTCTCGTACTCAGCACTAATGCATGGTAAATTAATCCAATTTCGATCCATACGTAAATATTCTAAAAAATTACAATCATACAATTATACAATATATTCAACATACAATCAATTCAATTATACAATCAAACAATTAATAAACATTCAAAATATCAATTCAAACATTCAATCATACATAATTATTCATATTCAACACACAAAAAATTAAAAATTAACAAAATGAAAATTAATAAACAGAATAATACAATCAAATAATTAATAAGCATACAAATTATCAATTCAAACATTCAATCATACAATATTATTCATATTCAACCAACAAAAAAATAAAAAATGCACAAAATGAAAATTAATAAACAGAATAATACGAACTTGGGAGCGTGAAAAACCACACAATAATGAAGAAGATTGAACAATCCGCGGCATGAATGGAATAAATTTAAAAGAAAAAACACAATACCTACAAAAAAATACAACAAAACATAAGTTTGATAATCCGAATTAATAAAAAAACGTATCAAACCAACCCAAAAACAAAACAAAAAACGAAAACACTCCGGCGACCAAAGCCAAATTTGATCGGATACAAACGTAGGTGATGAAAAATGAGGAAGGAAGTCCTTCTACAGTGACGGCGGAGGCGCAATGGTGGCGGAAGAAAGAATGGAGAAAGATCGCGGCGGTTAGAACGTCGTTGCAGAGAAAATGGCTGGAGACTCTTCACGTTCGAAATTGTTCGAGGAAGACGAAACTGTTCACTCTGTAGTATTTTTTTAACATAAACAAATGTTATTACCGCGGTTCTTTAGAAAACCGCAGTAATAGAGGGGATACGACCTCGGTTCCCAACATAACCAAGGCTTATTCTCTTAAAAAAAATTAAAATTGTTCTGAAATGGCAATTTTGAAATTTTTTTCAACCTTTATGCAGCGGTTCCATGCCCAACCGAGGCCTATTCTCTTAAATATTTAAAATTTGTTCAGATCATGGAATAGGCCGCGGTTCCCCCCAGAACCGAGGTCTATTCTCTAACGATCTGACTTCAAAATTTATTTCAGGACTGCTTTGGCGGGAATTTCAGAATTTTGCACGGACAATAGATCGCAGTTCCCCCAGAACCGAGGCCTATTCGCTGACGGTCTGACTTCAAAAGTTTTTTCAGACTGACTTAGGTGTGAATGTCAGAATTTTGCAGGGACAATAGGTTGCGGTTCCCCCCAAAACTCAGGCTTATTCCCTGACGGTCTGACTTCAATTTATTTTAGACTGACTTGGGTGGGAATGTCAGAATTTATCAGGGACTATAGGCCACGGTTCTTATACGGTCGTAGTTCTATTGCAACCGAGGGCTATGCTGTCGATATAATTTCAAAAATGCCACCGCGCAATATTATGTTTCGGGTTCTGGTTTACCGATGCATAATGTGCGCGGTGATAGATCAATTTTTTACTATTGTAAAAGTGAAAAAGAAGATGAGAAAGCACCAATCTTTACAAAATTCAAATAGAAGAGAATGAAAGTTCGAGTCCAAACGACCACCACAACAATAACATGAAGTGAAATAGGTTGAAGATAAGTTTCATTGTTACAAGAGCTTTCGGATAAACAAGAAAGATATAAGAATAGTGAAAATATTTCGCCAAAATGGTCTCACACTATTTCTTTTATGTTTTTAAAATGAGTTTGACGTCAAACGAAATATGATCGGCATCATAAATCCTTTTGGCGTAAGTTTTAGGACATGCCAATGTCAATTGATATTTGTTATAGAGGGAACCAACATCAAATTTGATTTGAATGTCGGTTTCAATGGGGTCGACATCATTTTTTAAGTTGGTTTTTCTAGATTCTGACATTGAATTGGTGACATTATAAAAATAATTTTTGTTAGTTCACATGAATAAAATTGAATATTATCAAATTGATAAGAAAAAAATGAATACAATATTTTTACATATTCTAATTTGTTGTTGAGAGTTTAATCCTTTATGAGAGAAGAATGATTTTTTAGATTATAGACGAGTCTGAAAATGTAACACTTATCTTGAAATAAGTTACTTTAATCCATTAGGCTCATTTTACTCTTACATATATATAAAAAAAACATACTAGATTGGTGAGTTATTAGAAAAAACTGAGAGAAAAAACAAAGTTTCTTATTTTACAAAATTAATTCAAATTGGCAAATTTTTAGGTAAAAACTAAAATAAATTAATAATAAGTAACACAAAATATATAATTAAAAGAGATTTTATTGAAAACGAAAGTATAAAATAGACTTTATTAAAAATGAAAAGCCTAATTCTAAACATTTCAAATGTTTTTCAATATTGATTATTCTTCCTATTATTGTATATCTTCCTCAATATGTGTATCATCATATGCTTATGTATAAAATATAATCGTCATAGATGGAAACCAGTAATGAAATGATGAAATAATATAAAAACATTCAAACATCATAACAAGAATATACATGAATCATAATATAACCACTCACTTAAACATTTCTTAATTCTAGCATCTCACATCACCATTCAATTTCATCAATTGTCAAAACCTATTTTTTGAAACAAATCATTTAAAAATATCATCACAGATTCAAAACATGTTATCATCGCAAATAATACAACCACTAACGAAACTCAAGAGCAGGAGCCGATTTGTAATTGTTGCAGACAGCTTATCAATAATCGCTTCGCTTACTTTTCTAATGAGTCTTGGCGAAATATTAAACTTTCTATTACTCTTTCCAAAAATCCTAACGAAGTATACAACTTTTCATTACACTTCTTAAGAGTTTGAACAAAATGTATATATATCACTTTTCATTACTCTTCTTAAAAGTTCCAACAAAATATACTAAAGTTATCCTTCATCACCTTTTCTTGACTTACCTACACCGACATACATTTACTTTTTCAAACAAATGCATATTAACATATCACAATCATACTAAATAATGTTTGTAACGATTCCAAACAAATAAAATAAAGCAAAATATATCCAATTTTTAATAAAATCACACTAATTTTATTCCTATATCTATGTTTAATTTTCACATACATAATATATTACAATATCATCGTAATCTTCTACATACATAATATATTAACAATAATATTTTATAGATACGTAATATATTATGAAAACGTTTTTTTTCATAAACACTACCGTACCAAACCACTAAGCCCGAAATCCCGAACAATAATTTCATTCATCATTTAGTTAAACAAAAACAATCATTAACGTACCGTTAATACCATAATAAAACTAGAACCAAAATCCATTAAAATAATAAAAAACCGCAATATATTTTATATACCAAATGTATGCAAACTTTATACTTGAATATTATATAAACTGTAATAAGCAGTAACCCACATTGTATATAATATCCTAACAAAGCCTCTCACTGTCATTTCATATAACCAATAAAATCAAAATAATCTAATGCCACGTCAATCCACAATTCGTAAATGGAAAATGATACTTGAACAACCATTTTTGACAACATTTAGACACGCGCACACGTGTCAAAATCTGAGTGGTCCATTTTCATTTAATTTTTCCAACTAGACCACTCAGATTTTGACACGTGTGCGCGTGTCTAAATGTTGTCAAAAATGGTTGTTCAAGAAACATTTTCCTTCGTAAATATCACACTAATAAATCAACACCTGAAACTTAAATCAAAATAATAAAAGAAAGTTAAATATATTTTTATACTTTAACTTTTAAAAAATAGAATTAATCCATTTTCAATATTTTAGATTACTTTAATCACTCACATTTAAAACAATATAAATTTAATTTTTTTAACAATTTATTTAATATTTTAAATGTGTTTTCCAACTTAAATTGAAGAAAAAATATATATCAAATAGTATAAACAACTCAAATATTATGATGAAACAAATTTGAAACATCAAATAATTTTAAAAAAATTGATTAAAAGAACTAAATCTACATATTTCTAAAGTTGATATACTAAATTAAGTCAAAATTAAAAAAAAACTAATTCTAATTTTTACTAAAAATTAAAAAACCATAACATATTAATTAACGCATAAAAAACGGGTTATAGTTCTAATTTCCTATATTATTACTTAAACTTTAATATTTGATACTTTTTTATTTTTATACTTCTCCCTCTCCAAAAACTTACTATATTTTTTTCTTTAATTCTATAACATCTCAAATATATCTTACTCCAAACTTTCTTAATAAAAACCCTAAATACTAATGAGTCATTTTTTCATGTTTACTGTTTCGGATAAGAGATTGAGATCCCCTACTTAAC
Organism: Vigna angularis; assembly: GCF_016808095.1. Classification (NCBI taxonomy): domain Eukaryota; kingdom Viridiplantae; phylum Streptophyta; class Magnoliopsida; order Fabales; family Fabaceae; genus Vigna; species Vigna angularis. Next base: position 12,275,991 of record NC_068979.1, read on the forward strand.
GTACTCTAAGTGTCCTTAAGACCGAATGAGTTTTCTAATGATTCTTCATCATTTGAGTTACGTTGTTCGCTCTCTCTCTCCTCCTTGTCCAAGCCTTGTGAGAAGGTATGTGTCAAAGATACTCTGACGCGCTCAAGTTAGTGACTTTTGATAATAATATTGTAAGAAAGATGAGTGATCATAATTAATTACCTCCCTCGTCAAATATATTATAAATATTATAATGAACTTATCATTAAGTCTAAATGACTTTCATTATTCCTATTAATTTTCAATTAATGACTATTATTCTCATTAACTGCCTATTAATAGTTGTTATTGTTCATATTAATTATTCATATTAATTATCAATTAATGATTGTTCTGAACTAGTCGATCATTTTCTTACTGGATGGTCGACTCTCTGATCCTTGGCCGACCGGGTGGTCATACAGTACACAAGTCCCCCAAGTCTGAGCACGATATAATGCAAAGGGATTATTGTGAACTTGAGAAAGGTTGTTCGCGTTGTATTAGGGAGTATGTTTTCGGTGCCCTTTAAGTATTCATTCCTCAGTTTCTCTATTTTCAATCAATGACTATTATTCTCATTGATTGTCCATTAATAACTGTTATTGCTCAGATTAATTATCAATTAATGATTGCTTTGGACCGGTCGGTCATTTCCTTGTTGGATGGTCGACCGTCTGGTCTTTGGTCGACCGAGTGGTCATACAATACACAAGCCTCCCAAGTCCAAGCACGATATAATGTGCAAAGTGATTATTGTGAACTTGAGAGAAGTCGTTCGCGTTGTATTAGAGAGTATGTTTTCGATGTGCTTTAAGTCTTTCATTCCTTACTTTCTCTATTTTTTCTGATCGATGAGTTCTAGGAGTTCATTGGGAACAACTTAAAGGAAGATATAATTTGGTGGGAGGTCGCTCCTCACCGGCTGACGAGCTTTAGGGGTTCTCTTGGAACATTCCTTAGGCTTAAAGGAAAATATGATCCGGTGTGAGGACACTCCTCACCGACTGGTTGCTCAAAGTTTGCCAAATGGTTTATATGCATGGTCCTGTCATCTACACAGAAGAAAAATAGCAATTCCAATTTGAACGGTTAGAAAAAGTGTAGCCAATAAGACCAATGCACGATATTATACAATTAATATCAAAATAGCTTAGGCTATAAGGCCGTGTTGATAGGAGAAGCAATGTGATAGCTCAACTCAATCCCTGTTATGTTGTTTTTAATGATGACAACACATTAATAAGCAACAACACATGAATGTTGTCATGTCACAACAAAAAAGAGTTTTTGTGTTGTGTTATACATATGTGGAATATGTACATGCTTATTGTGTTATATGCACATATTGTGATAAATGCATATGTTGGACATACTGTGTTGGTTATGCATACTATTGTGATTATGATGTGATTATATTTGTGTATGCACACTGTATGTTTCTATGTAATGAAAACCACAAGCAATGTTTTGAACTGTGGCAAAGCAGCTAGTTTGAATCGATTACATTAGTTGTTAAATCGATTAAAACTCGTGTGTTTGCATATATCTTTTTCAAATATGCTGTGATGAGTTTTTGAGAAGAAAAGTTTTCAAATGTGTTTAAGTGCTAAGCTTAATCGATTATGTGAGTTGTGTATTTAATTAAGTTTGTTAAGTTTTGAAAACTGATTTCATGTTAGTCATAACTGCTTTAACGATCATATTTTTAAATATGTTTGACCATCATTAATTGCAAATTGATTACATTAATTGAGCATTCAATTAAAGAGCTGGGTTTGTTGTAATACTGTTACATCCGGTTTAATGTAACCGATTACATAAGTAACGTAATCGATTATTTTGCGTTTAAACTGATAAAAACTATATATTGACGCATTGCTTGTAATACTGTTACTTTTGATCATTTTGTAAATTGTCATATCTGATATTCTCTGTGAGAAAAGGTTTTACAGGTTGCACATACGCTCCAAGAATCAAGAATGCGAAGAATTTGAAGAATCTTGAAGCATTCTTGAGAAGCATTTTCGTGGATTACATTTGCTTATCACATTAGCACTATTGTAGGTGTATCTGAATTGATCAGAAGAAGTTTTTGCAATCTTTGATTTGTTGTTTCCCTGAACGTGTGTGTCAGGAAGAAGAGTGAGGAGCTCTTGGACTTTGATAAGGGATTCTCAAAGGGTTTCTGCAACAGGGACAAGTGGTTATGTGTGTGCAGGTGTATTTTGTTTCTATATTTGATTGAGAGTTTGGAAGGTGTTTGCATTTGAGAGAGCTTTGTAAAACCTTTGTTGTAATACTCTGATCATTATAGTGAAATACTCTTCAATCTAAGGTTGATTGGGAGAGTGACTGGATGTAGGCATTGAGACCAAACCAGGATAAAAATCTTGATTTTGATTTTCTTTCCTTATCTCTTTACTTTCTTTGCATGCGCATTTACTTATAACACAATAAAGTTTAAAGATCATTCTAATTTCTCAAAAATATTTAAAAAGTTTAAGTTTTTATAAAACACCAATTCACCCTCCCTCTTGGTGTTGAGAAACAAGCCTCATTATTTCTAACAGGTCGGATGGCTAAGCAAGCGAGACCATTCGGTCTTTGGTTAAACCTTTGAAAGCCAAAATGAAAAAGCCACGTTAAGATGTGTCACGGGTAAGCTGTAGGTGCTTAGTGTCCTCCAACGCAGTTGAGATTTGAACAAGAGTCAAGCCATTAAAGCTTGATAAGGTTGAACATACGCGTTCCAACTCACAAGCGGGAGAGAGGCCAAGGTCTGTTCGGGCTATACCCACTGCTCTTTTACCAAGACCTGGAGAGGAAGCCAAAGATGGTTTGATACCAAGGCTTCAACCTTTTGGTCATGCCGAGCGGTGGCTATGCTTAAGGGTCCCGATGGAAATCAGGTGCATGGTGTGTCGAAACAAAGGCCACCCCGTTCTGATGATCAAAGATAGGATCCATGCCCTGCAACGAGCCATGTAGTTGATTGTTGAGGCCAGCAGGTATCAGACTACACTGATGTGGGTGAGGAGGCAAACCAAGCAACCATAACTTGATGTTAGAGCTCACGATCGAATATCGTTGTTGTTTGAACCGGGAGCTTAAAGATCGTTTGGTCGAATCGAACGAAAAAAGAACTTAAAGCCAAACATGACGACTTGGGTGATGTTCGAACACAAACGAGCTGTTGGTGCCACCTCATGCTAACGCTTTCATCGATCAAGATAAGGTTAGAAAGGAAAGCTCGGCTAGACTGGATGGGGCTAGGTAGGACGAGGCTAACAAGTTGAATTGTTGAAGTTATTGGTAATTATAGTCGAAAGAAAAAGAGAACTGATTTTTTGTAATCCTTTGAGTCAGGTGCCAAGCATGAATGACCTCAGCAATATGTGCAGTGGTAGCTAGAAGTAACACCAACCTTATCACCAACATTAATCGAAAGACAAATAGACATGTAGCTCTGAGAAGGAACACGATCCTTATGTTAGGAAAGAAAGTACCGTAAAAGAGTGAGATCATTCCAATGGCGTAAGACAACCAGGCGAATATTAGCGGTCCATCCAGAGTCGCTCTTTTACTTTTTCTCTAGTAGGATATGGTCAAAGTCATCCCCTCGCGTGAGGTAACCATGGGAACATAGCCAATCTCCTGTTTAGCTTGAAGATAATGGGTGACCCCTCCTCCTTGTATACTTTACTAGGAAGAATGAATGGCTAAAGGAATTTGCTCGACTACAGCATTGGATGACAACTGTATTCCCCTTCTAGGCTTGATACTCTAGTATTTGAAAGTCCTTATCCTTCTCTCGAACTCTGGTCTGGTTAATCTTGAAGTTCTTCTTCTGTTAGAGAAGTTGGCGTTTGTTATTATTACTATTGTTGTTCTTTGTCCGCTACAACTTGCAATTAAGGGCACATCTTTTCAACATGGATATCACAAACTACAACTTTCTTCTCTTCTAGTGAAGGAGTTGTTGCAAATGGGGTAGTGTGGATTTGGGATCCTTTAAGGATGCATTCATTATCAGAGATGAGGGTTATGGGGTCATCCTTGAAGTCTTGCACGAGCACAAATTGGCATGCAGTGACAGAGCGAGAGAGAATAAGGAGAGAGAGAGATAAAGCGCGAGAGAGGATAACCACTCAAGGCTAGGCATGCTCCTTGCCGCGATGTCGTACGTATGAGGATTGCAATCACGTATAGTTTTTTAGACCAAATGGGAAGGAAATGTAGAATGAAGATAGGCGAAAACCTAGATGATCATGTTGTCATAGTCCACATAAGTCAAGTTTGTAGGTATTGGACTCGGCTAGGGCTTTGGATGAAACTGCGATGTTAAGGCTGAGTGGTTGATGCTCGAATAACCAAGACTTGAGGGCAGATCGTCCGGTGGGTGCCAAACGGGAGGAAAGCTCAAGGCCAAAGATAACTTAGGGTAAGTCATGTTGTTGAAGACGGAATCGCTAGATCTCGTCGTTGATTATTGACTAGACAAAGACGATGAAACACCATATCAAGCTGACAAATTAAAACTATAGCCATATTAGGCTATGATCAGGCTGAACGTCCAAGATAATTGGTCACACTTCAAGGCTTGAACAAAAACACAACGCTCGATCATGTAGGAAGTTGTTATGCACAAAGTTGTGCAAGACCATTAGGGTAGCGTTAAGCACAAGAGTATTAGGGCTAAACAATTGGGTGATTGTTTTTCACTATGTCGCTCATCTGGTTCTTTGCGATTATAAGGGATGTCGCTCGGTCCATGGTCGACGCCAAAATGTTTTGGGTAAGGGGTTGAGGAGCGTCAGAGTAACTTTGACAAGTACCCTCTCACACAACTTGGATAAGGAGGAGAGAGAGCAAGCAACGTAACTCAGATGATGAAGATCATTAAGGAGCTCGTCCGGTCTTCAAGTTAGCTTGAAGTGCTTTGAGTATAGACCTCAACCCCTTACCCGAAACATTTACTATTTTTTTCTAAGCAAAAAAAAAATCCAAATTTTTTAATCTTCAAATTTTAATTTTTTAAAATCTCTTATGATAAAATAAATCTTCAAATTATAACTTTATTTTTTATTTAAAACATTTAAACACATTTGTATAAATTTTTAATTATTACATTTAAAACATTTAAACACATTCGCATAAAATTTTAATCATTACATTTTTTAGAATATCAAGTTAACCATATACAAACCTTTTGACCTTATATTATATAATAAAAATAAATAAAATAGACAATAGGTTACAATAATATATGTAAAGAATGATAATGTAGTCGTATTAATAAGTTGTTAAATTATTCTATAGATAGTCAAATTAGGTGTTTGACTTTAATATTTATCCATAACAAAAATGTTATTAATATAATATAATTAAGAACGTGTTAGACATATAATCCAAAGCTAAAGTTATTTTAGTTTAAGAAGAAGTTTGAGTTTCTACAATTTAATTGTGTTAAAAATATGAAAGAATTATTCTGCCACCAATAATGGTTAAAGGAGGGTGCTAAAACACATTATTTAAGAAAAAAAAGTATTTGACTTGAAAAAAAGAAAAGAGTTAACCAAACGAATACTTTTTAAAAGAAAAAAAAAATTGGCGCAAACAATATTTTTACTTAAAACTTAATGTAAGTTAATTGAAATTTTCACTTATATCCAATCAACTTGAAATTAATATCATGATTATCATTAACTCAAGATTGAGTTCGGATAAAATATTTTCATACCTTGAAAAAATTAAAATGTATGATATTTGAATTGTTAATTGAACTATCTTAATTTTTTAAAGTTTTGTTTAGTTAGAATAATAATTAAAATATTGTAAAATTTTAATTTTTTAATCGGATAAAATAATTGAATTTTTCTTGTAAAATAGACATTTATTTTAAAAATATTAAATATTAAAATTTAACTTTACAAATAATTAGTAATGAATATTTAATAATTAAATATTTTTCAATGTATATGTACAAAAGGGAAGAGGAAATGATTAGTGGTAGAATTTTATTTATTTTTTAATAAATTCAAACTAAACAATGCCATATAATTTTAATTTTTTTACTTTATATAATATTGATCATTACTGATTGAATTCAGTACCAGTGTTGAATATATAATTCGTATTTATATTTAAAAGTTTTAAAAGAAAATGACTGAGTAGGTATTTTACAGTGATGATGTTGGACTTAATTCGAAACAGTGATCGTTGGTAATTTCAGATGTGGTGTTTAAAAACAATGTTCTAGAACCAAACCCATCATTATTATTTGGTGTAGATACGTCACTGAAAATTTCTTCCACTGGAAACCTACCGCTACCAACTAGATTCCAATATAAATATTAGGTTAAATAATTGATGGTTTGGTTGTTGTTGATTTGTTAACTCATTTCCTTTTCATGTTGGTGGCTGAAAATTCAGAAGAAACTGAAAGTACATTTTAGATTTAAGCAAAGATAGATATTTCATAAAAAAAAAGATAGTTAATATGTTATTAATGGAAATAACTAAAAAAGGAACTGAAAGTTTTTAGAGTCAACTCAAACGGAAGCTACTAAATAACCAATTAAACTAACTTAAATAATGAGTAGTTTGTTTGAGTGTGACCGGGAATAGTAGGTAGTAAAGGGTCGTAATAGAGTTTGAAATAAAAAAAAATAAAAAAAGTATGTATTTATTGGTGATAAGGATGCAGGAATGAGATGTTTCCGAAAGGAGTTATTCTCTTCTTCATGGTTAATTATTAAAATATTAAGGATACCTTAAGCAATGTGAGATAGCCCCAAAGAGAGGATCAGAATGATTGATTATTGGATTATGAATATTTGGAACATTATTTTTACTTTGGCTGCATTTCAAGAGAATTGGTATTTGGTTGAACCAAAGAAAGAACAACGTTGCGTGGGAAATGGATCAGTTCTTAATAAGACCTTCTTTCTTTTCTGTCAAATCTGCTTCGTAATTAAGGAATGCTTCGGCGTACAACTATCCTCATCAACCCATCACGTATTTTCGTATCTGTCCACAACATTTTTGCGTGCACAAGAGATTCATTCCTCTTCCACCATAAAATAATATCCAACAATTTCATTATCTTTTTGTCTTTCTCTCTATTCATCAAAACAATTCAATTAATTGGAGAAATTTAAAACTTTTTAATTTTCACCCAACCCAAGTATTGTCAACGGTTTTGCTATATTGCTATACTGCCCTGCCGAATGATCCATGTGCCTCTTAATGCTCAAATATTGCAGTCACACCATCATCTCCTAATCCAAATGTGTCTGTTTCTAATCATTTCGTTATTTATTTGTTTTTTGATGTTTTATTTTATTGTATTTGTTTATCTAAACATGTCAATGATGAAGATATGCCCCATTTTTTATACAAACGGATAACATGAATATATATGTTGTAGATAAGAAAGGAAGTAAGTTAAAGGAAGAAGGTGGGGTCTTTTGGTACAGATAATCGTTTTCCTAATTTTGGGGTTTTTGTCTTTATTTTATGAGGAAGAAGGAAGTTGGTCCATCTCACTTAAATTCTCCAATGAGAGTGTGATTCATCCCATTTTGGGTGATTTAACTTCCAATATCGCGGGTGCTTTGGAAATAGACACCTTCGAAGTTACCCCTTCTTAAACACTTAGATGCTCACCCATCATCATCATCATCTTCTGCTAGCTGCCTCGTTTAACTTTTGTAGCTACCCTTTATAAATGTGGCATCATAACTCCTCTGCCTCTTCTCAATTATCTCCTATCCAATCCAATTCCTCTCTGGTCCCATCCCATCATATCACAGATATGGATTCAAATCCATCTCCAATGCCTCTCACCTCACACCTTTTTTTTAATAATAATAATAATATGTATATGTTGGTAACTTTAATTAGCATATACTCCATTCATCTTATTCAAGCAATAAATTAACCCCTTCACATAATTTTTTTTACTTGTGACAAAGGCTGGTTGGTTGTGGTGTGGTCCCCAAGAAAAGGACATTATTTTTTGTTTTATAAGTCACAGCACAAAGTGAGCACACCCAATGGCTATAGGTATTTAAGTGAATTGGCACTCTCAGTTAGGCATTTTGGTCAATTGAAGAACTTTCCAGAAACAGAATCTTTACCCTCACTCCTCCAACGAAAACCCAACTGGCTCAGCAACATGACTGAAATACCCTTCCTGCTTTCAACAGCAGACACAGCTATTTTAAGCGAGTATCCGCAACCTGAGCTTACACGCAAAGCAGGGAAGCTTCGCCTCCCACAGTCAATAATAATAACAGGTTTCGTGTGCCCATTGCCGCATTTATTGCGTGCCACTCACTTTAATTATTTATAAAAGACATCTTTTGTCATTTCCTGTTGGTAAAATTAGTAAATTTATTAATTTCTTTTTAGTTTCTATTTCTTTATAAATTACATGATAAACCCAAACCGTTTTTACACTTGGTTGGATAGTACAGTTTCATTTCGCTGACTGTGTGAAATTCTAATCATTAGCCCAACCTTTCCTAACAAAAAGTTCAAAATAACATATCACCAATGAGAAAGAGAGAGAATTTCTCACCAAATTTTGGTACACTCCTACGTGTCACTACTATTAATTAAAAGTTAATATTTTACATTAAATATATTTGACTAGTTTTAAAATTCTAAGAATAACATCTTATTAAATTTATTTATTTCTTTTTACGCTTTTTAAATTCATTATTTAAATTTTTCAGTTTTGTATTTTAATATTATTTTTTTCTATAAATTATTAAATCACATATTAAAATACTGATATCTTGTACCATTTCTCAACTTATTCATCTTGAAATTAGAAACACAAAAATTTACTTTTAAAATATTTTCTGAAAAAAAAAGTTGACAATTTTAATGTTGTTATTAAAATTGACTAATATATTCATAAAAAATAATACATATTTTTATATATTGTATGAAAATGTTTGTGTTAAAATTTTTTGATATCAAATATGAAAATTATAAATGAAAGAGACCATTTGCTCTTAGTTGGATGGAATACTACTCACCTTTATATTATATATATATATATATATATATATATATATATATATATATATATATATATATATATATATATATATATATATATATATATATATAAAGTTCATAAAAATCAGCCCTTATTTATATATCATGTGTATCTTCTGCTTACATTAATAATATCACATTTTATCCCTTTTGATTATGTCAGGTCGCAATTACCCTATTAGACTTGTTTACCAAATTTATTTCCTATCTAATGGGAAAAACCCTGAAACACCTTTCTTCATGTGACAACGGGACTTAACTGAACAAGGACAAACCCGTCATTTCAACTTCTAGAGCTTAACTAACTGTAAGGTAGGTGAGAGTTATCCTGTATAAGCCGGCCGTTGAACAGAAAAAGTACACATGCCCCTGGAGATTTCTGATTCGATGGCGTTCACGTACTTTGGACGGTTGCAAGGAAACGACGAAGAAAATCAACGGTTCGATGTCAAAGTTCGATATACAATTGACTTCAATCTTATCTCACGTGATCATTCCTTCTTCCTGCCTCTTTCTTTTTATCTGACCGCTGCAGGAACGAGACCTCATCGATAATACCGTCCTAACACAATTACCAAATTACCCTTCTCGACAGTGTAGTAATCACCGGCTCTTCAATTCTGTACCCGCCAATAAATAAATCCCACTTAACAGTAACGGCGATTCCGTCAATACACGGAACGGGAAACATTCAATCGCGTTTACACCGAAACGCGTCTTCGAATTTGGACGGCACGTTTTGTTTTCGTTGAACCACCTAATAACAACCACACCACCACTTCCCAAACTTTTTTTAATTTAATTATTATTTAATAATAAAATGAATAATTAAAGTATATTTTTTATGCGGTTTCCTGAACTAATAAAGAGATAATTGCTTTAGAGTATAAAACTATAAATTATCCCTTCCTTACCCTTTTTCGGTTTTCTAAGCATTCGCTCCCTCTCTTTCATCATCCACTATTTCTCTCCGTTTTCTGGTCCAGCCGGAAAACTTCTCCCGTTCGCCGGAAAACCGCTTTTGTTTTCGGCGTCCCTTTTTTGGCGTTTCCAGAGGAAGCTGATTTCGGTCTTCTTATTCTCGCGTCGGCATTCTCTCTCAATTTGCTTTTGTTGCTTCTACGAGGCGTTGGATCTCTCTGTCACGCGGTTTTAGCGTTCTATTCGACGTTCTTCGAGAATGTGGCGAGCCTGGTTGTTCTTCGAGGCTCGCGCTTAATCTGCATCATTCTGGATCGTTGTTTAGGGTTTAGATTCGGATTTTTATCGTGATTGCTTTTTCTGGCTGTTCTGTGCACAAGTTAACGAAGACGGAGGCCTACAGGGAGCGACTTCGTAATGAAATGGTAGGCTAATCGTGTTTTATTCAGAATTTTTTTTTGTATTGGCTTTTTATTTGGTTTTTGATTCGCTGATACTTGGAACTCTCCTGATAATGTATATTCTTCTGCTCTTCGTTCAGATCTCGGACATTGTTACGATATTTTACAATTTAGATGTGATTCCTTTTGTTTTGTTTGCTTGAATAATGAATTTTTCGAATCACGCCTTGTCATATTTTTATTTTCCCGTCGTTCTTGTTTTTCATGTTTAGGCTTCAGAGTGTGATATACAATTGATGTTCTTGAGGGATGCTTAAGGTGCATTTTGTAAGTGTGGGTGTTTTTTCTCTAATAAGTAAAACATGGTTCTTCTTTGAAGATCATTGGTAGAATAGAAAAAAGAGCATCACGGTTCTTCTCTTTTTCTTTGTTCACCAGTTTCTGGAATAGTATTTTAGAAGATTAAGTTTAACAGAGGAGATTAATAATTTTCTTGGCTTATATTTTTCTTTCCCTTTTCGTGTTGAAATTTATGTGATTAGAGCTACTTTTTTTTTTTAATTGGTTTATCCTAAGGTGGAAATAGTGATGTTGAGAGGAGTAAACTATTCAAATTTCAGCGCATGCATTTGTTGAAAATTTCTGTAAGAATGTTTTTGTTGACTCTTTGCTTTGCGTGGTTCTAAATTGGGATAAGGTATTTTTGCTCAAATTTTCCCTTCTTAGCGGATACTTTTCAGAATGAGGTGATTTATGTTTGACTCAGAATGACCCTGTTCGATAATGTTCCCGACTTTGGTTGCCTCATAACGAACGACCCCTCTTCTAGTTATTGAGTCCCTAATGGTAATATACCGTAGAAATTCGAAATAATTTCGGCCCTGGGATTGTTCTAGTTTGCTTGAGTTTAAACTTTAGTCGTTCACTCCTTCGTTTCAAGCTGGATTGACACTCTTTTGGTTCATTTGAAGATTTACGGGGCAATGCTTTGCATGACCTTTTGTCACTTTAGTTCAACGATCCAGTTATGCTTACATAACATATATTTCAGTCTGTTAATTTCTTATTACTATCCATCTATTTTCACATCATTGTGACTTAATTTTTGTTTTCATGTGTGCATTTTACTGTTAAAAACCTGAATGTGATTTGTTTTTATACAGGTGGAAAGAAGAGTGACTTTATCTAAGGAAGTTAGGAATGGGTTAGAATTTTTGAAGCGTAAAAGGCTTCAGCGTGCACAATCTGTCACTGCTACCCAAACAAATATTGCTAACATGATGAACAGAAGTGGAGGAGATGCTTTAAGAGACTCAGCATCATGTGGCATGAGATTGCATGGCAATGCTGATGTCTTTTCCAAACGAAAGGTGGATAAGTTTGATACAAATGACCTGGACTGGACTGAAACAATTCCAGAGTGTCCTGTGTATTCTCCAACAAAGGAGGAATTTGAGGATCCTTTGGTTTATTTGCAAAAGATAGCTCCAGAAGCTTCTAAATATGGTATTGAGTTTTCGTCTCTTGAATATTTTATTTCTTCTAGTGTGTATTGACTTTAGTATTTTGGATTAATATTATATATTAGTGAGCAGTATGTAGCTTTGACAAACTCACGACATGGCAGGGCTTTCCAGTGCTTGCCCTTTAAATCCTGCTTTTGTTTTTGTTGAGAGGGTATTGATCATTAGTGATGTAAAAGATAAATTCATTGAGTGAGGAGGATACAAAATGTAAGATTAACTGAAGGATGATCATTCTTTCTGTACCTCAAACTTTAAAAGGATTCTAAACAAAATGGAATGTAGAAGTCTGACTAAGGTCATGGTGTGGAGACATCAATTAAATGATTTTTCTCTCAATCTTTTGTCATCATATATCTAGCGTCATACTCACTAGTTTTATTCATTTCCTGAAGTATCCTATATTTGTATTTTTTTGAAACTTTTGGTTTAAATGAGAGGATTGTCATTGATTATTTCGAATTTGATTGTAAAAGTTATTGGTTCAGGATGATGAAATGAAGTAGCCTCCTATTATATTGTATATTGGGGAGGGGATAGATGAAACCAATTGAGTAGTAGAACTGACCTAGCTGTTTCTTTTTGAATCTTGTAACAAATTCCAGGTATATGCAAGATTATCTCTCCTTTGAGCGCTTCAGTACCTGCTGGGGTTGTATTAATGAAGGAGAAAGCAGGTTTCAAGTTTACAACTAGAGTGCAGCCTCTTCGCCTTGCTGAATGGGATTCTGAAGACAAAGTCACGTTTTTTATGAGTGGAAGGTCGGTTTCTCTACTTATTATGTTAATATTTGCATTATGTAATTTATAATTGCGTTATTGCCTTTTTGATTAATAAATTGTAATTTAAACAGAAATTATACATTTCGTGATTTTGAGAAAATGGCAAACAAAGTATTTGCTAGAAGATATTGCAGTGCTGGATGCCTTCCTGCCACATACTTGGAAAAAGAGTTTTGGAATGAAATTGGTTGTGGGAAGATGGAAAGTGTTGAATATGCATGTGATGTTGATGGCAGTGCCTTTTCATCTTCTCCCATTGACCAGCTTGGGAACAGCAAATGGAATTTGAAGGTGTTAATTTTATTGGTGTATCTCTATTTGTTTAGATATCCTTTTCTTTCTTTATAGGAGAGTAGAATATGTGACAAAGATAACTTATTCAACAATTCCTTCTGTATGATCTCAGAAACTATCAAGGTTGCCCAAATCAAGTTTACGGCTCTTGGAAACATTAATTCCGGTATGATAGTTTCGTTTAACGGTTTAGTCATCTTTGTAATATACATTTTACATGACTTCATATTGGATTTTCATTTCAGGGAGTAACCGAGCCCATGTTGTACATTGGAATGCTGTTCAGCATGTTTGCGTGGCATGTGGAAGATCATTATTTGTACAGGTAAATGTTGCTTATTTTCAGAATAAGTTCATAATAACATTATCACAACTGAAGGCTTTCTTCTTTAGTTGATTATTTAATGATATTAATATATTACATTGTTATGACAGCATTAATTATCATCACTGTGGCGCATCCAAAACATGGTACGGTATTCCAGGTCATGCAGCTTTGGAATTTGAAAGGGTGGTGAGAGAACATGTGTACACTAATGATATTTTGTCAAGTGATGGGGAAGATGGTGCATTTGATGTTCTTCTGGGGAAAACAACTCTATTTCCACCAAATATTTTGTTAGAGCATGAAGTTCCTGTCTACAAGGCCGTTCAAAAGCCTGGGGAGTTTATAATAACTTTCCCTAGAGCATATCATGCTGGCTTCAGTCATGGTTAGATTTGCTCATTTCTATTTTGTAGTTCCAGGAATTCTATCGCACCTTCTACTCCCACTATTCACTGCTTGTGAAATAAATAAATTAAAAACTGATCCGTGTAATATTGGTTACAATTGTAGGTTTCAATTGTGGAGAAGCAGTGAATTTTGCAATTGGTGATTGGTTTCCGTTAGGGGCTATTGCTAGCAGAAGATATGCACTTCTTAACAGGGTTCCTTTACTGCCCCATGAAGAACTTCTATGCAAAGAAGCAATGCTTCTCCGTACATGCTTGGAACTTGAAGATTCGGATTTTCCCTCTTCAGACTCTCTTTCTCATAATAGCATTAAGATTTCATTTGTTAACTTGATGCGATTCCAGCATTGCGCGCGATGGTTTCTAACGAAATCAAGGGCTTGTATAAGCGTCTCTTCTCATTCCCATGGCACAATTCTCTGTAGCCTTTGCAAACGTGACTGTTACGTAGCTTATGTTGATTGCAACTGTCATATGCATCCTGTATGCCTACGTCACGGTAAGCTTTGCTCATTATCATTTACTATGTTATGTATGTTTGGTTTATTGGATCCCATGCTTTGCTTAATATCATTTACCATATATGGTAATCTCATGGATTTCAAATTGTTTCTTTAATATCCTATGGGATTATAATAGGAAAAAAAAATATTATCTTGTTTCTGGACTAAAGAATAAATTATGGACACAATGAATTCTTTACTTGATTATTACATGCATTTTCTATGGTACAATATTCTCATTTTGTGTTTTTAATTTTTGAGAATTCAGATGTTGATTCTCTTGACTTCACCTGTGGGAGCAAACACACACTTTATTTGAGGGAGGATATTATGGATATGGAAGCCGCAGCCAAGATGTTTGAGCAGGAAGATGGGATATCACATGAGATAAGGAAGCAAACCAATAGTGGTCAAAACATGTATGCATATCCTTTGTCAAATATGTTTCAGAGAGCCGAGGCAAATGGATACATTCCTTATTGTGAGCTAAAACTTGATTCTGTTGTTGAATTTTATACAACTCCAGAGCACTCAACAAATAATCAAGAATACAGTACACAGAATCAATCTGTCTTTGTACATTGCTCTGAAAATCAAATACCATTGGTGTCTGACGTTTCCTTTTCTTCAGCCACATCCACTCTTTCTGAATCCCTTGAGAGCTTCTCTACTCCCAAAAATGTAAGTCATCTGAATATAGTTTTTGAATATTGACCTTGCATATTATTCCATTGAGATTATTGAATGGTTATTATTGATTCTGGAACTAAACTTTCCGTTAATTATTTATTCTGCTAACAGGCTGAAGGGCATACAAATATCAATTTAGGAGGAGGTATTGTTGATTTTGAGGATTTTGGTGAAAGAATACCCAACAGTGCATGTGAATCTTCGTTATCCCCTGCTGTGTGCCATGAAAGCTCGATTAAACCACAGAGTGTTGATACAAAGCCCATCGCGGACGAGAGTGATTCTGATTCAGAGATGTTTAGGGTAAAGCGCCCTTCTTCTCTGAAAGCAGAGAGGAGAAATATGAATGATGTCACGTCTTCAAAGCAGACTGAGCAGCAGGTATTTTTCAAATATTTAGTTTATTTATTCATTTATATCATTGCTATTTTATCACTCAGCGCTCAGCTTACGTTCCCAGTGTTTCATCTTTCCTAAATGGATTATCAGATTATGCTATATGAATGGACCATGATGATATTGTAATCTATGAGCAGGGACTAAAACGGCTGAAGAAAGTCCTTCCTGAAGGAAGGAGTGATCAACCAATGGATTTCAGAACTCAGGAGTTAAGTTACAAACATGTTAGCCATAAAAGTCGTGTTCAAGTCTCCTCCAGGGACAGATTTGCAAGGGGTAATGGCATTCCCATTTCGATAAGATATAAGAAGTTAGGGAACGAGGAAATAAGTATGCAACGAGATCACCACCAACACCGGAAAGATAGGTTCTTGCAGCAACAGACATTTAGGGAACCGCCTTCCATTGAGATTGAGCCAAAGCGCCTTAAAGTCCGAGGCCCTTCGTTTTTAGGCTTAGAGAGCAGATTGAATTGATGTTTCAAGTTGGCTCGAAAGGATTGTGAAACGCGATCTAGAGTCTGAATTTGCTAACTTCATTTAGCTTATGGGCTTTCTAACAATACACTAAATCCAAATGATTGATTAAGGGAGGAAGCAGCGGCAAGATATTAACGTATTAGGATATGAAATTACATTCTTTGTGCAGGCCAACATTTGGAATCTGCACGGGTGGTGATCCTTTGGGTTCTCACGCCGAGGTGTTTTTCCAACTTTGGTTGGTGAACCTGACTTGCAAAGTTAGGACTTAGAAATCGGGTTAGCGACATTTATTTCCATGTAAATTTGTATTTTTCTTCTCACCTGTTGTTTAGGTCTTGTTAGGAACGTGGTCTCCATTGTTTTCTCATTAAATTCTATCAGCTGCTTCTTCCCCTTCTGATGTTAATCCATTCTTTTTGTAGCAATAGGTCCTTTGTACCTAGAACTACTTGAATAAAGTTCAAGGAAATTTCTCATTTTCTCTCAATACTACCTTGCAAATTTGTTGTGCTGATCAAATTTGGTATCGTCTTTTGTAACTAATGATCACCTGAGAAAGAAATCATTTGATGTAATTTACCATTCTTTAGCACATTACTAATTATCAGGAAACATTTAGTGGATTATATAACTGCTAATTTTTCCTAGCCCAGTTGTCAAGATCAACCGCTGATGAAAAAGTTTCATATTGAATGATGATTGTACTTTTTGGTTTAATAACACGCCATTGGAGTAAGTTGTCGTGGGTAGGTAGCTCTATTATGGCAGAGGTCACATGTTTCTGAGACTATTCACATAAAATAAGATAACATTTTTATATGTAACATCTTTTTTTCTTTCTTTTGTTTAGTACTTTACATATTTAACCTTCGAACCTGTAACAATTGTTTAACCGGAAAATTTGTTTAATTGATCTATATAAACAGTGATAACTTCTTCCAAAAATACTAATTTTGTGAAAAATCAAACTTATTTTTGTGAGAAAACGATTACCATATTTTCTGAAAAGGGTATTTATTTTATTTGTATCCAGCTGTTCCATAGCCACCGGTGCACAACTGTAATAAAAATGTTTAAGTAATATATTTGTTTTAAGGCATTTGAATGTTTTCTTCGTTTTATTTTCGTATTTTGTTCGAGTAATGTTTATTCAAATGTGAACAATGTTATCTTGTTATCAAGGAATGTTTTAAGAAAAACTAAATCAAAGCATTAAGACAAATATGTATAAAACAAATAATAATTACTTTTAAGCTATTAAAATATTTAGCAAACTATGTTTTATATCCTTTAACTTTATGTTCTCAGATTACTATTTTGTAAGATCCAAAGATTTCCTTTAATTCGGTATATTGCTCAGCTGGTTTCATTTGATGATAAATCAGTAACTCTTAGGCATTTAATTTATTTTTGAATATACAAGTTTTATATACGCATAAATAATATCCAAACTTTAAATCATGATGTATTAAAAACCAAATCCAAATTCCAATATACTGCGACTCTTTTTAGTTCCATTATTTAAATCTCTTATATTTTGTATTTAGATGCCCTTTTAAGAATCTTCATGAGACAGGAGTATCCAAGAAGGTAATGGTTTGTATGAGATTTTTTTTTTTTTTGGAGAGAATTTGATTGAGAATTAGTTGCTACATTTCTTTCCATTTATTCATATAATTTGTATTAGCTTATCAGTTTTTTTTAACACATCAGGCTATAGTTATTAGTTAACATATGCAGCTGTATTTATTCGGTAAGAGTTTTTACTGCAGAAATAGAAACATTGATATCTAACGTAGCATGTACATTAACCACTTACTTTAGATATATAGTCCCAGTCCCTCGAACATTAACTTAATTTTTTCCTTTTTGCTTTTTATACATATATGTCCTAAATCTTTTAAAAGAAATAAATAAAATGTAAAATTTTCTTAGTCGATCTAAAGCTACTGATAACACAACATCATTTACTTGCTTATCAAATTCAGTGATAATAGTTATCACTTATAACTCCTCATTATAAGTTATTACAAATCATCACACAAAATTATTCTAGGTATCACTACAATCTACGTCAAAACTCTCTGGCAATCAAAGAAATTACCATAACCACAATTGTGACTCAAAGAAAATCTTATAGTATAAGAATTTTATATGGGAGAAAATAACGATAATATATTATAACTTAATACCTTTCGAAATTTTGGTATTAAGTACATATCCACTAAAAAGTAAAATTTAACTCATTCGAAGTGCTTTGAATACACCAATTGTAGTTTTATAAATGAAGATAGTTAATAAAGTCTATAAACATGAGGATGAGAACAGCCTAAAACTTAATGTCATGTTCACGTTCACACAACTATATCATACCAAATAAGTAATTTATATATACATTGAATGTTACGTTTGAACATAACTAGTTTGAACATAACCAGAACGACTACTTCCACGCTCAAGCGTTAAGTCTAAAAAAACATATAAACATAATAATAGCTAACAACCTATTTATGGATTCTAGTGCTTTTCATACTATTTCAATCATCACACTAACTCTAAATTAAATTTATTCAATTTGGTTCCTCAACACCAACCACAATCAAAATTATCAAAATTTTACATACTTGATAAAAACATATTATTAAACTCTAATACAAAATATCAATTAAATAAACAATTATAACTTTAAATCATCTACACAAATATTCAACTTTATAAATTAACTTCAAATAAGATAGTCTGTTAAGGAAGAAAAGTATTATAATATCTCTTGAACTCCTATACACAAGAATATTCCAGAGAACTTATAAAACGCAAACCTAAAAATTAAAACCTAATCATTAGTTTGAAAGAAAGTTTATAGTTCTCAACCGATCAAAGATATGAAGTACAAAAGTTCAC
The DNA here is from genome assembly GCF_016808095.1 of Vigna angularis. Classification (NCBI taxonomy): domain Eukaryota; kingdom Viridiplantae; phylum Streptophyta; class Magnoliopsida; order Fabales; family Fabaceae; genus Vigna; species Vigna angularis. The sequence goes on from NC_068979.1 coordinate 12,294,707, forward strand.
ACATGAAAAGGAAATAGATAAAAAAAGGATATAGAAATAGGATAATAAGGAAAATTCATCACAACGGGCACACTTTTCTTAGGGTAATTATATAACATCAATAGACACTTCATTAATATCTATATATCTTTTTTCACACCAAATTGTCTATTTATTTACATTTTTCTAGTTATGTTTAAATATAAACTAGCATGACTGTATTCACAGGTCATTTTATTTATTTTCCTCTCTCCATTTTTGTTGAATTCATAATTATTGGAATTATTTTGTTTAACTTTAAAGGAAAAATCAAGCAAGACAAAAATACCTTTTCATATTTTGTTTTTACATGGCCGGAAATTTTGACCAACTTTTTTCTTTTTTGTTCACACTAAATTTCAGATCCAAAAGAAAATAATACATGGACCCAGTTTAACTTTATTCAGCCGCTTCTTTCTGCACCACCATATATTTCTTCCTGCACCTTATATAAGAAATTTTCGATTTTACGCTTTATAAATTATGCAATCCAAAATAAAAAATGATTTTCAACTTGTATAATATAAAATTGAAAAATATTTCTGAATCATAAAATCAGAAAGCTGAACATGACTTCTAAATTATACCTAGAAGTTATTTTTTTCTTTAAAAATGAATTTTTAGATCGTATAATAAAAGAAGTTAAAATTTATTTGAGAAAAAAAGCTGAATTATATAATTTTAAAATAAAAAAATGACTTTCAAATTACGTAAGAGAAAATTCTACTTTTGTCTGGATTATGTAACTTGGAAGGTAAAAATGAATTTTAGATTATATAATTTAAAAGTTTTTATTTTATTTCCTAAAGTAACTTTCAAATTGTATAATCTGAAAATATAAAAATAAAATTTTATTTAAATGGAGGTATAGGAAAAAACTTATGGTGGTGCAAGAAGAAACTACAGTAGTTTACGTTCAACAGAAAAAAACCGGGCTTCTTGATAGACATGACACGAACTCGTGTTGGCCCAAAATAGAAGTACTCAGAAAACTTAACATTGTTTGTTCACACTTTATACTTCTTCTCTTTTTGTATGGATTCGATTTAATTTTGTTTATATTTTTTTTTCATTTATTCTCGCATTTAGCAATTTTTTATCAGGTTGAATTATAAAGGCAGGCAGAAAGCATCTTTTCGTCGTCAAAGATAAAGGAAAAAACATCTTTGAAAGATGTCCACTTTAGTGTGATAACTACTTTAAAATTTGTTCACATCAATTGAATATGTACATATAATATATATTGTCTTTTTACCATTTTATTTATAAAATTTATTTTCATAAAGTTATTGGTTTGTATGAACTAGATTTTGTACAGTGACTTTAAGAAGAAAAACTGTAAAAGATTAAATAAAATAAACTTATAAGTTGAAATAAAATGTAAAATAATCATATCATATAGTTTTTTTTTAAATTAGTTTACACATTACTTTGATAATTTTTATTTTTATTTTTTCACAAATCCTTATAAAAGAACTTGTATAAACAAACATATTGACATATCTTTTCCTTTTTCTATATTTAACACTTGAGTTCCATAATTACGCATAATTAGCCCTTCTAGGTATTTTTTACACCTTAATTAACTCTTCTCTCCAATCCAATAATTTTTAGAAGTTTTACTAAATGGATCTCACATTATAATATATTATATATGGAAGGCCCACAATCTATGTTTAGTTTATTATAATGAAACTAAAAAATTATCATTAAAATAAAAGGTAACAAATTAAAAATTATTGATATTTAAGTTGTTTTTTGAGTTTTTATAAAGTTAAGAGTTTCTTTTAATGAAATAAATTAGAGTGTAATAAAAATATAGCTTAAATGAGGTATTTTCGAGCCATATTCTCAAATAAAATAGAATTTATATTTAATCTTTTCTTTACTTAAAAGACGAATTGTTGCTTGAGGATAAAATTCATGACTTATATAAGTAGTTATTTGGTTGGAAACTTATATTCAACATTTATCTCACTTGAGTGAGTTATGCAAATGACAATAACTCTCAACATACCAAAATATTGTAAGCATTATTTTTTTCATATACACATAATTTACACTTGCTAAAGCGTGTTTCTTATCATCAAAGACAACATTTTTTTATACCAATAGCATCTTATTATACATGCATTTTCTTACTTTCCAAATCTCACTGAATTTACAACTCTAGTCTTAGATAATATGCTCACATTAAATGCATAATATTGCTATAATTCAAAATATTTATAATCTCAACTTCACATAAATATAAAAAATTCAATTCAAATATATTCCATTAGCAATACATCTGTAAAACCGTAAAGTGTTCAAAAAACCATAATATATAATCTAAACTCATCTATATGTATTGAAATCATGCTTGCTTTACTAACATCATCATCAGTTGCTTTACTAACATCATCCGTCTTGTACACTAAAGAACTAGAATTAAAAAGAAAATGGTGAAAACAAAATCTCATAAAATTTGGTTTGCCAATTTTTGTGAATTAATTTTAATCATGGGTAATTATTGATGAATATTGACAATCAGTTTTTATCCATCAAATAATAAATGTTATATAAATAGTTTCTTATATATTAAATGATAAATTTGTATTACAAGAAATTATTTATATGCTTATAATTTAGTTTCTATTTATTGATTTTGATTTTGAAAAATAGTGATGATTGATATTAATTGTACTATTAACAATTAAAAAATATTACATCAATCATTTTATCATCTTTCAAAATTACAATATCAAAACTATATCACAAGTGAAGAGTTTTTTTTGAAGATAGAAATCATAAATATGCTTTTATTTTCAAAATTACTAATTAAAAAAATATTTAAATTACATGTGTTATAAATAATGATAATTTAAAATTAATGTAAATTAGTTTTGGACAAGCGTTGCAAAAGACAAAAAAAAAAAAAAAACAAGGAAGAAGGAAAAGCTGAAATGTTAGCGAATTCGGATAGGCTTTAATATTTATATAACTAAAGGAAAAAAAATAAAATAAATATAAGTGGTAAACACAAATTTGAGCTTGTGCACAAATTATCTAAGGTAGTGTTTGGATCAACAAATTTACTATTAACAAGCAGATGATCCTCTCTTTGGATTAGCAGATTTGGTATGATTTGGGAGGGTGGAATTGCAAGCTCAGAAATGGGATTATGATTTCTCACATAATATGAAGATTTGCACATATATTTATTGTAGATGGCTACTGAAATGATAAATCTATTTTTTTTTTATCTATGTTACAAAGTTAGACATGCATATATGAATAATATTATTTTAATTGTACCATTAACAATTCAAATTCCCAGCATATATTAATAATATTATTACTTTTTTTTATAATTTAATATGTAATTAAATTTATTTGTAATAAATTACATTACTCTTTTTTTATTAATTTTAACTAAATACATTTTATTTTCTACTCATTTTGATTATAAGATTAAAGTGTAATCTTACATTTTAATATTAAAACTATTTTTTATTTATTACCGTCAAATAATTCACAATTTTTTATAAATTTTTTCTTTAAATCTATTTATTCCCTCTCCAAATCTTTTCTTCAATCCAAAAACACTCTTTCTTAGAATCTCACATAAAATTTGTCTGCCAACAAATTTCTGTTAATTAATTTTAATTAATTATTGATAAATATTAACAAAGTAATTACCGATTGAATTTTTGATAAAACTTATCGATGAGTATTTCATCCATAAAATTTTAGTCATTGACATTTATCAACAAATTTTTTAAGTTTATCAAACAATTTTGTCCGTCAGTAAATACTTTTGCATAAAATTAGACCCAAACTTTTATGTATTTGATAGTATAAGGAATCTATAATATATAAACCGGTTAAAAGAGTGTAAGTAAGATAATAATTCATTTGTGTTTCGGTAGGAATTCGTGTGGGACTGAGAGCTTAACTTTTCTGACGTGGTTTTGCTGTTTTTCAATGCTTGAGTTGCGTGTGTCGTTCGATTGGATTCTGGATGTCGTTCGGTTGGACTCTAGATGTCGTTCGGTTGTACTTTTGATGGGGAAGATACTTGCAAAAGGCACTCTGACGCTTAAGGTAGGAGCATTTTTATGAACTGTTTATCACAGTTTAATATTTAAGTCCTGATCGGACGTAAGTAGAACGTAGTGAAGTCTTAGTTGAACGTACCTGGCCTTTGACCCGGTCAGTGTATTTATAAGTGTTTCATAGATCAAATAAAAACAACCTTACTTGGAGATCCGGTTAGTTACTCATAAACGACCTTATCAATATCTTAACTGCTTATCAACATCTTCAGATCTTCAATCAAATATTCTTGATTATTTTATTCTCCTTTGATTATTTTATCTTCTGCTGGAATACTAGCCCAATAGTATCTTAAGTGTTGGCCCAATTATGGTCCAACACTATTTAACACGGTTGACTTTAGTTGATGCGGTTGATGATGGTCTAGTTGACCATTGTTGTGGTGGTGACCGAACGACTTGTGATGTTAACCGTTCGGTATACACTATATCTGATACATGCCCCCCAAGTCCGAGTTAAGCGTTCGACTTTAGCCATGATTAACTATAGGACTTATGAGTTTGAGGGAAGCTGTTTTTAGTCGTTGCTTGTTGTTGCCGAAACGGTGGACTTTATAACTTTCCTTTTGAACTTTTCAATAGGTCGAGCGACCTATGATGAGAGTTCTTTTTAGAACTTTTTCCCATGTTGACTAGCGACTTTGATATTATCTTGTTTTTCTTTTTTGAAGAAAAATAACGATCGAATTTGAAGTGTTGAAAGAATGTAAATAATTAGACTAACCCATTTTATAAGGTTGAATGGCCAAGCAGGTGAGAGTGCTTTATTGAAAACGCTCAGTTGAGAATGATTGTTCCTCAGCTCTTGGTGTTCGACCTAAGAGTTCCTGGAAAACTTCCTAGTGAGAAGGCTTTACTTCTTGGCTTTGACCTAGGAGTTCACTAGGGAACTTCTTAGGGGGAGGGCTTTACCTTCCTGTCTTTTGTGACTTTGACCTAGGAGTTCTTCCTAGGGAACGAGCTTTACCGTTCGACTTTGCACTAAGAGTTCCTGGAGAACTTCCTAGTGTGAGGGCTTTACCTCTCGGCTTTGTGATTTTGACCTAGGAGTTCTTCCTAAGGAAAGGGCTTTACCGTTCGGCTTTGCACTAGGAGTTCCTGGAGAACTTCCTAGTGAGAGGGCTTTACCTCTCGGCTTTAGACTAGGAGTTTTTCGGATAATGTCCCTGGGTTTTGTTTACGAGAGTGACAGTTCGTTGAGAACTTTTATCACCACTCGGTTTGGACCAGGAGTTTTTCGGATAACGTCCCTGGGTTTTTGTTTACGAGAGTGATAGTTTGTTTATAACTTTTATCACCGCTCGGTTTAGACCAGGAGTTTTTCGGATAACGTCCCTGGGTTTGTTTACGAGACTTACTGCTCGGTTTTAGACCAGAAGTTTTTCGGATAACGTCCCTGGGTTTTGTTTACGAGAGTGACAGTTCGTTGAAAACTTTTATCACCGCTCGGTTTGGACCAGGAGTTTTTCGGATAACGTCCCTAGGTTTTGTTGACGAGACTTTACTGCTCGGTTTTAGACCAGGAGTTTTTCGGGTAACGTTCCTGAGTTTTGTTGACAAGACTTTATTGCTCGATTTTAGACTAAGTGTTTTTCTGATAACGTTCCTGGGTTTTGTATCTACGGTCATTGCTCTAGTAAATTGGACGATGATTCAAGGCCTCCTGTTGCCTCTGGGCATTTCACGGAAGAAGCAACTTTCTATCCGCCACTCACTTTTGCTGGAATTAAAATATACCATGACCTGTAATAGAATAATGAAGGTGGCTTTCGACAACAAATAAGTAAGAGCCAAGTGTTGGAGTTAATAAACATTAACCAATAGTGTTAGAAGACATTAGTCTAGGTCTTAGACTTTAAATAGAATAATAATAACGTCATATATTTTTATCTTGTCACAAAGTGGTTCCACAAAATAAAGATGTTGTTTGCCACTGTTCAATTATTGGCTTACGTAAAAATAATTTCTTGTAACCAATGTTTTTATTAGGGAGAGCAGTATATATTATATTATTAATCATATATATATATATATATATATAATATCTATATAAAATAATTATTATAATATCTACTATCAATTAGATATTTGGATTTTACCGTGGTTTATCATAAAACTCAAACACTGCTGTAAAATAATATAAGGGCAAATTTTTTATTATTTTATTTTCATATTCATATTTTAAAAATACTTGTCTTGTTGATGAAGTTTCACGTAGAGATGCCATGTAGTGTAGCTTTTGCTTTGCTGAAAGTTCCTGATGTCGATTTGAAGTAGCAATGTCGAGACCGAGCGCTCGTCTGGATTCTTGATAACAGTTGAAAAACTATTACTTTTATACTTAAAATTGACTTCAATTACAACCTTTATGACTTAGAAATTAGCTTGAACTCATGATTTTGTTGAATTATTGAAAATAACAGAGTTGGGCAGGTTTTATGCTTGATTTCCTTGTTTTTGCAGGTTTTGAGATGAATTTGATGAAATAAGTGAAATAGGAAAGAGATGGAGACAGAAAAGGACACAAAAAGTGCAAAAGAAGAGAATCAACAAGTATCGCTCAACGTCAATTACTGCCGAGCGACACTTTTCAGTACCCGTTAGCACCGTTGAGGGGAAAACTGGCGCTGAGGGGAAGAAGTGAAATGCGCTACTACCGCTGAACGACACTTTTCTAGGCTTGGGCCTACTTTTCTGTATTTTTTAGAATAATATATAAGCTTTAGGACGTCCTAGGGTTTGTATCTTTGGCTGGAACGAAGCAAAAACACACTCTTTCACCCCTTGGAGGAGGATTTTGTATGCTAAGGCTCCTTTCTCAACTTTCTAGGGTTCTATCCTTCACTTTTCCATTGTATTTCATCTAGTTTCACCATGAATATGGTGAACTAAACTTATTTTGTTGTTGGGAAATCAATGTAAATCCTTAGAAACTCTCTTGTATGGAATTTGTTCTTCAAGATTCTTTTTATGATACATGTTTTCTTTTCATTAATAGTTAGGGTTTTTCCTCTGTGCTCAAAGCATGCATTGTTTAACTCATTCGATGTCATGATAATTGGTTTTGTCGATATGGACATATACGGGGAAATCTAGATCTGGGGAATCTCTCCCATCAGTATATTACCAAGCTAGACATATGAGTATGATAGTTGGTTGCCTTTAAGCTTCTGTTCACTATAATGCATGATTAATTGCTAGAGAGACAATACATTGTAAACTAATGATTATGATTAAGCTTTCTTCGCCGAGAATTGGTATGAATTTGGATGTTCAAAGCATGATTCTTTACGGATTTTGATTTCTATGCGTGATTTGATGAATTAATTGATATTTGAACCGATTAAAATGCTTGATTTTGGTTTGGAAGTATGAAAATTGCTTGTGGGTGGAGTTAGGAAGTGTTAAAAATCAATTTTTCAAAATCTGCAAAATCGCCGCTCAGCGGAAATTTCCCATGAGTGCGACTCTGCCAGACTTGGTTTTTGGCTTCTTTTCCTTGTTGGCTTGGTGCACTGGTTGCGCTCAGGGGTTTTTGTGACCCTCAGCGGTGGTTTAGCATGGATTTGGGTTGTTGTTTATGGTTTACTAATGATTAACAACATGTTTTGTGATTTTGTAATTTATGTTTGATGTAAGGATGCCATCCTCTTCAGGCAAAAGGTTGAAGACCACAACCTCCAAGAGGAAAGACAAGGAACCTAAATAACCTCATTCTAGTAGGTTCCTCTCTCGTAAACATGAGAAGCATTTTAAGATTGTTCAAGATAGGAGACTCCTGATGGAGAGGAAAGCTGGAATGGTACCTAACTTTGCTCCTCAGTTTGGAGAACAACTGATGGGAAGAAACTGGAGGAGATTGGCCACATACCCTACACCAGTCAACATAGCAGTGGTAAAGGAATTTTACACCAACGCAAGAAAGTTGGGTGATTATTCGGTTGAGGAGTACCTAAGCTATGTTAGAGGCCACACTATTAAGTATGATCCTAACTCTATCAACAGCTTTTTGGGTACTGAATGGGTTGGAGAGCAGTGCCAGTTTGCTCTTTGTATGGAGGAAGACACTGATTTTAATGATGTAGAGAGTGTTCTATGTGTACCTGGAGGACACTTCCAAAGGAACATAAATGGTGTAGTGGTGAATATCAGGAGGACTGATTTGACTCCTCTTGCTAAGTATTGGATGACATTCTCCCATGCCAACATTCAGCCGTGTTCGCATGTTTCAGACATCACTCTCAGCAGGGCACTTCTCCTATACTGTGTGCTTAGAAATATGAGCATTAACATTGGCCAAGTGATTGCCAATGAAATATAAATGTGTGCCAACACAATGAACAACAAGGCACCTTTAGGGCATCCTTCCTTGATTACACACCTGTGCAAGATAGCTGGGGTGGATACTTCTGCTCCACCATTAGAGAGGCCGAGGAAATACATTGATAAGGCCTATTATAGGCAGTATTGTGGAGGAAAGGAGGCAGCTCAGACAGTTCCACCACAACGTTCTCGTAGAGAAAGAAGACCAGCACAAAGTCAGGCATCTGTAGAGACTTATGAGGTAGAGCCATTCCAGATGAGAGGCGTATACATGTCTCTCATAGGTGCACAGATGCAGTCCATCCATAGAGGATAGGTGGCGACTGCTGACATGATTATTGGCTATATGATACACCTCCAGCACACAGGTGGACTATGGATGAATTCCATAGTGTGGTAGATTGGCCAAAGGAGCAGACCCAGGGCAACAGAGCTGGAGCAGCTGAAGCTTCAGCTATGGAGGAAGATGAAGATGATGATGACGCATTTGAGGATGCTGAAGATAATGAAGAGGAGGTAGATACAGATGACAGCACAAGCTGATGAGGAGCTGAGATAACATCTACTGATGGATGCTATCAGTACTAGAGCAGGATTTTTCTATCTTTGGTTTTGTAATATTGAACTTATTTGCTTATGTTTTTAGAATAGGGTTGATGTACTCAATTTGAAACTTGTCTGTTATGATGGTTTGCTTGTGACTATTGCATGATGAGTATTGCTTGATGATGTTTGGATCTTGATTGATGTTGAGAATGTGCACATTATATGCTTATATAGGTGGTTCACAAGCTTTGTGAACAAATGCATGATGTTGTAATTGTGATTATGATGCTAAGCAGGATGTGTATGTGGAATGTGAATGAGCTTATATGTGAGATTTTGAGCTCCAGAGTTGTTGTGATTGAATACTATTACTTTGAAAGCATGAATGACTTTTCCCAGGTTTGCTATGATTAAATCATTTGCTTGTTTGCATCATATGATCAAGGTCATTTATTGGGAACCCTTTTTGTTAGCCAAATGCATGAATTTAGCCCACTAAAAGAGAGCACTATGTGTTCTATCCTTTGAACCCTTAGCCTTGAACATGATTTGAAAATCCTCTTTGAAAAGCTTTACCTTGAGTTAAGATGAAAATATTATGTGGTATAGATAAATGTTCAAGTTCGGGGTTGTTGGAAAATAGAAAAGGAAAATAAAAAGCATTGAGCTAAAAGTTAAGCATGTGAAAAGAAAAAGAAAAAGGAAAGAAAAGAAGAAAAATAAAAGCTCAATGCAAAAGAAAGTTGGGATTAATCAAGAATGGTTGTGTTTAGATGATTCTCTTAACTCAAGGGTTTTGTGATCCAGAAAAACCAATTGTTATTGTTAGCCCAGCCACATTATAAGCCATTGAAAAGTCCTTGTGATGATGTTTGCTTGTAAGTGTTTTTTATTATGGTTCAATGAAAGGAAAAGTTGATTCATGTGACATTGTAATAGTAGAGTGAATGAGTGAATCTATACACTTGTGTGTTTGAGTGAAACACTTTATCTAGTGAGGATAGATTCCATAAACACATAAGAACATCTTTGCTTAGTCGATTGATCATTCATGATAATAGCATTTGTTGGATATTATGTGATTGACTGAACACTAAAAGCATGTGCACATCTTGATTGAAGTCTTGGGTGATGAGCTAAATTGAGTATTTACTTGTCTTGAAAAAGGATTTTTGAATGTAGTGAACCATTGTATGGATTGGTGGAAGATTGAGTTACATTTTATTTGCTTGAGGACAAACAAAGTTCTAAGTTTGGGGTTGTGATAACAGTTGAAAAACTGTTATTTTTATACTTAAAATTGACTTCAATTACAACCATTATGACTTAGAAATTAGCTTGAACTCATGATTTTGTTGAATTATTGAAAATAACAGAGTTGGACAAGTTTTATGCTTGATTTCCTTGTTTTTGCAGGTTTTGAGATGAATTTGATGAAATAAGTGAAGTAGGAAAGAGATGGAAACAGAGAAGGACACAAAAAGTGCAAAAGAAGAGAATTAACAAGTACTGCTCAGCGTCAATTATCGTTGAGCGACACTTTTCAGTACCCGTTGGCACCGCTGAGGGGAAAACTGGCGCTGAGGGAAGAAGTGAAATGCGCTACTACTGCTGAGCGGCACTTTTATGGGCTTGGGCCTATTTTTTTGTATTTTTTAGAATAATATATAAGCTTTAGGACGTCCTAGGGTTTGTATCTTTGGCTGGAACAAAGCAAAAACACACTCTTTCATCCCTTGGAGGAGGATTTTGGATGCTAAGGCTCCTTTCTCAACTTTCTAGGGTTCTATCCTTCACTTTTCCATTATATTTCATCTAGTTTCACCATGAATATGGTGAACTAAACTTATTTTGTTGTTGGGGAATCAATGTAAATCCTTAGAAACACTCTTGTATGGAATTTGTTCTTCAAGATCATTTTTATGATACATGCTTTCTTTCATTAATAGTTAGGGTTTTTCCTCTGTGCCTAAAGCATGCATTGTTTAACTCATTCGATGTCATGATCATTGATTTTGTCGATATGGACACATACGGGGAAATCTAGATCTGGGGAAGCTCTCCCATCAGTATATTACCAACCTAGACATAGGAGTATGATAGTTGGTTGCCTTTAAGCTTCTGTTCACTATAATGCATGATTAATTGCTAAAGAGACAAGACATTGTAAACTAGTGATTATGATTAGGCTTTCTTCGCCGAGACATCGGGTTTTTAGTAATTTAGAAAGTGACATTAACATTAATGAAAAGAATGATGAATTCGTAAATACAAGAGAGTGGATAGGATGAAATTGATAAACCCCAACAACATATTCATCCATATATTTCAATTCACGTGTTTGTTTCTTCTTTCCCATTGATCATCTGCATTTGAAACTTACAACAATTTGATCACAAGTGTTAATTCATCAATAAATCACATAACTGTCTAGGCTGTGAGTCCTTTGGGAGAACGATACTTGGTCTTACCAGGTTTATTACTTGATACGATTCGGTTACACTTGCCGAGGGTTAACAAGTTCTTGACTCCGTTTTCGGGGATCTAAGATTTGTTCATCAGTTCCTTGCGGTTTCAGCGGGATGCCGCTCGGCCCCATGGTGGGCGCCAAAATGTTCCGATAGGAATTTGTGTAGAACCGAGAGACTAACCTTTCTGACGTGACTTTGCTGCTTTTCAATGCTTGAGTTGTGTGTGCTGCTCGGTTGGACTCTGGATACCGTTCGATTGGACTCTAGATGTCGTTCAGTTGAACTCTTGATGGGGGCATGTACCTGCAAAAGGCACTTCGACGCTCAAGTTAGGAGCGGTTTTATGAACTGTTTATCACAGTTTAATATTTAAGTTCTGATCGGACGTAAGTAGCCTTTGGCCTTGTCAGTATATTTATTAGTGTTTCATAGATCAAATAAAAACAACCTTATCTGGAGATCCGGTTAGTTACTCATAAACGGCCTTATCAATATCTTAACCGCTTATCAACATCTTCAGATCTTCAATCAGATATTCTTGATTATTTTATTGTCCTTTGATTATTTTATCTTCTGCTGGACTATTGACCTAATACTAGCCCAATAATACCTTAAGTGTTGGCCCAATAATACCTTAAGTATTTCACTGATTGATTGACTAAATTGAATGAAAATTTCAAAAAACAACTAATTTAATTTTTACTAAAAAAAATGAAGAGATAAATAATATATTTAACTCTAAAAAAATGAATTCTATTTAATTTTATTTTAACATTTACATGTTTAAGTTCTTAAAAAAATTATGCAGCAGGAAGAGTTTTTGGGAAAGTAATTCATTCTTCTACTATTATCATCCAAACATTTAATTATTAAGTTAGATTCATATGTTTAATTTAGTATTCAAATCTCCGCACGAGCATAATAATACGTTAAAAATGTGTTTGATGTGTTTTTTTTGTTATGTCTTTAATATATATATATATATATATATATATATATATATATATATATATATATATATATATATATATACTGATTTTAATATATTAATTTATTTTAAAATATAAAAACTAATCTATTTTAAAAATATGACAAAGGGACAACACCAAAAATCTTAAGAAAAATACCTTTTTTTTAAATGAAGCTAAAAGAGAATGGGGCTCTTTCATTTCTTGTAAACGCATAAATATATGCTTGAAGATATTGTTGTGGAATCTCGTATAATATATTGTTTCAGTATTCAATAAATTATGTTCACCTCATACTTTACTTTTGAATATTCTGATACCACACACACGCCAATGTAATGGATGCCAGTAATTAACCATCTCCATTTTTTAATATCATCGACCAGTTCTATCACTCATGGAACATGTCAAAGATTTTCAGATTCAGTGTAAGGTCAAAAACAACATTTTCATTTTAGATACACCTAATAGAAAATCTGGACCGTCAATAAGTTTCTGACATTGCACATCTTTTATAGAATTCTTACAAAGATAAAGGATCATACTAACGCAAACATGATTTAGTGTGTCACAGTCAAAACACAAGGAAGAAGTTGATGAAGAAGCTCGTTTTGGTTCCAGTTTTTTAGATGCTCTCGTTTAAAAATGAGTGATATGATTAATACCACTTCCAGTCATTGATTTTGTTGATATCATTGAAATACTCAATTATTTCTGTTTCTGATTAGCAATCATGCATTATTTTGCACTAAATTTTATGCACGTCAATTACTTTAAAGTTTTTTATTCAAGAAAACATAAAGAACATCTCCGATTTGATGACCTCTTTTTTTGGAATAATTATAGCTAGTGATTTTCCTTTAACATTTCTCTAATCACCACTTATAATTTTTTTTCTCACTGATAAGGTAAAAAAGAAGACACTGACAAGGTAAAAAAGAAGAAGCACCATGGTCGTCAAACATGATTTGCAAAACACCTCACTCAACAATCTGAATAATTCTCTGCTAATAATTTTCAATTATTACACTATCGATGTGGTCTTTTGAGTCTCTCTCATGTCATACTATATACAGGTCAATTTTGGCTGTGCAGAAAACACTAATTACTCCATCTGAAAACCTATTCTTCTAATGAAAACACAAAATTTACTCATAAATTTCTTGTATTTTTTGTAAAAGACTTTTTATTTTCTCCATGAGAAATTGTGAGACCTGCATCAGTAAAGTTATCCAACCAACAAGAACTGTTGTTAAAAGGGTTTCTTTCTGAGAAATAGAACGTATATAAAGAGGAATGATTTTTCATCATTTTATTCTGGACCTGTATTAGTATGATCCATCTCAATCACACTTTTAGTTTGATTATTTCTTGAGATTCCTTTTACACAATACACCATACACGAAAAAGGTTTCACTCAACCTATGATATCATGTACTCTACCCTTTTTATTCCTTTTCCTTCCTTGCACCCTTCTTTCCACTTGCTTTCTTCTACCCTTTTGCTACATTTTTTCTTTCCCTTAAAAAAAATAACCAAACTAAATTATAATACATAGTAATAATAATAAGTGTGAGTTAAGTGATGTATAATATAGAAGTTTATGTTAGAAATACCAACATGATATATGTAAAAGTAAGATTGAGTGATGTATAAGAAAAAAAAAATTTATATAATTGTAAGAAGAGTTAGTCTAATAAATTTGTGAATTTTGAATAAAATAGTAAGAAAATTGGTACTGACATGTTGTGGGAGTTCTAGGTATCTGGCCTCCCCAAGTTGGTAACTGAGGGAAGGATGTGTATAATATTATTATTATCTGTGCATGGAAAGAAACAAATAAGGAGTCGAATCAAGAGGGAAGTTTGATGGGTGTGTAAACTTGCATGAGAAATGGACGAATTTTCCAGTTTGATTGAATAGGTAAAGGAAGTTGGTAGGGCCATCCATCTAGCTCCCACAATTATGTATAACTTTTCCAAAAGAGAATAAATGTGTGAATTTATAGAAAGTGAAGTGAAGCAAGAAAAATGTAAGATTGAGACAGGGAACAAAGCCAAAATTTATGTTAATGGGTTCTTGTCAAAATCTCGCATATTATCTTTCAGTCTCTAGTCTAACTACATATGTGGGGAACCTTATCATCCATTGCTCCTCTTTGTCAGAAAACATGCATTCAAAATGTTCCATCTTTTACTTTTCTTTATTTTTTTTCTCGTGGAAGAGTATTAGGAAAGAAACTCGGATATATCCTATATGCCTATGTGCTTATAGCTACGACGCAAATGGAAAAACAACCCTTTACTGCTTTTCAACTCTTTAATGTGTGGGGTTCAACTCAAGAAAAATTCTAATTCATGGGTTCTGCTATGTTTCCAACGCATAAATCATTTCATCACACTTTCCACAGAATATTATTCAACTCATCCATTACATCTACCATACAATATTATATCCTTATATTACTTTATCTAAAACAAAAAACACACACATTTATATATATGATGCAGATTTTATCCCAAGTGTTGCCCAATCAAAAAATCTTGTGTGTTTTCTGCGTCAAAGAAACATACGAATGCTGGGTTATCAATATATTCTCAACAATATATACTACCTGCATCTTTAACCTTTTTCTTTTCTCAGTCACCAATCACTAAACAAAACAAAAATGCATCTCCACTTCATATATTTTTCTACAATAAATGGTCGTTTAATTTCTGACAAATATTCCAGTGATTAATTAAGTGCAAGGAATGAAGATATAAAAGGAAAAAAGCAGAGATATGGGTGAGACAATTTTTCTGCCTGTAATATCCTAAGTTCCTTAAAGATTCCTTTATCACCTGTAATGAGAATCACAACTGTTACAATCGTGTCGACTAAAAATCGACACACGAAACGCGTAGGGTCATTTCTCAACAAATCATTTCTTGTCATTATATTTTCTTTTTCTTTTTCATTTCCATAATTTCAACCTTTAATGCTTTAACGCAACAAAGTGAAATTTTTACGATGCTCATTAATTAGTTGCTAGACACCAAAAGTATAACCAAACTTGCTTTAAGCAATGTTCCAAATTTTCAATCTTTTTAACCATGCTTTGCGCCATGCACAAAATCGATGCTTTTCTTTTTAGGGAAATTACGTCGATTATGTGTACCCTGCTGCAAAACGACCCCTACCTGTTATCGCAGTTCCTTTTATTCCTTCATGCTCTTTGTTTCACATCAGTCAAATTTTCTTTTTCATTCACTGTACACCACTTACATGATTTTCCCCTCTTCATCCAGAACAATATTTAAGGGAAACAAAAGTTATTTAATCACCTAGCTTATCTTACAAAAAATTCAAAACAAAATGTTTTACTTATTTTCATATTATATACATTTATTTAAAAATGTAACCTTAAATGGATCGAGTCAATCTTTGTCTTGAGCAATAAAATTTCTAGTCTCATTGATGGAAAATGGATCGATTACTTAACATGAGTTATGTTTGGATACAAAATATTAGATATTAAAAAAGTGTGGTAAAAATTTTGTAATTAAAACTATTATTTTATGTTTAACCTTTTTTTCACCTTATTTATTTTTATTTTTTCTTTCCTGAAACTTACTTGTGTAGTTTTTGAATGTGATAGAGACTCTATCGATGAATAAAATATTTTTTTTTCTTTTGTGGATGTTTTCTCATGAGAAACGATTTTGTACTAGTGGTTAGTTGTTTATACTTTTACTTTGTTCGTATTAAAATCGTAATTGTTTTTAGAGAATTTAATAATTCTCTCTTTGTTGCTAATGAGGTTTTATGATGGTCGTGGGTATTTTGTGATGATTGTTCTGATCACATTAATATTTTTGTGAATCAAGTGCGTCATTTAAATATATGTTATATATCTTAATAGTCATTTTTGGAATGTTATTCTGGAAATGTATAATTTCACATTCTTCTTTAAACCAAAATTGATTATTTTAAAATCCAAAAAATTGAATTAAATATTATAAAATTCAACTTAAATTAACATGAGAAAACAAATATCATAGATAAAAAGTCTTTTATGTGATAGTGTCTTAATACTATTTGACTTGATACTTTTCAGTTTATTTATAAAATTAATATAAATTGATAATATAAATAAAAGACCTATAGAAAGATTTATAATTTATAAATAATGTAGACATTTTTATTATATGATCCATTGGATATAGATGCAACTGATCCGACCATTAGTTGCAATACAAAAATAAAATATTGATATTAGAATTTGTTGTTGGTTATTATTTTTTGCCATTAAACATGCATAACAGTGTATGGGAGGGGGATTTGCAGTAAAATTATGAGAGACAGTGCCCATGCCCATGCTAATTGATTGACATTGACATCCTCAGTTGAGTTTGTAAAGTTTTGTGTGGTTCAAACATTGCTACGCAGTGTGTTTGACTTTTGTGACCCAATTTGCATATAGAGCAAAACATTTCTCGTTTCCATCAAAATGTGACCCATATAATAATCTCTCATGTCGGTAACACCAATAAGGAAAACCCAAATAATCAACCACAGATTTCAGTGTTTTCTAACCACCAACTCTCACATTCTTTACTCATTCTCAATAATTTTCAGCATCCATTCAATTATCACCAACTCTCACATTCTTTACTCATTCTTTTCTTTTTTCAAGTTAAATTAAAAAAAAAAAAAAACTTGTTCTTTTCATGTTTTACTGTTCCTTCAATGTTTGGCTCTGTTTGAAATTACTGATTGCATTTCTTGTCTCCGAATTATGGCATTCTGGTTTTGTTGGTGAAAGGCAAAGCACAGTGAGATGGTAGAAAGAAACAATGAGATGAATGTGACATGGCTTTAGTCTAATAGGTATATAGAGTAGAATATATAACCATGAGTAATTGATTGAGCACAATAGTTGCTAGCTGTCAAAGGAACACGATGATGCATGTTTCCTTTCTACTCTAACTCACTCAGATTTTAACGTCACTGTTGATTATGATTCACTGAAAAGGAATTCTTCACTGTAACCATTTCAAAACCTTCGACATCGATTAATTAACGCTAACATGTTTTCCGTGATTCACTCACATCACAACAACCTTCTTGCCAACTCATAAAAACTACTGTGGTTAATACGCAAACACTCTGTTCCAACTAACAATTTCAATATTACTCTGTTTTTCTGCATTACTGGGAAATTTCTGATCGTTAAGCTAAAGCTTTAGGCTTCAGTTATCTGCATATTTTTGGTGTAAACCTTGGTTGAGATTTCGTCTAGTTTTTTAATTCTTCTTTTTTGCCGGTGGTTTTATGTTCGATTTTGTTTGTTTTCATGACTAGATGTTGGATTAGTAACATATCATTGACAAATAATTAGTTAAATTTATAATCTTCAACTTTTTAAATTGAATATGATATTAAATTTATTTGAATATAATCGACTCAAGTCTATCTAGTTCAACTTTGAGGGGATAGTTATAGGTGGGTCAAACTAGGCACAATTTCTCAGCGATTGTAGACTTGTTTGTCAAATTTTGACTCATTGACTATCGTTAAATTGGTTCTTCTTTTCAAGATCTAAATTTATACAAATTTTACAAATAATAAATAAGACTTGATCAAATAGTTCTTAATGTTTTAGGTCATACATTTTCATTCATCACAAATTGAATGATTTTTTATGTCTAAAATTCAAGAATCCAATCAACTTCATTAACGCGCTAATTGAACTAATCCATTAAAATTAATTCAATTAATCATCGCCTCTTCTTTTTGCATTAAAAATCACCTCTTCTATTTTGGTATCACTTAGATTAATTGAAAACTTATGATAAAGTTATTTTCATTTAAGACTATTTTTTATTCAAAATTATTCATAAAAAGCATAAATATTTTTCGTACAAAAATACTTTCACACCAGTATTATTGAATAAGAAGAAACAGTGATTTTTCAGAACCTTAAACAGAAAAACTTTTAACCAACATACCTTAGTTCTTTATGCGTAGACTTTTCAATAGTGTAATTAGGAATGACAAAAAAAATTTCGCTCGCAGATATTGTTATGAGAAAAGAAAGGATAGGAATTGTATTTCTTATTCCATAAGAAGAGAGTACAATTTTACATGTATATAATTGTTTGAAACAATATATAAACGGAATATAAATATAAAAATAGAATATAAATATATGAAGATAAATGCACAGATATGAACGGAAAATAAATTAAATCCAATATCCCCTCAAGCTGCAGCATATATATCCTTAATGCTCAGCTTGGACAACAAAGATTGAAATTGTGCTGGATGCAAAGCTTTAGTATGAATGTCTGCAAGTTGTGCTGAAGTAGGAATGGACAGGAGCTTAATTACACCAGCTTGAACTTTATCTCTTATGAGATGACAATCAATTTCAATATGCTTTGTTCTTTCATGCATGGCTGGATTTTGTGCAATTTGTATAGCAGATTGATTGTCACAAAACAGAGAAACTGGTTGTGGTAGAGGTTGTTTCAAATCATGGAGCAAATACAGAAGCCATTGAATTTCACATGTTGTGGAAGCTAAAGCTCTATATTCTGCTTCGGTTGATGATCTAGATATAGTACCTTGCTTCTTGGATTTCCAGCTAATTAATGATGCACCATAGAACACATTAAAACCAGTCACAGACCTTCTAGTGTCAGGGCAAGCAGCCCAATCAGAATCACTAAAAGCCTTGAGAGCATGTTCTGTGTTGGAGGGAAAGAATAATCCTTGTCCTGGATTGTTCTTGATATATCTCAGGATTCTTATTGCTGCTGCATAGTGATCTTCCAAAGGATTGGAAAGAAATTGACTGAGAGTACTAACAGCGAAACATAAATCTGGTCTTGTGTTGGTTAGATATAGTAACCTGCCAAGAAGTCTTCTATAGGCCTGCACATCTGAATAGGGTTTCCCTTCTGTCTTGGAAAATTTTGTGCCTGGCTGTATAGGAGTAGAAACAGGTTGACACCCCAACAATCCTGCATCTTCTAGTAACTCTAGAGCATACTTCCTTTGTGACAAATTAATGCCCTGTTGAGATCTTGCAATTTCTAAGTCCAGAAAATACTTGAGTTGGCCTAAGTCTTTAATCTTGAACTTTGCATTCAATAGAGCCTTCACAGTTTGGATTTCCTGGATGTCATCACCTGCCAAAACTATATCATCTACATAAACAAGTAAGATGGTAATATGAGCAGAATCACTTTTGACAAAAAGTGAATAATCTGATTTTGATTGTGTGTAGCCCAAAGAAAGTAAAGTAGTTGTCAACTTGTAATTCCATTGTCTAGAGGCTTGTTTGAGTCCATATAAAGACTTCAACAACTTGCAAACTTGTCCTAGTTTTTCAGATTTATAACCAAGAGGAAGAGACATGTATACTTCTTCATCTAGATCCCCATGTAAAAAGGCATTAGTTACATCTAGTTGATGTAAATACCAATGTTTGGAAGCTGCTAAAGCTAGAACCAATCTTACTGTTGTGAGTTTGACAACAGGTGAAAAAGTCTCAAAGTAATCTAAACCTTGTTGTTGTGTGTAGCCTTTGGCTACAAGCCTTGCCTTGTATCGTTCAATACTCCCATCAGCATGCCTCTTTATTTTGTATACCCATTTACATCCGATAGGTTGCTTTCCATTAGGTAGATCAGTCAAAACCCAAGTTTTGGTATTTTCTAAAGCTGCAATTTCTTGATCCATGGCATTTCTCCAACAATCATGTTTGATGGCTTGGTTACAGGTTTTAGGTTCACTAACTTGGGAAAGATTAAGGACATATGATTTATGAAGAGATGATAATGCATCATATGATAGATATGAAGAGATAGGATATAAGGTACCAGTGGATGACTGAGTGGCGGAAGAAGTAGATGACATGTTGCAATGATAGTCCTGCAGGTAAGATGGTGTATGTTTTGGCCTAATTGATTTCCTTTGTGGAGTAGCAGTGACAGGTTCAACAGAAACAAGCTGAGAAGAGAAAATAACAGGGTCGGAAACAATAGAAGGAGGAGATGTAAGTGGTAAAGAGGGTTGATCAGTAACTTCTGAGAAAAGAGGTGATGGAGGTGAAATAATTTTGGTGACAAAATCCAAGGAATTTTGTGTATTAATAGGTGAGTGCTTGTCACTAGTAAGAAAAGGAAATATATTTTCATAAAATACTACATTCCTTGATAGAAAAATTTCCCTAGAATTGAAATCTAACAAAAGGTAGCCTTTCACTCCTGTTTTAAAACCCAGTAAAACACATTGTCTTACACGAGGTTGAAATTTTGTTCTATGAGTTTGAAGAGTTGAAGCATAGCAAAGTGAGCCAAAAACTCGTAAGTAAGTAATGTCAGGTTTAACATTGTGTAACAGCTGAGATGGAGAAAAATATGTCAAAACTTTGGAAGGTAAAATATTAATGAGTTGCACAACATAACGAACAGCAAAAGACCAGAAAATTATGGGCAAATGGGATTGAAACATTAAAGATCTAGCAACATTGAGAATGTGTTGATGTTTTCTCTCAACGACTCCATTTTGTTGAGGTGTTTCAACACATGATAATTGATGTTGTATCCCTTTTTGTCTATAAAAATATGTCATTGCAAACTCATTACCATTATCTGATCTAACAGCTTTTACATCAATGCCAAATTGTGTTTTTATATAAGAAACAAAGCCAATAAGTTGTGATCTTGTATCTGATTTACTTGTCATTAATTTAATCCATGTGTATCTAGACATATCATCCACTATAGTTAAGAAATATTTGAAACCATCAACAGAAGAAGTACTATAGGGCCCCCAAATATCAACATGAATTAAATCAAAAGGAGCTTTTGAAACAGTAGTACTTAATTGAAAAGGTAATTTTCTTTCCTTAGAATAATGACAAGCATCACAATGCGTGTATTTTGTATTGGGTAAAGTGACATACATGTTGCGTAATTTGGTATAACAAGAAAAAGAAGGATGCCCTAGTCTATAGTGCCAAATATCTATAGAGTTATGTCTTATTGTAGAACAAGCAATAGAATTCTCAGAAGTAATAGCAGCTGGTGAACCAAGGGGTGTGGGTGCAGGAACTATCATGACATACAAGCCATCTCTTTCTTCAGCTTTGCCAA
The DNA here is from genome assembly GCF_016808095.1 of Vigna angularis. Taxonomy (NCBI): domain Eukaryota; kingdom Viridiplantae; phylum Streptophyta; class Magnoliopsida; order Fabales; family Fabaceae; genus Vigna; species Vigna angularis. The sequence continues at coordinate 12,316,279 of NC_068979.1, forward strand.
TCATCTGCAGGGTTGACTTGTCCTGTATTTCACAGGAAAATTCAGAAATGTTAAGTTTACAAGATAGAGATTTAGTTAACTTTGTGACCGAAATAAGGTGTGGGCTAAGTGAAACAGTGCCAGAAAAATAAGCAAATGAAGAGTTCTTGTTGGGTAGTGATACTGTAATTGGTGAGATATATGATCAGTAGCACCTGTGTCTAGAATCCATTTGGAATAGATATTACCTTGAGCCTGGGAAGAAGTGGAAGCATTATGAGAGCTCACTAGATTAGTAGAATGTGGGATTGTGGGATTAGATTGAGGAAGAAGTGCCAATAAACCATGAATTTGCTCTTGAGAAAGTCCCAAAATTGCGGAATGTGATTGTGCCGGAGAATTATTATAAGAAGGAACTACTGTAGAAGAATCTGTTGTAACATTGTGGACTCTTTTGGATTTGAGATCAGGTGGTAATCCATGTATTAGAAAGCAAGTATCAATGGTGTGGTTTGTCCTGCCACAGTGAGTGCATTGTCGAGGTGCACCAAACCTTCCCCCTGAGGAACGAGCCTGAGAACCTTGATATGAAGATCTTCCCCGGCCATAATCATTGGCAGGAGAGGGTTTACCTCTGCCATTGAAGGTAGAAAAAGAAGGTTTAGATTGAGAAACTTGTGACGCCATGACTGGAGGTTGAGAAAGAATTCCTGATTGTAATTGTCGCTCATGTTGAATTATCATCGAAAAAATTTTGGGTAAAGAAGGCAAGGGATCCATGAGAAGGATCTGAGAGCGAACAACAGAGTAATTATCATTCAAGCCTCTAAGAAAACATAGAACACAATCATTTTCACGATATTCCTTCATTGTCTTAGAAACAACACAACAAGAAGCAGAAGATTGGCATTCAGGAATAGGGCGAAAATTGCAAAGTTCATCCCAGAGAATCTTCATTTTAGTGTAATATGCAGTAACACTTAGATCAGATTGATGCATTGAATAAAGATCTTGATGCAATTGTGAAATTCGAACAGAATCACCTTGGGAGAAACGATCTTTGAGATCCTTCCATGCCGTAGCAGCAGAGTCAATCCAAATAATACTTGTAGCAATCTCATGAGAAACAAAATGATTGATCCAAGATAAAACTAGATTATTGCAACGCTTCCATGCTTGAACCATTGGATCTGTACCAGCTGGACAAGGAATGGAACCATCAACAAAGCCAAATTTATTCTTCATTTGTAGTGCCATAGACATCGAGCGAGCCCATCCATGATAATTGTGACCTTTAAGAATCGGGGAAACAAGCACCAATGAAGGATTCTCATTAGGATGAATGTAATAGTCATGTGTTGTATCTTGCAACGATGCGAGAGTAACAGAGGGAGTAGCCATAAAAGGAGAAGAAAAAGGCAGAAAAGCCAAGAACGAAAGGTAGAAAATGAAGATCTGGACAGGAAAAGAATTGGTTGCGGAAGAACGTGATAAAAAATTAATTTTCTTCTGATACCATGTTATGAGAAAAGAAAGGATAGGAATTGTATTTCTTATTCCATAAGAAGAGAGTACAATTTTACATGTATATAATTGTTTGAAACAATATATAAACGGAATATAAATATAAAAATAGAATATAAATATATGAAGATAAATGCACAGATATGAACGGAAAATAAATTAAATCCAATAGATATCTTTAGCTAAAATTCGCGACGAATAGTTATTATCTGCAGATATTTATTATCTGTGGGTAACGGATAGCGGTTATTTTAATACCCACTTTTAAACGGGTCGGATGCAGGTATTATACTATCTAACCCGTAGATACCCGTTACCTAAAAAAAATAATAAAAATTTAATTAATATTTTTTAAAATTAAATTTTTTTATTACTCTTAAAAAAAGAAATTTTAATAACAATAACTTATGATTCCTTTCAATTACCTTTTTTTAAAAAAAAAAAGAAAAAAAAAGGTTACATTACTTTTGACCCAACCCTAATAGAGATATCAGACATATACATAGAATCCCATTAGAAAATTCTCTCTTAACGGATGACTCTTTTCTTCTTCCTTCCGGTTCAGCTCGCGCAAGGACTAGGCTCCATTCCCTCTTCTTCTCTCTCTCTCTCTCTCTCGGTTCTGATTGGGGTTTTGTTCCGATTTGAGATTTGAAATTAGGGTTTTATTTGTTCTCTGATTTTGGGGGTTTCTTTGGTACGTTTTGATTTGCGTTTTGGGAGTTTGTTTCTTGATTTCTTCCTTGTTGATTGGTGACGCGATTTTGAGTGTTTTGAGTTTTTTTGGATTTTAGTTCATTGATGCAGATTGGATTTTTGAAGACCCTGGTGGTTATCGCGGTTTTGAGATTTCTGTGATTGCGTTCGTTTTTGGAATTTGGGTTTAGGGTTCCTGTTTGCGTTCTCTTGAAAATTCTTTATCTCTATATTTCATACATTAATAGGTATTTGTGGGTTAATCCTGTGACTAAATTGAGACTTCAATTACTGGGTGTTTCTTCCTCATATCTTTTATTTTTTTTTCAAAAGTTGTTCAATATTTGTTTTGTTTAACTTGTTTAAAAATTACATTGAGTCTTTTTAATATGTAGCAAATATATTAAATTGTGCTCTTTAACTTGCAATTTAATTTAAACCTTATTTAAAAATTCACAAAATATATTTTCTAAATATTTGTGAGTTGAAAACGGGTATCCGCGGGTTGAAAAAAATCCACGGATTTTTTTTATAAGGATATCCAGCGGGTAGCGGGTCGGGTTGCGGGTACAGGTTTTTGCATGCGGGTCGGGTTGCGGGTAGGCACTATCCGTGCCCGACCCGACTCAGCTAGTTCCATTCCAACTAGGCAATGAAAGCGAATACAGTGACATGAGAATTAGGCAATGACCTAGGTTCGGTTTTGGGTTGAAATGCTATAAGACATCCAAAAGACACAAGCTTTCTTTACGGGGAAACTAGCAAAGGGAGAAGGTGCTATTATGCTACCCAAAGACACGAGAAAAACTGCACCAAAACACAACGAAAACTCATTTTAATCGGTTCAAATGGAAGATAATCCATCAAAGACTAATTTAATCGGAGTAAACGTAAGTTTAAACTGTTCAAAAGAGACAAAACGCACCTGGAAATGCAATGCGGCGGAGAGAAAAGGCGAGAAGGAAGACGATGAAGTGCGCGTAACCGCGAGTTCGATTTCTGATTTAACATGAAACCAGACGTCGGGCACAGGGGGGCATCGACGTCTATTCTCGACTAGATGTCGGGGACCTCACTAATATGACGTCCATTCGATTTAAAAATTAATATGTGTGTTGCATATAGACGTCGGCCTTAAGGGGAGCCGACGTCCAAAACAACTCTACACCTACCCTATCAAGCCATTTAGACGTCGGATGGCGGAATCAGACGTCCATATGTCGGAAAAGACAACTTTTCACCTACCTGTCAGGCATATAGACGTCGGGGATGGTGGGATCAGACGTCTATATGGCGGAAAAAAAGAACTTTTCATCTACCTGTCAAACATATAAACGTCTGTTAGGAGGGGCACTGACGTCTCTAATATTATAGACGTCGGGGACCCCCTAACCAACGTCTATATGCCCAACTTATTTATGAAAATGCCACCGGTCAATAATTTACGTTGGTTATTTTGGGGTCTAACGTCTACGGGATGACATTAAAGGCCAATTCTGCATTAGTGTTACGAGTTCATGACTCTAGTTCTCTTAACTAATTAATCCATGTTAGGGAATGACATGTTACTAAAGATTGAGAGATTTTCAATAAAATTGCGTTATCTCTTATACTAGTACCTTGTGTATGAATAATATATATTAAGAGATTATTTATTCTTTTAAAGAATTAAAACTGGTTTATGATAAAATATAATGTTTGGATAAGAAATTTTAAAAGAAATTGAAATTCTAAAATTCTATTAGAGTAATTGATTATTAAAATTAAAGAATTATAAATTTCACTTAAAAAATCAGAATTTGAAATTTTTCTTATTCTCAAATTCATATTTTAATTTTTGTGGTTTGGGTTAAGCTAGTCTGGTCGACTTAGTTTAAATTGATTCAGCTCTGAGCTTGAGTAGACACAACTAAATTTGACTTAAGATCAATGCAGCTTAGTCTAACAAGTTTCTAACTTGATGTTTTGATCTAAGTCGACTTGACTAAATTTGACTAGATTTTTCTGAGTCCTACTTGGGCCCAACTCAATTTAGACTAGGTCCAAGCTACACTTGATCGAACTTGACTAAACATGAACTTAGCCAAACTTGACTAAGCGTGATCCCATTCTAACTTGACTTGGACCCGAGTCGATTTGACTTTACTTGAGTCTGAATCAACTCAGCTCAATCTAAACTTAGGTCAACTCCACTGAAACGCCTAGGCCGACTTAGCTAGACTCGCTCTGAACCTTAGCTAACTTGCCTTAACCTAAGATGTGGTAGACTTAGCTCAAATTAGGTCAAGATGATTCAATTTGACCTAGCAATGACATCACTTGGTTTTGATTGGACTAAGACTCATTTTAACCTTACCCAACTCAGCTTAACTTAGGTCGAGGCTACTCAACTAGACTTAGGCTCAAGCTGACTCAAATCAACTTGATTACGTCAAGGCTAACTTAGCTCAACCTAGGCCCAAACAAACGTAACTTAACTGAGCTTTCCTTTATCTTGATCAGGTTAGGACCTACCTAGTCCTAAGTGGTCCAAGATTGATCTAGGTTGAACCCAACTCCACTTAACATTAATCCCGATTTAAATGAACGTAAACTCATCCCGAATCGACTGAAGGTGGACATGCCCTAACTCAGCTCAACTTCATCCTTGGTTAACTCAACTTAACCTTAACCTAGGCCAACAAGATGACTCGATTCAACTCGACTAGGGATCATCCAGACTCAAAACGACCCATATTGATCTAGTCTTGGTCAATCTAGGCCAGACTTGGTTCTAATCAGACTAATATCAACCTAGGCCTAGCCAAACTTAGTTGAACGTGGGTCGATCCAAACTTAGATAAATGTGGACTCACCTAACTCGATGTGTTTTGCTTGAATTTGCTCAACACACGCTCAAACTGACTTCGCTCAACATGGGCCCGGAAGGAATCGACTCGACCATGGTCCAACCCAACTTTACTCAGCAAGGGTCCTGCCCAACTCGACTCAACCTGGGATCAGCCAACTTGGCTCGACCAAGCTTTGGGTCTACTTGACTCATGTTGAGCCTAGACCAACTTGACTCTAACTGGACTCGATTCGACTTTGCTTGATTTTAACCTAAGAAGACTCAAACACTTTGGATGTTAAAAATACTCATGTTTGTGGATATCTGTGGATAAAATTTGTTAAAGGTAGTTAGTGGTTACTTCAAATGAGTACCTGTGTGTAGTGGTTAAAAAATAATTTAATATCTGCTTATAAATGGATCGAGATCGAGTATTATACTATATGTACCATCAAGTATCCATTATTCGTAAAAAGTTAAAATTTAATTTATATTTAATTTAATTTACATTATATTTTATATATTTTAATTTTATATAGATTTCATTTTAAAATTTTACAAATTATAACTTTTAAATTTTCTTGCAGGTATCCGGACACCCATAAATTTTAAGAAACTTGTGGATACTTTTTAAACGACTATCTCCGACAAATAAAGGAACGAATAATAGGTAGAATTTTCTCACTACAAAAATTCTTGAAATTATCCACGAAATTTTATCTGAGAATAAATTCGTTTGTAAACATAGATTACTGATGGAATTTTAAAAATTTAATTATCGACGAATTTTATTGACAAATTTATTATCGACAAATTTTTTCGTCGTAAATCTACTGGTAATACAAATTTCATTTACCGATGAATTTTTTTTGTCGATAAACACCTTTAGTAATGACAAATTTGAATAGTTGTTTGTAACATCTGTTGATAATTTAAAATGTTTATTACCGGCAAATATGTTCGACAATAAATCTGTCAATAGAAAGAGCGACAAATTTTATGCCCACTTCATTTCATCTTCTTCACCACCAGTGCATAGGACTCATTCCTCACCTCTTTCACATTTGCGAGCCCCCTGTCCTAGACCAAGGCATCACTGCTCGCATCATCGTTGCTGCAATGCTTGCAATCGTAGCCTTTGTCGATGGCACCGACAAACCTCTCTCTCTATGTAGGGTATTGTTCTTCTTCCAATGGCGTCATCTTCACCAAGCTCCGATTGTGGCTATCGCTTGTCATGCCTAGGAGCTCACACTACACTTTTGCAGCTTTCGCCCTTTTCTCCTTTCGATTTCCTTCTTCTGTGTGTGAGGGCTTCTTTCAAGCCTTTCAACGCTTGCTAGCCACGTCCTCTAGCCATCAGGGGCGCTGCCGTTTAGAAGCAGGTCTCATTACATGCTACAATTGATAATCGAAACCTTCAATGCAGTTGGTGTTGACAGTGACTTCTTTCTTCTAGACTTAACTACGCCAACAACCATCAAATTTTTGTGCTATATTGGGGACCGAATAAAGGTGTGATGATATGTTGATGAAGGTAATGATTATGGGAAATTGAGATAAAGTAATAAAGTGTGTGAAAAATCTATGAGTGAAACATTGAAAGATTGGAAGATCATAATGTGAGAAGATGAACCAAATCATGATATTTACTAACAGAATTTATTGACATATTTTTCTTTTAATTAACCACGAATTTTTCCTTTAGTAATTATTGGCAAATGTAATTTTTTGTCGATAAATGTTATCGACTGCACTATTACAGACAGATTTTAATCTGTGGAAAAAAAAATTACTAACAGATTTTTTATGTTTTTAACAAATTTTGGCTGTTGATAATATATGTTTTTCTTATAGTGACTCTTGCAAGTCAGATAGCCATAGGGCATTAAGGTATTTATAAGTTTTTTTTTATGACAAATTTCAATTTCAATCTAGGAGGGGTGATACCTCTAAAGATGACAATCTACTATTCATTTTAGTATTTAAAAGTTATAAACAGTACGGTAATAAATGTACAATAATAAATATTTTGGGTAATTATCTATCTATACTATTTCTAATTAAAGTTTACCATTATGTATCTTGAAATTGAGCCATATCATTCTTAATATTGATTTAATTGTTGTTTGTGGATACTGACTGCTTTTTAATATTTATTGTTGTTTAATTACTTATGTAAACATGGCATGTGATTGTGCCTAAACATTCCCCATCTTGCCCAATATTTATTGTCCTTACTATAATACTTTTTAGTCTTTTCCATATTTCTCAATTTTATTTGATACTTCTCAACCAAACTTAGTTAGTAATTAGTTTAACATTCTATTTCAAACTTCTCGATTTATGAACATAATAATACATTATCCTCATCCCAAATGTATTATAATGAGTCTTGAAAAAAAAATTATTTGCCAAATATAATTTAGAAATTCCATTCTATCTTATAATTAGTATCTTACAAATATATAAAAGTGAGGGAAAAAAAAATAAAAACCTGACATCTGACAGATAAAATTTCTTGTTCACCATGATTTTACTAAAAAAATAATAATACTATGATATATTTTTTACATTTATTTGATACATAGTGATAAAATGGACAAAAATATAAAATTTTATATTTAAAAAAAAAGAAAATAATAAGTAAAGAAAAATAATATAAAATAAATATAAAAAATTTGAGTGTGTCAAAAAAATATTTTTTTTACAAATTACAAAATGTAATGAACAAACTCCTGTCAAAATATCCTACCACCAATACAGTACACCACACCAAAAATGACACAAGTAAAATCAAAATATCCTTTATACATAAATCACATTAATAAAAATATGTGAAAAAATATCAAAATGAGAAAAAAAATGTTTGGATACTGGTGAAAAGTAATGTTATAGAGATGGTAATTTTGACAGATATATGAGTGACAATTAAATTTACCTAAAATGGACCGTTAAAAAACATTATACATATGGTATTTATATTATTATATTGTATTATAATAAACACGTCATATTTGTATTCTTTTATCTGAATTTTTTCATTGTGGTTACGTCTTCCTTTTATCATTATTTTTTATTGTTGTTGTTGGTAATTTTTTTTATGATTAATTGTATAGCTAATTGTTATTTTTTAAATAAGAATATTAAAACGGTTTCAAACTTGTAAGTTAATCTTATTTATCATAGGTCCCAGTTGACTTGATTTAGAAAAAAATACTATTATTTTAAAATATAAATTAAATTGAACTTAATTACTTAGTATATAGTAAATGACTTTAAAATGGATTAAAAACTAGATTGATTTAATCTGTGATTAAATAAGTTTGAGATGTGTTAAAAGTAGGTTAGCCCTTTAATCCACTAACAAAAAGTTTTTATAAATTTTTCATCATTTTTAACTATAATTACTTATTTTTAATTATTTAGATTAATATAATGTTTTTTTTAGGACTATGATGTTTAATAATATTTGAATGTTTGAATATTGAATTTATTTGTTTTTCCTAAGATTAAAACCTTGATTTTTATTTAATATATTTTCCATAATACATCTAATTATGATTAATAATTAGAAAATAAGTAAACACTTGTACTATATTATAAAGAGTGAGTAGAGTTAATTTGTTTTAATTGTATTACAATAAATATAAATATATAAAACAAATTTGAAGAATAAAATATGCTTAAATAATTAAAGAAATGAGTTGGATTGAATTTATTAATTTTCAATTCAACTCGTGATGAGTTAACTTCTATGAGTTATGTTGACTTACTTTAACACCACCGCTTCCAAAGTTTTAATTTCATCACTTGTTACTTTTCATTGATTTGTACCTGTTGGAGTGATGAAAATAATACGTCTTGGAAAGTCCTCATTTAGTATTGAATAGGAAGTGAGTTTGGTGTCTATATAATGAACTCTAAGTCCATGCTATTTTTTATCTTAAGTCAAAGACACTTTAAATTTGTATTTGACTTTTTTAATTGTAGAGTGTTGTGAGGTTTGATCTAAATTCTTTCTTTGGAGAATGAGAGTGTACTTTGAGTTAAAGGGAATGAGAGAGTGATCTATGTGTTGTAGAAATTATCATATAATGTTATTTTTTGGCTATTATTAGACAATAGTTGTGGTTTTTGTCTAAATTTGGAGCTTTCATGTATATTCTTTGGTATGCTTGTGTTATTTTTATTTTTTGTTAGTAGAGTGATTTTCGGAGATAAAAACGATAATATTCTTCATTGATGATGTGTTTTTCCCAACAATACAATGATGCTTTTATTGGATTGTCTTCATCTTAGTAGGTTCTTTTGTGACCTCATAATTTTTTTTAATAATTTTTAAGGTTTAGTTAGGCATCGTGAAGTATTTTGTTTTATTTGATTACTTTAATCCATTAAAGATTTGTTTATATTTATTAGTTTTTTTGTATGTGATTGTTTAAACATTAATTATTGGTAAGAAAAAACTTATGTTACTATATTTGACTTACTATACTTATATTATTATATTTGACTTGTGTATACATATAATTAAACTTCATCTTATTAATGAAGTTGTTGTTTATATGTAACAAAAATATTTTAAAAAGAGAATCAACTTATGTTTATCAATAATCTTATGATCACATTAGTAGAAATTACTATGTTTATATATATGTATCTTAACTAATGATATTGTATGGTTATACTCAATGCCCAATAAGTCTTTTACAAATTCAAACAAATAAGAGATTGATAATGAACATCAATTTATGTGCATTGTATTAATTAGATTTATACAATGCTTTTTTAGCTAGTGCTTTTATTAGTATATACTTCATATATAACATGATATAAGATTATTTCTTGATCCAATACAAAAAGAACTTGAGGAAAAATAATTGTAATTTAAAGCATCTATGAAAAGTTAAAGAGAAAAAACTTAGAAGAAAAATCTCTTAGAGGCTCATGATGCTCCATGAAGCTGAAAACTCAAAAGAAATGAAAATCATGGCTTGGATCACACTTTGAGAATAATTTGACGCTTAAAAAGTGTTTATTTTGTTCTTTTATTTCGCAAGCTTGTGGAGGGACTTGGTTCGTTGGATGAGAATTTGTTTCATGTTTACAAACTGCGTTTTAGAGTTGTCTTGCAACCTAGTGTCTTTTAGCGTTCTTTTGTGTTTATACATACTTGCTCCAAAAACGTATGTAGTCATTTTTGATAGTCAATATATGAATTAAATTTATTGAAGAGAGAATTATCTTGGTTTTTGTCTCAAAACATTGGTTCTTATAAAAATTTGAAATCGTTGTGATTAATCTTCATAACTGATCAATATGCTAGATTGTGACATCTTTATTTTTATCTTTTTTTTCGTGTTCTTCTCTAAGTGTCTTGTTTATGCTAGAGGAGAAATTAAATTTAGAAAAACGATCACACTCTTTCTTGGATAGGATAACAAGACAATTAATTTCATTGAAAAAATGTTTGTTTTTCCTATATCAATTAAATTTGTTATTTAGGTTTATATTAGTAAATAAAGTAGGGATCATTAACAAAGGTATTATGAAATGCAATGAATGACTATTATGCTATAAATTAATATTGAAAGAGGTTGATACTCACAAGTAAAAATATAGATATAACAATGTCCTTTTAGGTTGATTGCAATAAATATCCATGTAGACAAAAACACAATGTCATGTTCGTGAATTTTGAACCAATATTACATTGGTTGTAAATATGAACCGATGTAATATCCTTCACTTAAAAGAAAAAGAAACTAGATTGGTTTTAAAGTGGAATTGATGTAGTAGGTAAACACTAGCGAAATTAGACTTGTCAAGCTTAAAGTAGAAAACCTTGTTTCACATGAGTAAGGCAGTCATCTTCTTCTATTCTTCTCCTAAATGAGATACCTAGGAACAACATCCCAACCCAAACACCAAGTGTCCTATATCTGATTGATATCGCCAGTAGTAGAGTCAGACATCATTAGAAACTTCACTAGTAATATTTTGTCTACTTTTTTTCTTAACTGCAACGCTCATGCGAGAAGAGAGACTTTGTATCTCAGCTTGCATAAACATGATTTAAGTTAATTAATCAATATATCACACCAACACATGAGTCAAGTTAAATCATAAAATAAACCAACTTAGGTTAATCAACCCATAATTCCTTATATATTTTCCCACTAGTGTAGAAAAGGCCTTTAACGGCACCCTTTAGACGTCCGACCCTCGAATGTCCAATGTAAAAAATGACCGATGGCATTTTCCATAAATAAAACAACCATATAGACGTCTGTTCTGGAGGGAACAGACGTCTAAAGCCATATAAACGTCTGATGTGGGGGAACAGACTTCTATATACTCATTTTTGAAATCTAAAAAGTCACTTTTTGACTCCATTTAGACGTCAGATCCTGCCAATCCGACTTTTATAGCCATATAGACGTCCGATGTAGGGAAAATCGACTTCTATATACTCATTTTTTAAATTTAAAAAGTCACTTTTTAACTCCATTTAGACGTCCGATCCCGCCAATCCGACTTCTACAGCCATATAGACGTTCGATGTGGGAGGGGGGGGGGGGGGGGGGGGGGGGAACCGACGTCTATATACTCATTTTTGAAATCTAAAAAGTCACTTTTTAACTCCATTTAGACGTCCAATTTCGCCAATCCGACTTTTACAGCCATATAGACGTCTGATGTGGGGGGAACCGACTTCTATATGGCTGCATTAAAACACCGCGAACGCGAGGTAGCAGTTACGCACACTTAATGTTCATCATCTTCCTCGCGTTTTCTCTCTACGGGTTACGCTTTTCAGGTTCGTTTTCTCACTTTTGCACCGTTTTAAATTAATTTTACTCCTATTACATCACTCTTTGATGCATTATCTTTTATTTGAACCGATTAAAATACGTTTTCGTTGGGTTTTGGTGCAGTTTTGCTCGTGTCCTTGGTCGACGTTCTTGGGCGGCGATTTCTTGCGTTTTGGACTCCTCCAATTCTCTCCACTACGTTTTTAAAACCATCCAATACAAAAAAACGTACAATATATTCTCTTCAACTAAAATATAAAGTTGTAAACTCGAATCAGCATGAGCCAGGAGCAACCCGAGAAGCCTCAAGCGGAAAAAGATGTAATCAAATACGGCAACGTTTTAGATGTCTAATCTATAGTGTCAGATGTTTATATAGACGCTTGACCTGTATGGATCAGACGTCTATATAGACGTCTGACCTATTGGGTCCAACGTCTCATTAACGTCACCCATATAGACGTCGGACAGAGATCAAACGTTAAAAACCCAAAATAACAGACGTCTAAATCTCTTTCTGCACTAGTGTTCATTTTAATATTCGGTTTTACACTAATAAAGAAAGAGAAGTTTAATTTGCACAATATTTTTTAGTGTAACTATAAATAGGTTCCCAAGAATCCATTACTACTATAAAGCCTGCTTATTAATAATTTTAGTAATATGTTTTAATAAAATATGACAAACCACAACTTTAAGTTACACTCTTTAAAATGTATAACTTAAACATAAGGAGATATAATATTTGTTTAGGGCTCTGTGTACATAATTCTTCTTTTACTTTTTTTTTTCAATTTTTTATATATTGCACTTTGTACGCAGTGGTGGTTAGAAAAATTAGAAAAAGAAGAAGCTTCTTTACGATAGCCTACCAGATAAAAGCTAGTTCATAGTATTCTTTAATTTTGGGTCCTATAGCGTCATTATATAGCTTTAGATTCTTTTATATTACTGAGTGTGGTTAATGTCTTATAAAAAAATTGAGAATCTTTTATTATAGTCGGTGACTATCAAATTCGATCATTCAAAAGGAATATTTGATTTAATTTATTTTCTGAAAAATGCACATTAATTGAGATATCTTTAGGTTTCCATAGCTTAATAATTTTATATGAAATACAAAGTTAATTGATTAATTAAAACATTAAGTTATTTAATATTTTCATCCAATTATATATATAATTTACATATTAGATATTCTTTTATTTTATCCACAATGAAATAGATATTTATATTTGTTAAAAAATTATATGAAATAAACCAATGCAATGGTGTTCTAATTGGTTTTTTCTTTGTATGATATAACTTTTATAATCACTTTTGTTCCAATGGTTAAATCGATGAATTTCATATTTCAAAGAAAGTTATTAAACAACGTAAGTGCAAAATTATAAAAAATATAAAATTAATCAATTTAATAATTAATTTATCTAATAGTATCTATATGACAATTTATATCAAATTACGTGGACAGGGAATGTTCATATGTTTTTAAGAGTAAACTTATATTTTAAATATTACAATATTAATATACTATGTCTAAATAAAGAAGTGCAATGAAATAGTAATTAGTTTTGATTCGAATAAGAATTTATAAACTCTGTCTACTTTGAAAGATATTTATTTCTATGTTTAGTCTGAATTATTATTAAATAGACTCTTATAAAAATAAGTATAGGGAATTTTGACCTTTTCAATTAATTTTTATATTTAACGCATTGATTAACTCCAAAAAAAAAACACAATCTTATTGAACCCCATCTATAAGAAATCATTAATAATAATAAATAGTAATAATTAAATTTGTCTAAAATATAAATAAAACAAGTAGAAGAATTAAGATTGCATGTTACAATAGAAAAACTTAAAAGGGTGATTTTTTTAAAGAATCATAGTATTTTTCATCTTTTAAGTCATCTGATTCAATTATTTACTTTAGGTAAATATTAATCACTGTCTAAAAAAGATTATTAAGATATTAAATTAATTTTTATTCTCATGCATTAAAAAAAATACATTCTTTTATAATTTTAAATATGGTCTTATATGACTTTTAATAAATTTTTTATTTCCTAATCAATAATATGTTTTAAGATACTAATTAAAACGCTCTTTTACTTTCAAAGAACATATATAATATAATACTAATATGTGGAGTGACCTAGAATCTCCTTTTCTTCATAAACTATATGAATATTGTGACTTCGAGTATCTGATAAAGAAATATTACAAGTAATTTTACCATTATATTCTCCATTAGATAATTTGTTTTTCAGAAATCTTGTTTTAATACATCGAAAAGTTTCACAAGTTAAAATATATATATATATATATATATATATATATATATATATATTCATCTCTTAAATCAATAAGACATATTTTTCAAGATAAAACTTTGTTAAAGTTTCAGTTTCTAAAATGAAAAATAGTTTATCCAAATAGTATTATTTTTGTTGAAAATTTAAACATGAGTTTAAATTTCACATTGAATAAAAATAAAAAAATTGAATATCTATAATAAAAAATACACTGATACCAATTAGTGCATATTGAGAGTATGTTATAAGATAAAACTTATAACTTTTAATCAGAATATAGTTTTTTTTTATTTAAAAACGTAAACGATTTAATTATTATTCGATTCACTTGATCTTTTTGATCTTCATCAAAGAAACAATTGATGTTAGCTGCAATAGTTTTATCATACATGATTTTGCAACACTACTAAAGTATTAAAATACCTCAATTAGGTAAGAACCCAGAAAATAAACTGTTAAGAGTAGATAGATGTATTAAAATAATGAGAATGAGAAATTAGTGTTAAATAAGCTAACAGTATAAATAGCAGTTTTAAAACACTCAGCTCGATGTATTAGTACGTTCTATCTCTCTAAAAACTTTATTCTCTACCTTTTCTCCTACTTCTCTCTAAATTTTCTCAGCAGTGGTTTGTCTGATCGGCGATCAAGAGCTTCCTAGGCGATCCTGAGATCAAGGGTTTCCTTTTCCACCGATCAATTTCGTGGTTAGAGTAGGTAAGTTTCGTTTCTCAAATTCTCGTGAATTTCTGCATTTTCTGGTACATGCAAACACTATTCGGTTTGCATGTGTTCATCAGCTCTTCATCTGGGTTCTGATTCTGTTTCTGGTTCGGTGGTTGGTTTCCTTTCACCGATTCAAAGTCTGTAGGCTGTCTTAGGATCACTTGTGGTTTAACAAAACTGTGGAGAAGTTTAAATCTGTCAAGTTGCTTTGAGGTAAGGGAAGCTAGTTAATTTAATTGGTTGATGTGTTGTTGAATTGTACTGTTATGTAATGTTGTTTGGAAGTTTGCATGGGTATGGAATTGAGTGATCGTGTGAATTGTATAGTTGTATGAGATGATATAACATGTGACCATGTTAAACTATTCTGCTTTTAGTGGCTGGTGTTGTTCTTGAGTGTGTTTGAGGAAGTGGAGTAGCAAAAGTGGGGAATTGGGGTTAGGTGTTAAATTTTTCACTGGGGAGAACTTAGATGAGTTGTTTAGGACTTGTTAGAATCCCTAAGACACTCAAACTGTGCCAAAAACTAGTAGAATTGAATGTGAGTCCTTAGGTTGATGATTATGCAGTTTTGGATCGTGAATCTGGTAGTAGACCCTTTTGAAAATGTTTATAAAAGTTTAGACACCCTTGGAATAATGTAAATTGGTATATGATTCAGGTATGGGGAATTAGAAGTTGGGAAAAATATTCAGTTTTGGTAAATTTAGGAGTTGTTCATAATTTTGCAGAATTATGCAGAATGTGGAACATGCGCTGTTGACCATTCGGCCATGCGCTGTTGACCGATCAGTCGTGTTCAGGTACTCGGTCATTAACTAGGTTCAGCCTCTTTAGAGTCTTACCAGTTCATGACCATTCCGTATTAGGTGTGGGTGGTCTTTCTCTTGTGTTCGGTCTTAACTGAGTTCTGTTTCTGTGGAGTTTTCAGTTAATGACCGAACGATCTTGCACTAGTACTCGGTTCGTATTGATGTTCGGTCATAACTGCGTTCGACCTCATAGGGGCCTTACCTGTTAATGACCGTTCGATCATGCTTTAGTGTTCGGTCCTAACAGAGTTTTTTGTCTAAGTCTAGAGTGTTCGGCTTTAGGTGGGCACTTTGTCTTGGTAGTGCTCAGACTTGTATTAGTGTTTGGTCCTTAATAGTGTTTGACCATTTCCTCAGCCTTACTTAGTATGGACCGTTCGGTCCTATTCTGTGGATAGTGAAAGACCGTTAGGTCTTACACTAGGTGTTCGGTGTAAGTTCTTAGTATTCGGTCTAAGCTCTAAGTGTTCGGTTGTTCTAGTGTTTGACCCTCAAACTGTATTTGGCTCATGTTTGAGCCTTACTCTTCAAATTGACCGTTCGGTCATATTTATGAGTGGTAGTCGTTACCGTTCGGTTATGTACTGGGGTGGTATTTGGTTTTACTGTTCGGTTTGATTTTACTTAAATGTGTTATGGATGTGGAAGTATGATGGTATTGAAGTATGTTATGATATGTGTAATATGGATATGAAAGAGTATTCCAAGGAGGAATATCTCGTGGATGGTTATTGAATTGTAAAGTATGAATATGGATATGCTAAGCTGGCGTTCATCCTGAAATTCTATGAGTATCATTCTCACATAGAGAGAGATATTTCATTTGTGAGAATAGCATGAGGTCCTACCACCTCAGGGTGCCGAGATAGGTATTATGGGATTAAACTTGGGTAGGAGCTTGATTGGTGTCAGTTGTTACACTACCACAAGTGCAAGGACGACTGTAGCTACATATTCATACAATCCGGATAGTCAAGTCATAGTGTTCGGTCTATATATGTATTATGATGTTCATTTTGTATATGATTGCTTGTATTTGGTGTTGGCATGAAGTAGCGTTCAGTATTGTATTGTTTGAACTTGTATGAAATATTTAAATGTGTTTTATAATTAAATTACACTAGCTTACCCTTATTTCCTATCTTGTCATGTGGTCCGTTCGGTATTCTTTCTTGCGATGATCACCCTGTGGGTGTGAACAGATGGAGAGGAGTTTTCACTGGAGAAATTGCTGAAAACAGAGGATCCACCTAAGTAGGTATAAGACCGTTCGGTCTTATACATAGGTTCGTACCAGCATAGGAATTTTGTAAAGCTTTAAATTTCCTGGTGATTTTAGGATAATTGTAAGATAATTTTCCTACAATGACTGTTCTATCTTGTTATTATGTGATGTCTCATTAATGTAGTTTCGTACTATAATTTTTGGGATGTTACAAAAAAGTATAAATGTACATACTCGTAATATTGTTCAAAAGATAGCAACATATTGATAAATCCTATTGAAGAAAAGCGTATTTATATACGGAAATTCTGAACTGTTAACAATTAATGAGGTAAGAGCTAGAATTACAAGAAAGAATATATAATTAAGATTCCTCCTTGAGCACGGGACATGGACGACCAAGATTAGTTTATAATGTAAAATACACATTTGAAAAGAGACAAAGTTTAGATGCTTCTAAGGCACAAATCTCTAGCAAAATAATTAACATACAACCACAGCACATTTATGTTCTAAACTCTTACATTTTTCTTAAAACATTGTGCTATACAAAAAACTATAGTTTGTCTCCAATCTTCACAAACTCCGCACCCTAATTTTTATTTTCTAGGAATATGGTTGACAAATGGGGACATATAATAATCCATGTCCTTAATCAAACAACCAATTTGATAACTTGAGAAAACGAAATGTCAGGGCTGTATTCCCGGACCATCGCCGTTACCATTTTTGTATTAAAAAAATGACCATAAGAATTCGGATATCACAACTTCCAAATAATTACTATATTACTATGTTTATATATACATCTGTTTGTGTTACAGTGTTTCCAATGCTGTCGGGAACCCTAGGAAGTCGATTTTATCGTATATTAATACTTACTCAACTATCACACTAAGCTAATTATTCAATTATTATATATATTTGCATGCTCCATGGTTAATAGGAAAATGTGAAATTTTGGATTCACCTTGTTTGACTTGAAAATTTGAAGTATTGGACTCCCTCAAGTCTCGTAGAACCTGTTAATCAACACTGTGATTTGGTCCCTTTTTTTTATCTTGTTTGAAGAAAAGATTAGATGTCATTTTCCCATGGGAAATTGATTGATTAGTTTTGAATATTTTGTTGGTCTCAATGTAGGATATTGTGTTGATGACAAAAATGAGATGGATATTTAATTAGAGTAGTATAGTCAAAATTAACTCACAAATGAATAATTAAACAGAAACACGAGGATCAAAGGTCAGTGATTACTGTGTGTGTTAGACTTTTATAATATGTAGAATATATTATAGGTAGGGACCCTATATTCCTTCATATAGGTGCTTCCTTTCCCATGGTAATAAAGGACGTGTTGCATTGCTCACCATAATGTTCATTCTCAAGGAAAATTGTCTTTTCAGACCTTCAATATTATTCCTATGTTTCTGTGTGTTTTTTTCTCTCTTAAATTCTCTGTGAATAAAACTCACTTTAAATGCTAATCAATATAAGGGTAATTAAATAGATTTACGTAAAAAAGCCAGAATTTTTTTTTCAGATGCAACACTTTCAATAGGAAGTTAAACTCTTGACTAATTAAACTAACAAGAATTGATTGAATAAATTAACTATTCACCATTTCACCAGTACCTTTTGTTATTTAGCTAATAATGAGGTTTCTTTTTATTGAAAAAAGTCCATTTAAAAAAAATAATGAATGGTAATTAGTAATTGTTTGCTTCAGTTTTTACCGCTCATTTATGTTGAAGTTATTCATAATATTCAAACAATTATCTATCTTTTTCGTTTATTATTAAACATTTTCATAACCAGTTACTGTTTATTTTATTTTATTTTATTTTTATAATAAGGATATATTAAGAAAATAATAATCAATACCATCTTGAAAATTTAAAATGACCATAAATAGAATTCTTAATTATATTTTCCCTTTATTTCTAATCTTGTGTTATTTTAGTTTTCGGATTGTTTTAATGTTACATCTATATTTTTCATCAACCCATCCACTTTGGTCGCCTTACAAAATTTTCTCAACTTCAAAATATTTAAAATTACCATTTTCTACTGAAAATATTTATATTAAGTCAACGATTTTTTATTTTAAAAACTCACCAACCAAAATATCAATTTTCTCCTCCGAAGTGATGAATATAACAAATCCTCCTCACTTCAAACTTGATTTTCAAATCCTACAAAAAAAAATTAAATTATTTGTACTAATTTTTTTAGTAAATTTCTGTTCTCAAAACTTTTAAAAGGATATCACATCCCACTTTCAGTGAAAAATCTAAAAATATTAAAGTAGAAAAAAAATGTTAAATTTGAATAATAAAAGGCCTGAAGACCTGAATTAATATTCAGTTGAAATTAGATGGATGAAAAGGGTAATTAATTAGTGTAACTAAAAATGCATTAAGAAAAAGAAGAAAGAAATTGGTATTTAAGCAAAGATAGATGTGGAAGTGTATGAGAGAAAGTAGGAAGTGCAAATGATAATATAAAGACGAAAGAAGAAAAATTTAGGGTTATTAAAGCGAAATATGCAGATGCGTGAGGAGATTCACGTGTGTAGAAGGATTTTTGGTTACTTTTTACCGTTAGGCGTGTTAAATAAAGTTAAGTCGCAGCTTACCCAAAACCTTGTTAGCCCTACAAATATAGCCCATGCCATGCCCCATTTGGGCTTCAACGCTACGTACTCAAACATCCTTTTGTTTTTACCCTAAATTACGTTTTCAAAATTACCCTACCACCAACCTAACTATCCAACAATAATACTAAATACTACAACAAATTTATCACCATCATACTTGCACAGAAAAACATACCAAAACAAAGACAACTTTCTAAGATTACTTTCGTTAATCGAGACACCAAAACCAAGAACTCCCATTCTTTAAACTAAATAAAAACACTATTTCTTTGGACTGTTCAAGGTGCAATAATAGTACCAAGAACTCCCATTATATTATTATCATAACTGTTGTCGTTATTAACTAAGAAAATTAACTTATATGTTAATTTAATTTTAATGAAAAATACATAAAACAATTGTGTGCTCTTGCATAACTAATATTAATCATTTATAGGTTAAAATAACTTTTGTTTTGTCTAAACATATGGATTATGGTGAATAGTCAAATTACATGCTCTTGTGAATGGTGAAATTACATGCTCTTGTAAATACTGAAGCTAGGGTTTGAATATTGATTGGGTTAATGAATAAAAAGTTTTTAGTATAGCACTATGAAATTTAGGTTTAGAAATAAGAATTTTTAAGAAATGTAAAAGGTGGAAAGGTGGGGGGGCCTATGGAGGCTTTATCCAAAAAAGAAGGTGATCATGCAAAGATATTAGTTGGGTGTTGAGTAATGACTTAAGGAAGGGATATCAAAAGCAAAGTTACGTAGCAAAGGGTAACGCATACCAATGCTTTTGCATCATCTTTCTATTTGCCCAACACACTCTTAGTGATTCTACTTTTCTCATCAAAAGGGGAAAGAAAAGAAGAAAATTTTACTTTGTTTTCTCACAACCTAATATATATAACCAAATCTACACATCTTTGTCACCATTTCATTTCTTTTCTCAAACAATACCTCTTTTTATTTCTAGGACAAATTCTTAGAATAAATACCCCTTCTCCTTAATTGCATCAAAATTATAAAATAAGCATTAAACCCTACAGCTCTAGATAAACTTCTACCTTCTCATTATTATGTGGGCATGCTTACCGAATAATTTCTCAAACTATCTCGTGTTTGAGTTTTATGGAGGAGGATATCCTTTTACATAGGTTGAAGTTGAACTTCAATCTAATCTTACCCTTTTATTAAATTTGGAGGTTAATTAACTCGATTGAAAGTGATTTGAAAGACAGATTACCGATTAATTAAATTCAATAAGTATTAATTGTATTATATTAGGGTCAAAAGGAGAGTTTAGCTTTAACCTAATTGAGAAAGCATGTTGGTCATTGAAGCAATTAGGAAAGAATGGTAGCAGACCAAAACATGATTTAGCAATTATTTACCCAACATAAAGTAGTCAAGCCTATATATAGGAACTGCTGTAGGTTCGTCCCTCCATCAAAATCCAATGATCATACGACCTAATGTTGTTTCAATTTTGTTATTCAAATTGTTTTAGTTATTGACCAATCATTACTTTGCTTACATAATCAATGATTCAACATCTTACCAGTTCTTTGATCCAAATTTAAGGATTCAATTATCTTCATATTAAAGTTAACTATTTATTTCCTTATATAATTAATGCTCATTAACTATCGTGTCAATGAAAACCCCTCGAGGCCAAGAAAACCGAATGAAATAGATATTGAACTCAAAAATATTCATAGACAATTAGTAATATATATATATATATATATATATATATATATATATATATATATATATATATATATAGGATATCAGTTTGGTAAAACTTAAAGTAAGTTTTATTAAAATAATTTTAGGAAAATAACTTATTTAATAAGTAAATAGAACTTTATTATTAAAGTAGTCTAATTTTGTAAATAATAAAATTAAACAAAAAAACCAAAATCTGCTTATTTTGAAAAAGGAATTGCAAGAAATTCAACCTATTGTTCATTAAAATTAGAAAAATTTGGATAATGATTATACAGGT
This sequence comes from Vigna angularis, assembly GCF_016808095.1. Taxonomy (NCBI): domain Eukaryota; kingdom Viridiplantae; phylum Streptophyta; class Magnoliopsida; order Fabales; family Fabaceae; genus Vigna; species Vigna angularis. The sequence goes on from NC_068979.1 coordinate 12,337,866, forward strand.
ATAAATATATTTATTTATCTAAGGCTTTGGTATTAATACTAACCACTTCAGGTTAAACTGATAGATAAACTTTAACTAAAACTGGTTAAATTTACGTAATGATTTAACAAGCAGAGACTCCAAAGTAAATTTACCAAAATATTACATCAATAAAAAGAGAAATAATTATTTCTTGGGATTTGATTTTTCTATTTAGAAAATAAAGTGCGGGTTCATTAATTTTATCAAAAAAAAAAAAATCAACGATTAAGAGTATTATGATAACTTTAGTATCTACAAAATTGGCATTATACATGACCAAACTTGATAAAATTTTCTTCAAATAAATTTTACTTCTACATCCTTTACTGATATATTTTTTTATTAAAAAAAATTCAACATTATATTTTTTATCTTAAATCTAGAAATCAGTTTTCGATACTTACTTACTTAAATCATTTCACTTAAAATATATATATATATATATATATATATATATATATATATATATATATATATATATATATATATATTACGAAATTATTTCATGAACTAACTAGCTTTAAAATTAGAAGAAAACAACTAATCCAGCAGTTTGATTGATGAAGTTTAATCTTTCATACAGAGTTAATGCGAGATGAATGACCTAATATCTTTGCTGACTTTCCTTTTATTTTATTTTTACTTTTATTGTTATATCTAAAATAGAAGTGTACAAATTTAACCATAGCAAAAATATTGCTAAACATGAACCAGCCTAAAAATTAAAGAACCTTTTTGACCTTTTACCTAAGCCTAAGTGCACATAGAACAAATCCTTAAAACGACATGTTATCTGTAGGAAACACACAACTTTGAAAAACATTAAAATAAAAAAGTGTTTTATGATAAAATTAACCTATTTATGTTTTGTATGCGTTGGTCTTTGATAAAAGGAAGTGATGGTAATCCATAAAATGAATTATATGAAGTATTTAGTTAAAAGAAAGTGGTAGATGTTATGTTGCAACATATCCATTATAGTTTGAATAGTTAACTAAATAACAAAAAATATATATATATATATATATATATATATATATATATATATATATATATATATATATATATATATATATATGTTATGAAGAGACGAAAAGAGATTGTTATATAAACTAAGTAGAGAAGCAGGGTAAGTGAGACAAGAAGAGTAAACGAATTGTTTTGATGAGCAGTTTGCATATCGAAAGCTGATTAACAGCATTGGGTGATTGAAACATCTGCAACCCTATTCCTAGCACAAATAGAAAACCATGTCATGTTTTACATTATTGGACCCAAAACGAGCCAACCCTAACACCTTCCTCTACGAAGCAAATATAAAATGATTAAAAAACTTAATTCCAATTAAGAGTGATCGGTCACCTTTGACTAGTTGATTTTGCTATTTATATGCTTATAATTCACCACAGTTTAATATGATGAAGCTATAGGACACACATAATGTTGTGTAAACATGACAGTGACTCACATTGATTGGTAGACAGAGATTATTCATACGTCGTTTATCTCTAGAGTGTATCATAGGACCATCTTATTTTCTTATGGACTCTTATTAGGACCATCCATTTCAATCCCAAAACTCGTAACCATAAAATTTAATTTTGATAGACTCGCATGACCCACCATATATATCTGTAATTTCCCAAGCTTTAGATTAATAATATTCTTTCTCATGCAAAATTTAAGTCAACCGGACTAACATTTCTCAAGGACCAGGAATAATGGATTATTCCAGGAATTTAATTAATTTCTTAGCATTTTCCTGATACGAGTTTCACGACAATTTTATTTTTTTCGTATTATAAGTTTTTTTATTGATTTAGTGCTTTTTGTAGGTCTAGGGTATGTGTCTCGGAGAGTGAGTGGAGTGTATATAATTCAGTAGTACGTTCCGATGTCTATTTGATGACTTAAGGAGGGCGTGATGCTTAAAAGACAAATTTACCCACATTAGAAAGGTCCTTACGGAAATAAAATATAGGGTAAATCTGACTTTCCAATTTGTCCTGATTTTGGATACAACCCACAAATATACCTTTGATTTTCTTGGTTGATTATAAAAAGAATATGACAAGAATAGGATGGATGGGTCCAAATTTATGCTAAGAAGAATGCATGATGTGATTTGCGGAGAATTAGGGTTCATCATGACCTCAATGAGTGGTTTATAATTGGGCTGTTAACAAAACAAAACAAATCCCCAAGATGTTGAAATTTGCGTGCAATCATGTGACTGTAAATTTCAGGATTTTAATTTTTTTAAGGATTAGATGAAAAGAACAAGCAAGCCCTAGGTTTCAGTCAAGTGAAAGGGGGGTTCTGTGTAGTGTACGTGTGTGTGGGTGTGCTTGTTAGAAAGTTGGATTTGTAGATGAAAACAATGAGCACACACACGTTAAAGGTGTTTGAGAAAATGTCTTGCTTTTCCATTTTTAATCCGAAGAAAAATAAAAGATAGAGTATATTTGTAAAAAGGAATAAAAGTTACGAGTTAATTACCTTTTTCTTTTCTTTTTTCCCTCTCTTATCTTAATTTTTTTTTCATTCTTTTTTTCCCCTTTCTCACTCTCACTCCAGTACCCTACCCCCCACGTCCACAAAAGAAACAATCTTCTCTCTCTCTCTCTCTCTTGCCCACCACCCCCCTATGGTATAGTCCCTTAAGTGTCATTTTCTCACATATACTTTACACAAAAGAAACAGCCATTCACTTCACATACCTTGTCATTTCTTCCCCCCCTCTCTCTCTCTCTCTCTCTTTCTCTCACTCTCTCTCTCTATTTCTCCATGCCCTCTTCTCTCAATCTCAAATCTCTGCTCTGCAACTACTCCAAATTGATTCAATGCTCCAAACTCCATCCGCACACCTTCACAAAATCCTATTAATTACCCTCACCTAGCTCCCTTTTAGCTCCTCCTTCCCCTCACCACACTCTTCAATCCTTCTAACTTTTCTTACTATATAAACATATATAGTATTGCACGACATAAGGAAACTCAGCAAGGGGAAGAGAAGTCTACAAAACTAAACACAGGTGAGAAGAAGCCAAAGCAGCAACACATAAAGGCTTGTTTGGATGGAACTTTTCCCAGCTCAACCAGACTTGTCCTTACAAATCAGCCCTCCAAACGCCAAACCAACATCAACTTGGAGGAGAAGCACAGAAGAAGACATGGATTTGGGGTTCTGGAAGAGAGCCTTGGACTCAAGAAACTCCATATCATCAATGGCCAAACAAGACTCTTGCGTCGCCCTCTCCCTCTCCAATCCAAAAGCCTCGTCCGATAACTCCAACTCCTCTAACCTCATTCACCGCTTCCAACACGGTGCCAATAATGCCACCACCAACCCCTTCCAACCCTTTCAGCAGAACCATTACTTCCACCAGCCACTGTTCCAGCCTCAGCACCAAAGCCTCAGCCAAGACCTCGGCTTTCTCAGACCCATTAGAGGAATCCCAGTGTACCAAAACCCTCCTCCTATACCATTCACTCAGCATCACCACCACCACCACCATCTCCCTCTGGAGCCTTCAACCACCGCCCCTTCTTCTATTATTTCCAGCACCAACACTGCTTCTACCCCTTTCCACTCTCAGGCCCTTATGAGATCAAGGTTCTTGTCACGCTTCCCTGCTAAGCGTAGCATGAGGGCTCCCAGGATGCGTTGGACTTCTACCCTCCATGCTCGCTTTGTCCATGCCGTTGAACTCTTAGGTGGCCACGAAAGTATGCTTCGTTTTTTTTTCTTTTCCTTCTCTTCTTTTTGCTTAATTTTCTTCTTACACCCTTGCTTTCACTTCTCCAAGTTAATTCAACAAGACCAAGAAGAAAAATGAAAGTGAATTTTTTATTTTATTTTATTTTAATGGAACAGACTTGGTTCTCCGAATTAATCATTCTTTTTACTGTTTTTCATTAGGGGCTACACCCAAATCAGTTCTTGAGCTAATGGATGTGAAGGATCTCACTTTAGCACATGTGAAGTCTCATTTACAGGTAATCTATTAAGGCCGTTAATTGATTGCACCTGTTTATAATAGCTTAATGAGTGTATAGCGATTAACAAAATAATTATATTAAAAACACTGAAGGTCAGTGTTTTTATTAATTATTTGTTATGGAGTTCTTGAGTCAGCTTGAAGGTGGTACGGTTCTGATTGGGGTTTTAATGGTGCTTTGTAAGACGTACTATGCATATATGTGTTTAAAATCCACAGCCTACATTTACATTACAGGAAGCAGTTAAGTCATGAATATATATTTCAAATTCCAATGGTTTCCTTACAAAGGGTCTCACAAATTCTTAGCGCTTCTTTTTCTATTAGATCTGCTGCCTCTCTGCTTCTGCTTCTGCAACCTAATAAACAGCTTTTTGCTTTGGAAGAATGAACCAGCCGAGTTAAAGGGGAAAAAGCGAAAATAAAATAAGAGAGAGAAAGTGTGAGGTACTTATCGATTTCTGAAACAAGTAGGACAAAGCCTCTATGAATCCAAAATGAGTCGCAGCCAAGCCGAGATCAGACAAGCTCATAGTTCAGTCCATGCCATTAAAGAAATAATGTGTATAAATTTCATTTAAAAAGGAATAAATCAATAAATAAATGATAAGCAAGTACGTATATACCCAACACCATCATTTCTCAATGATCCGTTCCTCAGATGTGGGTTTTTTTACCATGCCAGCTTTAACCCTGGTTAGTCACATGTTTCCATGCATATATGCATATATATTGCCTTAACCATAAATGCTTCTGTGTTACAACTTGTACTCTTCTTCCTATTAATTTAATACTATCAACTTGCAACTTCTTAAGTTTCTTAGGCAAACTTCTTGGGTTTCCGCTAATCTTCCTCTCATTTTGCTGTGTTACACACTAGTAAATAATAATAATAATAAGTATTTTATTACTAATATTATGATTTTTATCAACAGGGTTTTTGTCGTGTTTTTCTAAGTCACTTTGTATTAATACTACACTATCTAATGTTTATGATGCAAAATTTAAATCCAGATGTACCGGACGGTGAAAACTACAGATAGAGCTGCGGCTTCATCAGGTTGGTGTCTATTTTTGTTTCATCAAATATTGTACGAAGATTAAGGCGTGAAAGTTAGCATTTTTCTCATCCACTTGTCGGTTTATCTGACTTGGTTATCGTTTCCCTCTTTGATCATGAACTAGGGCAATCGGATGTGTATGATAATGGGTCGTCGGGAGATACTTCTGATGACTTAATGTTTGATATAAAATCTTCTCGAAGGTCTGATGTATCCATTAAACAGGGAAGATCAAGTGTTAATCAAGATAAGGATTGTCATGGTCTTTGGGGTAACTCTTCCAGGTAAAAACACCTGTCCAAATTTTATTTTTTCTGTGTAGATATTCAAGTTTTAATTCTATATATGCAGATATATACATTCCCTTAAAAGGTTTCTTTTCCTTAGTTTTTTGGTTTTATTAATATATGTATAACGCAGAATTATCTTTGTCGAAATGCTTGAAAGCTATTGAGCGAAATTTCAGTTTTAACGAGGTCTCAATGCATAACTAATGTTTTAAGTAACATGTTGTTTCGAGTGATGCTGGCAACATAGTTATTTTCCTGTTACCGAGTGAATTTTATAAAACTATGATCAAGTTGAAACCAATGTTTTTTCGTTTTTCACTTTCTTGCATAATTTGTATTATTCCATTCTATGTTTCTCCGGCAGTCATGCTGCAAAAATACTAATAAAAACCCGAGCAATAGATGCATGTCTTATTCATATTAGCATTTCTCTCTCTTTGTTCTTTTCATTCTCTCTCTCTCTCTCCCACTCTCTCTCTCTCTCTCTCTCTCAACCTCACATGCAAACATGGTTAGGCGCAAAAAATCACAAAAAGAATAAATCATTTCAGTTTGCTTTGTTCTGTCTGTCCACAAACCATGAGCATCCAATCTCCATGATGGGGTAATAATATACTCTCTTCTAGTGGGTGAAAAGGGAGTAAAAAAGGAACCCACACACACTCCTACATAGGATTCAAAGAGACAGGAGTTTCATATTTGCCAAAATCCACCTTAAAAATAGAGATATCTCTTTCCTTAGGATTTTGTGGGGTTCAGACATTAGGCTATTATATGGGCCCTACAATTGGGAAACTTAGTGTCAAAGCTAAGCCTTTGGTAGACCCATAATTAGAAATCTGGTGCCAAAGCAATATATGCTCTTTGAAACTTCCTTGAATGGTCCAATATATACATATACACACACATATATAATATATAAACAATGGACAATGGGGTTTGAATTGGGTGGTTTCAACTTTATTTCAATCAGCAAAATATGTAAAAGGGTGTATGCATAATTAAGGCAGTAAAAGATGGGTTTCTTTTTCTCCCTTTTTTGTTTTACAACATGGCTTTCAGTAATGGGATATATTCTTTCGATGTTTTTGTTGTTACAGGGAAGCTTGGTTGCATGGGAAGACAAAGACTGATTCTGTTGGAAACGTGCCATCTCTTGAGGTATATATTTACTTAACCCCCCTTTATTGCCTCTGGTTGGCCTTTTGTTTCAAAAGTTTTATTTATACACAAATACCAAGCTGCGTTTGGAATGGCATGAAAGGGAGTTGAGAGTGAAAGGAAATACGTTTGATCTTTTTCATCTTGCCATGCACATTATAAAGATGAGAAAAGGAAAAGACTTTCCATAAAGCTGCTTTGTCCTTCACAAATTCAAATGGGTAGACCAGTCCTTTTCGCATTTACACTAATTACAACGCTTTAAAAACAATTTTTCAAGTAAAAGACGTCCCTTTAAGATTTATTAATGATAATATAGAAAAGGGCCATCTATATAACCCTAAACCTACCCCCTTTGACTCGTTTATCAACGGTCTAAACTATGAAATTGTAGGTCACTCACATACACTCGTAAGAATTAGTAAATCTTAATGCCACACACAAAAAAGAAAATTCAAAGCTAGGACATGAAAATGCAAATTCTAGCACTTAGCAGGCTTTTAGGTGTACCTCTCTGAAGTTTCTTTATTTTTTCCTTGATTGATATAAATATTCTGTAATTATTCTCCGAGTGAAATGTTCTTTGATTCCCGAAACCTGTTCACACACACAACTTCTTCTGTATATCTTTCTCGGTAATTTGTTTCCCATTCTCATCATTACATTAGAACTATATATATTATATTTGCTAATCCAGCTGGGTCAATCAGGTAGTTGGTTTAGATAGTACGCACAGTATTCTAAGCATAAATTTTGTTACCGATGTTATTATATATAAAAAATATAGATTTAGTTTGATAGTTTTGGGTCTTAATATTGATTAAGTGATATATTTGTATTTGGTTTTTCAGAAGGAAATGGATCCGAAGTGTGTGAGTTATGAGAGAATATCAGATGGAAGCTCATCTTCAAATGTGTCAGGATCAAGCCCGAAGAAGGCTAATTTGGATTTGGAATTCAGCTTGGGGCAGCCACTTTAACAAGGATCCGATCCCTCTGAATACGTATTATTGATTAACTAGTAAGAAACTGAAAGAGGTAGAGAGCTGGAACGAGAACGAGGAAGCCGCTGAGAAAACGAGAGAAAGAGAAAGCTAAAAGAAAATAAAAGAGAAAAAAAAAAGAAAAGTAAAAGGAGCTAAAGAACACAAGGAGACAAGAAAGACAGAAAGCAACAAAAGAAAGGGCTGAGGGAAAAAAGCATGGCCTTCCTATCAGAGCTCTTGTGAGATCCAAATCAACATATTATATTTTCTTGGTAAATATATGAAATCTAATTGATTTGTATGTTTTTGCAATCTGAGAGAAAGAAAGAGACATGAGAGAGTGAGAGAGAGTGAGAGAGTGAGAGAGAGAGAGAGAGAGAGAGAGAGTTATCTTAAAAGTATGAAGTGATCCTTGGTAATTGTAATGGAGCACTTTACATTTATGAAATATTTAGATATTTCCACCAAAGAAGTTGGGTTCCTAATCCTATATTCAATTCTACACCTAGGCACATGCTTTACACTTTAGGAACAAAAGAGAGAATTGAGAATATGGACTTAGGAAAAGACTGAAAAATTTGAATAAAGTGTCAAAAAGAATACCAACATAGTCAAGCTTAAGATACATATAAAGTGGCAATGAACTCACCAAAAAATTTAAATAAAGTGGCAATCATAACACTTCATATCTTTATGAAAACGAAACCTAAAGAAGAAAATAATATACATTCCTTTCTTTTATGCCTAAATAATTTCCTTTTCCCAGGAAATTGCTAACTCAAACCAAACAATGTACACTTCTTTCTTTTTCCTGTTTAAAATTCATGTGATTTTGTCGTTAACATTTTCAATATATTAAACGAAAACGAGAGATGAATTCTTTTAATTTTGCTACATATATCTAATAGATGAAAAGAACTTTGAGGTGACATCATTTAATTAGCATTTTCGTAAAAAAGGATAAACATTTCTTTAAATCCTGTACCTACTCAAATGCTTATTCCTGTAGGTTGAGTAGGTACTAGAAGTTTGATTAATTTGTTATATCACATATATCCATATGTAAATAATAAATACCTTTTATTTTCTAATTAAAGAAACTTTGAGTTGTCATAAACTCTTCAAAAACAAAGTTGCAACTCATTTAGAAATGACATCATTGTCACATTCATCCATTTGTCTCGGACAGGAAACGTCACCAGAATAGCCAGGAACTATAACGTTTGTGAAGTCAAAATCTCTTCGGGTTCGAGTATACTTGTAAAAAGATTCACAGTTTAATTATTGGTTTATATCGTAATAATATTATTCGAAATATTAAAAAAAGTAATCTGGATAATAGATTCATATTTGAAAATGGGAAAGTTTGAGGTGTTTAATGAAATATAGATTTTTTTACTAAGCTCTTGGTGTTTAGCTTTTAAAATCTCTCTTTATCAGTGTATTACGAAGCTTAAGCTATGAACAACGCAAAAAAACTCAGAATTTGGGCTATTGTTTAATGTTCTTCATCCATTTTTTTTAAAAAAATAAATTATATTTTATAATTATACTATAAATAATTTAATTGTGTTGGAAGATTATTTTTAAATTGAAATGGTTGAACAATTAAGAAAATATTGATGATAGAAAAAGATAAAGAAGAGAGTAGGTTTGACATGTTTCTTATATGTTCAAAGAGATATTTTTTTCTTTTTTTACCATGTAAGTGTCTGAAATGACATCTTATAAGCAAATAGAGAAATATGGAAATGCTTAGCTGAGAGAATAAATACTTAAGAGTCTCGTTTTGAAGATATAGATTGTAATCTATAATACAATAGTAGATTAGAAGAAAACCTAAACAGTTGTATGTGATAAACAGAATGAAAATAAGAAATAGCAGTTATACTATTTTTGCACCGCGCACAATTCATACAAGATTATTCATCAATATAAAAATTCTTAAAATAACCTACAACATTTGGATTGGAATTTTACTATTCTTCAAATATAACTCTATCTAATTTATTTAAACTCATTATATCAACTCATTTACATGAAATTTTATTTTTTAACTATTATTTATTTTGCCTTTTCACTATAAATCTTGAAATTTAAAAAGTGGTAATTGTTAGGTCACAAATACATCAGATCCCAAAATTATTTTAATTTATTAAAATAAAAAATAATGTTAATAAAACTAGTATTTTTAGATGTTCTTAAAGTAATTTATCTCTATAATATATATATATATATATATATATATATATATATATATATGATTGAAAACGTTGTTCTCAAAAATTAAATATTAATCAGCAACGCATACCATTGTGTTAGGAGTTCTATTTTTATTGTTTTAAGTTATAAGGCTTCCTTTATGAAATAATCCAATAATAATAAGTTATAATAATCAACAAACTTGAGAACTTTATTTTTTTCTCATAAAAAAACTATTAAGGACAGTTGTACCAAATGAGGCAATAGCACCAAAAGATTGCAATTTTTTTTTTAATTATTAAAGTGATGCAAATTTTTAAAAATAAATACAAAAGTAGATAAGTTGTTCTATGATGCGACTTTATTATAAAGAAGTTGTGTTAATTGAACATGATTTTGATTAAGTTATGCCAAACTAATTTAATTTTAATTCAAATTAGAAAAGAAATACAATGCACTAAAGTCGTGACATGAATTCAGTTTATATCATAATACGAGTTGTACTATGACTTTAATTAAAATTTTAGAAAAAAGAATTACAATTTCTTGAAGATGTCAAACTAACACGACTTATCCATTTTTTATAATTTTTTTTATAATTAAAAAAAAGAATATCATTTTAGTAATTTTGCCATCAAATGAATATTAAATTATATTGTTCACAACTTCATGTGATTATCTAGGTAACATCAAAATAAATTCTAGCAAAGAAACACACTCTAAAGATTATAACTTCCCTACTTTTAATTAAATGGTAGAAAATAATTAAATGGTAATAGTTTTCATTAAATAATTTATTTTTAATATGTGTTAGGTATAAAATTTGTTTTTTATTTTCATTCTCTTCAGATAATAGATGTATTTATATCTTAAATATTTTTAATAATTTTTATCAAACAAATTTAGTAAAAAATATGATGTTTTAAAATTCATTATAAAAAAATACATTGTTTCTTCAATATCAATTAACAATGAACATGTTATCATATAAAAATGTTAATATCAAATATCAAATAAATTAATGATTTTTACAGGTGAAAACAGGACTAAATATAAAAATATCATTGATAATAGTAAATGTGTACTTATTCACTCATGTATATTCTTAATTTAAAAGATTAAATACTATTTATTCTTATATATATAATAACGCTTACTAATCTGAATTTAATTTTCGTTCCTATCTGTAAAAATACTATTTATTTTTCTTTAAATACAATTTTAAGTTATGCCTAAGAACATTTTTTATATTTTGACTTTCTCCGGAAAAAAAATTAATAAAAATACGTTAAAATTCAATAGTTACACAAAAATATAGTAATTCTATATATTTTCCTACAGTTAAAAAATTATATAGCTTTCAACTTTTTAATCATATCTTCCTAATATTTCTTTCTTTTTTATTTTTTTTCCTTGTTATTGTGCGTTCTTAATAAGAGAGAAAATTGAATGTTTTATTTATTAGAGATTACAATGGAGTTGTCCTTTCTAAATAATATGTTATTTTAGGGAAAGGCCTTCGTATGGTCTTGTTTTGGTTCATTTTGTTCTTATTTTGGCCTTTAATATTTTTATATCCATTGAAATGTCTTTAGTTTTGCGAATTGTTTAATTGTGTTTTAAATTGATGCTCCATATTTCAATATTGTTATCTTTACTTAGCTCGTTTGGTTGAATGAAAAACAAGTTATTAAACATAGCCAAGGGTTCACTTTTAAAAGAGACCTTAATAATTAAAGTTCTTATTGATAATAAAAAAGAACTAGTTGTCCAAGAATTATGATTAACTCTAGTTGAGAATATATATAAATTTGAATGATAAACCTAAGGAAAGTAGTTCCAATGATTAAATATTATGTAAATTATTGGACCAAGTTAACTTGTAAAAAAATGAATGCATAAGTCGGAAGTCACGGGTAATTAATTTGCATTGAGAGGCAATTAAGAAGGTATGAAAAAGAAAAGACATTATTAAATAGAGGCAGAAAAGAAGGAAAGAGATAAGAAAGAAGAAAACTGAGTTTTGATTTGAAAGTGGTGTGAGGGTTTGATGAAAAGAAAGAAAAGAAGAGAGAAAAGCAAAGAGGGTGCTTTAGCTTTTGTTTTTGTTTCAGCTTTATTAACTTTCCTTTTGGTTTTGCACGAATGCATGGAGTGAGATGAGTGTTAAGATAACCCTGTGGGGTACAATAATTATCCCACCAATACAAAACAAAAAGATATCACATTAACAAACCTTAAGTTTTTTACTTTATCATTCTTCTCAACAACATTTTCTCAATACACTTCCGATACCTTTATATAACCCATACACCATAATTTACTTCACCAACCATGCTTAAAATATAAACACTCTATACGTTAATTGTGTGAGAACAACAATCAAATTCTAGAATCATAGATCAAATACATAACTATTTCTTGTTAAATAAACCATAGGCGATTAAATAATTCAAATATAAATATAAACATGACAACAATTTAGATATGAAAATAGGAGAATAATGATATTTTACATTTACTTTTTGATGAATATTTTATTGAAATTTCACTCCCGCCCCCATCTTGTTTGGTATTTATCTAGCCTAATAAAATAAAGAAAAATACATAAATAATAGTAATTATTTCAAACTGTCACAACAAAAATTATTAAAATTATTCATGGAATTCTACCTATTTAAGTAAATTCTTGGTAAATTCAAACTATTCACAAGTTTTATCAATGAATTTTAATATTTCAATTACCCACAAATTTTATTTATATATTTTTTCGTCAAAAATTAAAAATTCTTATTACCAACAGATTTGTTTGTTGATAAATAGAACAACAAATTTTCTACCAAAGATTGATGTTCAGTATCTTAGAAAATAATTAAATGAGAAGAAGAAGAATAGGAGAAAAAGAGAAAAAGAAGAACAAGGAAAAAGAAGAAGAATAAAGAAAAAAAACAAGAAAATGGAATAATGAAATAATAGACAAACTCTAGAAAAGAATGAATTTGAATAGAGTTTGAAAAAAAATTTCCACTTAATGCTAGACGTTGTTTGCACTAGTTAGACAATATATAGACAACGTTGAACTCTTAAGATAGCACAGATGAAATCTAATTTTTATAAAAAGTTTAATACTTTTTATATCTCTATTTTTATACCGAGAATTGTTATAATTTTTTTTATTCGATATAAAGAGGTTTTTTTTTCACCTAAATATCTCATTTCAATTTAACTTATCTTGACTAGTCTTTTGTGCATCTTTTACATGACAATACACTCCTAAATTTTTAAGATTACATAATCTTTTTATAAATAATGTGTGATCTGTTAAGAGATGTGAATGAGTCTAACACTACGTTTCTAATACTAGTTATATCAAAATGTAATATAACACAAATTGAAAATCAATTTAAAGAATCAACAACAAAAAATAAATAAAATTTTTTGGTTATTTTATTTTTCAAGAAGTGAACAGTTAACTTAGTTTACTATCTAAATTTTCAAACCAAATTGAAGTGTAGTACACCTTCAATGCTATTTTTTTATATATATATATTGATTGCACTAATATTTTTTAGAGATTATTTTTTCAATTATATTGATTGTTTTATTTTATGTGCTTTAGAAATTGGTTCAATAATCTTACCAATATAGAACTTTGGTGTTGAGTTCCAATACTTATTACACATAAAATTTACCATTTTCACGTGATAAGAAAGTTTCAATCATACAAATACACCCTTTCTCAATTTAATTAACATACATTTCTCATTTGTGCAACGTCAACATAGGTGAAATCAAGTTACAAAATCAAGAATCAATAGATCAATAAATGTTGTTTCATTCGAAACACTAATTAGTCGCTCCAAGAGACATGATCTCATTTCTTTTAAAGCATTTTCAGTGGGTTCCAAGTGACTGCCTCTTCATGCAATATTTCAAATACATGTTTTTCAATATAATAAATGAGAATGACATCAAGCATTTGGCTTCCTCAAGTAACTTTATATTTCGTCTCGCTTGAAATATGTCCTAACTTATGTTAAGAAGATACTCTCACTTTAAGCAAGATATTAATTTACTCACTTTATTTGAGATATTATTTTTGTTGTTTAAATGTCATTTCTCTTACTTTAAGAAAAAAAATCACAAATTTTGTGACTCTTGAATTTGTACGATATCATATTTTGTCATAGATATTTTATTAACAAGTTTGACAATTTTTTTTTATGTCAAATAGGTGTGCTTTTCTAGTAGTGAATTTTTTTTATCACATATATACTTGTTTGGTAAAGTATATATATAATTAAAACATAATTAACTACGAGCAAATAAAGTCATTTTTTGGTTTGCTTTTAATGAAAAAAAAAACCCTAAATGTTGTTTACGTCTCCATCCTTAGTTAAGAATGAATGGCAGTAGGACTTAACATGTCTAATTAGGTAAAAGAGAGAAAATGTTATAATAAATTAAGGATGTTGAAAGTTGTTTAGCATATAGAATATACAATATAAAATTGGCCTTTTCATCATTATACCTTGTCCGATTGGTATATCAATTCGTTTACTGTGGTAATATGGATTAATTTTATAAATTATATGGTAATGTGGATTAAATTTATGAATTTTGGTTGCAGTTGAGAAATTTTTTTTAAGATTATGTTTGGATGGTTCTAATTTTATTTTTCAATATTTTTAATCTTATATGTCTAAGGAGTGGTTGACGGTTTCCAATAAGATCATGTTACATATTATTATGATTTTTAACATTTCAATTACGTTAACATCTTAAAGTTTATCAGTTATTTGTAAGTATAAAAAATTATTAAAAAAAATGTATTGTGGGAATGATTTAAAATTAAGTTCGGATTATTTAAGAATGGATTTTCAATTTAGTTCTAACAAAAAATTCTGTTTAATATATTTTTCTCAATTTATTGAGTCTATATGTACGTAAAATGAGGGTAACGAATGTAAATGTAAATATAGAAGCATGAAACATATGAGGGGATGAAGATTAATATTTCTTTTTACAAAGGTATATAGGTGCAAATATGATATATTTGTTTTTCTTTTTTCGAATCTTGATATTGGAATGTAGACACTTTATATTATCATATTTTAGGCACCATATTGATGTCATATATAAATGTTTCCAATACTTTCCAAAGAAAACATTACTTAAAAAGAAAAATATATAAAATTCAATTCATACTTACCCTATAAGGCAAGTAAGAGGAATAGTAGGAGGATGTGCAGTAGAATTTAAAATATTATCCTCCGATACTTTTTTCAACACATTCTCTCATTTATTAAAGTTTATATGAAATATACTACTTTAGGAATAAAATCCACGTATGAATTTAATTGTATATAAAAAAAACGTGTTAGGAAAAAGAGTGACAAATTTGTTGATAAAATTTGTCGAAAGAGATACTACAAATAATAATGCAATTATCAATTCACAGACAGTTTAATAATTAATTTAAGCATAAACTATGTATTTTAAATTCTTCATTTTGTTTAAAATATACTCCATATTTTTAAAAATAGTCATGTGTACAAATAAACATCCCTATATATATATATATATATATATATATATATATATATATATATATATATATATATATATATTTATAGCATTTTTAAATACCTTTCTAATTGACAGGTAAAAAAAAACAAATATTTTAAAGATAAGAGGGAACAAAAGGCAGAAGTTACTACGCATGTCTACACCATTATCGGCCCTAAAATAATGTATTAATGACAGTTCTCTTATTTAATGTGTTACCAAAACAATAGGTGTGTCAATTGTTGTCAGAACCGTAAGTATTGATGCACTTACATAAATGCATAAATTCAAAGTTCTTAGATTTGACAATCCATTCTTCTAAGAACAGCTTTGCAAATTTTATAATTGCTGTAATCACTTTTGCAGTTGGAGCAACAATTTCTGCAATAAATTATTCCTTTATAAGTATATACATGTAAGCACGTGATTTTGTCACTGTAATGCTTCTTTCCAATATCATAAAGTTCACTGTATATACACATGCATGTGACGATATATAGTATTCTTGCTTAATCGTTGAATGTCATCCATGTCTTTTCTTTGGCAATCATCTCACACCATTTTGAAAAGTGTGAACAAGTCACAAAACTGATTTATTTTTTGGAATTGCAATAGTGCGACTTCTATAATGTGACATGCAAGTACGTACTTTAACTTTTGGACCCTTTGCATTATTTGACCCACCTTATTATAAATTCCTCCAACACATTCGTTCATTAATTAAATCAAAATCAGCCTTCATATTAAAACTCTTGAAAACACGTTCTTCTTTCAAACTTTTGTACTGTATTCAAAATAAAGAATTAAACCACTTTAAAATACATGTGTTATGTATATAAGGAGGGTGAAATGATGTTCTTTTATTTAAAGGAATATTTCTTCTTGTTTAGGGAACAAAGGCAAATCTTAAGGACGGTTGCCCTAATAGATTTGACAAAAGCCAGCTAAAAGCTTCCTACCTAAATAAAGCTTGTGGTACTTGTAAATATAAAAAATAGGAATTTGAAGTAGTGATGAAGAAGTAATCAAGATATTAGTGAATGATATCATTTTTGGCAAGTTAATTATTAGATTCGGAACTTTAATCTCTTCACGCAAGTCCCACAGCTCATGATTAAGGCCTCTGTATCATTAGACAGACATTAAATTCGGACATTTTTTTAGGTGAAATTCGAGACATTTGTTTTCTTTTTTAAAGTAAAACTCAAAATGTTTGTTGACAGAGACGGACTGGCTTTCGTAATCAACGTATACACTCTTTCCTGCTTTCCCCACTTCCTTTACGACAAAGCGATCTCATGATGATTTGTTCTCGGTACACATAAGTACATTAAATTTTAATTTCTTAACAAGTTATCCATTATGTTGAAGTTATTCTATATACAGTCTACATCCATTTCACTTGTAATTAAAAGGTTGGCGTAGTAATAATGAGCTAAAAATTATATGAAGCAAATCATGTGTAAAGTGGTACATAGGATTGAATATATAAAACTAATCATAGCAATAGTGGAAAAGCAAAACCGATACATTTCATTCATTCTAAAACGAAAAGGAAAAGCGGGATAAAGAAAAGAAAAGCAAGGAAATAGAAAAGAAAGTTGGGAACATTTTGTTTCGTTTCTCTTTTTGACGTTGTCTCATTTTCATGAGTGTCACTTTTTGCTTTTGAAAAACTTGCCATGCAAGTGTTACAATTGGCAGCGTCACTTCTGTACCAGGACCCTCCTCCCCCTTTGGATCAGTACCTTCACTTATATAATATTATTTAATACTTAATTTATTTATTTATGAAAAAGTTAAAAGCAGCTTGAAGGCGAAGGTGAAAACACATTGATTATCGATGAATAAACTGGATTTGAAAAAATAGGTACAGAAAGCAGGAAGCTGTACACGGTCAATAGCAATGGTAATAGCAATAGCACTAGCAATAGCACTAGCATAGGTATAGTGAGAGTACGTATTCCACAGCAGATTTCAGAGAAGCTATAGCCAAAAGAACAGTGTTAATAACTGAAGGAGCCAGAGAACAACCCTCCAAGCCTTGAGCTACTCAACACAGTCAACCTTAGTAGTTACTAGTTAGTGCCATTCTTCTCTTTTTTTAATCTGACAAGCATTAATCCCTGCAACAAACTAAATGTAACCCTGCTTTCTTTTACAACCATTTATTACGCAATTCAAAATACTATTAACATTTCATAAAGAATATTAATTTTAATTACTGTCAATTACCTGTCATTCTGCACAATTTATTTTTATTTTTTATTATTTAGCAGAAGGGAGAAGTGGTGTGATATTGTGATGGAAATGGTGCAGTGTTGATGTCATGGAAGATAATAGGGGTGTGTGTGTGTGTGTGCAGAAAGACAAAGAGAGAGAGAGAGGCATAGTGATAGTAGTACTAGATAGTTGAAATAATTTATTCATGATTACGCTATGATTCATTGATTGAATCCTGGGCACAGGATCTGCACCCACGTGTCACGTCAATGTCGTGGACGACAATTGAATGAATGAATGAAGGGTTTCTCTGTCAGCCGTCAGATGTGCATGCCGTATGGACAACGTCGAAAAGGACCAGTGAGCTCACGCCCTTCTTTTCACCTGTTCCGATGCGTCGTCGTTTTGTTTTTCCTTTTTTCCCTTGGTCTTTCTTCCATTCCATTGCATCGACGGGCCCCTCTCAGGCCACTAGCTCACACACGCTGCCATCCAATTTTCATGCAATCAATTTAATGTTCAGTATTGGTGTCAGAGGCCGTGCAGCTACCAAATTTAATTCATAAACACAACAACGCAAACAAACAAAGAAACACAATTAAGAATTTATTTTCTCTTTGGCAATTATTTTCTCTTTATTTTGCTTTTTGGCAGAATGATCAGAGTGGCAGCCGATTCACTTGGTCATTTTACTGGGAACGTGCCCAGTCCTCCTAGCTATGCGTGAGAAAAAGCAGAGATAGCAAATTAATGGAAAGAGGCTAATCGGAAAGGCCATTTTCTAGGTTTAGGTATATTGGAGAAAGTTTTTATAGGATTAATTAATGGGTGTGTGTGTGTGTGTCACAATATATGACGTCGTAAAAAATGCACGGGGATGGTGTTATTTATTTATAATAATGGAAAATGCAAGGTGGAAGTGAGTAAAAGAGAAAAAATGGATTGGATTGGGGATTGGTGGGAAGAGGCGAGATAGGTGGAAGTTGATTTGGGAGAAAAGACAAAAGAGAGAAATAAACAAAAATTGAGGATGGGTGGGTGTTAGAATAGAAGAGGACGCATAATAAGGCGAGATTCTCGCGGGAGGGAAAGGCATAATTCTGTTGCGTTTGAGGAGAAGTGGTGTTGAAATGGTTCCCACGTGACGAGAGAAGTGACATGTCAAAGAGAGTGAAAAAGAGAAAGAGAGAGAGAGAGAGAATATTAGGTAAATAAATAATAAGAATGTGAGTAATAAAACAGTGTTTTTGTTGTTCCTTTCAAATGGAAGGAAACAGAAATGAGAGCACAAGGAACGAGGCTAAATCATTTTGCAATCCATTGCTTTATGATTGACGCCTCTCTCACCACATGCCAATCCACCGCACTGTCGTTTTAGTATCACTCAACTTTGTTATTTCACATCTTCGGGCACTTCGGGCAGGAGAGAGACTGTTTCATGCGATGGTGACCATTCTTTCTTTGGGTAGTCCCCTCCCCCCTTTCTATTCAACCCCAGTCCAGTCTTTGTCTGCCCAGCATTCAAGCCGGGCTACTTTATTATTAATTCTCTTTTCTTCTTCTTCTTCTCTCTATTATCATAAATAACACCTTCAACCTTTTTTTCTTAGCTTCATCACATCACAACAACATATTTTTAACTCTCCATCGGGTTTAATAATGTGTGGCCCATTTGAAGGAAGGTTTTTTTATTTTGATTTGGTTTGGGTTAAAAATATAGGAAGGAAGGAAGGAAGGAATTAAAAAAGGAAATGGTGAGAGGGGTAGGTGGTGACGAAAGGTGTCAGGAGACAGCGTCAGTGATGACTTTATCTTTATCCCAAAGAGTCTGAACTGTGAATCATTCATTCATAATTACTTCCTTTTAATGCTTTTGGCCACAGCACGATGTGACCTTTGCTCAAACATTTTATCTCTGTTGTGCGACAACAATGACACCAATGCTTTGCCCATCTAATATATAGCAATATACTTTTTCTCTCTCTCTATTCACATTTTTTATCTGGACCACTATTTCTCCCCTATAATAATAATAATAATAATAATACTATTATTGTTCTTAAGTAACACACTCACTCAAGAGAAGAGAAGCCTAAGTTCCTGAGAACACCAAGATTTGCCAAGCATTTCAGACATCCATGTCAGAGCCTCCATCCTTCAATATTCAAAATTTATTCTTTTTCTCATCTTAACATTTCTTTTGGATCCATCAATTTCTTTGCAGTCCGCACTCCCTTGTCTCTTATGCGTGTGACTAATATAACTCACCACGGTTGACTCCCATGCCCATGTTTATTAAGTCACTTACAATGGGTCCATTTTCTCTCAATAATTAAATCACCCATTCATTTCCAACAGGCCTATATATGTCTACGTCACATCCATTTATTTTAAACTCTAAGTACAATATTATAATTCACCTTCCACTACCTAACTACATCAATATCATTTTCCCCAAAATCTCCACGGAAGATATTCTTGCTAACCAAACATATTTTCAGATTCCGATTCTTCTCCTTTTATAATCTCATGTAAAAACATGGACTCAATAATTTTAACACTGAATATTATTCTAACAGTCAAATTCAAGTGGATGACAAAGAGTATCAAGCAAAAAATTAAAAGCCCAGATTAAGGACAAAAATATTAAAAACACCTTTCGTTTTTTTCAAATTACAGATTCCTGCTCTCTCTTTTTTTATACCACATCATCTTTTTTTTATTAATAAAGTTTTCTTATATGAAAGGAACCTCAGCCTCTGACACAGAATTGTTGAACAGACAGATAAACCCTTAGCCCAACAATCCTGGCCCAAACTTGCGTCCCTATTTAGATAGGCCCGTCTAACTGATCGTAAAGGATTTGTTTGGGCCCAAATTTAGGAATAAAATAAAGACGTGTATGTTCTGGGGAAGAAACAAAGTGCAGGAATCATATGATTAAGACAAATGGCATGGTTACACTACCAGAAAAGGTACGTCAATATATAAAATGAAAATAAAATATTACAAAAAAGAAATAGACAAAAAATTAAAAATAATTTTTTTCTAAAACTAAAATGAGTTTATATAAAAAATAAGTTGTAAAATTTTCATGTATAGTTTATTTAAACTTTTACTTTAACCTACATAATTATGATTAGATAAGCACGTTAATTCATTGTTCATTGTTATCCGTTGTTTTCGGGTCTAAGGTTTAGCTTTTTAAAAATACATTAGTTTTTTTTTTTATTTTACTTCAGTTCATTTTTTAGAATTAAAAACTTCTCATTCTGTGAATTTAATACTTCACTACAAGAATGTAATCAAGTGATACTGTGATGAGAGAACCTAGAGTAAAAATAGAAAAATATTGAAACGAAAAAGAGGCCTTTTCACAAACCTTTATTAGGTTTGGATCGAACTTAAAATTGAAACAAATTTATATTTAATTCATACTCACATTTCTATATTAAAGTCTTATATTTTATAACATTATTTTAAGCTAGTTATTTTATTTATAGATTATGACATATGAAGCAAAAAGAATAAAAATTAATTTCAACTTCTAAAAAATAGATCTAAAACCAATATGACATATTACAAGAAATATACCAATACCAAATAAAATACTCAATTACATTAAAACACACCTCTATAAAATATGTTAATTTCTTAAAAAATAAAATAATGTTTTTATCAAAACATTCCTTTTAAAAAAAAAGTACATTTAGATGAATTTATCCATAAGCTCATTTTAAGAGAAAGAAAATAAAATTATTTTTTCCAAAAATTAATTTTAACTTAAAGATAAGTAATTTTTATTCTTTCTTAAAAATATTTACAAATAAATTGATCCAAATGTATCCCAAGACTTATTTGAACAAGCATATGGGAGAGAAAAATAAAAAATATTTTTGTATATATTATTCGTAATTTTTTTATAAATTAATTTTTATATAAAAATAATAATTTTATCCCTTTTTTATCTTAAAAACTCTTACAGAAATATAGCCCAAGCCTGAATGATAAAGTAATTATGGGATTACTATTCGCAGCCCAAGTCCAAACGTAGGGGGAACCAACTACAGAAAAAAAAAACAAAGGGGCAGCAAGCATCCTAGTATTGTTATCTGCAATGGCAGTTGTTCCCCTTCGTCTCTGCTATCTCTTCCCAAACCACACAAACCTCAACTTCTCTCTTTTCAAACCCAATGTGTTCTCACTCTCATCATTTTCCCTCTCTCCTTCTTCTTCTTCTTCTTCTCTTTCTCAAAAACAATATCTCCCTCTCCATTCCTGCAGGTGCTCTTCCATCGCCCCCGTCTCCACAACCACCTACGAGGTAACATCGATACCCTTTTTCTCTTTCCTCCATCAAAAGCAAAACAAAAACATCAAAATAGTTAAATTCGTTTTCTTTTCGAAAATGAAAAAAAAGGGTAGTTGACTATGTTGTCATTTGTCCGTTAATTTAGTTTATTCTCTGTCTCTCACACTTTGTCACATGCGAACTCTTCACCCAGCTTCTACCCGTCACACGTAGTTATTAGTTCATCACAAAGTAGTTATTAGTTTCGTTTTTTCTTTACAAGAGGTTAAGAGTAAAGGAATGTTATTCTAATAATGATGGTTATATATGCCTTACAAGGGTTACTTCTGTTATGGTAGGAGTTCACTGACATGTCTAATGGCGGTTAATTTTGCATAGGAAGTTGTTAAGGGTAAACGAATGTGTGTCTACAATTATCAATTTATACTCATATACATGTGTCGATGACTCTAATGGTTAAATATGTTTCGCAAGTGCATGTATTTAAGAGTAAACAAGTGTGACTGTATACAATTCTGTACGTACCTGTGGTGTTAATGGTTAAATACACTTCAGAGGTTAGTCAGTGTATTAGTGTTTAACTTTGTTGATATGTTTTATTGATTGTTAATTGTACCTTAAAAATGGTTAACTGTTGGGGTGGATATTAGATCGACAGTTCTGGACGGGATTTGATAGTTTTTCATGTTTTTATCATTTGAGTTTGGTTATATTTGATACTAGCCAGTTACCAAATTCAAAATGCAGTTTTCCGATGGTTCTGCAGAGGTGGAGTTAAGACTAAAAATAGGAGGTTTGGATATTCGAAGCTCCAGAGACATATCAGTTGATACACACGATACTTCTTTAGCTATCAGAGTGTTGCGGCAAGGAGCTCCCATCACACTTATAGAAACTAATCCTCTTTTTGATAGGATTAAATCCTCTGAAACAATATGGTTGGTTTGTGTGTTTGGAAGTACTAAAGAAATGTTTCTAGTTTTTGCCTTAGTTGATTTTTCTGATTGGGACAGGTATATAGATGATGACGAACTTGTCGTGAACTGCAAGAAACAGGACCCGGATTTGAAATGGCCTGACATCATGGAGTCGTGGGAATCACTTGCTACAGGATCTTCACAACTCTTGCAAGGAACATCAATATATCTTGTTGGTGATTCAACAGAAATCAACCAAAAAGTGGCTCAAGAGCTGGCAATTGGTCTAGGGTGCCATTACCATTAGTCCATCTGTGATTTTAATTATCAATATGAATCTTCTGTCCATTAAAATATAAATCTTGTTTCCAGTTTTACATAAATCAGTTATCACTTCTGGGAATATGTTTTCCAGCTGTGGATATAATAAAAATGTTAACAACTTAACTCAGCTTTTACGGATACAAAACTATATATCAAAGGATTCACTTCAATGTTTGATGCTGTGACTTGTGTGTAACTTTCATCAATGGGTTATATATTTTAGTGTTTGGTGTTGTTCTCAGGTACACACCACTTAGCACAAAAGAGTTACTGGAAACATATACCAAGCAGACTGTGGATTCATGTGAGCGCCATTTCTATGCCTTGCTTCTTATTCACAAAGCCTTCTATTTTTTTTTCTCATGCTGCAGATTCCTGACAAACATAGTGACTTAAAGTTTCTCTATACTAATAGTTTGATACTACTAAAAGGTACTCTGGGATCAATCTTAGAAGTGTCTTCTATGGTGTCTTACAAAATAGGATTACGTAAATTTTAGGTGCATCTCACTCTAATTGTTGAAATTAAAGGGATGTCCCGACTGTTCTTTTTAGAAGATGAACAGTCAGCATCTTTTGGAAAATGCTGATACCTGATAGTGCCAGTTTTTGTAGCTATTTTGGTCGTTATTTTCGTTGACAGAAGATGTGTTACAAAAGGAAAATACAACATTTTTTTTTCCTACAATCTTATGATTGAAATATCTGTGTTTATTTGAAGCTTTAGTTGTCATTTAACGCATTTATATAAATCATCTTTTTCCTTTTTTTCCTCCGTTATCCTTGCTGCCGTTTATGTCTTGTTTTAATACCAGAGAATATGGAAATAAAAAGTGCATGCATATAAGTATTTGAAGTGACTTAGATGTTATGTTTTTCGTGTATTAACAAGTGCAATGAATTCCAGGGCTGCTTGCCGAAGGCTCTGACTCAGTAGCAGAAGCAGAAAGTGCTGTACTAGAAAGCATAAGTAGGTAAGTCAATGGATTCATTTCATTTGCTGGATCATTTTGTTATAGGGACCTAACAGATTTTTTGCTGCATGAGTGGTTTTCCAGTCATGCTAGGGCAGTGATTGCAACATTAGGAGGGCAACATGGTGCTTCTGGAAGAGCTAATAAATGGCAACATCTTTATGCAGGATTTACTGTCTGGTTGTCACAGACCGAAGCACTAGGTGATTGTTGATCGATCTGAGTTTTGTTTTACACATGTTATCTGTCTTCAGTGCAACCCTGTTTTGAACCTTCAAATTGGGAACCAAAAGCCTCAACTTAAAAGTCATGGAGAAACTTTTACTACTACTGAGGTTGTGGATTTAGGAGGGGAAGTTTTATAATAAAGGAAGTGTGAGATTACAATGTGTAACTCCCTATAACGTTCCCTTAATTTTTCTAAACATCTTATTTCACCGTTCATGTTGTGCCCTCCCTCTGCCTTCATTTTCTTTTGATTCCTTCCCTACACTTCCTCTGCATGTTTACTTGCATGGTTGCTTCAGCATGCTGTTTTCAGTTAAAATGATTTGGAAAACTTGAAATGCAGATGAGGATTCTGCAAGGGAGGAGACCCACAAAAGTGTCAAAGATGGAAGAATTTCATACACAAATGCAGATGTAGTTGTTAAGCTACAAGGCTGGGATCCTGCTTATGCCAAAAGTGTAGCACAAGCATGTTTAAGTGCCCTTAAACAGTTAATCCTGTCAGACAAGAAACTTCCAGGTACTTGTAGAAGATTCGGATGTTACTTCATGGGGTGAAATGGAAAGACTGAAAATAAGGATTAGCAGTAACAGATGAGAAGAAAAAGAATAAAAATATAAGTGAAAATGACTGAGGGCATTTTCATATTACAAGTGGAAAAAGGAGATTTTCATATTGAAATAAGGAAAGCTGAAAAATTTTCATTTGCCCAAGATTGACTTTGACAGTGTCATATTGCAGGTAAAAAAAGCCTCTACATAAGATTGGGATGTCGTGGTGATTGGCCAAATGTCAAACCCCCTGGTTGGGATCCATCAAGTGAAGGTAACACAACTCTTGGCACTCATTGATGATGCTTGAAATTGGTGAGTAACATGTAATTTGTTTATACAAGTTTGTCTACCACAAAGGTAACACAAGTGATAGATTCTGTTGTTCATGCTGTTATTCTAGTCACTTTAGTTTGATAACTATGTGATGGATGGTGTAACATAATTAAGGGCTTGTTGGTTGCAAAATTGGTGATACAGCTTTTGAACTGCTGCGGACTTACTCGATTAAAGCAATTGGAAACTGATATAAAATGGAATTTTATAAAATTAAATATATTTATTAATTAATAACTTATAATGAATTACATAAATTACTTTGTTATGGAAGTAGTTAATGTCTAAAAAGGAAAATTATTAATTTAAAAATAACCATTTGATATATATAGTCTTAATTCTTATCCAATTAGATAATTAATAATTGGTTTAATATATTATTTGGTCTTTAAGGGGTTTTTGTTTAAAGTTGTCTTACGTTTTAAAAAAGTTCAATTAGACCCCATATTTTGTTAAAAAATGTTCAAAATGGTCCTTTTGGTTTACGGTGTTAAAAACATAACGGTACAATTGCCTCCGTGGCCAAAACTGAATGATGTGTAAAGTTTTTATAATACGTGACACATATGAGATATTTGAATGTGTAAATTAAAAAAAAAATATAATGACGTCAGCTAGGTTTAACAAAATGGGTTAAATCAAATTACTCTTATCTAAGAATCTTATCGCGAATTTTGGGTTTAACAATCTGGTGAAACTGGTCTTATAATTACTGTGGCATAGTGATTCCTTGAAGGTGAAATTTGAAGAGCGTACGTATGTGAGGTAAGTGTTGCTAATCCTAGCCTATTTACTTGATGTTCTTGTTGTTGGATTTGAGGGTTAGGTTTTGAGGTGAAAATAGAGGGTGGAGTGGAGATAGAAAGTAATGGTGGAGAGGAAGTAGATGGTGGAGTGGAGGTGGAAACTAATGGTAGAGAGGAGGTGGATGGTGGAGTGGAGATGGACAAAAATGGACTGGAGGTGGAAACTAATGGTGGAAACTAAGCCAGATATCATTCATGTGTTTTTCGTTGATATTCATTTTGGACCAAAGTATACAATTTTAAATTGAAAATGGGACCACATTGCACATTTTTTGACCAAAGGGAAAACTAAATTTAACATTACATATAAACACCTGAATGTAAAGATTGAGCTTCACCTTCACATTACATGAACACCTACACCTGGACGTAAACATTGAGCTTTAACCTAAACAGACCCACATTGTCACAATATTCACCACAATAACAACACACACAGCTCCAACTAACAAGTTTATCCTTTCTATGACAATTTCACCATCTCTTTCGTGAATCTTTTCTTCATTACACCATTTGAAAAAGTTATAGTATATCCCTCTTGAAAATTCACCCTGTTATTTACCAAATAAGCCACCAAAATTGGTTATAACTCAGCAATCTATGAACAAATAAATTCCAAATTAAGTGAGATGGGTAAACCAGGCGTGAAGTTGTTAGTGTTGGAGCCGAACGTGATCATCGACATCGCTGCATCTTTTCCAAGGCGCCTCATTGGCCAGGAACTCCACCAACGATACCACTAGTCCTTTTTCTCAATTATTATTCAACGTTCTTCTCTCTCTTTGAATGGGTTTTTTCTGGCTATGGGTGTTTGAGGTGAAGAAGAAGACAACAATGGGGTGATGGTTGCCGAAATGTTGGGAGAGAGACGGGGTTTCTGATTTTTTGTGAATTGCAAATTGGTAATTAGGGTTTCTGATTTTGCACATTATTTTGTGAATTGTGAATTGAGATTGTGATTTTAAAAATTGCAATTCGGACTTCTGATTTTGTACATGATTTTGCACAAACCCTAACCCTTTTCTTTTACCTAATAACTTCATTTTTTTAACATTTCCATGTACCTTGCCAACTCAATTAACCTCACTTTGCCACGTTATGTTTTTAATGCCGTAAGCCAAAATGACCATTTTGAACCGTTTTTAACGAAATATAGGACTTTATTAAACTTTTTTAAAAGGTAGGACGACTTTGAATAAAAAGTCTAAAACTAGGGACCGAATGATGTATTAAATCTTAATAATTTAATATGTAAAAGTAATAAATTTCTCAATTTATTTAGTTAGAGATATTAATTAATCAGTTGAAGTTTTGAAAATTATTTGACTTGTTGAGTGTATTTTTAGAATGTTTTATATTCTTTTATGAAATATTTTATAAAAAAGCTAGTGAATTGATATGAAATATTGTCATGACTCTTACTGTTGCTTATGGCAGACCAACTCCAAGCTGATTTTGGCTGTTCAAAGGGTTGGATGTCTTTTTTCCCAGTCCTATTATTATTATTATTATAAACAATTAAAAAATTAAAAATGTGTCTTTATATTGTTTGTTGAA
Source organism: Vigna angularis (assembly GCF_016808095.1). Classification (NCBI taxonomy): domain Eukaryota; kingdom Viridiplantae; phylum Streptophyta; class Magnoliopsida; order Fabales; family Fabaceae; genus Vigna; species Vigna angularis. The sequence continues at coordinate 12,365,385 of NC_068979.1, forward strand.
AAAATTAATTACATCCCTTTCATGATAAAATATTTTATAATTCAGTTTAAGAAATATATATATATATATATATATATATATATATATATATATATTCAAAATAGTGTAAATATGAAAAATATATTTAATCATTTGAAAAAAATTATATGTCCAACTTTTTTCTCTTATTATTTAAAATATAGGATTTTTGTTAACAGGTTATAAACATTCACTGTCTTGTGTGATTACGTTTTTTTTTTAATTCTTTTTAAGATAAATTAATTGAAAATAAAAGGTGTATGTACAATATCGCTAAATTTCGATCAATTCATATTTAGATGAAATTAACTTAAAAGAGAGATTTTTCTACCCTTTTTAAATAACCTCGATTATAACAAAATTATGTAATCAAGACTTCATGCCAATATTTTTTTTGTAAAACATATTGCTTCTTGTACGTGATAATTAAATTATTTAACTAATAAATTAAAACTAAATTTTACTTCAGACTTGAATTTATCATGTTCATTCCTAACTGGTATATTAATTTATATATTAATATGATTAAAAAAATTATTCACCCATGAATTTTGTGGAGATTTCTTTACTTTATTTAACAAAAAACGTTTTCTGATGTGTTGTATTTAATATAAATAATTTTGTTTTTGATAAACTCTTTCGTAAAAGAAACTCGACAATTTTAAAAGATTATAGTGACGAAGTTTATTTAAATTAACTAACGCAAAATAAATTTCAATTTTTATTAGACAATTTTTGTAAAATGTTCATTTCCCTGAATTAAATATCAGTATTATTATTTCATGTTATAAAATAAATGTAAATCTTCATGTATATATTTCTTATATTTTGTTGAGAATGTTAAGTTTAATAAATATTCTTTTGTAATTTTGTGAAAAGTATTCATTCTAATTTGTTATTTTTATCATTTCATATATTCATAAATGATACTTTTACACAACAAATTTGTACATTCTTGTCACGTAACAATACCTCAAAAGTTTGGAAGTTTTGTTATTGTATGCGTAGATTTAACGAACATCCTAACTATTGTTACGTGACCTTGCCAACAATTCTCTCTTCCACCATTTTACAATCTAACTATATCATAACACTCTTCATGTTCACTATTTGTGAGCCACCTATTAAATGCTAATAACGCCTTATCTTACGACTATATGTATTTGTTTAATTTAAAATAGTTTCCAAGTACCTTCAACTGAATGATACACCCAATATAACATTCATTCAAACTCACCTTAAACCTATGAGTCAACCAGCAACGACTAAAAAAGAATCTGCGAAATGATCATACTTTACTATATTTATCTTCAAGTGGAACCGAGTCTCAGAACCATTGCTTCCATCTGATTATTGTGTTAGAAAGATTCCCTTCAAATGTCATACTATTCCGTTCCCCATTGTCATCAATTGCATATAAAGTAATCAAGACCTAAAATAAACTTTAAAACTATGGATAATAGGGTTTTCATTAGGGAGCTGGTTCAAAACTTGAATTGCCCATGCCTATGACCTCTCAAAAATGAGTCTAGCATTGCAACTGTTGCTTAAATGCAATCTCCGTACACTCTCCAAATTTTTTCTTCACATCATGATTTGCCATGCCATGTGAACGGAAGCTAACCTGATTTAGGAGAATCATCAAATAAACATGAATCGTCTCCTTACAGAATCTCGTAGAATAAAACATTTTAAATGTAAAAATTCTGACACCGGGGAAAAAAAATATTAAAATCGAGTTTCTCGAACTTTTTCCACAAACATAGAAGTAGATTATTAATCAGAGAGGATCTAGAAGAAATTTTTTATGGCCACATTCCAATAAAAGTCCTAGATAACTTATTTTTCCCTTTATAACACCTAAGAATTTCCTGCGCGATAATTCCTGACTCAAATTCCCAAAGCTTCCATAAGCAATGACAACGAACTTTTGATGCGAGAAAGACTCAATCCTTACGTCACTCTTTAACACTCGAAAAGGAGTTCTCACGTCTTATTACATCATACATTTTCATTTATAAATTTTTCGCACATAAAATGCAGTCGGAAGTACGTTTCATTAGTACGACAAGACCCATAAGCACGAGTAAGCACTGTTTTTTAATGCTAAGAAGTATGTTTGATTACTATTTTACAAAAATAAACCAATTCCAGAAAAAATGTTTTAACAAGACTACACCACAAAGAGCTACAGTAACTCAAATGAGCTGGTGAGGTAATTTACCAAAAAATCAAAAACTAACACACCAGCATTACTGTCTAACCAGTCAGCCAAAAAATCAGGTAGTCAAGTGACAATTATGATCTAGGAAGCTTACGATGAAATGAATAGAAGAGTGCAACGATGATCTGAAGCACAACCCTTTCAACAAAAATCTGACCTCAAGGAGTCAACTTCAACCCAACCTCTGAAGTTGTAATTTTCTTTTGAAAATAAATCCACAACTGCGTCATCAATAGATACAATTCCCAGAAAAATCAGAAGCAATGTTAAATCTTTGTATTCCAAACAGATCAACCAGCCCAAAAGCTAGGCACCTTCATTCAAGAATAAAAACAGTAACAGTCTACACCAGGCAGATTGGAAGTAAAAAAAAATCCCTAACATGCTTCAAAAACACCATTGACATCACAAGACGTTAAATACACCAAATCCACAATACGAAGTAAACTAATTATGAAATTTGAAAGGGGGAAAATAGGGAATATCCAATTTTCGTTTTTTATTGTAAATTATAAAAACCTAACAGAAAGTGGAAAATTGATAAGGCATATAATCAACAGACAAATTAAAATAAACTCTAACGAAGTTCCAGTTGCACATGGGTAGCAGGTCCAAAGGAGGATGACATAAGGAAATAATGAAAAGGAAAGTTTGCCTAGAGAAACAATATCACAGCTCCATTTTTTTATTTATCCAGAAGTTTACAATATTAAATTCCAAGGCCAAAGATCTCCACCTTCATCTTCCATTAGGAAGACAGCCTTAGCCTTCCTTCTTGATTGAGTCATCTAATCCCCCATTAGAAGGTATCTGCAAAAAGTCAGTCCAACATTTAAGAGGTACAACCAAATAGCAGATGAGAATAATATTAGAAAAAGGAAATAAGAAATATGAAAATATAGCCTAATATACATAACAGCAAGTAATATCTTTAGAATGTATATCACCAATCACAAGATGTCAAAGCCAAATTCATTTTTAAAAATAAACCTGTACCTTGTATTGAAGATCATTTATTGTAGCTCTCAACAGAGCGTCTCCAACTATTAACCTCAGCATCTTCACAAAATCATCCCGGGATATCTGCTTTGACTGAATTAGAATATGATGAAATATTAGTGATATTATTTCATCAATCAAAGTAGAAGGACATGAACTGGAACTTATTTTGCATACCCTGAATTGTTCATAATGTGTTTTGATATGATTCATATCCTTGGACGGAACCTGATTTCTGATAGCAGCAAAAAGCACAGGTAGAGGCATCCAAGGGGATTTCGGGACTTTTGGAGTGCTAGCAACTACACTATGAGCTTTTCCCTAAGGAAGTATCCAACATTTCAAAATTATATGGATAATGCTGTATTTATAGGAAATAAAAACAATACATGATTTAAATAAGACAGTTTTCAAAAGCATGATAAAACCTCTAAATGTGGTAGGTTTCTCTCCCAACAGACCTGAGCCCCATAAAGTTTATGCAGGAACTAAATATTCAAAGCTGCGATAACAACAAACTTTCTGCCCTTAATCACCACCCTGTAACTTTAAGACTACCTTATGTAGCAAAACCTTGTGGAACACGCAATGCTTCTATAAAGGAATATCAAACTATGCAAACTACTACTGTTCTTTTAGAATAGATCATCTACATATTTCACCATATCAAGAAATAAATCAAAACATAAAAATATTGGAATTTTAAGATACAAAAACCACAGTTAAAAAATTGTTTAATAACATTTTAAACCTGCAAAAGAATTAGATGCAAAACTAAAATATCAAATAACTTACATTATCTATTGCGGATGTCTCCGAGAGGCCAAGAGGACTGCGAGAGGCTGTATTAACCTTATGTCCACAAAAATGACCTGTAAAAATGAAACATGAATAAATGATCACAGCAAAAGGATCATATTAATACATACAAGAGCTAAAGGGCAGAAACCCCTGCTCTTCTATTTGACCAGAGTAAAGAAATTAATCTGATGAATGTAAGATAGACCTCAAGTTGATATCAATAATCAACAAATGAAACACTATTTCTGAATATTAACATCTCGTAAAAATTTCCATGCAAACGGAAAGAAAGAATCATAGATATCATAGTTACTAGTTAGACAATATTAAAATGTACAACTTATTTATGCCAGGAAAGCTCAGATGAGCAGTTAAAAGGAAAACAAACTAAAGGAACAATGTATCACCTTCGGCATCAGAAGGGACCTTGAAGCTAATAACAAATTCGGGATAGATATGGGTGTTCATGTTCATATTCCACACAACATAGTATCGCGGACACTGAATATCATCCACCCCACTATCATATTCACAACTACTGGGTTGAAACTGACCACTGCCAGGACAGAGAATCTCCATGTTCCCCATTATTACACGACAGAGGGCCAAGTGTCGAACCCCATTTTCGTCAACATCACAATAACGTACACTACACAAATGGAAAAATTGAATCATTCTCCAAAGCCTTCCAATAGTGTAATATATAATATAAATACCAAATAGTAACTTAATAAATTGGTTAAAAAAAGATGATATTAGGACAGAAGTAAAAGAACTTCGTATGTATGTAACAAGGAAAAAACAGTGACAGTATTCAACTTTTATTAATGATAGAGTGATGAAATTTTTACAGAAGGAAATCCTACTGCCAAAAGACTGTATTCAACTTTTATTAATGCATGGACAATAATGCTTATCTTTATGAAATATATAAATATAAATAATTAAGTCAAGCACACTACAAAGAAAAAACAATGCAGAAGATAACAATAACATAAGCCAAGTATAGGTTAAAACTGGGTGAAAGAAAAAAATGATACCCCTTAGGTTTCTTACATATATTCGAATATGCAGAGACTACTACTCTAATTATAATTTAGTAGAGATAGATTTTAGTCACCAGTTGCATTAGAAAATAAAGGATTAACTTGCTCGTCAACCGTAAACCTTAATCTTAAAATGAGATGTCCATGCCCTGTTAATCATCTTGCTCTTAGCCAATCAAGTATAAACGCCAAATAAATTTATCATCACTATTAAGAATATTTCCAGGTCCATGATATAAAAACTAACCTGGCATCAGGGCAGGAAGCAGCAGCAAGATGAACACCAATGCCATATGTGCACTTTGGTCCAGATAGTCCACAATGACCAAGTCCATACTCCATCATTGTAGACAGATCTCTTTTAGAAAAAGCAAGCCAAGCATACCGAATGTTTGCTTCCCCATGAATTTTTTTTGTAATTTCAGCTTGCTTCTGGAAAAGCTCCAATCGAGCTTGCATTGACGCACCTGAGCAGTGGTAAATCTCAATTATGTCGGAATCAGAACTGCCAAAACTACTCATTCCCTTGAGAAACATCTTTTGTACAGAATTTAAATCCAAATTTCCATATATTGATTCAGTATAAGCATCTAAACCTATGTCTTGATTGTGCTGAATAGCTTCACCAACATTTCTGCAGTCCTGTTTGTTAATGCTATCTTCAACTTCTACATCATATTGACAATAATTTTGTTTAGTATCAATTTGAATACCCTTAACTAGAGCATTGGACTCCCCACTACACTCACTCAATCTGGATTGATCCACTCCATTGATTTCAACTTCTAAATGTAGTTTTATTTCGTTAGACGCATATGAGTCGGGACTTTTTCCATTTTCCTGTTCATTGGTATTGTAAGGTTCCTCGTCAGAGTAAGTATAGACTTCTGGGAAAAAGCAGTGACCTGCATCATCAATCCAAGCTATAGGTTGTTGCAAGCCAGTTTTCAAGTCCACCTTGCGCAGATGTAAAAAATCAAATACAAGATGATACCCATTTAACTCTATCTCCACAGCTACCTTCTTGACTTCAAGATCCTTCTTAACCAAGTCAACAACATCCTTAGGAAGGTCAAGCCATTCACCATTCGTATAGAACATCAAACGCACCAGTCTCCCACTCTTTTTATAATTTGAAAAATGCCTAACTAAGGACTGCCCAATATGAGGACCAGCGTTTGTCAACTTGTTTCTACATCCACCAAATCTCATTCGTTTGGCAACCCTGCTCGTTGATGATACATACGATGGCCAATGGCCCAAAATTGGTTGTGAAGCTCCACTAAAATGTGCAGCATACCGGGTCGCTCGCTTGCGCTTCAGATTGAGTGCAATCCTATCCGATACCTTTGCGATTTTTGCTTCCATTTCTATCTACTAGCCCAATATCTATAAACACGCTTAAATATAAAAAGCTCAGGTGCAGCAGTAAATAGAAACCTAGACCTTGAGCAGTTTCAAAGAAACTGTGGTGCCAATGGTGAAGACCGTGACATCAAGAATATTTGGCAATCCCTGAATGTTTAAAAATTTTGAGAATATTGAACTTATAATGAACACATAATTAACACGTTGACAAATAAAAAACAAGGGGTTAAATAATAAAAGCATTCCTGGATAACAAAACAAGTAGTCTGAAACACTTGCAATAGTACTATCACCAACAAAATTAAATAAAATATAATACTGAACTTATAAAATACACAAAAAGTAGTTAAGACCTAAAACGCTGTAAACTAATTTATACTCAAAAGGCTTTAAAAACCGGGCATGTTTGGATAAACTTCTCCCGTGAGCATTTCAAGAAAAAAGAAAACAAAAACCTTTTTTATGACCCAAAATTAGCTTATTAAATAAATTTATTTTCCTTCCCATTCCTTGAAGCACTTAGGAAAAGTTTCTTCAAAATAGTCCCAAAACAAATGCAATGAACACAGTAATGTTAATTAGTTCTAAACTGAATTTATCCAAATTTACATCAAAATATTTCTGGATTACTTTTTAGTGTCAATGTCAAATTGTATTTAGGAGACCAAAAATTGCAAAACTCGAGAAAATACAAATTCAAAATATGTATAAAATGTTATAATAAAGCTAAAAAAGATTTATTAATGCAGAACCCTGAAGCTATTTATATTTGGTTTACAACATAAAGATCGGTCAGTTGTCTTGCAAAACATAAATAACCTTGAGGTGTAGACCTATTAAAAAGCAAATGCTAGTTAATTATATCACAAAATTCAATCAGAGCAGTAAGGAGACTAATAATAAACGCTAATGATTAGAATGTTCATCAAACAATAAATAGATAAGGTAGGGAATAAAAAACAATAATATCAATTCCAAGAGGATCCCAATTTTATTATTTTAAAGAGTCACTAAAACAGTCCAAATAAACTCAGAAAAATTACTGTATCTGTTTCCATGGCACCGGCACCAAAACAAACTCATTCCCTGGCTTCAACTGTACTTTACCTATCCTCACAGAAAGGAATACAAAATAAACACCTAAAAACTGAACTCTCTTGCATAAAACTGCCAGAGAAGCTTTAGTTAATTTACAGAGCACTGGATGCAAAAGTCATGCAAGAAATACAAGTTTTAACTTTGCTCAGAAGAATCTAATGCAACCTTTGGAGAAAACAAATTTCAACTCTCAAGACATCTATTCTTCACCATCCATGTAAGGGCTATACGATACTAAGAAACCAAACCAGTACTAATGCTTGAAACTAACGAATAGAGCATAAAAATATGTGTGAGCGGGCTTTCAAAAGGATGTATTTGAGGATAAATTATTACACACTCCGAGATTACGTGATCTGGACAAAGCTCCACCATGTAACACACTAGTAATTCTTTTTTCTTAAATTTAGAAAAGGGTCGTCTCTCAGGCTTTGTGAAGCAAAATCAAATAACGATTTTACGTATGTAAGGCCTCCAAATGCACCCGATACCAAAGTCATTTAACATAAAAGGCTGTATCCCTCGTACCGCTGCTCGTATAACAGATAACTTTAAACAACAAGTTCACAAATCAAACAAACTTAAGAAATACCTCGAAATTGATAAAACACACGAATTTAAATAAATTTATGCATACCCAGCACTGCATTTAGTGATCCTACTGTACATGCTTTTCCCCGGAACAGCTCTGCTCCTGATGATCGAATTTAACAGAATAAAAATAAAATTCATAAAAATTTATATAAAAAGAAAAACTGTATAATAAAGCAAAGTCGTGTGGTCAACGACAACCAAAGACACCGATAATCAACAAATTAAAACACCATCTGGTAAAAAAAAAAACTAACAATATTACTTCTAAAAGCAAAATTAGCTCCCAAATATTACAGATAAACAGAAGATATTAATCAAACACCATGGACAACCAAACCCAAGCCCGATCTACTAAATCCCAGCCCCAAATCTAAAAGTCAAACGAACCAAAAAAAATTCAAACCCTCGCAGATATTCAAATTCTGAATCAAAAAAAATTCAAATGAAAAAAAATCCAGAGAAGCGTCAGAAATTACCTGAGTGGACAAACATGCAAAACAACAGAATTACCTATATAATACAGACAAATTTTTCACCTCTTTTTTTGTTTTTTTTTTTTCTTTTACTCTATTTTCAATTCCCTTGGTGCATCGGAGGGATAGGGATACTATTTACACCGTTCTTCGCTTGAAGCGAAAAACCCTAAATGGAAGATCGGCAAATGGTAGGGTTAGGTAAAAACAACGCCTGTAGAAAAAAACTGATAATGGAGGCGTCTCCCCTAGATTCTGCAATTTCTCGCTACCCCTTTTCCAAGTAAACCCCCACAAGGTTCACACTGAGGATTTCATATGCTCACCCGCTGTTATTCTTCTTTCCTCACAGCCTCCGTTTTATTGGACCGTGTTGCTTGCTGACTCACCATCTGTCACGTTTCAATTTTTTTTCTTTTTCTGATTTCTTGTTTCTCAATTCTCTCGTCCATATCTTCACGTCTTTCTAGAACATCTTCTCTCGTTTTTTAATATAAAATAATATAATTATATTTTTTAAGAGGTTACAGGACATGTCTCTTCTGTGATGATGAACAGTTTGACTATATAAATGTACTTTTAATTTTACGAATAAATTAAAATTATGCAATTTTTTCGTTTTCCTTTAATTTTAAATTTAGTTTTCATTATTTAAAATACTGAATTTATTTTCCTTGATGGTGTGATTTCATGAAATCTTAGCAGTAATGAATATGCTCTTTTTTTTGTATTAAAAGACTGGTTTTAGTAAAATAGGTTGGGATCTTAAAAATATTAGGAAAAATTCAAAGAAAACTTAACTGATAGACAAAGTTTAATGACAGATTAAAGATTGAAGGATATTTGTTTCATATAAAAGTGACGGTGTTTGATAAGTTCAATTATTAAGTTATAAACCACTGTCTCAACTATACTTATTGCATACATATCCGCATACACATGATATCAATAATGAACTTCATTTCAAGGAAAGGTTTAGAGCAAAAGGAATTAAAGAAATCAAATGTAAAAATATTTATGTTGGGATAATGTTTAAATTTTAAAATGTTTCATCTAAAATCAAGATAAGTATTTTCATTAGAATTACAATATTTAAAATATTACATAAAAATTAGAGATATTTTTTTATAGGCTTAATATTATTGTTGGTCCCAATTTTTGTCAGCTTTATTCGAAATGGTGCTAATTTTTTAAAATGTTCAACGTAGTCCTAAATATCGTAATTTATGTTCAATTTAGTCCTTTTGGCTAACGACATTTAAATCGTTAACGGCTAAATATCCAGCTGAGCAATCAGTGACACATCACCCTTGACACATCATCATTATCTCTTACCTCTAGAAACCCTAATTTCCCCCTAAACAGAAACCCTAGCCACCACCTAACCCTAACCAACACCGTCACGCTCATGACCAGCCACCATCTTCGCACCTCCATCATCAAACATTTCGAAACCCTAACCAGATGGTCGCGCCGCTGATCCAAACGCTCCGCCACAAGTATCGCGAAACCGAATCGCAAGTTTCTCACGCCTTTGAGCAACGTCGTCATGAAGCTTTTTCATCCTCCATCAGCCACCATCAACCAAAAACACAGAAGATCAAAACCCACATAACCAAAAATTTCCTTCAAACCAGAATCGCGATTCGCGCCGCAACGATGAAGAGCCACCAACATCATCACCAACTTCTCACGAGCAAAACCCAAATCGCAGAAACGCAAAGTCGAATCACGCAATCATCTTCAACCGTCGCACCAGCGCCTCTCCGCAAGCTTCTCCATCGCGCCTTCTTCATTCACCTGCAGGAGAAAAACCTAGAAGCAAACCAACTATCACGAAGTTCACCATATCCACCGTGAAGGAAAAAGTCTATTCTCGCCGAGATGGCACTGGAGCAAGCTTTTCCCCAATCTGTAGATGCAAATCTAAAACCCTAATTTTTTGGTGGAGAAAGGGGTTGCCACAAGTCAAGCCCTCATTAGCGCGACCATCCTTAGTCAACTCTGGTCCTAGCCACGTCAGCCAATAACTAGCATGTAATTCACTGATTGGTGATGTGTCGTTAACGATTTAAACGTCGTTAGCCAAAAGGACTAAATTGAACATAAATTACGATGTTTAGGACTATATTGAACATTTTAAAAAAACTAGGACCATTTCGAACAAAGCACACAAATTGGGACCAACAATGGTATTAAGCCTTTTATATATTAGGTTTAATCATTCTCGTAGTTCTTAGTTTTGTTGAGTTTTCTCAAATATGTTTCTTTTTTTTTCCAATTTGTTCCCTAAAAGTGAAAAATTGAAACAATTGGCTCCCTGCCCTTAAATTGGGTTAATGGATTAACTTTCAGCTGACTTGTCAGTGTCTGCTGGAATTATTTAAAGACGAGGCATCTCCATAGAGTCTTAGGTGGAAAATTTTTAATTAAAACATAAAAAAAAAGGGTTTTCTGAAATATAAATCAAAACATGAGGAATTAAGGTTCGTGTTTGATTAAAATTGGGAACGAGAGTGTTCTTTGAGGTTGGAGACGCAAGAAATCACAGATTGTAGAGTGTTTAGTACTAGAGAGGGTTTTTGCGCAATTAGAGCATTCGCATTTGGAATCCACTTTCGTTGGAATTGCGAGCTTGGAGGTGAAGCGCGAAGTTGTTCGACGTGTATCGCGAAGTGGTTAGAGAGGAAATGGGTGCAATATTAGTATATGTAGTATTTGGGGTTTGAATTTATTATTGGGTGTTTTTTATAGTGATCTACGAATGCTTTTTCGAAAGTGGAATTTGGGTTGTTCGACAATATTAAAGAAGTTATCCTTCCAAGTACCATTAAGGATTATCATGGTATTGAATAATCTAAAGATCATCTAGAAGCTAATTCAGACCTTCATGTTGTTGAAGCCGAAAGATTAGAAAGTGAGGGAAACAAAAAAAATTGAATGCAGTTAGGTACGAATTAGGGGGTTTCAACTGAGATTGCACAAGAGGAGCTAGTAGGTCAAGAACATGTGGGAATTAAGAGTTGCAATAAGTGGAGGAAGCCGAATATTCTAGATTCTGAGGGAGAAGATGCTATGGGATGGATAGGTAAAGTGGAAAGATATTTCTGATTGAAAGGAACGCAAGAAATAAAGAAAATGGAAGTTGTTATGTGGAAATGGAAGGAATTGCTTTAACTTGGTTTCAGTGGTAAGAAATAAGCAATGCAAGCCAATTTTTGATTGGTTTCAACAATGCACTCATCAAGAGATTTCAACCAATCCTGATGGGAGATCCTTTGAGTTATTATGGGCTCTAAAGTATGAGAAGTCAGTTAATGAATTCATGACTCGATTTGAAAGATTTGTAAGAATTATTAAGGGCTTGATGTAGCTTTTCTTTTTAATTCATTGAAATTTTAAAATAGAAAGAATTGATGCAACCTTTTCTTTGTACTAATTGGGGAGAAAGATACATTTTTTGAACTTTATCTTTAATGATAGGTTTTATAGCAACTTTAGACTGAAGCAAATGGATTACTTGTATACTTTTTATATATTTTGAGTCTAACTCATTGTAAAGTTTATTCCAACAAGTATTGAATAAAATTAGCTTTATTTTTAATTGATATGATATGTCAAACATATCCATATAGACAAACATTCAAAAAAGTGTTATATGAAAATAATTTTATATGTAGTTGAGGTGAGATCGTAGCATTGAAATAAGTTTTCCATATAAAATGGAACTCTCCATAATCTATTGCAGCCACATAAATTTACTAATGATAAGTTGTTTTACAATTGCTCTCATAACGTTATTTAAACAATAAGAAGGAAGGGTTGGAAAATCTATTGTAAAAGGCAGCTACCAACTCCAAACATTTGAGAATAGATGAATGTCTTAAGGTGATGCAGAAACACTACTAGAACTATCATCATAAGGCTCTCTCTGTGTTGCATTTCCACCTTTCTAAAGTTGTAGCGCATACTCCAAGTCCCATAACACATCGCCCATGGTTGGCCTATCAGAACCATCTTCTTACAAGGATTTTTCTATCGTCTCACTAAATTTTTTGAGTGAGTTTTGATCAATTTGGTCCTTGATGGAAGGATCGATGATCTCTTAGAGTATCCCCTTGTTTTTGCAAAGCAATCCCCATTCCGCCAAGTTTATCTGATCATTGGAAGAGATGGGTCAATCGTTGCTCTTGCACATAAAACTTCCAAAACAACTACCCCAAATGAGTAGACATAAGATTTTTCCATCAGTTGTTGCGACCTGAAATACTCAGGATCAAGATACCCAAAATTGCCTTTACCACTAGTGGTGACATGAGGTTGAGTATCAACAAGACCTGATTGTGGGTGGCCCCTAGAGGGATGTAGAGTCTAAGAAGAAAAAGGTCATCATGGTTGCGGAGCACCGACGGAAGTGGTGGTGGCTGTGCAAGGTTGGCGAGGCCAAGTCGACTTCTCTCGATGAGTTTCTCGAGGTGGAACAATTAAGCGACAACAGTGTGTTTTATGGTGCAGTGGCAAAACTTGAAGGAATGATGATGGATTCACCTAGGGTTCTCCAATCTCGACCACGAACATTCTCGTTCCCAATTTGCTTTTCATTAACCCTAATTTGGTGATGTTTTGATTTCACATTTCAGAAACCTTTTTTTTAATTACACATTTTTCACCTAAGACTCTACTAAGGATGACAAAAATATCCGCGCTCGCGGATATCTGCAGATAAAATCTGCGATGGATAGTTGATACCCACGGGTATTTACTATTCGTCGATTGTGGGTATTTTAATACCCACTTATAAACGGGTCGGATGTGGGTATTACACTGTTCGACCTGTGGATACCCGTTACCCGCTAAAAAATTGAAATTACATTTTTATCCTTAGGTTTAAATTAGGTTTTATTCTTTTGCCTCTTTGCCTCTTTCTGCATCTATGCAACAACCTTCTTCTACTCGTGCTAATGCGTTTTGTGCCACCATCGTCGGACATACAGTTTTGTGTTGGACTGTGTCAGCCACCATACGAACCAGAGGACGCACATTGTACCATCATTGGTGTTTAATTTCAGAAACCTACTTTGTCGACCAAGAACGGTATCTTTCTTCCAACTACCTTAATTTCTTCTTGCCTTGAGTGAGTTCTATATAAGTTTATATCTCTGTAATTGTCTTCGTCAATTTTGGTATATTCCGTGATTTAAAATCAACTAAAAAGTTCTCAAAGACGACGTTTAACATCTTTAAGAATTGCAATTTATATCTTTTAAAGAGAGCAAATCCTGTCATCTAACAAGTATAATTTGTTAACCTTAACAGATTTATATATAAAAAGTACCTCAAAATTCTAGATTGCTTACTTGCAAGAATGCATTGAGTGAAACAACGGTGTAATGACTTGTTGGAGTATGTTCAAGAACCTTGCGAGCCACGCCCAACCTTCTGGCAAAGAAATACTTAGAGTGTTTTTTTATCATTAAATAATATTATATATGTAAAAAGGAAATATTGTGAGTGAATGTATACGTGATATTTATAACAATCACATCATATATTTGACTCTTCAAAAATTATTCCTGCTAATCCTCCAACAAAACCAAATTAATTTGTATTTTTAATACGTGATATTATTTGTATTTTTTTTGCAATTTAATTTTTATTTTATTTAAAAAATTATAAAATATATTTTTTTTAAATATTCAGGGGTTGAAAATAGGTATTTGTGGGTTGAAAAAATCTGTGGATTTTTCTTTATGCGGATATCCAATGAGTAGCGGGTCAGGTAACAGGTACAGTTTTATCCGACGGGTCGACCTGACCCTTTGTCATCCCTAGACTCTACGCAGATGCCACATCTTTAAATGATTCCAGCACACACTGACAAGTCAACTGAAAGTTAACACGTTATCCCAACTTAACAGTAGGGTGTCAATTGCTTCAATTTTTCACTTTTGGAAATCCAATTAAGAAAAAAAGGGACCTATTTGAGAAACCCAACATAAATAGGAACTACGAGAATGATTAAATCTTTATATTATTATTTCTACTTTAAATAAATTGGTTGAACTATAACAAATCCTCCAGACTTTAATAGAACAATAATTTATTTTTAAAATTATTTTTTTTAAAACATGTTTTAAAAAAATAAATGAAATTTTACAAATAATTAATGTTTGTATTGGAATTTAGAGCTTGAACCATTGGAAAAATTATGAGATTTGAGTGGTTTGATGACTCTTGATGAATGTTCCTCAAGACTGGAACACAAATAAAAATTTATTTCTAAATGACTCTCGCATGTTAAAGTCAGTAAAAAAGTTTAGATATATGAATAAATATGAGATTATGTATTTCTGAGTGAAATACCATATGTATTTATAGGATTTTTTGTGTCCTATGAGGTTTGTTATAAAAATTGATAATATCAACAAATATAGCAAGCTACTGTTTATATGTAATCGACTTTATGTTTTCAACTTG
Organism: Vigna angularis; assembly: GCF_016808095.1. Taxonomy (NCBI): domain Eukaryota; kingdom Viridiplantae; phylum Streptophyta; class Magnoliopsida; order Fabales; family Fabaceae; genus Vigna; species Vigna angularis. Next base: position 12,380,483 of record NC_068979.1, read on the forward strand.
ATGGGTCATCTAGCCATACTGTTTGTGTCGTCTTTGACTTTGCAAATGGATTGGTTGTTTGGCCAGACTACATATTATTGTCTTTGAACTTACATGTGGATTCTCTGGTCATCTTTAACAATGAATGTTGTCTATAGTGCTTTGAATTATTGACTTAGGTAGGCTCGAGTGCTGCCTAGGCGGACTTAACTTATGTTACTGTTTAGGTAGGCTCGAGTGTTGCATTTGCTGACTTAACTTGTACTACTATCTGGGTAGGCTCAGGTGTCGCATTTGCGAGCTTAACTTGTGTTATTGTCTAGGTAACTCGGGTGTCGCATTTGAGGGATTAACTTGTGTTACCGTCTAGGTAAATCAGGTGTCACATTTGTGGGTTTATGTTACCATGTAGGTAACTCAGGGTGTTATGTTTGTGGGTTTTTGTTGCTAACTCAAGTGTCGCTTTTGCATACTTTTGTTATTGTCTAAATAATTTGGGTGTCGCGTATGCGAGCTTTACTTATGTTATTGTCTAGATAACTTGCCGTTTAGGTAATTTGGTATTCCAGGCTTAACTTATTTCACTGTCTAGGTATCTCATGTGCCACGTTTGCGGGCTTAACTAAAGTGTCACATTTGCAGGCTTATATGGTGTAACGTTTAAGGGCTTTATGTTATCGTCTATGTAACTCAAATGTAGTGTTTTTGGGCTTATGGTTCCACGTTTGTGGACATTATGTTACCGTCTAGGTAACTCAGTGTCTTGTTTAAGGGTTATTGTCTAAGTTACTTAGTGTCTCGTTTAAAGGTTTTACTTATGTTACCGTCTTGGTAACTTAGTGTCTCGTTTGAGGGTTTTAGGGCATTATTTAAGTTATGGTTTAGTACCTCTGTGTCTCATTTTCAGGGCTTTATTTAGGTTATCGTTTAGGTAATTTGGTGCCTTGCTTGAGGGATTTATTTGTGTAATCCTCTAAGTAGTTTGGTGCCTCCATTTGAGGGCTTTTAGTGCCACATTTGTGGGCTTTATGTTACCGCCTAGGTAACTTGGATGCCGCATTTGTGAGCTTATTGTGTCATGTTTGTGGCCTTTATGTTATTGTCTAGATAACTCGAATGTCGCATTTGCAGACTTAACTTGTGTTACCTCTTACCATTTTCTTTTCGGGGTTTTGTGTTGGTCAAGTAAAGTCCTTAGTCGTAATACATCTTTAAGTAGGTCGCATTCTACGTCCTCGAGATAAGTTTTTTTTTTTAGTTTTTATAACTTGTACATTCTAGATGTAGTATGTAATGCAATATGGTTCATCTCAGTTGGGTACAAACTTTCTTTCTACTTAAAGTTTTGGACATAATCGGTTTTTCTCCAAACTAGGTCTACCTTTTGCACCGTTCTTTCTTGAATTCTTGTATTATAACTCCAGGTTATTATTTCTTTATGTACTTAGGTAATGGAACACCAATTTACACCTGTACTCGGACATTGGAACGCCGACTTGCTCCTGTACTCAATCATTGAAACACTGAGTTACTTCTATATTGGAATGTTGAGTTAATGTTGTACTCGAACACGGTAATGTCGAGTTGTTCTTGTACTCACTGAATTCTTCATGTACTTGAATATTAGAACATTGAGTTGTTCTTGCACTTTCTACTCTAGTGTTGGAACACCAAACTCCTTTTGTACTCAATCACTGGAATGCTGAGTTGATCATGTACTCGGGCATTATAATGTCGAATTTCTCTCGTTCTCGTACTTGGGATTTGGATCACTAAATTGCTCTTGTATGCGGTCACTTGAACGTCGAGTTGCTATTATACTCGGGTAGTTGGATTTCCAAGTTTCTCCTTACTTGATCAAGGGAACACTATGTTTACTCCTATATTCAGATACTAGAATGTTGAGTTGTTCTTATACTCACTGAATTCTTCCTGTATTTGAGTATTTGAATGTTGAGTTGTCTTGCTCTTGTATTTGGGTGTTGGAACACCGAACTACTTCTCTACTCGATCACTGGAATGTCGAGTTGCTCTTGTACTTGAGTACATGAAATGCAAAGTTTCTTATGAACTCTATCACTAGAGTGTCGAGTTTACTTTTGTATTCGGACACTAGAACACCAAATTACTCTTGTACTCGTTGAATTATTCTTGTACTATTGAAACATCAAGTTTCTCTGTAGAGGCATGAGACTCAGCCACCCTTTCATCCTGATGAGGTGGAGTGTGATCTCTTTTCGACCTCCGAGACTCTTCTTGCAATCTACTTGTTGTTTGAACATTTTGAAGATCAAGATTATTGCTTCTTGAAGTGTGATGACAAAGTTTTACAATTGCTTTTTGGGCCATTCTTGTTGGAGGGATCTTTCTTTCTCCATTGTCAAGTTTATAGTTCTTTTATTCAATTGTTGTACTAACGTGCAACTCTCTGTTTTACTATAGCTTATTTTGGCGTGCTTGTTTTTCAATTTCGTGAATGAAATCCATATCAACATAAATGACACATATAATACAAGAAAAATATATAAATTTGAGTAAGTAAATACGATTTTACTTTTATTATTTTATAAAATACGTAATGATATTTAATCAAACGTAGTAACATAATTTCTTCACTAAAAAATAATCGCATAATTCATCTATTCTTATTTTAAGAAAAATATATATTATTTTAACATAAAAAATATTCGACACAGAGTCAAATGTACCTGTTTTTCCGCTAATTTCAGTCATCACACTTAATTTATGCTTTAGATTAGTTGTTTGATTACAAATAGTCAAATTTATCGAATGTCTTAGAAATTAAACTAAAATAATGGACTTATTTATTTCTGTCTATATTTTGAAAGAATTATTTTCTGACGAAAAACAAATAGATTTATCCTTTTCATGCAATTGCCTAATTTAATTAATTTTAAATTACACACTTTATTTTTATAATAAACAGATTTGATCTTAAGTAAGTTTTCTAAAATTTATTTATTTCATAAAAATGACTTACTTTAAATTTTAACAACAACCCAATTTCTGGCTGCCAACACCCACTTCAAACCATTCAAACCAAACACTGTACCTGCATATGGGTAGAGGATTGATCACTCCTTAATATCCTCAATGTTTCTGTTCTAATTATTTATTGACGAAGTTTCGTGGAGTACCAGATAAACCCGCTAACACTCAAATTAGTAAATGACTATTATTCACAAACAAATCGCTAAGACTTTTTTCTTTTTCTTTTTCTTATTAAATACTAGTTTTAATAGATCGAAGGTCAATGAACCTTGGTTACTAATTATAAATTATTTTAATTATAATTGTACCTATTAATTTTGATTATCTCTTCAAATAATCATGTCCCTTAAGAAATGATTAAGCTTGGTCAATCTTTTAAGAAATTGGGGTCTTCTTCTATGTACCGAGTATTTCTAAACTTATTTTCTATGATACGATGAACAAATCCAAAATACGGATGAGAAGTGGTAGTGAAAAAGGCAACAGGAAATATTTAATGAATGATGTTTATTATTAAAAAAATCACATAAGGTAGCAAATAGGTGGGTTGACAATGTATCTGAAAACAGATGATTTCAAGTAAACTAATGTAGACGTTCCAGCATCAACTACATTCAAGGTCCAAAATGACAAAAGAATGTCTAGGAGCTAATAATTTTGACTTGTCCAGCAAAAAATTTAAAATATTTGCCTCCAAGAGCAGAAATATCCATCTCCTCATGCTTACTAATATTAAAGCCTTATCCTTCCTTAACATTGGATGGTATCTGCATGCAGCCAGTTAAACATCATTTAGGAGGTATGACCACATAGCAGAAGACAGTAGCCTGTGATTTCAAAATTCATACCTTAAATTGATGTTGTGTCATTGCAAGTTTCAATGGAGCATCTCCAACTATTAACCTCAGTATCTTCACAAAATCATCCCGGGATATCTGCTTTGACTGAACAAGAACGGCACGATATATTAGGATATTTCATCAATCAAGGCGTGGGCAACAAGTCGAGCTACTTTACATACCCTGAACTGTTCATAATGTTCTCTGACACGTTCCATATCATTAGGAGGAACCTTGTTTCCGATAGCAGCAAAAAGCAAAGGAAAAGACATCCAAGGCGATGTTGGACCTCTTGGGGGAGCTGTTCCCTGGACATATACCCCACAAATCCAAAATTGTTCCTATAATGATCTTAATATACATGGGCAATATGCTAACAATATTCACTTAAAGACAAATCTCAAAAAGCGTTTGGTTGTAACTGTAAACCGAAAAGTAAAACTAGTTTTCCTGGTAGCTGTACATTTAGCACTGAACCAAACACATTAATGAATTTAATTAAGACCGCCTGATAGAGAAGAAATAACTAAAAATAAGTGGGTACCATCAGTACATTTCTACTTGATTTCTTATCTATTTCCACTCTTCTCTCTCTCTTCTAATTTCTTCTCTATTTATCTTCAGCTAAATATATTTAACTTCCACTTTATTTCTAACCCTGTTTTCACTTATTTTTATTTCAATTCACTCCATTTCTCTCTTATCTACCAAACAGGACCTAAAACAAAAAAAAAGGTACACAAGAATACACTAAAAGAAACAAAATGAGATATTAAAACAATAATGACTGAATTCCTTAAGGGGGAGAAAACAGACTACCATTCAGACATTAAAACATAAAAATATGTCATTAAGCTACCGTAATATCCCAATCACCGTCAATCTAAATTACCAAGTGATTCTTGGGAAAGTAAACCATACCCTAATCTGTTTGTCACGGAAATATTGTTTTTCCTCCCCAAAACTCTAACTTGTCATTCCACCAATAACTCAGACCACATCAGACTAACTTAATAGTCAAACCTTCATGAAACTTCCAACTCCTTCTGAGGTGTATTCCCATTAAAACAGACAATGTACATTCAAATAATAAATTGAAAATACAAGGCAAAAACGGTAAAAAGAAACAAAGATAACACTTGCAAGTAAACAACAGTTATAGAATAGGTATTAACATAGAAAGCCCGGGAAAGAATCAGTCCACAACTCAAATATCAAGTAACATACCTTAACTACTGCACAAGAATGCAACAGTCCTTGAGGACCATGGCAGGCAGTCATAACCCCGGAAACATTATTCTTCCTTTCGCTTCCACCAAAAAGACCTGTAAAAATGCATAACGTATTATTGATCAAGACAAAAAATTAAGAAAGGAATAGCAGTCACCCAACCTTGCATCAGAAAGCACCCACGAGGAGATATCAACAATCTATGGATGAAACAATGTTTCCTAATACTAACATCTTATAGAATTTTTTCAACCTAAAGGAAAGAAAAAACCACGTATACCAACTCGTTTGCCTTTTGTTCTACTCATTGAGTACTAAGTACATAATATTGAAATGCACAACTTATTGTTAGCAGGAAAGCAAAAATTTAGTAACAGGGAAAATTAAAGAAACAATGCATCACCTTCGGCATCAAAAGACAGCTTGAAGCTAACAACAAATTCTGGATAGATGTGGGTGTTCATGTTCATATTCCACACCACATAATATCTCGGACATTGAATGTCATCCACCCCATTATCATATTCACAGCTACTGGGTTGGAACTGACCAGTGCCAGGACGGAGAATCTCCATGTTCCCCATTATTACACGACAAAGGACCAAATGTCGAACCCCATTTTCGTCAACATCACAATAACGTGCACTGTACATACAGAAAAATTTAATCATTCACTAAATATTCCAAAAGAATGATATAGATAAAATACATAATGGTAGGCACAATAAAGTGTGAAATAAACATAATAATATGCTAAAAGTAAATATGGAAAGAAAGTACTTTGTGTGTAATAATAACACATATAATAAAACAATCTCAACAAAAAAACCTTCACAGTTGGAATTATAATAATTAGGAAAAGAACAAAACCAGGAAGAAAATATGCTCACAACTCCATACAGAAACTAAAAGTACTGCAGCAAAAACTGGTTAAAGAATATTCCAGCAGTTATGCATAGAACACTTTATAACCAGTATCCTACCACATAATAGACACTTCTTCATTGGCATAGAGTACAGAGAAAAAACAATGCAGAGAAAGAACACATGGATGGAGTCAAGAATAAAAGTAAGATTGACGAGGAGAAAAAATACCAGCATAGAAATTTCTAAGATAAAATTGCAGTAGTGGAGACTATGACTCATGCTATAATTTAGATAGATTTTAGTGACCAATTGGATTAGAACAAATACAATCAACTTTGCAGCTAAATCTAGAAATCAGGAGAAGCTCGAATACCACCATTCATCTTACTTTTACCAAGATAGAAGATAAGCCACATATATGTTCATCAAGACTACAAGAAGAGGTATTTGAATGATTAAATTTGTTGAAGATGAAGATACCAAAATTAACCTGGTGTCAGGGCAGGTAACGGCTGCAAGATGAACACCAGTGCCATATGAACCTTTAAATGCAGATAGTCTACAGTGGCCAAGCCCATACTCCATCATTGTATACAGTTCTCGTTTAGTAGAAGCAAGCCAAGCATACTGAACATTAGCATCCCCATGACATTTTTGTGTAATTTCAGCTTGCTTCAAGAATAGTTCCAATCGTGCTTGCATTGATGCACCTGAGCACCGGTCAATTCCAACAATGTCAGAATCAGTAATGCCATTATTGTTCATTCCCTTAAGAAATATCTTCTGTACAGAATCGAAATTCAACATTCCATATACAGATTCAGTATAGGCATTTAAATCTATGTCTTGCATTTGCTGTATAGATTTGTCAACATTTTCACAGTCCTCTTTGTTAATGCTATTTTCTACTTCTACATCATATGGACAGCTCTTTTGTTTAGTATCAATTCTAATACCGTTAAATAATGAATTGGATTCGTCAGAACACTCCCTCAACTTCCACTGATCCAGTCCATTTATTTCAATTTCTAATTGTAATTTTATTTCATTAGAATCATATGACTCTGTACTTCTTCCAGTGCCCTGTTTCCAGAGATTATAAGGCTCTTCATCATAAGTAGCATAGACCTCAGGGAAAAAGCAGCCTCCTGCCTCATCAATCCAAGCCATTGGTTGTTGCAAACCAGTTTTCATGTTCAACTTATACATATGGAAAAAATTTAACACCATATGATACCCATTTAACTCCACCTCCACAACCGACTTCTTGATTTCAAGATCTTTCTTAACCAAGTCAAGAATATCACTTGGAAAGTCCACCCACTCACCATTCTTATAGAACATCAGACGAGCTGGTTTCCCACTTTTTTTATAGCTTAAAAACCGGTTACTCAAGGACTTCCCAATATGAGAACCAGCATTTGCATGTTTTTTTCTATATTCACCCAATTTTATCTGTTTTACAACCCTGCCTGAAGGCTGCAAAGCTCCACATTCATGTGCAGCATACTGGGTAGGTTGCTTTCTCTTAAATTTGAGAGCAATTCTATCCACTGCCTTTGCTGTTTTCACTTCCATTTCTGTCTGCTAGAAAACTATCTACAAACCTAAGTAAAGTCTTAGGTGCATTAGTGGAATAGAAGGCTAGACCCTGAGCAGCTTCAAAGAAACTGTGGTGGCAATGCTGAAGACCATGATATCAAGAATCTTTGGTACTCCCTGGATATTTAAAACATTTTAGAATGTTTAACTAATATATAGGATCATTCGATATGTTAGTAAAATAAAGAATAAGCTGTAAATCAATAAAAGCATTTGCTGCAGAACAAAACAAAGTAATATCATACTTGCACAGGTAAACTATCGCAAAAAGTACTATCTCATACAGCATTGAACTAATAAAATGTTGTTAAAAGAGCAATCAACAACATCCAAAAGACAGTCTGTTGACTTGGAAGACTTTTAATACAAATAAACTCAATGAACAGGCTAATGCCATTGTCCATTGCCTATTCCTTCTAGGCGTAATTACTTCAATTTTACATGAACTTTTTCTCATATATTTAGAGCCACTCGTAAAACCAGCTTTAAATCAGGTAACAAGTTCCAAGTGACCATTCTTTTTGTGTGGTCCATGAGCAAGCTGACCCACATGGCCCAGGGAGCTACTGGCCATTATGTGGTCCAAGAGAAGTTGATACACACAGTCCAGTAAATGCAAATAGCAATAAATGAAATCTGTAGGCTGCGTGCTGATTAAAACAGAAATGTAAAATCCCCGCTCAACTAGAACAGTACCAAAGGCATTTCAAGCACTCCTCCATCTTATCACGTGAACACAACAAATATTAAGTATAATTATGATAAAAAATAGTATACATACACGATCTTCTCTAAGTCACCTACACCAATTCATGTGGTTCAACTAGTGATTTACTAGTTTGAATAGTAACTCAGTAACTCAGTATATGGATTGAGTTGATTATTGGTTGGGTTTTTAAAACACTGGACATAAGGGGTATTCAAAAGTTGCCTTAAATGCAGTCCCTCCTAGCCTGTGCAATTGAAACTCTTAGGTCTACTAATGATTTCATGGGACCTATAGACATGGCCTAGGTAGTATTCATAACTAAGGCTAAGGAAGTTCTCACCTTATAAGTTATGTCATTAAGCTAGGCCTTAAGCTTAATTCCAATTTGTATTAGATTTAAGAGAAAGATACAAAGAAAATTTTATGATCTGTTTTCTAAAATGAAAACCCATTGACAATAGTTATACATAAAGAGCTAGTTAGAGAGTGCAATAAAATGAAAAACAGCATACCACCCATTCTGTAAAAAGAGTACATAGAAAAGAAAACGAGCAAAATCTGCATGGTTTTAAGATGACCAAGATACCAAATTAGATCTTACAAACATAGTAGCACCAAATACAGACCATGGGTTAGATAGGCAAAGGACCAATCAGCATCACAATACCAATGTTGTCAAGGATAGGAAGGGGGACAAAAAATCGGAACTCAAGGATCATAACTAAGAGTTTTGAGTACATGAAAAACTATACTTGTAGACCTGTGCATGGATTAAAAATAATACATAAGTCTTGAGTGGTAAGATTCAATACATAAAACAACTACAAATAGGTTCACCATTCATAAAATTATTCATAATAACTAATAAAAAACATAATTGAATAATAGAAACAAGCTACCCAAGGAGACTTTTCATATTAAAAGGAGGATAGTCATTCTCCTTCACACGATCTTCATTTTCATTAATGTCATCTCCTCCACAACCTTCATCATTGTTAACAATTGGGGGAACCTCCAAATCATCCATAGGTACAATAACATCACTAACATCTTCTCCAACTTCAAATGAGATGTCTTCATCTAAAGCATGCAAAGTTGAATTTGTTTCATTCTCCCCCACAGTCCACTCGTCATCAGAAGAAACATAATCAATGTTATAGTCATTTGTCTTTTGAACATCCTTCATATTCATTCTTGAATTATCCATTGCAATCACCATGTCATTCATGGTCTTTTTCCATAAACAATTTCTTTTTTTGGGTTTGGACCTAAATAACTATAAAATCAGTTGACACATCATACTCACATACTAGGTGGTATAGGTAAATAATTATAAGATCAATTTCATAAATTCAAATTCTTATCCTCTCAAAAGCACTTCAATTACACTCAACCAATTGTAGGCAAACAGCAAAACATAAACATCAAGAAATTCACAAATCGGAGAAACATAAGGTTTACGACAAAATTAACAAATCGAACTTGTATAAATGAATTTAAGGCTTGAGCATACCCAGCCATGCATGAAGCTAGAGCGCATACTCAACATGTTTTTCCTGAAACGGCTCTGCTCCTGATGATGGAAATTAATAGCATAAAAAATCATAAAAGACAAGGAAAAACATCACGAAATCAAAAGAACAAGTCCATGGCAGCTAATAAACCGCTGTCAAAGACATCGAATAAACAAAACAACACAGCCAAAAATAATTCCGCGCTTATATCACCGAATCACTTCCAAATTCCAATAGCAAAATCAGCCTAGAGATTCATGGAAAAGCAATCAAAATCAACTCAAACACATAGAACAGCCAATTCCAACCCCGATCTACCAAATCACTGCCTCTAATCCAAATCCAAACCAAAGCCGAAAATTCCAAAACGCTCGCAATTATTCAAATTACCAATTGAAAAAAAAATATATAGAGGAATCGAGAGAAGGTTTCAGAATTACCTCGACAGTAGAAACACAGAAAATTACAGAGTTACCTATTTGCCACAGACAACTCTTTTTTTTCGTTTTTCTTATTCTGTATTATCAACTCCAGTGCTTCAACTACGATGAAGGTATATGAAATGATAGTATTCTTCGCTGAGGAACAAACCTAAGTCGTTGAGTCGGCAAATGGCAGGATTTGGTAGAACCCAAGCGTGAAGACTACAATCATGATGGTGAAGAAGTTTCCCCTCTATAGACTCTGCAATTCTCTCTAACACCCCTTTTCCAAGTAAACTCATGCAAGATTCATTCTGAAGCTTTGATAAACCTACCAGTCTCGCATGTTGCTTACCTCACAGCCCCTTTTCATTGGCTGCATTTTTTAAATTAAAAAGAAAAAAAACTTAATTATACAATTTTGATCATCTACATTTAAACTGTGGAATTTAAGTTTTCAACAAATTAAGTTGTATGATTTTATTTCCTCCCTAAATCATTCATCAAATTTTGCTTACTCTAGATGATGATTTGTCAATAGGGAATGTAATTATGTTATGAGGATTATTTTAGTATGTTTTTATTAGTGATTTTCTTAAATTGATATAAAATAAAAATAATAGATACTTCCAACCATTTAAAAATTGCATCAATTAAATGATTTCCTAATTTTTATAATAATGAAAAAGCTTTAATTGAATATATAGATTCACAAAATGCATGCATATAATTTTAGCCATTTACATTTTTTCAATAAATTGCAGCAATTAGATATTCCTTCAATGCTATAATTAAAAAAAAAAAACATTGACTGAGAATATAGAGTCAGAAAAGAAATGCATCTATCAAAAAGAAGAAAAAAAGTTTGTTTTTTAACCGTCTTTCTATACAAATTTTAAAATGAAAAACAAATTCAAAATGTATAATTAAAAATTAGGGTTAAATATATTTTTAGTCCCTAAACTATGGGCCATTTCTGGTTTTCGTCCCTCTTCCAAAGTAAGGTACACTTTAGTCCTCATCCTTTTCGAAACTTTGGTTTGAGTCCTCCAAAACTAACACCGTCAAAAATATGTTGATGTGTCTAACGTCTCTGTCCACGTGTAATTGGTTTTTTGCTGACGTGTTAAGTCAGCTGGGGATGGAAGTGATTCCTCTTTAATTTGGAACGAAATGGGTACTCAAAATCAGTTGCAATTGGTGTTGGTGTTGCTGTTCTTTGTTTGGGTTTGGTTCGTGGTTCATCTGCGCGTGCATCTTCGTGGTTCATTGAGTTTGCTTGGTGAAAGAAAGGGATTTCTTTGTCGTTCGTTGAGGTGGTTCGTTCAGCAAGGTAATTTTTTAGTTTAAGTTGAACTTGTTTTCTCTGTGATTCGTTGAACAAAAAAAGCAATTGTGTGTGTAATGGGCATTCCGCTGTGCATTGTGAGTCTAATGTGGGAAGTTTTCATTTGACCTTGTAGGAAAAATGGTTTTTGATGTGTGTTTGTATCATATGGGGAAGTTCATGAAGAACAAGGGTCTACAATACGTGGGAGGAGAGATACATGTTATTAGGGGAATCGATCCCGACATGTGGTCATACTTTGAAGCAGTGGGATTTGTTAGAGAATTCAAGTACTCTGGAGAGTTCAAACTTTGGTGGAAGGGTTCCAAACAAAAGGAAATGAACAACCTCAGACCACTGACAGATGACAGAGAAGCCATTTTGTTGGCTAACTATGCAGAGGCAAATAAGGAGGAAGTTGAAATCTATGTTCAACATGGCCAACCCAGTCAGGCAGAGGAAATTAGTTTTCTTACATTTGGTGAGGAGGCAGAGGAAGTAAGAGTACAACAGATGGAGGAAGAGGTTGTTATGGATGAAGAAGATATTGGTGGGGTGGAGGGAAATGTTGAAGTACAAGACCTGGTAGTAGATGACGAAGAGGAAGAGGGGAATGTTGAGGGAGAAATGGTGGAAGAGCAAGTGGAAGAGCAAGAGGAAGAGGGGATTGTTGAGGGGGATAAAGAGCAAGATGAAGAAGAAGAGGAAGAGGGGAATGTTGAGGGGGATGAAGAGCAGGAGGAAGAGGGGAATGTTGATGACAGTGAAGAGGAGAGAATGTTGTTGAGGAGTGAAGACGAAGGGATGGAAAATGTTGATGAAAGTGAAGAGGAGAGAATGGCAAATGGTTATGATTGGTTTGGGATGGACAATGTGTATGTTGAAGAAGAGAGAAGAAATATTAATCCAGTTTTGGATAGGTGGAAGAGAATGAAAAACAAAAATAAAAGTGTTAGGAGCAGATTTGGAGAGAGTGAGGGGACATTTGTCATTAACGAAGATGTTGGAGAACATGAGATAAATGAAGATTATGATACAGAAGAGTTGTCCTCAAATGTAGATAGTGATGAGGATGTGAGGGACAATAGAAGCCACTTTCCAACGTATAAAGCAGAAGATATGAATAAGGGATTCAAATTTAGATTGGGTATGGAGTTTAAGTGTTTGAAGGATTTTAAGAGTGCTTTACAGGAGCATAGCGTTTTGAATGGAAAAGAAGTAAGGTTTGTGAAGAATGATTTGAAGAGGGTAAGGGCAGTTTGTAAGAAGGGGTGTGGTTTTGTTATTATGGCTAGCAAGGTAGGAAGCAGGGAAACCTTTAGACTCAAAACTCTAGTTCAGCACAAGTGTGGAAGGGGTTTTGGTGGCAAAAGTGCAAATGTAGAATGGATTGCACAGGTTTTGGTTTCCAGATTTGTCAATGTTGCAAGCATGACAGTGAAACAAATCATAGATGAAATACAAAAGTCATATAGTATTGGAATAACTCATTGGAAGGCTGGAAGAGCTAAGAGAATTGCAATGGATTGTTTAGTGGGTGATGGAGAACGACAATATGCTCGTTTGTATGACTATGTGGCTGAGTTATTAAGAGTCAAGGCTGGGACCTTCAAGATTAAGGTCAATCAACCCGAACCCACCTTGCAACCAAGGTTTGGGTCATTTTACATGTGTTTGGAGGGCTGTAAGCAGGGGTTTTTAGGTAGTTGCAGACCATTTATTGGTGTAGATGGTTGTCACTTGAAGACAAATTATGGAGGTCAGTTGTTAGTTGCAGTAGGAAGAGACCCTAATGACCAGTATTTCCCACTAGCTTTTGCTGTGGTAGAAACAGAATGCAAAGACACATGGATGTGGTTTTTGAGACACCTGCTTGATGATATTGGAGGAATAGATTGTCAAAGGTGGATCTTTATTTCGGATCAGCAAAAGGTACATTAAAATTTTTAGTTTAGTTAGAAATTTATTTTGATTATGTTATACTTATTAGTGTATTATGGTTGCAGGGATTAATGTCAGTTTTTGATGATATCTTGAATGGAGTGGAACACAGGCTGTGTTTACGCCATTTATACAACAATTACAAGAAAAAATTTGGGGGAGGCTTGCTGATTAGAGACCTTATGATGGGGGCTGCCAAGGCAACATTCTATAAGGAATGGGAGAAAAAAATGGGTGAGTTAAAAAATGTGAATGTTGATGCCTTTAATTGGTTGATGGGTATACCAACTAAAAGTTGGTGTAAGCATGCTTTTAGTGCTTATCCTAGGTGTGATGTGCTGATCAATAACTTGTCAGAATCATTTAATAGTACTATTTTAATGGCAAGGGACAAACCAATAATTTCAATGATGGAATGGATTAGATCATACATAATGAGTAGGTTTGCAAGTCTTAGAGAAAAAATTGACTCATATCCTGGTGATGTTATGCCTAAACCGAGGAAAAGGCTGGATATGGAGGTTGAAAAGAGTGGCAATTGGCTTCCGGTATGGGCAGGGGGTTCACAGTTTGAAGTAACTCATGGCTTTACCATGGACAAATTTGTTGTTGATTTAAGTAATCACACATGTACTTGTTACTTGTGGGATTTGGTAGGAATACCATGTAGACATGCAGTTGCTGCCATTCATTACAAATCAGAAAACCCAGAACATTATGTTCATCCTTTCTATAAGAAAGATGCCTATAGAACTTGTTATGCACCAATTATAAGTCCTATCAATGGACAACAACTTTGGCCTACATCTGACTCTCCACAACTACTACCTCCCATTTACAAAAGACCTCCTGGGAGGCCAAAAAAATTAAGAAGAAGAGAAGTTGATGAATATGTGAGCCATGGAAAATTGTCAAAGACCAATACTGCTATAAGATGTAGCACTTGCAATGCATATGGACACAATGTAAGGACATGTAAAAAGAGCCAGAAAAGGAAGGTAAATCTTCTTGGTAATGTTATTTACAAGTTCATTTATTTACAACTATTTGTTATTTAACTATCTTACTCCTTTCGTAGGACAAAAGGGGGGCTTCTACATCAACACCTGGATCTGCATCAACAAGGGCTGGATCTGCATCTGCATCAGAAGCTGGAAGGGGGCATCTGCATCTGCATCACAAGCTGGAAGGGCTGCATCAATTGCTGGAAGGGGGGCATATGCATCTGCACCACAAGCTGGAAGGAGATCAGCCACAGTTGCAGGGGCTGGGGCTGCATCAGCATCACAAGGTGGAGGATCTGCAACTATGCGTGAAGGGGCAAGAAGAACATCCACAAGATTGGCTGCACAAATTGTAGGGTCTCAAGGAAGTTGTAATTGAAAGATGTAATTTCAGACAAATTGTAGTGGTTGTAGGCTGTCAAGGAAGTTGTAATTAAAGTAGTGGCTGTAGTGGACCACTTTTTTGTCTTGTACTGTCTGTAACCCTTTAAACTATGCTGGGACCACTATTTGAACATCTTCTTTATTAATCAATATGGACCACATTGCTTTGCTTTTACTTATGTTGTAATTCTTTAATCTGCTGTTTGCTAAAGTGTGCTTCATTATGTTCCTGCTAAACTGGTTTAAATATTTGCAGTTTCTGGTATTTTATACAATTTGGTACAAGTTTATGCTTTGAGTCCCTCTGTTGGCTGCTGGAACAACCAACAATTTCGTGCTAGTTTCTGCTTTTAGTCCCTCTACAAATTTCCCATTCTAATCCACCACTTTTGGTGCTAAAGACCAACTCATACACTGATATTTTCATCTCGAAGCTTTTAGCCTCTGCTGGCAGTTAGTACATGTCAAATTTGGTCAAACAAAGTTGCTAAAATCATCACATTAACATTCCAAACTCGTTTCTGCAAAATTGACATTTAAACCCCCAAATTTTAAACACTTTTTCTGATAACTTGCAGAATTTGGTGATTTTAAACACACCTGTTAATATTTCCAAAGTATATAACACAAATGCACATAACACAACCATCAAGGCACAATTGAACTGAACTTCCACAGTTTATTGAATTTAAAACTTCCTTGTACATCCACATCACAACCTATCTAATTACAATTAACCTTCAACACAAACAGAATACAAAACATGGCAGTTAATGCCCATGACAATACAAAAAACACCAACATCATTTTGAAATTTTTTCTCTCTTCCTCTAATTTCTTCTTCAACTTGTCCTTCTTCTTCCTTAGCTCCAACACAACATTTTCAATACACACTTCAACTTCTTCACTCTTCCTTTGTAAGCTTCCTTCCATTTCGAAATCTCCTTCATCAACCCATTCAAAGAAGTTACAGCTTGAATTACTCTGCAAATGAAAATTATAAATCAGCAATGCAATATTCAACACAATAAATAAAGCTTTTATTCTCACTTACTGCCCAATTTCTACATCTATAAAATTGTCTCCCTTTGTTCTTCAATGTAGTTGCCTTCAACAACAACAATCTTTCCCCACAACCACAGTTTTTTGAAGCTAAGTGAGATGATCCACAACTTTGGGACATTCCAGAACCTATGCTCCTTGGTGTGCAACCTCCTCTGTCACCTTTCATTTCCCTTCAAAAGTGATTAACAAAGAAACTCAAGTTCGAAACCAGTACCCTTCAACAAAACCCTACATCCCCAAATCCATCCATCATTTTAAACCAAAACAAAGACAAATGTGAACTTACGTGCCCAACTCCACCAACGCCCAAGAAGGTGATATCCAAGCTTCAACCTTCTTTCCACTTTGTCTTTGCTCGAATCCTTCACACAACACTTTGCAATGAAACTAATAAACCAAACTTCACCAACGCTGGATTAACTTTGCATTTTAGCTGTTTAAACACGTGGAAAGAGACGTTGAACACGTGGAAAGAGACGTTAGACACATCAGCATATTTTTGACGGTGTTAGTTTTGGAGGACTCAAACCAAAGTTTCGAAAAGGATGAGGACTAAAGTGTACCTTACTTTGGAAGAGGGACGAAAACCAAAAATGGCCCATAGTTTAGGGACTAAAAACATATTTAACCCTAAAAATTAAAGGTAAAACGTCTTTTAAGATTGTTAGTCATCTTTTATTTGATTTTTCACGAAATAGCCACCATATTTAATTATTTTTTATTCAATAATTATGATAGTTTTTATTTTCGCTTATTTTTTTAAATAGGTATTTTTTTTGTTTCAACTGGTTCTTATTTTTTAAAAGGCATAATACCCAATTTTGTCCCCACTTTGGTTCGGAAATCTCAAGTTAGTCCCTTTATAGAAAAGTAAGTTGAATGGATCCTTACTTGTAATTAATTGACTCTAATGAGTCCCTTCCGTTAAATAGAAGGAAACAGAGTTAGTGGACTGATGATGTGGCAATTGTCTTTGATGATGTGGCAGTTGTACCTCACTAAAGTATTAGCTTTCTTGAAAGTTGTTTGTGGGTATTGACTTTTTGCAGTGCCTGGCCGTTGATATTCTCATCTCGGCCGTTTGGGCTTGGGCCGTGACCACTGTAATTTCTCGCGTCGCTCTCGGGAGGCATTACGTTATCGATGTCTTCTTTGGCGCGTGCTTCGGAGTCCTCGAAGCGTTCTTCACCTTCCGCCTTCTCGAATTCCGAGGGTTGCTTTGAGGTAAGATTAAGAACCTGGAGCTGGGATTTTCGAAAGTGATAACCTTACTCCCTGGTGAATGTGGAGTTTCATATCACTACTCACCGGTTAGATGTACTTGCCGATTATTATCATTTTTTATGATATTCTATTTATAATGTTTAATTTCAGTGATTATGTTCGATGACTGTAACCGAATTATGGAGAAAAGTTTTATACGTGGCTTCTCCAGAAGATTCAAAATTCTAGTATGAGAGTGATTGAAGGACGCTATATCTGCTATGTTTGGTTTCCCGTTCAGCTGCTTTGAATGGAAGTTTTTGTTGCCAAACTTAGTTTGGTAATATGTTTGCTTTCTCCTTCGATGCACACCTATGTTTGATTTCATGTGAACTTAACACTAAGAGTTGTTTTTAAACTAAGTTTGTAAAATGAAATTCATTCAAATTTATGTTTGAAAACTTGACATGTATATAGGAAGACTAAATGAGGCGATGCAGGGTACGCACACGCCATGAGTAGGAGATGAAATTGAAACGATTGAGTCGTGTGTATATATTGAAAGGAAGTTAAACATTAGCTACTTAGGTTGAGTGCACCGTATGCTTAGACATTAGGGTGATTGATATTAATTTGGTTTAAAGCTGTCCTTGTTTGAACCAACCCTTCTCCAAATGCTTCCCCTGTTGCAGTGCCTCCTGTTCTTGGTGGTATTTTATCACCACCACCTTCTTCATCTTCTCCAACCAATTCCTCCAACCCCCCATCATCTCTCAATTCTTCCCAGCCCCATCATCACCACAAAAGAGAATTAAAATAAATTAAAGAATGTAATAATCGAGTAAAACCTAAGCAACGTGGTTCAGAAAAAAAATGAATGAGTAAAAAGAGAGGGGAAAATGTTCGGTGGTGATGCTGGAGATGAAAGAACCCTTCTTAGAAGAGGGAAAGAAAAAAAGGGAGTGGTGGCGTCGATGGAGAAGCAAGCTCCGGCGAGGGCAGCGGTGAATCTGGGCCGCGAGCGGAGAGAGAAGAAGCGTCGCAGCCATCTGGGTCCTGGTGACGTGCGGCTGCGTGGGATCCGTCCGCGGTGGCTGAATCGAGGCGCGGCAAGGATGGATTCGGAGCAGATCTGGGGCGTACGTGAAAAGCGAGGTCCTCCCTCGCACGCGAGAAGGAGGGGCTGGAGCGGCGTCCGACGATGGCCGTCCGTGGGTGTCGGAGATGGCATCGATGCCGGTTGGAATGCGGTGGCCATTTTTGGTTGGGAGGCCAGCGAACTGTAGGGAGAAGAAAGAGACTCTGGGTCTCATCCCGTTGGAATGGCGCGGAGAGAAGAGGAGAACCTGAAGCTTTCTGAACCACGCAAGCACGCAAACAATTGCGTATTGACACCTCACCACAGACAACTGCCACATCATCAGTCCACTAACTCCGTTTCCTTCTATTTAACGGAAGGGACTCATTAGAGTCAACTAATTACAAGTAAGGATCCATTCAACTCACTTTTCTATAAAGGGACTAACTTGAGATTTCCGAACCAAAGTGGGGACAAAATTGGGTATTATGCCTTTTTAAAATTTGAAGTGATCATGTTATTTCCGTTAGTTGCGCACTTAACAAGAATGAATATGTCAGTGATTTTTTTAATTTTTTAAATATTTTACAATTGTTTTAATTTTAATTTTTATTTTTTTTAAATAAATTTTTTTGTCACGTATTATTGTATTTGTTTTAATTTGATTTTTATATTTTTAATTTGTCTATTCTTTCAATTTAGTTCTAATTTTTTTAAAAATTAAACAATTTTTTTTTTAAATTCAAACAAAATTTAATTTATATATAAATCTTTATAAATTTTTTTATACTGATATTTTTTATTAAAAAAATAAAAAAATTATGAAGTAACATATGACACATTTATTTATATACTACTAAAGAAAATAACTTACACTACAAAAAAAATGATATATAATGAAAGTTATAAAAACCCCTCACAAATCAACCTAACCTAGGATAAGTCTGATCTATTGTTTAAAAGCTAATAATTGTGAAAGTTTCAATTCTTGTTTAAGAGGTTTATATTTTTATCTTTCTCTCATATTTTTTTCAACTGCTCCCTCCTAAAATTTTACTCTCTGTACAACTTTTTCCCCAAATTTGAAAACCAAGTGTCATTTCCCCCTTTTTCTTCTTCACCAGATAATTTTTTTTTTCACTTTCAAAATACAGAAACATAACTTGAAACCCTAATCATTCGTCATCACTTTCAAATCTTCCAAAAGAAGTCTCTCAAATGCAACGTTGTTGAATGAAGCTGGCACGATAACCATAGGGCCCAAAGTAGTTAGTGCGCCAATCACACTTCCTTCTACTACCAGGTATACCGTCAAACTGGTAGTGGCTGGCGATGCAAGGAAGGATCCGGCGACAAAGAAGATCTCGAATCTACTGTGGAGCATGACGATGGTGTCAAAAGAAGTGGGTTCGCGTAAGGTTACATTGGTCATGGTTCCGATGCCGCTCATGATGCAAATGCCTCTTTGGCGGTGGCACGCAAAGGTGGAGATGATATCGATGATTTTGCATCCGTCGATGACTTTCATGCGTTTTGAGGGCATTGGCACTGTTTCGAGTGATGATGATAGGGGGTTTGGGGTTATTCTTTGATATGGGGGGTTTTCCGTGAGGTCTTCTTGAAACCCTCTTAAATCAAGCTAATGGTTTTGTGCTTGGGTATGTTTTCTCTCAATATCATTTATTTAGTTTTTAAAATTGCTTAGGTTAGGGATTTCTATGAAGTTTGGGAATAGATGTTTGCGTTCTTGTTGAATATGCAAATTTATTAGCTAATTATAATTCATTCATTATATTCTAGAGAGAATAAAACACGTGGCACTAGCAATGCCATGTCACATTATCGTTGACATGTGGCACAATATCAACTTTGATACATGATATTTGTTTAAAAAAATAAAAGAAATTAAAAAAGATATTTAAAAATTTTAAAAAATCACGAGCTGACAAGTGACACATATTTAACATGTTAGTACGGAACTAACAGCAAGAACCTAATTGTTTCAATTTTTCAAAAATAGGGACTCAATTGAGACAAAAAACAAGTAAGGGGCTTATTTAAGAAAAGTCATAAAAAATAGGGACCATCAGAATGATTAAATCTTATGTTTTTTAATTTTCTTTCTATTTAATTATTTTCATAAAAAGTATAATTGGTAAGAACCTAGCAAATAAAATATTAGAGTTAGTAGGTATTTTAAAATAATGAGACTTTAGTATTATAAAATTAAAATAATTTGATAATATAAATAAAATTTCTTAAACTCATTTCATTATCTAAAACATTCACATTCTTTTTAAAAACTCACATTCTCTCTAAAAACTCTTTTTCTTGAGTTATCTACCTTCTCTCTAAGAGTTCTAACTCTTGTTTGACGATCAGGAAGTTCTTATGAGATCACAATTGAGTGATCTCCATTTCTAACCGATTAGTTTATACTTTTAGAGCAAGTAAGTTTCGGTTAATTTTTCTCTTTCGTTCTTAGTTTGAGATCACATGAAGAGATTCTTGTCACATGTGTTATGTGAATTTTCCTCTTAATTATGCGGTAATCTGAGGTCTTAAAGACTCTTTCCGCTTCCAATTTGGTGTTTTGTAGGTGTTTCTAGAGTTCCTTGTGTTCTAAGCAAGGATTCAGTGTTTTTAGAGCTCCTTAGTTTTTGGTGTAAGGTAAGGGAAGCTAGACTTTTCTTTAGATTATGTTAGTTGTGTAAATTTTAGTATCTACATGAATTATATAAATGAATTATATGGAATTGTTATACTTGTTCTAGTACTTTTTGTGTTTAAATGATGACTTTTGATATTATGATGCTTGAATGCTTGGTATGGAGTGATTTTGATGTTTACGCTATAATGTTTGTGTGAAATGAAATTATAATGTTGTTTGGAGTTGGTTGCAACGATAAAGAATAGAGAGTTATCAAACACATTAGGTTTTAGGTCAAAAATGGAGGTTTACGAGGTGAATTATTGAAGTGTTGGTCTAAAGTGAGAATGTATAGATTATGATTGTTATTTGGGTCTTTAATAACTTGTTTAGTATGTAAGTTAAATTTTATTTGGGTCTTGAGACCTATTTCAAAACAAGAATTCGTTATCATTTTTAAATACTAATATTTTCATTGAGTTTTGTTGATAAGTGTTTTCAAGAAGTGTTCTTGGAAAATCAAAGCTTCATTGGTTGATTACCCATCAAGATTCGTTCAAGAAAGTGTGATAAAGTTGTTCTAATTTGATCTACATTAAAGGAGTGTGTCTTAGAGATCAGGTTCTTCATAGATAATCTTTATATTGTGTTCCTATGCGGGTTTGGCAGGGGTTAAGGGCTTGAGTGCTCTTGTATTGTAAGAGATTGAGGTTGTTTATCTCTTGGGTTGCTATATTGATTTTTAGTGGTGAGAGGAGTGCATTGAGAGGGATATTTCTATATTTATGTATACTCAATCAATTATAGTGGATTTCCTTTAACTCAGGTTGTTGAAGGAGGACTGGACGTAGGCTTGTGATGGCCGAACCAGTATAGACTGTCTGTGTTGATCTTTTTCTACTCTTTCTCTCTTGTTGATTCATCACTTTTTGCTTATTGATTTCAAAAAAGCAAAGAACTCAAAAATATTTTGAAAATATCATTTTAAAAGGGCTAATCCAATTCATTCCCCTTCTTGGCTTGAGATATAAGGCTTGTCTTTTCTTACAGGAAGTGCCTAAAGTCATAGAAGTAGAGTTTCAAGTTCTAATATGGCATTGAGTGCCTCTGTCATGGCGCTTGAGCGCCACTTTCCAGTGTCGCTGAAGTTGAGCGCTAGGATACTGGGCCTGAGCGCCAGGTTTCTAGTGGTTGTAGCGTTGAGCACTAGTTTATAGAGATGAGCACTACTTCTGTAAGTATGAGTTTAAAATGGTTTTTGTGTTGTTTAGTGGTTTTTCTTAGATCGCTTCTTGTATATTGATGTATTTGGAATGGTTTCATGTGATTTCTTACCACGTTTTTGTGTAATATTTGTGTATGATTATGTGGATTGTACGATTATGTTTACATGAGGCTATGTATATGATTAAGTATGGTGAAAACATATGGGTAACATGTATAATGATATTCAGATAATATGGGAATTGTGAATTTAAATATGATGTGAGAAAGGAATCCCAAGGAGAAATATCTTAAGTTGGTTATGTTGTGTAATGTATTGAAGTAGGGGCTCTTGGATTGGAGAATGATCATGATACTCTCAATAACCCCATCTCAAGTAGAGATTGTCAGGATACGACAAGCTTGCTACGAGACAAGCTCGTCTAATAAAAACCTTGGTTTTGAAGTTTAACTAAATAACATGAAACGAAGAAGTCTATGCGTAGGGAAAACTAACGAAGAAGTCTCTATGTATGGAAAGTTATCTCTAAGCTAGAAAAACACCTAGCAAACCATCAAGTTCATAAACACTTAGGCTAAGGATAGAAAACCCTAAGCTAATCAACTTTAAGATAGAAAACAAACATCAAACTCACTAGAATAGAAAGCCCCAAGTTAGAAAACCAACCTCAAGGTAGAAAATAAACACCAAACACTAGAAAGAAAAACCCCAAGACCAACTCTAGGATAGAATACATACATCAAATACTAAGGCAGAACATCCTAGACTAGTAAATCAACCTTGAGTTAGAAAAACACAAGAAGATACCAGACTAGAAAAATCGTAAACTAGAAAAGGCAAATGAAAATCTCATCCTCATAAAATAAAGAACAAGAGATAAATGTTTAAAATGCTAAGAGAATAACTCTAAAGAAAGACATGAATGATCGACTAAGAAAGAATCAAATTCACAGTAAAATCAAACTAGGCTAAAAAACTTAGGGGAAAAGATAAACAAAGATAACTCAAGACTCTAATAGGAAAACAACATAAGATTTAGAATCTGAATGGAGAAAACCTACGTAAAACTTAGAACAAGAAGCTTAGGAAAATACTTAGGTTCTTAGGGAATAGGAAAACATCTCGTTCAAAACACCCAAACGCATGGCTAAACGCTATTGTTCCTAAGAAGTTAAACGTTGTTTGTCTAAATATTAAAATAAAGGTATAAATATTAAAATATAAAAGAAAGCTCAAACAAGTTAAACGTTGTTTGTCTAAGAAGAGACAAAAACAAAAGAAGCGTTTACTTGACTAAAGGATACCATGAGCTTAAACAGTACCTCGTCTAACGATGAAGTATCTATACTACGCTTTGTATCTTTAGAAAATAGCTGGATTGTAAAAAGCTACCTAACGGTAGGAAACCAACGAACACTTTGTTGTTTGAGCAAGCATTAAATGACATTTAATGTCAACTTTCAAAAACAACAAAAATGATATCCGATGAACTAATCGTACACCAAAACTCAATCAGATTAGTAGCACGTAATAGGAAAGACATTTACGAAATGTTCTTCCTCTAGAAAACCGTCACATAATACCTATGTCAAAACAAATCATGAAATCAATAAGTAAAACACCAACCAAGAAAGTGTCTTAAAAACTAAACAATACCAATTAATCTCGTAGACACAAAAACGTCAGAAAATGTAATAAGCTGAACAAATAATTAAAACAACTAAAACGATAAAAGTGAAAAGAAATAAACACACTTGCTATACACATCTTTATCTTATGTGGGATAATTGCTACAAACGTTCATCTTATAAGCACCAAAATGAACGTTGTGAAAAAGACAAAAAGGAGTGATGATCAACTAATCAAAAGTTGTGCCAAAAAGATAAGACAAGACAACTTTTGATAAAAAAATCTGAAAAGCAAGTTTGCTTTGACAAAGGACACCATCCTATGAATGCACCCACACAAATAGCCAGAAGACAACAAATCTTAAGACAAGCTTCATCAAAATGGTCATATTATCAAATCTCAAGACAAGCATCGTCTTAATGGCTATATTAACAAGGTGTATAAATAAAAGACTAGAAGAAAGAAGAAGATGATGATGAAGAGGAGAGAAAATGTGAAGATATAAAGATATCTCATCATCCATTGAGTAAGGAAATCTCTTTGAGCTATTAATGTTAAATTCCTCCTATCAAGAAAAGGAAAAAGAGAACAGTTCAAGAAAATAATATCACTCTCAAGCTTCATCAGAATATTCACTTGAAGAAAGAAAACAGAGTGAATATATCTCTTAAGCTTCATTGTAGTATTTACTTGTGCTTGTAACAAGAGAGGAAGAGAGAAAGAGCGAAGTAAAGCATCCCTTTAGTACTTCATTGTATTAAATACTTATTTATGTAAGGTGAGAAAAAGAGAGATGAGAGAAACACCTACGAGTATTGTATTGTAAACATATCCTCTCTATGAGAGTCATGGTTTGAATGACTTGTAAGCAATCTATGATTGCAATTTTGAAGAGAATCAAAACACTTACAACTTAACTCTAAGAAGTTAAGGAAATCTAGGCGAGGTCGTCTAGTGCCGGGAGTGGTGTAAATACTCAACTGATCTAGGGTAATTAAAGGTTATTTGCTGATCAGGAATACCAGAAGTGGTGAAGAATACTGCACAACCAAGAGTGGGTGAAACTCAATTAGGCGGTATCGTGGATACCAAGTTGCCTAGGGATACCAAGAGTGGTGAAGAATATTGCACAACCAAAAGTGGGTGAAACTCAACTAGGCGGTATCGTGGATACCAGGTTGCCTAAGGATACCAAGAGTGGTGCCAATACTCAAGGAAATCTCACAAAGTTGCTGAGTACTAGGAATGGTGCGAATACTCAAGGAAATCTCGACAGGGTTGTTGAGTACTAGGAGTTGTGCGAATACTCAAGAAAATCTCGGCAGGGTTGTTGAGTTCTAGGAGTGGTGCGAATACTCAACTAATCTAGGGTAACTGGAGGCTATTCGTTGATCAGGATACTAGGATTGGTGAATAATACTACACAACTATAAGTGGGGAAAACTAAACTAAACGATGTTTCTCATATGCACTGGGAGCATCTAGGGATACCCGTAGTGGTGAATAATGCTATGCAATCAGGATTGAGTTAAACTCAAATGTAATTCATTGAATATCTAATATAACCCTCTAATTTAACTTAGAGAAGTATTGGACGTAGCCTTAATAGGTGAACCAATATAAAACATCTTGTGTGTTTTAATCTGTTGATAAACAATGTAGTTTAATTAATGTTTAGTATGCTCTTTCTCTCTCTAACAATACGTGTCACTCCGTTTAAGATCATTGCTATATTCAAACTTGGACATGTTGAGTTGGCTATGTAAAGGATATCTTGAGAATAACGTTTACTAATTAGGTTCAACCAACTTACAAAGTGTTACGTACATCATGATTTGTTTGCAAGATGTGAAAAAGCTAAGAAAACATTATTCAACCCCCTTTTAGTGTTTTCTCGCACCTTTAGAGATGAGTAATTGTCATGGAGAGTAGCAAGAGGTCCTAGTCTGTGGTCACTAGTTTTGGTCATAGATGTTTGATAGATTAACCTTAATGTATGACATTATGATGGTGGTTGAGTTTGCAGTTATTATTATTCTGAGCAAGTTGCTCCATCATACACGAGTGCGGATTCCCTATGAGTCCGACATCAATACATCTATCTAGATAGTTGGAGTATAAGGTTGATGAAAATTATTTTAGATGTTGCTTCTTTCATAATATGTATGTATATTATTATTGTTTTAAAATGTATATATATCCTTTTGGAACTCTACCCTTGCTTTTGTGTTATTTGTCTTTGTGTATATTTTTCTCTTTTGCAATAATCACCTTAACCGTTATGAGCTTAGAAAGGAGACATCTTTTTAGTTGATTCAACGTTTGGTTGAGAAAGAAATAACAAGATAAATAAATTTTGTTCTTCAATGATAGAATCTCCTACTCTAGTGTTTCAAATTCTTTGTAAGTTATCATATATGTAACCTTTTATTTTAGTAGTTTTATATTATTAAAATAAAATGTTATATAACTTGCTTTTATAAAAAAAAACATGTATTCAAAAACTAAACTCTCAAATTAATAACATTTTTTTATGATAATTAAACTTTATTATTATTATAATTATAAGAATACAAAACGATGAAACATTAATTTTCCATAGCACAAAATTCAACCGTTTTTAGTTAAGAAGAGAGAAAGGTAATGGTATATTTTTTTTTCTAAAATTAATGAGACTGTTTTCATAATACTTTTCAAATAAACAGCCAAACAAAATAAACAAAATTATTATCTTTTTTAAGATATAAAATAAATATACTTTAAAGATATATTGTTTATCAACGTTTAATAGAGATATTTTCTATTAACAACTAATTGTATCTTGAACAATTTTAAATTTATTGTATAAAGTTGTGTTTGTATTGTCTTTCTAAATAAATCTTGGAGAGGACTTCTCTATACTTGTTTGTGTGGTGTGGAAACATTATCTCTAAAGCTTCTTTTTTATTTACTCTCTATGGACGATGTTTTGGTATCTAGAAGCATCTATTTCTTAAGCAAATAGACCAGAACCTTTTGTTGATATTTCTACTTTTTCTTGGTTGAAACCGACGTGTGTTATTGCAGAGTACAGTAACAAGATGCTTTGCAACTACCATTAGCATGTGCATGAAACAGGTCAAATAACTACTCATTTTAGTAAGAAACTTTGCAAGTACCATTACCATGTGCATGCAGCAGGGTTAAAGAAGTACTAATTGTAGCCTATTCTTTTTAAGTAAGGAAAGTGAGGTTTCTTCTTTGTTGGATGTCATCCGCCACCAGTTTTGTTGGATGTCATCCGCCACCAGTACAGCCAACTATGCAAGAATTTTCTTTTTGATATTTATAATTATTAGAAATATCAATAATTATTTTTATAATTATGATAAGTTTTTTCACAGGTTTCTCCCTCAATTCTATACTGTATTTCTGTCCATCCATTTAAAATGTGGTTAATGTATAGTTTTTTGAGTAATATTGGTAGGTATGTAATTATTTGCTTTTCACGTGTATTTGATAAATCATAAATCTTTTAATAAAGTTTCATAATTATAATAATTTTGAAAGGACATTCAATGGAAGATTTAAAAAAGTTTGCAATTACATTTTTTTGGGGTTATTTACAAGAAAGTAAACTTTATCGAGTTAATATTATCATAATAAGAAAATGTTTGGTTTAATTATTTATTTGATTTTTATTTTGGTTCAGAAACGTTAAATTAATCCTTTAGTTTTTTTTAGTTTTAATTTAGTTTTGATTTGTGAAAAATTAATATAATTAGGCATTTTTAATCAGTACAACCCAAACAGTATTAATCAAAAATTTTGCTGAAATTAAACAATAATTATTACTTTTGTATAAATTTTCTGTTATTATTTTTATTAAAATTAACATTTTTACTAAATATTTATAAAAATATTTTTAAACCAAATAACTATATCACTATATTCTATTTAAATAAATTACATTTAAAAAAATATTTATAAGGTTAACTTAGTCATCAAATTTCGGTTAAAATAGTTAAAGTAAATAAAAGTTACACATAAAAATTTTAGACATAAAATTTTACATATATAATTATTGATTAAAAAAGTTTAAATAAATAAAAAAATAATTTTGATTAATAAAAGTATTTATAAAAATGTTATAGTTGATTTAAATATAATTAAAAAATATTTGATAAAATATAAAATTTATTAAAAATATGAGTATAAGATTTTACGAAAAAGTAAATTTGGTCTAAATTTGAATAAAAATAACATTGTTTTATCTTGTTTGTGATTAAAAAAAATATAAAAATTAAATTATGACTTTGTTTGTGTCTGAAAAATTATTACTTACACGTCACAATGGGGTTATGTCACACAATTTTAATCTGACACGTGGACTTTTTCCAAAATAATAATAATAATAAAATAATTTAAAATAACTATAAAATAACTATAAAATGACATGATTTAACATTATTTGTAAAGTAGTATAGAAAAATGATCAAATTGTATAAATCTTTTACAAATTAAAATTAAAAAAAATAATAATTAACTTAACATTTTTAGATAAAAATAATAAGTAAATGATTAATTAAACTATAATAAAACTTTTAAATGATGGAAAGATACACTGTTTAAAACCATTATTAAAAACACAAACGTCATTGTAAGAAAACTGCAAAGAATTTTAGGAAATAGGTGATATAAATGCTACATTTTACTAAATTAACTCTGTAAAACACATGATAATAATAATAATAATAATTACTATTATATTATTGTTATTAATTGAATATATGAAATTAGGCTAAAAAAAGTAATTGATATTGTTAATAAATGTGAAATAAACTCTCCACATATTGAATTTTGTTGGATCCATTATTCATGGTTCATTTTCATTTTCGTCAATTAGTTATTTGTGGTTATAAAGCATAATTGTTTTGTGCTATACTAACTAGTGAAGAAGCAGAAAAAAATGGCTCAGATTTCAGTTTGGGTTTCACCCTTTCGCCACCCTGTACCGATGGCCCTCGTCGCCGTCACTTCGCCCACTCCCTTCATATTTTCTCGGAACGTTAAACCGCTTTCTCTCTCCTCTCCACTCTCTCACCTCTCTCTCTCACCGCGCTTTCCCAGGTCTCCTTCTCGCCGCATCCGCGCCTCCGCCGCTGACGACGCCGGCAAGCCGGCTGGGAAGATCTCCGACGAGTGGGGCGAAGACTACGAGCCTGAAGCCGAGGCGTCATCGTCCAAGCTTC
The DNA here is from genome assembly GCF_016808095.1 of Vigna angularis. Taxonomy (NCBI): domain Eukaryota; kingdom Viridiplantae; phylum Streptophyta; class Magnoliopsida; order Fabales; family Fabaceae; genus Vigna; species Vigna angularis. The sequence continues at coordinate 12,409,394 of NC_068979.1, forward strand.
CCGACTCTGATCCTCCCAAGGACGAGGACGAATGGCAGGAAGGAGCTGAAGCACCCGACGCCGGTGGATATATCGACGGTGGGAACGGAACTCCGGTCGCTGAGGCTCCGTCGGAGGAGGGAGTGGATGCTAAGGTGGAGGGACTGAAGCGTGCTTTGGTGGATACTGTCTATGGCACCGAGTTAGGGATTCAAGCCGGGTCGGAAGTTCGTGCTGAGGTGTCCGAGTTGGTGACTCAGTTGGAAGCGGTGAACCCTACCCCTGCCCCCGTGGAGGAACCTGCCCTTCTCGATGGGAATTGGGTGTTGCTGTAAGTGTGAAATTCTTTAGAAGTTGTGGTTTTTGTGTGTGTGATTATATCGTGTTGTGACTATAGAATGTCTCATATGATTTATGTATCATTGCGTTTTGAATGAATTGTCTTCCAATCATAGATTAATAATGAGTGTTTGACTGAAGCAGTAGAAAAGCGTAAACAGATACTACCAGTATTCTGTGGCCTTAGTAAGAGAGGATTATAGGATTTAAACATGTTTTAAGTCGATGAACGTCTGGGGCTATTTTCAGAAGATCACTGTTTCTATGTAATTTGGTTAGGTAAGTTTGGTTGGTGCTATGAAGAACTGGAACAGTGCTCTGCTACAGTGCTTCATGGTTTACATTTCTGTGGAACTTTCTTCTAGTGTGTCAATGGGGGCGTGATCCATGGTGCTTGAGACAGAGGAGAGGAGGGGTGCACCTGCAGAGACTTTGATGCTCAAGTTAGGATTTGATAGAATAGCGGTTAAGGTAGTTAGAATTTGGAAGACTAAAGGCTAAGGTGTATGGATAAAGTATTTGACTGAGGTCGCAATGAGGGGTTGGTGGCTCTTTCATCATGAGCCTGTCACATCTCTCACGGGGGTTTGTTGTATGATGTAGGATTTTGTTTCTTTTTGACTACAGGGCAAGCCTTTATCATCCACTACACAACTAATTGATAGGGGAGAAGAAGAGGAAGTTGTTGAGCCAAGATCGTTTCTCGTCAACCAAAACCTCTAAAACGTACAAAGGGCGTAATCATTGATTTCTTTATGGCACAGAAGCGTTGTATCAATTGTTGATTGGAGTTTACAGGATAACTTCTAACGGAATTGTTGTGACTGCTGGGAAAGCATCGAGTTATTATTTTGTCCTCTTTGCATTTGTGGTTTTGGCTTAAAAAGTTAGCATCAAGATTTTTAGAATCGAATAGCTAGGGTTTCAAAGAATAACTAGATTAAAGTGCGGGAGTGAGAAGCTGTTGCAAAAAAAAAAATCAAACTTCTAAAAGTTTTGTTAGATAGACGCTGCATATCTACAAACTCGAAGGTTTTTAGTGTAATGATGGTTTTTCCACCGTCGTTTAGTTGGAGGATTTAATGAAGCAACGTCTACTAAACCGAACTATGTGGAAAAAGAGGTTCGCCGTGTTGGTGCTAGAAATGACTAATTTTTAGTCATTTAGATGGTTTGGGTGGGTCTATGCAAAACAATCCCTCAAGAGAAATCCTAATTCGACAGAACATGCTTTAGCCCCCCTCTTCCTCCACCAGAGTTCCTTTCCCACTGGGAAAATTGTCTGATTGCTTTTTGCCTGGAAAATTATGTATTTGAGGTCCTTGACCAAAATCTATTATCATTATCCAGCCCTGGAAATGGCTTGCAACCAGCAAGTCGAGTTTGAAAGGAGAAAAGGTCATGGGGAAGTTTTACTTGAAAGTGTTAATGTTAGTATTGCAGTATTCAGAACCAAATGCCGACTTAATGAACTAATTAACCACATTCCACAGGGAAGAATGATAATGATTTTCTCTGTTTCTTTCTATTTTCCTTTTTTATCACTATATGAATCTTAGAAGGGAGATTTCCATTTGTACTTTGGTTTCTTATATTTTCTCGGGTTTTTATTGGATTCATGTTTAGTTTAAAGGGCACATTGCTGGCTGATTAAAATTGAGGATAATAATCGGGGTAACTACTTACAAGTAAAATCTTCTACAGGAAAAACTCATAATTACAAACCCTTGAAGTGTTTCTGTTACTCCAACACTTAATGTTCCTTTTTACATTAAAATAAACTCAGAATCTATTGTGTTAGTAGTTCTTAATTAAAGTCATTGCTTCTTTATTTGTCAAACTGTTTTCAGGTACACTGCGTCTTCGGAACTGCTGCCTCTTCTAGCAGCTGGAAGATTGCCTTTGTTGAAGTTGGACAAGATTTCTCAAACAATTGATACCAGTAGCTTCACTATTATAAACTCCACAACACTGTCTAGCCCTTTTGCATCTTTGTCTTTCAGTGCATCTGCCTCATTTGAAGTTCGAAGCCCTGCAAGAATTCAGGTATTCCCTTGAAAACATTATTATTTTATGAATGTTAAAGACAAGGTAGTAAAATGACAAAAGGTTCTGGGGGTTAACATCTAAAGGGTGAAAGGCACCAAAAGTGCCTTTCTCATTGATTTATTATTTTAATGTTAAAAGAAGAGTAAATATTTAACTATAAACATTAGCTTACCATATAAATTAACTATTTGGGCCATAAAGGTAATGTTCACAATAAAAATTAAGATGTTTCACTAAACCATGAGTTGGTTGCGCCAAAAGTGTCAAACCCTAATGCAAATTAGATGGTTATTTTACAATCTTTGGCAACTGATTATGGTGTTTCACCTGAACCAAAAAGACATGTCTGTACCGCTGAAGACAGTGATTTGATCAGCAAGACTGCAAGAGGTGCTGACGCTTCACCTTACTTCCTCAACTGCTCATTTTTATATCTTTGACTCTATTGGTTTATTGGCTAAAGAAAAAGAAAGGAGAGGTTAAAGGACAGTCTGTGCAGCTAATATGATGTCAAAAGAAAAATACTTACTACGTTTATCAAATTCCATGCTTTGTAATTTGCTGGTACTTGAAAGAGTTCATCCTTTTGTAATTAAGTGGTAAAATATATAGCCGCTTCAATTCTATCTCGCAAATGTGATATTTATGATGCTTATTGTTAATGATATTGCAATTCTTATGCTGCCAAATGTCGTATATTACTCTATAATTTGTTGAGTGTGCATATGAACTTATTTTATTGCAGCGATCAGAAAACTCTTGTTAACATTTCTGAATGCAAGCAGGTCACTTTTAAAGAAGGTGCAATACAACCTCCAGAGATAAAGTCTAAAGTTGACCTACCAGAAAATGTGGACATCTTTGGCCAAAAGCTTAGCCTACAGCCTCTGCAACAATCCCTTGGTCCACTGCAAGGTCTGGTGGAAAACATATCGCGGGTCATTTCTGGTCAGCCAGCTCTCAAGATTCCCATCCCTGGCGAGAGGACAAGCTCCTGGCTTCTTACTACATATCTTGATCAGGACTTGCGAATATCAAGAGGAGATGGTGGTCTTTTCATTCTAGCCAGAGAAGGAAGTCCCCTTCTTGATCCATAGGAAAGTAATAGTAGTCTTTCTTCTTCTCCCATCCGTCCCCGTCTCCTAAGAATAATCTGAAAGGTTTATTCAAAATGTCTCAATTCTTTTTCCTATAAATTTATATTTAAAAATGACGGGTTATGCTTTTCAGCTGCAACTCTACAATATATAAACTATCGGAAAGACAGTGTCAACCCCCTATTAGCTTCGGTGAAATATTGAATTGGTGAGGGAATACGAAATCGATTTTATGAAGCTACTTTTGAGATTATGAGACTGTGTTGTCATAGTTGGGAGCTAAATTAAAATTATATGCTTTATAACGGAACGTTATTCATACCTTTCAAACGGAAAAAAGAAAAATCACCGGGGAAGTTAGTAGTTTTCCCGACAAAATTTATTTTGTTAGAAATTGACCTTTATGTTTAAGGGCTCATTTTTGTGTTGTGTGCTTTGTTATTTTTCAGAAAAGAAATCCGTCAATAAGACCAAAAGAATGGAAACATTAAAGCTTAATTTTTATGTCATCATTTATGTAGAAAACATAATCTGCCATACATAATCATCCCGAACTAAATGTATAGGAATTGATGACTATGTAGATGATGCATGGTTCCTAATGCCTATCCGTTTGCCAGAGAAGTTAAAATTGTTAGCATTTATCACGTAGCACTTAGAGAAAAATCTGAATCTCGTACCAACTTTTATTGAAGGGTATTTTTAAAATATATGAATACATTATAAGAATAAATACTTGTTGGTACTCATCAGCTTAACCTTTTCGGGCTTTGTTAGCCTCTGCTCAAAATCGCTTCACAGCAAATTCTGGCGAGCAAAACATAAAACTAGAAAACCACTTTCCCGATTCCTGCATTTGGTGACTTAACAATACTTGCTATGTCTCCAACTGTACTTTTGCGTCAGAACAGTTAATAAAAGGGTAACAAGTGAATGTCACCTCCAAAGAAGAATGCATTAGAATATCATATAAACTCGATTGAATAACATATTATGTACCTGTATTTGCATAAACATGGTATGCCTAACCAGTTGACATGGAAAATATCAGACGACAAGTAGCACAAACCAAATTTGCTGGGAAAAACAAACTAAAGAACAGCACAATCTCCATATCATTATTCATTCAACAGGAAAATTATCCATTGTATTAACAACTAGTTCTTTTACTAAAAAATAAAAACAATCGCCTAACCGCTGGTTATCCAAAAGGAAGCCTGATGAACTATACAGAATACAAAGAGACAACAAATTCGCGTAAGCCACCACCATCATTTTCTTCCACAAGGGTTAGTTATGCAGCATCCACTGCATAATGTCCTTCCTAACAACACCCCCTGACAAATTTACTCTATAATTTGATGCCACAATTTGAGGTGTAGAAAAGCTAAAGTGCCTGCCATGGATGGTATTCCCAGGAGGATTTGGCCGTCGCATCACTCTCGGACCTGTTGGATAAGGCACTGACCTTGCTGAGGTAAATAAATTCCTATCAGAGTCCCTCCTCAACGTCCCAGAACCTTTGTGATTGGAACTGCTACCTCCTGCGGCATGCTTTCCAATGTTTTCTGTGGGCCTAACACCATCCGAAGGTGGTGGACCACGAATCTGCGCCGATGGTTTCATTCGATCCAGCCACCGCAATATAAAGTTCCCGAAATTCCTACCTACTTCTATGTCCCTATATTGAATGTTCCGATGCACTTTGATTGCTACATCAAACACGCCACGGGTCCGTCTGCAATACACCGTAGAAAAATGTAAGTCCCTAACATATATTCGTAATTTCATGATAGAATCTACGCTTAGTTATATATTTATCAGCTAAAAGCAATTGAATGATCATTGATTAATGATTATCCTTTAAAACCCTGGATCTGGAGGTCACAAAGCATTTTCTAAAAGCAAACAATCCTCACAAAATCATTTCAATTTCCAAATATCACAACGAAAAAAAGTCATTTATTGCAATGTCGAACATGATTTCGCCGCGATTGATCTCATTTTTTTGTGAAAAAAAAAATAAAAACACAATTACTGCCTACGGTAGATAAGAGTAAGAAAAGCATTGGGAATCGAAGAGAGGAACGAACCTGTGAAGAAATTGGCGAAGTTTAGGGTACTTAGGGCTTACGATCCTGCGTTGAATCCTGAGAGCGAGCCTGTATGTTCGTTTGAGACCCAAGAAATACGCGGTTCCGAGCGTTATCTCCCACAGCACCATTGAAACTCCTCTCTCTACAACTTTATTCCTCTCTTTCGATTTTCTAATGTTCTGGAACACTAATCTTGACAATTCCTTTTCGTCTTGCCGCCCAAGATTCTGTTAACCTTCTCATTGGGACTTCCAGAATTTTCTTTCGGTGACGCTTGTTCTTGCGTTTTTCATTTCCCCTCCTCTTCCTCCCACTTCGGCCTTCCATTTTTCCTTTCCACCTCTCAACTGTACGACCTTCTTCATATGGGCCTTCCAAATTTCTAGCTCAGCCCAATTTCCAAAATTAATGTTTTTGAAAATTACTTTTCACACCCATGGCTTCTTTGTGCACCTAAGATACGACAATATTTAATATGAAGTCCTGTAACTTAAAGATAACAATGTTGTGTTTAAAAATGTGTAAAAGACTAAAATAAACTTGAAAGTGCACATGTGTAAGGACTATAATAAGTGGTTTCTATATACAGGACCTAAAATTTTAAAAATTATACATATTGAAAACATGTTTCAGTTTTGTATTGATTCATGCACTCTCTCTTAACGCAATGAAGACATACTTTTATTGGGTATTTTTCTAAATTGTGGCCTTTTTCTGTCAGAATTATTTAAATAAATGTACAATAATTGTGTGGCGTAGAAGCTTAGCAAAATAAGAAGTAGAAATAGCAAAGCCTAACTTATATATTGGGCCTTATGTCGGTGAAGCCTATTTGGGTTCTCTTCACTTATCGGATTGCATCGTGTCTTCCGTGTTTCGCTTTTTTAGGCTTGACTAACAAATAAACCTAATTGTCTCTTGTTTCTCCAAAGGTCGTATAATTGTACTCTTATATCACCAAAGAGGCAAACAGAAAAGGGCAAAAATCTACCGGCATTTACTACCAATAATTTCTTTAACGTGCTCACATGCCACAAACTTAAAAGAACCTAAAATAGAAATGAACGTATCTAATATGATCTAATATTTCAAAACTAAAGTAAATGCCAATATTATATTTTTATTTTCCTAGGGATAAGTGATTAGGTCATTTGCTACGCTAACATGCCAAACAGGAAATACGTTTCATCCAGCTAATATTTTATAGCAACACATTATTTACCAAAATCCAACAAACTCATTAAACTAAATTAAATTTATTTTATTATGTTAGAGAAGTTCATCAAATACATTGTGTAAGATAGTATTAAAAATAAAATATTAAAATTATTCTACATTGAATTCTAATTTAATTTGATTTATCCTAGCGCAAAGACGTGGGAGAACCAAAAGAGCATCCCTCCCAAGCTGAAAAGGCGAAAACAAAGAGATGAGTAAAGGAAAAGGAAAAACAATTAGAAAAAAGACAAGCAACTCAGAATAAAAAAAATAATAAAATAAAATAACAATAAAAGAAAAGAAAAGCTTGAAAATAAAATTCATTCACAGTGGAGAACAAACACAATCTCTATCTCTCTCGCGCTGTCTCTATCTCACTCCCGTTGTTTGTAGCAGCCACGATGCAGAGACAATCCCTGGGTTCACCATCACCCAAACTCCCCAAACTAGAGACGCTCCTCTCCGACGAAGACGATGCTCCCAAACCTCACCGTCTCTCCTCGCCTCCTCCATCACCGCACAAGTTCGTTCACTTCATTCCTGTCCTCACTCTCCTTTGCTTCTTCATCCTCTACCTCTTCTCCCACGCTCCCTCTCCATCAGGTACTCCATCACTCATCTATTATTACATATTATATATATTACATACTTCAATTTCTCAATTTCAAAATCCCTCACATCTTCCTCCTCCTCTCAGACTTGAATCATTTCTCCAGATTCAACCGCTCGCCGTCGCATCATCTAGGTAAGCAAAGGCAATGCATTTCGAGATTCTTTTTTATTTTCAAATTATTTTTTATTCATGCATTTTTATCGATCTGTTTCTAGATTTGCCTGACAAGATCGGCGGCGACATTGGACATTACATGGATGTAAAACGAAGCGACGTTTTGGCGATCCGAACTTTGCAGCAGATTCCGAAGTCACGCTCTCACAGAAAACTCGCCGATTATTAAGCTCACACACGTGCTCGCTTCTTGCCTTCCGTAATCGTTCCCTCCATTCTATATTCTTGTTCATTGTACATCCATTCGCTTTTATTTATCGCTATAAAAATTATAATAAGAAATAAAAATCAATTTCACCTGCTTAGATCCTCCATTGTTTTGTTATCTCTATTTCTCTGCTAAGAAAATGAGTGAGTGAGAGTGTTCATCGAGTTGTGTTTCGGCGTAAGATAGCGAGCGTGCGCCCGGTGAGTGTTGGATACAGCTGGAGTTGGGGACCGTTACTGCATCCTCAGTCTTGGGTTGCGGTTAAATGCCAGCTGGAATTCGAAGTGTTTTTTTTTTAATGAAGAAGGGAATTGAGGTGAGGTTTTGGCTGAAACGGAACGAGTTACCGGTGGGTGCATGGGAAGTCCGTGCAACCCGGCTTGCTTTGAGGCTAGGTCCACGTGTCATTGTACGGGGAAGTGTAATGGCAAGCAACGAACAGGAAAAGTGCTATAGGTGGCAAAAGTGTCGGTGCTTGAGTGAAAGACTCATGAAATAAATCAGTGCTTGCTTGGACTCATTCTTCATTTGTTTTGATGTATGTTATGTGTGTGTTTGGATGAAACGTGGTGGTGGCACGAATAATGGCGAGTGAAGTATGTGTATGATCAGATGCAGACGATGATGGCGTGTGTCTGGTACGTGGGGCATTCCTGGGGGTTTTGATTGGCTGGTCCCTAATGATATTCAAATATGGATAGGATAGGCATGATAGAATATATCATCACATCAATTTAAAGATATACATCGCTTTTCTGTCTGTGTAACGTTTATATGGCATTCACGGGAAGAAAACACGTATCAATATAAATAGTCCAGGAACCCTGAGATGATACCAGAATGAATTATTATTATCAATATAAATAGTTTTAAGCTGTTTTCATCATTTTTAAATTGTTCATTAAGTATTTCTTTTATTTTGTAAAAGAAATGTATTTTGATAGTATAAATAATTAGCAAAATTAAGGTAGATTATGTAAACTTTTAATTTATATAAATAACACTAAGTGTTTAAAAATTACAATAACAACTTATGTTAATATCAATTTCTTTTTATTTTATAGATTTAAGTAAAACATTTACTTTAAGGATATACTGAAATGTACGAATTAAGTTTTCTGAAATAAAAAATAATGAATTTGTCCAGTATTATTTTCATTCCTGAGTAATATTTAAAATAATAAAATTACACTAGTCTCTCTGAAGTATTGACTATTTATTAATTTAGCATATTTTATTAATGTTTGGAGAGTATTTTAAAAGATGTTTCGATATTAATTGACAGGACCTATCATGTTTAGTAAATTATTTAGTTTACAACTATTTATTTAAGTGAATGATAACTTTAAAGATAAATTAATAAGTTAATAGCTTTTTAAAACTTGTATAAGTGGTAATGCAAGAAATTATAATAATATTATTAAAGCATAAAATAAAGTACGAAAAGGCAGTAAAAATAAATTTGAAATTTATCCGACCTACTTGGTTTTACACCAACTAATGTTAAGATCATGTAATTAGTGTAAAAGTGTCTTAGAATATTACACAAGCATTAAAAACTGATTAATAGACATGTATAATTGTTGACTGGCTACATCGCCCATTTGGCAAAAGAGTCCCATTCTGGAAGAAAAGATTGAGTGAAATGGGTTTGTCTAAATTTTTTATACTTGTCCAGTTTCTACAATTTTCGTACAATTTGATGTATAGTGAGTGGACTTGGTCATATATATATATATATATATATATATATATATATATATATATATATATATATATATATATATATATATATATATATATATATATATATATATATATATATATATATTACTTGGCTATTCTTTTCAACAATGGTCATCATCACAAATACATTGACAAATTGAAATTTTACTAAAACTTTATCATACTGCTTGATAATTTCTAAATAAATCTACTTGAGTAATACATATACATATATATATATATATATATACATATATATATATATATATATATATATATATATATAATTACATAACATTATGTCGAGAATAGCCGTACATGAAATACATTATTGAGGTTATGTAGTGACTATATCCACAAAGTCATGTGGCGAACATAACAATGATGCAAAGTTCTTCCCACTGACATCTATGTTGCAATTTCTTTTCTCAAACGCACTTTTTTCTATGTTAACTTTTTAGTTGGAAGTGGGGCTAAAGTCGAAATTTGCGTAACGATTAAGCTTACTAATTTGTTCAATTTAACTCATTGACAATTAAAAACTTCCTCCTATGATAACATTTCATCATTGATAGATTTTATATCTTGTTTGTTTTGTCTCTTCCAAACTCACTGCTTTCATCTAATATGTATCCACTGTACCCACCGCAACTTTTCCTTTTGCATTTATTGAAAATTAAAACTTGATCATGACATCAAAGTATAAATAAAAAAAAATGGTCCATACGACCAACTACACTTATCACCAAAACAACAATTTTCTTTATTAAATAAAACAATGTGGGCCATGGCTTCACGAGAGAATTTGGCAAAACTATATAACTCGTGAACATGGACATTCAAGAGGTTGTCTCAGCGTTTAAAACAGATGGACATTCATGTTCCTCCGTTTAAACGACAAACATATAATGCGTAAAAGTTTGTTGATGTCAAAATAGTACTCACTATTTTAATATAAAATTTAAAATGTTAAAATACACATATGCTGTATATAGACTAGTTAAAACTTAATTGCAGCTTATGAACTATATTGCAATTAAAGAGTAGTTAAAAATATTCTTTTTGGAGTAACAACAGTTTCTTTGTGATGTTGCTGAAATTACTCATAGATGATTTGGGTTCTGGATCGCATGTGGTGGAATGGACAAAATGTATACATAGAACTATGGTTAATATCGAAAAAGTCAATCATCAATCAATCGAACGGTCTAATTTCAAAATCAATGATTCTTTGAACCGAATTTTTTTTATCAACTACTCTTGAAGAAGTGAGTTCTTTTAAATCAATCATCTTTTATCATCTCTTAGACATCACCTATAACTACTATGATCAAACAATACAGTCAACCAATTAAAAAATGGTCAGAGTAACAATTAAGTAACAAATCAACCTGTTAATATCGATTAAAGTATAATTGAGTTATGATTAGATCAACCAAAAAAAATAAAAACCCATAACAAACTTCTATAAAAAAAGTTTAATATATAAGTTTGATATAATATGCACATGCATCATTGCATTAGTTGTTGACTGATCGATCATCTACTGAAATTAACATCGAAACATTTTTTATAGATACTACCGAAGCGACGATTCTTGATGAACAAGAGACTTTAAAAACCTAAAAGACAATAGAAAAAAACATAACAGAACAAACAATTTGAAAATTGACACAATCCAACCAGACTAGGAGATGACCCGACACTCATTGTACTACATCCGAACAATTTAGTCACAGAAAACTCAAAATCAAACAACTTAAACTTTGGATAACACTGTAACACACAAAAATCAACCGTACTATGCGTTAGAGACCGGCCACAAACCCATTTCCAACCATCTGAATCAGAATATAGGGTTAAAATTACAATTGTATATAAAATGGTGAAGTAAAGTTTGGGACAATGTTAGAAGGAGAAGGAAATGAATCCAATTGTATACAAAGAATTTAGAGTTAAAGAGGAAAAGAAAATTAGATTTTGTAGGAGGAGTCATGTCATAAAGTTCTATTATTTTACTTTATGTGATTTCATCTTCTTGCAAATTTTATTAACAATACAAATACTTTATAAGACTCATTTTCAATGTAAGAATAGTCTTTGCAAGATTAAAATATTTTCGTATTTAAGACTCATGATTAAAAAAAATTAAGACCCTTTTCAATTACATAAACATATTTCAAAAAATCTTTTTAATAAGGTTCCGGTTTTAAACTTAAAATTATGAATGACTCTTCCATTTGAGATCATTTTCATAGGTATAATGGAATATTGTAGTTGTTACTCAATTTTTTTTAAGAAAGAGGAGTAGAGAAAATATTGGTAGAGTGATGAGAATTTAGTATGGAAAATATAATAAAATATAAAATTAAGGGTTTAAACCCTCATATCGTCTTCATATTTGTTGGGGAATCTCAAGTGGGTCCTCGTTTTTTTAACTGTCTCAATCGGGTCCATATATTTGTAAAATTGAGCCAATTAAGCTTTGTCCGTTAAGTTTTCATAGACGGCGTTAAGTCTTATATTACGTGAAATTTTTTATTTAATTTGTTATTAAATCTTGTATAAGTGTTATATGACGTGTTATGTTATATTGTGTTATGTTATATTATTTAATTGTTCAGCGGAAAGGACCCTCCGCCAACAACGACAATTATGGTTGTTGACGGTGGTGATCGACGACGATCGAAATTGTTGCGAGTGGTGCCCTGGTAACACAGTGAAAAATAAAACATTAGAGAAATTTGAAAGCTTTTGAGAAAAATAAAAAGGAAAAATGAATTGAATCAGAAAAATAAAGAATTGAATTGGAAAGATGAAGAGAAAAAAAGAAAGAGATTGATAAGATATGGAAATTATGAAATGGAAAAGAGGGATTCTGAAATGAAAAAGGGAAAAGATGAATCTGAATTAGGGATTTTGAAATGGAAAAGGGAAAAGATGAATCTGGAAAGGGAAAAGATGAATTCTGAAATGGAAAAGAGGAAATCTAAAATGGAAAAAAAATTAAAATTTCGGGAGAAGGTGTTTTCAACACATGGTTCCGGAATCTTCTTCCACCCTATCATCCAGAGAACGAAACCCACTTTCAAAATCGAGTTTTGGAAAAAACCCAAAAGGAAAACTCGGAAAGATCACGGTGGGGGCATCAAATTGCCACGTATTCGGGCTTGTGGGAGAGGGTTCAGGGTGACACTGTGAGGGAACTTCGGACGGGGTCTCTTTTTAGTGATTGTATTATTATCTTGTTCTACTGCCGTAGTAGTTGTTTCTCTTTCAACAGCCGAAATCCCCATGTTTGTTGTAGACTCAATACCAAAATTGTCGTAAACACCAACATCTTCGTGCAGCGTCCCATTGTAGCAAAAATGAAAAAATGGAAAGGGTTTCTGAAAAAGAAGAGAAGCTTTGGGACGGTGGAGGAACGAATGAATTTGATGATTATAGATATGGTTATGTGTGTGAGGACACAACAAAGTGACTAGGTAGGTTAGGGTTTGTTGAATAATGTTTGGTTTGACCAAAACAAAAAAAAAACCCGCAGTTTGAAGATTAAGAAAGTAAATTAGAAGGATGAAAAGGTGTTGATATTTTAATGATGTTCAAATAGGTAGAAATAAATTTAAAGGGGAGTAATGGTGATTTTCGAAGCAGTTTCTACAGCGTTGAAGCCATGGAAACGAAAGGAGTTTATGTAGTGAGAAAGATCAGTCACCGAACAACAGAAGAAGCAGTAATGGTGTTTTGGTTATAATTTTCCCGGTTGAGCCCTGTTCCCTTTTTCACTCAGGTAATTAAGTTTATAAGTTTATTTTACTTGTGTTTTCAAAAAAGTTAAATTCCACGTAATATAACAGTTTTACATTAGTAGATTAAGTGTGCACCACGTCTGCAAATTTTGATGTTGTTTATGAAAACTTAACGGACAAGGCTTAATTGGCTTAATTTTTCAAATATTTGGACCCAATTGGCTCAGTTTTACAAATATATGGACCCGATTGAGACAGTTAAAAAAACGATAACCCACTTGAGATTCCCTAACAAATATGAGGACCATTTGAGGGTTTAAACCTAAAATTAAGATACCATTAATTGAAATTCAGTGTGAAGGATGTGAAATGTGAAAATTCAAGTATATAGTTTTTTTCATTCACAAATATTAATTATTATTGTTATTGTTATTGGTGATGATAGTGTAATAATTGTTGTTGTTGCCAGGATTGTACTGTTGTTTTCATACTGTAAATATTATTTGAAGTTTTTTTTTCTTTTGTTTTGAAAAATCTAATTAAATCATGTTAAATTTTGCATTAATTGGATTGAATTTTGTAATATATTATTAAGAGTGAGTTTAAGTATGTCATTATAGTGTAAGAAATTTCTCATGTTGTATTGTATCCTTATTTCTATCAAATAAAAAACACTTAAATTATTGTAAGAACCTAGAAAATAGAGTAATAAAGTAGATAAGTGTATTAAAATAATGAGACGAACATTTTACTTTAAAATAATCTTATAATATAAATAGAATTTTATAAACGCGTCTCATTACTTTAAGAACACTCAATCTCTCTAAAACATTATTCCCTATTTTCTCTGCCTTCTCTCTATTCTCTCAACTGAGTTGTCTGATTGACGATCAGGAAGTGCCTAGAGTTCACGACGTAGAGGGCTACACAATTGACTGATCAATTTCTTGATTCTAGCTGGTAAGCTGTTTTTCCCCTTTCTCCGCATGTTCTTGAGTCTTGATCATGCAAATTGTGTTGTTGCATGTGTCTTGTAGCTTTCTTCTTCAATTCTCAGCTCAATTTAGGTTCTAAGAGTTGTTTTCTATCGCCAATTGGTGATTTGTAGGGTTTCCTAGAGTTACCTTGCAGTGCAAGCATCGTTTTAGGGGTTTCTAGAGTTGGGTGGTACTTCTCTAAGGTAAGGAAAGCTGGATTTTTTCTCTGTTTAGTTAATTATATTATACATGTATGAAGAATATGTTAGTTATAGATATATGATGAGCTGAATTTTTAACTTTGATGTTATAATGAATGTGCTTGTTGTGGCTGTTATAAGTGTGTGTGAAGAAATTATGAATATGAACTGTTTGGGATGATGATTCTGATGTTATAGACTAGATGAAAGGTAAAGATCTGGATGAAATGGGTTTATGAGAAAGTTGTGTGAAGTATATTGGTTTTTAGGTAAGTTTTAAGGAAGTGGAGTAGTGAAATTTTGAAATAGGAGTTATAGGCTGTATTAGTAAGTTAGAATAGGTTAGATAGGTCAATTAGGACTTGCTTGAGTCCTTAAGTGGCTGAAAATAGTGCCAAAAGGGGTAGAATGGGATTTGAGTCTCTAAGTTGATAAAATTTGATGTTTTGGAGCAGAATTTGATCCATAAACACTACAGATTGAGGTTAAGAAGGTTTAGAATCACTTAGACAAGTCTAATTAGGTATATAATACAATTTATGAGTGTTAAAAGTTGGGAAAAATAGATAGAATTGGTAATTGGGGTATGAGTTGCATAATTCTACAGATTTTTGTTCTGTAGATTATGCACACTCGCTGTGCGAATAGATTCGCATAGCGAGTCGCTCTGGCAAGATGCCCTCTGCCAAGGGCATTCGCACAACGAATTGGTGCGTTGTGCGAATGACTTGAGATGTTTGCTCTCTGCTTGGACATTCACGCAGCGAGTTAGGTCGCTATGCAAATGGTTGAGGAGAGTTTCTCTCTGTCTAGTGATTCGCATGGCGAATCAGAGCGCTATGCGCCTGGTTGGGGTATGGGACTACTACCAATTTTATTCGAATAGCGAAAAGGGACACACAACGAGTAGTTGGGAGGGTTGGTTTCTATCTGGGCTTTCGCATAACGACGTGGGAGCGCTATGCGAGGGGTTGAGGTCTGCTACCTTTGCGAGTTAATTCGCACATCGAGACAAGTCGTTATGCGAGAAACTTATGGTTTCGCCTTGCGAATTGGGTGCGCAGAGTGAAAGGTCTGGAACAGTTTGCTCTTTATTGCTTTGTATTGAGTTGAATTAAATTAATTGTGGCATGTATTGTGAAGTGTGCTTGAAGGTGTATGTCAGTATATAATTGAGAATTATTATGAGTGCAATTACAAATGAAAGTATGTGATTTAAAGGGGTGAATGTAAGTTTCAGTGCAGGATCTCTTGGTGAGATTCCAGGTTGTTTAGAATGAATGCAGGCGCTCAGTCTTGGGAGTTATCCTGAAACTCCAATGATCTTTCATTCTCAAGTAGGGAGGATTGAATCATGCCGTGAGGAGTAGCAAGAGGTCTTAGTCTTGGGGGCTTCCAGTATGCCTCAAGGCCTGGAACAGACTAACCTCGTGAGGGTGGTAGGGTGAAACCCATTGGCAATGACTTTGCAAAGCAGTAGAGGCCACCACGAGTGCATGACCCGCCATAGCTCGACAATCATTCTAAGCCCAAACGAGTCAAGTTTAGAATATAATATGATAGGATGTGTGATTTAGTTACTTTGCTATAAATAATCATGTGTATGTTATATGCTATTATAGTGTATGTTTTCTTGTGTATCTAGCTTCACTAGTGCAAAAAGGACTTTAGACGTCTGTTATTTTGGGCTTTTAACGTCTGATCTCTGTCTGACGTCTATATGGGTGACGTTAATGAGACGTCGAACCCTTTAGGTCAGACGTCTCTATAGACGTCAGACCTATATAGGTCCGACGTCTATATAGACGTCCGATCCATACAGGTTAGACGTCTCTGAGGTTGCTCCTGACTCATGGTGATTCGAGTTTACAACTTTATATTTTAATTGAAGAGAATGTATTGTACATTTTTTTATTGGATGGTTTTAAAAACGTAGTGGAGGGAATTGGAGGAGTACAAAACGCAAGAAATCGCTGCCATAGAACGCCGCCTAAAGACACGAGAATAACTGCACCAAAACCCAACGAAAACGCATTTTAATCGGTTCAAATGAAAGATAATGCATCAAAGAGTGATGTAATCGGAGTAAATTTAATTTAAAACGGTGCCAAAGTGAGAAAACGAACCTGAAAAGCGTAACCCGTAGAGAGAAAATGTGACGAAGATGATGAACAATGAGTGCGCGTAACGGCTGTCTCGCGTTCACGGTGTTTTAATGCCAAAATTTAGACGTCGGTTCCCCCAACTAACAGACGTCTAAAGTGCTTCAGAAGTCGGAGTGGCGGGATCAGACGTATAAACGGAGTCAAAAAGTGACTTTTTAAATTTCTGGATTTAGGGTTTAGAGGTCGGTCCCCCCAATTAACAAACGTCTAAAGTGCTTCAGAAGGCGGAGTGGCGGGATTAGACGTCTAAACGGAGTAAAAAAGTGACTTTTTAAATTTCTGAGTTTAGGGTTTAGACGTCGGTCCCCCCAATTAACAGACGTCTAAAGTGCTTCAGAAGTCGGAGTGGCGGGATCAGACGTCTAAAAAGAGTCAAAAAGTGACTTTTTAAATTTCTGGGTTTAAGGTTTAGACGTCGGTCCCCCCAATTAACAGATGTCTAAAGTGCTTCAGAAGTCGGAGTGGTGGGATCAGACGTCTAAACGGAGTCAAAAGGTGACTTTATAAATTTCTGGATTTAGGTATTAGACGTGGGTCCCCCCAATTAACATACATCTAAAGTGCTTCAGAAGTTGGAGTGGCAGGATCAGACGTCTAAACGGAGTCAAAAAGTGACTTTTTAAATATCTGGGTTTAGGGTTTAGACGTCGGTCCCCCCAATTAACAGACGTCTAAAGTGCTTCAGAAGTCGGAGTGGCGGGATCAGACGTCTAAACGGAGTCAAAAAGTGACTTTTTAAATTTCTGGATTTAGGGTTTAGACGTCGGTCCCCCCAATTAACAGACGTCTAAAGTGCTTCAGAAGTCGGTTCCCTCCATAACAGACGTCTTAATAGAATAAAAAATTATTTTTTTTAACTTTTTCGTTTAGTTTTGGCGTCTATTCGGGGGGAGCTGACGTATATGAGTATTTAGACGTCGGGCCCTTCCATAACCGACGCCTAAATAGTTGTTTTATTTACGAAAAATGTCACCGGTCATTTTTTACGTTGGATATTCGAGGGTCAGACGTCTAAAGGGTGACGTTAAAGGTCTTTCTTGCACTAGTGCTTACCCTTTTCCTTGTGTTTGTATTTTGCATCTGTAGTGTTTTTCTTTTGCAATGATCATCCTATGGATGTGAGCATAGGGATATGAAGTGCCTTTGGAGCAGGCTTTGGAGGGAAATAATGCGGTTGTCTAGTTTAGTTAGGTTGTCCATTTTATTTGTATAAGTTTTGAAATACTCCATTATATATAAAGTTTTAAATTTTATAGCCATTTTGAATGACTGTAAGATTAACTCTTTATCTATAAGTCTTTAAGTGTTCTAAAATATTATAATGATGACTACTATTTTATATAGTTTTTACTATATATTTTGGGATGTTACAATTATTACTCTAAATTTTTATAAATATTTTGTCCAATATTCGAATACAAACCTTTTCCTTATTTGATACAAAAATACTTACATGAATGAAAAAAATCATAAAGAATAAAATAAAAGTTACTAAACACATAGTTTTGATAACCACCGACAACTTTAAAGAAATGAAAAATGAATTAAAATTATGTCGATACATTTTTAATGCTTCTCAATAAAAAAATTATAAACTAAATTCCTAGAGGTTAACATTTGCCATGAACGTCTAATAATTAAAGATGTTGGGATGATAGCATTTTAGATCAGTTTTAAGTTTTCTAATTGAAACGTAAGTAGGATAGTTACTTTCTCTAAATGAAATGCTTTTTGACAAGTAATGATTTAATTATATTCAAAGTTGTATAACTACTTTTGGATGAATTAAACCCACTACTTTTAGATTTAATGAAATTACGTATGATATTTATATCCTTTTTACATTATTCATAAAAAAGATAAAAGTTCGTGAAAAAAAAACTACATTGAGTAATTATTAATTAAATTTCAACAGGTGTGATTATATTTTAACAAGACAAACATGAATCAATTTATACATTTTAAATATAGTAAGTTTTTTGTGAACTAATTTATTTTTAATTGTTACTACTTTGATGTCAAGTTAATATTTCTGAAGACGAAATTATATTTAATTTTCTAATTATATGAACACTTTTTTAGAAAAGCTATACATTTATATTGTAAACAAAATATCCTATCACAATCCAGAGCGTATCATATTTTAAAAAAAAATCTTGATTTTTTCAATAATTTGTAAATATTAGTAATCATATTATAGACATTTAGAAATTGGGAACATACCTCTTATAGCCATTGCTATATATTAAGCTCTATAATATTTTGGTAATAATAAATATAGAGTATCTTAGTATTTAGAGAAAGAGAGTAATCTCCAAGTTTCAACCTTATCTTTGAAGTATGTGAATAATAGATTATTTTTAGATAGATTATGAACTCTTCTTAATTACTATACCATGATAATAATAACAACCCTCCATTAATATAACAATAATTAAACAAGCTTATGATAGCTATTGTGAATAATTTCGTAATTGCTCTTCATTACAAAATAATTATGGACAATCAACTACAAAATAAATCTCATAATATGAGTTACATGATATTTTCTTTTCAACCTGATTATCTTACAATTGTTTTCTTTTTGTGCTACTTTCAACATAATCATCAAACTATAAAATTTCCAATTATTATTGATCAATTAATTTTAATGTCTCATCAATATTAATCTATCCAATCACCGATTTACAACATAAAAAAAAATCTCAAATTATATTTAAAAAAATTAAGTATGAAAGTTTTCATTTGACAATGCTACTAAATGTAAATATTGTTAATTAATATACTGAAAAGATTACACGTAAAAAATTATATTTTATTACTTCTAATAAGACTTTAATTTATCTTATCAGTATTCGTTTTATTATCATCAGTTTATGTAATAATAAAATTCAAAACCAGTAGAAACAAATTACTGCTTACTATTATTGTAAAATTTAATCTGTGTTTTTATTTTAATGATATTTTTAGTCATGATTTTTTACCGTAAAAAATTGATAAAAAAAGGATTAATTTCACAATTTAAAATATACGTAAACAAAATTAACAAAATAAATATAAGGACCAATAATATAATTTAACCTTAAAAAAAATCACTTCGATAATTTCTACACTTTGAAGGATTAGTTTTGATGAGTAATTGACACTTTTTTGTGATTCTGAGAGACAAACTAAGTAGTGGACGCATGGTAAAATTGATGTATCAAATTCTACATAATTTTATACTTTCATGAAAAGAAATGACATCAAAGTATTTTCAAAAGCACTATTTTATATTTTTATTATTATTTATTCAAATTATAAATTTTCTGAAGTTTCATTTTTAATTTAATTAGCCGATTTTGGTTTTATAAATTTTAGTATTTTTTTGTTAAACAATAATGTGTAAAGAAAATCAGGTATAAAATATATTGTTTGCATATCCTAAGTGAAGTGTTACGAAGCAACAAAATGATATAGATAAAGTTACACAGGCTAAGTTTCTCAAAACATGATATGGTGCAGTTGATGGGAAATTTAACAAAAGTGCTTGATCTCTTATAGTGACGATTCGGGAATTTGGACACATCGTGAACATTTTCTCCTTCTGAGCTCAATTTAACCAACAGAAAATTATAGTGTATATCCCAGCGAGTGTTGGATAAAGCCTCTTTCTGTGTTTGGGAAAATCATGTATTTTCATCTATCCTTGTATATATACTCGTTATTATTAATTTTATTTATTAGTCAATTTTTTTGTATGATTTAAGCCTTAGCGTACTTCATTTTCTATTTCTGCTAACGTAACCCCTTCGTTTCTTAATTATTTATATATTTTTTACACGGGCTGTAGTTCTTATTTGTGTGTAGTTTCAATTCCTCCCCTCCTCTCGACTACTACCACCAAAATAAATAGGAGAAACAAATTATTTCACAGCTAGGAAACTATATTATAGAAGAAAAATAAATAATTGCACTCATGTCCAACAGTAAATGAGTCCTACATTCACTTCAGATGTGAAAAAAACAAAGGTCGTTAATCATCCTGAAACACTTGGGGAGAGGTTCGGATAAAGTATATATGTACATACAAAGAAGCTAATCAAAGGATCAAACCCTGAGCAGGAGCAGGCTTAGAAGGCTTCTGCTCACTTGCTTCTGCTGCTTTGGGTGCCTCAGAAAGGACCTGTGCATGCTGATCTTCCACACTTCGTTTCTGTTCTTCACTCTCCACTTTCTCTCTAGTCTTCTGTCCTACTTCCCCAGCGGCCTTAGAAACCTTACTAAAAGCACCTGTGACCCAGGATGCCCCAGTAAGCACATAGCGATTCTTCATTATGGCAGAACCAGCATTGCTCACTGTCTGTTCTGCAGCTGCAAAAGCTGATTTGGTCTTTTCTGAAACCTGAAACTTTTGATCCACATCTCGAATTCTATCACCCACAACTGTAGCACCAGCACTTATTTTCTCACTAAGCCCAATTTTCTGATCAAAGGATGCAACTTTTGCTGAGGCTGTGGATGATAACTGGTGCTTCTCGTCAAAAGCTTTTGCTTGGTTGACAGCATCTTTCCCTAAGATAAAGCCCTTGGCTAGCATGCCAGAGACCACATCCTCTGCCTTCTGTAAAGCAACTTCAGCACCACCAGGAGTTTCACTGTCCTTTTCCTGCAAAAACATTCATAGTTGTAAGACCAAAACAAGAAAGTTACTTGTGTACAATATTTAATTAGTAGTTAGAGGGTCTTAGCAGGACTCACAGGACTCACAAATGATTTGAAGGCAGCCGGTGGAAGCTGGTAATCTGGATCCAGAGTTATTGTAACTGACATATCCACTATAGTTGCTCCCTGAGAAAAGTGAATTTAGGTCATATTTGGTCATACATTGCCAAATTGAACATGTTGTATGTCATTAGTGTAATCACAAGCAATTTAATAGCCACATAAAATAATACAATCAGATACATGTCCCACAGTGTGAATTACAGCTAACTATCCATACTTCAAATGGCTATTCTTTTGAAACAACACAATTTCAGATTAGCATCAGTAAGATTGTTGAATAAACCGCATCAAACTCCATTTGTATTCAATCTCACTATGGAGGATGATTGAATTTTTTCAATAATTCCATTGGAAAAGGTAATGTTGATTCAAAGCAGAAAATGAAAATTTTCCAGTATTAAGGAACACTGCAATATCTTCAATCATCTAGAATTCCATAATTCTCAAACAGAACTTTTTTCCGGGTAGCTCAATAATACAGCCTTAAGTTTTCAAAAAGCTGAACATTTCATCACAATGTATGCCTTGTAGATAATGACAAACAATTCTGTAGCTCTAAAGCTTGAAATCTCAACACTAATAATGAATGTGACATTTTTTGTTGTTGAAACAAATTTAATATGATACAAACATTAATATAATGAGAGTAAGTGTATTACCGAAAGCACACCAATAATGAATGTGACATTTTTTGTTGTTGAAACAAATTTAATATGATACAAACATTAATGTAATGAGAGTAAGTGTATTACCGAAAGCAGTACAGCAGTCTCAGCTCCATGCGGTTCCTTGAAGGTAATATAAGCAGTTTGGGATCGTTCATCATGGCTGCATTAATATACATAAATTTATGATTTGTAAAACAAAAATTAGAAATAAGAACAACCTACAAAGGGGATTCATGAAACAGAGCAAAATAACTGACCTGCGTAGTTCAACATATTCAATGTTAC
This sequence comes from Vigna angularis, assembly GCF_016808095.1. Taxonomy (NCBI): domain Eukaryota; kingdom Viridiplantae; phylum Streptophyta; class Magnoliopsida; order Fabales; family Fabaceae; genus Vigna; species Vigna angularis. The sequence goes on from NC_068979.1 coordinate 12,431,703, forward strand.
CAGAAAATGAAAAGAACTCCTTAATGTCTTGTTCAGTTGCTCCCAAGGAAACATTAACGACTTTGACCGTTTTTATCTGAGAAAATAATACAAGTATTAAACCTCTGAAACCTGAAATTATAGAATACCCTCTTCTTCATAGGCAATAAATTTCTGAAACTCATAAAGGACAAATTCAAATTTCAAAGCACATTACTCAATGAAAATACTTACTATTAAAGATAAAGCCTCTTATGGTGTCTCATGTAATAACTTACAAACATGTCTATAATTTATTTTTATAATCTATGTCTTATGAAGCCTTAAGTAAACAGAAAGTTTAAGAACGAAGTGATTCATAAAATGATTTTGAAAATTGTAGTAGTTTTTTTTCCACATTCTCCCACAGCTAAGAACATGCACCTACATACAGCCTTTAAAAGGATGTGTCATCATTGTGTGCATGTTTCCAACAAAACAATTTTATTTGAAATTTATTATCTATAGCATGAACATAAAATTATTTCACAATCAATCATCCCATATATGAAGTTTCCAAAACATCTAGAAAATAATTCATAGCATCAGTTTTCGTATTTCACAAAATTTAGAGTACCTATGGTGATCTCATTGAGTGGTTCCCACAGTTTATAGTATGTTTCCTGTTTGATTTGGATTGAGTCTAGAATAAGAATAAATAAGTTTAGTGGCTTGTATCTTAAGTCTTAACTCATCATAATACACATGACAATGTTATTCAAGGTCTCCTTTCTCTCTTCTTCACTCTACCTCCTTCCGTAACTCCTTCCCTAACTAAATCCTATGATTTCAACAGAGGTGATCTACCATTCCCAATTTCTCACGATTCAATACTTTGTCATTTCCAAGTAATTTCATTCCCAGAAAGCCTTATTCACAACTAAGATGAATTTTTCATTCTCATATCATGCTTTTTTCATAGGGCTCCCAGTGATGGGAAAAAAATGTCAACTCTTAAAGAAGTAATAAAACATATATTATGTGAAACAATCAACATGAAGAGCTGTCTGGGATCCCCTCAATCTTTGTTGCTTACACACAGTCAAACTTTTCATATCAATATCTCGTTAAAGAGAAGTTAACCATGATACAAACCCCTAAATTTTCACAAGCACTCAAAATAACACTGCAAAGGACAAGCAAGAATTCTCAGTTCTATTCACTCAATACACCGAGACTGTTTTGCTTTAAGCTCGATATCAAACATTGAGTACCATTCAAGAAACAATTAACTGCACATCATTCCAATCATGTTCTCTACTTTCAGTAACTATGTAATGCAACAGTTATGAGTCCTTCAAAGTTCTTTTACCCAAAATAGAAAACGCTAAATAATCGCTACCAATCAAAATACACAAATTAAACAATCAAAATATAATGTAAAAACATTTGAAGGTTTAAATCCAAGCCATGTAAGATAAATTGATTGGTAGAAAAGCCTAATTAGCATGTCAGAAAATCTTAAATGCGAGACAAATTCGTAAAATACACTTGCAGATGGAGAGGCAGAAGCGGTGCGATGAGAACTCACCGACATCGGAAATGATTTCAGATAGAACCTCCAGTGACGGAAACGCCGCGTAAGTCAGCTTTGGTGGTGTCGCAGGTGGTGTTACGAGGAGCGATGCTAGTGAAGATGAAAAAAATGTTTCGGGATTTAATAGCGATTCAACACACGTGAATTGCTAGCTCGGTTAGACTCGCACGTGGAAGCTTAGAGGAGCACGTGCCTAGTCGTGTGTTTGATGATTTCAAACTAACAAGATTTTGCGTAAATAAACTTACAATTATTGAATATTTCAGACCATTTCTATCATAAGTTTTTGTAAGTTTGATGAGCTTGATGATTTTTTAGACGAAGTTTTTGAATAACTGAGAAAAGTACTAAGGGAAAAAAATGAAAGAAGATGAAAATAAACATGTTGAGGTTGCCTTTAATAATTTGAACTTTAATTCAGGTTTTATATGGTATAAATTACACATTATTAATGGGGATTGTGAAATTAAAAATTTTATAATTCAAAAATAATTATCATCTCGTGATCTTTCGGTGTGTGTAGAAACACCCTGCACAATTAGGATTTTTATTTTATAAAATAAAATAAAATAAAATCCTTGAACATTATGGTTGTGGCAAGCATGAAGCAGTTGACATGTATCATTATGTATGCATGTGAGTTTGTCATGGGTTTCACGAACACTCAATCATCGTACACCACATACATACTCCAAAGAGGTGGTGTTTTTTTATAGTATATAGATCCAATATTCTGATTGCTTCCAATCTTCTCCATCAAAGTTTTAACTTTATAAAGTTAAATGTGTCATTTCTAAGATACTAGTTTATAAATATAATATTATCTGAAGTGTGTTCATATGTTGTTCGTGGAAAGTATTCCACACTACATGTATCCTAAGGAAATATAAGTAGGTATAACTATGAGAAATTTGATAATTAAAGATAAAATTAATTATAATACGTGAAGATAAGATTAATTATAACATATAAGTGAATATAAACATAATATTAGAATTGAACAATTATATGACTGTTAAGAATTGACTACCAAAATCATTTTATGTATATTATTTTTTCTGATTAGAACCACTTAAAATAGTTGACTACTTATAGTTAGTTCTACTATTGTGCATCACAGGACGTTTTGTATGAAGGTGTTGTGCACTTTGCAAAAACTGAATATTCTGGTGAGCATAAGGTAAATCCTACTTATCCCATTATTTTGGGGCTTAAACCCAGGGATAGTAACTGGTAAAGAAAGATGGATGTATGTTGAAAATTTATGAGTGGTTGTTGTATGTTCTTTTTTCTGCTATCAATGCAGATTCATTATTTCAAGCATGAGCAATTTTTTAGAATGACATGTGATGGTTGTGAACTATTAAATTTTATAAATTCAGTCATTATATATATAGATATTTAAATTTAATAATTATTTTTTTTATTATTTATTCAAATAAAAATTAAATATAAACAATCAGATCAATAGGTATTATCTATATCCTAATAACCTAATAATTAAAATGGTCAGATTGGATTTTAAAATATAAATGTGAGTTCTGATGGATTGATTATATCTGATTGAAACTCAATTCTTCTTTAGGGTGTGTTTAGTTGGAGGTAATTGGGGGAGAGTGATTGGGGGAGAGTAATTGAGTGGATTTGAGGGGATTTGAGGGTGATTTTTTTGTGTGTTTATTTGAGTGGATTTGAAGGTAATTGAGAGTGAATTTTGGGTTGAAATTTGTGAGAATTAGTGTAGGATTTGATTGATGGGACGATTTTAAAAAATTAATTTAATTGGTAGAAATTAAAGATTACCAAAATGTCCCTAGGTATTAAAGTAATATAAAATTATATTTGTTAATGTTATATTTAATTGTAAAAATGTTTATTAAAAGTTAAAAATTTGGAATAATTATTAAAAATAATTTAAAAAATATAATTAAATTATACTTGATTAAAATTAATTTTTTTAATATAATATTAATACAAATAGTGATCTAACACATGCTATCAATATTATATAAAACATGTTCTGGAAAAATGCCTTACAGATTTCACTGGACGATGCCAAAATGCTTTGCAATGTCCATTTTTTATTATGAAAATGTTAAAAATATAAATTATACTAAATTTAAAAAAATTACTTTATTTACTAATTGATTTATATATATTAATTTAATAAATTTCATCATCACTGGTTATACAATGCTACGTACTATTGAAATATATGCACTATTGAAATATATATAGTTCAATGCTTCCGTGGTTGAACAGTACATATTTCTGGTTATACAATTAATAAATTTCATCACTGGTTATAAAAATACAGAGGGTACATCTGACTTTTGCATTGCAATCCCTCCAAATCGCGTCTGACCAGCGGGTGACCAAAAAGCGGTGAATCCCGCAATTCACTTTAATTCCTTCCGCGCAATTGTTTCCAAGCGAAAACGAGTTTTTCTTGTAATCATCACTCGCTGTTATGCGTGAACAGAGAATCACTTCCAAGTAAACACAGCCTTAATGTTGTTCAGCTTTATAAGAAACTCACCTTAAGGAAAAATTTATTGAAAATGTAAATGTGAATTTAAATACCACGAAAATTTAAGTATAAATCTAAATTTCAGTAAAAATAATAATTTTGAGTCATTATCTTTTTAAATTATAAGTATTGTTAATTTTTAATATGGGTTAGACTAAGATCTTATTATGTATGTACTGGTAAAGTTTTTTTTTGTAAAAAAAAATCATGAATTGTATTAAAAATCATTTTAAAAGTAAATATATATATATATATATATATATATATTATGATTATAATATAAAAAAAAGTTGTTGAATGAATTAAACTTGTCTTTTATAGAAAATTGTTAAAATTATCGTAATTTAATTAACTTTTATCTGTTCTTTTATGTGGATATTTTTGTGACGATAAAAAGTAATAAATATAATTAAATTATTTTTATATAATTACTATCTCAATGAAAAACACTTATCAAAGCATAATAAACAAGATTATAATAAAATATATGAACAAGTTACAAAAATAGTTTACTCTCTATTAATTATTATAACTATACAGTAAAAATATTTTCAATTTGACATCGTTTAACTGAACTAAAAGAACAGATAATAGACTACTTAACAAAATATGTAGACAAGGACATTTACAAAAATCAATCTTTCTTATTAATAAATACATAACGTTTTCATTTAAATAATAATTTCAATTTTTAATACAATAGAGGTACGGATATAATAATCTAAATTATTATTATTATCAGTTCTTACCATACTATTATTATTATTATTATTATTATTATTATTATTATTATTATTATTATTATTATTATTATTATTATTATTATTATTATTATTATTATCATCCATACTATTATTATTATTATTATTATCATTGTTTTACATTATATAAAGATAACTAACGTTAACATTATTCTTAAATGTTTTCCTGTTGTGAGTGGTAGCGTTGTAACAAATGAATTGTTCTTTTTATCTGGCATGATTACACAATTCTGAACTACTTTCTTTTGTACTTGTAATGGGTCACTATTGTTGTTTTAACAATATTAAACAGAGTGTTTCTTCCTGCACCTCTAACACTTCATCTTGTATCTCCAACTTTTTTAAAAATAACTTTTTAATCTTAGTAAATATTTTGTTTACTTTTTTCTTTCTATTTAAAGTAATTCTATACTAATTTAACTCTGCACCATTTTAACAAAATTTTTAACCCTTCCTTGGTCCTCATTTTTGTATGAAAATCTCAGTTCGGTCCTCATTTTTTCATCTGTTTTAATTGGGTCATATTTTTTGTAAAAATGAACACATTTTACTCTAACCGTTAACTAGTCTCAGACGGCGTTAAATTTATCTAAGCTGTATTTTTTCTTTTATTGACATGGCATTGTGCACTAAAATTGAATGGCTCTTGTGTTTTATCCAGGTGGACGACCAAGCCCTAACATTTAAGGGCATCCCCTCTCATCCAAAGTATATTTTCGTCTTGGGGAAGAAGAGGTTCGTCTTTCGTCTTCGCCAAGCACACCTGCTGTCTTTCGTCTTCGCCAAGCACTATGGTGTTGAGGTATTGGTAAGGATGTCTCGTTCATCTTCCTCTTGCAAGTGTTTGGGTTCGGCCATGCAACACGTAGTGGTAGTCTTAGGAGGTTGGGTACAAAACCAACATGCTTCTGTGGTCAGAATGCAGTGTTCTGTATTGCGAGAACCCCTAAAAATAAGGGGAAAAAATTCTAGGGTTGCCCTAACTTTAAGGTCAGTTTTACATAAGCATAAATGTTTGTCTATTTATTTGGGTTTTCACGAAGGAGTGTGTGTTCTTGTTGAACAGGGTGGGAGTGAAGAATTGGTTGGCTGCAACTTCTTTCAGTGGTGCATTGAAGAAGGAAATGAAGGAAATGGGCTGAATGTAGAAAAAAGGAGTGGTAGTGTAAGAAATGAAGAAGTGGGTGTGATGAGCATGGAACACAGTGTGTTGCAGATGGAAGAAAGATATGCTGAAAAGATCATAATGGCTTTTATAGAGAAAAGTTTAGTTAAGTTGGAAAAGTGGTTGAAATTCTTAGTGGGGATGATCTTTGTGATATTTGTTTTGAATGTAATTGTATTAGCAATGTTGCTGAAACTTGGTTGATATACTGTCTCATTTGATTTCATTGTTGAAACTTAGCTTTTATGTAATGTGTCTTTTATTTATGAAGGTGAGTGATTACCGTGATAATGTGTCTAATTTAATTTCTTTTAATTATATTGGTAGTTTAAGTGGAATAATCATAAAGCAAAATCATGATTGATTAAGTGGAATAATCACAAACATCATAAAGCAATGAGAAATAAAGATCATGACTGATAACGAAATTAGGCAATAATCACTTTGTCATAACCAAAATCATTGTCTTACATCATAACAAAATGTGTTCAAAATGATAAGATCATTGTCTTACATATCCAAAATACATCAACTTTCATATCCAAAATACATGAAGATTACATCATAACAGAGTGTGTTCAAAATGATAGAGCAAACATTTGCTACAAAATATAAATAAGTTTAGTACATTAGATCATTCATCAGATACAAACATAGTTGTTTCGTGAGTAATAGGAACTTATGTTGCTGAAGGTTGGCTGGGTTCTGGTTGTTCAGGACATTGGTCAGTACCAAGCATAGTAGATTCTTGAGTTATTGGAACATCTGTTGGTGGAGGTTGGGTGACTTCTGTTTGTTCAGCAGATTGGGTAGTAGGAACCTCTACTGTTGGAGGTCTTTGTGGACAACCTTTTTTGTTGTGTCCAAGTTCTTTGCAGATGACACATTTTTTTCTGTGTCCACCCTTTCTTAATTCAATGTCATTCTTTTTCAACTCCCAATCCTCCAATCTTCGTTTCTTTTTGGGCCTTCCTGACATTGTCCTCTTCTTTGGTGGTAATTTATCTGAATAGGGTGTAACCTCCCAAACATGTTGACCATTGATAGGGTTAATAATTGTGTTGTAAGTCTCTTCATAGGTAGACTTCCTAAACTAGTGCCCAATGTATTCTTCTGCATTTATATTAAAAAATTTCATTGCATTTATGGCATGACTACAAGGAATGCCAATAATTGCCCATTTTCTACATGTGCAGTCCATGTTGTCAACATTCACAACAAATTGCTGCCCAAACACGAAATGAAATACCTTACCTTATACGTTCAATCAGAAAACCAAACACAAAACGAAATACCTTAGTTCGCGTCAACTATCGGCTGGATTCTCTTCATCTTGTCTAAGATTGTAGTTGGTGATCGTCTTCCGCTTCGTCTCGCAACAAGGAAATGAAATCCTCAATTCCAATTTCAAATCCCTAATTCTGATATACCTAAAGTGAATAAAGGGAAGTAAATAATGTCACATCACTACTGTTTATTTAATCAAAACACTCCACGTAAATGAGGAACATACATCAACACATTCTCTCTGCACCACGTGGCCTTAATTTAACGTCGTCTGAGACCAGTTAACGGTTAGGGTAAAATGTGTTCATTTTTACAAAAAATATGACCCAATTGAGACAAATGATAAAATGAAGACCAAACTAAGATTTCCATACAAAAATTAGGACCAAAGGAGAGTTTAAACCATTTTTAAAACATTGTCTATTATTTATAATTTAATAACTATTTAATTTAATTTCAAAATTTAATTATATATAATATTTTTTCATATTTTAATAATTATTATAATAGTTATATTACAAAAATTAAAATTAAAATAATTAAAATAAAAGTAATTAAAATAAAAGTAATAAAAATAAAAATAATTATATAAAAACTAATTTAATATATATAAATATATTAAATTAATAAAATAAAATTTTGAAATTTTTAGATTCTTAATTATTATTTTTATTATTTTAATTCTTTTAATATTACTACTATAAAAATATAAATTATATTTTAATAGTTATTTAAATATAAAATATATTAAATAATATTAATTTTTAAATTGAATTAAATAATTAATAAAATATAAATAAAAAACAAATTTTTATCGTCGGAATTGGAAATCCAATAACATAGTTATAGATACCAATATCCGATGACATTTTTTTAAATTTTATTTTCTATTTAAAATTTATTAATAATTTAATTTTTCATATAATAATTATATTACAAAAATTAAAATTAAAATATTTAAAATAAAATCAATAAAAATAAAAATAATTATATAAAATCTGATTTAATATAAATATATTAAAATATTAAATTAATAAAATAAGATTTCGAAATTTTTAAATTTCTTAATTATTATTATTTTTTTATTTTTTTTAATATTACTACTATAATACTACAAATTATATTTTAATAATTATTTAAATATAAGATATATTAAATATTACAAAAATTTTAAATTAAATTAGATAATTAATACGGTATAAATAAAAAACAAATCTTTAAAAACTTTTTGTCAGAATTGGATATCTCATAAAATAGTTATCAGATACCAATATCCGATGATTTTTTTAAATTTTATTTTTATTTAAAATTTAATAATAATTTAATTTTTCATATCATAATTATATTAAAAAATTAAAATTAAAATAATTAAAATAAAAATAATAAAAATATAGACAATTATATAAAATCTGATTTAATATATAAATATATTAAATTATATTAATATATTAAATTAATAAAATAAGATTTCAAAATTTTTAGATTTCTTAATTATTATTATTTTTAGGTTAAATATATTTTTAGTTCCTAAACTATTCAGTGAATTTGTTTTTAGTCCTTCTTTCAAACTAAGCTACATTTTGATCCTTCTTCTTAAAGAAATGATAATTTTTCGTCCTCCAAAACTAACAGCGTTAAAAATCAGGTAAGGTGGCTAACGATAACATGTCACATCATTTTTTTTTCTGACCCTGAATCAATTTTTCCGGCTTTTCTCCCTCCCTCTCTCTCCCTCCTTCTTCACGCCCAGTTTCTCTCCCTCTCGATCCGCGACCGGTGCAAATCAAACTCAAACAAGTACCCTTGCTGCATCAAATTCCCAATCACAAAAAATCCAGAACCCGGTCGAAATTGCCTGAATCGCGAGACACTTTACTCCATCCACCGCCTCAATAAAATAATTCAACGCCGGCGGCAACAACACCGATTTTTCGGTGAAGAAGAATCTCAGCTTCGGCAGCCTTGGTCTTGTGATGCCGTAAACGTTAACACAAAGGTCGAACCCCAGAGCGGCGACACCCTCCGCCATAGGAAATCAAAGTTGCAAGTGCCAACACCGAACAATCTTTGCTACGACACAGTTGTAGGGTTCATGGATGGAGAAGGTCAGAAACGTCATCACAGGCCAGAAGACCACGTAGTCCCAGGGAGACGCGGCGCAAGCGGATTCCGATTCATTCACTATGCTTCGTTAATTCCTTTTAATTCCAATTTCGCCCTTGCTTCTCCTTTCTCACATATCTCATAAAGTGTTATTACATTTTCTTAACCTAGTAAGATAATGATATTATTGATATCGGGTTTTGCGGTGGATGAAAATGAAGAATGCAAAAAGAATTGGCGCTTCTAAGGAGTTCATGGTTGGACGAAGCAGCGAAGCCACTTTTTCCTCTGCCTTCGAGAAATACGAAGCCATAATTCCATATCTTCGGGGTTTTGGATAAATTCATACTTCACAATGTTTATTTATGTATATATTAATTGATTTGCGATTTATTCTTCTGGCTTTGATCCTTTTGTTTTGTTATCTTCATAATCTTCAAACTGCTCAAAAGCAGGAAGCGGCAAAGCGTTGTGGCGACAAAGCGGTTGTTACAGTGTGTGGGTGTGGGGTGAGGGACGAATCGATAAGGCAAGTCGTAGTAGTGGTAGGAGGAGAAGGTGGGCGTGAAGATGCAGGGAAGGAGAAGGAGGGAGATGGAGAGAGAAAAGCCAGAAAGATTGATAGAAAAAAAATGACGTGGCATACACCGTTAGCCACCTTAGTTGATATTTAACGCATTAGTTTTGAAAAACAAAAATTTATCATTTCCCTAAAGAGAATGATCAAAATGTAGCTCAGTTTGAAAAATAAAGTCAAAACAAATTCGCTTGATAGTTTAGGGATTAAAAACATATTTAATCCTTATTTTTATTTTTTTAATACCACTACTATAATAATATAAACTATATTTTAATAGTTATTTAAGTATAAAATATATTAAATAATATTAAATTTTTAAATTAAATTAAATAATTAATAAAGTATAAATAAAAAACAATGGTATCGGAAATAGAAATTCGATAACATAGTTATCAGATACCAGACTTTTTTTAAAAAAATTATTTTCTATTTAAAATTTAATAATAATTTAATTTAAATGAAAAGGTTATATTTTAATAATTATTAAAGTATGAAAAAATATTAAATAATATTATATTTTTAAATTAAATTAAATAGTTATTAAATTATAAATAAAAGATAAAGTCTTAAAAATTTTATTTTAAAGTGTGTAGAGTTAAAAAAGTACAGGAGTAGGATTACTTTAAATGGAAAGAGAAAATGTAAAAAAAAATATATACTGAGGTTAAAAATAAATTTTTAGAAAAATTGGAGGTGGAGGATAAAGTAGTGGAGGTTCACGATGAAACACTCTACCAAACAAGCTACGAATTCTACATATTTGGGCCACTATTATTTGACTCATCTAGCTCCCCAGCCTGGACCCGTGAATTATTCATATTTGGGCAACTTTAATTGTGTTTAAAGTAGCATACTCATATTATTTGCTATTTTGGGGATTTTGTCTATTTTAATTCAAGAACTAAAAGGGCCTTTATTAAAAATAATATAAAAGTGTACTAAAAGGTCACGAAGAAAGTTTTTTTTTATGTAAACATAATGTTTATTATTTGTCTTGAATTATCGAGGTTATTTATGTATTAGAACATTGTTTTAAGAAAGACTTTTAAAAGTTTTGGTTAGTGAGTGATTTTTTTGTTAAGTTGTATGATTTTTTAAATTAATGAGTAATTTTTTAAAATCTTAAATAAAAATGATACCGGTGCTTGTATTTTGATAATATAAGTGATTTAATGTTTTACTTCATAATATATATAGTAATTTTTATGATGAATTTGGTGTGATCTCTCTTACTTCGCATTCTTTTATTTTCATTTTTTCTAATAATTTTTCACATAATATAATTTATTTATAAACTTTATAATTATATACTTTAAATTTTATAATTATGTATATCTTTTTATTTTATAATTTATTAATTTGGTTTAAAAATATTTTTTGTTAAATAAAATAAATATTTAAAGAAGATATCGTCACTATAACTTTTTTTAGTAAAATGTGAGTCTAAAATAATTGTCACTTTATATAATTAAGAATAAAATCTAATGTTATATACTCAACTCACATATTTTAAAATTTTAAAAATTCAATGAAAAAATTTAAATAAATTTTTTTAGAAAAAAACTTAAAACATGAATTACTTATTATAAAACTTAGTCATGATAGAACGACATTTTTTGAATACATTGGCTGATTAAAAAAAGCAGAGAGGAAAAGTCCCCATGTTATTATATAATCTGCTCCGCTGGAAGGAACACGTGTTTTGTGGGTCCAGGTGGACGTGCCGATAGGGAATTACAACCAAGAGTTCCATATTTTAATTTATACCGATGAAATCCTCAGTCACTCATCATCACCACCCAACATTCTTCAACTCTCTAAATCGCATTTACAATTTTGATCATTGCAAACTACAAATCTCGGTCTCCGGAATTCGCCACATTCCCCCAATCCACGTATCCCAAACACTAACTTTACTTCCCTTTTCAATTCCAGAATCTTCTCCTCCAACAGAGAAATAAAACTTAGGGTTACACATAGTTATTCAGTTAATAAATCATACAAAAATGAGCTTTCAGGACATCGAGTCTGGACGGCCTTTTGCTACCGGGCGCAACCTGATCAACGGCAAACAAGATCCTACGCAAGCGGTGGCTTCTGGCATATTTCAGATCAACACCGCCGTCTCCACGTTCCAGCGACTCGTCAACACCCTCGGAACCCCCAAGGACACGCCCGAACTCCGCGAGAAGTTGTAAGATCATCATCATCGTCGTATCTTCATTCTCTCTTTCTCTCTATCTGCCTCGATTTTGTTGTTTTGATTGATCGGAATGCAAATTGCTTGTCGTTTAAGACATCGATTGGATTGAGCTTTGTTGCTATTACGGTGATGTGGCTGACGCGTATTAGCATTTTGCAGGCATAAGACAAGACTGCACATTGGACAATTGGTGAAGGATACTTCGAATAAACTTAAGCAAGCTAGTGAGATTGATCACAATGCTGAAGTTAATGTAATGCTTTCTACTTTAATTCAACATGCAAAGCGTCTTAGACTTGTTTTTGTCTTTATCAGATTCTGTAATGAATGAGCTTCTTTGTAAACTATTGAGTTTATTGCTTAGCTGGCACTTTTATATAACGCGGTCAAGATTAAAGGAGTTTTGGGGTTTACTTTTGAGTGGATGCATGTGTTGTATTTTTGATAGATTATGTAATGAATTATTGGTGGTGTGATCTTGAGTTTTTTTTTCCTTGAAGGAAGAAGTGGCGTTCAATGACCTGTTTGTATTTGCAGGCGAATAAGAAGATAGCAGATGCTAAGCTTGCAAAGGATTTTCAGGCGGTGTTGAAAGAGTTTCAGAAGGCTCAGCGTCTTGCAGCTGAGAGGGAAACAGCTTACACACCTTTTGTTCCACAAGCAGTTCTTCCATCCAGGTATAATGAACTGTTTTTGGATTGTTTGAATCAGGCAATACATGTTATAATATGTCAACAAATATTATTAATTTGGTTTTATTGTTGTAAGTAAAATATTCTGTTTGATTAAATTAAGCTATAAATATTCTGTAAATTAGAGAACCGGTCTTTACTTCTCTGAGAGGATCATAGGAAGATCTATTCTTTTTTCCCATTTTGTAATAATCTATTTCGGCACATTATTATCCCCTTTCTATAAGAGACAGTTTGACTGAAAAATTATGCGCATAACTATTTTCGTAGTTGGAGTTTAACTATGTATGAGGCAAGATGCTCCTTGTGTTTGTGTATGTGACTTGTATATAGAAGCAACTTTATTGCTTGAACGTTTGGAACAATGAACTAAAAGGTTTCTTTTGGTGAACAGTTGTGTTTCTCTAGTTACCTGTTTGCTGTTGTTTCTAATCTTCATTACCTATTCGTAGACTGCTAATGATATGGGCTTTCCTTCCTGTTTGCAGCTATACAGCTGGCGAAGTAGCCATTAGTTCTGATAAGACTCCTGAACAGCGGGCCCTTCTTGTCGAATCTAGAAGGTGATTTCTCTCATTTATAGTGAACGAGTGATTTGCAGATTTATTTTCATGAGATTATTATTTTTCTTAAAAGATTAAGAGCGCTACTTCTACTATGGATATTGGATAAAATTGCAACATACTGGCAAGATCCACTTATCATTTGATTTAATTAAAAACTTAGCATCAAATTATTTATCTGAAGGTTGCTTGTCAAATTCAACTAATTTCACGTTTCATCTGTAATGGCAAAGTGTCGTCTTCTGTTTTTTCCTTGGTGTGGCAAAAGGATTTGGTGATTTGATTATGGGCCGGTCTACCACATTACTAAGTTCGATAGAAAAACTAACTGAACATGAATTTGTAATATTTGAACACACTAATTTTTAAGTTTGACCATTTGCATTATTTTATTTTCTAAGCTCTTGTATTATTGATGCCACACAGACAGGAAGTGTTATTCTTAGATAATGAGATTGCATTCAATGAGGCTATCATTGAGGAAAGAGAGCAAGGCATTCAAGAAATCCATCAGCAAATTGGTGAAGTGAATGAGATTTTCAAAGATCTTGCTGTGCTTGTCCATGAGCAAGGAACAATGATTGGTAACTTACTTTTTCACCCATTCGCTTTTCTAAGTGCATATATTCCTGTATTAAATCTATTTTTAATGTCTAGACTTGATTACGTTATTTTGATGTAAAAAATTTCCACTTCTGTAGATGATATTGGGTCCAATATTGAGCATTCTCATGAAGCAACTGCACGAGCAAAATCTCAACTTGCCAAAGCATCAAAGACGCAAAGATCAAATTCATCTTTGGTAATATACAATGTCTCTTATTTATTATTGGGATTTTAGGTTTAGATCCCCTTTGTGGTCATCACATAAATTTAGATGCAGAATTTCTTGAATAGATATAGATGTTTTGGGGGCTAAATGAATTGAAGCCTTCATAACTTCAGTTTGAACTTTCGAAAGGCTACATAATATGAGTAATATTTATAAAAATGACAGAGGCCTTGTTTTACACAGTTTAAGTCGATATTTTGGGCTTTGGTCGCCTCTTGGATGGTTTTCTGTTTCCATGGTGGATACCATTTTTCTTCCTGTTGAGATAGGAATTTGTTTTAGGGGGCGGGGTTATGGCATGGTGGTGAATGATTAATAATATAACAATTTCCTTATGTTCAATTTCTAATTATGAATGACGGATACAGTGTATTGTCCTTTGATCCCACCTATTCTTTATCCTTTTAAATCTTTATATATTTTTCTTTGTTAAACGCTAATGTTCTTGTTTGTTTTTATATGTAGACGTGCTTGCTTTTGGTGATATTTGGGATCGTGCTTCTAATCGTCATCATTGTCCTTGCTGCTTAGTCAAAGACTCAATTTTATTATGAATTAGATGCACTATTTACAGAGCTGCAGATAGGATCTCCCTCGCTGATGATTAACTCTGAGTGACGATTTACCAGATCTCATGAATGACCGGGACCTTGCCTCATCTGGTTTCAGTACGTGACGTGGGAATATTAACATTAGTGTATCGTTATTTTTCTTTCGGGTATATCTTCTCGGTTCTTTGTTGGTGCTTGGGCTTTTTAAGGATGTGTCACAACCTGCTTGTTGTGTTGGTTTTTTTCCTTAATAAAAGAAATATTAACGTGTTCTTTTACCTGTAAATGCAAGTTGAAAGATAGCATTGTTAACTCTACTTGGCAGTATCTATATAATTTATTTATTTTTATTTTCCCCCGTTGGAGCTGTGGGCTTCCTTTCCCGAATTTGGAACTTTGTAACCGTTCTACAATTCTCCGACTAGTTATTGATTATGAATTCTTAAAATTTTAATAACATTAATTTTAACTTATAGATATAATAATCTAATATATAAATTACAGTATATATATATATATATATATATATTGATTTATTTTAAAAATTTATTTATTATTTTATAAACTAAGTTAATCAATTCGATTGAAATCTATTTAGATCGAGTTAAATAGAGTGCATGCTAAATGAACGACACAAGAAGACTCGCTTTAATTTAAATCAATTTTTTTTAATTTAACATAATCTGTAAAATAAATAGACTGCTTAAATGAATATAAAAAAATTACTCAATTTAATTTAAATCACTCTTTTTGTAACTTAGCTTGATCCGGGTTATTTTGGATTCATTTATAATGTAACCTTATTTGGACAGTTAAATTGAACACTCCATGTAACCAAGATTCAGAGGATTCACGCCATTATCATAATTTTAAAAAATTATAACAGTCCTCAAATCTAATTTTATAATATTTCAAAAACAGTCCTTGCAATTCATCTCTTCCTTTACCACCTCTCCCGTGAACCTCTTTTAGAACTCAATGTTCTGCTCATCTCTAGTTTTAGAAATCAATCACGTGCATAAGACAGAGGATTAGATGTTTACCTATAGAAGTTCATAATGTCTTAAAGTGATAAACTATTCAGATTGTAAAGTTAAGAAAATTCATAGTTATATACGTCTTTATTTTTGTTTGACTAGCGGTATCATTGGAAAAGTTAAAAATAATATGTGATTACTATTTTTACTATAAAGGTTGAGTTTGGAGTATGCTTTGATAACAATTTAAGTACGGGAGACATGTCCATTTCGTCAATAATTATTTATTAATCTTACCATTTTATAATCCCTCCACTAATTAATAAATAATTATTATTATTTCTTATAAATTTTGTTTTAGGATTTTATTTTGTTTTCGGATTCAATAAATTATAATGACAATTTCTTTTTTGTGTAACACAATCAACAAAACAAAAATGTCAAGAATTAAAGAAAATATTTCATTTAACACCAAAACCCTCTATACCAAAGAGTTTTTGCCCATATAACCAGCTGGTAATTGATTACAACCATGGTGTAATCGATTACCAGAGACATTTTTACTTATACAGGGTGAAGTCGTGCCCCTTACACGACTTCAGGACGTTGTAATTGATTACCAAGCATTGTAATCGATTACGACGCCTAAAGTCGTTTTTGGATGCACGACTTCAACTCTGATCAATGCTATAAGGTGAAGTCGTGCATGGGGGGCACGACTTCTTCATTTGAAGTCGTCTGGGCCTCCCACGACTTGCCTAATTTCGTAATTTGAAATTTTTTTGCCTAGATTCGTAATTTCTTCTTCAAATTTGTCTACATTCGTACAAAAACTGTTAACAATGCAATCATTGTTAATATATACATACGTCATTGTTAATATATACATACGTCATTGTTATAATACTTATATTATTTGTTTAAACCCTCAGATCGTCCTCATATTTGTTGGAGAATCTCAAGTGCGTCCTCGTTTTTGTAGTTGTCTCAATTGGGTCCATATATTTGAAAAATTGAGCCAATTAAGCCCTGTCCGTTAAGTTTTCACAAACGACGTTAATAGATGTTATGCTGTATTTTTTTTAGATGGCGTGACATTGTGTATTAAATTGAATGAGTTATGTGTTGTAGAATCAACAATTCCACGTGGAAAAGTAAATTTTTTATGGTTGGTAGCCCTAACATTTAAAGGGAACCCATGACATCCAAAGTGTTATACATCTCTTGGTCTAGGGGAAGAAGAGGTCGTGGAAGCACTATTGAGCTGAGGAATGTCTCGTTCATCTTCGTCTTGCAAATGCACGGTGTCAACACTCCATTTTGTCCGGGTTGTAAAAAAATGTGTTTTTATTGGTTTTTTTTTATTATTTTTCTTTATTTCACCTTCTTGTTTTATTCTATTTTTATGTATTCAGATTTTTGCTTTTAATTCAATTTCTTTTTTTTCTTATCCGCAATTTGTTTTAATAGAGTTAATTAATCAAAATAATTAAAAAATTGAAAAATAAAATTAAAACTGAAAATAATAAAAAAAAAAAAATAGAAAACGTGGATAAGGGCACGTATGGAAGGCGTGTCTGAGGGGAGGGGACAAGGTGGTTAAGGAGAATTTTTCCAAGATTTTTGGAAAAAGGGGGACCAGGTAGTTAGAAGGGGATTTTGCCAAGATTTTGGGGAGCAGAATTTTGTTGGATCAGAGAGAGAAAAAAAGGAAAAAGGGTGCACACGAGAAACCATCATCTGGGATCATCACCCAGAATCATCATCGGCACTGGCACCGGCAAGAGGAGGTCACCGGATACACAGCTAGCAGTAGCAGCAACCATAGCAGCAGGTAGGTCTTTTGTTCACCTGTATGTTCAAATTCATCATGTATGCTTACTGCATAAGCTCCATGCACCCCTGTCTCGCCAGCCCATGCACCATTGTCACAGAATCATCTATCCCACTCATGCTCATATGCACACTACACACTCATCGTTTCCAATACCAAATGGACAAGATTCAACCAACATTAAACCCATCAGTAAACATTAAAAAATTAGGGGAGGCAAAGAGGGAAAAATGGTGTTGCAGGGGGGCATTAGGCCTTCGAGAAAATCCTCGAATGGGGAGGAAGAGGGTGGCTGATTGTTTCGTGGTTGGCGGTTTGGAAGTAGTAGTCTGCTGTGTGGTGGTGGCAGTGGCGTCGCTAAGGTCGTCCTGGTAGGTGATGGTGACCGTGTGGGTGGCCGAGGAGGTGGACGAGTATAGGCACGGGGGGGAAACATTATCGTGACAGTGGTCGTGTTCGTCGTGGAGGTTTTAGCAATGGTGAAGTTGATGTTGATGGATGATGATAGCACGAGCGGATCAGAGATGAAGACGGAGGAAAACCATCCCTGAGAATCTCTGGTTTTCGAAGAGAGAGAAGTGGAGACGGTGGTGTCTTGGCTGACAGTGGTTCTGGTGGTGCGAGGGGTAGCCGGAGAGGCCAAGGCGCGTTTTGTTTGAGGTGACGGTGGCCGGCTATGGCAGAGGTGGTGATCAGTTGTGGTGCTGAACAAGAGACCTTGAATCTCTGGAGAAGGTGCGAACTGGCGTGAAGGAGTGGGAATGAGGATGAATCTCTGAACCCCTAGGAAATTCTAGGTTAGAAAGCATTGGACTGGGCCAGGCCCAGAAATGAGCGTACGTCCGGGAGCCTTGGGCCTCTTTTGGAACACTCGTTATATAGCGTCCGTTCGCCATCTCCCCAACACGAACGCTCGTTATCAAAATGAACGAGCGCTCGTTAAACTTAAGCCTTTTAGACCGTTCGCTCATCCTTCTCACTAACGAACGTTCGTTATTCAAACGAATGAGTGCTCGTTAGCTAAAGGAATGAGCGTTCGTTAACCTTAAGCCTTTACGTCCGTTCGCCATTCAATAACGAACGTTCGTCCTTAAGCTTCCATTTTTGAACGTCCGTTCGTCATGTCAATAACGAACGTTCGTCCTTAAGCTTCCATTTTTGACCGTCCGTTCGTCGTTTCAAACAACGAGCGTTCGTCCTTAAGCTTCCATATCTGAACGTCCGTTCGTCATGTCAATAACGAACGTTCGTCCTTAAGCTTCCATTTTTGAACGTTCGTTCGTCATTTCAATAACGAGCGTTCGTCACTCAGCCTCAATTTCTCAACGTCCGTTCGTCATCTCTTCAACGAGCGTTCGTTATTCAGCCTTCGTTCCCAACGTCCGTCCGTTATATCTCTCGACGAACGCTCGTCATTCAGCTCACATTTCTAAACGTTCGTCCGTTATATCCCCCAATGGACGTTCGTCCTCTCCCCAACGAACGCTCGCTATCCTTAATATTGTCCCCAACGGACGTTCGTCCTCTCCCCAACGAACGCTCGCTATCCTTAATATTGTCCCCAACGTCCGTTCAGTCTCTCCAATTTCTTTTGTTTATTTATTTTTCTTTATTGTCTTATTTTATTTTGTTCTATTTATTTATTTTAGACATTTACTTATCCTAAAATATATATTTAATAATACAATATTGATAGTTTAAATAAAAAGAATTTACAAGAAAAGCTTTAAAGGTTTAAAGCGCACGTGTGACCGCTCGCGTCGTCCTTGTGCTAAAAAACTTTTCTTCTTTTCTTAAATAAAATTTCAAAAATACGTTTTAAAGGTTTAAGCACACGTGTGACCGCTCGCGTCGTCCTTGTGCTAAAAACCTCTTCTTCTTCCTTAAATAAATTTACAAGAAAAGTTTTAAAGGTTTAAGCGCACGTGTGACCGCTCGCGTCGTCCTTGTGCTAAAAACTTTTCTTCTTTTCTTAAATAAAATTTCAAAAATATGTTTTAAAGGTTTAAACACACGTGTGACCGCTCGCGTCCTCCTTGTGTTAAAAACCTTTTCTTCTTTTCTTAAATAAAATTTCAAAAATACGTTTTGAAGGTTAAGCACACGTGTGACCGCTCGCGTCGTCCTTGTGCTAAAAACCTTTTCTTCTTTTCTTAAATAAAATTTCCAAAAATATGTTTTAAAGGTTGAACACTCGTGTGATCGCTCGCATCGTCCTAGTGTTCAATACCTTTCTCTCTTATTTACGTAATATTAAACGAGGGTATGAGTGCTCGTGCGATCGTCCGCATCAGCCTAGCACTCAATACTCTCAAGTCTTCCTAAATAAGTAGATAACGGCATGAGTGCTCGTGTGATCGTTCGCATCGTCCTAGTGCTTAATATCGTTATCTATCTTTTAAAAAAAAAAAAATAATTAAAAATATTTAAATATCATTTTAAAGGTATGAGTACTCGTGCGACCGTTCGCGTCGGCCTAGTACTCATTACCTTCTTTTTTCTCGAAAATATAAAACACATAAAATCTTCAAAAATTAAAAACATCTGGTTTCAAACAACAAACAGTCTTTCAAGCTAGAACTACGTAACCCTGATTTCTCATTTTGAATGAGAATACGTAGGAGCAAGGTCAATCCTTGTCGGGCCCACAAAACTAAAAAATATATTTTGTTTATTTAGAATTTTTATTTTAGGGGATAGTTAAGCATTTTGAAAACTACATTATATTCGCGTATTTAGTTAAAGGTACTGCCTTATGGGCAGGCGTTGTAGGGTGCTAATACCTTCCCTACACGTAACCGACTCCCGAACCCAGAATCTGGTTTTCGCGGACCGTGTCTTATCATTTTATGGTTTTTCCGTAGTGTTCCAGAATAAACTATGGTGGCGACTCCAAAATCTCTTTTCAAAACCCGTTTCTTTTTTGGATCGTCGTCCCGTCGCGATTCCGGTTGCGACACACGGGTTGGGGCTTTCAATAGAGTAGTGGCAGTGGTAGCAGGTTGGGTGTAAAACCACTTGCTTTTGTGGTCACAATGCAATGTTCCACATTGCGAGAACCCCTAAAAACAAGGGTAAAAAATTCTGGGGTTCTCTAACTTCAAGGTAAGTTTAATGGAAGCATAAATGTTAGTTTTATTTTGGGTTTTGATGAGGGAGTGTGTTTTCTTCTTCAACAGGGTAAGAGTGAATATTTCGTTGGCTGCAACTTCTTTTAGTGGTGCAGTGAAGAAGGAATTCATGAAGGAAATGTGCTGAATGTAGAAGAAAGGAGTGCAAGTGCAAGAAATGAAGAAGTGGGTGGAAGTTTCATGAAGATGGAACAAAGTCTGATGAAGATGGAACAAACAGATGTTGAAAAGATGAAAATAACTTGTTTAGAGAAAAGTGTTGTTATGTTGGAAAAGTGGTTGAAGGTGTTAATGGGGATGGTCTTTCTTATATGTGTTTGTAATGTAATTGCAATATCAATGTTGATGAAGCTTGGTTGATTGTTAGTAGAAGTTTATGTATTGTAATTTGCTATTTGTAATGTTATTGTGTGTTTTATTTGTAAAGGTGACTGATTAATGTTAAAAGCTATCTGATTTGATTTCTTTAATTATAACGGTCATTAAATATAGGTATGATCAGTTGTAGTGAATAAGGTAAAGAAAGTGCAAAAGAAACATCATAAAGCAATGGTCAATAAACATCATACAGGAATGATCATCAGATCAATAAGAAATGGTCAATAAACATCATAAAACATTGACTTATAAGCAAAAGAAACCTGATAACGACATTGTCTTACATTATCAAAATACACCAAAACAAACTGATAAAACATTGTTCCTTGATCATTAAACATTACATCATATTTAAAAGACTGTCTTCAAAATGAAAGTGTAAACATGTTCTACAAATTAAAGATGAGTTCATTGATCAGAAGGAAGCATAGTAGATTCTTGAGTAATAGGCACATATGTTGTTGGAGCTATTGTGACTTCTGTTTGTTGAGTAGATTGGTCAGTAGTAAGCACAACTGTTGGAGGTCTTTGTGGACAAGATCTTTTGTTGTATCCAAGTTGTTTGTAGAGAGCACATGTTTTTCTAGTTCCCACCCTTTCTTAATTCAATGTCATTCTTCTTCAACTCCCAAACCTCTAGTCTTCGTTTCTTCTTGGACCTTCCTAGCATTGTCCTCTTCTTTGGGGGTAATACATCTGGATATGATGTAATTTCCTAGACATGTTGACCATTGATAGGATAACTGATTGTGTTGTAGGTTTCTTCATAAGTAGACTTCATAAACCAATGTCCAATGTAGTCTTCTGCATTTAAATTCAAGAATTTCATTGCAGTAATGACGTGAGTGCAAAGAATGCCAGTAATTGTCCATTTTCTACAACTGCAACCCTTGTTGTCAACATTGACAACAAATTGCTCCCCAAATTGAGAAATGTGTCTGACTTCAAATAATTTATCTGATGACCACCTGTCATGAATAGAAATTGACAACACAATTAGCAACAAAGTAGTGATAATGTGAACACAAGTTAATTGTATGATTAAAGTTACCTTGGTAACCAATATCTGGTTAACCATGATTCCTTTTGAAATTTATTCAGAACCTTAGGGTAGATAAAACCTTGATATGATGCCATCTTTGTTTGTTGGTAGCCCATCTATTCATAATGTAAACCCTAATATCTTTTAACATGGTAATAATTGGCTTAGATCTAATATGAACTAGCACACTATTGAAGCACTCACACATGTTGTTCACAAGAGTGTCACACTCTGATGTAGGGGTGAATCTAGATCTTGACCAAAACCTGAGAGAAGTAAATGTCAGTAAATATAATTGTCAAATGTGAGTATATAAAGTATTTATAACAGTGAATACATACCTAGGTGGAATGGCGATCAAGTATTTAAATGGCTCTAAATTGACTTCTTTAATTTTCCTCATTTCAGACTCTCATTATTGTGGATAAGTGGTTGTTGTTGCCCTACACGTGAGACATTTAAGGTCTTTTCCAGGATATTTCTTTCTGAAGTTTGAATACAAATGTCTAATACAAAATCTTTGTTTTACCCCAAATAGAAGATCTTGAATAGCTGGCAAAAGACCCTAACATTTTAAAATAGTCAAATCAGCTGATTTATATGTGAAATATATTCTAATTAAGATTTGTTTTGACTGACCTTTTTTTGGTCTGAAATAAATGTGCATGATGCACACACAACTTCCCCACCAAGGTCCTGAATGAGAAGCTTCAAGAACCAAGTCCACAAGTCTTTTTTTTCTACCTCAACAACAACATATGCTATAGGAAAAATTTGTTCATTTCCATCTCTTCCAATTGCGTTTACTAACTCCCCTCCATACTTGCCTTTCAAAAAGCATCCATCCAACCCAATAATGGGTCTACAACAAATGAAGTTATCTTTGCATGCCTTCAACCATGCATAAAAATCTATTGAATATACACTCACCGTTACCATTTTCAACCTTTATTGAAGCCCTCACACATGTTGTTCACAAGAGTGTCACACTCTGATGTAGGGGTGAATCTAGATCTTGACCAAAACCTGGAAGAAATAAATGTCAGTAAATATAATTGTCAAATGTGAGTATATAAAGTATTTATAACAGCGAATACATACCTAGGTGGAATGGCGATCAAGTATTTAAATGGCTCTAAATTGACTTCTTTAATTTTCCTCATTTCAGACTCCCATTATTGTGGATAAGTGGTTGTTGTTGCCCTCCACGTGAGACATTTAAGGTCTTTTCCAGGATATTTCTTTCTGAAGTTTGAATACAAATGTCTAATACAAAATCTTTGTTCTACCACAAATAGAAGATCTTGAATAGCTAGCAAAAGACCTTAACATTTTAAAATAGTCAAATCAGCTGATTTATATGTGAAATATATTCTAATTAAGATTTGTTTTGACTGACCTTTTTTTGGTCTGAAATAAATGTGCATGATGCACACACAACTTCCCCACCAAGGTCTTGAATGAGAAGCTTCAAGAACCAAGTCCACAAGTCTTTGTTTTCTACCTCAACAACAACATATATGCTATAGGAAAAATTTGTTCATTTCCATCTCTTCCAATTGTTGTTACTAACTCCCCTCTATACTTGCCTTTCAAAAAGCATCCATCCAACCCAATAATGGGTCTACAACAAATGAAGTTATCTTTGCATGCCTTCAACCATGCATAATAATCTATTGAATATACACTCACTGTTACTATTTTCAACCTTTGTTTTGATTGTTGAACCTAGATTTGTTCTCAGAAGCTCATGACCATAATCATAAATTCTTCTAAATTGTTCCTTTAATGACCCCTTAACATTATCTTTTGCAATGGCTCTTGCCCTAAAAGCCATATTTCTACAAATTCCTACATTCCATTTCCTACTAACTTTGTCCCTAATGTCCATGACCTTCATATTAGGGTTTTCTCTGACATTTTTTTTCATCCTTTCACTCAACTATTCCGAAGTCATCAACTTTACATTAAATCTCTACTACAGCTGTGATCATCAATCATTTTTCTTAGCTACCATGACTTGGCACCACACATATAGGCACAATAAGCATACCATTTTCAATTCGCATTCCCCCCCAAACACTTTACAAAAACCCTCTTCTTGTCATTCTTAATGAATTTTAAATTTCTCCCATTACTGAGTGCATAAGTACTAATCCCTTTTTCTCAGCTAAATAGGTTCCTACTTCCCATTTATATTTCCCCAAAATTTTAGGCATACTAAAAGTGGGAAACAAACTTTTCGGGATGAAATCATCACCCTCCTCACTATCTGGACCACTAACCAACTCATCTAACAGTCACTCAATGTCAGATAAGCCACGAACATCATGAATGGAATCATTATCAGTTGTTCGTGAACACTCACCTAATGGAGTGCAAGGTTCTTCCCTCACATTTCCTTTAGAAGTCCCAATGTCACACTGAATGGTGACATCAACTAGACTTTCTTGACTGACAGACTCACATTCAACATCCTCATGTACATCCTCATCTACATCTTCATCCTCATTAACATTGTCATCTACATCTTCATCCTCATTTACATCTTCAGCCTCATTTACATCCTCATCCTCAGCCTCATCTACATCCTTATCCTCTTCTACATCCTCTAGCTCAAAATCATGTACATATGTACCTCAGCCTCCTCTACATCATGTACCTCAGTCTCATCTACATCATTACTATTACTACCACCATGACCAACTACATGCTGCATCTCTTTAGCAACATCACTGTCGACCTCCTTCATTTGTGTTCCAACTTTGGCATCACCCTCACCCTCCACAATTTTTGTTCCAACTTCAGCATGAACCTCACCCTGACCCTCCACCATTTGTCTTAGAACTTCACCATCACTATCACCTTGACCCTCCACCATTTGTCTTAGAACTTGACCATCATCATCACCTTGGCCCTCCTCCATTTCTGTTCCAACTTGACCATCACCATCACCCTGACCCTCCTCCACTTGTCTTGCAACGTCACCTTCATCATGAACATCAACATCAACCCAATCAATCATTTCTATTATGTGTGGTTCATGCTATTATGAACCACGTATAGATGAACTTCATCATTTAACCTTGCAATGTTCACCATATGCATAACACCCCGATCATCAGTCAATAATTATAACCTATCTGGTACCATTGACTCACCTCCTAAATTGTACTAAAGTTCTTTGACGTTTATATGACCTAAGTCTTTCCCTGAAGCTAATATGCCAAAATAGCTCCACAGGTCTGGATCACAAGACCATTGTATTGTCTCTCCATCAAATTTTAACTTCCCATTATCATCACTAACAAAATGTCCAGTGTGGTGGACCACAACTTTAATACGTTCATCATCCATATATGAAGCACATGCTTTTAACACCTGATTATGGAGGGAAAATTATTATTATTATACTACCTACCAATCAAATGGGGGAACACTCACTAAGGAAACACTCAGACAGACAAGGGACAGGGGAACAAACTAACATCCCCACTATGGAAACACTCACATAGGCAGGGGACCACTACTTCTAAACAATTCAAAAATGAAAAATTGGGACCACAATCTCTACATTGTACACATTTCAACATGCAAAATCGGGACCACAACGCATAAATAGTGACAGAACAACACAAAAACCCATTTTCGATTACCCATCCCTAAAACCAAGATGCAGTAAAAGTAAACCAAAAAACCCATCATACGCAAAAATGTAATACGTCGTATGCAACACGATAGGAAACTAACCTTAACTCGCATCCACTTTCACTTAGGTTCATTGACCTCCAACTGATTGTCTTCATCTTCTCTAAGATTGCAATTCCTCTTCTCACACTCACCAAATCAAATCCCTAATTCCCTTTCTCTAATCCTATTTCAGTAAAAATTTCCTAATCTGAACAAATCCCTAAAGTAAACAATTAAATTTGTACCACGTCAAAAACTCTTTATTTAAATAACAAATTTCACGTAATATAATACTTATACATCAACATATTATGTGTGCACCACGTCAGCATCTGTTCACGTCGTCTGTGAAAACTTAACGGACAAAGCTTAATTGACTCAATTTTTCAAATATATGGACCCAATTGAGATAGCTGCAAAAACGAGGACCCAATTGAGATAGCTGCAAAAACGAGGACCCACTTGAGATTTTCCAACAAATATGAAGACAATCCGAGGGTTTAAACCTATATTATTTTACACTTGTTAATTTAATTATAATAATTTTGTTTTCATTTACATTGCATGACCCAGTATTTGTTTTAGTAGTATGACAAGATGCATCTTTAAAAAAAAAATCAAAGATAAATATTACAATAATAATTAAATTTTAATTGAATTGGATGATTTGAGATGCATAAAAAGTATTAAAGTTAGTAATATTCAATAAAAATCATCGTTAATAAAAATATAGATTAATAATATATAATAATGTAAAATTTGATTAACAAAACATGTGATAATAATATATAAATAATGTAATAGGTTAAAAAATCAATTTTAATAAAAATATTTATGTAATATTTATACAAATAATAAATTTTGTTATAATTTAAAGACACCTTCTTATTAAAATTAAGATTAAATTAAATTAAAGAAAAATATATAGAGACTAAATTGAAATCAAGACAATGATACATGATAATATCTTAACACCCAAGAACCTTTGAAAGAACTCTATGCATAGTATGTTTCATACATTTAACTTTTTAATATAAGGTTTAATACCCAATTTTGTCCCCAGTTTGGTTGGGAAATCTCAATTTAGTCCCTCGTTAGAAAAGTAATTGTAATGGATCCTTACTTGTAAATTTGTGAGTCAAGTTAGTCACTTCCGTTAAATATAAGAAAACGTAGTTAATGGGATGATGATGTGGCAGTAGTTAGTGGTTACGTGTCAAAACGTAATTGTGTGTGTGCTTCCGTGTTGTTGAATTAGAGAAGTTTGGGTTTTATTAGAAATTGGGTTTATTTTAATTGGGGATAAATTGGCAGCAGTTAGGGTTTTTAAGTAATTTTGTGCAATTCAATAGAAACAAAGTTAGGGCAGCTGTTACAGAAATTGAGTTTTATTAGAAATTGGGGGTAAATTGATTTAGGGGTGAATTGTGGCAGATTAGGGCATTTTGGTTTGTGCGAAAGAAGAGAGAGTTGTTATCGCGAGAACCATTAACGTGAATACAAAGATCGTGTAGACATCGTTCTAGAGGGGATTTGGACGAGCATTCATGGAGATCGTGTTGGTGGGGTAAATTACGAAAAGCGGCATTCGAAGGTGCGTTTATGGTAGGTTTTGTTTTGTGTTTGGTTGCTTTCGGTGTTGTCCCCCCATAACTTTTGATTTTTGTATGGTTTGTCTGTTTAGTGTCCCCCATTGTCAGTGCATTTGCTTTGTTTCTGTTGCGACATTGTAGTTGTGGTCCCCCCTGATAGTGTGTGGTACTGTGTTGTGCCATTTGCTTTGTTTATTGTGGTAAATGTGCTTTTGCTTTGTTTGACTTGTTTATGGTCTGTATAGTGGTATGTTTATGCTTTGTTTTTTGCTTAGATAACATTTGGGTTAAGGGTTAAACATAGATTAGCTGTGAACAATTTTTATATTAGATAATATGGCCAACTTAGACATTGAAGTCGTGTTTCACCATGGAGGGAAATTTGAGAATAATGGGACATTCGGATATCACTATGGTCAAACCACAACTTTAAAAATAGACTCTGATCGATGGAGTTATTTTGAAATATTAAGCATTCTAAAGGAGATGAGTTATAGGAATGTAAAGGAGTTATGGTATTCATTGGGTCGTGGTTCTGTATTAGAAGATTGTTTGGAACCTTTATTTGATGACAAAGGTGCTTGTCATGTGATCAATATTGCTATGTTGAATGGTGAAGCTCACCTTTATGTTATACACATGGTGTGTGAACCTCAATATCTTCTGCAGTTGGAATACTTTTCTGAACCCGAAATTGATAGACCTAGTGGTGAAGGACAAGTTGAGAGAGAGAGTGCTGAAAAGCAAGTTGAGATAGAGGTTGGTGAAGCAGATGTTGAGGTAGTGGGTGAAGCAGAGGTTCAGACAGTAGCACCTGAGACAGAAGTTGAGGTTGAGGTAGTGGGTGATGTAGAGGCTATGGTAGAAGTTTAGACAGAGGCAGTGATTGATGTACAACCTGAGGTAGAACCTGAATCAAAAGTAGCCCCAGCATTGATAGAAGTTGAGGTTGATGTAGTGGCTGATGTAGAGGCTGTGGTAGAATTACAAACAGAGGCAGTGGTTGATGTACAACCTGAGGGAGAAATTGAGGTAGAGGATGATGGTGTGGAGGCACAGGGTGAGGCAGAGAGTGAGTCAAATGCTAAGGGAAACATGCATGTTGGTGTGAATGTAGACGGGCAGTCTGATGTGGAGGGGCAGGTAGAAGTAGAGGGTGAGGTAGAGGGTAATGGTGTAGAAGCTGATGAGTATGATGTTAGAAGTTGGAATGGGTCCGAAGAGGATGTATTGACTGATCATGGAGATGAAGTGGGATTTGATATATTTGAAGCTACTAACCAAGTCGAATTACGTGGACCTAGGGGTTTATCTGATAGTGATTGGGAATCTGAGAGTTTGAACAGTGTTGTGGAAAGTGATAACACAGATGATGATGAGTATGGGGATTTTGGTGTTTTTTCAATGCCCAAAAGTATGGAACAATATAAATGGGAAGTGGGCACGTACTTCACTGACAAAAAAGATTTTACAAAAGCTATAAGATCGTATGGAGTAGAGAATGGTAGAAAATTAAAAGTTTATAAAAATGACAAAAGAAGAGTGCGTGTCAGATGTTGTGGGGCAAAAGGAAAATGTCCTTGGAATGCATATTGTGCATATAAGGCAGCTGAAAATACATGGCAGCTAAGGAAAATTATAGACAAGCACACATGCAGTAGAGAATTTAACATCCATTTAATGACTTCAAAATGGTTGAGTGGGAGGTTAGAGAAGACTATAAAAGAGAATCCCAATATTAATCTGTATAACCTCCATAACAAAGTTTCTATGAAGTGGAACATTGGTGTTTCTCGGTCCACAACCTGTAGGGCAAAAGCAATGGCTTTTAAACAAATAGAGATTTTAAAGAACAATATAGAAGAGTGTATGACTATGCCAATGAGTTGCTTCGGTCAAATCCTGGTTCAACTGTCAAAGTTAATGTTGAACCTAATGAGGACACTCCAATTTTCAAGAGACTATATGTGTGTTTGAAGGCCTGTAAGGACAACTTTGTGTCATGTAGGCTATTATAGGTTTGGATGACTGTTTCTTAAAAGGAAAATATGGAGGTGAGTTGTTAACTGCAGTAGCAAGAGATGGGAATGACCAAATGTGTCCTTTGGCATATGCTGTTGTGGAGGTGGAGAATAAGGACAGTTGGGGTTGGTTTCTACATTTGCTCATTGATGATCTTGGTGGTGTGGAGCTTTCTTCAACCATTACATTTATTTCAGATCAACAAAAAGTGAGTAACGTAGCCCATTGCATTTTTATTTATCTTTTAAACCTTCATGTGTTTTATTTTAACTTGTATACCCTTTTCATCTTCTCCCTAAAAGTAACGTAACCCATTGCATTTTTATTTATCTTTTAAACCTTCATGTGTTTTATTTTAACTTGTATACCCTTTTCATTTTGACACTACCCTTATTTACTTTTTACTCTCTTCTTTCTTGAAAAGATACAAAACTTTACACTTTTAGGACTATATTATCCTTGTACTTTGTGTCAAATGAATGTAAAAATGTTTCATGATATCATTATTCATTAATAAAATTTAGCATAACTGGGACAAAATAAACTATTAAACCGAATATTTACTATTTGATTCAATACATTTTCATTATTATATTCAAATAAAGAATCTTAATTTCTTTTAAATCATAATAATTATTTTGGTTAAATTCCTAATATTAATAATATTACATTATATGAAAGACGTGACATGTCACAATAATTTTTTTTTACAAAAAATAATTTTAAAAAATAAAATAAAATTTAAAAAATCACAAATTAAACGTGTCATATTGTTAATGTTATTAATAATTTTTAATTTTTTTTTAATTAAAGGACTTTTTTTAAAATTAAAATACATTAAGACAGAACGAACTTGACATACGTGGACTATCTAATTAAACCATATAAATATAAAAATATTGTTTTTGACTTCCTATACTTTTTTCAAATTTTTAGTTTCATTTAGAATAACTCTATTCAAAATTTGAAATCCTTGTGGATGTGGGTGGAACAAAAGGAAAAGGTGCTGGTTCAAATTTGTAAACGTATCTGCTGGCTCGATCGTTTGGTTTGGTGTTCCCCTAGACAATTGAGCATAGCTAAACTTGATTACAGAGTTCCGAATCTGATCGCAAGCTCAATAAACTTAAATAACGTACCGGTTCTTATTCATATTTCAGAAGACCAAACGCTGAAAAATCAATTTGGGGGTAACGATGAATAATTCATCACCGGCTCATTCTTCGCTATCGACGACGGCGGTTGTAGGTGGTGGTGGAGGAGGCAGTGGCAGCAACGCTACTGTATCCGTTGACGATTTTATTTTTCCGTGTGATCCTATGTCATCGGTTGAGCGTAAAGACGAAGCCATGTCAGGTGGGCTTTATTCAATCCACTTCCTTTGTTGTGATCTTCATTCAAAATTGAAGCTTTGCGGTTATTTGGCTATTGTTATGAATATCATACCCGTCAGCTATTAGGGTGAAGTTCATCGAACGGTCCCTTTCTGACTATTTTATTTTAATATGATTTCTTTTCAGTGTCTTTAATCTCAAGTTTACTTCCTTCTTCTTTTCTGTACTTATTTAGCATTGCAATCACTGAGATTCCTGAGTTACTCTCAATTATTGTTTACAGCTAATGATTTTGGCGTTCGGTATAGATTATTAATTTATTGTTTTATGTTCTCCTTTGGGGTTTCTCGGGTTTGAATTAACATGTGTTCTTAAATTACATTATGGCTAGGATTTATATCATTCAGTCCTTTCTGATCTGGTTTCCTATGTTCATTCACCATGTATTGGTTCTGAAAAGAAGGAAAGGGAAAGATAAAACTTTGGTTTACTTGGAGTGCAACATCATCTTTCCGTGTAGTTTCAGATTGAAATTAAATGTATTCTGTTGTTTGTTCTTCCTGAACTTGCCCATGAGGTCTTCATTTTGACATTCTGCATTCTTATTTCAGTTTTAAAATCAGATCTCATGGCTGCACTTGACAAGGAAGTTAAATCGTTGGTTGAAGATAACTGGAAGTTTGAAGGGCCTCGGTCGCGGATTCACCTTGTATCACATCGAGGTTGCTTGTTTATCGATCTCTTAATGATTTTGTTATGATATCTTCAGAGTTTCTTAGAATATTTTAGAACAATATTTAGGTACTATTTTGTTCTGTTTATTAAAACATAAAATGAGACCACCATAAAAATCTTAGTTTACCCTTGCATTTAGTCAATTAATTCTACCTACTTCAGTCGATGGTTTGATGCTCATATCCTTGATTTCATGGTGTTAGATATCAGTATTGATGTGTATTTTCATGTGATACGTATGCAGTTATGCCTTGGCATAGCAAGGGCATCCTATTGCTCTACTCAAACTTCCCCGCCTAGTTAGGTTAGGGAGAGTAGATGTGATGTGTTCAGTCTTAACCCAACCGGGGAGGCTCTTTCCATGATCTGAACCTGTGATCTCTAAGTCACAAGGTAGCAACCTCATTGTTTTTCCTAGACTTGCCCTTGGTATGACGGTAAAAAAAAATGTATATTATGATATTATCTGAATTCTAAATCACATTTATATTCATCAACTCGTATTTTTCACAACCTGTATGGGTTTTGGCTTTTGTTTCTATGCTGTTGTGTACTCCATTATACTTTGATGAACATATGAACAAACAGAACTCGACAGAGTGACTTTGGCTCTAACTAAGCGCATATTTGGGTTAACGTTGGAAACCTAGTTTTGGAGTAATTTCCATTTTGCAAATTGTGTTTGCAACAAATACCCAAGTTTTGCTTTTATGAAACTTGGTCTAAGCCAAAATTTCTGTGTGCAAATGTACTTTTGAGGAAAACTACGCGCGTCATAGATTTGAGTTAACTCTCCAAACCGAGTACGGAGCACCCCGAAGTGGAATCCAAAGATACCCTAGTATATTTGAAAACATTTACTTTATTGTGCCAAAATGGATTTCTGATCATTGTCTACATGTGCTATGATTTTTACTTTAAACTCATCTGTTCATATCAGAGTCCATGTGATAGGAGATTGAGAGTATATGAAAGGAGAAGGAAGCGTTAGTTAGCCTAACTGTCTTGACAGTTAGGAAAGGCGGGAATGGGTTTGTATAAATAGATAAGCGTGTTAGTTGTGGGAGGACTTTTAGACTGTTAGTAATCTGTATAGGAAGTGTTAATCCTGTAGGGGGAGGTTAGGCTCTCATAGTGGCCTTATACTTGTATTCTTTCTGTTGAATAGTAAAACGAGAGGTTCTAAAGTGTTCGGTTAGTGCATTTGTGGTATTAGTTTAGGTTTCATTGATTAGAAACCTATCAATTTGGTTCGACCTGCCGGAATTGGGTATGAGAGCAAGAATGGAGAGGGATACGGAGGGAAGATTGGAAGCGATCGAAATTACGATGGAGGGGATGAAAGCAGAGTCCGCTGCAGTACGGAGGGATTTACAACAGATTATGAGGATCCTGGGTACTCAGGTCAATAACTCGGAGGAACATTCTGACGATAGCTCCGTGAACGAGAATCAACATCGAGTAGTGGGGGAAACTAGAGGCAGAAGGGTTGGCGACCGCAGTGAGGATCAAAGACCATGGCGGAAACGGGTAGAGTTACCCACGTTCGACGGGATAGAGCCCCTCAGTTGGCTCAATAGAGCGGAACGATTCTTCGACATACAGAAGGTGACGAGCGATGAAGAGAAGGTGGAGATTGTGTATGTTAGCATGGAAGGAAGTGTGGCCTATTGGTTTACGTTCTGGAAAGAGAAGGCCAAGAACCGTTCTTGGGAAGGTTTGAAGACGACCATGGTCAACCGTTTCGGAGGAGGATTCAGGGGAACGGTGTTTGAGGGGTTGGCGACGCCGTGCCAGGAGGGTACTGTGGAGGAATTTGTTCGCGATTTCGAAAGTCTGATGGGCCAGGCCAAGGGCGTGCCTGAAGAACAAGTACTAGGTTATTTTCTCGCCGGATTACGCGAGGACATCAAAGGGCAGGTGAGGATTCAAGATCCCCAGGAATTGATGACAGCGATGCGAATCGCTCGCGACGTGGAAGACGCGATGATACGAGCGAAGGGAGGTAACGAGAGTGGGTTCAAGAGTAACCCATCGGGGTCGCGATCAGCGTGAGTAGTGATGCGATCAGAAATTAGTAGACCCCCAATGAACCAGTACAGGGGAACAGAGAGTACGGGGTCATCGAGGAGAGAAGGAGTGGTGGCGAGCACGAACGCGAGGGCGAGTACCTCCATTGGAAACGAGAACCGAGGAAGAATGGTGAGAAATCTTCCTTACCCAGAATTCCTTAAGAGGAAGGAGGAAGGGAGGTGTTTTCGATGTGGGGGGCCGTTTGCCCCAAGCCATCGTTGCGCTGAGAGGAGCTTGCGAGTGTTGCTTTTAGCGGAGGATGAGGAGGGAGACGTGAGTGAAGAAGGAGTCGATCAGGAGGAGAAACTGCTAGAGTTGTCAGCCTGCTCTGCCGAAGGGCTGACTTCACCCAAAACCATGAAGCTGACAGGGAAGATCGGAGAAAGGAGAGTGGTAGTACTCATCGATAGTGGCGCAAGCCACAACTACATTAGCCGGAGGATAACGAAGGAATTGAAGCTACCCATAACAAACACACCATCGTATCCGGTGAGTCTAGGAGATGGGCACAAGAGAATGACCAGGGGGCGTTGTGAGAAGATTAGAGTAAGCTTGGAAGAAGCCACCGTAGAGGAAGAGTTCTATGTGCTCGAATTGGGTGGTGTCGACGTCATTTTGGGCGTTGCATGGCTAGCGAAGTTGGGGGAAGTGATGATAAATTGGGGAGAGATGACCATGGTATATAACCGGGAGGGTAAGAAGGTCATGATAAAGGGTGATCCAGCTTTGTCTCGACAGCTGGTAGAACCAAAAACTTAATTGAAATTGGTTTGGGATTTGGGCCTAGTGGAGAAAGAAGGGTGCGGTGAGTGGGACAGTGATTTGACAGAAGTGCAGAAAGCAGATTTAGAAGCGGTGCTGCAGGCGCACTATCGGGTGTTTCAAGAGCTGAAAGGCTTACCCCCAGCTCGTGAGAAGGAACACCAAATTCAACTCAAAGAAGGAGTGGATCCCATTAATGTGCGTCCATATAGGTATCCCCACCTTATAAAGGGAGAGATTGAAAGGCAGGTGGCGGACATGTCAGGGATTATCAAGCCAAGCACGAGCCCTTTTTCCAGTCCGGTTATCTTGGTGAAAAAGAAGGACAACAACTGGCGTTTCTGTGTGGATTACCGGGCTCTGAACCAAGCCACCGTCTCTGATAAATTCCCCATACCCGTGATAGAAGAATTGCTGGATGAATTAAACGGGGCCAAATACTTCTCCAAGATCGATCTAAAAGCTGGATACCATCAGATCAGGATGGGAGAAGAAGATGTTCCCAAGACCGCCTTCCGAACGCATCAAGGCCATTTTGAATTCCTTGTGATGCCATTTGGTCTCACAAATGCGCCAGCCATGTTCCAAAGCACGATGAACAACTTGTTACAGCAATATCTCCGGAAGTGTGTGCTGGTCTTCTTCGATGATATCCTCGTTTACAACCCTACCTGGAAGGACCACTTGGAATAGCTAAAGTTGGTGTTACAGTTGTTGGAGCAGCATCGTTGGGTGGCCAACCAAAAGAAATGCGAATTTGGGAAGTAGAGGATTCGTTATCTAGGCTACCAGATTTCAGAAGGAGGCGTTGAAATGGATAGTGATAAAACGAAGGCGGTTTTGGAGTGGGAAGAGCCGAAAAACCTGAAAGCCCTGAGAGGTTTCCTAGCCTTGACAGGGTACTATAGACGTTTCATGGCTGGGTATGGGAAATTGGCAAAACCACTGACTGAATTGTTGAAGAAGGGTTAGTTTGGGTGGTCTGAACAAGCACGAACAACCATGGCTAAATTGAAAGCTGCTGTAACCTCTGCTCCAGTATTAACATTGCCTGACTTTAATCAGGCATTTCATATAGAATGCGACACCTCAGGAGGAGGGGTAGGGGCAGTTTTGACTCAGAATAAAAAACCTATTGCCTATTTTAGTAAAGCGCTGTTCGAAGGTTCTCTGAATAAATCCATATACAAAAAGGAGTTGATGGCCTTGGTTATGGCCATCCAGCATTGGAGGCCATACTTGGTAGGGAGGAAATTTGTTGTGCACACTGACCAACGAAGTTTGAAGTACTTACTAGAGCAGCGGATAACTACTCAAAGCTAGCAAAACTGGCTGGCAAAGCTTATGGGATATGATTTTGAAATAGTCTATAAAACGGGAAGCACCAACAGGGCGGCTGATGCTCTATCGAGAAGAGTCGAAAGAGGCATGGAGGGAATGGAGCTGCAGGCAATATCCAGGCCATTTTGGCATGACTTTCAAGAAGTTCTGAGGGAGGTAGAGGAGGATGAAACGTTAAAAAAATTGATAGCTGATTTAAAAAGGGATCCAAATTGTCATCTAGCTTACACCTTGGAGAATGGTAGGCTGCATTACAAGGGGAGGATGGTGATATCGGCAATTCTGCGTGGATTCCCAAATTGTTAGCTGAATTTCATGTGACCAAAATGGGAGGCCATTCGAGGGTGTATTGCACGTATAGAAGGATAGCTCAATCTTTGTATTGGGTGGGTATGAAGAAGACCGTTACGGAGTTTGTTGCAGGGTGCGTGGTGTGTCAACAACACAAATACATGGCTGCGTCCCCCCAAGGGCTATTACAGCCTTTGCCGATACCCCAAGCGGTGTGGGAAGAGATAAGTTTGGACTTCATAGTGAAGCTACCAAAGTCGCAGGGACATGATGAAATCTTAGTGGTGGTAGATAGGCTGAGTAAATACGCCCATTTTATGGCGCTCAAACACCCTTATTCAGCTAAAACGGTGGCAGAGGTGTTTACTAAGGAAATCGTAAGGCTGCATGGGATTCCGGTCTCGATGTAAGTGATAGAGACCCTTTGTTCCTAAGTATTTTCTGGAAAGAGTTATTTAAGATGCAGGGGACCCAGCTCAAGATGAGCACCGCTTATCACCCTGAAACGGATGGACAAACGGAGGTAGTAAATCGGATTGTGGAAGGGTATTTGCGACGCTTTTGTTCAGAGCAACCTAAAAGCTGGCATGCAATGCTGCCTTGGGCTAAGTACTGGTACAATACCAGCTACCAAGGGGTAGCACGGTGTACACCTTTCGAAACAGTGTATGGCAGAGCACCTCCATCTTTCAGCAGGTTTGTTCCGGGAGAGACACCTGTAGAAGTAGTAGCCCAAGACCTTATGACACGAGATGAGGCCCTTAAACAGTTGAAGTTCCATTTGAACTGGGCCCAAGACTTAATGGCACAACAGGCGAACAAAAGGAGGAGGGAGGTGGATATTAAGGTGGATGACTGGGTGTATCTGAAGATTAGGCCACATAGACAATCTTCCATGCCAGTTCGACTGCACCCAAAA
Organism: Vigna angularis; assembly: GCF_016808095.1. Taxonomy (NCBI): domain Eukaryota; kingdom Viridiplantae; phylum Streptophyta; class Magnoliopsida; order Fabales; family Fabaceae; genus Vigna; species Vigna angularis. The sequence continues at coordinate 12,468,646 of NC_068979.1, forward strand.
CTCTCAGCCCGTTACTTTGGACCGTTCCAAGTGTTGCAGCAGATGGGGAACGTGGCTTATAGACTTAAGCTGCCAGAATCAGCAAGGATACATGCGGTGTTTCACGTATCCCAATTAAAGAAAGCGGTGGGGGACCAGCGAGTAGAAAAGGAACTGCCAGCAGACCTACAAGCAGAAGGACCGATTTTTTGGCCAGTAGGGGTCTTGGATAATAGACAAGTTCAACAGGGAGAAGAAGTAGTGTACCAAGTCTTGGTAGAATGGCAAGAAGGGGGCAGAGAAGGTGCTACTTGGGAAGATAGGGCAACTATCCAGGACCAATATCCTGAGTTCAACCTTGAGGACAAGGTTGTTGAGGGGCCGGAGGGTAATGATAGGAGATTGAGAGTATATGAAAGGAGAAGGAAGCGTTAGTTAGCCTAACTGTCCTGACAGTTAGGAAAGGCGGGAATGGGTTTGTATAAATAGATAGACGTGTTAGTTGTGGGAGGACTTTTAGACTGTTAGTAATCTGTACAGGAAGTGTTGATCCTGTAGGGGGAGGTTAGGCTCTCATAGTGGCCTTATACTTGTATTCTTTCTGTTGAATAATAAAACGAGAGGTTCTACAGTGTTCGTTAGTGCATTTGTGGTATTAGTTTAGGTTTCATTGATCATAAACCTATCACCATGTGACAGATTTTTTATGGGGCCTGATGATAACTATCCTGATTCTTGAGTAATAGTCACTAATCATGTGACTTAGGAGCAGTAGTGAGCAGAAGTTGGAACCTATAAGCAGTATAGATATTTGACAGAAAATAGCTTGTCCTGTGTTAGTTACAAAAGCCCACAGCTCCCTCTCATCCCATTCGTTGGAGCTTCATCAGTCCTCTTTTTCTTATTCTTTGTGTCGTGTATAACTTGTATATTGTGAGATTCTATTGTTTACGTTACCATTTACTGCTTCACTATATGCTGAGTCCTAACATCCTGCATTACTTGCTCAGTATCTGTTGAGTTACAATTTGAAGCTCCCTTGATTCAGTTATTCATAGAAAATAACTGATGGAAGTTATGTATTAGGGTACAGTTGATAGCAGGGTGGGTAAATAAGAAAGGAATATTGTTATGTCTAGTTTACGATCAGAATATTCTCTACAGGAGACTTTTATCTCTAGACCAACACCTGTACGTGATTTCTCTGTTTTGAATTATATTTTACTAGTTTATGCTTTTCAATCGGTGTTCTAAACTTTCAACTTTGGTTTGCATGTTTACCATATAACATTTCGTTTTCTGATTTCTTTGACACAAGTAGAATAATATGTAGCCAATAATGGCTCATTTTATGGTCCTCGCATCATTGTTTGTCTTGTTGAGTATCCGGTTCCTTTTTGTCAGAAAGGAGACGAATGTATCCCGTTTTTTGGCTTTGCATTGGAAGCCCGAGCCCGAGGCACTACTTATGCTTTGTTTGTGCTGAAAATTGTTTTGCAGGTGGTCATCTCTATAGGCCCACAGAAGTTTCAAAAAATTGGAATTTGACTCCCCCAAAATAGTTGGAACACTCACCTCAAAGCACTGTTCCTCCAAACTTAATTGATTATGGTTGTGATCTGAAGACAGATACAAATTGTTATGCCATATGTCTTTTCCACCTGAAAACACAGCTGTGACTCTATATCTTCAGACTCTGGAAGAGCATGATTATTGCAAAGGAAGGTTCTTTCCGTGCAAGATCGTCAGTCACATTTTGTGTTAGTCTTTCTAGTCCGGATTGAGAAAGCTGGTGTTTTAATATTTATATGATATTATTGTTCTAATTTTGAGGGATCAGTTATTAATTGCAGTTGATTGTTGTAAACTGGAGGTATTGTAATGGATAAGCCAACAAATGGCTAACGAATTCACTCGTTTGTTTTAAAATTTCGGTAAAATTGACAAATAAAATCATACCTTAACAGCTATATTTCAATACTTTTATTTACTATACTGAAAAAACATGTGTTTCTACTAGTATACTGAAGAAACTTTTAACAGAATTTAGTTGAATATTTCAAGAAAAAATATCAATTTAAATTAACTTCCATTAAATTTTTTTAGGCCTTCTATACTAAAAACAAAAATACTCGTAGTATTTAGAAAGAATACATAGGGAAAATAAATTTAAAACTGTCAATTATAAAATATCTTTTAAAAATTAACAACTTTGTTTTAAAATGTGTCTTATTAGATCTTTTTTTAATGACTTAACATGTTAAGATATTTGCTAAAGATTGTGATCCTGATCATGCAATGTAATTATTTCTTCAATTCATCGTCCAAAGAACATGATTTATTTGCAAACAGTATAATTTCCTCAATTGTTGCCAGTAAGTTTCTAATGATATTGACATTTAATTTCTAACTTTAACCCCAAAAAAAATTATTCTGTCCCCCTCAAAATTCCAAAATTTGAACCCTAATTATTTTGTGATGTCTACAAATAACGAAAGTCAAGACTAAGCTAAAAGTTAAAAATAAGAATAAAAATGTAGTGAACTTAAGCCCCCTCCCCCAAGAACATATAATCACCAAGCTCTTTACCCTAAGAGCAACAGATTGTTTTTAACTCACAAAAGGGTGATGCAGAAGTTCTAACACTGTTGCTCTCTTCCTCCAATTCTTCTCAAGACACCTCCTCACAAAATTTTGAAACTCTGGTGATGCTTTTTCTGGCATCTCCAGCTTCTCACCAAAGCAAATTGCACACATCAAAGTTGCCCAATCTGGTCTCTGCCCTGCTCCAATCAATGGAAAATAACCCAAAAGACATTCCAACATTACTACTCCCATTGACCACACATCTCCTGCAAACTCATCTGCATTTTCACCACCCCATCTTTCTGGATCAATCCTTTCTGGACTCATGTAAGCACAAGTGCCTGCATCGTACTCATTTCCTTCAAACCTACCTTCCACCACATGACTCACTCCAAAATCTGCAATCTTTACCTCCCCTTTATCGTTCACAAGTAAGTTTGATGGTTTAATATCTCTGTGCACAATGTTCATGCCATGTAAATACCTAAGTCCTTCCAAAACACGCCTACCCAACACCGAGATAACCTTTTCTGACAGTCTATGATGTATTCTCAATACATCATTCAACGACCCTCCTTCCATGTATTCCATAACAAAGCTAATGTCACCTCCGTTGTCGCCATCATTATTGCTATTACAACTGTCAAAAACTGCATGACACTTTACTATATACGGTGAATCCACTCGTTTTAGAATGTCAGCCTCCAGTTTAGCGGTTTGGCGAATGCCAAAGCCATTCTCATTCAAACGTAGCACTTTCAAGGCATAAAAGGAGCTGGTTTTTTTGTGATAAACTTTGTAAACTGTGCCACCATTACCATGGCCAAGAACTTCTCGCTTTTCAAGATGCGAAAGATCCTTAATCATGCCGGGAGAAGAGTGTACATGAATTTGGTGAGGGGAATCTGAATTTGACGATGGGATTGAAGGAGATTTTGGTAATGAAAGCCTCAGAGCTTGCTTGTGTCTCCTCTCTCTGATAACCAATGTCATTTACGTGGTTCACACTTGAAAACACTCTCTGAGCCTAAACAAAGAAAAAATAAAAATGGGGTTTAAAGAATGGAAGAAAGGGAAATTTTTCCATAAAAGAAAGCCACGTGCTTGACTGTAAATTTTGGCTTACAAGAGTGATGACAAGTGTTACCGAAATGAATGGACAGGTGAGGTTTTGGTGGTGATATATCAGAGCTTACATATCACTGCATGGTCGTGATAATTGTTGTTTATTTATCTTTTTTAACAATTTACTTGAATTCAGTTCCAAATTTAGTTAAAATCTCAAATTTCATGGTTCTGGTTAAACATGTACATCTCTAACCCTGCGGTGTTTGTTAAAGTTAGGATGAAGGTGGCCATCATGCACACCTAACTATAGTGTGTAAGTTGGAGAAATCATTACAAAGGAATGATGGTGCGATTGTGGAGAATGGAAGCATGCAAAGCAGTGACATAACCCCAAATGATGAAATAAATAGAATTAATGCCCGAGCAGTCAGGATCCAATTAAATAAGATTTTTCGTATCAAAACCCTAACTTCAAGGCCAAACCAAAATAACATTGTGGTTTTCACTCACCATTTACAAATTCTGCATGTTTTTTTTAACCTATATAATGACAAGAGTTGCAGACTGGAACTTTGATGAATAATATGGTGCCATGGCTTTGAAAGAAATTTGAGAAAATATGTTTTCACACTCTATATATCAGCCATTTAACTAGTTACTTTTAAGAATAATATAATTATTAAAAAAATGTATTTTTATATTTATAAGGAAAAATAGATGATGAAAAATAAAATATAAAAGGTCTGCAACAAATTATCTTCCTAGAGATGAGTGCGCAGGGTAAAAAGAACCAAGAATAATAGTTGCAGATAAATTTTTTTATGAAGGTAAATTAGTATCTGCTCACTGCATAATAACAATATATAACACACTGTCTTTGTATGTGAAGGAGCAAACACATTTTTTCAAGGCGAGTTCGAACACGTTTTATTAAAAATTACAAAATGAGGATAGAGACTTATCAAGAAGTGGATTTATAATATTCTGTAATTTTAATAAAATTTGAGTCATGAATAGAGTCCAATAGAGTATGTTGTTAGCATTTTGTTTTCTTATTAGATATGCATAATTTCGAAAGGTAAAAGTTACGTGCAAAAAACTGTGTACATTTAATAACTTAATAAATTAAAATATCAGTACAAATCTTAAGTTGTTGATGTAAAAGATATTAAAATTCTTTAAACAAAGTTTTAAATTTAAACGGAAAACTAGAGAAAAGGTCCACTATATTTTTCTTAGCCAAATTGTTCAACATAAATTGGTAATTGATAAAACATGCAATCCTAACTTTTTTTTTTTTTTTTAAATACAAAGAAGTATTATTGCTGGGTTCTGATGGAACACTTTGGGTGTCAACTTATGATATTTAACATCATACAGTCATGTGTAGAAAACAGTCATCCCAAGCAATGCGAATTCCTAAGTCAATAAAATAATTAATACGTCAATCTCACATGTATTAGTTACTATAACAAAAATCACTTCACGCTAGAGCCAAAACTATAGCTTAAAACATTGAAATCGTAGCCTAAAATTTAGGTTATGATTTTCCAACTGTGGACTAGGTTTGTATGGTCCTAAGTAATTAGTCATGATTTTTTATACAATTAAATTTTCAAAACCGTAGATTAAAATCTTAGGAATGATCACGGTTTTCAATCTATGTTTCATCACATTTGTTTTATGCTTTAGACCACGCTAACATATGTATTGTCTTTGGGTGACACATTTATTAAACCATTGTTTTATGCGAAATAATTTTTTTAATTTTGTATAAATTGCTTATGAAAGACTTGAAGATGAGAAATTTGAAATATATATTCTCAAATCACAACATTCCATAACCTCACACATTAAGTGCAAACATCACTTAAATGACTTTAGACAAAGTTATAATTGAAACATATACTTGAAGGTTGTAACACTACAAAAATATGTAATTTTACCGGGGGTTTTTTTCAATATTACCGGCGGTTTTAACCCCCGCAAATCACATTTCCCGCGGTTGGACCAACCGTTGGGAACACGGCCGTCGCCAAGTAAGTACCGGCGGTTCTGGAAAAAACCGCCGGTACTAGTGGGGGTTTCCGGAAACCGCCAGAATTACCAGAGGTTTTGTCGAAACCGCCGGAATTAGCGGGGGTTCTGTGAAAACCGCCGGGAATTACGGGGTTACTCAAAAACCGCCGGAACTAGCTAGGGTTATCTCAAAACCGTCCCTATTTTGCATGTGTAGTTTACTGGGGTTAAAACCGCCGGGAATTTATACAGTTCATTCTTTTTTTATTGTGATAAAATTAGATTATGATAAAAATGATTTTATTGACAAAACAAACAATAAATTAATATGAACTAAAATTGAATAATATTGTATAAAATAAACTATATTGTTCAACCTAATATCATTCATACAACTAATTGTTCATGCATAAAAATTAAAAATAAAGATGTTCATTACATATGTTCAATATAGATGTTCAATACAAATGTTCAATACTAAAAGTATGACTCATAAAAATATTCAATAACAATATCTAATTTTCTTCTTCATTACATCTATTGTTTGGCCCACTCCCTTGATCAGATACCTACAATATAACATAATAGTTAGTCGATAATATATTTAATTAAAAAATCATACAAATAAATTTAATAATTATTACCGATGATCGTTGAAATACTACAAACTGTGAAGGCAATGAACCTTGATGATTTTGCAACAAAAGTGTCATCATTGCCTTCATTTCATTGACTTGTGATGTCAATGAAGATACCTATAACAGAAATATTTATTTAAAAAGTGAGAAATATGATACCTAACATGTTAATCTTAAAAGGAATAAACCAAGTAAATATTCATTAACCTGAGATTCTAATTTAACATTAGAAGAAGTCAATGAAGATACCTATAACAAAAAAATTTATTTAAGAAGTGAGAAATATGATACCTAACATGTTAATCTTAAAGGGAACAAACCAAATAAATATTTAAATATTCATTAACCTGAGCTTGTAATTCAACATTAGAAGGAGTAGATGAAGATGATCCAAAATGAGAACGAGCATGGACTCCAAAGACTTTAGATGGGCAAGGACCCAAACCTAGACCGCGAACACGACCACAATGCTCTTGGCTTCCTAAAACATGAGCTAATGAATCTAAACTTGATATTTCTTTTGATTGAGACGATGTTGTAGATTCATATGTTTGAATTTTTTCCTACATACAACATAATCAATGATGCCAACATTAAAAACATTGCATTTGTATAAAGAGACAAACTATTGAGTTGGCAGTAGTATACTTATATTTAAACTTAAGATGTGTGCAAAAACAGTAGCAAAAACAGTAGTATACTTTCACTATCTTCAAAATCTGATCTTTGGGTTATTATATTTTCCAGGGTCAAAAGTGCAAAGTCTATACTTGGGTTATGAGATTTCATCCCGCCTAACCCAAAACCAACAATAGTCCATACATCATTATTCAGGACCAAATCTATCCCTCTCACTCTGATACAATAATTCCATCTTCTAATCTAGCATTCGCATATAAACCTTTAACTAAGTCAGGATACAAGGTACTAGTCATTTGAAGAAAGTTGTATAACCAGTAAAAGGTCAATAGATCTCAGAAAAGAAATCCATCATTTCAATAAAACTGGAAATCCATATAAGATTGATTGAAAGAAGGGTATCCACGTGACATCATGGATGGGACCAATTAATACTCATTCTTCAAATTGAAGTCTGTAATGACAATCATATTAAGGAACTTAAATCTTAATACCAATAGCAATCATGTGTAAGTGTCAATTTCTACTAGAATCAATGCTTTTAACCATCAATAATTCAGAAAACACAAAACACATGAACAACCAACTACTTATAGTAAAAAGGTTCTTTTTTCCTATAATGTATCTATTACATGACATCTATAGACATGTATATAGTACACATGACATTGAGTTCTTCATTTAAGTAATATCATTTGAACGAGACTATAAAGAGATATATAACTAAACCAATCACAAAAAAAAGATTGGAACTTACACCAATTTCCCTTGCCTCATCATTGATAAAAGCTCCATTGGTCTTCTTATGAGTAGCTATCCAAACTTCTCCTCTGCTAACTTTGTGCCCACACTCGTTTTCCTATGAAAATTAACAAATTCTTATTAGGTATATCATAAATATTATGAGAAACAGAAAATTGAAGATAAATAACACTTCACCATTTCTTCCCTCTTCCTTGCAATGCTCTTGGATCCCCCTGTGTGAGCAAGAGTTTGTTTTGTCCTATTATGCTTATTTTTTAAGGCAATCTCCTAACATTGTGATAAAAAAAGTTATTAAATCATAACAGAATTTTATGAAAAGAAATGTAGGTTTTACCTTTGTTCTTTCATCAAGTCGATAGTCAACAAAAGAAGCCCAATGATCTCTATCTATGCCTTCTGGAGCCATGGCAATCAATTCATCTCTAGTTCGCGTCCCATCATCTCTTTGTTGCCATAATTCTTGCCGACAATCTCTCCATTTATGATTAAGCGCTTTCAAGATGTAATTGATTTGAATATCGGAATTCACTTCAAACTTTGTCTTCAAAACAAATTTTAATAAAAAATTAACAACAATTACCCAATAAATAAATTTTGGATGTCTTTTTTGTAATGGTATTTTGTATTTACATTACTTACTTGAATGGTATTTTGAATCATGTCTTCTTTGTAACTTTTGGGAATCTTCTTCCAAGAAGAATAACAAATAGGGAATACCTTGAAGTTTCTAGCGATACTTCCCAAGAATCGATTCAATAATGCGCCACCATCTCCAATTGGTTGATATTCCTCATTCCAATGTACAATAATCCTTTCATTTTGAGGCAAATTCCAAACATCATTTGTTTTTAAGTGTTTGGTAGTCATCTTACGTTGGTCATCTGTGAAGAAAGAAAATTTGTGTCAAATACTCTTGTGTCAAACAACTTCAGCAGTAACTATTCATATAAGTAACATAATGAAAGCATTAATATGTTGAACTTGTGTCTTACCAATAACATCAACCAACCATGCTCCCTTGTGTGTTGGTGGCCTTTCTTGTTCAACTTCCAACTGAGTATCCTGATTTTCATCTTGTTCATGTTCATCTTGTACATGAGAATTTTCTCCTACTTGAGGTGGTGAATGAAGAGCATCTTCATTTGAGGGCTACACAAGGGATGATGAGAAAGCAAAAGAAATTATCATTATTGTTATTAAATTTCAACAAAAAAGTGAGTTAACTTAGTGAGTCACGTTTCTTTGAATTTCAGGCATTTGTTGTCAGATTCCATCTGCACAAGCAATTAACATTTTAGTAGTCACAAAAACCTTTATTTTTTCTACATGCTAACACCTGACACTTCTTTGCATTTTCTTCCTACTTGGTATTTTGGAACAGGGAGCAGCTATTGATCGTATCCTTGGAGAGATAGTTCATAACAAAGGCATGACGGTACCAATTGACTATGACCTATGCATTGGGCACTTTCTAGCCAAGGTGAGTGCACTTCATTTGATTTCCAATTCTTAGTTCAGCTTTGATTTTGCATTTTCAGAGCATTTTTTTTATCATATGTACTTCTTCTAAAAGATTCTAATACAGAACTACTTCTAGTTTTTTATCATACAAAACCTTCTTGGATAATTCAAGAGTAATTCTCTAGCCATCTCACAAATGACAGAAGACTTTTAACATAATTGTCCTAACCTTTAAGGTCCAAATATCACTTTGTATAATACAAAAGATTTCTCAACGTGACTAGCAACAAATAATACATATAACACATCTAATGTACTTTTGAGAGATAAAAAAAATAAGATCACAACAACCAATCCTCTTAACATACTTCATAACAGCACAATCAACAATTAGTTTGACCATTCCATATAAGTTATATCAAGCATATGTAACCAACCAGCATATGAGATAAAAACAGAAGCGCTTTAATATGAGTAAAACAGCCCAATAAAGTTACAAAACAACAATGTTTTAGTGCAGACACAACAGTCAGAACAGTCTAATACAACAAGGATTTTAATGCAGTAACACCAATCACTACTAAAACAGCAAGGAAAAATTTACTGGTATAAAACAGCAAGGAAATAATGCTGAAACATCCAACAACATTACATAAAACAGCAAACAATCACTACTAAAATTCTGATACAGCAATTGCCCACATTTCTAAAAGTTTTGCCTTCTCTTATTGGTATGACACTAAATTCCCTTGTTGTTGCTACTGATTAGAGATTCCACAATTTTTGTCTTTAAATAAAATTTTACGTTTACTGTTTTTACTAATGTAATTGAAACACTTACATTAACTTGAACTGATGACTGAAAAAATGCATCTGGGGACTGAATAGGTGCAGGAGTCCATGCTGATTGAAAAGCAAATGCATTTGGGGACTCAATATGAGTAGGAGTGCATGTGCTTTGGCTTGTCGAAGGTAGCTTTAGTTTGTATGTTCCTATAATTAAATGAATGTCAAAAAATGATAACATGAATAAAACAAGTATTAGACATTTAAAAAAAAGGGAACTTACTTCTTTGAGGGGCAGAAAGAGAGGGTGAGGATTGGACTTGAGGAGCTGGTGGATGGTTAGTTGTGTGACCCCATGTATGAGAGACACTTTGCTGTGTATGATGTTTTGTCTTCTTCTTCTTATATATACCAGGAAGATATCTACCATTCTCATCAGGCCACAGATCTGGTCTAATACCCCAAAGTTGTAAGTCCTTTCTTGCCTTTAGATTGTCTTTGCATTTATTATTTGTACTATCATTCAACAATGTGAACAATATATTGTCACAAACATTTTTTTCAATGTGCATAACATCCAGATTGTGGTGCAATAAGTTATCTACCCAATAAGGAAGGTCAAAAAATATACTCTTCTTTCGCCATTGTAGAGTATCTACCTTAGGATGATCAACTCTGCGTTGTCTTTTTGACCTTTCTTCAACTATAGGTTCTTTCCCAAATTCAACGTGAACATTCCCAAGTTGTTGTAGGATATCATGTCCTGAGATTGCCATTGGTTGGCTTCTATTTTCAATAGTTCCATCAAACCTGCTATGAGCCAATCTAAACTTATGTCTTCCATCTAACCACCGACGATGACTTATAAAACAAAATTTCCCACCTTTGACAAGCTTCTTAGGAGTAGTGTCAAAATTACATCTCGGACATGCCAATCCTGTATGTGTGTTCCATCCAGATAAGGTTCCAAGTCCTGGAAAGTCACTAATAGTCCACAATATGGCTGCACGCATATCAAATACTTCATTTCCATATGAATCAAAAGTTTTAATTCCAGTGTTCCACAACTCCTTCAACTCTTCTATTAATGGTTGTAAGTAAACATCAATATCATTGCCCGGTGCTCGCTTTCCAGGAATGATCATGGACAAAATGAATGAACTTTGTTTCATACACATCCAAGGAGGAAGGTTGTATGGTATGAGAACAACTAGCCAAATACTGTGATTGGTGCTCAAGTTCCCATATGGATTGAACCCATCAGTAGCTAAACCGAGTCTCACGTTTCGAGGGTCTAAGGCAAATTGAGGGTGCATTAAGTCAAATTTCTTCCATGCTTCAGAATCTCTTGGATGTCTTAACATGCCTTCATCCGTACTTTCTGATGCATGCCATCTCATATGCTCAGCTATTTTAGATGACAAAAACATCCTCTGTAATCGAGGCTTCAAAGGAAAATACCTTAACACCTTTGCAGGAATCTTCTTTCGCTTATTAACAACAACATCATCACCAATTGTATTTCTCTTTTTTGGCTTCCATCTTGATGTCTTACATTTCTTACAAGAATCTTTATCTTTGTCTTCTCCAACATACAACATACAATCATTCGAGCAAGCATCAATTTTGGTGTAATGAAGACCAAGCTTGCTAATCACTTTTTTGGCTTCATAGAATGAATTTGGAATTTTAGCATGTTCAAATGCATCTGCTAGCAATTCCAGTATCATGGACATAGCTTTGTCACTTATTCTGCATAGACATTTGATGTGATACAACTTCACCAAGAAAGAAAGTTTTGAATATTTATCACATCCTTCATATAAGCTCTGTTGTCCATCTTGCATTAATTCAAAAAAATTTGTCCCATCATGACTTCTAGTATGGCTTGACTCTGCACCCATATCGTCATCATCCACCATGTCGTTGGTTGAGCAATGATGTGCAAATACATCATTAATCATTTCACACATATTATCATTAATTTCAACTCTTCCACCATCTTCTTCGACCATTACTTGAGGAGCTTCGTCATTTACTCTTCTCTCCCCGTGTAGAAGCCACATTGTATAACCTTTTGGAAAAGGTTTAATAATTAAGTGCTCATATACTTCTTCACGACTTTGCCATTTCTTAAAATTGCATTTCTGACATGGACATACTATCTTTCCCCTAACACCACTATTAGTGAATGCGAAGTCCAAGAAAGTATTCAATCCTCTCATATATTGATTTGTATTTCGAGGCATGTCTATCCATGATCTATCCATTACAACGACCTCTGTTCATGCCAAGAGGATTGGAAGGTTAGAATAAGGACGATATTCAACGAAATACACTACATGAGATGAATTTACTAAACTGTGAGAACTAATCCAAGGAAAATCATTTACAATCGACTTTCCTTTTATGGGGAAAGTCAACTCACAATCCCTTAGATCAAGGGATTTATTTCAGGAGTTAATTTCATAATTAGCTACTTTATTAGGATTGATTCTGTTTTACTCTTTATCTACATAAATCATATTATAAACTCTTGACAAACTACCAGCTTGTCATTCCAATTTCTTAACAACATTTGAAGAAGGAACTTCATATTTTAAGGAGAGAATATTTTAGGAGAATATTTGAGTGAAATTACATGATAGGAAGTTACAACACACTCAACCTAGGGACATATGAGCAGAATAATACATAACAAAAAGAAATACAAGTAATTTACAAGAACATTTTTCAAAAATGAGGACAAAGTCAGAATTTTTTGTATTACCGCTTGAGAATTTTTCAGCAGAACAGTCTCCAAATCTTGTAACTCAGCTAATAGGACTCCCTGGTACACAAGAAGTGAATAAAAAAAATGTTGTTATACAATTGATTATGAATTTTTAGATCATCAAAATAAATTAGAATATATACAAGAATACACTTACTAAAAAGAATGAAATTGATCTCCCAACATAAGTTACACCACTGCTATCTCTACTGTGCTAAAAAAAATTCAAAAAATATGAAAAGTTATAATGTTGATTGAACAAAGCAAAGAGAATTAAAAAAATGAACTAAATAATTTAACGAAGGCATACATTTTACTCTTCAATGCACACATAAATAAATTGAAGGCAATGATAGCTAAACCCAATATGATGTGGAATCAGCTTCATGTTTCGATCTACTATTCTATCTAAATATACGAAGAAGAAAAATTAAAGCAAACATGACAGTATAACGAGGATCCGCAAAAAGTGAGTAATAGCAGTAGTCAAAGGCCGTAATGATAAAGAACCAAGAAAAAACATTGGAAAAGGTTAGAGCATGATGATCATAGTGCCAAATCAGAATAAGGACAAACATTTAATAGCTTATTAGGCGGTTGGAATAATAAGGAGACCAATAAGCTCCTGCTAGCTGTACATTCCATAGAATGCTCAAAGATGGAGATGAGATTGTTGCTCAAAATCTAACATACTGAATTCATAAGGCATCTTAAGAGGACAAGCCATATACTAATGGTAACATTTTTTCCAAAAGGTATGTTGTATCACCCATTTTTTCCAAAAGGTTAGAACATGATGATCATAGTGCCAAATCATTTAATAGCTTATTAGGCGGTTGGAATAATAAGGAGACTAATAAATCATTTAATAAAGATATAACATATAATACAACATATTATATTAATAAATAAACATGTCTCTGGAAGATCGAAAGAGACGTTCCTTCAACACTATCTTTTAAACCATTCATTTCCTTCTACCTTTTAATTTCTTCTTTTGGGTTTTCCTGCTAACCACTGCAACATATAACACACGCATATTAGTATAACAATTCAAATCAAGATCTTGGTTTCAAACTAACGGGCTTCTGCATAAAATTTAATGCATCATATATGGAAAAGCCAAAATTTAATGCATCATAAAATATATGCATCATAAAATTTAATCCAAAGGCCAAAATGCATTTTCATGTTGCCTTCAATCACAAATCTGATTTTTTCTTTTGCTTTTATTTGGAAGTTGAAACACAAAACGAACTTGCGTTTTGACTTTTGAGGGGGCCAAAAGTCTTTCTCTTTTCTCTTAATTGCTTTCTCTATAAACAAAACATTGCACATGTTAAAGGAAGATACACATTCTACTGAATCACATATTGCTACAAATCATATATTCAAGAGCATTTCACCTAAATTATCTTCATATTTATAAGAGACTTCATGGCCATGCAATTCCCAAGTGTATATTTTGAGAAAATGATCTCTCTAGTGGAAGATTTGGTGTACCAGAAAATTATTTTAACCTTTAAGTTTGTCTTCCCACTATCAAACCTCAACCTTTTTACCAAACATTTAAGGTTCCTTCTAAAACTGTAATAAAAGACTGTTGTTAAATAGAATGCGATTAAAAGGAAAAAATAACAGAATATGAATAATGAAAAATACAACATAAATTTCTCATGCTTGCTTCAGGGTGCGTTGAATCCAATAAATACTGCTAATTATTTTATATCAAAATTATAACTATTTCAAGTAAAAAAGGTTGAACACATGGTAAGGCATCAGAAGCACATAAAGTTATGTGCTTCATACATAGTCATTACCACATCACTCACCGTGACATGAACAATATCAATAGATGAGATACCTGGTGCTCAGGAATAGAACTATCGTATGGAATGTCAATGCGACTCTGTAACCTCAGCAAGCACTCCTCCTGAGAATTCAAGATACAGCACTGAGAATTTGTCATCCATAATTATAAACAATATTTAATAGAAAAAAGAAGCATAGAGTGGCATATTATTTTCATCTCAGAAGGTATAAATCACAAGCAAACATTTGTTATTTGGTAAAATGGAAGATGTTCCAATACAAATTTTTGCTCAATATGTTTCTATGAAGAAAAGGATATGCTTGATGTTGTAAGTAGTTTAGAAGAAGCTTATCTCATTAAAAGACGAGTATGATGAAGCATCTCATCAACAAAGTCACATTATAAAATTCCATTTATTTATTGCAGTGCCCAAGAGAAAAGTTAACATAATTACTGAACAGTATTAAATTACTACTTCAGCTACTAAGTCACAAAAACCATTACCTGGGCTTCCCCGCTATTTCTGCACCTAAACAGTTGAACTCAGCTTCACACCAGATGAAAAGAGATACAACAGTATCTGCACTTTCCAGTATACATAAACAAGCAATAACGCATTTCACGAATGCTAGCTCTACGAGAAGATTATCCTAAACAACTTACCAAGCTATTGATCCATAACAAAAAACACAAAAATTAAACCAGAGCATATGGATTTGCAATTTTTCGTGAATGGGATCGAAGTGGTTCGTAAGTAGATGACTTCGAAAACCTAAACTAGAGAGCCAAGATCGAACACAGTCTTACCTTGACGGTCAGTGCGGGAGCACGTCAGAGTACCTTGAACTCGCTCAACCCACAAATGCCTTGACGCCTCCACCTCGATGCCTCCACCTCGACGCCTCCACCTCAAT
This sequence comes from Vigna angularis, assembly GCF_016808095.1. Classification (NCBI taxonomy): domain Eukaryota; kingdom Viridiplantae; phylum Streptophyta; class Magnoliopsida; order Fabales; family Fabaceae; genus Vigna; species Vigna angularis. The sequence continues at coordinate 12,484,087 of NC_068979.1, forward strand.
GCTCCACCTCGCAGGAGAAGACAAACACGAAACCAAACAAGAAGAGAAGACGAACACAAAGTCAAGCCAAAGAAGACGAATACAAAGCCTAGCAGGAGAAGATTGTGATGCAGGGTAGGGTTTGGGAGAAATTTTTATGAAGACGGGAAGAAGGTTTTAGAGTTCGAAAGTATACCCCAAATTAGAATAGATGTTCCTAAAGTGAATAACCGAAGGCAGTGGGAAAGGATATGCGTTTGTAAGTATTATAAAATTAAAAAAAAAATCATATTTTAGGGACGGTTTTATTAAAACCGCCGGAATTATTCGGGGTTTTTAAAACTGCCAGAAAATAACCCCTCCTAAAATTAATTATTTTTGTAGTGTAAGAATCCAGAGTACATGACTAAAATAAATAACTGTCATGAAGTCATTTCTAAAAATCATCCTATCAAAATTTAAAATTACAAAAGTCAAAAAATTACCTATGTAAAACTATTTATTTACTACATAATTGTAACTTCATTAATATAAAAGATTGATTTTATGGTCTTCGTCATCTTCATGCTCTTGAATCTATAAACAATATTAAAATATAGTTACTAAAAAAAACTAAATTTATGGACGATCAATATTTATTGGAAATTGTAAAAATTTATTGATGAATCTTGTTTATTGATGGATTTTGTTGGATGAATATGAAGAAAGTAGGTGCTAATGTTGTGAGTGTAAGGAGATCATTAAGAGAAACTCAACTACCATCTTACTTTAGGGATAATGAATTGTTTCACGATGCTACTATCACTTCTGATGATAACTTTAGCTAAAGCTGAACTAGTTGAATTCGAGCAAGTTGTTGCTTATGAAAGGTAGTAGAAAGCAATGCAATAAAAGATTGATTCTATTGAAAAGAATCAAACTTGGGAACTGACAAAACTACCTACTGACAATAAACCTATAGCATTGAAGTGGGTTTATAAGGCAAAAGTAAATTCACAAGGTGTTATAATACGACATAAAGCCAGATTAATGACTAAAGGATTTTTGCGCAAGGCTATTAATTGATTTTGGAGAAGTATATGCACATGTGGCATGGATTGAAACAATAAGGTTGGTAGTGTTACTTGCAACACAACTGCATTGGTCAATGCATCAATTGGACTTAAAATCAACTTTTTTAAATGACAAGTTGGAGGAATAAGTATATGTGATGCAGCCACAAGGATTTGAAGTCAAAGAGCATGAGCACAGGGTGTATAGGCTGAAGAAGGCCCTTTATGAATTGAAACAGGCTCTTGGAGCTTGAAACTAGAGAATTAGTATATTTATGGGAGAAAATGGATTTGAATAATGTGCCTCTGAGCATGGTGTGATGTAAAGAGTTCTCACAGTTATGAGAAGACTGAGAAGTTGGTTGTGTGCTTGTACGTGGATGACCTTTTAGTCAATGGTAGAAGTGAATATTTAAATGCCAAATTCAAGTTCCAAATGTTGAATGAATTTAAAATGAATAACTTGGGTAAATTGAGCTATTTTTTGGGAATTGAGTTCACGGAAACTAAACTTGGCACATCAAGATATGCATAGGATTTATTAAAGAAATTTGAAATGCACAAAAGTAGTTTAGCCAACACTGTCTATTGAAAAAATTGTTGGAAGATATATTTGCAATACACGGCCTAATATGAGTTTTAGTGGTGGTTTGATCAGTAGATATATGCAAAATCCTAAACAATCACACATAAGAAATCCTAAACAATCACACAATTTTGGAGTTTTATTTCAAAAAAGAGAATCAAAGGTTAGATTGAACATTATTACATATTCAGATGCAGATTGGTATGATGACAAATGAGATAGAAAAAGCACAACAGGTACACATTTTCTTCCTTGGAGAATTGTAAAACCCCATAAAATGGTATTTTTAGAAATGGTGGTAGTCTAAAAATAGTGAGACTCGACTATTTTAATATTTAACGGTTTTATTATAAATAGTTTTGTTATAAACGAGTTTCATTATTTTAAAACGTACCATCTCTCTAGAAACCACTTTTCTAGAGTTCTCTTACTTCTCTCTAAAATCCTAACTCTTGAGTCATCTGTTTGATGATCAGGAGGTACCTAGACGATCACGGCGCCAAGGTCTTCAAATCCAACCAATCAGTTTGTCGTTTAGAGAAAGTGATGGAAGACCATCAAGAAATCACATTGGACCTCTTACTAGAGCCATGACAAGGAAGATTCAAGAAGAAGAAGGATCACCTAACATTTTACTTCTATGGAAGGTTACTTATAAAAATCCTTCTTCTCTTAACTAAAGCACTTATACTTTGTTTTGTAGGAACTAATAAATCTTGGAGACCATGATTGAGCCATCCAAGAAGTTAAATCAATAAAGGCCAACAAAGGAACCAAAAAGGGAGGTGCTTGCGGAATGGGAAATGCACCAGCATTTTTCACCCGAGAGAAGACCAATCCACGTGACTTGGCTGATTTGGAATGAAGCATGCACCTTGCTGGCTGAGCTGGAATGAGGCATGGACCTTGCTGGATCAAAATGAACGTGCCTCCTATGCTAAATAATTTGAATTTAGGAGGGAATTAAATCAGAAATTAGGCTCCTCTTCACCTATAAATAAGAGGGTCTCTTCTTTGTATTTTCTCACTTTTGAGCTTAATGATATGCTGCAGAATTTGCTTTCCAGCTTTTGTGCTCTTAAGTCACCTTTGATTTACTACTTCTTCTCCTTTCCTCAAGCTTCCTTCCTCTGTAGGAAGGCCCTCTGAGTTGTGAGGCTTCACCCATACACCTTTCCTCAATTAACACACCTTAAACACTCCACCATTCCATCAATCCGCTGCACCACCATTCACTACTGGTTTCTTCCGGTCTGGAGCCTCTGTCTACACGTTTCCAGCTGGGATTATTTTTCCATCAAGTGGTATCATGAGCTTAGGTCGTCCACGCACCAAGAGCTAAGCTATTCCTCCATCTTTGCACTCCATTTCTACATTCTGTTGTGCTTTCTGTTTCAGTTTTTCCAGTTTCTGTTTTGAGTAATTTTGTTTCTGTTTTGTGTTTTTCCAGTCATTAATTTCGTGTTCCCTGTTGCAATATTTGTGTAGTCTATCTAAATCAAGGTATGATGGGCCTAGGGAAAGAGAGAGAGAAAAAGAAAGGGTTAAAGAACCTTCAAGAGACCATAAAAGTAAGGAGACTAAGTGCTTTAGATGTGGGGAAAAAGGACACTATGCATCTGAGTGTCGAAATAGAAGGTCAACTTACATTCTTGAGCATGAGAGTGATAGTGAGGGTTCTTTATATAGTGAGTCTGAAACATCCACTTCTGAAGAAGAAGAAGCTTTACCTTGTGATTGTGACTTACTCATGGTAAGGAGACTCCTTGAAAATAAACATGTTGAGCTAGAACAGTCACAAAGAGAGAATCTATTCCACACGAGGTGTAAAGTTTTTGAAAAGACATGTTCAATGATTGTGGATAGTGGCTCTTGTTGCAACTGTTGTAGTTCAAGAATGGTAGAGAAGCTAGGATTAACTACTACTCCTCATCCTAAACCTTATAAACTTCAATGGATCAAAGAGGATGAAGGAATAATAGTTAAAGAACAAGTGAGTGTACCCATTTCCATTGGAAAATATGAAGACCAAATTGTTTGTGATATAGTACCAATGGAAGCTGGGCACATATTACTTGGAAGGCCTTGGCAATTTGATAAACTAACTCTACATGATGGAGTCACCAACAAAATCACTATTCAACACAAGGGCAGGAAAATTGTTTTGTGTCCTCTTACACCTTCACAAGTAAGAGAGGACCAAATATTTCTTAAGAAGAAGTTGGATGGAGAAAAGAAAAAGGAAAATAGGAAAGAGAAAAAGGAGAAGAATATGAGTTTGGTAAACAATGCCTCAACCAAAGAAGTTGTCCAACCTCAAACCTTAAAAGTTTCTAAAACTCTTTTGCTTGGACAACCTCATTTTCTTCTCTATTGCAAAGAGGCACTTGTTTCAGTAAATTATGAACTTGGTTCTCTACCAAAGGGGTTGCAAAAACTTTTAAAAGAATTTGATGATGTATTTCCTAAAGAGGTACCAAGTGGATTACCACCTTTGAGGGGAATAGAACATCAAATAGATCTGGTGCCTGGGGCAAGCCTTCCTAATAGGCCAACCTATAGGACCAACCCCATGGAAACAAAAGAGATAGAGAAACAAGTTAATGAATTATTGAACAAAGGGTGGATCCAAAAGAGCTTAAGTCCTTGTGCTGTGCCTGTGTTGTTGGTTCCTAAGAAGGATGGATCTTGGAGAATGTGTACAGATTGTAGGGCCATCAACAATATAACTGTTAAATATAGGCACCCCATTCCTAGATTAGATGACATGTTGGATGAATTACATGGAGCAAACATTTTCACTAAAATTGATCTCAAAAGCGGATACCATCAAATAAGAATTCAAGAGGGAGATGAATGGAAAACCGCTTTCAAGACCAAGTTTGGTTTGTATGAATGGTTAGTCATGCCCTTTGGTTTGACCAATGCTCCAAGTACATTCATGAGGTTGATGAATCATGTTCTTAGGGAATGCATAGGGAGGTTTGTAGTAGTCTACTTTGATGACATCTTAATCTTTAGTCAAGGTCTTCAAGAGCACCTTAGCCATGTTAAACAAGTCTTGTTTCTTCTTAGAGAACATCATCTCTTTGCCAACTTTGATAAATGTACTTTTTGTCAAGAAAGTGTAATTTTCCTTGGATTCAAAGTTGGAAAAGAAGGTGTACATGTTGATCCTGAGAAGATCAAGGCTATACAAGAATGGCCAACCCCTAAAACAGTAGGAGAGGTGAGAAGTTTCCATGGATTAGCCAGTTTTTATAGAAGATTTGTAAAAGACTTCTCCACCCTAGCTGCTCCTTTGAATGAACTAGTCAAGAAAGATGTTCCTTTTCTTTGGGGTGATAAACAAGCTTTATCTTTTGAGACCTTGAAAAATAAGTTAACTCATGCACCTATTCTAGCCTTGCCTAATTTTTCCAAAGCCTTTGAACTAGAATGTGATGCATCTGGGGTAGGGATAGGAGCTGTTTTAATTCAAGAAGGTCATCCCGTAGCCTACTTTAGTGAAAAACTTAAGGGACCTACTTTAAACTATCCTACCTATGATAAAGAGTTATATGCCCTCATTAGAGCTTTAAAAACATGGGAGCATTATTTAGTAATTCGAGAATTCATCATACACACTGACCATGAATCTCTCAAGTATATTAAAGGGCAAGCAAAGCTAAACAAGAGACATGCCAAGTGGGTGGAATACTTGGAGCAATTTCCTTATGTCATCAAACACAAAAAGGGGAGTACTAATGTTGTTGCAGATGCTTTATCTAGAAGACATGCATTATTAGTAACTCTAGGCTCACAAATATTAGGATTTGATGATATAAGAGAACTATATGAAAATGATGAAACATTTGCATCCACTTATTCTTCATGTCTTAAGAAGCCTTTTGATGGATTTTATCTTTCTCAGGGGTATCTTTTTAATAAAGGAAAACTTTGTATACCCCAAGGATCCATTAGAAAACTTCTTATCAGAGAGAGTCATGGAGGAGGACTCATGGGCCATCATGGAGTTGATAAAACTCTAAACATTTTGAAAAGTAAATTCTATTGGCCACACATGAGAGTAGATGTTCAAAGGCATTGTTCTAAATGCATAGCTTGTTTACAAGCTAAGTCAAAAATTATGCCTCATGGACTCTATACACCTCTTCCTATAGCTAATACCCCTTGGGAGGACATAAGCATGGATTTTGTTCTAGGATTGCCAAGAACTCAAAAGGGGTATGATTCTATATTTGTGGTAGTAGATAGTTTTAGTAAAATGGCACATTTTATACCCTGCCACAAAGTAGATGATGCTAGCTATATATCTAGACTCTTCTTCAAAGAAATAGTGAGATTGCATGGCTTACCCAAAACCATAGTGTCTGATAGAGATGTTAAGTTCCTAAGCCATTTTTGGAAAACTTTATGGGAAAAGCTAGGAACTAAACTTCTATTTTCTACCACATGTCACCCACAAACTGATGGGCAAACTGAAGTAGTAAATAGATCTTTATCTACTTTGTTAAGGGTAATATTAAGAGGTAATAATAAAAGTTGGGATGATCATCTACCTCATATTGAATTTGCTTATAACAGAGTAGTTCATAAGACTACTAATCTTTCTCCTTTTGAGGTTGTTTATGGTTTTAACCCTATTACACCTCTTGATTTACTACCCCTTCCAGAATCATCTTCTTTTCTTCATAAAGAAGGTGTATCTAAAGCGGAGTTTATCAAGAAATTACATGAGAAGGTTAAAACCCAAATCGAAAAACAAACCCAAAATATGCAGAATATAACAACAAAGGGAGAAAGAAAATAGTTTTTAAAGAAGGAGACTTAGTTTGGCTTCATTTGAGAAAGGAAAGATTTCCCTCTCAACGAAAGTCCAAACTTAGTCCAAGAGGAGATGGTCCTTTCAAAGTGGTCAAAAAGATAAATGATAATGCATACATATTAGACCTTCCTGAAAGTAATGGTGTCAGTCATACTTTTAACATCTACGATTTAATTCCTTTCACAGGAGATGATCAACAGGATGAAGCAGATATGAGGACAGATCCTTTTCAAGAGGGAGGGTCTGATGGAAGACCATCAAGAAATCACATTGGACCTCTTACTAGAGCCATGGCAAGGAAGATTCAAGAAGAAGAAGGATCACCTAACATTTTACTTCTATGGAAGGTTACTTATAAAAATCCTTCTACTCTTAACTAAAGCACTTATACTTTGTTTTGTAGGAACTAATAAATCTTGGAGACCATGATTGAGCCATCCAAGAAGTTAAATCAATAAAGGCCAGCAAAGGAACCAAAAAGGGAGGTGCTTGCGGAATGGGAAATGCACCAGCATTTTTCACCCGAGAGAAGACCAATCCACGTGACTTGGCTGATTTGGAATGAAGCATGCACCTTGATGACTGAGCTGGAATGAGGCATGGACCTTGCTGGATCAAAATGAACATGCCTCCTATGCTAAATAATTTGAATTTAGGAGGGAATTAAATCAGAAATTAGGCTCCTCTTCACCTATAAATAAGAGGGTCTCTTCTTTGTATTTTCTCACTTTTGAGCTTAATGATATGCTGCAGAATTTGCTTTCCAGCTTTTGTGCTCTTAAGTCACCTTTGATTTACTACTTCTTCTCCTTTCCTCAAGCTTCCTTCCTCTGTAGGAAGGCCCTCTGAGCTGTGAGGCTTCACCCTTACACCTTTCCTCAATTAACACACCTCAAATACTCCACCATTCCATCAATCCGCTGCACCACCATTCACTACTGGTTTCTTCCGGTCTGGAGCCTCTGTTTGCATGTTTCCAGCTGGGATTATTTTTCCATCAGAAAGTAAGTTTTCATATCTTTTTCTTGGTATTTTCTTGATTCTTGATCATGCAAAGAAATCTGATTGCATGTGTCAAGTGGTTTCCTTCTTCAATTATGGACTTAATTTGGGTTCTAAGATTTGTCTCAAATCGCCAATTGGTGATTCGTAGGTGTTTCTAGAATTCCTTGTGCGAGAAGTAATCAGGACGTTATTTGAGCTTTGTATCGTCGGTATAAGGTAAGGGAAGCTAAAGTTTTCCTTAAATCATGTTAATTGTGCATGCTAGGGAATGTATGAATATTGAATTGTTGAAGTATAATTATGTTCTGTGATTGGTGGTATATGAATCAATTGTTGTGTTTGATGCTTTGTATGATTACAAATGTTGTATAATATGTTGTGTCCGATATATGTATATTGGTTATGTTGAATTTTGTTAAACTTAAAAACAAAGTCTTTTAAAATCTTCTTCTCAAAAGGTGATGCCTTTAAAGCTTTCTTGCAACGCAAGGTAAAAGAATTTATAATGCAGCGGAAACTTAATCGAATAAGTACAGAGTAAAGTCGATTAAAAGTAAAAGAGTAGGGATCAGAAAATTCAAACACTACTTTTTATACTAGTTTGGCCAACCTGCCTACATCTAGTGTCCTTCCAATCACGGAAAACAAATGCACTATAATGATCAAGGTTTTTACAACAAGGTTTTTATAGAGACCTCACGTCAAAAATATAAAACACCTCTCTAACCATCTAATCAAATGTAGATAGTACAATAACTAGACCAGCAGCAAGAATCCCCTCTCCTGTTGTCTAAACCGTTTGAGACACCTCTCAAAGTCAAGAATGCCACACGCTCTTCTTCCTGTAGTCACAACAGGGAACCTCAATCCAATCTTCAAAAGGTTGTAGACTCTGATCTCACAGTTACACACAAGTGTGCAAAATTGATCAGCCCTTTGAATACACAACAAACTTGCTCTTCAAGAAATCACAAGGAGATAATCACCACAGTCACTTCTTGATTTTTGGAGCTCTTTTTCTCTTTCTGCAAGATAGCACTTTCTGAAAAATATCTCACAAACTGTTAGATTCATAAAAGTTCTAACAGAAATCAAATTCGCATCCATTTATAGTATAAGACATCTCTGGCGCATTTTAATCGACTAAGCTACTAAAGGAGTCGAATAAAACAATTCTGTTATAGCAGTTAGCAGCAGTCAAAGCAATTAATTGATTTCCCAATTAATGCAGTCGAATGACATTTAATGCTTGGTCAACATATTTAAAGTTATGACCGTTAGATAGTTATATCAAACATTAACAGAATTTCAAAACAGTAACATACTTAGTTGAATGCATCACGCATATAATCGACTATGTAACAGTGTAAATCATTGTTTTGAAAAACTTTCTCTTTGAAAAATCTCACAACACACTTTGAAAAAGGTTTATGCAAAGACACGAGTTTTAATCGACTCACCCCATGAAATCAACTTAAAACTGTTGTTTTGTCACACAATTAAAATTCACCATTAATGCTTGTGGTTATTCTCATCCAGAAACATGTGTCATGCATTCATGTATAAAATCACATATACATCACAATGAAATGCAGTGAACAACACAGCAACAACACAATCATGTTCTCATATACGCATATAACATGAAAGCATAGAACATGTAACATATAATACACATGTGTTATTAATTATGCATTGTCATCATAAAAAACTCAGATATTACTGACATTGTGGGTTCAACTAAACCAGTGCTCCACCTATCAACAATCTCAAAAAATTTGATGTTGATAAAGTGAATTGTATTGATTGAATTGTTGGAAGAGAAAGGGTTAGTCTTGGTTGTAAGTTAATTGGTCTAAAATGGAGGTTTAAGGTAGTGAAATGATTAGGAATGGTTGGTGAATTGATTTGATGAATTTGGGTTGCTTATGACCTGGTTTGAGTCATGTTCAACACTTTATTTGGTAGAGATTTCAGTTAGGAGTGAGTGGGGGTGTTTGTGTAGAGTTCAACTTGGTTTAGAACTCAAATTGAGGAAGTGAACTAGTGAAAACTTGAGTTAGAGGTTATATGCTCAAATGGTCAGTTTGGAGAGTTTTAGTAAATCATTTAGGACCTTTTAGAGCCCCCAAGTTACTTTAAATTGTACCACAAGTGGTAGAATTCAATTTGAGTCTTTAAGTTGAGTTTTTGTGAGTTTTTGGTTGAGATCTTGTAGCCATTTGTTAAAAATAGGTTTAGAAGGGTTTAAACACACTTATTTAAGTATAATTGGGTATATAACATGATCTAGGAGGATTAGAAGTTGGAAAAAATATGTTCTTTTGGTCAAGAGTGGTTTGGGGGCAATAATTTTGCAGTTTTCGTGATGTAGAATTATGCAGACTCGTTGAGTGAGTGGTGTCTCTAAGAGGTCAAGGAGTCTGGGTCATTGTCTTAGGTTTTTCACTCAGCGAGTTGGGTCGCTGAGCGAGTGAGTTGGGGGTCTGAACCACTGTTTCTGCTTTCACACAGCGAGCTGGGTCGCTTAGCAAGAGGCTGGGGTCTGGGACCACCGTCTTTGTATTTGCTCAGCAAGTGTGGTCGTTGAGCGAGAGGACTTTGTGGTCACTCAGCGAGGCTTGGTCGCTTAGGGGGTGTTTTATTCTTTCTATTCTTGTTTTCTTATGGAGTGAAATTATATATTTATTTATTTTGGATGATATATAAGTATTTATGAGATTATATGATTACGTATGAGATGTGGTGATGATGTTTGAAATAATGTGAGGTGTGGATTTCAAGTACCATGTGAGAAAGGAATTCCAAGGAGGAATATCCTAAGTTGGTTATGTGGTGTTATGTATTGATGTAGGGGCTCCTGGATTGGGGAATGATCCTGACACTCTCAATAACCCCATTTCATGTAGAGATGGGTGATTATATCGTGGAGAGTAGCAAGAAGTCCTAGTCTATGATCACTTATTAGAGCCATAGATGTTTGAAGGATTAACCTTGGTGTATGATGTTATTGGTGGTGGTGAATGATTTATTATTATTATTATTTTCTGAGCTAGGTTGCTCCACCATACAAGGGTGCAGGTTCTCCATGAGTTCGATATTAATGCATCTATCCAGATAGTAAAGGGTTTCAAGTGGAAGGGACAAAATTTTTGTGGTGTTTGATTCATAACATGCATGTATATTATCATTGTTTTAAATGGTATGTGTAATCTTTTGATAATCTAGCTTACCCTTTCTTTTGTGTTTGTTTGTGTTTAGGTATGTTTTCTCTTTCGCGATGATCACCTTATTGGTGTGAGCTTAGGGAGACATCCTTTTCAGTTACTCCAGTGATAATTGGTCGAAGGGAAACAACTAAGAAGTCCGATAAATCTACAGGTGTAGATATTATCTTTCATAGGTTTGTTTTCTTATAATAGTCATATTGTCATTATTGTGATATTCTTTTTAGTAGTATTTTACTATTAAAAATGAGATGTTACAAGAATCACCTATTTTGTGGAGCTTAACAAAGGAGCCAATGGTAACTTTGTCTTCTCTTGAAGCAGAATATGTAGCTGCTTCTGAAGCAACTTGTCAAGTTGCATGGTTGAATTCATTGATGAAAGGATTGAAGGTTGAATTAATGGGAAAGATAAGACTGCATCAAGTCAGTCATTGATCTTGCCAAACATCCAACTTCAAATGGTACAAGAAAACACATTGAAATCAACTATCACTTTATACGTGAACAAGTGAGAATTTGTTACACACTACAGGTCAAAACTACAGGTAGAAGATGTGTTAACCAAGGCTCTGAAATGTCATGGGTTTAGGGATCTGAGGAAGTGAATTGATATGTAAATGTAAATGAAAGTTTGGCTTAAGAAGGTGTATTAGTGTATTAAGCCAAAAATGTTTGTTATGACATTTGTTTTTCTTTCATGTTACATTGTTATCTCATTCTGTTTTGTTTTGTTATGAGTGTTGTGTATATAAGTTTCTATATGACAACTTTCAATGGTTAATGTGAAGGTGTATTCATTCGATATCTTCTTCCTATCACTTACTCCTATAAACCAGACGACGAGTGGTGGCAACGATTGAAGATGGGAGTAGTCAACGATGATTATAGTAAGCGAGACGACGTAGATGCAAATGTGGTGGAGCATTTTTTGCGCTACGTTTAGATGTGAGAGAATGTCATTCTCACCTTCAAGACGGAAGTTTTTTTTTCATTCTCATGATTTAGGGAAACAATATTTTAGTTTCGAAGGGAGAACGAAAAATGTTTTTGTTCCAATTATTTTTGTTTTTTAAATTTATAGTTACATTTTTATCTTTTGTTTGACCGTTTTAGATTTTATAGTTTTTAAGGGAAAACAATACTTTGACACAGTTAAAGTGATTGACACTCATTTGACACACGATGGGGCCAATTTGTGTGAATGTCATCAAGGCTAAATTTGTAATTTTATGTGATGGGCTGCTGTTGCGCTGGTTTGGGAGCGGAATAAATGAAACGTTGCGTTTCAGTAAAGCAAAGGTAGTTGCTGCCTTAGGGTCCCTCACTCTCATTTCAGTTTTGCAAAGGCTCGACCATTTCATTTTGGAAGAGAAACTCTTCGAGCTAGGGTTAAGGTTGAGAGAGAACGCGAGAAGAAAAAAAAAATGGAGAACTCCATGGTTGCCACTTAACTGGAGGTTGCACGTGATCGGAAGAGTTCGAACCGACGAAGTCAAAGTAGATGATCGGTGTGGAGCGCGAGAAAAGAAGGCTGACCTTTCTATCAGAAGTGCCTAGCATAAGAGGTTTCTCCCCTTTCTATTTTTTTCCTTTCGCTTTTTGAAACCCTATAACGTGATCGGTGTAACACCCTAATATTTTAAAGGGTATTACTGATAGTTAGAGACTAAATTAATTTGATATCTCATATAAACAATCAAACTTTATTTCAATTACTCCAAAGTACAATACCAAACTTACAAACTTTAAACAATATAGTCTTCACCATTGAAATTTCAACTTATAAGTTTTACACAACATAATCTTCCCAATACAAATTTATTCTTTTTACAAAAATCCCTAAAAGTTTTCCCCACATCTCTCTCATTTTCATAAACCTTACAAGTGTACCATGCTTACTCACGAAGCCTTATGGTCAGACCGCTCTCTGCCTGCTTCCTTAAGCCTCACCTGTATACTATGTCTTACTTTCTGAAGCCTTATGGTCAGACCTCTCTCTGCCTGCTTCTATAAATCTTTGAATCATATATTTATGTCAAAGCCTTATGGTCAGACCACTTTCTGCCTGCTTTCATAAACCTCAGGTGTTACTTTGCTCATATCAAGCTCTCATGGTATAAATCGCACATACTACTCCTCGTAGTAAACATCATTTCATAAGCAATGATTTCTTATATCCACTCCAATATTTCATCAAATCAACATTTCATACCATTTTATCCACTCCAACATTTCATCAAATCAACAATTCATAACCTCTTATCCGCATAACTCAATCATGTTCATTCTTTAATCATAATTTGACAATAACCTATTTTGATGTCAATAAATTAAACATATTGCCAGATATCATACTTCATATTATAAACTCATTTTGACCATAACGAGTATAACTCAACATATTTTCACCAATCAAAGATTCATAGATCAGTCAAAACATTTCAACATATCTTAGCAACTCATATTAAAGTCTGAGCTCAATGTAACAATAAATAAAATATATATGAGGTTTTTACCATGATAACTTTATGCATCTACAGTCAACTTGTTTTATTTTATTTTCATCCTATTAGAGATCTTTCTTTACCCCAATTGGTCACCGGAGAGGACCCAGATGTCTGAACGCATCAAACTCACCTTCGACGCCAGCACATATGACTAGTCACAACTGACTGGACCAGGCCAGGGCTGCTCTATGATCAGGGATGTGCCAACTCAGGTTTTTAAGGTTCCTCTATCCTACCAACAAAGGGAGGCCCTCAATAATTAATAATTTATTTATTTATCTACCTTGTTCTCTTATGCTCTAAATCTAATATGCCAAATTTTAATATTTTTACTTCCTCTCACAACAACCTCAAACAATATTTGTATATCTATTTAATAACCATATACAAACTATTACAGAACCCTTACTCCAGACCTTCCAACAAGATCAATTTCAGCCAACAAGCTCATTCAAAACAGATTAAATTCATCACATCACAACATGTACAATTTAACAGTTTTAGTTATAACACTCAATATAATAAAAGTCATAAAACAGTTTCGCAAGAGAACACCAGTTCAACATTCGTATATTTATAAATTCATACAAAAATAATTAGTTGCTCTTACCATCAAAATAACATTAATATAAAAATTCAGGGGAAACAAGAAGTTGAATCTGGCAGAGCCGGTTAGACAACTTCTCATCCTTCCAGAAAGATGCAATAAAAAGAATAGATAAAACAATAAAATTTCTGGGGAAACAAGAAGTTGAATCTGGCAGAGCCGGTTAGACAACTTCACATCCTTCCAAAAATACAATATAAATAAGAAATAACAGGTATGGGGAAACAAGAAGTTGAATCTGGCAGAGCCAGTTAGACAACTTCTCATCCTTCCAGAAATACAATATAAAGATATAAGAAACAACAAAAGCTTTGGGGAAACAAGAAGTTGAATCTGGCAGAGCCGGTTAGACAACTTCTCGTCCTTCCAAAAATACAATATAAAGATATAAGAAACAATCAAAGCTTTGGGGAAACAAGAAGTTGAATCTGGCAGAGCCGGTTAGACAACTTCTCGTCCTTCCAAAAAATACAAAAGAAACAAATAGATATTCTCATTCAAAATTCAAGACCATACAACAACAAAATACTACATATTCAAGATTTAGGATTAGAGACAAGCAAAGTATAAGAGTGGCTTCCCTTACCTCTATTCCAGACTTAGTTTCCTCTTCTCAAACCGTTCTCCGGAAACTTCCAGAATTTCCCCTCTTCAACTAGAATTTACTCCAACTCTCTTCTCTCACAATTTCTCTAGAATTTTGGTGTAAATTTCCAGCCTCCCCCCCTTGGCTATTTATAGTAAAAAACTTTACTATTCATTTTTACTATTCATTTTTACTATTCATTTTTTTATTCATTTTACTATTACAAAAATAATTTTTTATTTGCACATTGGTGAATTCTGATCTCAAAGCTACGTGTAACACTTATCCTTTCCAAAAATAATTTTTTTTTTTTTTTTACTATTCACTTTTTACTATTCACAATTTACTATTCACTAATTTTTTTTTTTTTTTCTAGTATCTAACAAATATTTTCAAGGATCTTACAATCGGAAGAGGTCGAACCAGCAAAGTTAAAGAACATGATCGGTGCGGAGCGTGAGAAAAGAAGGCTGACCTTTTTATCAGAAGTGTGAAGCATCAGAGGTTTCTCCTTGTCAACACCCAATTTTGTCCAGGTAAGTAAATAAATAAAAATAAAGAGTAAGAGAATAATAATTAATGTTGGGTAAAGAAAAAAAGGAAAAAAGAAAATAATAAAATAAATTTCCTTAATGCAAGACAGATCACTAGAAAATATTTTTGAAATATTACTTTGATATGGTAATAATTTGAATCAATATTATGCCAATAATTATAAGCAATAATTAAAATAATATATTAATATAATTTGCTACGTCAGGTTCTTTTAAAGAGGAAAATATGATTTTAAAAATGGACAAATTTTTTGACAATAATTATAATCAATATCTTGAATATTATTTGATTTCTTTTTCTTGGAACCAAGACATTTTCTTTTCCTATTTTGTTCGTTGTCAATTAATTCACAATTAAGGGAAAGATTACTATAATATTACAATGTGTGTATATAGATACGCACCCTGTCACGGAAAAAGGGGACAAGAAAAAAAAAGAGAGAGATACACTCTGAAATAATAGAGATAGAAAGAGTACGGGAGAGTATAGAGAAAAGTAAGTTCTCACGCTAGAGGGACTCTGGCAACAGAAATTACCAAGGATGAACTAGGGGAATATTGAAAGCTGAAAATGTATGTCATCTCTACACCCTTCTTTTTCTCTTTTCGTTGAAGGTCTTTCTAAAGATATTATTTTTTTTACTACACACTAATAATGTTTTTCATAAAAAGAATATTTTCTCTCGTTTCTTTTGGTATTGGTTATATCTCCCTATCACGTGATATTTATTTTTTATTTAAAAATAAATAATAAATAAACAACTTCAAAATAAAATATAAATATTTCTTATCACGTATTTTCCTATAAAAAAATATTAAATCATAAAATAAATGGTATGAGTACGCGTCGGCTTATGGTCAGTCTCTTTTCTTTTCTTTTTTTCCCACCATGTTTTTTCAAATAGAAGAATACAAAAATCTTAAAAAAAAAACAATGTCAATCCTTGTCGGGGTTCACTTTTCGAAAATCCCAAACAATCCATAATAATTTTCAAACAAACTTCACAAACTTTTTTTTGAATAAAGAACTACGTGATCCCTAATTGTCCATCATAAATGGATATACGTAGGAGCAAGGTCAATCCTTATCTAGTTCATAATCAAACAATATTTTTTTGTTTCTTATTAGTTTCTCTATATAATTAGTTTTAGAGAAAATTAAATATTTTTAAAAACCACGTCAACTTTATATATTTAATTAAAGGTGCTGCTTTTAGGCAGGCGTAGTAAGGTGCTAATACCTTCCTTATGCATAACCGATTCTCGAACCTAAAATCTAGTTTTCGTACACCACGTCTTATTTTATGGTTTTTCATAAGTTTTTCCAGAATAAATTATGTTGGCGACTTCCAAAATCTTTTCCTTAACCCCGTTTATTTTCGGCTCGCCGGCCCGTCGCGATCCCGGTTGCAACAGATGGCGACTCCATTAGGGACGCTAGAGAATCAGGCCTTGTTAATTAAATGTGCAAAATTGATGTGGTTTTTCTTTATTTTATTTTATTTTCCCTTTATTTATATATATGACTGTCTTTGTTTATTTTGGTAATTTATTTATATTCTTTTATTATTATTGTTGTGCATATCATGAGTAGGACCCTATATATGGGTCTGAGTGCAACATAGAATTAGAGGGGTTGCATAGCGGTGTCACGTCTGGACTACTTCCAGTTTGGCTATCGTGAGAATCCCGGCTAGTGTCTATTCTCTTCACATGCAATTTCACACCTAGTTGCGTCTCAACTATTATGGAAAACGCTGTGAAAAGGACCATAGCTCTAGTGGCCTTGATTTTAGGTTTAGGAAGCCATCCTTGTGAGATTGCATATACAATGCTTAGACTTTAAGACATTGGACCTACCTTAAAAGCATAAAATATGTTGTCTTTTAATCATTATTTGGCACAGACATCTTCATGCATCATATGCATTAACAACATTTTATCATTTTCCGTTCATTTTGTTTATACATAACAATAAATGTGTCAGGTTTTTGTCATGCTTTAATGAATAAATGAATAAGGCAAAACTATTTAGTCTAATTAATTAATAGAGTAAACTTACAACTTTCATCATTTTCAATTTCCATCTTAACGATATCAAGAACTAGTGATTTCCGCCAGTTATCAGCATGCATCATTTCTACATATTCAATTTCATCTAATTCAAATTAACGAAAAGTATAAAATTAAGTAAAGAAACAACGGCGGGACTTCCATGACATCCTTATAGGACTCGAGCAAACTCTGAGGCTATGGAAGTTTGGGAAGAGGAACGTGAAGCTATAAAGGCTGATATTAGCCAACTAAAGGATCAAGTCGGTCAAATCTTGGAGGCTCTGAAAACCATGAAGAATGTAGGAGATACTTCGTTTGTAAGGGCCAAGGATAGTGCTCACCCTCCAGTACATAAAGCTGTGGACACACAATTCACGTTTCCAATGTATGGTTTGCCACCAGGTTACACACCGTCCATTGGAGATCATTAAGAGGCAGAGCACACTTCTTTAGCATTTCCCATAACCAATAGCGTAAATCCGATTATTACTCAAGGGCCTATCCTCACGATAGAGACGAAGATGAATGACACATCCAAGTCCCCTCACATAATTGTTGCACATGATGTTTCAACTAAGGCCACCATGCACACGGGCACAGAAGAAGAGAAAAGTAAACTTGAAGTATTGGAAGAGAGGATGAAAGCCATAGAGGGTTTTGAAAGCTACGGGTTTGGTGATGTGGTGAGGTTGAGTCTGGCCCCAAGAGTGAAAATTCCACACAAGTTCAAGGTGCCAGAATTCGAGAAGTACAGAGGTAACACATGCCCTAAGAACCACTTGACCATGTATTGCCGAAAAATGGTTACTTATGCTCATGATGAAAAATTACTTATCCATTTCTTTCAAGACAGCTTGGTTGAAGCATCGTTGAGTTGCTATACACATTTGAAGTCCTCTCATATACGTTCTTGGGCAAATTTGGCAGACGCTTTTGTAAGGCAGTACAAATACAACATGCATGTCGCATCATACAAATCACAATTACACCACATGGCGAAGAAAGAGGAAGAGTCTTTTAAGGAATATGTGCAACGGTGGAGAGAGTTGGCAGCGCAAGTTGAGCCACCACTATATGACAAGGAGATGGTTTCAATGTTTGTAAGAACGATATAACCACCTTTTTATGAGCATATGATCGAAAATTTGACTTCCAATTTTACTGATATCATCATCATAGGCAAAAGGATCGAGATCAGGCTGAAGAATGGGAAAATTACATCTCAAGCCACCACTCCAAAGAAGCCTGTCTTTAATCTGAAAAAGGAGAAAGAAGAATAATCATTTACAAACCCAAGAACTGGAAGATAAAGAGTTTGCCTGTGATGCGTATTAAAATGTAATCGTTTTTTAATTAACGTCACTGCTTTACCCGGAGCCTTGGGGTTCGTGCATTACGGGTTGACACTTTCTTTTGTGTTTGGTTTAACATTAAATCATGTTTGTTTCGTTTTTCTTTTCATCATCTCGTGTCTTAAATTTTTTTTAACTCGAATAATATTGATATGACAATGAATGTTTTGAAAACAATAATGTTGATTTTCCTAATTTTGAGCACCCTATCAATAACATGGAAGATGATTATGATTGACCCGGAACCCTCTCCAGAGTTAATGAGATTTGTGGAGGAAGATTCTAAGGAAATAAAACCCCAGCAAAAAGAGGTTGAAATCTTTAGTATAGGAGAAGAGAGCGAGATAAAAGAGGTAAAAATCAGCACCAACATGAAAAAAGAAGTTCAACATAAGTTACCACTCAAGCCAGAATGTCTTTAGGATCAAAGATGAAAGCAGTTTGATGCGGGATTCTTAGCCGGGGAAAAATTCCCCTAGTGGGTGGCAAATATCGTGTCAAAGAAGGATGATAATGAGCTAATACGTGTCGACTATCGTGATTTCTCATTGCCGCAAACCTGAACAATCAAATTTCACATCGTCGTCCAAAGATGAATGGGGCAGTAGAGGCTGCTAATAAAAAAATATCAAGAAGATTGTACCTTCTCTTTATACAGTTACTGCACATTGGTACGCACGTCAACTGGGCAACACCTTTTTCTTTGGTATATGGGAGGGAAGCAGTACTACCCTTCGAGGTAGAAATCCCATCCCTACGAGTGTTAATGGAAACCTAGTTGGAAGAAGCAGATTGGGTTCAAACCCGGTTTGATGAACTCAATCTCATTGAGGAAAAAAGATTAACCGCAGCATGCCATGGACAATTATACCTGTGAAGAATGAAGAAGGCATTCGATAAGAAGGTACGCCCTAGAGGATTCCAGGAAGACGAACTGATCCTAAAAAAAGATTTTGCCACTACAAAAGGATCACAGGGGAAAGTGGACTCCAAATTATGAAGGCCCATATGTGGTAAAGAAGACATTTGATGGTGAGGCGCTTATTCTCGCAAGAATGGATGGGGAAGAGTTACCTTTGCCAGTTAATTCTAACACAGTCAAAAAATTCTAAGCATAACGATTCCATGATAGGGAATGCTTTTAATGTGGAATTGACATTATTGTATTATGTTTTATTCAATATTTTTTTTCCCTTTTTCCTCATAAGGTCGCTCTTAACTTTCGAATTGCCTCCCGAAAATAATAAGCATCACAAGTAGGTTCACGGGTGTGAGTTTGTTCTTAAGAGATGTCGTGGAATTAATTAAAACGAAACGAGAAGTATGATAAAATATTTGGGTCTCACATGAATTTTCACCCACACATTCATACATTCAGCATCATGCATGCATCATCATAGAAGTTAAAAAAAAGGAAGAAAAGCATAACGCACCATGCATCGCCAACGTCCAACAGAAGTTCATGAATTCGATGAGAAAATTTGAACTTTTTGAGAAAGGGTAAATAAGGATCTCACACGGATTCTCACCCATACGTCAGTACATCAACAAAATTCAAAGAAGAAGTTCTAGAGCTATAAGAAGATTAGTTCAAAAGGTATACATTACCGCAATGTTAGGTAATTTCAACATCCATAAGGAAATTCATGAGGTTCTAGTGCCTCTCCAGGAAATTTACGAGGATCTTGCGCCTCCCTAGAAAATTTATGAGGTTCTTGCGCTTCTCTAGAGAAATTTACAAGGTTCTTGCGCCTCTCTAGAAAAATTTACGAGGTTCTTGCGCCTCCCCAGAAAATTTTCGAGGTTTTCGCGCCTCTCCAGAAAAATTTACGAGGTTTTCGCGCCTCTCCAAAAATAGTTTACGAGATTTTTTTTCCTCTCCAGGAAATTTACAAGGTTTAAGCGCCTCTCCACAAAGGTTTACCAGGTTTTTGCACCTCTCCAAAACATTCACGCGGTTTTGCGTCTCTTCAGAAAAGTTTACGAGGTTCTTACGCCTCTCTAGACAAATTTACGAGGTTTTTATGCCTCTTAAAAGAAAAAAATTTACAAGGTTTTTGCGTCTCTCCAGAGAAATCCCCAAGGTTGCTACACTATCTACCAGGTATGCTTCGGGGTAATCTTTTTCCTTCTCTTTAGACCCGAACGAAATCAATGTCTTTATCTTTATTTAGCTTTTACTATGATAACACAAAAACTCTAAGGTTCATGTTATCTAGCAAAATCTAAATAAAGAGGGGCAGTTGTCAACACCCAATTTCATCCGGGTAAGTAAATAAATAAAAATAAAGAATAAGAGAATAATAATTAATGGTGGGTAAAGAAAAAAAGGAAAAAAGAAAGTAATAAAATAAATTTCCTTAATGCAGGACAAATCACTAGAAAATATTTTTGAAATATTAGTTTGATATGATAACAATTTGAATCAATATTATGCCAATAATTATTAGCAATAATTAAAATAGTATATTAATATAATTTGCAGCGTCAATTGCTTTTAAAGAGGAAAATTATGATTTTAAAAATGGACAAATTTTCTGACAATAATTATAATCAATGTCTTGAATATTATTTGATTTATTTTTCTTGGAACCAAGACATTTTCTTTCCCTATTTTATTCGTTGTCAATTAATTCACAATTAAGGGCAAAATTACTATAATATTACAATGTATGTATATAAATACACACTCTGTCATGGAAAAAGGGAACAAGAAAAAAAGAGAGAGAGATATACTCTGAAATAATAGATATAGAAAGAGTACGAGAGAGTATAGAGAAAAGTAAGTTCTCACGCTAGAGGGACTCTGCCAATAGAAACTACCAAGGAAGAACTAGGGGAGTATTGAAAGCTGAAAAGGTATGTCATCTCTGCACCCTTCTTTTTCTCTTTTTTGTTGAAGGTCTTTCTAAAGGTATTATTTTTTTTTTACTACACACCAATAATGTTTTTCATAAAAAGAATATCTTCTCTCGTTTCTTTATGTTTGGGTTATATCTTCCCTTCCACCATTACTACCAACCCCTAACACACTACCATTGAAGGATCCCTCTATAAGAAAACTAAGTGCAGCAGAGATGCAAATTCGTAGGGAGAAAGGATTGTGTTACTTTTGTGATGAAAAGTTTACGTTCAACCATAAATGTCCAAAGAGGCAATTCATGTTGTTGCAATTAGAGGACCCTGGTAATGAGGAAGAATCTGCTTCTATTGACACTGGTCAGCCACTCATCATTGATGAAAACCAGGTTGATAATCATCATTTATCACTTAATGCTCTAAAAAGAGGCACTGGTATGGGCACCATTAGATTTTTAGCTTATGTGGACACGTTAACTATTTCAGTCTTGATTGATGGTTGTAGTTCAGACAATATTTTGCAACCTCGTATTGCAAAATTTTTAAAACTCCCAGTTGAGCCCGCTCCGACATTCAGAGTGATGGTGGGCAATGGTAATTATATGACTGTTGACGGCTTGATGCAGAACTTGACTATTCAGGCTCAAGGAAATATGTTTCAGTTTCCAATCTATATTCTTCCTATTTCAGGTGCAGATCTTATATTGGGTGCTAGTTGGTTGAAGACTGTGGGACCTCACGTGGCTGATTATGCAACATTGACTCTGAAGTTTTTCCATAATGCTAAATTTGTTACTTTACAAGGTGAGGCAGAGCATATTCCGAGGCAGGCTCATTTGCATGATATTCGTAGAATGGTTACTACTCACTCCATAGATGAAGTGTATACAATGGAGATGGTAGACCCCACTCAAACTTCCATGACTTTTCCAGAGTTACCTGTTGATATGGAATCGGAATTGGCTTTGCTTTTGCGTAATTATGTTAATGTTTTTGATACACCGACATCTTTACCTCCGTCGTAGGCACATGATCATTCCATTCCCTTAATGGATGGTACTGGACCTATCAAAGTGAAAGCGTATCGTTATCCTTACAGCCAAAAAGAAGAAATAGAACAAGTAATAGCCGATATGCTCAGAGCAGGAATTATTCAACCTAGTAAGAGTCCTTTTTCCTCTGCCATCATTTTGGTTAAGAAGAAGGATGGTTCTTGGCGTGTATGTACTGACTATCGTGCTCTTAATGCTATCACTATCAAAGATAGTTTTCCCATACCCACGGTGGATGAATTATTTGGGGCTTCCTTCTTTTCAAAGCTAGATTTACGTTCTGGTTACCATCAAATATTATTAAACCCTGAAGACAGACACAAGACTGCTTTACGTACACATCATGGACATTTCGAATGGTTGGTCATGCCCTTTGGCTTGACTAATGCTCTAACTACATTTCAAGCTCTTATGAATGTTATTTTTAAAGATATATTGAGGAAGTTCGTTCTTGTTTTCTTTGATGACATCCTCATATATAGTTCTTCATGGAAGGATCATCTTTGTCATTTGGAAGTGGTATTGCACCTTCTCCAACAACATAAATTGTATGTGCGCTTTTCGAAGTGTTCTTTCGGGGTTAAAGAAATTGAGTATTTAGGTCATACTCTTTTAGGCCGTGGTGTTGCCATGGATACATCTAAGCTTGATTCCATTAGAGATTGGCCACAACCAAAGAATTTGAAGCAGTTGCGTGGCTTTCTGGGTTTATCGTGGTATTACCGTCGTTTTGTTCAAGGATATGCTCAGTTGGCTGCATCCTTGACAGATTTGTTAAAAAGAGATGCTTTTTGTTGGACCAACTCAGCGGGTACAATTTTTTCCAATTTAAAAAGGGTTGTCATGACAATTCCTGTTTTGGCCATTCCTAACTTTTAAGAGCCATTTATTTTAGAAACCAATGCTTCGGGAATTGGAATTGGAGCAATTTTAAGTCAAGGAAATCACCCAATTTCATATTTCTCCAAGAAGTTATCGGGGCGCATGAAGAAACAATCTACTTATACACGAGATTTTTATGCCATCACCGAGGCTTTGGCAAAGTTTCCTCATTACCTTCTTGGCCACAAATTTATCATTCAAACTGATCAACAAAGTCTAAAAGAGCTTTTAGAACAAAGGCTTCAAACTCTAGAGCAACAACAATGGTTACCTAAATTTTTGGGTTTTGATTTTAAAATCCAATATAAACCTGGGAAGGAGAATATTTGTGTTGACGCCCTATCACGTAGCTTTATGATGGCAGTCTCCATGCCATGCAATAAATGGTTACAAAGGGTTGCGGAATTAACTTAGGAGGATGCACATTTAAAGAAGTTGTATGAGAAATGCGTAGTAGCTACACCTCCAATACAAGAGTATGCAATTAAAGATGGTGTTCTGTTATGGAAAGGTAGGGTGGTGTTACCCTAATGGAATTTTATGCATCCAAAATAGGTGATGGACAAATTTGTAAGCACCAAAATATGATGTCACAAACTTGTTTCACAATCGGCAAGTATGACCGAATCGTTCAAGTAATAAACTTGGTAAGACCAAGTATCGTTCTTCCCAAAGGACTCACGGCCTAGTTTAGTTATGTGATTTGTTGATTAGCTAAGACTTACAAACGAAATATTTAGATTTTAATATGCAAGACGAAAAATAAACATGTATGCATGAATTGATCAATGGCAAAGACAAAAGATAAACACTTTCAATGGATTATATGAATGAATATGTTGTTGGGGGTCAATTTCATCTCATCCACTCTCATACATTTTAGGAATTCAACATTCAAATCATCATTGTTAATGCCACTCTCTAAAGTACCATTCTAGATGGCTTCTCCCTAATCAAATAGTTCATACAATTCCTAGCATTCCTAATGATTAGTTCATGAGTGCAGGAGCTTAACGACAACCAATATAATATTGTCAGTATAATATTGGGAGAAATTCCCCGGATCTAGACTTCCCCGTACGTGTCCGTATCGACAAAACCAATAATCATGCAATAGAATGAGTTAAACAATGCAAGCATTAAGTAAAGAGGAAAAACCCTAACTAATGATGAAAGAAAGCATAAGTCTTAGATTAAGATGCAAGCATAAATTCCATATATGAGAGCTTCAAGAGATTACATTGATTCCCCAACAAACATACAAGGTTTAGTTCACCATATTCATGGTGAACCTAGATGAACAATGAAAGAAAGAATGAAAGATAAAACCCTAGAAAGGTGAAGAGGTAGCCTGAGCATCCAAGATCCTCCTTCAAAGGGGTGGAAGAGAGAGTGTTTGCCTTGTTTCTGCCAAAGATGCCTAACCCTAGGACGTGCAAGCCCTTATATACTAATCTAGAGTTACAAAAGATTACAAAAGCCCAAGCCCAAAAAGTGCCGCTCAGCGGTATTTACCGCTCAGCGGTATTTACCGCTCAGCGGTGGTTGCGCGTCTTCTTTCTTCCCCTCAGCGGCCATTCTGCCCCTCAGCGGTTCCAACGTGACTCCTTGAGTGCCGCTCAGCGGTAAATTACCGCTGAGCGGTGCCTTCGTCTTCTCTTTTTGCACTCTTTCTTGTCTTTTCTAATGTCACTTCTCTCCTTCTTCACTCTTTTCACTAAATTCACCTTAAAACCTGCACAAAAACACTCAAATCAAGCATAAACCTGTCCAGCTCTCTTATTTCTGAAAATAAAGATAAAAGCATTGATTTCAAGCTAGTTTCTAAGTCTAAAGGTTGCTTTTAGTATCAATTTTAAGCATGAAAATAACAGTTTTTCAACTGTTATCACAACCCCAAACTTAGAACTTTGCTTGTCCTCAAGCAAACAAAATGTAACTCCATCTTCAACCAATTCATATGATGGTTCACTCATTCAAAATCCTTTTCTCAAGATAAGTAACAGCTTCACTCAAACTTATGACCAAGATTCAATCAAGATGTGCACATACTTTAGTGTTCACAAAGTCATTTAAATTCCAACAAATGCTATTTTTCATGAATGATCAATCAATTAAGCATGGATGTTCATGTGCTCATGGAATATTTCCTCACTAGGTAAAGTGTTTCACTCACACACAAGTGTATAAGAGGTATAGTGTTTCGCTCATTCACTCCACTATCACAATGTCACATGAATCAACTTTGCCTTTCATTTTACCACAATCAAAACAATCACAAGCATGCATCATCAAAAGGACTTTTTACTGGCTTATAATGTGGCTGGGCTAACAAGAAAATTGGTTTTTCTGGATCACAAAATCCTTGAGTCAAGAGAATCATAATAACACAATCATCTTATTCATTCCCAACTTGCCTTTTACAATTGCAATTGCATTGAGCTTTACTTCTTTTTCTTTTCTTTTCTTTTTCTTTGCATATTCTTACTTTTTAGCTCTTAGCTCAATGCTTTTCATGTTTTCCCAACAACCCCAAACTTGAACATTTACCAATACCACACAAGATCTTCTACTTAACTCAAGGTAAAGATTTTCAATCAAAGGTTTCAAGTGTATGTTCAAGGCTAAAGGTTCAAAGGATAGAACACAAAGTGTTCTCTTTTAGTGGGCTAACTTTATGAATTTGGCCAATAAAAAGGGTTCCAACAAATGCCTTGATCATATGATGCAAAACAAGCAATTGATTCAATCATAGAAAACCTGGGCAAAATCATTCATGCTTTCAAAGTAATAGCATTCAACAATAACAACTCTGGAGCTCAAAACCTCACATATAAGCTCATTCACATTTGACATACACATCCTGCTTAATCTCACAACCACAATCATAATTTCATGCATTTGTTCACAAAGCTTGTGAATCACCTGTATAAGCATTTAATGTGCACATCATCTCAACATCAATCAATCAATAAGCATCATCAAGCATTACTTATCAAACAATCACAGTTAATAGCAAACCATCACACAAACCAGGTGTTCAATAGAGTACATCAAACCCTAATCTAAAAACAAAAACAAATAAGTTCAGAAAACTTAAACCAACAAAAGCATAAGCATATGATAACATTCATCAGCAAATGCTATCTCAGCTCCTCATCAGTCTGAGCTGTCCTCTGTATCTTCCTCTTCTTGGATCTTCTAGTCTTGATTCTTTTTGCCCGATGAGGAGGCCATCCCTGCATCAAACATAATTCACAAAACCAAAAGATACATTGTTAAGCATTAGTAAACCACAATGAAGAAATCAGCCCCTTCAATGATGCTCTCTCCCAACCCCAAACTTAGATGGAAAACTAGTGAGCAAGTGAGTGGAAGAGATTTTTTTCTTAAGAGGTAAGAGTGAAAAGATGTGGAAAACCTAGGAGAAGATGTGTGGAAGTGTTTGTGCAGAGAGAAGCCAGAAAATAAACCCTAAAACGCAGCTTGGGGTATAACAATACCCTAATGGGCTCGGGTCCCGCTAAGGGGAACTTAAGCCCATCTGCGATAGTACCGCTCAGCGGTAATTGCCGCTCAGCGGCACTTTCGTGAAGTGCTCCTCTCCTTCTTTTCTTGACCTACGTGCCTTCCCTACATGTCCCTCATAGGTTCCCTACAATTCAATGTTAAAAATGCTTATGCAAAAACTAAAAATAAACAAACAAACAATCAACTGGGTTGCCTCCCAGGTAGCGCTTGTTTAACGTCACGAGCCTGACCCAAAATCCACCAACACCCATCAGTAGGTGTTTCAAACTTACCAGCACCCATCAGTAGGTGCAAAATTTCTTACCAACACCCATCAGTAGGTGTTACAACATAGTATCCCTCAGTAGATACTTAACCACCTAGCATCCTTCAGTAGATGCTATCTCCAACAAACTAGTTACAAAATAAAGTCCACAACTTAAAAATTACAAAACCAAAATAAAATCAAAAGTTCTTAAATCACTGGGTTGCCTCCCAGCAAGCGCTCTTTTAACGTCATTAGCTTGACCCAAACTCGAGTTCCTTCTTCTTTTTCTTCTTTCTACTGAACTTCTTCAGAAATTTGATCAAACCAGGAACCTGTTGCAGTGTCTCAATCATAGGAACTTTAATCTCCAATTTCTTGAAGATTTCCATAAAGCACTTGAACTTCTTTTCCTTCCTATGATTCTTCTTTAGATGAGGATGTGATTTTTCATATGATTTCTTCTTCTTTCCTCTCATCTTCTTTTTCTTCCTTTTTCTCTCCCTCAATTTTCTCTTTTTCTTTTCTTTTATTTTTTTCTTCCCTTTTCTTTTTCTTTTCAACTTCTTTATTTTCACACAAATCTTCTTTCTCTCTTCTCTCTCAACCACTTCTTTCTCTTTTTCTTCATCTTTATTTTTCTCACTCAACTCTTCTTTCTCTTTTCTCTCTATCTTTTCCGCATCTCCCTCTATTTTTTTCTCATCAAGAATCTTGTCACTTTCAGTGACATTGGTTTGCCCTTCCTCCTTAAGGTTAACTTCAGTATTAACCTCATCATCCAATCTCTGATTAATGTAACGAAAGTGCATCTCCATCCTTTTACATGATTCTTCAATGCTTTTCTGAGGAGAGTCGGAACTTTTCAAAAATCGTTGAAGGGTGTCCTCCAAACTTTCTGATAGAGAGGATTTTTGCTGCCATTGTTGTTGTGGTTGGTTCTCAAATTGTCCGGCAGCTTGCCAAAATTGGCTTTGATCCATGCTTGAGTGAGGTTCCCACCATTGGTTGAGATTACTTTGGTAGAATTGAGTGCCCATATAGTTAAATTCTTGACCAAATTGCATTCTGCAGACATTAGGCACAAAACTCTAGGAAATATTTGTTAGCACAAAAAGATATAGAAGAAGATATATATTCAGAAGATAAAAAGATTCAGAAGATAAAATATTTAGAAGATAGAATAAAATAAAATCTAACCTAACCTAAAAGATAAAATAAAATAAAATCTAACCTAACCTAAAAAGATAAAATAAAATAAAATAAAATAAAATCTAACCTAATCTAAAAAGATAAAATAAAATAAGATCTAAACTAACCTAAAAGATAAAATCAAATAAAATAAAAACAGAAAAAATAAAAACAGAAATTCAAAAAGTCAAAGATAATCAATAATCACACAAATTAACCAGTTAAACCACGAGTCCCCGGCAACGGCGCCAAAAACTTGATGGACAAATTTGTAAGCACCAAAATATGATGTCACAAACTTGTTTCACAATCGGCAAGTATGACCGAATCGTTCAAGTAATAAACTTGGTAAGACCAAGTATCGTTCTTCCCAAAGGACTCACGGCCTAGTTTAGTTATGTGATTTGTTGATTAGCTAAGACTTACAAACGAAATATTTAGATTTTAATATGCAAGACGAAAAATAAACATGTATGCATGAATTGATCAATGGCAAAGACAAAAGATAAACACTTTCAATGGATTATATGAATGAATATGTTGTTGGGGGTCAATTTCATCTCATCCACTCTCATACATTTTAGGAATTCAACATTCAAATCATCATTGTTAATGCCACTCTCTAAAGTACCATTCTAGATGGCTTCTCCCTAATCAAATAGTTCATACAATTCCTAGCATTCCTAATGATTAGTTCATGAGTGCAGGAGCTTAACGACAACCAATATAATATTGTCAGTATAATATTGGGAGAAATTCCCCGGATCTAGACTTCCCCGTACGTGTCCGTATCGACAAAACCAATAATCATGCAATAGAATGAGTTAAACAATGCAAGCATTAAGTAAAGAGGAAAAACCCTAACTAATGATGAAAGAAAGCATAAGTCTTAGATTAAGATGCAAGCATAAATTCCATATATGAGAGCTTCAAGAGATTACATTGATTCCCCAACAAACATACAAGGTTTAGTTCACCATATTCATGGTGAACCTAGATGAACAATGAAAGAAAGAATGAAAGATAAAACCCTAGAAAGGTGAAGAGGTAGCCTGAGCATCCAAGATCCTCCTTCAAAGGGGTGGAAGAGAGAGTGTTTGCCTTGTTTCTGCCAAAGATGCCTAACCCTAGGACGTGCAAGCCCTTATATACTAATCTAGAGTTACAAAAGATTACAAAAGCCCAAGCCCAAAAAGTGCCGCTCAGCGGTATTTACCGCTCAGCGGTGGTTGCGCGTCTTCTTTCTTCCCCTCAGCGGCCATTCTGCCCCTCAGCGGTTCCAACGTGACTCCTTGAGTGCCGCTCAGCGGTAAATTACCGCTGAGCGGTGCCTTCGTCTTCTCTTTTTGCACTCTTTCTTGTCTTTTCTAATGTCACTTCTCTCCTTCTTCACTTCTTTCACTAAATTCACCTTAAAACCTGCACAAAAACACTCAAATCAAGCATAAACCTGTCCAGCTCTCTTATTTCTGAAAATAAAGATAAAAGCATTGATTTCAAGCTAGTTTCTAAGTCTAAAGGTTGCTTTTAGTATCAATTTTAAGCATGAAAATAACAGTTTTTCAACTGTTATCACAACCCCAAACTTAGAACTTTGCTTGTCCTCAAGCAAACAAAATGTAACTCAATCTCCAACCAATTCATATGATGGTTCACTCATTCAAAAATCCTCTTTTTCAAGATAAATAACAACTTCACTCAAACTTATGACTAAGAGTTCAATCAAGATGTGCACATGCTTTAGTGTTCACAAAGTCATTTAAATTCCAACAAATGCTATTTTTCATGAATGATCAATCAATTAAGCATGGATGTTCATGTGCTTATGGAATATTTCCTCACTAGGTAAAGTGTTTCACTCAACACACAAGTGTATAAGAGGTAATCACTCATTCACTCTACTATCACAATGTCACATGAATCAACTTTGCCTTTCATTTTACCACAATCAAAAACATTCACAAGCATGCATCATCACAAGGACTTTTCAATGGCTTATAATGTGTCTGGGCTAACAAGAAAATTGGTTTTTCTGGATCACAAAATCCTTGAGTTAAGAGAATCATAACAACACAATCATCTTATTAATTCCCAACTTTCTTTTGCCTTTGCATTTGCATTGAGCTTTACTTCTTTTTCTTTTCTTTTCTTTTTCTTTGCATATTCTTACTTTTTAGCTCTTAGCTCAATGTTTTTCTTTTCATGTTTTCCCAACAACCCCAAACTTGAACATTTAACAATACCATACAAGATCTTCTACTTAACTCAAGGTAAAGATTTTCAATCAAAGGGTTTCAGTGTATGTTCAAGGCTAAGGGTTCAAAGGATAGAACACAACGTGTTCTCTTTTAGTAGGCTAACTTTATGAATTTGGCCAATAAAAAGGGTTCCAACAAATGGCCTTGATCACATGATGCACAACAAGCAATTGATTCAATCATAGAAAACCTGGGCAAAATCATTCATGCTTTCAAAATAATAGCATTCAATCATACCAAAAACTCTGGAGCTCAAAACCTCACACATAAGCTCATTCACATTTGACATACACATCCTGCTTAATCTTACAATCACAATCATGATATCATGCATTTGTTCACAAAGCTTGTGAACCACCTTTATAAGCATTTTTAATGTGCACATCTATATCAACATCAATCAATAAGCATCATCAAGCAATACTTATCACACAATCACAATTAATAGCAAACCATCATAACAAACCAGGTTTTCAATAGAGTACATCAAATCCTAATCTAAAAACAAAAACAAAAAAAAAGTTCAGAAAACTTAAACCACAAAAGCATAATCATATGATAGCATTCATCAGTAAATGCTATCTCAGCTCCTCATCAGTCTGAGCTGTCCTCTGTATCTTCCTCTTCCTCCTCATCTTCATCATCATCAAATGCATCCTCCTCCTCAGCTTCATCTTCTTCCATCTCTCTAGCTGAAGCTTCAGCTGCTCCAGCTCCTCCTCCATGTACCGGATCTTCTGGCCAAGCTACTACATTGTGGAATTCATCCATAGTCCACCTGTGGGCTGGAGGTGTATCATACATCCCCACTATCATCTCAGTTGTGGCCACCTGCCCTTTGTGAATAGACTACAACTGAGCACCTATAAGAGACATATACATATCCCTCATCTGAAATGGTTCTGCTTCATGCGTATCAGCAGATGTCTGGCTCTGTGCTGGCCCTCTCTCTCTACGAGCACGGCGTGGTGGAACTGGCTGAGCTACATCCTCACCTCCACAGTACTGTCTATAATAGGCCTCATCAATAGCTTTTCTTGGCCTCTCAAATGGTGGAACAGAAGTATCCACCCCAGCTAGCTTGCAAAGGTGAGTAATCAAAGAAGGATGTCCTAGTGGTGCTTTGTTGTTTGAGGTGTTAGCACATACACTAATTTCATCAGCTATCACCTGCCCAATATTAACATTCAGATTTCTGATAGCACAGTAGATGAATAGTGCCCTACTGAGAGTGATATCTGACACATGTGAACATGGCTGAATGTTGGCATGAGAAAATGCCATCCAATATTTTGCAAGAGGAGTCAAATCTGTCCTCCTAATGTTAACCACTGAGCCAGATCTATTCCTTTGGAAGTGTCCTCCAGGTATACACAACACTCTCTCCACATCCTCAAAATCAGCACCTTCCTCCATGCTAAGAGCAAACTGACATTGCTCACCAGCCCACACAGTATCCAGGAAGTTGTTGATAGAATCAGGATCATACCTGATAGCATGGCCTCTGACATAGCCCAAATAATTCTCAGTTGGATAATCACCAATCTTCTTTGCATTGGTGTAAAATTCCTTTACTACAGCTATGTTGGCAGGTGCAGGATAAGTGGCTAGCTTTCCCCAATCATTCCCTAACACTTGCTCTCCAAATTGAGGAGCAAAGTTAGGTATCATTCCAACCTTTCTCTCCATCAGAAGTCTCCTGTCCTGAACCACCCTAAAGTGTTTCTCATGTTTCCTAGAGAGGAACCTGCCAGAATGGGGTTGCTCTGGTTCCTTTTCCTTTCTCTTGGTTGCCATGGTTTTCAATCTTTTTCCTGATGAAGATGCCATTCCTACATTCAAAACACAAACAAAACCACAGAATATGATGTTAATCATTAGTAAAACATAGAACACAACTCCTTTCGAAGCTAAACCACCGCTGAGGGCCAGAATTTCCCCTCAGCGCCAACAGTGCCACAGTCCAACACACAAAAACTCAGAAAAACCAAATCTGGCAGAGTGCCGCTCAGCGGCAGATTACCCCTCAGCGGTAACTCTGCAGATTTTTGAAAAACCTATTTTAAAGCTGTCCTAACTCCACCCAAATGCAATTTTCAGTTTTCCAGTTCATGATCATGCAGTTTAATCGGTTCAAACATCAAATATATCATCAAATCATGCATAGAAATCAAAACCCCTAAATATTCATGCTTTGACTATCACATTCAAATTCAAGAACCCTAGAATGAACAAAATGCATTTTACTTACTTGGGTGGAGATGCTAAATGCAATGAGAATGCTTCCAAGCTAGAATGCTCTCTTCCAACCCCAAACTTTGATGGCACAGTAGTGAAAAAGTGAGTGAAAGAGATTTTTTTCTTAAGAGGTAAGAGTGAAAAGATGTGGAAAACCTAGGAGAAGATGTGTGGAAGTGTTTGTGCAGAGAAAAGCCAGAAAGTATAAGACTTTGCGCAGCTTAGGGTTTAAAATTACCCTAATGGGCTCGGGTCCCGCTAAGGGGAACTAAAGCCTAATCTGCGAGAGTACCGCTCAGCGGCACTTTCGTGATGTGCTCCTCTCCTTCTTTTCTTAACCTACGTGACTTCCCTACATGCCCCTCATGGGTTCCCTGCAATTCAATGTTAAAAATGCTTATGCAAATCCTAACTAAAATAAACAAACAGAAACAATCAATCAATTGGGTTGCCTCCCAGGTAGCGCTTGTTTAACGTCACGAGCCTGACCCAAAATCCACCAACACCCATCAGTAGGTGCAAAATTTTCTCACTAACACCCATCAGTAGGTGTTACAAACCTAGTATCCTTCAGTAGATACTTAACCACCTAGCATCCCTCAGTAGATGCTGGATCCAACAAAATATTTACAAGATAATGTCCACAAATTAAAAGGTACAAAAACAAAATAAAATCAAAAGTTTTTAAATCACTGGGTTGCCTCCCAGCAAGCACTCTTTTAACGTCATTAGCTTGACCCAGTAAAGCTCAAGTTCCTTCTTCTTTTTCTTCTTTCTACTGAACTTCTTCAGAAATTTGATCAAACCAGGAACCTGTTGCAGTGTCTCAATCATAGGAACTTTAATCTCCAATTTCTTGAAGATTTCCATTAAGCACTTAAATTTCTTTTCCTTCCTATGATTCTTCTTTAGATGAGGATGAGATTTTTCATATGATTCCTTCTTCCTTCCTCTCATCTTCTTTTTCTTACGCTTCCTCTCACTAAATTTTCTCTTTTTCTTTTCTTTTATTTTTTTCTTCCCTTTTCTCTTTCTTATCAACTTCTTTATTTTCACACAAATCTTCTTTCTCTCTTCTCTCTCAACCACTTCTTTTTCTTTTTCTTCATCTTTATCTTTCTCACTCAGCTCTTCTTTCTCTTTTCTCTCTATCTTTTCCTCATCTCCCTCTATTTTTTTCTCATCAAGAATCTTGTCACTTTCAGTGACATTGGGTTGCCCTTCCTCCTTAAGGTTAACTTCAGTATTAACCTCATCATTCAATCTCTGACTAATGTAACGAAAGTGCATCTCCATCCTTTTACATGATTCTTCAATGCTTTTCTGAGTAGAGTCGGAATTTTTCAAAAATCGTTGAAGGGTGTCATCCAAACTTTCTGTTAGAGAAGGTTGTTGCTGCCATTGTTGTGGTGGCGGACTATCAAATTCTTCAGCAGCTTGAATGTTTTTGTGATGACAATCAGGTATTTGTATGTACTGTTGAACTGCCTCCTCCAACGTTCTCCTTTTTCCCGATAGAGAGGGTTGTTGTTGCCATTGTTGTGGTGGTCGATTCTTAAATTGTTTGACAGCTTGCCAAAATTGATCATCATCCATGCTTGAGTGAGATCCCACCAGTGGTTGAAATTACCTTAGTAGAATTGAGTGCCCATATAGTTAAATTCTTGACCAAATTGCATCCTGCAAACATTAGGCACAAAACTCTAGGAAATATTTGTTAGCACAAAAAGATATAAAAGAAGATATAAGATCAAAGATAAGAAGATAAAAACAGAAAACAGAAAAAATAAAATAAAATAAAATAAAAACAGAAAAATAAAATAAAATAAAATAAAAACAGAAAAAATAAAAACAGAAATTCAAATTTAAAGTCAAAGATAATCAATAATCACACAAATTAACCAGTTAAACCACGAGTCCCCGGCAACGGCGCCAAAAACTTGATGGACAAATTTGTAAGCACCAAAATATGATGTCACAAACTTGTTTCACAATCGGCAAGTATGACCGAATCGTTCAAGTAATAAACTTGGTAAGACCAAGTATCGTTCTTCCCAAAGGACTCACGGCCTAGTTTAGTTATGTGATTTGTTGATTAGCTAAGACTTAAGAACGAAATATTTGGAGTTTAATATGCAAGACAGAAAATTAAATATGTATGCATGAAGTTTGATCAATGGCAAAGACAAAAGATAAACACTTTCAATGGAATATATGAATGAATATGTTGTTGGGGGTCAATTTTATCTCATCCAGTCTCATACATTTTAGGAATTCATCATTCAAATCATCATTGTTAATGCCACTCTCTAAAGTACCATTCTAGATGGCTTCTCCCTAATCACGAGTTCATACAATTCCTAGCATTCCTAATGATTAGTTCATAAGTGCAGGAGCTTAACGACAACCAATATAATATTGGGAGAAATTCCCCGGATCTAGACTTCCCCGTACGTGTCCGTATCGACAAAACCAATAATCATGCATTAGAATGAGTTAAACAATGCAAGCATTAAGAAAAGAGGAAAAACCCTAACTAATGATGAAAGAAAGCATAAGTCTTAATTAAAAGATGCAAGCATAAATTCCATATATGAGAGCTTCAAGAGATTACATTGATTCCCCAACAAACATACAAGGTTTAGTTCACCATATTCATGGTGAACCTAGATGAATTACAATGAAAGTATGAAAGAATAAACCCTAAAAAGGTGAAGAGGTAGCCTGAGCATCCAAGATCCTCCTTCAAAGGGGTGGAAGAGAGAGTGTTTGCCTCGTTTCTGCCAAAGATACCTAACCCTAGGAAACCCTAAAGCTTAAATACCATTCGTAAATTACAAAAAGTCAAGCCCAAGCCCATTAAAGTGCCGCTCAGCGGTAAAATACCGCTCAGCGGTGATTGCGCGTCTCGTTTTCTCCCCTCAGCGGCCATTTTGCCCCTCAGCGGACCTCCCGCAACCTCTTGAGTGCCGCTCAGCGGTAAAATACCGCTGAGCGGTGACTTCGACTTCTTCTTTTTGCACTCTTTGATTCCTTTTTTGATTCTATCTCTCTCCTTCTTCACTTCTTTCACTAAATTCACCTTAAAACCTGCACAAAAACACTGAAATCAAGCATAAACCTGTCCAGCTCTCTTATTTCTGAAAATATAGATAAAAGGCATGATTTCAAGCTAGTTTCTAAGTCTAAAGGTTGCTTTTAGTATCAATTTTAAGCATGAAAATAACAGTTTTTCAACTGTTATCACAACCCCAAACTTAGAACTTTGCTTGTCCTCAAGCAAACAAAATGTAACTCAATCTCCAACCAATTCATATGATGGTTCACTCATTCAAAATCCTTTTCTCAAGATAAGTAACAACTTCACTCAAACTTATGACCACAAGTTCATTCAAGATGTGCACATGCTTTAGTGTTCACAAAGTCATTTAAATTCCAACAACTGCTATTTTTCATGAATGATCAATCAATTAAGCATGGATGTTCATGTGCCTATGGAATATTTCCTCACTAGGTAAAATGTTTCACTCAACACACCAGTGTATAAGAGGTAAAGTGTTTCAGTCATTCACTCCACTATCACAATGTCACATGAATCAACTTTGCCTTTCATTTTACCACAATCAAAAACATTCACAAGCATGCATCATCACAAGGACTTTTCAATGGCTTATAATGTGGCTGGGCTAACAAGAAAATTGGTTTTTCTGGATCACAAAATCCTTGAGTTAAGAGAATCATAACAACACAATCATCTTATTCATTCCCAACTTTCTTTTACCTTTGCATTTGCATTGAGCTTTACTTCTTTTTCTTTTCTCTTTGCATATTCTTACTTTTTAGCTCTTAGCTCAATGCTTTTCTTTTCATGTTTTCCCAACAACCCCAAACTTGAACATTTAACAATACCATACAAGATCTTCTACTTAACTCAAGGTAAAGATTTTCAATCAAAGGTTTTCAGTGTATGTTCAAGGCTAAGGGTTCAAAGGATAGAACACAACGTGTTCTCTTTTAGTAGGCTAACTTTATGAATTTGGCCAATAAAAAGGGTTCCAACAAATGGCCTTGATCACATGATGCACAACAAGCAATTGATTCAATCATAGAAAACCTGGGCAAAATCATTCATGCTTTCAAA
Source organism: Vigna angularis (assembly GCF_016808095.1). Taxonomy (NCBI): domain Eukaryota; kingdom Viridiplantae; phylum Streptophyta; class Magnoliopsida; order Fabales; family Fabaceae; genus Vigna; species Vigna angularis. The sequence continues at coordinate 12,520,823 of NC_068979.1, forward strand.
ATAATAGCATTCAATCATACCAAAAACTCTGGAGCTCAAAACCTCACACATAAGCTCATTCACATTTGACATACACATCCTGCTTAATCTCACAATCACAATCATGATATCATGCATTTGTTCACAAAGCTTGTGAACCACCTTTATAAGCATTTTTAATGTGCACATCTATCTCAACATCAATCAATAAGCATCATCAAGCAGTACTTATCACTTATTCCACAACATGTATGGGATGACATTTCGTTAGATTTTATCATAAATCTTCCAAATTCCAATGGCTTTTCAACTATTATGGTAGTGGTCGATCGACTTTCCAAGTTTGGAAGGGTTCCAACAAATGGCCTTGATCACATGATGCACAACAAGCAATTGATTCAATCATAGAAAACCTGGGCAAAATCATTCATGCTTTCAAAATAATAGCATTCAATCATACCAAAAACTCTGGAGCTCAAAACCTCACACATAAGCTCATTCACATTTGACATACACATCCTGCTTAATCTCACAATCACAATCATGATATCATGCATTTGTTCACAAAGCTTGTGAACCACCTTTATAAGCATTTTTAATGTGCACATCTATCTCAACATCAATCAATAAGCATCATCAAGCAGTACTTATCACTTATTCCACAACATGTATGGGATGACATTTCGTTAGATTTTATCATAAATCTTCCAAATTCCAATGGCTTTTCAACTATTATGGTAGTGGTCGATCGACTTTCCAAGTTTGGGCATATCATTTCATTAAAAGCTGCTTATACCAGTAAAGTGGTTGCTGGTACTTTTATCAATAATATTGTTAAATTGTATGGGGTGCCTAAATCAATTGTTTCAGATCGTGATCGCATTTTTATCAGTTCTTTTTGGAAGCATTTGTTCACAGCTGAAGGAACTACCTTAGCCATGAGTTCTTCATATCATCCACAATCCGATGGCCAAACAAAAAATTTGAATAAGACTCTTGAGATGTATCTACGGTGCTTTATCTTTGATAATCCAAAAGGGTGGTGCTCAATGCTGCCATGGGCACAATTCTGGTATAATTCTTCATGGCATCATAGTATTCGCATGTCACCTTTCAAGGCTTTGTATGGTAAGGATCCTCCTTCGGTTTTGAGATATGAAACCAATGTACAAGATCCTGTTTTAGTTCAATAGTTACTGCGGGATCGTGATGCTTTGTTGCAGAAATTGAAAGCTAATTTGTTTAAGGCTCAATAGTACATGAAAGTCCAAGCTGATAAAAGACGCAAATTTTTGTGTTTTGAGATAGGAGATTGGGTGCTTGTGAAATTGCAACCATACAGGCAACATTCAGTGGTTTTGAGAAAAGTTCAAAAATTAAGTATGCGTTATTTTGGACCTTTTGAGGTGATTAAGATTGGTGAGGTCGCTTATAAACTCAATTTACCAGATTCAGCTCGTATCCACCTGGTGTTTCATATTTCTTTACTTAAGAGATTTGTTGGGAGTCCTTCGCAATAGTATTTACCCTTGCCACTCACTACAACTGAGTTTGGTCCTTCAGTACAACCTTTCTTGGTTTTAGATGCCCGCATAGTCATGCGTCAGTCCAAATCAATTCCACAAGTGTTAATTCAATGGGACTCTTTGGGACCTTTAGCCGCAACATGGGAGGATGTTCAGGAAATTAAAGAGTCTTTTCCGTAGTTCAACCTTGAGGACAAGGTTGCTTTTGATGGCGGGAGTATTGTAACGTGCACAGAAAATGCTAAAGAGAGAGATAAGGAAGGAAAGGTTGTTAAGCAGAAAATCCACGTGGCTAATGATCCGCAAGATGAGGTAGTGAGGAAAAACGTGAGGCAACGAAGGGGGAATATTTTATTGAAGGACTTTGTGCAGTGAGAAAATGTGTGTGTGGTATGGACCTCTCTGTTACTCTTCTATGCTCCATTCTCTCTCTGACAATTTCTGATTTTGCCTTCCTCTTTTCATATTAGGTTCTGCATAGTCATGGATGACGTGAAGAACTTTTTTTTATAAACGTTGTTGCTTATCTCTTGAAATACTGGATATTGAAATTGCTCATTTGGTCACTCTGAATAGACACTTTATATTGCAGAATATTCTAGGGTTGCTTTATACATATAACATTTCAATAAAAGTACACCAATAATGTTTTTCATGAAAAGAATATCTTCTCTCGTTTCTTTTGGTTTGGGTTATATCTCCCGCATCACGTGATATTTATTTTTTATTTAAAAATAAATAATAAATAAACAACTTCAAAATAAAAAATAAATATTTCTTATGACGTATTTTCCTATAAAAAAATATTAAATCATAAAATAAAGGGTACGGGTATGTGTCGGCTTATGTTCGGTCTCTTTTCTTTTCTTTTTTTCCCATCATGTTTTTTCAAATAGAAGAATACAAAAATCTTTAAAAAAAACAATGTCAATCTTTGTCGGGGTTCACTTTTCGAAAATCTCAAACAATCCATAATAATTTTCAAACAAACTTCACAAACTTTTTTCTAGATAAAGAACTACGTGATCCCTGATTGTCCATCATAAATGGATATACGTAGGAGCAAGGTCAATCCTTGTCGGGTTCATAAATCAAAAAATATGTTTTTTCTTATTAGTTTCTTTATATATTAGTTTTAGAGAAAATTAAATATTTTTAAAAACCACGGCAACTTTATATATTTAATTAAAGGTGTTGCTTTTAGGCAAGCGTAGTAGGGTGCTAATACCGTCCTTACGCGTAACCGATTCCCAAACCTAAAATCTAGTTTTTGTAGACCATGTCTTATTTTATGGTTTTCCATAGTTTTTCGAGAATAAATTATAGTGGCAACTCCCAAAATCTTTTTCTTAGCCCCGTTTGTTTTCGGCTCGCCGTCCCGTCGCGATCCCGGTTGCGACACTCCCCTTTCCCATTTTCAACCCCTATAAAAGGGGTTTTGTTGCAATGTAATAAGACATAGTTTACTTTAATATCTCATATATCTCTTTTGCTTGGTCAACCATTGATCACTTAACATATAGAGCAGTCATAATGTTTGAAGAATATAAAGTAGGAGCTTCTTTTGATAATTGAAGCAAGTTGTATGCTTCTTGTGTCTTTTCCAGGTTGTCAACTTTTTCATTCAATTTGATCAAAGAATTATATATAGCTGGATTCCCTGACAAGTTTGCTTTGTTCATTTCATCAACATAATTGATGGCTTTTTTAACCTTTCGAACATTAGAGAAACATTGATCAATACATCGTAAACTATGACACATGCCGCAAGAGTTGTTGGTGAATTCTGGTATAATTGTAAATTCATTTTGAAGTTGGAATGAATCTTTACATAGTGTAGAATTAGTTTTCTGATTTTATCCGGTTTGATTCATTTTACATAGTGTACAATTAGTTTTCTAATTTGTTTTCCTTTTATTTTGGTTTGCACCTTTAATCTTTGCTTATTCAATTTGGTGAAATTAGTCTAGGTATATGATACTTTCGCTTTGGTTGTAAATTGGAGATAGTAGGTTCTGATTTTTTTTCCAGTTTAATTTTTTTTATAAATTGTATAATGTGTAGTAGTTTAGCCTTTGGTTTGGTCCTTGTTAAATCTAAATGTACATTTTCAGAATACCATAGGTAGTTGTTTTGTTTTTGTTCTGATGATTGGTAGGGTTAATAATATATTTCTGACTTGAACAAACATGGATCTGAAGAATTGAGTTAGAGTTACCAACTTAAGTTCTGAAATAAGAACTCAAAAACCCCAAAGAGGGCTGAATCTTATAGGAAGTCTTTGACTGTTTTGTTGCCTTATTTGATTTGATAGATGATACTCTTATATTAGTTCTTAAATTCAATTATGTTTTAGTTTAGGTGTTTATGGCCTACAAGAAGGTAAAAGTTGTACAAGTGTTGAGACCATAGAAATAATAAGGCTATCATAAAAAAAAATCGTCTTCTAAATTTGTGTCTGCATGCTTGGTTCTGCCATATGTATCTGAATGTATATAATATAATGTACTAGTTATTGTTCTCTTGTGTAGGTTAAGCTATTCGGGCGAGCGAATCCACATTGCCATCTTTAGATCTCGAGCTAAACGGGGAAAGATTAGTTGTTGATGCCAACTTTGCTTATGCTGGAATTGGAATTATCAATGACACTGAAATCCAATTTGTAAGTCACATCACTTGCTTGTGTTCCAACTGTGTTCAAAACCCATGTTCAGAGGGTCCAAATTTTCAAACATAAAAATATTTATTTAATTCTATGATTTATTTATGTACAAAAAATTATCTGGGAAGATTTGGATCATATATACATGATATGGTTATATATTAATAACATGTGTAGTATCTCCATTAGTTCTTTAATAGTTGAGATGGATAACGATTTAGAAAGGTGTACAAAACAGACTAAGACTAGTGATATTTTTATACCCTATTCCTATATCCAACTTTTAAATTGTTATGTGAAAAGACTCCCGTGTTTTTCTTGTAATTGACTAATAAGAAAGAAAAAAGGTGGAAGAAAAAATGAAGGAAGAATTGAATATATATATATATATATATATATATATATATATAGATAAATTATTTACAAGATTGAATTGCAGGTAAACATAATCAGAATATATAGACAACTACAGTACTGGGAAGAATACCAGCAGAGGGTGAGTGCTCTTATAGGACCTGAACAAACTCAAGGCTTAATAGAAGGAGCATTAGTCCTTATCATTCTTTGAGGTAACGACTTCGTCAATAACTATTAGGCGTAGGTGTCTTTAGTGGGTGTTACTAATTTATGATTGTTTAAGTGGTTTGGTATATTATATTATATAATGCATTGTTTTTTTATAAGGTCGTGGTCTGTGTTGAGAAATATAGTGTATGTGAATCTTTTTGTAGAAACAAGTTCAAGATGTACTAAGATAAAAGTGGTGGTGTTGATAGTGCAAAAGTTTGAAAAGTTAAAACATGGTTGACTGTAACTTTTATTAGACTTGTAGATGTGGTAAGAATCGAATAATAGGCACTGTATAACTACTAGGTGTTTTGAGTTATGAAATGTATAAATGAGTGAAAGGAAGCAAGGTAGTGCTTTGTCTAAAGTCTAAAGTAGAGTAATAGAGGATGGGCTGCTTAAATTTATGTTCGATGCTTTTAAGTTTTGCAAAGATGATAATTGAGCTAAATTTGTGGATTGGAAATTGGAAGTATATATGTTGTGTTATTTCAATTGATTCTGATTTCATGTGTTTTGATTCCTATTAATAGCTTATATGGCTATCTAAATTTAATAATATTGCCATGCTAGATTTAATCTACTTTCATAAAGTAGGACCAACTAAAATAAGTTTTAGAAATTATTGATTGCTCTAAGTGTACTAATTTTCCATTATGCTTGATGATATGGACTACTTTGTTGGAAGTTAATGATTCTCCCAACTGGTTGTTAATGTCAATGTTTGGGAATAAAATGACGAAATGTCGTCTAGTAGATTATGTTGCTTTAAGGTTCATTATATAAGTAATTTGCTTGATTGAAATGGTTCTGAATAGAGGTAAGGGTCTTACTTTGTTGCTTAATATTTTAATGAACCAAAGTTAATTGAACTTAAGGGAATTTTATATAATCTAGATGAGGATGGTAATCTGGATTGTGTGTATGTGGGGAATGCTAGTTATGACAATTTTATGTGATTGAGTGGATGTGTACTTTGTTAATGATCAGGATGGTATATGTATGTGTTTATAGGTAGTGTGAATCATGTATAGACTGATTTTTGGGAATGAAGACTAGTTGAAGGTGTGTAAGGTTTTACTTAGTTTTGGTGAAAAGACAAACCTTATCTCCTTACTAACCTCTGATCTATAATGAGGAGTAAAGATAAAGTAAAGGTCTTAATCAGATAAGGTTTTATATATGTCTGGACCTTAAATAGACATGTTGTAGAAATTGTTGGTTTCAGAAACATTGTTAAATGAAAGAACATTATTATAAGTGTTAGTACTTTAGACGTGTATGTTTGTAAATGAATGATGAGATTTTGTTGTTTGTTATACGTAACTTTGTTGTATTTTTTTATATATAAAAAATGGTATATGCATTTTCCAGTATGTTAATGTAAACAATCACAGTTCTTCCTCCTTATATTATAAAGAAGAAATCAAGTCTTGAAGTATCATATCATAATAAGATTGAACCAAAGGAAAATTGAATGAAAACCTCTATGATGTTGTAGTAAAACTATTTTGCAAAATGTAATTATTAAATCTGGTTTTTGAATTTATTTTGTTGTGAGAGATTTGTCCAGATATGTCTTGAATGTCAAGCTTTGATGGCTTCAACTTGTTCGTTTTAGTTGTACAATTGAAGAACGGTAAGGCCATGTTTGTAAAGGAAAATATTAATTCAAATTACATGTTGCTTAATATATATTGCACTTTGGCAACACTCTAACTTTTTTATTTTATGGACATGTAGTCAAAGCATAGAGATACTTCGAACAATCATTATGGAAAAAGAGGTTTGAATGCACATGACGATTTATTATTTGTTTAAAATTGATTTCCTGAAGTGATGTGTTTGATTTGTTGAATTGTTTACTCTGATATATAGGTTTATGCACGACATTTATGCAGGAAAAATTACTTGTCGCATGTGAACACATTATTAACGGCTGTGCAAAAGTCATGCATACAGAGAACTCCTTTTGCATGGCTATTGTCCATTGTTGTAGATGTAAAAATGAGTAGGACACTACTTTTAGAATTGGGTAGTAGATGGTTAGAGAGAAGGGGAGGATTTGAAGTTAGGTATGTGTTTATTCAATTTACAAAGTTAGATGTTTGCTTAGGTTTAGGGGTTAGGGTTCACAGAGAGATGTTTAAGTTTTTTAAAGAGGAAGGTGACTGTCATAGTAGGAGATTGTTTGATATAATTGATGTAAGTGTACACAATGTTTATGAAGAACTTATAAAAGAGGATGAAGTGGTTGATGTAATCGGACATTTTATTCCCATCATATTTAGGTATGTAGTCCCATAACTCCATATATTTAATAACCAACATACCACAATCAAACCTAAACATTAAAGAGAGATTATAAACATCACATATATCACATAATCCAATAAATTGGTTATTCACAAGGTCACTAACGTATATGGTTGCATTGACAAATCTTCTCGAATGACCTTTAATTCCCGCTCCTTATAATTTGCCTCTTTGTCAATCATAATGAATAAGTCTTGCAAAGTAGCAACCTTACAAATTTATATTGAACAGATTGAATACTATTGTAAACCTTGTACTCTAAAATAATATTTGCCTTAAAAAAAACAAGAGTACCACACTAATTGTCTTACCATAGCCTTGTCAATAGCATTTCTTGACCCCCTTTTATGATCAAGAGAATCCAAAATGAACAATTCCCTTGATTGGCAGTTCAACGAATAACACCACCAGTGGTCATCAACAACAGTGAGCATAAACAACTAAAGAAGCATTAAGATTGAAAGGAATTGTGGTAATTTGTTGCTTCCAATGGTTGTCGCTTTCTTTTTGGTATCTTCATTCTTTCAATAACCATTGTCTACACAAATTGCATCAGAAAAATTACTTCAAACATATGTACTTTATTACAATGAAATAAAAATTAATAATTAACGTACCACAAAGAATGATTGAAACAACACCGACTAATAATTCCTGTTTTGTGCAATTGATTATACATCATCATACTAGTGGCAAACAACATAACGTACACCAAAACTTCATCAAACTTATTCACCCACATAAATGGTTCTTATTATACAAGTTTTGGTTCATAACAAAACTTAGCATGTTATCAATCTTTCCACGAGGTCGTAAGCATTGCAAGTATGCTTTGGTCAAGATGTTGTTTGACACCTCCACAAGCGCTCTATATAGAAAACAAATTCATGATAATGTTCATTTCAAATACATTTATAAATCATACAATTTATATATATTATTTTGTTCTGTGTAACTTACTGATCACCATCATTATAAAGAGTTGAAGTGCAGGTGGTGTAAAGACGTGCACAATCAATGTTACCCCATCCACAAAATTCACAATAGCTAGATCTCTTATTTTTTTCATCTATGGAAGGTCCCTCCATACCATCATTAAAATATGGCATCTCATTGTAAACCTCTTCTTAAAGACGCCTTATTTTCATTTGTAACTCCTCAACTCGTTGTGCATGGTTACCAACTCTTGTCCTCAACACCCTTTACTCTTGCACAACTCTAGCAAAGTCAAAATTTTCGTCATTTGACTTAGGATTAGTCTCCCATCAAAAGTAAGTGATTCTTTTATTTCGTCATTGTATAATTGTTCTTTAGTCAAATTGCAATCCCACAATATCTTCAAAAGCAAATACAATTTTACATTACCAACAAATCATATTAAGAAAATAACACGACAAATCTAACCAACATATAAAAGAATGAAATTACCTTAGTTCGTTCAAAACTTGATTTTATTCTTTTCCTTTTATCTTTAATTATACTCAATCAAGAAATTGAGGATAAATACATCTTCCACCAATATGATACAAACTTATGTGTTCAACAACCCACAACTGTAAAGTTCATCACAATAGTTAAAAATATTTCCAAAAATAACAACATTTATTTCGTAAGAATTAAATAAATAAATTAAAAACACACCTGCAAAACTGTTGCACAACCAGCTATGTGTATAACTTCGTGGTAACTTTTGGGGTTTTATTTATCGGATGCCCGATTCAAACTACTAACTATCAAACTATGTACAACATCACCCCAGTTATATACATTTAGTTCATTAATGTTATCTAATTTACTAAAAGGGACACTATTTATGTATAATTCCTTGGAAAATAAAATACTCTAAATGCTAACAAAATATACAACCTATAAAAAGTGTCAACACTTTTTTTGGTTTTAAATTTTTTATGTGTCAACTTTTCCATTATACTTATAATTGTGATGTCCTCATCCCCAACCAAGTTATTGAAAATCCCACCAACATCATTTTCCAAATTAATACTTTGACCAACATTGGGTAAACCTAAAATAAAACAAACATCCTCAACTCTAAAAGAGACTAAATTCTCCCTAATCCTAAAAGCCTTATGAACTACATCCCACCTACTAATTAACTCTACAAGAATGGGGCTAGAAATACCATATGCTCAACCATATCGACTAACCATTTGAAAGGTGTCAACATTAATCGTCCCTTTTGAAAGGATGATAGGCAACCATTCAATTCAAGTATATGTTGGGTTTGGACTCGGTGCCTAACTCTAAGTGTACCCTGCAAGTATAAATCAAAGCATATGTTTGTAAATTGAATACAACAATCTATTCAATATTAAATTTAAACACTTGCACCATACTTACCGTTTCACTAAGTTCTTTGTTCATTTCACTATATCCTACACATTTTTCAAAACACAAACAAAATCATTGTATAATATGAGAGTCAGATGTTCAGTTTAATATATTGGTACGTAATTAGGAATGTTAGGTTAACCTTATTTTCTATCAGGAATAGCTAAATAGTCCAACAAAAATTGATAAATTTAGTTTGAGGTTGTCACTACTTAAGATTCAAATCATTGAAAGTGGAAAAAGGAAACGAGAAATGATATTTTTTCAGAACGATTACAAGGTTCATAGAAACAAGATCTCGCAGCAAACTCTTGCCTTTTTCATAGTTGTATTTGGTGTCACCAGCATACTTCAATGTTATCTTAAAAGCACCAACTACAGGGGAAGTTAACCAAGACCAATATGATGAATTAATGGAGAAACATTATGATACACTTCAATGTTATCTTAAAAGCACCAACTATAGAGGAGTTAACCAAGACCAATATGATGAATTAATGGAGAAACATTATGACACAAGACCACTTGTCTAAAGGGTTGGGAAGGCACGACTTATAAATAAGTATACATATCCTACAAAAAATGTTTTATGAACAATACATCTTGTCAAAACTGAATCCTGCATCATGCAGTTCGATTCAACCAGCCAAAGTTAGACATAATAACCAATATTTTAATGGGACATTACACACTTAAGGACATGTTCATAGGGGATTAGTCTTTTAACACCCAAAAAGATAGAGAAAGTAGCATAAGGTAGTGGACAAATAAGGCCTATATGCTTCACAAATCAAACCAAATGTTTCAATCATTTTTAGGCACTATAAAGATTTCTTATAAGCTACCAGACTGCCTACTGATTAGGATGGATATCTATGTTTACATATTAAGGTTCTGGAAATCATTCTGCCACATCTAGGAAAAGGAATATTAAGCCTAACTACAAAGCCCCAATATAAAAAAGAACTATTTCTCGAACATAAAGAAAATAGCGTGGGTGAAATGAAATAAAATTAGTTTATATTGGACAAGCATGGTCCAATGGAAATTACCTCCTTTAATGCCTCACACTAAAATAATGTAGCATGTGTGATTTATTATCAACCAATATCGTAATTTAAAATTCATGAATCCAGAACTAGGACTTGTACGTCAAAGCAATGCAATATATCAAAAACAAAGTAATGATAAAAACACTATAAAATGATTGAAAAACCACTTTGTCAAACCGTATATAATTAAAGCCTACTCACTTCAGTCATTCACAAATACAAATCAAATTTAGTCTACCATAATATATGAAACTACGTCACTCGACATTTAAATCTTACATAATATGGTATGCATCTCAATAAACTTATGGTGCAAGGCAAAAACATAAGCTACATAGTAGCATTCTCACACAAAAACCAAATGACCAAAATACATATCATAGATCAATATTTCAAGGCATCATACGGTCAAGACAAGGATTAGCTCCCTTACCTCAAAGTCACCTACGAGAGACATGAAAAAAATCAAAACGCCCACGGATGGTGCAAAACCCCTAAACTTCAGAGGCGACACAATGATGCAAAACCCCTCAACTTCACAGCCACCGAAAACCTGCAGAACCACTGATTGGGAGTGACACAATGATGCTAAACTTTCACACCTACCAAAAACCCCCACAACCACCGATTGAACCAACTTAACAACAGAAATGGGAATAAAGGACAGCAATGAACATCAAAGAATAATAGAAGAGAAAAATAACCTAACTAGAGTGTTCGAACAATGGAGAATAGTGAGGACCGTAAGGAAAGTGATCAAAAATTTTTTGCAAACAATGACGTGAAACGTGTCAAATGAATGTAACCTCCACGTCAGCCTGTCAAGGTATTATAACATTTTTTAAGTTTATTTTAGGCATTTTATACTACCTTTTTAAATTTAGTTACTTTTTAAATATAACATTTAAATTTGGTTTAGAATATCTATAATTTTAAATCGTGCGATTTTATAATCTTAAAACCATGTTTATAAAGTTGTGTTCTTTTCTATGTTAGCAACCATTTTTTACATGTGGACAAGTTTAATGTGGCTTAAAGTAAAAAGTGCTCTAGTGAATTTTTCTACATTTTTAATTCTTTTCCGAAAACTACTTTAGTATTTAGTTATGCAAAAATCAATCCTTAGAAAAAAAAAATGTAACTCGTCATACCAAAGAAATCTGATGTATTGTCAACACCAAAATTAGTCATATAAACTAAAAATCTATTTCTCTCTAATACAAGAAACTTTAAAATTATATTAACTCCAAATCTTACTAGTGTCACCAAAATTCCACACAAAATAATATAAAAATAAAAAAATATATTATAAAAATATATAATTGATTTGAAAAAATAATCCTAACTCAATAGGTAAGCTGAGTGTAGGAAAAATTTTGATAGTTGTGTGTGATTATAAAGTTTATAATTTTCATTAGAAAAATTGTATTTATAATTGTTCAAAAATATTGCATAATAAGGATTTCAGTAGTGTTGTCAAAATGGGTTGTAACCCGCAAGTCAACCTGGCTCACCACGGATTTTAGTCGGGCTGAGTTTGAAAAAAATGCAATTTTTTTATGTGGATTAGTTTTCAATCCGGCTTACGCGGGTTGAACCCGTGGTGAGTCGGGTTGACTCACCAACCCACCTAATTTAATTTAATGATTTAGTATTTTGTGTTTTAATATTATTAGTTAGCATTTTTTTTATTATATTGTAGATGGGATAAAAAAAAAGATGTTTCAAAAGAGAAAAATATTATAATTTATCTATTCAAGACTCTAATATTATAGATGAATAAGTGATATAGAAATTATTAATATTAAAAATTTATTTATTCGCTTTTGTGCTTGTTTTTGGATTACGCTTGGATGGTATAATATTTGTTTTTGTTTTTAATTGTCTTTGGAGAGTTTAACATCGTTTTAAAGTGAACTTTATTTAGATTTGAATTAAAAAAATTTATAATTTTTTTATTTTAAAAAATCTTATAATTAAGTAAGCTAGGTTCGAATGTTTCAGCTGACTAATAAATAAGTCGGGTTGGATTGACTCACTAAGGGACCAACCCGTGGTGGACTGGACCGGGTCGAGCGAGATTATCCGTTTTGACAGTTCTAAATTTCAGTTTTGTTAAATAAAATTATATACCATGTAACTTTTTTCAAAAAAAAATTACACAATGCAATTCTGTCTACAAAAATTTGCAGGTTTATAATTTTTTTCAAAAATGATTTACCTCAATAATATTTCTTCTTAGTATTTGTGGATATAAACCTGAGAGGTTCAACCACAATAAATTTCTTATATATATATATATATATATATATATATATATATTTATAACTTTTGTTATTATTTATGTGTGCTTGTGCTTAAAAAATTATTTTTATATATCATGATTTTCAACAAACTCACTTCTTTATTTGAGATATCTCAAATAGAGTTATAATCTCTTTCTAAATGGAAAACTTGTGTTTAATTTTATCATCAATAAAATGAAGGTATTTAGTTGTTTATAATAAAACCTTAAGATCTTGTTTGCATTTGAGTATTTCCTATTTATGAGGATGGGAAAGAATGAATGTATCTTGTTCTTTATTTGGAAGTGCAGATTTAGTGATGGATGAGAGGACTGTATCCTTCCATACATGCAAAGATTTGAGGTCTCAAATATGATATTACAAATCTAACCTTTTTTTAATCCTCTTCTTTCAAAACTTTTTTACATGTTTTGCATGTGTTATTACATACATATGTAGTTATAATAATATATTAACTTTTTTAATTATATTATTTCAAATAACTTTTACAAAATATATATTACCTATAAATATCATTTTATAATATTATTATCATTAAGGACAATTTGATAATTTAAATTTTTGAAATATTAAATTTTTTTTTAATCTATTATATCAATCAAATACTTCACAAACTTTTACAAATTTTATTTTCAAATCCACTTTCAATCACTTCTAAATTCCTTAAAAAAAAGCAACACATACTTTATTCTTAAATTCCCTTAAATTTATTTTTCCTCAAATCATTCCACATAAGGAAACACGGCCTAAAAACTCTACGAGTGATTCAGAATTTATATATATTCTTATAACATCCATCTCAAAAAAATTATTACGTAGACAAAAAATATATTTCTTTACTAATGTTCAAACTTTACTTTATTAATTATTATTAAATCAATTAATTGTAATACATATAATAGAAACGCATACAATCATATATTTAATAGGAAATTCGAAGAAAAAATACTTACATTTATTGAAATTTTTTATAATGCTTTTATAAAAGATCAATTTTTCTTTTAAAAAAAGCATGTCGTATATAAGTGAACTCAGTCAGGTACTGGTGACGAGATAAAAGTAAAAAAAGTTTATCACGTAATTCCCATCTAAAATATCTACAATTCTTCTTACACTATACTCTTGAATAGAACATGTTTGCTTAATTCTCCTTATCAAGAAAACGGTAAAAAGGTTGTAATAAGAAAAAAGAGAATAAAATATATTAATACAATGTTAATATTCTTTATCATGTTAAAAACAAACATACATATAATTGATAAGAATGAGATGAATCGGAAGAGAGAAACCATTATAATGTTAGGAATATTTAATATAATTTAAAAGAAAAATAAATAAATTATGTTGTTAGTAATGTTTTTATACATTATTAATGTGATGAGTAATTGTTGTTTATAGATGAAATATTTTTAATTTAATTTAATTTAATTTATTTTATTTTTATCAAATTTATTACGAATTAGTATTTTATTTAATAGATTTATTATAATTTATTTTTATATATATATTTTTATCTATAATAATCCATTTTCGTATCAAGCAAAACACTTCAAAAATAACAAAGTGTTTTCAATCTTATATTATATATTATTTTTCAAAACATTGGTGTCCATAAGGTTTAGATATTCTTCCGTATATTTGATTAATCTAATTAATTATTATGTTTTAAGAGAAAAATACATATTATTTTTGTTTTGGTCTATGTCTCGTTCTAATTTTTTTTAATATTTCTTCATTTATAACTATACGCTCCTTTGTTATAAGAATTGTTTGGCTTGATGAATATCTTTTCATTTATATATTTGTTTTATATGTTATTTTTTTCTAATATTCTTAGAGAAAAATATTATTATTTCATTTTATTCATCATTATTTCTTTTATTGTAAATGTCAAAAATAATGTTAATAATATGTTTGTGATGGATATGATTAAGTTAAACCTAAAAAATCTAACTTTAAATTGTTTTTTTTAATTGATTTTTCTATTATATTAAGTAATGCTTTAATATCTTTTATCTTTAATGCATGTTTATGATAAAGATATTTTATATCATGATATTTTAAGTGTTTTGTACGATAATATTTATGAAATAATTTGTTATGTTTAAATTCTTATTGAATTATGGAAACACTTGAAATAAAATATGCTTTTGTAAAAAAAAGAATATTATATTGGTATTTTTATAGAAGAATAATTTAATTTCAAATGACTAATAATAAATCTATTTTTTTATAAGTTTCATGAAGTTGAAAGTATTGTTTATGACATAACATTAAAAGGAATTATTTTGCTTTTAAAACTTGTATTTTTTATAATCTGATTGTTTAAAAGATAAGCTTGAAAAAAAATGATGTTTATGTTTTTGCGAAAAAAAAGATTTTTTTTTTCTCAAGAATGCAGAGAAAGTTTAAAGGATGGGTGAATTATGATTTTTACTGTTTTAATATTATTTTATTAATTGAAATTTACACTTTTATCGCATATTTCTTTTCTTGCAAATAGTACACCCCTGAAAAAACACCATTAGAATCTATTTCCAAACTTGAAGCTAATATTATTACTGTTGACTCTGATTTGCTATCTAAAAGATATCATGTCACTAATTCTGAATTCAATTATAGACTTTTTGAGACTAATGTTATGTGTGTGCTGATAAAAAAAAAATATTTTCTTTATATCAGAAAAGCCAAATGAAATTTTTTTAATGTTTCTGACTGTAGGAAAAATCTTGTGATTACTTACTTGTCCAACAAGGTTGCTCCTTTCTTCCTTATGTACTGCAAGACACGGTTTAAATAAATAAATGAATAGGAATAGAACCAAACTACTACATAAGTGTTTGAATATTGTGTTAAGTGATAAAAATTGGCTTATTTAAAGTGAAAAAAAATGATAAGCAAATTAACAAATAAAAAATCAAGATTTTCTAATAAATTTCAATATAAACATTTATAAAAAATCAACGGTTATCTATAAACTAAAATTAACTTATACCAAAGTGTAAAAATTCTCAATTCAATTACATGAATATTAACCGTTGAACTAATTTTACTATGGCCAACCTTATTTCTCTTTTCTTAAAATAAGTGTTAATTCAAATGTGCAATCAACTCAATCATACTCCTTTTACGAGTCATCTTATATCATAAACAATTTCTTCCAACGGTGGTGACTAATGGCTTTCAATATCATTCCTTATATTTTCCAATAGCTGAAACATAACCATAGAGAGGACAAATAAGAATCCAAGAAACAAACGGCAAGCAGCTTAATGAATTCACATAACTCAACCTCACCCAATGCCTATGACATTGGAAAAACTGATTAGATAACCAGAAACACTCCCCAAGTGGTCCACGACAAGGCCATAAATCCGTAAGTTGTTTTCAACGCAAAGCAAATGAAAAATCAATGTAAATGCAAATATGATATAGTTAGTTAGATTTTGCTTTAAATGCAGGACAAACTAAATCCATAGACGACCAAACGAGAAACATTGACTTTCAGTGACCAAGTGGGAGTGTAATTATATATAATATAGACATCACTACAGTCGTGTATTGTTTGGGTCAGGCCTTGGACAAAATGAAAGATTAATATAAATTTCATAGATAATCAAACTCGTTTTGTATCAGAAGAAAGAAGACCCATCTGCTCTGTAAGGTGATCCATACGTTGAGTTTTGCTCCATCCATTTTCCGTTGACTGGACCTCATTCCCGTTGGATACATCGGCAATATTGGTGTCGATATCCTCTGGAACTGGAGTTTGCAAAATTTCATCCCAAATAGAAGGATTTCCTAAGAAATCATCAATGTTATCAGGTGAAATGACCTCAAAATCAATGGGAAATGACCCGGCATCGCCCAGTGAAGGATCCATATATCCCTCATCCGATTCAGTTGCCATATAATTTTCTTCGGGAATATCAAGCATATTTCCTGTCACCATCTCTGTTATTGGAGGAAGATCAGGGATCACCATATCTGCTTGAGAAACGGGGATAGAAGGCACACCATGTCCTCCATCCTTTGTAACATTTTCAGAAGCTACTGCTTGTGGTACAGACGGAAATTCGGGTTTAACAGTCGGGCGGACATGCCCTTGGGTGCCAGTAGCAGCTGGAACGTGTGAAGACTGCACCGAAGCTGGAGATACCTCCTTAAGAGTGACTCCGGAAGTCCAGCCTGAAGAGCCACTACTGTCCATTCCACTGGAAGATGATGAAGCATCACCAATGATGTACTCCTCGGGGTTTTTATTAAAAGATTCTACACGAGAAGTATCCCATTTCATGATCTGCTTAAGCATGGCTTTTGCAGCTTCATTCGCCAGAGGTTGATATTTAACGATTTGTCCATCTGGAGTAGCAGCACTCACTGTTTCTGCAATACCTTCCTGCTTGAGCCTACGCTTTTTGTTGACTTCACTTATGCGCCTATTGCTCTCATTTTGTTGTACAAACTGAGCAAAGAATCCAGGGCTCTGAACAGCTTTCGCAAGGAATGACATCATTTGCTGCTGTCGTTGCTCCATTCCCTGAAGGCGCTGAACCATTGTTTGCAACTGGTTATCAGTGGTCTGTTGCTGCTGCCTCAATCTCACAAGCTCTTGCATGAGCACATTCTTATCTCTTTTAAGCCTCTCAACCTCTTCCTCAAGCCCAAACTTTCCGACTTCAACACATGCCCCTACTGATGAACTCTGTCCATGGGGTTGCTGAGCCTGTTGATGATTTTGACCATGGGCAGGTTTTCTTCGTGTTATATTCCTAAGCAAGTGCTTTTGACCCCTCAAAAAACCCTCATTTGCAAATTCCCAACGATCTGGATCAACCTTTCTGAAACCCTGATAATGATAATCAATTGATGATGTTAGAGACAAAAAGACAGGACAGATGTCAACACACTCCACAAAAGCACGGAACTTGATTGATATATAAAACAGTAAAGTATGCATAGCTAAACCTAAAAAATAGATTTAGATGATAAGCACATTCAACAACAATATAGCACAAGGATGCAAGAAAGTCTAACCATGAAAAAAAAAATCTAACTTTCAATATGATCATGAGGATTTCCTCCACAAGAGCAACTGGAACCAAGCTTGAAATGAAAGCTGAAATGTTATACTACACTCTCAACCCGGTGAGGGGATAATCTAGATGTAGATGTTTTACTAATCCCACAACGGATATACACCACTTTTACAGCCAAAAAGTCTACCACTTAATTACTCAATTAGGCTGGGGACAATCTGATGTACACAACTTATTTTAAATAGTTACTACTGAACTCATTCATTTCTGCAATAAGAAGCAATAGAACTCGTGTATCAACAACTTCAGCCTTTTCAAGAATTCTGCAGGAATAAAATATGACAAAGCTAATCTCCACCAAAAAGAATAAATTATTTGTGAAACAGATCGGGAATCTCAAGAAAGGAACTAAACTAAAATGAAATTAACATTCCTTTTCCAACGGAGTTCAGAAAATCTGAAGTAGAGACAATAACCAAATACACTGGCAGGTAGCCTGCTACGTTAACAGGAAGACCGGAAAGAACTTACTGCAACCCTGATTCAAGCCTCATTAGTGTTTTGATATTATAAATTATGCTTAACTCAGCAATACACTACGGAGCACTATACTTGTATTATAAGAAATTTGCAAGTAGTTTAAAAGTAATATGGTTGATCATGCACACAGATGTACTAAAATGAAATGAAATATCCACAATATAACCAAATATTGAAATTAACAAAAAAAATATCTACATATTCTTGTATACTCAACTTTTTCTATGAAAATAAGCCTAACAAAAAAGCAAGAGGAATACAACTTTTTAATAGTTCATATTATACTCTAAGTTGAATTTCCTAAAGTTCAAAAAATGTTTTTTAACATAACATTCACATGGAAGTATTGACTAAAGTATCCAAGTCTCATAGTAGTGTCAACAAAAGTGTCTGTTCAGACAATTCTTTTCTTTCTTTTTAATTGAGAACCTATTGAGGAGTGTTTAACATGTAGAACATATCGAAAAACCATGACAGTTCAATCGAGTGGTGTATTTGTGCTTCATATGAATACAACATCTTCGTACTATCCGAAACCCACAGACCTACCTCTATTGACAACTGATAAAATCCACAATATAGTTGCAAAGTTTGCACAATCTTCCTAAATGCAATCAATTGTCAACCAGGCCTGGCTTGTTGTTTACAAATCCTAATCCTCTGGTCATCTTTATGACTTTTCCTAAAAACTGAATTGATAACAGCACTATCAAGTATCAAAAGTTTCTGCTTACACAAAAATTAAGTATCCACAAAGAAACATAAAAACAGCCTCTGGCACCAAAGGCCTAATGTAATTGAATAAAAAACAATAGCAAACCATGGTACGATATGTCGATATCATCACAACTTTACAGCAAGAATCTTTTCGTAGACCCCAAATTCCTCTTCACAACAATTCGTCAGGTGACAGGTCTATCCTTCACACAATACGTGACACCTGATATACAATTCATCACTAAACTAGTAATAATATAGTAACTGATAAACCTGAGAACAGCTTTGTCAGTCTATTTTCATCTTCTGCTTCATCTATTTACTGATACAAGGAGGATAAGATCTCAAAACTGTTGTCATTTTTTCATACACAAAACAAAATCACAAATCCTTATCCCACCATAGCCCTCCTCCATATAATATATAAGCAAACAAATAGTTAAATACCATCAAACTTATGAATCATACTAATACACAACACAACATCATCTAAATCAACCAACTATTATTAGCAGAGTGGAGTGAACATAAAGAGAAGGAGAAAAGAAAAGGGAGAAACACACATAAGTGTTTAACTGTCTAACGAAGCTGGAGAAGTTGTTGTGTTTGAAGTATTTGGGCAAAAGGTCCCTGGCAAATTCGGGTGGGTCCCACACGATGAAGCTGTTGTTGGTTGCGCTCCATGACACGATCGCGTCGGTGGAAGGGTCTTCGACCATGTCATAAGTCTTGCTCAGAAATGGCGGCGGCGCGTTGGCGTTCGGAATCGGCGCCGTCGGAGCGGACGCACCGCTATCCATGTCGCGAAATTGAACTTAAGTAGAAAAGGCTAAAAAATAGGGTATTTAGGGAAATATGCGTGGCATTGTTTGAAAAAAAGAAACCCTAAGTTGTTGGAGAAGAGAGAGGAATTGAATTAATTAGATTTGAGAATGAGAAGAAAAGAAAAAGGAGTGGGTTTGAAGAGAAACAGGAAATGGATTGAATGAAGGACTTTGCGTCCTCCAATTACTCATTCTGTACCCTCCCAACATACCTACATCATATTTATACATTCAAATGTTTCGTGTTCATGCTACACAAATAATAGCAGTGCCTTTTAATACATTATATTATTATTATTATTATTATTATTATTATTATTGTAAGTTAATTTTACTAAATGAAAAGACATAGACCTCCAAGGAACCTTTGTATTGTATGTAATTTAGTGATGTCTGCATGCTAATTTTTTGACAAATGTTTCTCAAAATTGAGTATAAGTTGATCTTATTGAATAATACGTAGAGTACATTGTTTTATTTGTCTTCCTATTCATACTATATTTGGTCTCTTATGGAAATGTTTTGAAAAACTTGGTCTTTGTCATAAAATTACCCCTAATTGTTTGTTATATTCATCAAAACATTCTTTAATTACTCGATAATTTTATCTCCTAAAAATAGGAAAACATTATTAATAAAGCTTTAAGTGCAGACTTTTGTACTTATATCCTGAAGTAATGTTATTTTACATAACACTAAATAGAACTGTTTCTCTTCGTAAATATTCAAATTTTTATTAATGTACGAGAAAAACTAATTTTTATGATTGACTTAACTCTCGTTAAGTAAAGATAGATGAATTAATTTGGTAGAAAGATATTAATGATGTCTCAATTATCGGTGAGGAAAAATATCCAAATTTTGAGATAAATCCGGTTTATATTATTTTAAATTTAAATTTTATTTTTAGATTTTGAAAATTTAAAATCAAGATGGGTTTAAGTTAAGTCAAAGTAGTTCGGAAGATGAACTAATTAAGTTGACTTTGGACCTAATCGAATGTTTATCAAATTGGTTCAGATTAAAGATCGAGTCAAGTCAATCTTACCTAAGATTGATTAATATAATTTGATTGAAATTTGATTGAGTTGATCCGACTGATAGTTAATGAAGTCCTCTTGGAGCGAAGGTTGAGCCCAAACAGTTTATACCAAAGGGTGATCGAGTCAATCTAAGCTAAAATGTCAACCGAGATCGAAAGTTGAGCCGAGTCCTCCGAATTTAGGGTAGACTAAGTCAACCCAACTAAATCAGACAAGGTCAAAAGTCAAAGGTTGGCCTTAGTTGACCCTAGTCGAAGGTCCAACAAAGTTGCCCCCATCGAAGGACGATCAAGTTTCCCCAATTAAAGGTAAACCAAGTTGGCTCGATTGAAAGTTATTGACCCAAGACCCAGTCAAAGGTCAAGTTGAGTCAACTAGTTTGAAGGTCAATTTAGTTGACTTGACCAAAAGTCAAACCAAATTTGCCCTGATCAAAGGTCAAATTGAGTTATCCTGGGTTAGAGATCAAGTTTAGTGGACTTAGGCCAAAGGTTTAGCTAAGTCGACCTGAATCAAAGGTTGATTGAGTCGCCCGATAAAAGATTGATTGAGTTGATATTGGTCAAGCCAATCTCCATTAAATATTAACCTGAGCCAACTTGGTCGAAGGTTATCCTAGCTCATCTTAATCGATTGAGAACTAAGATTGAGTTAAGTCGACCCAATTCATATACCAAAGACCTAATAGTTAAATATATTAGATAAATCTTATTATATTTAATCTAATTAACAAAGTGAATTCAATTTAAATTTAATATAATTCAAATTAAATTTAAAAAATACAAATATAATTAATCTAGTTAAAATAAACATGGATTATAAATTAATTTATTTTATTAAATATATTTAGATATGTAGACTGTATTTCGAAAAATCCGATTCATAATCACTCATCTTCATTCTTAATAATTTCAAGAATAGATTTTGTATTTTGAAAACTATTTTGAGATTCGTTGGTATGCATGGATGTTGATTTTTTCTTAAAAAATATTGTATTAAAAATTAATATAATTATTATTATATTCAAATAAATAATTTATTTATTAAATATTATAATTATATATAATTATAAATATTATATTTAAATAAAAATTTGGTTTAATCGGGGTGAGAATCTCAAATTGGTCCTTTTCTTTTTCAGCGTCTCAATTGGATCCTTATTTTGTGAAAATTGCAACAATTACACCCCTGCAGTTAAATTGGACCCAACAACGTTAATTTTCCATTAACGTGGCATGATGATGTATATTTTTAAATGGCATGAACTTCATTACTTGGTTTACATGATTCTGACGTGTCTATTTTTTTTATTTTTTAAAAAGCAAATTGGAAAGAATGAAGTAAACATTGGGAGTGCTTCCTGTAACCACCTAGAAACACCGTTCGAGCTCAGGTCGCCACAGAATCGCGAATCAGATCACCAATCTCCATTTTGAAGCATGTTCGTGAACTACCTGCAACCAGAAAACCACAACAAGCCCCAAAATCATGATCAGTCAACTCCTTCCACCACGCAAGCATCTTCGCACCAAATTGTGAGCTCCTTCTCCATCTTCGTCAACTTGCAAACTGAAACCAAACCTAGAAAAAGAAAAACCCTAATCTCCAAACGAATCTTCTTCATCGTGGCGCACACCAAATTCATTCAACCTCCATGGCGCCACCAAAAAATCACTACAAAGAACGAGAATACTCAAGTCAAAATCAGGAAAAACCCTCAAATTCGCACAACACATAAACTCTAAAATCCCGAAATCCTTCGTCGCGATCTCCTCCATGCGTGAACATCATTGTGCTACCTAGCACAACACAATGCCTCGCACCTCCATAAGCCAATAAAATACAAACAGAAAAGGACCAAAGACCATTGATGAGTGCATATTTATGCCCACATTTATGCTTTAAAATTAAAATTTTGATGGGATAATTGTGTATAAATGGTTGATTTTAAGTGAATTTATGATGATTGGAATTGTTAGGTTTAGGTATAAAAAGGGACTTAAAAGGTGATTTTGAGATGCATAAATTATTCTTGGAAATTCTTACGTTTATTTGTGCAGCTGAGAATATAAGTTTTATTGGTCCAAATGGCAATTCAAGGCCCAAAATTAGATTTTATTCAGAAAATAATATACAAATGGGCCAAACAGACAGACTTTACCCTTGCACCTCCCAATTTCCACACATACACCCATCTTCTCTTAACCAGGCTCAACACTAAGCCAAACAGTAACCCTATTCTGAATACACCCCCTAAATTTCCTTACCCATACCCCTCCTAAGCCAAACTCCACCAGATCATGCCACGTGTCCAAATCCTCCCCACACAGATCTAGCCAACCACATGCCGCCACATCACCTTCCTTGCCACATCATCATCCTCTCTAACAGAGAAACCCTAATTCCCAACCCTAGCCGTCAACTGCACCGCGCCGCTCCGCCACTAACCTTAACGCCATCCTCATCGCGCCATTAACGGCGACACCACTTCCTACATGCCGCCACCACCAAATCGTCCTCCTTTCTTGCCGGACAACCACCACGCTTCTCGCTCACCATCTTCATCTTCTCCCTAGCGCCGCACAACCCCGGACCACTGTCAACCATCCTTTTCGCAAAGCCACCCAGAATCACGAAGACCATCATCGCGATTCAACCTGCAAAGAAACACAGATCCAGAATCGCTCCGCAACCACCTTGCCTGATCGCGACGCACCCCCATCCTCGTGAGTTCATCATCATCACCGTGCCGCCATGGCCTTTCTCTTTCAGACCGCCACCACAGCGCCATCCAACAGCGATTTAATCCTCATCACCATCGTGCACCGAAAGGAGAAGAGCTTATTCTCAACCAGTAGCGCGACGCAAGGGCAAGCCCTTTCCCCAATCTGAACCCTAATTTGGGAGAAAGGGGGGATTCCACGTGGCAGACCTTCATTGGGCGCGACCTATCTGGTCAAAGCTGGTCAAACAGGGGCCTTTGTGCAATTTTGAGAATTCTAAAAGAGCTAAAGTGTAGATAGAGGAAATTTCAGGGTATTTGTGCAATTTTGGAAAGTTAGAAAAGATAAAATTCAATTGTTGAATTAATTTAATTTGGGAATATCAATAGAAAATATCTTCCAAATAATGTTTTAATTATCTAAATCTTTGGTTGTTTGGAAGATATAAGATAAAAGAGTCTATCAATTGAATATTCAGAGTTCAAGCCCAATTAAGCCCTATATAAAGAGACCTAGGGGAGGCAGAAAAAGGACTTCACTTCATTCATTCATTCTCTCATACTCCTCTCACTTTTCTTTCATCTTGTATTAAACTCCATTGATGGAGAGCTAAGCATCTAGGGCTATTCTGCTGTAATTCCATTATGGATTCTGAGGTTACGTTAAGTTAATGCAATTGTTTATTTTGATTATTGATTTAAGTTGTTCTCTCTCTATGTCTTTCATCTCTCTATCTTTTTAAAAGTAAAGATTTTTGCATCATAATGTGTTTGAATCTACATGCATATTGATTATATGAGTTCTAGGGTTTATAGGTTTAATTGAGAATCTACTTTGATTTAATTTAGGAACTTTCATATGATTAAATGGTTTTTACTATCAATTGAGAATGTACTTTGGTTGGTGATAAGAGTTGAAAAATTGTTATTTTCATGCTTAAAATTGATACTAAAAGCAACCTTTAACACTTAGAAACTAGCTTAGAATCATGCTTTTGTTCATATTTTTAGAAATAAGAGAGTTGGACAGGTTTGTGCTTGATTTCAGCGTTTCATGCAGGTTTTAAGGTGAATTTGATGAAAGAAGTGAAGAAAGATAGAGATGGAAGTGATGATTTCAGTGTTTTATGCCGTTGGCTCCGTTGAGGGGTGAAAGTGCAACTGAGGGGAGAATTGACTACGCGCTTGTACCGTTGAGCGGTGGTATTTTGGGCTTAGGCCCACTTTTCTGTAATATTGCGAATAGTATATAAGCTTTAGGACTTTCTAGGGTTGGTATCTTTGGCTGGAGAAGACGCAAAACACACTTTTCACCCCTTGGGGGTAGATTTGGAGATGGTGACGACTCTCCTCTTCTCTTTCTAGGGTTTTTCTATCTCTTCCATTCTTTCATTATTGTTCATCTAGTTTCACCATGAATATGGTGAACTAAACTTTGTATTGTTGTTGGGGAATCAATGTAATCTTTTGAAGCTCTCATATATGGAATTTTGTGTTTAAACATCATATCTATGATACATGCTTTCTTTCATCTTTAGTTAGGGTTTTTCCTCCTTGCTCAAAGCATGCATTGTTTAACTCATTCGATGTCATGATTATTAGTTTTATTGATATGGACACATACGGTAAAATCTAGATCCGGGGAAATTCTCCCAAAAGCAGTATTGCCTAGACATAGGGATATGAGGGTTGGTTGCCTTTAAGCTTCTATGCTTCAGAATTAATTATTAGGGATGCTAGGAATTGTATGAACTCATAATTAAGGATAGGCTTTCTTCGTCGAGACATCGGGTTTAAGGTAATTTAGAGAGCGACATTAACATTGATGAAAAGAATGATGAAAAGAATGATGAATTCCTAAAATATATGAGAGTGGATAAGATGAAATTGATTTCCCCAACAACATACTCATCCATATAATTCGTTCTGTGTTTGTGTTCCTCTTTTCCATTGATCAAACTCATGCATACATGTTTAATTATTGTCTTTTGCATTTGAAACCACAAGAATTTGTTCACAAGTCTTAAATAATCAACAAATCATATAACTAACAAGGCCGCGAGTCCTTTGGGAAAACGATACTTGGTCTTACCGAGTTTATTACTTGATACGATTCGGTCACACTTGCCGAGGGTTAAACAAGTTTTTGGTGTCGTTTTTCGGTGTTCATAAATTTGTCATCAAGTTTTTGGCACCGTTGTCGGGGACTCGTGGTTTAACTAGTTTATTTTTGTGATTATTGATTATCTTTGACTTGTTTTTGAATTGTGAATTTTAAATTTTAAATTTCGAATTTTGAATTTCTGTTTTTATTTTCTGTTTTTATTTTTTGGTTATTATTTTATTTTATTGTATTTTTCTGTTTTTATTTTCTGTTTTTATTTTTCGGTTATTATTTTATTTTATTTTCTGTTTTTATTTTCTGTTTTTATTTTTCGGTTATTATTTTATTTTATGTTTTTATTTTATGTTTTTATTTTTCGGTTTTTATTTTTTTGTTCTTCTTATCTTTTCATTTATATCCTTTGATTATTTCTTCTCTTCTCTATATTTTTGTGCTAAATTTTTTTTCTAGGGACTTGTTTTTTTGTGTATGCAGGAAGCAATTCGAACTAGAAACAAGAAAACCTCAGCACCTCTTCTTGATAGTAGACGGAGGAGAAGAATCTGTACATCTAGAGAACTTTTCCCTCCTTCGGAAGATCTTTTACATCCTTCACCACAAGGTTCTTACCATAACACTGAGGAGATGGAGAATAATAATGTTAGACGGACTCTTGCAGATTACACTAATGTAGTTGGCCCTCAACATTTCATTAACATAGCAAGACCGAGGGTCAATGCAGCTAATATGGAGATGAAACCGGCGTTAATCCAACTGGTTAAGAGTAATCAATTTAATGGGTTGTCTCATGAAAGCCCATATGAGCACCTCACAACCTTTAATGAAATTTGCAATACAGTGAAGATAAATGGGGTGCCTGACGAAGCAATCAAACTTAGCTTGTTTCCTTTCTCATTGGGAGGCAACGCTAAGCTTTGGTTGAACTCTTTTCCAGAAGGGAGCTTTACAGAGTGGGAAGCTCTGGTGACAAAGTTTTTGAACAAATACTTCCCACAATCCAAGGTAAACAAAGGAAAGCAAGAGATCTCATCTTTCAAGCAAGGCATGGAGGAATCACTAGGTCATGCATGGGACAGGTACAAAAGCCTATTAAGAAAGACTCCCACACATGGATTTGACGAAGTAGAAGTAGTCATATTCTTCCTTGGAGGTCTTGGTTGACAAACCAAGTTGATGCTAGACGCCTCAACTGGAGGCAATATTAAATGGAAGAGTCCAGAGGAAGCAATTGAAATAATTGAAAACATGGCTACTAATGACAATAAGTTGAACAGTGAAAGAGGAGCTCCTATTCAACAAAAAGGAGTTCTATAGTTGAAATCCAATGATGCCTTGTTAGCTCAGAACAAAATAATAATTCAACAACTGGAGAATCTCACAAAGACACTTGCACAATTGCCAAAAGAGTTAAAGATTGTTGCACAGGTTCAACAACAGATGTGTGAACTATGTGGTGGTGACCATATCAATGGTCAATGCGCCTTTCCAGTGGAAGCTTTAGAGGATGTTAACTTCATGGCTAATCAATTTCCATACTGTCAGGGGAACTTTAATCAAGGGTGGAAACCACACCCAAGTATTGGTTAAGGACAAAGTGGGCAAGCTGGACAATCAGGGCAATTTAACAAGAAACAGCAACAACCAACCTTAGGCCAACAAATGTCTACACTTAATGAAAGATCAATAAGGATGGAAGAAACTCTTCAACAATTCATACAGGCAACTGAATCCACTCAAAAGAGCATTGAAGCTGCTATTAAGAACTTGGAGATTCAAGTGGGTCAACTTACTAAGCAGTTGGAAGAAAGGCTTGACAAGAATTTTGGGGCTAATACTGAGGTTAACCCTAGGGAAGAGTGTAAAGTGCTAGTGAGTGTAAATGTTGAAAAAGTTGAGTTGGAAAAAGAAGAGAGAAAAGAGAGAGAAGAGAAAGAAGAAGAGAAAATTTGTGTGAAGAAAAAGAAAGTGAGAGAAAAGAAAGAATCATATGAAAAACCTCTTCCTCATCAAAAGAAGTATCATAGGAAGAAGGAAATTGAGAGCCTTATGGAAATCTTCAAGAAATTGGAGATTAAAGTTCCTATGATTGAGACATTGCAACAGGTTCCTGGTTTTATCAAATTCCTGAAGAAGTTCAGTAGAAAGAAGAAAAAGAAGAAAGAACTTGAGTTTTATTGGGTCAAGCTAGTGACGTTAAAAGAGCGCTTGCTGGGAGGCAACCCAATGATTTAAGAACTTTTAATTTTTGGTTTGGTGATGTAATTTTGAATTTTTGGGTATTTTTTTTTTTGTTATAACTTTGTTACAGGGTAAATCTACTGATGGATGTTAGGCGGAAGAGTATCTACTGAAGGATACTATGTTTGTATACACCTACTGATGGATGTTGGTAAGAAAGATTTTCATCTACTGAAGGATGCAAATGACAGCACAGACTGATGAGGAGCTGAGATAACATTTACTGATGGATGCTATCAGCACTAGAGCAGGATTTATGCTTTTGTTTGGTTTTATATTTCTGAACCTATTTGCTTTTGTTTTTAGAATAGGGTTTGATATACTCAATCTGAACTTTGTCTTCTATGATGGTTTGCGTATGATTGTTGTTGATAAGTAATGCTTAATGATGCTTTGATGATGATGGATGTTAAGATGTGCACATTATATGCTTATACAGGTGGTTCACATGTTGTGAACAAATGCAAGATGTTGTGATTGTGATTATGATGCTAAGCAGGATGTGTACATGTGGAATGCGAATGAGCTTATATGTGAGGTTTTGAGCTCCAGAGTTTTTGTGATTGAATGCTATTACTTTGAAAGCATGAATGATTTTGCCCAGGTTTTCTATGATTGAATCAATTGCTTGTTTGCATCATATGATCAAGGCCATTTGTTGGTAACCCTTTTGTTAGCCAAATGCATGAATTTAGCCCACTAAAAGAGAATACTATGTGTTCTATCCTTTGAACCCTTAGCCTTGAACATGATTTAAAAACCCTTGTGAAAAGCTTTACCTTGAGTTAAGTAGAAAATATTTTGTGGTATTGACAAATGTTCAAGTTTGGGGTTGTTGGGAAGTTATGTAAGGGAAATTGAAAGCATTGAGCTAAGAGCTAAAAACTAAGTATGTGAAAAGAAAAAGAAAAAGACAAAGAAAAGAGAAGAAAAAACAAAGCTCAATGAAAAGGAAAGTTGGGAATAAGTAAGAATGATTGTGTTTATATGATTCTCTTAACTCAAGGGTTTTGTGATCTAGAAAAACTAATTTCCATATTAATTTTATATATCAACTTTTCTAATTATTCCACTTACATTTTTTTAATTATATCTTCTCCATTAACATTTTTTATTATCCATTTTTCTCCACCTTATTTTTCCACCCACTTTTTATATTATTTCTTTCACTTATTTTCCACATTAACTTTCACTATTTACTATATTTTATTTCACCTAATTTTTCCACCCACTTTTTATATTATTTCTTTCACTTATTTTCCACATTAACTTTCACTATTTACTATATTTTATTTCACCTATTTTCTCCACCAACTTTTTATATTATTTCTTCCACTTAATTTCCACACCTAATTTCTCCACCAACTTTTTATATTATTTCTTTCACTTATTTTCCACATTAACTTTTACTATTCACTATATTTTATTTTACCTAATTTCTCCACCAACTTTTTATATTATTTCTTTCACTTAATTTCTACACCTAATTTCTCCACCATCTTTTTATATTATTTCTTTCACTTATTTTCCACATTAACTTTTACTATTTACTATATTTTATTTCACCTACTTTCTCCACCAACTTTTTATATTATTTCTTTCAATTATTTTCCACATTAACTGTTAGCAAATTGATGAAGATGAAGTTTTGATGATGTCCAAATCAAGTCAAGAACAAACAAGACTCATGAAGAATGATCTTTGAAGACTTGTAATCTTTTGTAATAATTGTATGAACATAGGAAAATTAGTAGTTTTATGTATGCATTCAAAAGTGATGTAAAAATAAGCCATAAGCAAAATTCTGTGCAGTGCTAATCGATTAACAAGAGGTGCTAATCGATTAGCGTTAATCGATTAACAAGGGCTGTTAATCGATTGTTCCAGTGCGCCATGAAGAAGCCCAGCAGTGCAGTGCTAATCGATTAACAGAGGGTGTTAATCGATTAGCGTTAATCGATTAACAAGGGCTGTTAATCGATTAACAAGGTGAACGTTTGAAAAACTAGCCGTTTTTAGAGCCGTTGAAGTATCCGTTGGGTTGTTAATCGATTAACCACTGTAGCTAATCGATTAACACAGTCAGAAAGTCTAAAAGCGAAAATGGAGGAGTCTTTGGATGAGTCTATAAATAGACTCTCATTTTCTCTCAATCAACAACTCTTCCCTTGTGCTCAAATACTCTGAAACTCTTGAGAATTGTGTGCTCTTGCTCAGCTAAGGAAACTCTGTCTGTAGAGTTGGTGAAATACTGCTACGGTGATAGAGGAATAGTTGGTTCATCCTTGGTGCATCTAAGGAAGTGTTTGGAAGAGGAATTCATCCTTCGTGAAGTATTCGGAGGAAGTGTTTCATCCTTTGTGAAGACTCAAAGGAGGTGTTGTTTCATCTCTTGTGGCATCAAGAGAGGTGTTTTTCTAAACTCTTACAAATTGTATCTGTGTGATTGTAGTTTGTAATAGTTTTGTGATTAATGAAGTGTTTATCTTGTTTTGAGATAAGCGACTGGACGTAGGATTGGTAAGATCCGAACCAGGATAAAATCATCTGTGCAAATTTCTCTCAACCTTACTCTATTTTATTGTCTTTATTATCTGCTAAGTAAGTTTATTTGAGTAGAAATTTTGAAGGCACACGTTTTTAGTAAGAACCAATTCACCCCCCCTCTTGGTTTGTTATTCCACGCTAACCATTCCGCTGCAGCCGCTCTGACAATTGGTATCAGAGCTTGCTTTGATAGTCATTCAAATGGCGGGATCGCATCAAACATTTGCAGAGGGTGCTTCTATCAATAGACCACCACTATTCACAGGTGAAAATTACGCATTCTGGAAGGTAAGAATGCAAATTTTTATGGAATCTATTGATATAGATATTTGGGATGCTGTTGCATCTGGTCCTTTTGTTCCAATTAACAATATGCAGGAACCAAAGCCCCGTGACCAATGGACTGCTGAAGATAAGAGAAAATTTGGTAATGATGTAAAAGCTCGTAATATTATTTCATCTGCTTTAACTGTTGACGAGTTTTACAGGATTTCTATTTGTAAAACTGCACAAGATATGTGGGAAGTACTTAGAGTAACCCATGAAGGTACAAATGATGTAAAGAGAGCTAGAAAGAATACCTTAATCCAGGAATACGAGATGTTCAGAATGAAGCAAGGGGAAACAATAGTTGATGTTCAAAAACGCTTCACCAACACTGTTAATCATCTCATTGGACTGGGTAAGTCATTTGATACTGATGAACTTAACATTAAAATCTTGAAATCTTTAGACAGGTCTTGGCAACCAAAAGTGACTGCAATTTCTGAGTCACAAAATCTCAACACAATGACCATGGCTGCATTATTTGGAAAGTTGAGGGAACATGAACTAGATCTTGGAAGACTTGATGAAGAAGAAGCAAAAGCCAAAAACAACAAGAAGAGTTTGGCATTAAAGTCGGAGGTTGAAAGAAACAAAGGTAAATCAGAAGATGAAGACTCAGACGAAGAAGAAAATTTAAGTCTCATGATCAAAAGGTTAAACAGGTTCATGAAGTCTAAAGGTAAAGGAAGATTTAGATACGAAAAGAAAGATAATCAAGCATCTTCCTCAAATTACCGATGTTATGGCTGTGGAGAAAAGGGGCATCTAAAAGCAGACTGCCCAAATCAAAAGAAGGGTGAAGACAAGAAGGAGAAAAGATTCTTCAAGAAAAAGAAGGCCTACATTGCTTGGGAAGACGACAATGAGACCATTTCAGATTCAAGCGACTCAGATGAAGAAGCAAACATCTGTTTGATGGCAGATGATGATAACGTCAGCCAAGTAAGTAGTTCACACTATTCTGATAATGATAGTCATATGGATGAAGATGAACTGCATGATACTTATGCTGCTTTATTAGTAGAATCTGAAAAATTAGATATAGCTCATAAGAAATTGAAAAAGGACTTCAAAAAGTTAAAATTGAATTTTGAAAATATTCTTGAAGAAAATGAAAATTTGAAAATTACTTCTGAAAACTTCTCTAAAATAAATGATAATTTGAAAACTGAATTTACAAATTTATCTGAAGAAAACAGAAGTTTGAAAAATAAATTTTTATATCAAGCGGAAGAAATTAGAAATTTAAAAAGTAAAGTTTTATATTATGAAAAAGAAAAATATGTTGCTAAAAATGAATGTGAATCTTGCATAAAATTCAAATATTTTTCTGAAAATACAACCACTGGAGAATGTAGTAAAACTAATGAAAATAAGGTTGTTAAAAATAAGTATGTTCCTAAAATTAAACATAATCATAGAACCCGTAGAACTTGGGTACAAAAAGAAACAACTTATAGGAACACAAATGTTGCATCATGCTTTTATTGTATGAAAAAGGGTCATACATCTAACAGATGTAAAATTAAGCATTATGGTGTTCCAAGTGGTAGATATGTTTGGGTTGTAAAATGATTTTAATCTTTTTAAATCTAACCCAAAGGACCCATACAAAGTAGTTGGGTACCTAAATAGCTTATTCTCTTTATGCTGTAGGAATTATCAAAACCAAGGAAGTATATGTGGTGTCTTGACAGTGGATGTTCAAAACACATGACCGGAGATAAAAAGAAATTTACAACCTTCCGGAAAAAGGAACGAGGCTTTGTCACCTATGGTGATAACAACAAAGGAAAAATCCTTGGAATTGGAGATATTGGAAGTGAAGATACCTTGATGATCAAAGACGTGCTATATGTGGAAGGATTAAAGCATAACTTAATTAGCATTAGTCAATTATGCGATAAAGGATTCAAGGTAACCTTCGAACAAAATTCTTGCACTATTTATAAAAATGATTCTTCTGAAATTGCTTTGAAAGGAATTAGGCATAACAATATTTATTTGATTGATTTAGAAAATGCATCAAATAGGAATATTTCATGTTTAGTAGTAAAAGAAGAAAATCCATGGTTATGGCATAAAAGAGCTGCACATATTCATATGCAACAATTGAATAAACTCATTTCTAAAGACTTAGTAATTGGTTTACCAAAACTAAAATATGTGAAAAATAAATTGTGTGATGCATGTCAAAAGGGAAAACAAGTGAAATCATCTTTCCATTCGAAAAATGTTGTTTCTAGTTTAAAACCCTTGGAACTTTTGCACATGGATTTATTTGGTCCCTCTTGGATAAAAAGTTTTGGAGGAAATTATTATGCTTTAGTTATTGTGGATGATTATTCAAGATATACTTGGACTTTCTTTCTTACTCTTAAAAGTGAAGCTTTCAAAGAATTTAAAAAGTTTGCAAATTTAGTTCAAAATGAAAAGGACTTGAAAATAAAGGCTATTAGAAGTGACCATGGAGGTGAATTTCAAAATGAATCTTTTGAAACCTTTTGTGAAGAATATGGCATTTCTCATAATTTTTCTGCACCTAGAACTCCTCAACAAAATGGAGTTGTAGAAAGAAAGAATAGATCCTTAGAGGAACTTGCTAGAACTATGTTAAATGAATATAGTGTTCCTAAACAATTTTGGGCTGATGCTGTGAGTACTGCATGTTATGTATTGAACAGAATGCTTATTAGGCCAATTTTGAAATGTACTCCTTATGAACTTTTTAAAGGTAGAAAACCAAATGTTTCACATTTAAGAATTTTTGGATGCAAATGTTTTGTCTTAAATAATGGAAAACAAAATTTAGGAAAATTTGATTCCAAATCCGATGAAGCTATTTTTCTAGGATATTCTCTAACTAGCAAAGCTTATAGAATTTTTAATCGGAAAACACTTGAAATAGAAGAATCTGTGCATGTTGTCTTTGATGAAATTGTGGACCTTGAGGTAAAACCTCTTGAGTCAGATGAATCAGATGCAGGTGAAAATGAAGACTTGCAAAAGACAACCAATGAAGAGAAAATAAATAATCCTCAAGATGATGAAGATCTAAACAAAATATGGCAACAACCTAGAGGATTATCATTGGACAACATCATTGGCGACATATCAAAAGGGGTAAACACTAGAAGAAATTTAGTTAATTTTTGTATGAATGTAGCTTTTATGTCGCAGATTGAACCTAAGAACATTAAGGAAGCTCTTCAAGATGAACAATGGTGTATAGCAATGCAAGAAGAACTCAACCAGTTTGAAAGAAATCAAGTTTGGGAATTGATTCCTAGAGAAGATACTCATCAAGTAATTGGAACAAAATGGGTATTCAGAAACAAACTGGATGAAGATGGAAACATCACCAAAAATAAAGCTAGGCTTGTGGCTCAAGGATATAGTCAAGAAGAAGGTATAGATTATGATGAGACATATGCTCCAGTTGCCAGGTTAGAGGCAATACGCCTACTTCTTGCTTATGCATCTATAATGAAATTTAAATTATTTCAAATGGATGTTAAAAGTGCATTTCTAAATGGTTTTATAAAAGAAGATGTGTATGTTGAACAACCACCCGGTTTTGAAGATTTTAAATTTCCAAATCACATCTATAAATTAAAGAAAGCACTTTATGGTTTAAAACAAGCACCTAGATCTTGGTATGAAAGACTTAGCAATTTTCTTTTAGAAAATGACTTTAATAGAGGAAAAGTTGATTCCACTTTGTTTATTAAAAGAGTCGGAAAACATATTTTGATTATTCAAGTATATGTTGATGATATTATTTTTGGATCAACTAATAAATCTCTTTGTGAGGAATTTGCTAAGACTATGCAGGGTGAATTTGAAATGTCTATGATGGGAGAATTAACATTCTTCCTTGGTCTTCAAATTAAGCAAACGAAAGAAGGTACGTTCATTTCTCAAACTAAGTATTGTAGAGAAATTCTTAAGAAGTTTGAAATGGACAAAGCAAAGGAAGCATCTACACCTATGGGAACCTCATGCTATCTTGACAAAGATGAGTCAGGTAAAGAGGTAAATCAAACCAAATATAGATGTATGATAGGTTCTTTGTTATATCTCACTGCTAGTAGACCAGATATTATGCAAAGTGTTTGTGTGTGTGCTAGGTATCAATCTAGTCCTAGAGAATCTCACCTTACTGCAATTAAAAGAATATTGAAATATCTTAAGGGAACTGCATCCTTTGGTTTATGGTATCCATCTGGAACGGAACCTAGTCTTGTAGGATTTTCAGATGCTGATTATGGAGGTTGTAAGATAGATAGAAAAAGCACTAGTGGAACATGTCATCTTCTAGGTAGTTCATTAGTTTCTTGGCATTCTAAGAAACAAGCCTGTGTAGCCTTATCTACCACTGAGGCTGAATATATTGTTGCGGGAAATTGTTGTGCGCAAATTTTATGGATGAAACAGCAATTAGAAGATTATGACATTCATTTAGATCATATACCACTTAAGTGTGATAATACAAGTGCAATAAACCTTACAAAGAATCCCATAATGCATTCTAGAACCAAGCACATTGAGATTAGGCATCACTTTCTTAGAGATCATGTGCAAAAAGGAGATTGTGAAATAGAATATATTGATACCCAACATCAATTAGCTGATATTTTCACCAAAGCATTGCCTAAAGATAGATTCTATGAGCTTAGAAGAGACTTAGGGATATTGAAAACATGTTAAAAATTGAAACTAAGAACAATTTGCTGATTTTCGGAAATCAGCGTCAGTTAATCGATTAACAGAGGGTGTTAATCGATTAACGTTAATCGATTAACAGGTCCTGTTAATCGATTAGCATACGTTACTGGCAGTAAATTCTGCCCAAAAATAGCCGTTGTAACAGCTATAAACGGTCATTTTTTAAATTTGAACGTTAGGGGGGTCCTTTTTCAGCCTATTTAAACCCATACCATCCCTCATTTTTACCCACTCACTTTACCATCCCTCTACAACTCAAATTCACTTCATTTCTTCTCTCAAAATTCCAATCTCTTGCTCTCATGGCTGAACCATCAAGAAGAAGAAGAAGAAGAAGAAGCTATGGATCAGAAAGCACACCTATTGCACGTGGTCCAAATATTCAAGGGTGGATTTCCGATGATGGAAAGCATGAAGAATATCTACAAATGTGGAAAGAACGCAAGATTCTTCGTCAAAAATTTGTAGATCTCAATTGGTTTACCACACATCAATTTCAATTTTCTCAGCAATTGATTGAGCAAGGTGTCCAACATCTACTGCAACTTCAAGGGAGTTACTATCCAGATTTGGTAAGAGTATTCTACTACAATCTAAAATCCCAAAACGGTATTATTTACACTCGTGTAAAAGGGATAGATATCATTCTGGATAATGACATTTGGACCAATGTTGCTCATCTTCCCATCTTAGAAAATACCATGCATGTGCCAAATGACTTTGGTGATTTTAACAAAATTTTGGCATATCGTTCTTTCATGCGCAACCCTCAAAACCTCTACCAAATAGGCGATATCTTCTTGTAGGAAATCTTAGAATGGAGGAAAGGGTTCTTCATTATCTTATTGTATGGTTGTTGTGTCCAAGAGGCTCAAACCTGGCCCAATGCTTTGAAATTGATCTCATGATCATGTCTGCCATTACTCGAAATATCAAAATCAATTGGGTAGATCTTATCTCCGACACTATTGTCCGGGCAAAGAGGTATGATAGAAGTCATCTTCCATATCCCCTCCTTATTTCCTTAATATGTGTGTATAAAGGAGTTGATGTTACCGGCGAGAAACATCTCTCCGTCTTAAGAAGTCATGAAATTGAGGAATCAGCTTTGCATCAAATGGGATTTATACGCCAAGGAAATATGTTTGTCCGTGCTGAAGATGATATTGCACCAGAAGATGATGCATCAGCTGAAGAAGATGAAGATATACCTATGCCTCATCCAACCAATGTTGCTGGACCATCCCATCCTCCCCAAGAATATAGTCTAGAGAGTATATCTAGACAAATTGCAGATATGGCTTCTATGCAACAATCACGGATGGATGATATGATGGCTTATCATGCTCTTAGATATGATGCAATTGATAATCATCTTAAGGAGATTGATGACAAACTGGCAAAACTCTATGTACCCGATAGCGATGATGAGCCCTAGGAAATTTATGTTTCTATGTTTTTATTAGTGTGTGCCCTTTATATTTCCTTGTATGCTTGCATCTTAATATTCAATAAAATGTATGTTTTTTCTTATTCTTTCTATGCCTACATGCTTTTATTAAGGGGGAGTATAATTTCTAATCAAATTAGGGGGAGCACTTATTCATCACTTTTTAATAATGATCAAAAAGGGGGAGAAATATTTAAAGCCTTAAACTTATTTCTAAGTACCCTAACAATTATTTCTTCCTTAAGTTGTGTTTCAAATACAGATTATTACCAAAAGCTTTAAATCAAGAAAGTTTTGATCATCATCAAAAAGGGGGAGATTGTTAGCAAATTGATGAAGATGAAGTTTTGATGATGTCCAAATCAAGTCAAGAACAAACAAGACTCATGAAGAATGATCTTTGAAGACTTGTAATCTTTTGTAATAATTGTATGAACATAGGAAAATTAGTAGTTTTATGTATGCATTCAAAAGTGATGTAAAAATAAGCCATAAGCAAAATTCTGTGCAGTGCTAATCGATTAACAAGAGGTGCTAATCGATTAGCGTTAATCGATTAACAAGGGCTGTTAATCGATTGTTCCAGTGCGCCATGAAGAAGCCCAGCAGTGCAGTGCTAATCGATTAACAGAGGGTGTTAATCGATTAGCGTTAATCGATTAACAAGGGCTGTTAATCGATTAACAAGGTGAACGTTTGAAAAACTAGCCGTTTTTAGAGCCGTTGAAGTATCCGTTGGGTTGTTAATCGATTAACCACTGTAGCTAATCGATTAACACAGTCAGAAAGTCTAAAAGCGAAAATGGAGGAGTCTTTGGATGAGTCTATAAATAGACTCTCATTTTCTCTCAATCAACAACTCTTCCCTTGTGCTCAAATACTCTGAAACTCTTGAGAATTGTGTGCTCTTGCTCAGCTAAGGAAACTCTGTCTGTAGAGTTGGTGAAATACTGCTACGGTGATAGAGGAATAGCTGGTTCATCCTTGGTGCATCTAAGGAAGTGTTTGGAAGAGGAATTCATCCTTCGTGAAGTATTCGGAGGAAGTGTTTCATCCTTTGTGAAGACTCAAAGGAGGTGTTGTTTCATCTCTTGTGGCATCAAGAGAGGTGTTTTTCTAAACTCTTACAAATTGTATCTGTGTGATTGTAGTTTGTAATAGTTTTGTGATTAGTGAAGTGTTTATCTTGTTTTGAGATAAGCGACTGGACGTAGGATTGGTAAGATCCGAACCAGGATAAAATCATCTGTGCAAATTTCTCTCAACCTTACTCTATTTTATTGTCTTTATTATCTGCTAAGTAAGTTTATTTGAGTAGAAATTTTTAAGGCACACGTTTTTAGTAAGAACCAATTCACCCCCCCTCTTGGTTTGTTATTCCACGCTAACCATTCCGCTGCAGCCGCTCTGACATTAACTTTTTCTATTCACCTTTTTTTAATTCATCTAAATTTTCCACCAAATTATTATATTATTTTTATTCATCAACTTTCTCCATCCTTAACTCTATAAATACCTACATTCTTTTCACTTCAAAAAAAAAAAATTAGATAATATCCATCTCTTCTCTCTCAAAATCTCTTCATTCCATCCCAAAACTCTACTTCATTTTCCTCTCACATTTTACTATTTCCTAATCCCTCTATACATAGTAAATCCCATACCACACTTCTACTACAAATTCATCTTTTTCACCATCAATCTACCTCTTCTCACAACTTATTACAAGCAAAGTCTTGCTTCATCTTTCAAATCTTTAACAAGGTACACATTTTCTTTTCATTCTATTTATATTCATTTTGATCATTTTTTAGTTTATAAATTTCTCCTATTTTCTACCACAATTTTATCCTATGCTTTTTAATATTTTTACGTCATAGATATTTCAACTCATCTCTCTTCTTAATAAAAAGAAAACTAAAATATAAAAATTAAAGATAAAAAGAAAAATACAAAATGAAAAAATTAAAAATTACAAAAATATGTTTTAAAGGTTTAGGCACATGTGTGATCGCACGCATCGTCCTTGTGCCAAAAACCTTTTCTCTTTCTTCAAAATCCAAAAAATATGTTTTAAAGGTTTAAGCACATGTGTGATCGCACGCATCGTCCTTGTGCCAAAAACCTTTTCTCTTTCTTCAAAAAATGTCAAAAATACGTTTCAAAGGTTTAAGCACATGTGTGATCGCACGCATCGTCCTTGTGCTAAAAACCTTTTCTCTCTTTTAAATAAAATTACAAAAATATGTTTTAAAGGTTTAGGCACATGTGTGATCGCACGCATCGTCCTTGTGCTAAAAACCTTTTCATTCTCCTAAATAAAAAATACCAAAAAAAATATAAAATCTTCAAAAACTAAAAAACATCTATTTTTCAAACTACAAACAATATCGCCTTGCCAGAACTACGTGATTCTTGATTCTCCACCAAAAGTGGAGATACGTAGGAGCAAGGCTAGTCCTTGTCAGGCTCACTCTCCAAAAAAAACTAAAAAATATTGTTTGTTTCTTTAGAGTTTTATTTTAAGGGAAAGTTAAACATTTTGAAAACCACATCATATTCGCGTATTTAGTTAAAGGTACTGCCTTACGGCAGGCGTTGTAGGGTGTTAATACCTTCACTACACGTAACCGACTCCCGAACCAAGAATCTGGTTCTAATAGACCATGCCTTATCATTTTATGGTTTTTCCGTAGTTTTCCAGAATAAACTATGGTGGCGACTCCAAAATCTCTTTTCTTAAAAACTCGTTTCTTTTGCCTTTTCGGATCGTCGTCCCGTCGCGATTTTTTCGGTTGCGACACCCAGCCACATTGTAAGCCATAGAAAAGTCCTTGTGATGATGCTTGCTTGTAAGTGTTTTGGATTGTGGTTAAATGAAAGGCAAAGTCAATTCATGTGACATTGTGATAGTAGAATGAATGAGTGAATACCTCTTATACACTTGTGTGTTTGAGTGAAACACTTTATCTAGTGAGGAAAGATTCCATGAGCACATGAACATCCATGCTTAGTTGATTGATCATTCATGAAAAATAGCGTTTGTTAGATATTGGTGATTGTGTGAACACTAAAGCATGTGCATGTCTTGATTGAAGTTTTTGTCATGAGCTTAATTGAGTACTTACTTATCTTGAAAAGAGAATTTTTGAATGAAGTGAACTATTGTATTGATTGGTAGAAGATTGAGTTACATCTTGTTTGCTTGAGGACAAGCAAATTTCTAAGTTTGGGGTTGTGATAACAGTTGAAAAATTGTTATTTTTATGTTTAAAATTGATACTAAAAGCAACCTTTAACACTTAGAAACTAGCAAGAATCATGCTTTTGTTCATATTTTTAGAAATAAGAGAGTTGGACAGGTTTATGCTTGATTTTAGTGTTTTATGCAGGTTTTAAGGTGAATTTGATGAAAGAAGTGAAGAAGGATAGAGATGGAATCAGAAAAGAACTCAAAAAATGCAAAAGAAGAGAAGCCGCAAGTACCGCTCAATGCCAGTTTACCGCTGAGCGGCACTCAAGAACACCCGTTGGCTCCACTAAGGGGTGAAAGTGCAGCTGAGGGGAGAATTGACTACGCGCTTGTACCACTGAGCGGCAGTTTACCACTGAGCGGTGGTATTTCGGGCTTAGGCCCACTTTTCTGTAATATTGCGAATAGTATATAAGTTTTAGGACTTTCTAGGGTTGGTATCTTTGGCTGGAGAAGACGCAAATCACAGTTTTCACCCGTTGGGGGTAGATTTTGAGATGGTGACGGTTCTCCTCTTCTCTTTCTAGGGTTTTTCTATCTCTTCCATTCTTTCATTATTGTTCATCTAGTTTCACCATGAATATGGTGAACTAAACTTTGTATTGTTGTTAGGGAATCAATGTAATCTTTTGAAGCTCTCATATATGGAATTTTGTGTTTAAACATCATATCTATGATACATGCTTTCTTTCATCTTTAGTTAGGGTTTTTCCTCCTTGCTCAAAGCATGCATTGTTTAACTCATTCGATGTCATGATTATTAGTTTTATTGATATGGACACATACGGTAAAATCTAGATCCGGGGAAATTCTCCCAAAAGCAGTATTGCCTAGACATAGGGATATGAGAGTTGGTTGCCTTTAAGCTTCTGTGCTTCAGAACTAATTATTAGGGATGCTAGGTATTGTATGAACTCATAATTAAGGATAAGCTTTCTTCGCCGAGACATCGGGTTTAAGGTAATTTAGAGAGTGACATTAACATTGATGAAAATAATGATGAATTGCTAAAATATATGAGAGTGGATAAGATGAAATTGATTACCTGAACAACATACTCATCCATATAATTCGTTTAGTGTTTGTGTTCTTTCCCATTGATCATCACATGCATACATGTTTACTTTTTGTCTTTTGCATTTGAAACTTATACAATTTGTTCACAAGTCTTAAATAATCAAGAAATCATATAACTAACTAGGCCGTGAGTCCTTTGGGAGAACGATACTTGGTCTTACCGAGTTTATTACTTGATACGATATGGTCACACTTGCCGAGGGTTAAACAAGTTTTTGGCGTCGTTTTTCGGTGTTCATAAATTTGTCATCAATTGGTAGTAATAATTTCAACTATAATTAATTGCGAATTTACTTTGATTGATTAACTTTTAACTTGGTTAGGAGATTTAAGAATAAACATGATTAAACACAATAGAATTTGATTGAGAATGTACTTTGGTTGAATTTATTGTGAATAATCTAGAATGGTTTTGCATTTGATTGGGAATTTACTTTGGTTAAATGCATGATCGCCCTCAAATTAATTAAGAATGTACTTTAATTAATTTGAAACTTAA
Source organism: Vigna angularis (assembly GCF_016808095.1). Classification (NCBI taxonomy): domain Eukaryota; kingdom Viridiplantae; phylum Streptophyta; class Magnoliopsida; order Fabales; family Fabaceae; genus Vigna; species Vigna angularis. Next base: position 12,562,709 of record NC_068979.1, read on the forward strand.
ACAATAATCAATTGAACAATTATCCGTGAATAACTGATGATGAATCTATCCTTGAACAGTAGTGGAATTAGCCTATTTCATCGTAACTGTTTTTAAGTTTCTTATTTGTTCTTTAAACATTCTCCAAACATTACTTTTATCCATAAGCATTGCATAACATTCGTGAGAGTCAGATATTCATAAGCAATCCTGTGTTCGTTGAGAGACGACTCAGGGTTACTTTAGCCCTATCTACTTTCTTGAATACTACTTGGCAATACTGAAGTTGCCTTGAAAAGTAGTATTAATTTGATAGCTTCAACGACAACGTATCAACCATTCAAGAAAATCAGAGAACATGAACCGTAATCCTAAATTTCAATTGTATTCATCCTCGAGCAACCACTATTACGCAAAGTGTCGTCATGCACAGACCAGGCCGCAAGCCAACTAGGTTGTTCATTTTCCTCACGCAAACACCTGAATAGGACCATCATCTCCTCTCACACCTCCATGATAACTCGCGACAACACTTCATGTTTCTCCTTCGCAACATAAACGAGCTTCCATTCACCTAGTCTGAAACCCTAATTTTGGGTGGGGATGATAGTCCCCTATTGGGAAGAATGAATTAAACAATTTGTTTTTTTAAAAAATAAAATAAAATAGGCACGTTTGAATCACATACACCAATTAAAGAAGTCTACGTCAATTAAAAACATTTATCACTATGCCACATCAACCAACATTAACGCCGTTAGGTTCAATTTAACGGCAGGGGTGTAATTGTTGCAATTTTCACAAAATAAGGACTCAGTTGAGACGCTGAAATAGAAAAGGACCAATTTGAGATTCTCACCCCAAATAGGGATCTCGCAAATGATTAAACCTAAAAATTTTGATAATATAAAAAATAAGTAATCAATTTTATTTTAATATATATTTAAATATTAAATTATAAATAGACGTGTGCATACTAAAATTTATATTAATAATAATAATTGTAACATTCCAAATTTAGTATTATAAAACCATTAAAATAAGAGGTACAAAGATGATAACTTATAAAAGAAACTTGAGATTTTTTATAGAAGAAATATCTACACCAAATAATTTCAGAAGCTATTTATACCGCTGCTTCTCCCCTACTCCCACGTTGAGATAACTGAAGATATGTCCTTCATAACCTCACACCCATTAAGGTGATCATTGCAAAAAAGAAACATAAACAAAGACAAACAACACAAAAAGTCAGAGTAAGCTAGAATACAAACAATTAATCATATATATAAACTTTTAAACATTATACACATGATACACATATCACACCAACCAACTAAACACTTTATGCATGGCCATATTTTGACTAGACTTTCCGGACCTAGAATTAATGTCGAGCTATGACGGGTTGTGCACTTAAGGTAGGTTCTACTACTTTGCAAATCCATTCCCAATGAGTTTCACCCTACCACCCACATATTCTGTTACCCCGTCGTAGGCCTCTAGGAAGCACCTAGACTAAGACCTCCTACTACTCTCACCACATGAGTCCATCTCTTCTACTTGATAATGAAAGATCATTAGAGTGTTAGAATAACCCCCAATACTGAGCTCCCTACATTCATTCTAAAGATACTTGAAACCACACCGAAGGACTCCTTCCATGGAACCCAATTTACCAACCGTGAAAACATTTGAATCCATATGAAACCATATAATATAACCTTTCACTTTTACATTAATACAAACATATATAAAATTGATTAGACTTCAAAGGACCATAAACAACTCAATAAGTCGTCAAAAATTACATGAAATCATTCCATATACATTAATACACAAGATCATTCCAAGAAAAACCCCCAAACAACACAAAACCCCTTTAAACTCATACTTAGGCAAATAAAACAACTTTGATTATTCTTATCAGTTTTTGACAACAACTCGATTTTTTTGGTTTTGGTACATCTTAGACATATCTAAATGATCAATTTATAATCTATAACACTAATATTGATATGAAACATGTTTCTAGATGAAAGTAGAGTATTGCATTGGTCATTTAGATAAGAATTAGATGTACCAAACCAACTTAACAACTCAAAACCCTAAAAATGGACTAAAAACTAACCTAATATCCAATTTTCACCTTCTTGATAGATTTTCACTAGTTTGAACCTCTATCCAAGTCTTAATTAGTCTCAAATTGTTCCAAACTCTCCAAAATCTCACTACTCAAAACCCTATTTTTACACTAAAAATACTCTAAACTTCAACTTTACACTACCTTTTCTTTATTGATCAGATTTCAATCACATTATACTTCCAACAAGTCTTAAAACGACTTACCAACCCTAAGGCGTGCAAGTTCTTAAATAAAGCAAAAATAAAGTCCAAGCCCAATAACGCTGGCGCTCAGCGCCCCTACTTAATGCAATCGGGCAAGCTTGCAAGAGGAGTGGCACTCAAGTTCCTTTAGAGGGCGGCCAAGCAGTGTGCGACACAAAGAAGCTGACTCTTAGTGCCCTTAATGGGGCGCCCAGGCGGTGATGCGTGACATCCTGCGCTGAGGGTCCTTAAAGGGGCAACCAGGTGCCTTGTGATAACAGTTGAAAAGCTGTTATTTTCATGCTTAAAAATGATACTAAAAACAACCTTTATACTTAGAAACTAGCTTGAAATCATGCTTTTACTCATATTTTCATAAATAAGAGAGTTGGACAGGTTTATGCTTGATTTCAGTGTTTTTGTGCAGGTTTTAAGGTGAATTTAGTGAAAGAAGTGAAGAAGGAGAGAGATGGAATCAGAAAAGACATTAAAAAGTGCAAATGGAGAAGCCGCAACTACCGCTGAGCGGCACTTAGAAGCTCACGGGAGGTCCGCTGAGGGGCAAAATGGCTGCTGAGGGGAAGAACCGAGCTCACGCACTCACCGCTGAGCGGTACTTTACCGCTGAGCGACACTATTTTTGGGCTTGGGCCTAATTTTCTGTAATTTACGAATAGTATATAAGCTTTAGGTTGTCCTAGGATTTGTATCTTTGGCAGAAACGAAGCAAACACTCTCTCTTCACCCCTTGGGGGTAGATTGGGAGATGGTGACAGCTCTTCTCTTCTCTTTCTCGGGTTTTTCTATCTCTTCCATTCTTCCATTATTGTTCATCTAGTTTCACCATGAATATGGTGAACTAAACCTTGTATGTTTGTTGGGGAATCAATGTAATCTTTTGAAGCTCTCATATATGGAATTTGTGCTTGCATCTTAATCTAAGATTTATGCTTTCTTTCATCATTAGTTAGGGTTTTTCCTCTTTGCTTAATGCTTGCTTTGTTTAACTCATTCAATGCATGATTATTGGTTTTGTCCATACGGACACGTACGGGGAAGTCTAGATCTGGGGAATTTCTCCCAATAGGTATATTGGTTGCCTTAAGCTCCTGTGCTAAATAAACTAATTATTAGGGATGCTAGGAATCATATGAACTCGTAATTAGGGAGAAGCCTTCTTTGAAAGGTAATTTAGAGAGTGGCATTAACAATGATGAATTGAATGTTGAATTCCTAAAATATATGAGAGTGAATAAGATGAAATTGATAACCCCAACAACATACTCATCCATATATTCCATTGAAAGTATTTGTATTTTGCTTTAGCCATTGATCACATTCATGCATACATGTTTATTTTCGTCTTTTGCATATTAAAATCCAATTATTTCGTTCTTAAGTCTTAGCTAATCAACAAATCACATAACTAAACTAGGCCGTGAGTCCTTTGGGAGAACGATACTTGGTCTTACCAAGTTTATTACTTGAAACGATTCGGTCATACTTGCCGATTGTAAAACAAGTTTGTGACATCACATTTTGGTGTTCATAAATTTGTCCATCAAGTTTTTGGCGCCGTTGCCGGAGACTCGTGGTTTAACTGGTTTATTTGTTTGATTATTGATTATCTTTGACTTGTTTTTGAATTTTTAATTTAAATTTCGAATTTTTTTATTTTTTTCTGTTTATATTTTTCAGATTTTATTTTATTTTATTTTATTTTATTTTATTTTATTTTTCTGTTTTTATTTCCTATATCTTCTTATCTTTTCAATTATATCCTTTGATTTGTTTTTATCTATCTTCTCTATCTTTTTGTGCTAACAATTGTTTTTAGGGTTTTGTGCCTAATGTCTGCAGAATGCAATTTGATCAAGAATTTAACTATATGGGCACTCAATTCTATCAAAGTAATCTCAACCACTGGTGGGAACCTCACTCAAGCATGGATGAAAGCCAATTTTGGCAAGCTGCCGGACAATTTGAGAACCAACCACAACAACAATGGCAACAACAAAGCTTTAAAATCAACAAAGGGAAGAAAGAGATCTCTTCATTTAGACAAGGCATGGAGGAAACACTAGGTCACGCATGGGACAGGTACAAAAGCCTATTAAGAAAGACTCCCACGCATGGATTTAACGAAGGAGAAGTAGTCCTAATCTTCCTTGGAGGTCTTGGTTCACAAACCATGATGATGCGTGACGCCTCAGCTGGAGGCAATATCAAATGGAAAACTCCAGAGGAAGCCACAGAAATAATTGAAGACATGGCTACTAGTGATAACGAGGTGAAATCTCATGACGCCTTGCTAGCACAGAACAAAATACTAATAAAACAACTGGAGACTCTAAAAAAAACACTTGCACAACTGCCACAAGAGTTAAAGACTGTTGCACAGGTTCAATCACAGTTGTGTGAATTGTGTGGAGGTGACCATATAAATGGTCAGTGTGCCTTTCCAGCAGAAGCTTTGGAAGATGTGAACTTCATGACCAACCAGTTTCCGTATCGTCAAGGGAACTTCAATCAAGGGTGGAAACCACACCCAAGCATTGGTCAAGGGCAGAATGGGCAGGCTGGACAAAATGGACAATTCAACAAGCAACAGCAACAACCAACTTTATGGCAACAGTTTTCTGCATTTAATGAAAGGTTCATAAAGATGGAAGAAACTCTTAATCAATTTATACAGAAAACTGAATCTTCTCAAAAGAGCACTGAAGCTGCTATTAAGAACTTGAAGATTCAAATGGGGCAGATTACCAAGCAGTTGGAAGAAAGGCCTGACACGGATTTTGGGGCTAATACTGAGGTTAACCCCAGGGAAGAGTGTCAAGAGCTAGTGAGTGTAAATGTTGAAAAAGAAGAGTTGAGTGAGAAAAATAAAGATGAAGAAAAAGAAAAAGAAGTGGTTGAGAGAGAAGAGAGAGAAAATTTGTGTGAAAATAAAGAAGTTGAAAAGAAAAAGAAAAGGGAAGAAAAAAATAAAAGAAAAGAAAAAGAGAAAATTTAGGGAAAGAAAAAGGAAGAAAAAGAAGATGAGAGGACAGAAGAAGAAATCATATGAAAAATCCCATCCTCATCTAAAGAAGAATCATAGGAAGGAAAAGAAATTTAAGTGCTTAATTGAAATCTTCAAGAAATTGGAGATTAAAGTTCCTATGATTGAGACACTGCAACAGGTTCCTGGTTTTATCAAATTCCTGAAGAAGTTCAGTAGAAAGAAGAAAAAGAAGAAAGAACATGAGCTTGGGTCAGGCTAGTGACGTTAAAAGAGCACTTGTTGGGAGGCAACCTAGTGATTTAAGAACTTTTAATTTTTGGTTTGGTAATGTAATTTTGAACTTTTAGACATTTTGTTGTTTTTGTTATAAGTTTGTTACAGGGTTTACATCTACTGATGGATGTTAGGCGGAAGAGTATCTACTGAAGGATACTATGTTTATATACACCTACTGATGGGTGTTGGTAAGGAAAATTTGCACCTACTGAAGGGTGCTGGAGGATTTTGGGTCAGGCTCGTGACGTTAAACAAGCGCTACCTGGGAGGCAACCCAGTTGATTAATTTTTCTGTATTTTTTGTTTTGATCCGGCTTTAGTTGCATAATAGGGTTGTGCATGAGTGATCTGAGAATTTTATTGCAGGGAGCCAGTGAGGGGTATGTTTAGGACGCATCTAGGTCAAGTTAAGAAGAAGAACACTTCCCGTAAGTGCCGCTGAGCGGCAAACTACCGCTGAGCGGTAGTGTCGCAGAAGGGGCTTGGGTTGCCCCTCAGCGGAACCTAAGCCCATTAGGGGTATTTTTATACCCTAAGCTGCACCTTGGCCTCTCTTTTTAGATTCTTCTCTGCACACATTCCTACATACTTTTCCAAGGTTTTCTACAACTTTTTCCTCACCCCTCTTGAGAAAATCTTCCTTTCACTCACTTGCTCACTAGTTTTCCATCTAAGTTTGGGGTTGGGAGAGAGCATCATTTATGGGGCTGAGTTTTTCAAAGCACTAGAGCAGGACTTGTTTTATTATTCACTTATTTATTTTTGTGTAGGGTTTGATGTACTCTATTGGAAACCTGGTTTGTTATGATGGTTTGCTATTGACTGTGATTGTGTGATAAGTAATGATTGATGATGATTAGTGATTGATTGATGTTGAGATAGATGTGCACATAAAATGCTTATACAGGTGATTCACAAGCTTTGTGAACAAATGCAGGATATTATAATTGTGATTGTGAGATTAAGCAGGATGTGTATGTCAAATGTGAATGAGCTTATATGTGAGGTTTTGAGCTCCAGAGTTTTTATTGATTGAATGCTATTGCTTTGAAAGCATGAATGACTTTGCCCAGGTTTTCTATGATTGAATCAATTGCTTGTTTTGCATCATATGATCAAGGCCGTTTGTTGGAACCCTTTTTATTGGCCAAATTCATAAAGTTAGCCCATTAAAAGAGAACACTTTGTGTTCTATCCTTTGAACCCTTAGCCTTGAACATAAATTGAAAACCCTTGTTGAAAGCTTTACCTTGAGTTAAGTAGAAAATCTTGTGTGGTATTGTTAAATGTTCAAGTTTGGGGTTGTTGGGAAAGTATAAAAAAAGAAAAGCATTGAGCTAAGAGCTAAGAATTAAGAATATGAAAAAAGAAAAGAAAATAAAAAGCAAAGCTCAATGCAAAAGAAAGTTGGGAAAAATAAGAATAATTGTGTTGTTATGATTCTCTAAACTCAAGGATTTTGTGATCCAGAAAAACCAATTTTCTTGTTAGCCCAGCCACGTTATAAGCCATTGAAAAGTCCTTGTGATGATGCATGCTTGTGAATGTTTTTGATTGTGGTTAAATGAAAGGCAAAGTTGATTTATGTGACATTGTGATAGTGGAGTGAATGAGTGATTACCTCTTATACACTTGTGTGTGAGTGAAACACTTTACCTAGTGAGGAAGTATTTCATGAGCACATGAACATCCATGCTTAATTGATTGATCATTCATGAAAAATAGCATTTGTCGGAATTTAAATGACTTTGTGAACACTAAAGCATGTGCACATCTTTATTGAAATCTTGGTCATAAGTTTGATTGAAGTTTTTACTTATCTTGAAAACAAGATTTTTGAATGCGTGAACCATCATATGAATTGGTTGAAGATTGAGTTACATCTTGTTTGCTTGAGGACAAACAAAGTTTTAAGTTTGAGGTTGTGATAACAGTTGAAAAACTGTTATTTTCATGCTTAAAATTGATACTAAAAGCAACCTTTATACTTAGAAACTAGCTTGAAATCATGCTTTTACTCATATTTTCAGAAATAAGAGAGCTGGACAGGTTTATGCTTGATTTTAGTGTTTTTGTGCAGGTTTTAAGGTGAATTTAGTGAAAGAAGTGAAGAAGGAGAGAGATGGAATCAGAAAAGACATTAAAAAGTGCAAATGGAGAAGCCGCAACTACCGCTGAGCGGCAGTTTACCGCTGAGCGGCACTTAGAAGCTCACGGGAGGTCCGCTGAGGGGCAAAATGGCCGCTGAGGGGAAGAACCGAGCTCACGCACTCACCGCTGAGCGGTACTTTACCGCTGAGCGACACTATTTTTGGGCTTGGGCCTAATTTTCTGTAATTTACGAATAGTATATAAGCTTTAGGTTGTCATAGGATTTGTATCTTTGGCAGAAACGAAGCAAACACTCTCTCTTCACCCCTTGGGGGTAGATTGGGAGATGGTGACAGCTCTTCTCTTCTCTTTCTCGGGTTTTTCTATCTCTTCCATTCTTCCATTATTGTTCATCTAGTTTCACCATGAATATGGTGAACTAAACCTTGTATGTTTGTTGGGGAATCAATGTAATCTTTTGAAGCTCTCATATATGGAATTTGTGCTTGCATCTTAATCTAAGATTTATGCTTTCTTTCATCATTAGTTAGGGTTTTTCCTCTTTGCTTAATGCTTGCTTTGTTTAACTCATTTAATGCATGATTATTGGTTTTGTCGATACGGACACGTTTGGGGAAGTCTAGATCTGGGGAATTTCTCCCAATAGGTATATTGGTTGCCTTAAGCTCCTGTGCTAAATAAACTAATTATTAGGGATGCTAGGAATCGTATGAACTCGTAATTAGGGAGAAGCCTTCTTTGAAAGGTAATTTAGAGAGTGGCATTAACAATGACGAATTGAATGTTGAATTCCTAAAATATATGAGAGTGAATAAGATGAAATTGATAACCCCAACAACATACTCATCCATATATTCCATTGAAAGTATTTGTATTTTGCTTTAGCCATTGATCACATTCATGCATACATGTTTATTTTCGTCTTTTGCATATTAAAATCCAATTATTTCGTTCTTAAGTCTTAGCTAATCAACAAATCACATAACTAAACTAGGCCGTGAGTCCTTTGGGAGAAAGATACTTGGTCTTACCAAGTTTATTACTTGAAACGATTCGGTCATACTTGCCGATTGTAAAACAAGTTTGTGACATCACATTTTGGTGTTCATAAATTTGTCCATCACCTTGCGACCTTCTTCAGCCTTCTTCTCTGGTAGTTTATCTATCCCTCTTGAGTTCCAACTCCTTGATACTTTTTCTCTTCTTCCAAATCATACCTATAACCTACAAAATTAAGGGAATTTAGTGATAAAATCATTAAGTATACTTTCTACTCACTTATTCACAAAACTAAACTAAAAACATGAGTTCAAGCAAGCTTCTAAGTCAAAAAAGGTTGATTTAGTATCAAAGTTGTATCACAGATAACGGTAAATTCAACCGTTATCACAATCGCAAACTTGAAACTTTGCTTGTCCTCAAGCAAAATGTAACTTGGCTTTAAACAAAATAATCATACTACAATGGTCAAGCACATAAAAAAACATTCTCTTCTTAGACAAGTAAATCACTCATGTATGCTCCTTATAAAAAGATCAGTCAAGATATAATGATGCTTTGCCAATTAAGCTCAACTATGGTGCTCACATACTCAAAAAAATACACAACAGATGCAAAACCTTATGGGTGATCAACAACCAAGCAGAATGTCAAACTCTAATGAATGGAACCATTCCTCACCAAAGAAAGTGTTTCACTCAAGCTCACAAGTGTATAGTGAGGTGTCGGTGTCTCTTTCACTCTACTATCACAATGTCACATGAATCAACTTTTTCTTTCACTTAAATATCATCAAACACACTCACAAGCAAGTTATCATCACAAAGGCTTTTCTCAAGGCTTGTAACATGGTCGGGCTAAGAAGAAAATTGGTTTTTCTAGACAACAAACTTCCATGAGTTAAGAGAGTGCATAATTCATTTATTTACATTAACAATAATCTTTCTTTCTCCTTTTATGTGAGAAACCAATCTTCAACTCAAACCCAACTTTCCTTTCATTGAGTTTAACCTTTTCTTTTCTTTCTTTTCTTCTCTTTTCTTTTTCTTTTGCTTTTTGTTTTGCTCAATGCTTCTTAAAGATTTTCACAAAGTTCTTTTCGGTTTCCCAAAACCCCAAACTTGAACCATTCTCCATTCCCATATAAACATACTCTACTCAAATCAAGGTAAGGATTTAAAAAAGAATTTTTTCAAATTTCAAATTTAGGCTCAAGGTTCAAAGGATAGAAAAAACATTGTTCTTTGTTGAGTTCATATATTGACATTGGCTTATATGGAAGAAGAACAAATGACTTTGATCATGTGTAACAAGCAAGCAAGAGGTTTAATCATAGAAACTTAGGCAAAATCAATCATGCTTCCAAAGCAATAGCATTCAATCAATCAAAAACTCTGGAGTCCAACCTCTCACCGGTTAATTCAAGTTCCACAATTTGATAAACATCCTGCCCAACATATTAATCACAATTGAAATCATGCATTTGTTTTTAACAAAACTATGAGCAACCACCATTTATGCTTAAAAGCCTCACCAATCATTAACTCAACATGCATCATAGAACAATAGAGCAAACACAAAAATATTACTCATCACAAACAACATTTTATCACATCATACCAAACCATTGTAGCACAATTCATTAAACCAAATACATAAGCAAGCTAAAATAAAAACAAAATAAACAAAATTCAAATAAGCATAAAAATAAAGCAAAATAAATCTTGATCTAGTAGCATCCATCAGTTGATGCTCTCAGTAACATCCATCAGTAGATACTCTCAGTAACATCCATCAATAGATGCTCTTAGTAGCATTTATCAGTAAATGCTTTAATCTAGTAGCACCCATCAGTAGATGCTCTCACCTGAATCTTCATCATCATAGCATCCATTAGTAGATGCTTTAATCTAGTTGCATCCATCAGTATATGCTATCATTTGAGTCCTCCTAGCATCCCTCAATAGATGATGTCATTACTACAAAGCAAAATCAAATCCAAACCACACAAATAATCAATTAAAAAGAAAAAGTCAGAAACTAGGTTGCCTCCCAATAAGCGCTTGTTTAACGTCACAAGCCTGACACCATTAAGCACAATCCAGATTTTTGATGTTGGTGCTCTTCTCTCTTTCATCACATCAACATAACTTCAACAGCTTCCAAGTCACCATCTTTCCTCTCCTAGAATAAGGAGCCTCAGTCTCAAGAACTCCATTTGCTTTAATATTTTTAATCACCCATAACATGTTCTTGTATCTCACTGGTATGCCATGTTTGAGTTCCTCATCTTCATGCATAGAGTCTTGGTGAACTAGTTTCTCTTCCATATTTGCCTTCTTCGTCTACTATTGGCAGTCTTCTCTACTTCCAGACCTAAAAAGAGAGGTTCTGGTGATCTTGTGATCCTAGTACGAATTTTATCCTGCATACACTAAAGAACAATGCACTAGAGCACCCAATTAGCCCAAAAAATAAAAATAAACAAAAATAAAAAACAATAAAATAAAGTCTAACTGGTTAAGAATCACACAAAAGTATAGTTTAAACCACGAGTCCCCGACAACGGCGCCAAAAACTTGTTAACTCATTGGCAAATGTACCAAATCATATCAAGTAATATAAAATGGTAGGGCCAAGTATCGTGTCCTAGAAGACTCACGACACTAAACAATTGTGTAATTACTTAACTAATTAGGACTGAAAAGCTATTTTGTTGATTTTTTAAATGCAAATGCAAATGCAACAAAAGTCAATATGAATGCAAATTCGTCAATATGAATGCAAATTCATCAATTGAGCCTAAAACACAAATGAAAGGATGGTGTTGATGATATGAGATAATTATGTTGTTGGGGTTTAAATTTCACCTACTTTACTTTCATGCATATAAGAATTCATCTTCTTCATTGGAATGTTAATGTCACTTTCTAAATTACTTAGAACCCGATCCCTCGGCGTAAAAAGCCTAGTCTCAATTATTAGACCTCAATCCCTTGAATCCCTAATAACCAATTTCGCATTAAGAAAAAAAGCTTAAGACAACCAAACGTCCTATCCCTATCCCTAGGCAATATTCCTTTTGGGTGAAATCCTCCAGATCATGATTCGTAAGATATTTTCCAATACTAAAATAAATCATACATCAAGTCATGAATGGCCAAAACATAACAAACATTAAGAATAAGAGAAAATCACTAACATTCAATGAAAGAAGCATAAAATGTTTAAATAATATTCAAATACATGAAAGTTTAGAGGTTACATCATCCCCAACAACAAATGAGTTTAGTTCTCCATCGTCATGAAGAAACTAGGTGTACAATGGTATGAAAAAGATAGAACAACCCTAGAAACTAAAGAGGAGAGCTCCCGCATCCCCAAATCTGCCTCCCAAGAGGCGAAAAGTGTGTTTCTGAACTTCAGCCATCAAAAGATACCAACCCTAGGGCGTGCAAGTTCTTAAATAGAGCAAAAATAAAGCCAAGCCCAATAACGCTAGCGCTCAGCGCCCGTACTTAGGGCAACCAGGCTAGCTTGCGAGAGGAGTGGCGCTCAGGGCCCTTCAAAGAGCGCCCAGGCGGTGTGCGACACAAAGAAGCTGGCGCTCAATGCCCTTAATGGGGCGCCCAGACGGTGATGCGTGACATCCTATGCTGAGGGCCCTTAAAGGGGCAACCAGGCGCCCTACGACCTTTTTCAGCCTTCTTCTTTGGTACTTTATATGTCCCTTTTGAGTTTCAACTCCTTGATACTTTTGCTCTTCTTCCAAATCATACCAATATCCTACAAAATTAAGGGAATTTAGTGATAAAATCATTAAGTATACCCTCTACTCACTTATTCACAAAACTAAACTAAAAACATGAGTTCAAGCAAGCTTCTAAGTCAAAAAAGGTTGATTTAGTATCAAAATTACATCACAGAGAATTGATAATGGTTGAAAATACTGTTATCTGTGATTCAATTTTGATATTAAATCAACCCTTTTTTATTTAGAAGCTTGCTTGAACTTATGTTTTTAGTATAGTTTTGTAAATAAGTGAGTAGAGGGTTTACTTGATGATTTTATCACTAAATTCCCTTGATTTTGTAGGTTATTAGAATGATTTAAAATAGGAGTTAAAGTACCAAGGTGTTGGAATGCAGAAAAAGAGAAAAAGACGCAGTGCAGAAAAGTCAAGCTGAAGCTGAGCGCTAGAAAGGGGCCCTGAGCGCTATCCAGTTAGGGCTGAGCGCCAGTTTCATGTATTGCATAAAGCTTGAGAGTCCTTTTAGCAGCATTGAGCGCCAATTTTCTCGCAGTTTCGCCTAGGCGCTCTAAGTAGGGGCGCTGAGCACCAACGACGTTGGCCCATGATTCAATTTAGATCTATTTAAGGACTTGCACGACCTAGGGTTGGTATCTCTTGATGGCTTGAGCATAGAAACACATTTTTCGTCCCTTGGAGGCAGATTTGGGGATGTGGGAACTCTCTTCTTCAGTTTCTAGGGTTTTTCTATCTCTTTCATTCCATTGTTCATCTAGTTTCTCCATGATAATGGAGAACTAAACCTTATTTGTTGTTGGGGAAGATGTAACCTCTAAACTCTCATGTATTTTAATTGATTCCAATTTATTTATGCTTGTTTCATTAATTGTTAGGGTTATTATCCTTTGCTCTATGCTTGTTATGTTTAACTCATTCATGACATGATTATTGGTTTTCGTGATATGGACACATACGGGAAAATCTAGATATGGGGAATTTTTCCCAAGGGAACTATTGCCTAGACATATGGATAAAACGCTTGGTTGTCTTAAGCTTCCGTTCGTAATGCAAAGTTAATTATTAGGGAGACAAGACATTGTAAACTAGTAATTAAGGATAGGCTTTTTTCGCCGAGACATCGGGTTCTAAGCACTTTAGAAAGTGACATTAACAATTAAGAAAGAAGAAAAATTCATATACGCATGAAAGTGATTAGGTGAAATCTAAACCCCAACAACATTATCATCTCATATTATCAATTTCATCCATTCATTCTAGTGTTTAGCCTCAATTGATCAAATTGCATTCATGTTTATTTTTATTGCATTTGCATTCAAAACCCCAAAAAATGTTCTTAAGCCTTAATTAGTTAAGCAATTACACAATTGTTTAGTGCCGTGAGTCCTTTGGGATACGATACTTGGTCTTACCATTTTATATTACTTGATACGATTCAATACACTTGCCGACATCTTAACATATTTTTGGCGCCGTTGCCGGGGACTCGGGGTTTAAACTATACTTTTGTGTGATTCTTAACCGATTAAACTTTATCTTTAATTTTATCTTTTTATCTTTAATTGCATGCTTTTGTTTTTAATTTTTGTTTTATCTTTAATTTTATCTTTTTTATTTTTTGGGCTAATTAGGTGCTCTAGTGCATTGTTCTTTAGTGCCTGTAGGATGAAATCCGAAAATCTGTACTAGGAGCACAAGATCATCAAAATCTTTCTTTTCAGGTCTAGAAGTAGAGAAGACTAGCAATAGTAGATGAAGAAGGTAGATAATGAAGAGAAACTAGTTCATCAAGACTCTGTGCATGAAAATAATGAACCCTACCTTGACAAACCAGTGAAATTCAAGAACAGATTATGGGTGATTAAAGATATTAAAGATAATGGAGTTATTGAGATTGAGGATCCTTATTCAAGGAGAGTAAAGATGGTGACTAGGAAGCTGTTGAAGTTATGTCGGTGTGATGAAAGAGAGAAAAACATCAATATAAAAAATCCGGATTGTGCTTAATGGTGTCAGGCTCATGACGATAAACAAGCGCTTATTGGGAGACAACCCAATTTCTGACTTTTTCTTTTTAATTAATTATTTGTGTGGTTTGGATTTGATTTTGCTTTGCAGTAATGACAACATCTACTGATGGATGCTGGAGAACATCTATTGAGGGATGCTAGGAGGATTCAGATTATAACATCTAGTGATGGATGCTAGGATGATTTAGATGAGAGCATCTACTGATGGATGCCGCTATGGAGAGGAAAATCTGCTGATGGATTCTACTCGATTAAAGCATCTACTGATGGATGCTACGATGATGAGGATTCAGATGAGAGCATCTACTAATGGATGTTGCTATGATGAGAGTGATGAATGATAGTGTTGAGATAGTTGATAGGGGGAGCACTGGTTTAGTTGAACCCACAATCTCAATAATATCTGAGTTTTTGATGATGACAACACATAATTAATAACACATGTGTTTTATGTGTTACATGTTATATGCTTACATGTTATATGAGTATATGAGAACATGATTGTGTTGATTGTTGTGTTGTTCATTGCATTTCATTGTGTTATATATGTGATTTTATACATGAATGCATGACACATGTTTTTAGATGAAAAAAACCACTAGCACTAATGTTGTACTTTAAATGTGTGGCAAAACAACAGTTTGAAATCGATTACATTATGGGGTGAATCGATTAAAACTCGTGTATTTGCACAAACTTTTTCAAGTGTGCTATGAGAGTTTTTCAAAGAGAAAAGTTTTCAAAACTTTGCATAATACAGTTGCATAATCGATTTCATGCAATATGTATTCGATTAAGTTTGTTACTGTTTTGGAAATCTGTTAATGCTTGATATAACTGTTACAACGACTATATTTTTAAATGTGTTGACCAAGCATTAAATGTTATTCGATTGCATTAATTGTGAATTCAATTAAGTTCTCTGACTGCTACTATCTGTTATAACTGAATTGGTGTATTCGACTGCATTAATAGCAAAGTCGATTATGTTGTGTCTGATACGAGTTCATCTATATATTGACGCGAATTTGATTTCTGTAAAGAGACTTTTATGATTCTAACATTTTCATATTCTTTTGCAGAAAAGTGATAAGTTTACAAAAAGAGAAAAAGCTTCAAGAAACTAGTTTGACCGTGGTGATCAACTAATTCTGATTTCTTGAAGAGCAAGAATTGTGGAGTTTTCAAAGTCTGATCTATCTGCACATTTGGGTGTCTATTGCAAGATCAGGTTCTATAATCTGCTGAAGATTGGGTTGAGTTTCCTGTTGTGATTACAGGAAGAACGACGGGTTGCGTTCTTGACTTTGAGGGTGCCTCAAAGGGGTTGGACTATAGGAGAGGGGATTCTTGCTGCTAATCTGTTTGTATACTGCCTATATTTTGATTAGAGGGTTAGAGAGGTGTTTTATATTTTTGACGTGAGGTCTCTATAAAAATCTTGTTGTACAACCTTGATCATTATAGTGCATTGGCTTCTTGTGGTTGGAAGGAGACTGGATGTAGGCTTGGCTGAACCAATATAAAAACTCAACGTTTGATCTTTCTTATCTCTACTCTGTTACATTCAATCGATTATACTTTACACGAATTCGATTAAATTTCCGCTGCATTGAAAATCTTTTAACTTGCGTTTCAAGAAAAGTATAAAGGCATCTCTTTTGTTGAAAAATATTTTGAAAGTTTTAAATTTTATACTTCACCATTTCACCCCCCTCTTGGTGTGAGAAATTGAGCCATTCTATTTTTAACAGATAACATCTATTGATGGATGCTATGTGATTAAGCCTCTACTGATGGATGCTACTGATGACATCTACTGATGGATGCCGATGAAGATGAGAAAGATCAGCATCTACTGATGGATATTGATGACAAGGATTCGCATCTATTGATGGATGCTGGAAGATTCAGATGAAAGCATCTACTGATGGATGTTGCTGGATAAGGATTTTTATATTTTTTTCTTTATTTTTATGCTTATTTGAATTTTGTTTATTTTGTTTTTATTTTAGCTTGCTTATGTACTTAGTTTAGTGAATTGTGCTGCAATGGTTTGGTATGATGTGATAAACTATTGTTTGTGATGAGTAATATTTTTGTGTTTTTTCTATTGTTTAGAGATGCATGGTTGAGTTAATGATTGCTTTAGCTTGGAAGCATAGATGTTGGTTGCTCATAGTTGTGTTAAAAATAGATGCATGATTTCAATTGTGATTAATATGCTAGGGAAGATGTTATTAAATTATGGAACTTGATTTAACCTGTGAGAGGTTGGACTCCAGAGTTTTTGATTGATTGAATGCTATTCCTTTGGAAGCATGATTAATTTTGCCTAAGTTTCTATGATTGAACTACTTGCTTGCTTGTTACACATGATCAAGGCCATGTTTTATAAGCCAATGCTAATATGTGAACCCAACAAATAACAATGTTTTTTTCACTAGTGTAGCGAAGGAAAACTACCGCAGTTGCTTTTGACTATACGCTTCGGTTTTAGAACTGCGGCATATACAGGCGAGGTAAAAAGGTCTGGCAATTTAGGCCGCGGTTCCAACCGCGGTAATACCTTGAAGGCTGCTGCCTCGGTTCTTTTTAAACCAAAGTAGTAAAGAAGAGAAAAAAAAGGTGGGGGGAGGGGTTATTACCTCGGTTGAACCGAGGTAATAACCTGGGGATATGACAACGGTTCTTGCTTTAACCGCGGCAAAAACCCAATTTTTTTTTTAAATTTTCGTGTAACCTTTGGTCTCGGTTTTGCCACAACTAAGGCCTATTCTCCTGCAATATTTTTTAATAGCAGTTCTGTTTTTGTGATATCCACTATCACAAAAACAAACCTGCATATCAAACAACATCATAACAACACAGAATCAACAAATTCAACACAATAGTAAATATTTACATCACATAATGTACAAAGTGTAATAACTATAAATCAATATGTTCTAATGTATTTTAAATCTAATAACTATGAACTATTATATAATCTAACTAAATGTTTTGCAATTGCTTTCCTTAGGAATGTTATTGACTTCTCAGGAATTGGAGTAGGAGTCTTGAATCTCTGCACAAGACACATGATATTAATTAATGTATAAGAATTCCAAATGATAGAGAAAAACAAAATTCATTAAATCTAAATATTACCGTTTCCCATCCTCTTGTGATATGGGCAATGTGTGTCATCCAATACATTACGTAGTATCTGCACTCACATGACCTACTTTGTCTGTTACACTATAATATATCATCACAGTTGTAAATAGTTAGTGAAAATCATTAAAAAAAACAACTATAAGAAAGTATGGCTTTAGCATATGTCAAACCTTGAGACTAATCCATGCAAGCTTTCTACTGTTAGCAATTGATCTCCAAACCAACATCATACTTGCTGAAATAGAATTATATATATAAAAAAGGTTTTAGCATTCATTTATATAACAAAGAAAGTCCTAACATTGAGGTTCTTACTAATCAACTGCTTGTCTGAGATGTTTGGGAGGAGACTTGTGCAATGAGCAGAACCACAAAGCATATCTCTCTTGTACAGAAATAACAAGTAGCTGCCAATGGCGCTTGAAATTCATAATAACTTTATTATTATATATTAAAATCACATATGGAACTTTATTATGTTAACAAAGTTCACTTACCCAGATATATAAGAAATAAAATGTATGTTCTTCCCGCTTGCAAATCTGCTTGTGAGATATGTTGTGATCTCATCAAAATCATTTGTTTCGTGAATGACTTGGGGATCAATGAACCCATAGACATCATTGTACCCCAAGTTGTTACTGACACCAAACATATACCTGAAATAAAAAATTACCTTTGATATAAGTATACTTGATCTATAAATCAATTTTATATAAATAATTGACAGACTTACATCATCCATCGCTGAACTAATGTAATATTCAACTCTTTTGTTCTCGACGCAAGCTCTCTGACATCTTGGCTATGCAGGTTTATTGGGACCTTAGAGCCTCTCCCAAATACATTAGCATCATATTCAACCTCCAAAGGCTTATTTGCAATGATGTCAGCAAGTTGCTGCAATGCACCAAGAGGATCGTACTCAGATAAACGAATCTTCTCTTGTGCATGTGTCTATTGCTACATGAAAAAATAAGATAAGTTTTGACATCAATAACATGTAAACTTTAAAATTGAGAAATGTAAAGTAGAATGATAACAGTTGAAAAACTGTTATTTTCATGCTTAAAATTGACACTAAAAGCAACCTTTTATACTTAGAAACTAGCTTGAAATCATGCTTTTACTCATATTTTCAGAAATAAGAGAGCTGGACAGGTTTATGCTTGATTTCAGTGTTTTTGTGCAGGTTTTAAGGTGAATTTGGTGAAAGAAGTGAAGAAGAAGAGAAAGGGAATCAGAAAAGACATCAAAAAGTGCAAAAGGAGAAGCCGCAACTACCGCTCAGCGGCAGTTTACCGCTGAGCGGTACTCAGAAAGTCACGGGAGGTCCGCTGAGGGGCAAAATGGCCGCTGAGGGGAAGAACCGAGCTCACGCACTTACCGCTGAGCGGCACACTTATGGGCTTGGGCCTAATTTTTCTGTAATTTACGAATAGTATATAAGCTTTAGGGTTTCCTAGGGTTTGTATCTTTGGCTGGAACGAAGCAAACACTCTCTCTTCCACCCCTTTGAAGGAGGATCTTGGATGCTCAGGCTACCTCTTCACCTTTCTAGGGTTTTATCTTTCATTCTTTCATTATTGTTCATCTAGGTTCACCATGAATATGGTGAACTAAACCTTGTATGTTTGTTGGGGAATCAATGTAATCTTTTAAAGCTCTCATATATGGAATTTGTGCTTGCATCTTAATCTAAGACTTATGCTTTCTTTCATCATTAGTTAGGGTTTTTCCTCTTTGCTCAAAGCTTGCTTTGTTTAACTCATTCAATGCATGATTATTGGTTTTGTCGATACGGAAACGTACGGGGAAGTCTAGATCTGGGGAATTTCTCCCAATAGGTATATTGGTTGCCTTAAGCTCCTGTGCTAAATAAACTAATTATTAGGGATGCTAGGAATCGTATGAACTCGTAATTAGGGAGAAGCCTTCTTTGAAAGGTAATTTAGAGACTGGCATTAACAATGATGAATTGAATGTTGAATTGCTAAAATATATGAGAGTGGATAAGATGAAATTGACCCCCAACAACATACTCATTCATTTATTCCATTGAAAGTGTTTGTATTTTGCTTTAGCCATTGATCACCCTCATGCATACATGTTTATTTTCGTCTTTTGCATATAAAATCCAATTATTTCGTTCTTAAGTCTTAGCTAATCAACGAATCACATAACTAAACTAGGCCGTGAGTCCTTTGGGAGAACGATACTTGGTCTTACCGAGTTATTACTTGAAACGATTCGGTCATACTTGCCGATTGTAAAACAAGTTTGTGACATCATATTTTGGTGTTCATAAATTTGTCCATCAAGTTTTTGGCGCCGTTGCCGGGGACTCGTGGTTTAACTAGTTTATTTGTTTGATTATTGATTATCTTTGACTTGTTTTTGAATTTTTAATTTAAATTTCGAATTTTTTATTTTTTTTCTGTTTATATTTTTCAGTTTTTATTTTATTTTATTTTATTTTTTGGTTATTATTTTATTTTATTTTATTTTTTGTTTTTATTTTATTTTATTTTATTTTATTTTTCTGTTTTTATTTTATTTTATTTTATTTTTCTGTTTTTATTTCCTATCTTCTTATCTTTTCAATTATACCCTTTGATTTGTTTTTATCTATCTTCTCTATCTTTTTATGCTAACAATTGTTTTTAGGGTTTTGTGTCTAATGTCTGCAGAATGCAATTTGATCAAGAATTTAACTATATGGGCACTCAATTCTATCAAAGTAATCTCAACCACTGGTGGGAACCTCACTCAAGCATGGATGAAAGCCAATTTTGGCAAGCTGCCGGACAATTTGAGAACCAACCACAACAACAATGGCAGCAACAAAGCTTTAAAATCAACAAAGGGAAGCAAGAGATCTCTTCATTTAGACAAGGCATGGAGGAAACACTAGGTCACGCATGGGACAGGTACAAAAGCCTATTAAGAAAGACTCCTACGCATGGATTTAACGAAGGAGAAGTAGTCCTAATCTTCCTTGGAGGTCTTGGTTCACAAACCATGATGATGCTTGACGCCTCAGCTGGAGGCAATATCAAATGGAAAACTCCAGAGGAAGCCACAGAAATAATTGAAGACATGGCTACTAGTGATAATGAGTTGCACAGTGAGAGAGGAGCTCCTATGCAACAAAAAGGAGTTCTCCAATTACAGACACATGATGCCCTGCTAGCTCAAAACAAAATTCTAACTCAACAGTTGAAGACTCTTACTAAAACTCTTGCACAATTACCCAAAGAGTTGAAGACTGCTGCACAGGTACAATCCCAATTGTGCAATTTGTGTGGAGGTGACCATATCAATGGTCAATGTGCCTTTCCATTTGAAGCCGTAGAGGATGTAAACTACATAACCAATCAGTACCGTCAAGGGAGCTACAATCAGGGGTGGAAACCACACCCAAGTATTGGTCAAGGACAAAGAGGGCAGGCTGGACAAAATGGGCAATTCAACAAGCAACAACAACAACCAACTTTATGGCAACAGTTTGCTGCATTTAATGAAAGGTTCATAAAGATGGAAGAAACTCTTCAGCAATTTATACAGAAAACTGAATCTTCTCAAAAGAGCACTGAAGCTGCTATTAAGAACTTGAAGATTCAAATGGGGCAGATTACCAAGCAGTTGGAAGAAAGGCCTGACACGGATTTTGGGGCTAATACTGAGGTTAACCCCAGGGAAGAGTGTCAAGAGTTAGTGAGTGTAAATGTTGAAAAAGTTGAGTTGGAAAAAGAAGAGAGAAAACAGAGAGAAGAGAAAGAAGAAAAGAAAATTTGTGTGACGATTGAGAAGGTGAGTAGAAAAAGAAAAGAAAAAAAGAAAGTGAGAGAAAAGAGAAAGAGGACGAGAGGAAAAAAGAAAGAATCATATGAAAAACCTCGTCCCCATCCAAAGAAGTATCATAGGAAGAAGGAATTTGAGCGCTTTATGGAAATCTTCATGAAATTGGAGATTAAAGTTCCTATGATTGAGACATTGCAACAGGTTCCTGGTTTGATCAAATTTCTGAAGAAGTTCAGTAGAAAGAAGAAAAAGAAGATGGAACATGAGCTTTATTGGGTCAAGCTAGTGACGTTAAAAGAGCGCTTGCTGGGAGGCAACCCAATGATTTAAGAACTTTTTAATTTTTGTTTTGGTGATGTAATTTTGAAGTTTTGGGTATTTTTTTTGTTATAAGTTTGTTACAGGGTTTACATCTACTGATGGATGTTAGGCGGAAGAGTATCTACTAAAGGATACTATGTTTGTATACAGCTACTGATGGGTGTTGGTAAGGAAGATTTGCACTTACTGAAGGGTGCTGGAGGATTTTGGGTCAGGCTCGTGACGTTAAACAAGCGCTACCTGGGAGGCAACCCAGTTGATTGATTTTTCTGTATTTTTTGTTTTGATCCTGCTTTAGTTGCATAATAGGGTTGTGCATGAGTGATCTGAGAATTTTATTGCAGGGAGTCAGTGAGGGGTATGCTTAGGACGCATCTAGGTTAAGCTAAGGAGAAGGAGAGCACTTCCCGTAAGTGCCGCTGAGCGACAAACTACCGCTGAGCGGTAGTGTCGCAGAAGGGGCTTGGGTTGCCCCTCAGCGGAATCCAAGCCCATTAGGGGTATTTTTATACCCTAAGCTGCGCCTTGGCTTCTCTTTTTAGATTCTTCTCTGCACACACTCCTACATACTTTTCCAAGGTTTTCTACAACTTTTCCCTCATCCCTTTTGAGAAAATTTCTTTTCCACCCACTTTCACTTGTTGTCCATTTAAGTTTGGGGTTGGGAGAGAGCATCATTGATGGGGAAGAGTTTTTCAAAGCACTAGAGCAGGATTTGTTTTATAATTCATTGTCATTAGAATAGGAATTGATGTACTCAATGGAAATTTTATCTGTTATGATGGTTTGCTGATAGTTGTGATTGTTTGATAAGTAATGCTTGAATGATGCTTTGATATGGATTGATTTTGAGATGTGTACATTACATGCTTATATAGGTGGTTCACAAGCTTTGTGAACAAATGCAAGTTATTATGATTGTGATTGTGATATTAAGCAGGATGTGTATGTCAAATGTGAATGAGCTTATATGTGAGGTTTTGAGCTCCAGAGTTATTACTTTGAGTGTTATTACTTTGGAAGCATGAATAACTTTGCCTAGGTTTGCTATGATTGAATTACTTACTTGTTTGCATTATATGATTAAGGCCATTTGTTGGTAACCCTTATATTAGCCAAATTGCATGAAATAAGCCACAAAAGAGAACACTACGTGTTCTATCCTTTGAACCCCTAGCCTTGAACATAAAACCCTTGTTGAAAGCTTTACCTTGAGTTAAGTAGAAAATATTTTGTGGTATTGACAAATGTTCAAGTTTGGGGTTGTTGGAAAATAGAAAGGGAAATTGAAAGCATTGAGCTAAGAGCAAAGAAATAAGAATGTGAAAAGAAAAAGAAAAAGAGAAAGAAAAGAAAAGAAAAGAAAAGGCAAAGCTCAATGCAAAAGAAAGTTGGGAATAAATAAGAATAATTGCGTTGTTATGATTCTCTTAACTCAAGGATTTTGTGATCCAGAAAAACCAATTTTCTTGTTAGCCCAGCCACGTTATAAGCCATGGAAAAGTCCTTGTGATGATGCATGCTTGTTAATGTTTTTGATTGTGGTAAAACGAAAGGCAAAGTTGATTCATGAGACATTGTGATAGTGGAGTGAATGAGTGATTACCTCTTATACACTTGAGTGTGAGTGAAACACTTTACCTGGTGAGGAAGTATTCCATGAGCACATAAACATCCATGCCTAATCGATTGATCATTCATGAAAAATAGCATTTGTTGAATATTAAATAAATTCGTGAACACTAAAGCATGTGCACATCTTGATTGAAATCTTGGTCATAAGTTTGATTGAAGTTTTTACTTATCTTGAAAAGAAGATTTTTGAATGAGTGAACCATCATATGAATTGGTGGAAGATTGAGTTACATCTTGTTTGCTTGAGGACAAGCAAAGTTCTAAGTTTGGGGTTGTGATAACAGTTGAAAAACTGTTATTTTCATGCTTAAAATTGATACTAAAAGCAACCTTTATACTTAGAAACTAGCTTGAAATCATGCTTTTACTCATATTTTCAGAAATAAGAGAGCTGGACAGGTTTATGCTTGATTTCAGTGTTTTTGTGCAGGTTTTAAGGTGAATTTGGTGAAAGAAGTGAAGAAGAAGAGAAAGGGAATCAGAAAAGACATCAAAAAGTGCAAAAGGAGAAGCCGCAACTACCGCTCAGCGGCAGTTTACCGCTGAGCGGTACTCAGAAAGTCACGGGAGGTCCGCTGAGGGGCAAAATGGCCGCTAAGGGGAAGAACCGAGCTCACGCACTTACCGCTGAGCGGTACTTTACCGCTGAGCGGCACACTTATGGACTTGGGCCTAATTTTTCTGTAATTTACGAATAGTATATAAGCTTTAGGGTTTCCTAGGGTTTGTATCTTTGGCTGGAACGAAGCAAACACTCTCTCTTCCACCCCTTTGAAGGAGGATCTTGGATGCTCAGGCTACCTCTTCACCTTTCTAGGGTTTTATCTTTCATTCTTTCATTATTGTTCATCTAGGTTCACCATGAATATGGTGAACTAAACCTTGTATGTTTGTTGGGGAATCAATGTAATCTTTTAAAGCTCTCATATATGGAATTTGTGCTTGCATCTTAATCTAAGACGTATGCTTTCTTTCATCATTAGTTAGGGTTTTTCCTCTTTGCTCAAAGCTTGCTTTGTTTAACTCATTCAATGCATGATTATTGGTTTTGTCGATACGGAAACGTACGGGGAAGTCTAGATCTGGGGAATTTCTCCCAATAGGTATATTGGTTGCCTTAAGCTCCTGTGCTAAATAACCTAATTATTAGGGATGCTAGGAATCGTATGAACTCGTAATTAGGGAGAAGCCTTCTTTGAAAGGTAATTTAGAGAGTGGCATTAACAATGATGAATTGAATGTTGAATTGCTAAAATATATGAGAGTGGATAAGATGAAATTGACCCCCAACAACATACTCATTCATTTATTCCATTGAAAGTGTTTGTATTTTGCTTTAGCCATTGATCACCCTCATGCATACATGTTTATTTTCGTCTTTTGCATATAAAATCCAATTATTTCGTTCTTAAGTCTTAGCTAATCAACGAATCACATAACTAAACTAGGCCGTGAGTCCTTTGGGAGAACGATACTTGGTCTTACCGAGTTATTACTTGAAACGATTCGGTCATACTTGCCGATTGTAAAACAAGTTTGTGACATCATATTTTGGTGTTCATAAATTTGTCCATCATAGAATTACATACCGGGGGGTCAGAAACCGAACCAACCAAGTGTTTAGGCCAAGCGATAAAAGACTGGAATGCTTGTACCACAGTAAAAATCTCATCTGTGGGCAGAGGAACTGAGGCATCTGGTATGATAATGTCGTCTACTGAGACCTTCACCTCATCCTCTGATAGCTCCATACCATGAACAACAATCGCTGCCTGAAACACTGTTCCACGAGCTACCAGCATCGTCCCGGTACCATCTAAAATGTATAGCAGACATGGACTAGCATCGTCCATGTCATCCCCTGATACGGCTGGTGCTGAACAACTTCCTTTCCCGCTTCTCCCTATCAGAGTAAATGTTAGATTATACAATACATAGAAATTATTGAACATAAATGTTTATTAATTTTACCTGTGGGAGGCACAACATGTTCCTGTTCTTATACATGAGATGGCAGCGGGCGCATGCCATAACTCTCAAACTACTGCTGGAACTGGCGCATAACTCTGTCAGTCACTTCTGTAGTGACCTCATTATACAATTCCTCCCTAAGCTCAGTCCTAAGCTCCTCCCTAAGGTCCGCTCGAAGCTTTTTTGTGATCTCTTGTGTCAGCCTTTGTTCTTGTGCTTCGCTATATGCATATGAAGTCTGACGAGAAGAACTCCCAAACTAATCTTGAATGCCTACTCTAGTTCCAACAGCACACACACGTCCATGGTCTTCAAGTCATCCAATTACAGTGGTAAGAATATCCTAGCGACCCTTTGGAGTAAATTGACCTTGGGAGCTCTGCTCAACCAAGAAGTCTTGTAACATAACAAAACACCATTATTCTTAAAAAAGTTCAAGGTAGTATGTATAATGAAATTTTTATTATTTTAGGAATAGTGATAACTTACAATTCTTTCAGGTTTTTTAATGTGCAGTGTTAGAAGAGTAGGCACCTGATGATCTTAAGCGAGCCAACTTCCATTTCTCATGCCGAGAAGGTGGAAAAGACGGCTGGGGGCTACCACCCTCAGATGATGGTCTAGCTTCTGCGTTTTGCTTGAGGATTTTTTCCTCAAGCTTCCTATACCCACCACGAGATAATAGGTGGGACTTTTTTATTTTGACCACTTATTGCTTGTGCTTTGCTTCTTTTTGCCTGTCACATATGTTTAATTAATTAGTTCATATGATATATATTTGTTAATGATGAATTGAATAATATCAACTATACTAACCTGCCATTCCTCTGATGTTCGACTCTGTACAAAGAGGCGCCAAGTCTCCTCATCAATGGCCTTATATGTTTGACATGAAGGCTTATCTTTTTTGCTTCCAAATATATATCTCGAGGTCAACTTACTCTTAAAACCCCGGATGTTTTCAGCAACAGTTGATAAAAACTTATTTTTAAGTGTTGTGACATTTGGAATGTCAAATGTCATCTGAAATAAACATAATAAAGTTGTATCGTACAAAATTATCAATATAAACAAACTGTAATACAAATGATATTAATTAACTTACCAATATATCGTTCCATATAATGTTCTGATCAACCTCGGAATCATGGTCAAAAGATGGAGTAACATATTAATCCTATCACGCGCCACTACTTCAAGGTATGATCGGAAGTCATCTGCATTTGGGCCAGATGCCACACCCGTGATCACATTAACATTCACGGGTGTTCTTTCACCACTATTTTTTCTGACCAAAAGTTGTTTCATTCTGGTGGGTCCTTTAGTAGGTCTGGATGGGGGAGCCTCATCCCTTGATGAATGTGGATGGTCATCCATATATCTGTCAAAATAAATAACAACATGTAATATTAATAAAAGACTTATGTAATATCATATAATTTAACAAAACATGTAATAGTAGTCATAGGAAATATTAATAAAAAACTTATACACAAATTTGAAATTCATACATAAATTTATATGGATTCATCATATGTATATTCCCTCATTATGATCTGACTGAATTGCATGTACATCATCAACTAGAGGTTGGTCATCCAAATTTGTCGTAGTTTGAAATGAATGGTTGTTAGCAATATGAATATTAATCAGATTGTCTTCGTTAAGTTCAATTTGTTTTTTTGACTTGAAGAGCGACATACCAATGGTCAGACGCAGGATCTTTGACATAAAAAACCTGAGATGCTTGATGTACCATGATAAACGGTTCGTCTCGATAACCCACCTTTTGAAAATCAACTAATGTCATACTCGATTAATCTATTTTCACACCACTCTTATTGTCAAACCACTTACATTTGAACAATGGAACAAAAAACTTGGTGTAATCAACCTCCCATATCTCTTCTATTATACCATAATATCTCATTGATCCAAGTACAGGAGATTGATCTTTTGATGTGGAAAATTGAAGCGACTCAGCTTCTAAACTGACTTCACTATTTTGTACTGTGCTTTTATCATCCAAAGGCTTCGTATAGAATGTGCAATTATTGACTTCATAACTTGTACAACATACGACATCAAATTTTAAACCATTTGCAAGCCACAATAAAGTTTGAGAAGAATGTGGCTCTTTGTCAATTTCAGCTTTGAACCAAGACATAAATGTTTTGTTATGCTCCATCATATAACGCTCAATAGGATACATCCATCTTAAGTATACCGGTCCGCACAACTTGATTTCTCTAACCAAATGAACAAGTGATGTCAAAAAAAGATGGAGGGAAAAAAATCTCTAGTTGACACAAGATGATAAAAATCTCGCCTTGAAGTTCATTTAACTTTGTAGGATCGATGACTTTACTACAAATTGACGAGAAAAATGAACACAACCTATTTATGGTCTGCCTAACATTTTTGGGCAAAATTCCATGAATAGCCACCGGTAACAATTGTTGCATTAAGACGTGACAATCGTGAGACTTCATGCCAACAAGCTTTAAGTCCTGCATCGACACTAAACTCTTCATATTTGAAGAGTATCCTTGTGGTACTTTGATACTCTTTAAACAAAGGCAAAAACTTATCTTCTCTTGTTTAGACATTGTGTAACATGTAGGGGGCAAATAAGTACGTTTACCAATCTCCCTAGGTGCCAACTCTACTGGGATATTCATGTCAACCAAATCCAAACGAGCATTCACTACATCTTTTATCTTTCCCTGAATGTTGAGTAGTGTACTAATCAAGCTATCACACACATTCTTCTCTACATGCATCACATCTATGCAATGTCTAACATCTAACTTTGACCAGTATGGAAGATCAAAGAATATTGATTTCTTCTTCCAAGGGGTCGTTACAGATGACTTCTTGGATGTTTTCCCAAATACATGATGTATTTTATTAACTTTTTCAAGAATTTGAAGGCTAGTAAGTGGATTTGGTGCTTCGTCCCTCTCTTGATATCCATTGAATGCTTTTTTTAACCTTTGATATGGATGATTACATTTTAGATATCTCCGATGACGTAGATACACCATCTTTCTTCCGTGTTTCAATTGATGAGCTGCAGTGTTTTCTTCACATATAGGACATGCTTTATGACCCTTGACACTGTATCCTGACAAATTACCATAAGTTGGAAAGTCATTAATGATGCAAAATAACATTGCACGCATCACAAAAGTTTCATAAGCGAATGCATCAAATATTTCAACCCCATCAACCCACAACAACTTCAAGTCTTCAACTAGTGGGCTTAGATAAACATCTATGTCATTTCCAGGCTGCTTTGGCCCAGATATCATCATAGACAACATGATGTACTTTCTCTTCATGCACAATGGAGGAGATAAGTTGTAAATTATCAATATAACTGGCCAACAACTGTGATTGGTACTTAGATTACCAAATGGGTTCATTCCATCAGTGGCTAAACCAAGACTAAGATTTCTACACTTTTTACCAAATTGGGGGAATTGTTGATCAATATTTTTCCATTGCTTTGAATCAGCTGGATGACGAAGCAACCCGTCAATTTTTCTCTCATCTGCATGCCATCTAAGGTTTTTAGCATCTTTGGGATTCGCAAACAAACGCTTAAGTCTGGGCACAATTGGAAGGTACTAAACTACTTTCAAAGCAGATCCATTTTTTTCTATCTGACCATTATCTTCACTATTGTTTTTTGACTTGTATCGTGATAACCCACATTTTGGAAACTTTGTCAAATATTAAAACCCTTTCGTATATAAAATGCAGTCATTGGGACAAGCATGTATCCTTTTATACTCCATACACATTGGACAAAGAATTTTCTTCCCATCATAATTACGAGTGGGTAGTGTATTTCCATCTGGCAGCATTTCATTCAACAACGTCAATAATTCTGTGAAACTCTTATCAGTCCATCCATTGGTCGCCTTCAAATTCATGAGCCTTAACATCGCTGACAAACGTGTGAACTTAGTTGAACCGACATACAAAGGTGTTTCCGCATCAGTCGACATTGTCTCACACACATGAGTTTGGCAAAATTTTCTGCGCCAACATCGTGGATCATTTCCTCTAATTTGTCTTCATCCGGTCGATCTTCTTCCATGGTGGAATCAATAACATTTTCAGTTTGGGAGTCAGTTGGAAAGTGTGTTTCTTCGTCGTGCCATATCCATGTTGTATAGTATCTTAGGAAACCATCACAGATAAGATGTTCTCTAATTTGGGTTGCGTTCAACTTTCTTGCATTAAAACAGTTCACAATAGGACATCTAAACTTCACTTCATCATAACTTGTACCCTCATTACGTTGTGCAAATTGTATAAATTCCTCTACCCGTCTCTCGTACTCAACACTAATGCGTGGTAAATTAATCCAATTTCGATCCATTCCTAAATATTACAAAATTACAATTATACAATTTTACATATTAAATCAATTCAATCATACAATCAATTCAGTCATACATTCATACAATTAATAAGCATTCAAATGATCAATTCAAACATTCAATCACACATAATTACATATATTCAACATACAAAAAATAAAAAATTTACAAAAAAAGTTTAATAAACACAATAATAGGAACCTGAGAGCGTGAAAAAGGAGCCAACAATAGAGAAGATACGACTACCCAAGTTTTGGAACGCAGCAAAATCACAATATCTACACACAAATACAACAAAACGTAAGTCTCATCATCCAAAATAATAAAAAACACAAGAAAATAATCAAAAAACTTATCTAAACAATCCAAAAACGCAAAGAAAAAATGAACAAACCACGACGACAACACAATAATGCTTCAAAACTGATTTTTATTGGTGTAAATGCTTCCAAAATGATCACAAAGGCAACGACGACAATCAAAATCAAGGTTGATCGGTGAGAATGCAATGAAAACAGCGAGAATGGGCGCGGCGGAGGAAAGTTTTTCAAAGAGTTTGACAGTTTCATAGAGTTTGCGAGGAAGACGAAACTGTTCACTCTCTGTAATACTTTTTTAACCTAATCAAATGTTACTACCTCAGTTCATTAGAAAATCGGGGTAATAAAGGGGATACGGCCTCGGTTCCCAACTTAATCGAGGCCTATTCTCCTACAAAAAAAATTTAAAATTGATCTGAAATGGCAATTTTGAAATTTTTTTCAACCTTTATGCCGCGGTTCCCCGCCTAACCGAGGCTTATTCTCTTAATATATTTAAAATTTGTTCATATCAAAGAATAGGTCGTGGTTTCCCTAACAACCGAGGCCTATTCCCTGACGGTCTGACTCCAAATTTATTTCAGGGCTGCCTTGGGGGGAATGTCAGAATTTTGCAGGGACAATAGGTCGCGGTTCGCCCCAAAACCGAGGCCTATTCCCTGACGATCTAACTCCAAATTTATTTCAACACTGACTTAGTGGGAAGGTAAGAATTTTGTAGGGACAATAGGCTGCGGTTCCATGCAGAATTGAGGCATATTCGCTTGCAAATTTATTTCAAGACTACCTTGGGGTGATTGTCATAATTTTGCAGGGATATACTGCCGCGGTTCTGTTCCAATCGAGGCCTATATTGTCCATATAATTTCAAAAATGCCACCACGCAATATTATGCTTCGGGTTCTGATGAACCAATGCATAATGTGCGCGATAATAGATCAATATTTCACTAGTGTTTCTATCCTTTGAATCTTGAGCCTAAATTTGAATTTTGAATGATACCCTTTTTGAAATCCTTACCTTGAGTTGAGTAGAGTATGTTTATATGGTAATGGAGAATGGTTCAAGTTTGGGGTTGGGAGAAACTAGAAAGAACTTTCTGAAATTCATTAAAGAGCATTGAGCAAAAGAAAAAGCCAAAAGAGAAGAAAAGAAAGAAAAGAAAAGGTTAAGCTCAATGAAAGGAAAGTTGGGAATGAATTGAAGATTAGTTTCTCACATAAAGAAGAAAGAGAAATTATTATTAATGCGAATAAATGAATTGTGCACTCTCTTAACTCAAGGATTTTATTGTCTAGAAAAACCAATTTTCTTCTTACCCCAATGATAACGATTGAATATACCATTATCTATAATGTAATTTTGATATTAAATCAACCCTTTTTGGACTTAGAAGCTTGTTTAATATACTTGATGATATTATCACTAATTTCCCTTGATTTTGCAGGTTATTAGTATGATTTGGAAGAAGAGCAATGGTATCAAGGGGTTGGAATTCAAGAGGGACACTTAAAGCATAAAAAAAGGATCATGCAGGGCGCTTGGGTGCCCCATTCTAGGCGCTTGAGCGCCAGATTTCTCCAACACACCGCTTGGGCTCCCCACTTAGGGCGTTGAGCGCCAGCGAAGTGGGCTTGGATCCGTTTTCTGTTATTTTTCTGTTCTATTTAAGGACTTGGACATCCTAGGGATTGTATTTCTTGATGGCTTGAGCATAGAAACACACTTTTCACCCCTTAGAGGCAGATTTGGGGATGTGGGAGCTCTCATAAATTTCTATGGTTTTTCTATCTCTTTCATTCCATTGTTCATCTAATTTCCCCATGACAAGGGGCAACTAAATTCAATTTGTTGTTAGGGAAGATGTAACCTTTAAACTCTCATGTATTTGAATTGGTTTTAATTATATTTGCTTCTTTCATTAATTGTTAGGGTAATTCTTCTTCGTTCAATGCTTTTTATGTTTAACTCATTCATGGCATGATGTATGATTTGCATGAGTACCTGGAGGTATCTTACAATTCAGGTTCCGGAGAATTACCCTCAAGAGCAATATTGCCCGGTGATGGAGATAGGAGGATTGGTCGTCTTAAGCTCCTAATCGTAATGTAGAATTAATTTGTTAGGGATGCAAGAGATTGTGGTCTAGTAATTAAGGATAGTCTTTCTTCGCCGAGGGATCGGGTTTTAAGTAATTGAGAGAGTGACGTTAACAATTTAATGAAGAAGAAAAATTCATATATCCATGAGAGTGATTAGGTGAAATCTAAACCCCAACAACATTACCATCTCATATTTTCAATATCATCCATTCATTCTAGTGTTTAGCCTCAATTGATCAAAAGTGCATTCATATTTATTTTCTTGTTTTTGCATTCAAAATCCTCAATTGTTTTGCAAAAAGTCTTAATTAGTTGAGTAATCACACAACTGTTTAGTGCCGTGAGTATCTTGGGAAACGATACTTGGTCTTACTATTTATTATTACTTCATACGATTCGGTACACTTGCCGACATCTTAACAAGTTATTGGCGCTGATAACGGATGAAAAACCGTTATTTTTATACTTAATTTTGATATTAAAAACACCCTTTTTGACTTAGAAGCTTGCTTGAACTCATGTTTTTGCTTTAGTTTTGTGAATAAGAGTGTTGAAGGTGAATTTAATGGTTTTGTGCTAGATTCCCTTGATTTCGTAGGCTATTGGAATTATTTGAAAGAAGAGTTAAAGTACCGAATGGTTGGAATGCAAAGAAGTCAACCAGAATGCAGAAAAATAAACCAGAGTGCAGAAAAGTCAACCGGTCAACTAGAGTGCAGAAAAGTCAACCAGAGTGTAGAAAAAGTAGAGCTCAGCGCCAGTTTTCTGCCGCTGAGCGCTAGTTGACTGCCGTACTGCCGCTGAGCGCGATTTTGGGGTGTTTAGCGCCAGTTTTGTGGGCTTGGACCCGTTTTCTGTTATTTTTCTGATATATTTTGGGCTTGGAGTCGTTTTATGTTATTTTTCTACTCTATTTCAGGACTTGAACGTCCTAGGGATTGTATCTTTTCATGGCTTGAGTACAGAAACACACTTTTCACCTCTTGAGGGTAGATTTGGGGATGCGAGACTCTCCTCTTCTCTTTCTAGGGTTTTTCTATCTCTTTCATTCTTTCATTTTTTCATTGTTCATCTAGTTTCTCCATGATAATGGGGAACTAAACCTTATTTGTTGCTGGGAAAGATGCAACATCTTAAACTCTTATATATTGAATTGATTCTTGATTATATATGTTTTACTTCATTAATTGTTAGGGTTTTTCCTCTAAACTCTATGCATGTTTTGTTTAACTCATTCAATTGCATGATCATTGATTTTGTCGATATGGACACATACTTCTCCCATAAGCAATATTACCTAGACATAAGAATAGGAGGATTGGTTGCCTTTAAGCTTCTGTGCGAATGTAATGCATGATTAATTGCTAGGGAGACAAATTAGGTGAAATCTAAGCCCAACAACAATATCATCAACTTCATACATTCGTTCTTGTGTTTAGCCTCAATTGATCAAATTGCATTCATGTTTATTTTATTGCATTTGCATTCAAAAACTCCAAAATTTATTCTTTAGTCTTAATTAGTTGAGTAATCACATAACTGTTTAGTATCGTGAGTCTCTTGGGAAACGATACTTGGTCTTACCATTTATTATTACTTGATACGATTCGGTACACTTACCGAAATGTTAAGAAGTTTTTGGCGCCATTGCTGGAGATCAAAAATTTTGTTTATCAAGTTTTTGGCGCCGTTACTAGGACTCATGGTATAACTATTCTATTTGTGTGATGCTTAACTGATTGTAGACTTTTTATCTTTTTATTTTTTTTATCTTTCTATCTTTTATCTTTTTCTCTCTTTATCTTTTTATCTTTTTACCTTTTTATCTCTTTATCTTTTTACCTTTTTATTTTTATTTTTTTTTATCTTTCTATCCTTTTATCTTTCTATCTTTCTATCTTTTTATTTTGTTTTTCTCTCTATCTTTCTATCTTTTTATTTTTTTCTTTCTATCTTTCTATCTTTCTATCTTTTTATCTTTCTATCTTTCTATCTTTTTATCTTTTTATCTTGCTATCTCTTCATCTTTTTATCTTTTTAATTTTGTATCTGTTTGTACTAATTGGGTGCTCTAGTGCAGTGTTCTTTAGTGTTTGCAGGATAAAATTCAAAAATATGTACTAGGACCACAAGATCATCAAGAGAAGAAGGAGGAAAACATCTACTAAGGGATGTTAGGAGGACTCAGATGACAACATCTACTAATGGATGCTGCTATGATTAGGGTGATGAATGATATCATCTACTGATGGAGGCTATGTGATTAAGCATCTACTGATGGATGCTATGTGATTAAGCATCTACTAATGGGTGCTAATGACGACATCTACTGATGGATGCCGATGAAGATGAGAAAGATTAGCATCCACTTATGGATGCTGATGAGAAGGATTCACATCTACTAATGGATATAGGAAGATTCATATGAGAGATCATCTACTGATGGATGCTATGCTACTAGACATCTACTGATGGATGTTACTAACAACATCTACTGATGGATGCTGTTGGATAAGGATTTTTATGTTTTTGCTTTATTTTATTTGAATTTTGTTTTATTTTTATTTTTGCTTATGTACTTGGTTTAATGAGTTGTGTGCAATGGTTTGGTATGATGTGATAAACTATTGTTTGTGATGAGTAATATTCTTGTGTTTGCTCTATTGTGCTATGATGCATGTTGAGTTAATGATTGTTGAGGCTTTTTAAGCATAGATGGTGGTTGCTCATAGTATTGTTAAAAACAGATGCATGATTTCAATTGTGATTAATATGCTGGGCATGATGTTTATCAAATTGTGGAACTTGAGTTAACCTGTGAGAGATTAGGCTTCAAAGTTTTTTATTGATTGAGTGCTATTGCTTTAGAAGCACGATTGATTTTGCCTAATTTTCTATGATTGAACCACTTGCTTGCTTGTTACAAATGATCAAGGCCATGTTTTTCTTCTCCCTTAGAGCCAATGTTTATAGGTGAATCTAACAAAGAACAATGTTTCTCTTTAACCTTTGCACCTTGAGCCTAAATTTGAAAAGTGGAAAAACCCTTTTTGAAATCCTTACATTGAGTTAAGTAGAGTATGTTTTTGTGGTAATGGACAATGGTTGAAGTTTGGGGTGATGAGAAACCGGAAAGAACTTTGTGAAATTTATTAAAGAGCATTGAGCAAAAGAAAAAAGCAAAAGAAAAGGAAAAGAGAAGGAAAGAAAGAAAAGAAAAGGTCGAACTCAATGAAAGGAAAGTTGGGAATAAGTTGAAGATTTAGTTTCTCACATAAAAGGAGAAAGAGAGTTAATTTTTATTATGAATGAATTGTGCACTCTCTTAACTTAAAGAATTTTGTTGTCTAGAAAAACCAATTTTCTTCTTAGCCTAGCCTCAGTACAAGCCTTGAAAAGTCTTTGTGATGATAACTTGCTTGTGAGATGTTTAATATGTGGTTAAATGAAAGGCAAAGTTGATTCATGTGACACTATGATGGTAGAGTGTCACCTCACTATACACCTTTGAGTTGAGTGAAACACTTTTGAGTGTGATGAACAAATTTATGATCACGAAAATATGATGTCACAAACTTGTTTTACAATCGGCAAGTATGACCGAATCGTTTCAAGTAATAAACTTGGTAAGACCAAGTATCGTTCTCCCAAAGGACTCACGACCTAGTTTAGTTATGTGATTTGTTGATTAGCTAAGACTTAAGAATAAAATAATTGGATTTTATATGCAAAAGACGAAAATAAACATGTATTCATGAGGGTGATCAATGGCTAAAACAAAATACAAATACTTTCAATGGAATATATGGATGAGTATGTTGTTGGGGGTCAATTTCATCTTATCCACTCTCATATATTTTAGGAATTCAACATTCAAGTCATCATTGTTAATGCCACTCTCTAAATTACCTTGTCAAGAAGGCCTATCCCCAATTACGAGTTCATACAATTCCTAGCATTCCTAATAATTAGTTCTTTTAGCACAGGAGCTTAACGACAACCAATATACTATTGGGAGTAATTCCCCGGATCTAGACTTCCCCGTACGTTCCCGTATCGACAAAATAAATAATCATGCATTGAATGAGTTAAACAAAGCAAGCCTTGAGCAAAGAGGAAAAACCCTAACTAATGATGAAAGAAAGCATAAGTCTTAGATTAAGATGCAAGCACAAATTCCATATATGAGAGCTTCAAAAGATTACATTGATTCCCCAACAAACATACAAGGTTTAGTTCACCATATTCATGGTGAACCTAGATGAACAATAATGAAAGAATAAAAGATAAAACCCTAAAAAGGTGAAGAGGTAGCCTGAGCATCCAAGATCCTCCTTCAAAGGGGTGGAAGAGAGAGTGTTTGCTTCGTCCCAGCCAAAGATACAAACCCTAGGAAACCCTAAAGCTTATATACTATTCGTAAATTACAGAAAATTAGGCCCAAGCCCAAAAATAGTGCCGCTCAGCGGTAAAGTACCGCTCAGCGGTAAAGTACCGCTCAGCGGTGAGTGCGTGAGCCCGGTTCTTCCCCTCAGCGGCCATTTTGCCCCTCAACGGACCTCCCGTGAGCTTCTGAGTGCCGCTCAGCGGTAAACTGCCGCTGAGCGGTAGTTGCGGCTTCTCCATTTGCACTTTTTGATGTCTTTTCTGATTCCATCTCTCTCCTTCTTCACTTCTTTCACCAAATTCACCTTAAAACCTGCACAAAAACACTGAAATCAAGCATAAACCTGTCCAGCTCTCTTATTTCTAAAAATATGAATAAAAGCCCAATTTCAAGCTAGTTTCTAAGTATAAAGGTTGCTTTTAGTATCAAATTTAAGCATGAAAATAACAGTTTTTCAACTGTTATCAGAGTGCTTGAGTGAAACACTTTTGAGTGCTTGAGTGAAACAGTATCTTTGGTGAGGAATAGTTCCATGCACTTTATGATAACATTCTTGCTTGGTTGTTGATTAATCATGAGGTTTGCATATATTGTGTATGTCTTGATTATGTGAGCACCATAATTGAAGCTTGTTTGGCTAAAGCATCATTAGATCTTGACTAATCTTTCTATGATGAGCATTCATGAGTGATTTACTTGTCCTAAGAGAAAAATGCTTTTTGGTGTGCTAGACCATTGTAGTATGAGTATTTTGTTTAGGCCAAGTTACGTTTTTCTTGAGGACAAGCAAAGTTTCAAGTTTGGGGTTGTGATAACGGTTGAAAACCCGTTATTTTTATACTTAATTTTGATATTAAAAACACCCTTTTTGACTTAGAAGCTTGCTTGAACTAATGTTTTTGCTTTAGTTTTGTGAATAAGAGAGTTGAAGGTGAATTTAATGGTTTTGTGCTAGATTCCCTTGATTTTGTAGGCTATAGGAATGATTTGAAAGAAGAGTTAAAGTACCAAATGGTTGTATGTAGAAAAGTCAACCATAATGCAGAAAAGTCAACCAGAGTGCAGAAAAGTCAACCAGTCAACCAGAGTGCAGAAAAAGTAGCGCTAAGCGCCTGTTTTGTGCTGCTAAGCGCCAGTTGACTGCCGCATCTACTGCTGAGCGCGATTTTGGGGCGCTGAGCGCTAGTTTTGTGGTCTTGGACCTATTTTCTGTTATTTTTCTGATATATTTTGGGCATGGACTCGTTTTCTGTTATTTTTCTGCTCTATTTAAGGATTTGGACGTTCTAGGGATTATATCTTTTGATGGCTTGAGCACAGAAACACATTTTTCACCCCTTGGGGGTAGATTTAGGGATGTAGGAGTCTCCTCTTCTCTTTCTAGGGCTTTTCTATCTCTTTCATTCTTTCATTGTTCATCTAGTTTCTCCATGATAATGGGGAACTAAACCTTATTTGTTGCTGGGAAAGATGCAACATCTTAAACTCTTATATATTGAATTGATTCTTGATTATATATGTTTTACTTCATTAATTGTTAGGGTTTTTCCTCTAAACTCTATGCATGTTTTGTTTAACTCATTCAATTGCATGATCATTGATTTTGTCGATATGGACACATACTTCTCCCGGAAGCAATATTACCTAGACATAGGAATAGGAGGATCGATTTCCTTTAAGCTTCTGTCCGAATGTAATGCATGATTAATTGCTAGGGAGACAAAACATTGTGAACTAGTAATTAGGAGTAGGCTTTCTTCACCGAGATATCAGGTTTAAGGTAAATTAGAAAGTGCCATTAACATTAATGAAGAAGATGAATTCATATATGCATGAGAGTAAATTAGGTGAAATCTAAACCCAACAAAAATATCATCAACTTCATCCATTCGTTCTTGTGTTTAGCCTCAATTGACCAAATTGCATTCATGTTTTTTATTAAAAATTTGTTTATCAGGCGCCATTGTCGGGGACTCGTTGTTTAAAATACACTTTTGTGTGAATCTTA
Organism: Vigna angularis; assembly: GCF_016808095.1. Lineage (NCBI taxonomy): Eukaryota > Viridiplantae > Streptophyta > Magnoliopsida > Fabales > Fabaceae > Vigna > Vigna angularis. Next base: position 12,601,311 of record NC_068979.1, read on the forward strand.
ATCGATTAGACTTTATCTTTAATTTTATCTTTTTATCTTTTTTTTTTTTTTTTTTTGTTTTTTTTTTTATCTGTTTATCTTTTTATATCTTTTTGTTTTTTTTTTTATTTTTGATCTTTTGATCTTTTTGTTTTTTTTTATCTTTTATATCTGTTAGTGCTAATTTGGTGCTCTAGTGTTTTGTTCTCTAGTGTATGCAGGATACAATTCGGACTAGAAGTACAAATGTTTCTGAACTTCTTCTTGCAGGTTTGGACGTGAGTAGAAGAAAAAGAAGGAAAAAGAAGGAAAAAGACGTCCAAAGAACTTTTCCCTTCTCTTGATAATCTTTTACAACCATCACTTCAAGGATCTGACCAGGAGACAAAAAAATGGCTGAAGAGCAGAATGGTAGACCTACCATAGCAAATTATGCAACAGTCATTGGCCCTCATCATTTTAATAGCATTGGAAGGCCGAGGGTTAATGCTGCAAACATGGAGATGAAGCGTGCATTGATTCAATTGGTGAAAAGCAACCAATTCAGTGGATTGTATCATGAAAATCCATATGAGCATTTGACCACATTCAATAAAATATGCAATACTATGAAGATCAATGTTGTGCCAAATGAAGCTATTAGACTGAGCTTGTTTCCTTTTTCTTTGGGAGGCAATGCTAAGATGTGGTTGAACTCTTTTCCAAAGAACAACTTTACTTAGTGGGAAGCTGTGGTTGCAAAGTTTTTCTAAACAAATACTTCCCATAATCAAAGGTGAATAAAGGTAAGCAGGAAATTTCTTCTTTCAGGCAAGGCAATGATGAAACATTAGGTCAAGCGAGGGACAAATTTAAAGGCTTGCTGAGAAAGACGCCCACTCATAGTTTTGATGAACCTATAGTAATCATTCTATTCCTTGGAGGTTTAAGCTCACAAACTAAATTGATGTTGGATGCCTCAGTTGGAGGTAATATCAATTGCAAGACTTTAGAGGAAGCCTATGAGTTGATTGAAAATATGGATACAAATGATAATGAGATGTATAGTGAAAGAACTCAACTTCAACAAAAGGGAGTTCTACAACTACAATCTCAAGATGCTCTGCTGGCACAAAATAAGATTATGACTCAACAATTGGAGACTCTAATGAAGAAAATCTCTCAATTGCCAAGGGAGTTGCAGAATGTTTCTCAAGTTCAACAGCAACTTTGTGAGTTGTCTGGTGGTGAGCATATTAATGGTCAATGTGCTATGCTGGAAGTTACCCAAGAGGAAGTCCATTTTATAGGTCAAGGTAATCATTTTCATCCAGGTAGTTATAATCAAGGATGGAAACCTCACCCAAGTATGGGTCTAGGGCAAGCTGGGCAATTCAACAAACCACAACAACAACAATGGCAACAACAACCCTCATTATATGAAAGAACTGCAAAGTTAGAAGAGACACTCCAACAGTTCATGCAAGTGTCTATCTCCAATCATAAAAGCACTGAAGCTGCTATGAGGAATTTGGAGATACAAGTTGGCCAATTGGCTAAAAAGTTGGAGGAAAAATCTGAAAAGCAGTTTGGGACTAATATTGAAGTTAACCCTAAAGAGGAGTGTAATGGAGGATGAGAGAGAAAGCACAATGGAATGTTGGAGAAATGAGAGAATGATGAATGTGCTTGGAAGGTGGCTAGAGGCGGTTCACTTTGGACTCTCTAGCTTGACTTTCAAGAGAGAATTGTGTCTGGATTTTCTCTACAGAAATCACAATTCATTATGCTTAAAAGTGAATGATACAATGGTGGAGATGGGTATTTATAGTAACCCGTACTCCAAGAGAAGTGTAATGCATATACAATAAAATGTAACAAAATACAAGAGAATAATGAGGTAATTTCATGAGGCAATATGCCATCATTCCCTCCCTCTTAAGAAAAGATTTGTCCTCAAATCTAGGCAGTTGCCTTATGAAGACGCTCCACAGTTGGAGCAGAGCCATCTTGCAATGGCCTTATTCCTTGAGATCTACTTTTCCTCCTCCTGGATCAAATATAAATCTGCAATACACATGAAATATATTTGCAATTAATATCAATCCAATATAAAAATTTTCTAAAATAAGAACTTTATAATAAGGACTTCCTAGAGTTTGTTTTGACGTTTGAAGCATGTGTAGAAGTCCAAGGGGAAAAGTTATTTTTTTTTGTCTTGAGTTATTTGTCTCCATAAAGGTAACAATAACTCAAGATTTCCATTTGTTAAAAAGTTTTGCATATAATATGAAATGGCAATTGTTTTGAAAGACAAATTAAAATTTGAAGACCCAACAATTATCGGAAAAGATGTAAAGAATTGGAAACCTTCCCTTATATGTTCTATGATTTTTGGAGGGGAATTTGCTATCAGTAGCAATTCCTCTTTTTCTCTACTTTCTTCATGCTTCGTTTCTTCTTCTCTTCTCTGTTCCACTTCTCTTCTTTCTCGTCTCTCTTCTTCTTTTCTTCACTCTTCTTCCTCTTTTCTTTCTTGCTCTCTTCGTTTAGTATCTCTTTCCCTTTTCTTATCCCTTAACTCTTGAAGTTTTGCCCCAAATTCTATTTCTCTATGAAAGAAACCATAATCATTTAATCTCTCAAGAAATATTTTCCCATTTTCAATACTATCTCTCATTAGTGCTAGGTTTCTTTGGATTGAAAGAGGCACAAACTTTCTTCTCATGCAAGACTTTAATTCATTCCAATCACAAATGGTGGACTTTCTTCCTATCCTAACATGATATTTCCTTTCATCCCACCACTCTCTTGCATGTTTTTGAAAACTAGAAGTGTAGAGACTAAGAACATATGATTCATTATCTCTAGAATAGAAATAGGTTTCAGATTTACTTCTTCTAACAATGAATGGATGCATGTAATTAATTTCCCTTTCCCAAGCTAGGTATGTTAATGCACCAATATCTTCACCAAAGAATGGAATATTTGCCCTAGCTTGTTTATACAGATCATCCTCAATCCTATCAAATTCATAAAATGAACATGTTTTTCTTCTCGCATCATCAAGTTTTCTTTTAATTTCTTTAAAACTAATGGGCTGATTAGAAATCCTAGATGACCTATATGAATAAGAAGACATCTTTGTTTTTAAAAGTTTTTTCTAGTGTAAAGGTATACAAGATTCACACTTAGACAAATCCTAGGTAAGAGAGGTGAGTCATGAAGACTGCTTAAGTACCAAGTCTTACCTTGCCAGAAATGTCTTAAGTTACTACTATTTACCCTTTAAACTAAAATCACCTTTAAAATCAAAGGACACAACTCACAAACAATTAAACACTAAAAGACTAGACTTCTCGGACTCTAATGTGACAAGTCTTAGAGTTTAATCCCTTTGAGCCTAAGTCACCCCTAAAACATGAACACAAATACCAACAATCAATAGAAAATTCTACTCTTATGGTGAGGCTTGTAGCTTTGGTTAACAAGACACACTCACCTGTCTAGCTATGCTAAAATTAAAGCAAGTAAACTTGCCAAGAGTTTGAAAGAGCACCAAGGACTCTTCCAAATACTTGGACTTTTTAAAGGCCTTTTACAAAACAAATCTAAAGCTAACAGTGGGCTAACACAAACCCATTACAAATCAGATTGACAAAAGAAAATCAAAGCAATGCTGGGCTATTATAGTCCTGGTCCACTTTTGCAGGAAAATTCACGTGCTCAATTTTGTTGCTTGAATTTGTTGTTGTTGGATAACTTGGGTCATTCTAGCTTCTGGCCAATCCTAAAATCACACATGCACAAAACTGCTATGAGTATTCACTTAGTTAAAATAGATTGCAAAAGAGGATATAGGGCAGTAAGAACTTCCCTTTCTCATGGCTGCACAAGCTTTCCAAGCTTTCCACTGAGACTCTACTGCTGCTCATTTAATGGTCTCAACTAATATTGCACAAACAATTCCAACTAAATCAACAATTCACTTATTGCAAGCAATTACAAATTATAACAAGAGCAGTTCAATCAAAACAGAAACAGTTTAAGGTAGAAGAATGGCCCTTTAGTTCAAAACTGCACAACAAGATGTAAATGCTACTTGTCTCACAGATTCAACTCACAATTTACAATCTGCTACAGTACAATCAGTATGGCTTTTCCCCAAACTACATAGAAAATTCACAACTAGTTCAGCAGAGTACACAATGCAAAGCAATGTCAAATGAAATTCAGAAATAGCTAAGCAAACTAGAATTAGGTAAGTTAAGCAACTTCCCTATTTACAAGACTTCTTTTAGCTGCGTAATTCCAACTGAACTCCCAAACAGATCAGCTCTACACACTAAAATTTCACACCAAATTTCAGCAAGGTACAACTAGAAATGGATATTAAACCAGATGCAAATAAGTGTAAGTCAAAGCTGAACCAAACTGATTAAACAACCATCCAGACTAATCAAAACCTGATCAAGCCAATGGACAAAAAGTGATATGATGTAATGCAGAAAATTCAGCTAAGATTAAACAATGAATTTAAACAGAATAGAAATCTGCACAAATAAATCTCAGTTGTTTAAGCTCTCAAATCATCACATTGAAATTCTGATATGCACTCATAGGCCAATGTACTCAATCTTCATCAGATTCAAGACCGAACTTCCAACCTGTTGCAACTATTTAAAAGAATCCCAAACAGATTATTGATTCTGCAGAAGTAAACAGTTAAAACATAGTTATGTAAAAACTAATTCTCTCATACAAATATGCCAAGGAATTGGGCTAAGTCAGCCTCACAAAACTCACAACACTCAAGGCTTCTCTGGAAGCTTAAAACACTAAAAAAACTGGAAAGGTTGGGAAGGGAGATTCTCCCTTGGCAGTACAAAGCTGGAGAGTCTTTCAGACCACCGCCACCTAAGATACTACCAAGCACATAAACCTTCTTTCAAATTCCAGAAACCAAAGTATAAAAGCTTCTCATTTCAGAAAAGGCTAGGCTAAGAAAAGTAATGGACAATACAGGACAACCACCAACAATGTAAGCACCAGATAATGAAACTGACTCAAGATCAACTCTAGACCAGATTAATAAAAGCAACAAAAGCTCAATTATGAACAGCAAATCAGATTTTACACGTGCATTGAGACAAAACTAGAATAACCAATAATGACAAACAAGAAATAAGGCTATTTAAAACAGAAGGCACTCAAACAGGATCCTAATGAATAGAACTAGAATAGATTATTAAAGCAATAAAGAAAAGGACTTAAGTTGAACCAGTTATGATTGAAGAAAGTTATATCTGATTTGATTTTGGCAGAGATAGTTTACTGAAACAGTGAACAATATTGTGAATTGCACCAGTTCTCTTTGCTCTTTTTTTTATCACAATTTGATAGCCAAATCTGAGTTGGATAACACTTTAGAACTTGCTATTTTCAGTCACAGTTCACAATAGACCACCTAATCAGTTTTTTCAACTTAATCAGTTTGTTGCCAAAGGAAAGTGAACATGGTTCAACTCAAAGAAAAAAAAAATCCAAAGGAAAACAAGAGGTTAATCACTCTCAGCCACAGTTATAGTTTCAAATACCACTGGTTTAGGCTTCCTTGAGTGACCAAAAATTTATTCTCAATTGCAGAATTGATAGCAAAGTCAAAACAGTGAATGCACACTATGGATCACAAACTCAGAAGTTCAAACTAAGTTCAATCACTGTTGTAAACAGTTTTAATGCAATTCTACAGATTCATATACCTCAATAGATGCCAACGAAACAAAGACAATACTGGAAAAATTTGAATCAGAACTTGGCAAAGAATTTAAAACCAAGTATGAATGACTCACAGACTCTGCAAAGAAAAACCAGTTCGGTGTAGCTGGCCAAAAGAGAGACTGATGCTGCTGTAAACATCTTGCACCCAAGCTCAATGCAACATTTCATAGCTTAATTGGTGTGCATTTGCTATCCACAAGCAGATTCAACTTTCGACTCACAGAATTTCATGTAATGGACAACATAAAAAACTCAAGACAACTTCAGAAAAATAAAATGACATTAAAACTGCTGTCGAAGTCTGTCATCAAGCTCATTCAATTGAATGTCACCGCTTTTGATGATGAACAGATCTTACTCAAAGCAAAAAACTCAATTGAATCACAGTTAAACTCAGATTTAATTGACAATTAAAACAAAGCAACATGACATAGAAAAAACAGAAATGGATTTAGAAATTAAAACTCAAACAAAGACTTGCACCGAATTACAATGATCAAAACACTGACTCAAGGCTCAGAACGACTCAACACAATATTGAACCTAAACGCAGAACAACAAACAGATCAAGAAGAGATTGAATCAAAGCAAGACAGTGAAGGAAAAACGATGAACAACACGGAAAAAATGAAAAAAAAATTGAAGACAGAGAATGTGAGACAACTTACCTCTGAAGCGTGCTCGAACCTGAGCTCTGAATACCAAATGATGGAAGCAGCCTGAGGAGTTGAGACCGACAGAGGCAGCAGGAGCGCGATCTGTATCCTCGGAGCTTCTCCGACGAGTGAAGACGCAGCGAAATGGAAAGGAAATGCGAGATAGAAGGAGAAACTGAGAGCGAACACATGGAAAACCTAGGATCTAGGGTTTAATCGGTGAAAGTGGAAGGTATGGAGGATGAAGATGGTTTGTTCGGTGAGAAACCCTAGGAGAACGAAGAACACTATTTTGACCGATTAATCGGTGGAACGAGGGAATGAACAGAGGGGAAGAGGTTTAATCGGTGGGAAGTGACTTACAAACGGTGAAAATGGAGGAAAAAACGTAGATTTGTGGTTGGAGGAGGGTTGGAGACGAGGAGCTCTCGAGAGCGAGAATGAGATGTTCTGAGACGTGGATGGATGCGCGAGGGAAGAATGAACGAGATGTGATCTGAAGACGTGGCTGATGCGTTGGAATGGAGACGTAATGAGGAGCTGACGCGTGCAAGATGTGGTAATAGAGAGTCAGCGTGGAGGATGAGAGAGAAAGCACAATGGAATGTTGGAGAAATGATAGAATGATGAATGTGCTTGGAAGGTGGCTAGAGGCGGTTTGCTTTGGACTCTCTAGCTTGACTTTCAAGAGAGAATTGTGTCTGGATTTTCTCTACAGAAATCACAATTCATTATGCTCAAAAGTGAATGATACAATGGTGGAGACGAGTATTTATAGTAACCCGTACTCTAAGAGAAGTGTAATGCATATACAATAAAATGTAACAAAATACAAGAGAACAATGAGATAATTTCATGAGGCAGTATGCCATCATAACATCAACTGATGCCCCTATCTATGCTTAAAAAGATTGGTGGCATTGAAATCAAGCCAACAAGAATGATGCTTCAGTTGGCAGATAGGTCCGTCAAATACCCTTATGGTGTGGTAGAAGACGTGGTGGTGAAGATTGATAAACTCCAATTCCCGGTAGACTTTGTAGTGATGGAGACGGAGGAAAATGTAGAGGTACCACTCATCCTTGGACGACCATTCATGAAGACAGCTAAGGTTGTCATTCATGTAGATGATGGAGTCGTAACATTGAAGGACCAAGAAAGAGAGGTAACTTTTAATGGTTTTGAAGCTGGGCAGCCAATTCAAGGAAAACAGACTAGTCTTAAAAACCCAGATGAAGTTCTATCGATGACTAGTCTACTTGTTAAAGCTGCCAAGTTGGTCAAAAAGGGCCTTAGTTATGTCTCTATAAAAGTGGAAGGAGAGGACGAAGAAAAGGAAGAAAGACTGGTTCACCAACACCTTGATGTGAAAAGTGATGAACCCAAACCTGGCACACTAGTGAAATTCAAGAACATGTTATGGGTTATCAAGGAGATTAAAGCAAAGGGAGTTTTTGAGATTGAGGATCCTTAGTCTAGGAGAGTCAAGTTGGTGACAAGAAAATTGTTGAGATTTTGTTGATGTCATGAAGGAAGGAGGAACGCCAACATCAAAGATCCATATTGAGCTTAATGGTGTCAGGCTCGTGACGTTAAACAAGTGCTTATTGGGATGCAACCAAAATTTATACTTGTTCTTTTTAATTTGTGTGGTTTGGATTTGATTTTGCATTGCAGGAATGACGACATCTACTGATGGATGCTAGGATGATTTAGATGAGAGCATCTACTGATGGGTTCTACTGACAGCATCTACTCATGGATGCCAATGAAGATGAGAAAGATCAGCATCTACTGATGGATGCCGATTAGAAGGATTTGCGTCTACTGATGGATGCTGGAAGATATAGATGAAAGCATCTATTGATGGATGCTGCTGGATCAGGATTTTTATGCTTATTTGAATTGTGTTTATTTTGTTGTTATGTACTTGGTTTAATGAATTGTGCTACAATGGTTTGGTATGATGTGATAAATTGTTGTTGTGATGGGTAATATTCTTGTGTTTGCTCTATTTTTCTATGATGTATGGTGAGTTAATGATTGTTGAGGCTTTTACGCATAGATGGTGGTTGCTCATAGTTTTGTTAAAAATAGATGCATGATTTCAATTGTGATTAATATGATGGGCAGTATGTTTATCAAATTGTGGAACTTAATTTAGCCTGTTAGAGATTGAGCTCCAGAGTTTTGGATTGATTGAATGCTATTGCTTTGGAAGCATGATTGATTTTGCCTAATTTTCTATGATTGAACCACTTGTTTGCTTGTTACACATGATCAAGGCCTTGTTTTCTTTTTCCTTAGAGCCAATGCTAATAGGTGAACCCAACAAAGAACAATGTTTCTCTTTAACTTTTGTACCTTGAGCCTAAAGTTGAAATTTGAAAAACCCTTTTTTGAAATCCTTGCCTTGAGTTAAGTAGAGTATGTTTATATGGTATTGGAGAATGATTCAATTTTGGGGTTGTGAGAAACTGGAAAGAACTTGTTGAAATTCATTAAAGAGCATTGAGCAAAAGAAAAAAACAAAAGAGAAGAACATAAAGAAAAGAAAAGGTGAAGCTCAATGCAAGTAAAGTTGGGAATGAGTTTAATATTGGTTTCTCACATAAAAGAAGAAAGAGAGATTATTATTAATGTGAATAAATGAATTATGCACTCTCTTGACTCAAGGATTTTGTTGTCTAGAAAAACCAATTTTCTTCTTAGCCCGGATACAAACCTCAAAAAGTCCTTGTGATGATAACTTGCTTGTGAGTGTGTTTGATATGTGGTTAAATGAAAGGCAAAGTTTATTCATGTGACATTGTGATAAGTGTAAGAGTGTCACCTCATTATACACCTTTGAGTTTGAGTGAAACACTTTTGAGTGCTTGAATGAAACACTATCTTTGGTGAGGAATAGTTCCATGCATATAGGGTAACATTCTTGCTTGGTTGTTGATTATTCATGAGGTTTTTGCATTTGTTGTGTATGTCTTGATTGTGTGAGCACCACAGTTGAAGCTTGATTGGCTAAAGCATCATTAGATCTTGACTAATCTTTCTATGATGAGCATTCATGAGTGATTTACTTGTCTACAAAGAAAATGCTTTTTGATATGCTTGACCATTGTAGTATGATTATTTTGTTTAAGCCAATTTACATTTTGCTTAAGGACAAGCAAAGTTTCAAGTTTGGGGTTGTGATAACGGTTGAATATACCATTATCTGTAATGTAATTTTGATATTAAATCAAGCCTTTTTGGACTTAGAAGCTTGCTTGAACTCATGTTTTTGGTTTAGTTTTTCAAATAAGTGAGTAGAGGGTATACTTGATGATATTATCACTAATTTCCCTTGATTTTGTAGGTTATTAGTATGATTTGGAAGAAGAGCAAAAGTATCAAGGGGTTGGAATTCAAGAGGGACAGTTAAAGCATAAAAAAAGGAGCACAAGAGGTCATGCAGGGTGCCTGGGTGCCCCATTTTGGGCGCCTGAGCGCCAATTTTGTGTAGCAGAGCGCCTGCGCGCCTAAGCGCTAGCTTTTTTCCCGCACACAGCCTAAGCGCCCCACTTAGGGCGCTGAGCGCTAGCAAAGTGGGCTTGGACCCGTTTTCTGTTTTTTTTATTCTATTTAAGGACTTGGACGTCCTAGGGATTGTATCTCTTGATGGCTTGAGCACAGAAACACATTTTTCACCCCTTGGAGGCAAATTTGGGGATGTGGGAGCTCTCCTCTTCAATTTCTTGGGTTTTTCTATCTCTTTCATTCCATTGTTCATCTAGCTTCCCCATGACAACGGAGAACTAAATTCAATTTGTTGTTGGGGAAGATTGATGAGTCAATATTTTCTTGACTTCACCTAGTTTATTGTGCTAGAATTAATCAGGGAATTGTGCTTAAATGTCTGGTATTTTTCTGTTTTTGCTAACTGTGCTTAATTTGACTAGAAATTCTTATTTTAATTAATTTGAATTATTTAAGCTTATTATGTTCATTATTGATTGCAGGGAAACTTTTGGAGATACATTTTGGGACATCAGGAAGAATGCAAATAAATTCAAGACTCTTCACATGGACATTTTAGAATTAATTAAATTGTAATTCAGTAGTTTAGAATTTTTGAATCAACTCTCACATTTTGGGTCAATTTTTGGTAAAGTAAACTAGACCCAAAAGTGGAGGTGAATGACTTGGCACCTTAGGATTTTTTGTATGGACCCCACCCTTATTAAAAGGTGACACACAGCCCTTAGGGCAGCCGCCACCCCTCACAGAACGAGGCTTTATTCTTTTTGCTGAATTCTGGTTGCATTTCTCATTTGGTTTTGTGCACGTTTATACAATCTCTTCTCGCATTCTATGATTTCAGAATGAAGCACACGTTACAGAGCAAAACATCTTTCTCTTCCTTTGAGTATTAAGCGGTGATTCACAATGTGTGTGATGGCTGATTTAGTGCAACTCATTCTTTCATTTAGCTTTGGGTTCTCATTCCTTTAAAAAGAGACGCTACAGCCTCGGGACGGGAATCTGGAGCAGCACATTTAAATGCCTTTAGACAAAGTTCATTTTATTTTGTTGGGAAAGAAGCACACGAGGACACATGGCCGGATGGAGATTGCTGAATCCAGAGGGCACACACGTGATTGATTTTGCTGGTGAGCTCACGGGATGGTGATTCATGGACAGGGAAACACATGGGCAGAGGAAGCACATTCTCATTTCTTTTCTTTATAAGCAAGCACGGTGCAGTATTTTCTTCTCGGTTTTTCCAGCATGAGAAAGTGGTGCGCACACGGGAAGCAGCTCTCGGTTTTCATTGTTTTTAGATATTAGGATTAGGATGGTGTTTTAATGAAGGAGAACAGATGATGAGATTGGAGAATGTGCAGCAATGACGGCCAGCGAGAAAAAAAGACTCACACGCGCATCTAGATTGGAGTTGGAGAATGGTATCACGGTTTGGATGGGATTTCCTTTTAGCATATTTAGCCTTCATTTTCTTTTAAGGGAAAAGCACTAAATGATGGGACGTTTGGCAGTAGTATAGCAATGCAATTATTTTATTTATTGGAGGAAGGATAAATCAATTAGGATGGAGGAAGGTGTGCACGGGAACTTCGAAGTAGCAGCAACAGTGTGTCACGTTCGTGAGGCAGGAGTAGCACGTTGGTGGAGGAGGTCACGACCTGGCTTGATTCAAAGCATATACGCTCCTTCATATTCCACATATAACATCCTGCTTAGCATCATAATCACAATCACAACATCTTCCATTTGTTCACAAAACTTGTGAACCACCCGTATAAGCATATAATGTGCACATCTCAACATCAATCATCATCAAATCATTCTCAAGCATTACTTATCAAACAACAATCATAAGCAAACCATCATAACAGACCAAGTTTCCAATTGAGTACATCAAACCCTATTCTAAAAACAAAAGTGAATGATAAAACAAATCCTGCTCTAGTGCTTTGAAAAACTCAGCCCCAACAATGATGCTCTCTCCTAACCCCAAACTTAGATGGAAAACTAGTGAGAAAGTGAGTGGAAGGGAGATTTTCTAAAGAGGAATGAAGGGAAAATTGTAGAGAACCTTTGGAAAAGTATGAAGGAGTGTGTGTGCAAAGAAGAATCTGAAAATAGAGGCCAAAGCATGACTTAGGGTATAAATATACCCTAATGGGCTCGGGTTCCCCTAAGGAGCAACCTAAGCCCATTTTACGATACCACCGCTCAGCGACACTTCCGTGTTGTGCTTTTTTTCTTCCTAGCTTACCCTAGGTGCCTTCTACTCATGCCCCTCACTTGCTCCCTACAATTAAGTTCTCAGATCACTCATAATTCAATCCCTATCATGCAACTAAAGCATAATCAAAACAAGCAATACAGATAAAATCAATCAACTGGGTTGCCTCCCAGGTAGCGCTTGTTTAATGTCACGAGCCTGACCCAAAATCCTCGAGCACCCTTCAGTAGATGCTTATCTTTCTTACCAACACCCATCAGTAGGTGTATACAACATAGTATCCTTCAGTAGATACTCTTCCGCCTAACATCCATCAGTAGATGTAAACCCTGTAACAAACTTATAACAAAAAAAAAATACCCAAAAGTTCAAAATTACATCACCAAACCAAAAACTAAAAGTTCTTAAATCACTAGGTTGCCTCCCAGCAAGCGCTCTTTTAACGTCACTAGCTTGACCCAATAAAGTTCATGTTCCATCTTCTTTTTATTCTTTCTACTGAACTTCTTCAGAAATTTAATAAAACCAGAAACCTGTTGTAGTGTCTCAATCATAGGAACTTTAATCTCCAATTTCTTGAAGATTTCCATAAAGCACTTAAATTTATTTTCCTTCCTATGATTCTTCTTTAGATGAGGATGGGGTTTTTCATATGATTCCTTCTTCTTTCCTCTCATCTTCTTTTTCTTACTTTTCCTCTCCCTAAATTTTCTCTTTTTCTTTTCTCTTATTTTTTTCTTCCCTTCTCTTTTTCTTCTCAACTTCTTTATTTTTACACAAATTTTCTTTCTCTCTTCTCTCTCAACCACTTCTTTTTCTTTTTCTTCATCTTTATCTTTCTCACTCAACTCTTCTTTTTCTTTTCTCTCTATCTTTTCCTCATCTCTCCCTATTTTTTTCTCATCAAAAATCTTGTCACTTTTAGTGATAATGGCTTAACCTTCCTCCTTAGGGTTAACTTCAGTATTAACCTTAACGTTCAATCTCTGACTAATGTAACGAAGGTGCATCTCCATCCTTTTACATGATGCTTCAATGCTTTTCTGAGTGGAGATGGACTCCTGCAAAAACTGTTGGAGTGTGTCCTCCAACGTTGGCCTTCTTTCCGATAGAGAGGGTTGTTGCTGCCATTGTTGTTGTGGTTGCCTATCAAATTGTTCGGCAGCTTGAGTGCTTTTGTGATGACAATTAGATATTTGTATGTACTGTTGAAGTGTGTCCTCCAACGTTGTCCTTCTTCCCGATAGAGAGGGTTGTTGCTGCTGATGACAAATTTATGAACACCGAAAACGGTGCCACAAACTTGTTTAACAATCGGCAAGTGTGACCGAATCGTATCAAGTAATAAACTCGGTAAGACCAAGTATCGTTTTCCCAAAGGACTCACGGCCTAGTTAGTTATCTGATTCGTTGATTATTTAAGACTTGTGAACGATTGATTGTCGGTTTAAATGCAAAAGACAGTAATTAAACATGTATGCATGAATGTGATCAATGGCAAAAAGAGTAAAACAAACACGGAATGAATTATATGGATGAGTATGTTGTTGGGGTTATCAATTTCATCTTATCCACTCTCATATACTTTAGGAATTCATCAATCTTTTCATCAATGTTAATGCCACTCTCTAAATTACCTTGTCAAGAAGGCCTATCCTTAAATACGAGTTCATACGATTCCTAGCATTCCTAATAATTAATTCTGAAGTGTAGGAGCTTAAAGGCAACCAATATGCTATTGGGAGAAATTCCCCGGATCTAGACTTCCCCGTACGTTCCCATATCGACAAAATCAATAATCATGACATCGAATGAGTTAAACAATGCATGCTTTGAGCAAAGAGGAAAAACCCTAACTAATGATGAAACAAAGCATGTATCTCAAATAAGATGTTTAAACATAGATTCCATATATGAGAGTTTCACAAGATTACATTGATTCCCCAACAACAATACAAGGTTTAGTTCACCATATTCATGGTGAATCTAGATGAACAATAATGAAAGAATGAAAGATAAAACCCTAGAAAGGTAGAGAGGTAGCCTGAGCATCCAAGATCTTCCTTCAAAGGGGTGGAAAAGAGAGTGTTTGCTTCGTCCCAGCCAAAGATACAAACCCTAGGACGTCCTAAAGCTTATATACTATTCTAAAAATACAGAAAATTAGGCCCAAGCCCATAAAACTATCAAAAAACCGGTCCAAGCCCACTTATAATGGCGCTCAGCGGTATTTTACCGCTGAGCGGTAATAGCGCATGATCCATTTTGCCCCCAGCTACTGTTTTTGCCCCTTAGCGGTGATTTTGGCACCTGAAAAGTGCCGCTCAGCGATATTTTACCGCTCAGCGCCACTCGGTCACACTTTTTCTGCGTTCTGGTTGATTTTTCAGCATTCTGGTTGACTGGTTGACTTTTCTGGTTGACTGATTGACTTTTTTGGTTGACTGGTTGACTTTTCTGGTTTCTGGTTGACTTTTCAGCACTTCAATCATTCGGTACTTCCATTCTTCTTTCAAATCATTCAATTAGCCTACAAAATCAAGGGAATCTTGCACAAAATCATTAAATTCACTTTCAACTCTCTTATTCACAAAACTAAAGCAAAAATATGAGTTCAAGCTAGTTTCTAAGTCTTAAAGGTTGCTTTTGGTATCAATTTTAAGCATAAAAATAACGGTTTTTCAACCGTTATCACAACCCCAAACTTAAAACTTTGCTTGTTCTCAAGCAAACAAGATGTAACTCAATCTTCTACCAATCTGTACAATGGTTCACTCCATTCAAAATCCTCTTTTCAAGATAAGTAAACACTTCAATTAAACTTATGACAAAGATTTCAATCAAGACGTGCACATGCTTTGGTGTTCACAAAGTCACTTAATATCCAACAAATGCTATTTTTCATGAATGATCAATCAACTAAGCATGGATGTTCATGTGCTCATGGAATATTTCCTCACTAGGTAAAGTGTTTCACTCAAACACAAGTGTATAAGAGGTAATCACTCATTCGCTCTACTACCACAGTGTCGCATGAATTGACTTTGCCTTTCATTTAACCACAATCAAATACATTCACAAGCATGCATCATCACAAGGACTTTTCAATGGCTTATAATGTGGCTGGGCTAACAAGAAAATTGGTTTTTCTAGATCACAAAACCCTTGAGTTAAGAGAATCACACAATCATTCTTACTTTCCCAACTTTCTTTTGCATTGAGCTTTGCTTTTCTTTTCCTTTCTTTCTCTTTTTCTTTTGCTTTTCACATATTTACTTCTTAGCTCTTAGCTCAATGCTTTCAATTTCCCTTTCTATTTTCCAACAACCCCAAACTTGAACATTTGTCAATACCACAAAATATTTTCTACTTAACTCAAGGTAAAGCTTTCAACAAGGGTTTTAAATTTATGTTCAAGGCTAAGGGTTCAAAGGATAAAACACATAGTGTTCTCTTGTAATGGCTTATTTCATGCAATTTGGCTAATATAAGGGTTTCCAACAAACGGCCTTGATCATATAATGCAAACAAGCAATTGATTCAATCATAGAAAACCTAGGCAAAGTTATTCATGCTTCCAAAGCAATAGCAGTCAATCACAAAAACTCTGGAGCTCAAAACCTCACATATAAGCTCATTCACATTTGACATACACATCCTGCTTAATATCACAATCACAATCATAATAACTTGCATTTGTTCACAAAGCTTGTGAACCACCTGTATAAGCATGTAATGTGCACATCTCAACATCAATCTATATCAAAGCATCATCAAGCATTACTTATCAAACATTCACAATCATAAGAAAACCATCATAACAGATAAAGTTTCCAATTGAGTACATCAAACCCTATTCTAAAACACAAATAAATAAGTTCAGAAAACCAAACAAAAACATAAGTCCTGCTTCAGTTATGATAGCATTCATCAATAAATGCTATCTCAGCTCCTCCTCAATCTGAGCTGTCATCTATATCTTTCTCTTCTTCCTCATCTTCAGCATCTTCAAATGCCTCATCCTCATCATCATCAGCATCATCTTCTTCCATCTCCATAGCTGAAGCTTCAGCTACTTCAGCTCTAGCTCCTTGTACCTGCTCTTCTGGCCAGGCTACCACATTATGAAATTCCTCCATAGTCCACCTGTGTGCTGGAGGTGTATCATACATTCCAACAATCATCTCAGCAGTGGCCACCTGCCCTCTATGGATAGACTGTAGTTGTGCACCTATAAGAGACATGTACATGTCCCTCATCTGGAAAGGTTTTGCTTCATGTGTCTCAACAGATGCTTGACTATGTGCTTGCCCTCTTTCTCTGCGAGTACGGCGTGGTGGAACTGGTTGAGCCGCCTCCTCACCTCCATAGTATTGTCTGTAATAGGCCTCATCAATTGCTTTCCTTGGCCTTTCAAATGGTGGAGCAGAAGTATCCACCCCAACTATCTTGCAGAGATGCGTAATCAAAGAAGGATGTCCTAAGGGTGCTTTGATGTTTGTTGTGGTGGCACACATCCTTATCTCATCAGCTATCACCTGTCCAATATTGACATTCAAGTTCCTGATTGCACAGTAAATGAGAAGTGCCCTGCTAAGAGTAATGTCTGACACATGAGAACATGGCTGAATGTTGGCATGAGAAAATGTCATCCAATACTTTGCAAGAGGAGTTAAGTCAGTTCTCCTAATGTTAACCACAGAGCCAGTTCTATTCCTCTGAAAATGTCCTCCAGGTACACATAAAACTCTTTCCACATCATCAAAATTTGTGCCTTCTTCCATACAGAGAGCAAACTGGCACTGCTCACCAGCCCACACAGTATCCAGAAAGTTGTTGATGGAATCAGGATCATACCTAATAGCATGGCCTCTAACATAGCCTAGGTAATTCTCAGCTGGGTAATCACCAATCTTTCTTGCATTCGTGTAGAATTCTTTCACCACAGCTATATTGGCAGGTGTAGGGTATGTGGCTAGCTTCTCCCAATCATTCCCTAACAATTGCTCTCCAAATTGAGGAGCAAAGTTAGGTATCATTCCAACCTTTCTCTCCATAAGTAATCTCCTATCTTGGACCACCTTGAAGTGCTTCTCATGTTTGCGAGATAGGAACCTACTAGAATGGGGCTATTCTGGTTCCTTTTCTTTTCTTTTGAATGCCATGGTCTTCATCCTTTTGCCTGAAGAGGATGCCATTCCTACATCAAACACACATACAAAACCACAAACATATTGTTAAGCATTAGTAACACACATCCAAGACCATTATTTCAAAGTTAAACCACCGCTGAGGGTCAAAATCACCCCTCAGCGCCACCAATGCAACAATCCAGAGCGCAACTCAGCAAGAACCACATGTCTGTCAGAGTGCCGCTCAGCGGCAATTTACCCCTGAGCGGTGACTTTGCAGATTTTTGAAAAATTCATTTTTAACCTATCCTATCTCCACCCACATGCAATTTTCAGTTTTCCAGATCAAAATAATTCAATTTAATCGGTTCAAACATCAATTAAATCATCAAATCATGCATAAAAATTAAAACCCCTAAAGATTCATGCTTCAACAATCTAATTCAAACTCAAGAACCCTAGAATTAAAAATGCTTGACTTACTTGGGTGGAGATGCTAGATGAATGGAGAATGCTTTCAAGCTATGATGCTCTCTTCCAACCCCAAACTTAGATGGAAAACTAGTGAGAAAGTGAGTGAAAGAGAGATTTTCTCAAAAGGGATGAGGGAAAAATTGTAGAGATCCTTTGAAAGAGTATGTAGGAGTGTGTGTGCAGACCAAAATGTGAAAGGAAAAGCCAAAGCGCAGCTTAGGGTATAAAAAATACCCTAATGGGCTCGGGTTCCGCTAAGGGGCAACCCAAGCCCAGTCTGCGATACTACCACTCAGCGGCACTTTCGGGAAGTGTTCTTCTTCTTCCTGGCTTGACCTAGATGCGTCCTAAACATACCCCTCACTGGCTCCCTGCAATTAAGGTCTCAGATCACTAATGCACAACCCTATTATGCAACTAAAGCAGGATCAAAACAAACAACACAGATAATATCAATCAACTGGGTTGCCTCCCAGGTAGCGCTTGTTTAACGTCATGAGCCTGACCCAAAATCCACCAACACCCATCAGTAGGTGCAAAACTTTCTTACCAACACCCATCAGTAGGTGTACACAAACATAGTATCCTCCAGTAGATACTTTTCCGCCTAACATCCATCAGTAGATGTAAACCCTGTAACAAAGTTATAACAAAAAAAAAATACCCAAAAATTCAAAATTACATCACCAAACCAAAAATTAAAAGTTCTTAAATCACTGGGTTGCCTCCCAGCAAGCGCTCTTTTAACGTCACTAGCTTGACCCAATAAAACTCAAGTTCTTTCTTCTTTTTCTTCTTTCTACTGAACTTCTTCAGGAATTTGATAAAACCAGGAACCTGTTGCGGTGTCTCAATCAGAGGAACTTTAATCTCCAATTTCTTGAAGATTTCCATAAAGCAATTAAATTTCTTTTGCTTCCTATGATTCTTCTTTAGATGAGGATGGGATTTTTCATATGATTTCTTCTTCTTTCCTCTCATCTTCTTTTTCTTCCTTTTCCTCTCACTAAATTTTCTCTTTTTCTTTTCTCTTATTTTTTCCTTCCCTTTTCTTTTTCTTTTCAACTTCTTTATTTTCACACAAATTTTCTTTCTCTCTTCTCTCTCAACCACTTCTTTATCTTGTTCGTCATCTTTATCTCTCTCACTCAATTCTTCTTTTTCTTTTCTCTCAAGAATGTTGTCACTTTCAGTGACAATGGCTTGCCCTTCCTCCTTAGGGTTAACTTCAGTATTAACCTCATCATTCAATCTCTGACTAATGTAACGAAGTTGCATCTCCATTCTTTTACATGATTCTTCAATGCTTTTCTGAGTAGCGTCAGAATTTTTCAAAAATCGTTGAAGGGTGTCATCCAAACTATCCATACTTCCTGATGGAAAGGGTTGTGGCTGCCATTGTTGAAGTGATGGCCATTGTTGTGGTGGTGGCCTATCAAACTCTTCGACAGCTTGAGTGCTTTTGTGATGACAATTAGGTACTTGTAAGTAGTGTTGAACTATCTCCTCCAACGTTATCCTTCTTCCCGATAGAGAGGGTCGATGCTGCCATTGTTGTGGTGATTGATTCTTAAGTTGTTCACAAGCTTGCCAAAAGTCCATGCTTGAGTGAGGTTCCCACCAGTGGTTAAAATTACCTTAGTAGAATTTGAGTGCCCATATAGTTAAATTCTTGTCCGAATTGCATCCTGCAAACATTAAGCACAAAACTCTATAAAATATTTGTTAGCACAAAAAGATAGAGAAGATAGATAAAAACAAATCAAAGGATATAATTGAAAAGATAAGAAGATAGGAAATAAAAACAGAAAAATAAAATAAAATAAAAACAGAAAAATAAAATAAAATAAAATAAAAACAGAAAACAAGTCAAAGATAATCAATAATCAAACAAATAAACTAGGTAAACCACGAGTCCCCGGCAACGGCGCCAAAAACTTGATGACAAATTTATGAACACCGAAAACGGTGCCACAAACTTGTTTAACAATCGGCAAGTGTGACCGAATCGTATCAAGTAATAAACTCGGTAAGACAAAGTATCCTTTTCCCAAAGGACTCACGGCCTAGTTAGTTATCTGATTCGTTGATTATTTAAGACTTGTGAACGATTGATTGTCGGTTTAAATGCAAAAGACAGTAATTAAACATGTATGCATGAATGTGATCAATGGCAAAAAGAGTAAAACAAACACGGAATGAATTATATGGATGAGTATGTTGTTGGGGTTATCAATTTCATCTTATCCACTCTCATATACTTTAGGAATTCATCAATCTTTTCATCAATGTTAATGCCACTCTCTAAATTACCTTGTCAAGAAGGCCTATCCTTTATCACGAGTTCATACGATTCCTAGCATTCCTAATAATTAATTCTGAAGTGCAGGAGCTTAAAGGCAACCGATATGCTATTGGGAGAAATTCCCCGGATCTAGACTTCCCCGTACGTTCCCATATCGACAAAATCAATAATCATGACATCGAATGAGTTAAACAATGCATGCTTTGAGCAAAGAGGAAAAACCCTAACTAATGATGAAACAAAGCATGTACCTCAAATAAGATGTTTAAACATAGATTCCATATATGAGAGTTTCACAAGATTACATTGATTCCCAAACAACAATACAAGGTTTAGCTCAGCATATTCATGGTGAATCTAGATGAACAATAATGAAAGAATGAAAGATAAAACCCTAGAAAGGTAGAGAGGTAGCCTGAGCATCCAAGATCTTCATTCAAAGGGGTGGAAAAGAGAATGTTTGCTTCGTCCCAGCCAAAGATACAAACCCTAGGACGTCCTAAAGCTTATATACTATTCTAAAAATACAGAAAATTAGGCCCAAGCCCATAAAAGTAACAAAAAACCAGTCCAAGCCTACTTAGAATGGCGCTCAACGGTATTTTACCGCTGAGCGGTAATAGCGCATGATCCATTTTGCCCCCAACTACTGTTTTTGCCCCTCAGCAGTGATTTTGGCACCTGAAAAGTGTCGCTCAGTGGTATTTTACCGCTCAGCGCCACTCGGTCACACTTTTTCTGCGTTATGGTTGATTTTTCAGCATTCTGGTTGACTGGTTGACTTTTCTGGTTGACTTTTCTGGTTTCTGGTTGACTTTTCAGCACTCCAATCATTCGGTACTTCCATTCTTCTTTCAAATCATTCAATTAGCCTACAAAATCATGGGAATCTTGCACAAAATCATTAAATTCACTTTCAACTCTCTTATTCACAAAACTAAAGCAAAAATATGAGTTCAAGCTAGTTTCTAAGTCTTAAAGGTTGCTTTTGGTATCAATTTTAAGCATAAAAATAACGGTTTTTCAACCGTTATCAACTGCCATTGTTGTGGTGGTTGATTCTTAAATTGTTCGACAGCTTACCAAAATTGACTTTGATCCATGCGTGAGTGAGGTTCCCACCAGTGGTTGAAATTACTTTGGTAGAATTGAGTGCCCATATAGTTAAATTCTTGTCTGAATTGCATCCTGCAAGCATTAGGCACAAAACTCTAGAAAATATTTGTTAGCATAAAATGATGGAGAAGATAGATAAAAAATCAAAAGATATAATTGAAAAGATAGGAAGATAGGAAATAATAACAAAAAATAAAAACAGAAAATAAAATAAAATAATAACTGAAAAATATAAAAACAGAACATAAAATAAAATAAAATAAAATACTAACTGAAAAATATAAAAAGAAAATAAAAACAGAAAAATAAAAACAGAAAAAAAGAATTCGAAATTTAACATTCAAAATTCAAAAACAAGTCAAAGATAATCAATAATCACACAAATAAACTAGTTAAACCACGAGTCCCCGGCAACGGAGCCAAAAACTTGATGACAAATTTATGAACACCGAAAAACGACGCCACAAACTTGTTTAACCCTTGGTAAGTGTGACCGAATTGTATCAAGTAATAAACTCGGTAAGACCAAGTATCGTTCTCCCAAAGGACTCACGGCCTAGTTAGTTATATGATTTGTTGATTATTTAAGACTTGTGAACAAATTGTTGTGGTTTCAAATGCAAAAGACAATAATTAAACATGTATGCAGGAGTTTGATCAATGGGAAAAGAGGAAAACAAACACGGAATGAATTAAATGGATGAGTATGTTGTTGGGGTAATCAATTTCATCTTATCCACTCTCATATATTTTAGGAATTCAAAATTCTTTTCATCAATGTTAATGCCACTCTCTAAATTACCTTGCAAAGAAGGCCTATCCTTAATTACGAGTTCATACAATTCCTAGCATCCCTAATAATTAATTCTGAAGCACAGAAGCTTAAAAGCAACTAAACTCATATCCCTATGTCTAGGTGATATTACTTTTGGGAGAAATTCCCCGGATCCAGATTTTACCGTATGTGTCCATATCACTAAAATCAATAATCATGACATCGAATGAGTTAAACAATGCATGCTTTGAGCAAAGAGGAAAAACCCTAACTAATGATGAAAGAAAGCATGTATCTCAAATAAGATGTTTTAACACTAATTCCATATATGAAAGTTTCACAAGATTACATTGATTCCCCAACAACAAGAAGAGTTTAGTTCACCATATTCATGGTGAAACTAGATGAACAATAATGAAATAATGAAAGATAGAACCCTAGAAAGATGAGTAGGTAGCCTTAGCATCCAAGATCTTCCTCCAAGGGGTGGAAAGGTGTGTGTTTGCTTCGTCTCCAACCAAAGATACAAACCCTAGAAAGTCCTAAAGCTTATATACTATTCGCAATATTACAGAAAAGTGGGCCTAAGCCCAAAATACCACCGCTCAGCGGCACCAGCGCAAAGTCAAATCTCCCCTAAGCTGCACTTTCACCCCTCAGCGGAGCCAACGTATGTTCTTGAGTGCCGCTCAGCAGTAAACTGGCATTGAGCGGTACTTACGGCTTCTCTTCTTTTGCACTTTTTGAGTTCTTTTCTGATTCCATCTCAATCCTTCTTCACTTCTTTCATCAAATTCACCTTAAAACCTACATAAAACACTGAAATCAAGCACAAACCTATCCAACTCTCTTATTTCTAAAAAATATGAACAAAAGCATGATTTCAAGCTAGTTTCTAAGTGTTAAAGGTTGCTTTTAGTATCAATTTTAAGCATAAAAATAACAGTTTTTCAACTGTTATCAGGTATGCGTTGAGTGAATTGTTGAGGTCTGGGAGCACTATCAGTTTTATTCGCCTAGCGAATGACATGCGCTGAGTGAATGGTCAGGGTTTTAGTTTACATTTTTTTCTTATTTTTGTTGTTTGATTTAAATGATATGGTGAACTACTTGGGACTATGTATGAATATGTAATGGATTTTATAATCACTAGACTTGATTTGTGATTCAAATGGAAGTAAAGTATGGTTTCAAAGTATGGTTTCAAATGGTGTGGAAGAGAACTCCAAGAAGGAATTTCTTAGTGGTTGTTTCAAAGGTTGTAAGTATGAATATGGGAAGCTCAGTCTTGGAGTTCATCTTGACATTCTAATGATCACCTATTCTCAAGTAGAGAGGGGTGAGGCATGTCGTGAGAATGGCAGGAGGTCCTAGCCTAGGGGCTTTTCCTTGGCCTAAGGTGAGTGATAACGGACTAACGTTGTGTGGTAGCTTGGGGTGGGCCAGCTGTTCCACCACAACAAGTGCACGACCTACCATAGTTACATATTCATACTAATCCGGATAGTCAAGTCTAACGTCTTTACAAGTTAAGATGTTTGGAATGATGTATGTGATATAAATGGTTTATGTATGTTATGTTATAAATATGATATGATTTCTTTGATATCTAGCTTACCCTTGCTCCTGTGTTGTATGTTGTATGTTGTTTTCTCTTTTGCAATGATCACCTTAACCGGTGTGAGCTTAGGGAGGACATTTTTTAGAAGATTCAACGTTTGGTTGAGAGGGAAAAGCAACAGGATAGATAGTCTTTGGTCCGTCAAGGATAGGATCTCTCGTCCTAGTAGCCTCAAGTTACTTGTAAGTTCTCATTTATGTACGCCTTATTTTAGTAGTTTTATACTACTAAAATGGGATGTTACATTAATGGTATCAGAGCAGTTCGTCCTTAGGATGACCTGTGAGTTGTGGGTTTGTCGTGTCTTTCCTGTGAAGAATTGAGTCTAAATGGTATCATTTGCCATTTCCTCCAAGTGTAGATAGTATAGTTGTGTAGCTAACTTGAAGTTTTGAGAACAGAAAACGTCTGGATAGGAGTATTGAGGGTGCACACTCATGACTATATCAGAGATGGTTTTCCTTTCTTAATTCTAAAGGTTTGGGGAAAAGAAAGAGTTGGGGTTCCAGTGTTGTTGTCTTTAGTAATTTTTGTCTTGTTCTTGCCTTTGTGGTAGTGTATTGTACTCTATAGTGGTAGAGGAATGCAAATTCAAGGACAACTTGACATGTATACCTTTATTAGAATTGGTTTAAGCCTTTGAGACAAATTATTGCCTCGAAGATAAGAAGTTAGAAGACCAGAATTTAGGTTTCAAAGGATGAGTGAAGATATTGGAGTTTAGAAGTAATGTTTTTGGGTTAAAAGGTTTTCAAGAATAGAGTCAGAAGATCAGCTATTGTACGTTTTACAAGAAGAGTTGAGTTCAAAGGCTAGAATAAGAGGAGCTTTGGGTAAGCATTAGTGTAGCAAAGTTTAAGAAATCAGTTTGATTCTGTGTATCAGTAACGTTGGAGGTCATAAGAAAGGAAAGTGTTGGTGAGCAATAGAATAACATTGGGAGAGATTGGCAACATGGTTCGGAGTATCAACAAAGTTTGAGATCTGAATAGCAAAAGTGATGGATGGTTTAAAGCTTGAGTTAAGAAAGGAATAGGAATTCTAAAGTGGACCAAGGGGAATCAATATCTAGAAAGGAAGTAGAGGAAGAAGAGTTTGAGAAGTAGTTGTAAAAGACATAGACTAGATTTAAGGAGAGTTTAGTAGAAAGCGGAATTCCAAGTTGAAAGAACATGAAGTCTGTGAGGAGAATTGAAGTATTGTAAGAGTTTTAAGTTAAGTAAATAATCAAAAGGGGATGGTTAGGTTTTCTTAACAAGAGAATGCATTAGAGTCAAGTTTTGAAGGATGCTTCAAGAATAGTAGTTTGCATATAAATAAGGTTTGACCTTGGACTTAGGAAAAAGATTTCAGGCACAAAAAGGGAGAAATACATCAGAACATCGATTTTGTAAGGAAAAGGTAAGGTAAGAGAATTAAGAGTACAATGTGTGAGGAATTGAGAAGAAAGGTCTTGAAATAGATAAAAAGGGAGTGACTACACCGTGAGTTGTTGAAGTGATTATCGAGATGATCAAAGAGTTGGGTTGGTTAAGAGGTTCAAGTATATGAAGCTACAGATTAAGTTGAAGTCAGTTTTCATCAGGTATGGTTTTCTGGTGATGATTGAGTGACTAGCTGAGTTTGATCAAGAGAGAAGCATTTGTTGGATGTTGGGTTACAGAAGATAGTGAGAGTATGAGATTCAGATCACATCATAGAGGTAAGCTTTGTGTTTATGAGGTTTCGAGTTGAAGAGGTAAATTCTTGAAGAAAGTTTGAGGTGTGATCATAAGGGGGAGTTTGATTGTTTTCCAAATCGTTTTGAGGGTTATGGCCTTAAAAAGAAGTGTTGTGTTTACGAAGGAGAACAAATGGTTATATATCAGAAGTGGATCAAGTTAAAAATGTGAAGACAAAGGGTTGTGAATTCAGAAAGAGTTTAACGAGGATAAGTGGAGAAGAGAAGACAAATCTTTATGGTGTAAGAGTTTTTGGTTGATGTTCTGAAGTAGGTACTAGAATTTCCATATTGGAGTGGTGAAGTTCGCTATTAACCAATGTTAATAGTTCATAATGGGATAGTTCTTGTTAAGTGTAAGGTGTGCAAGAGGTAGATGGTGGATTGGGTAGAACAACGATAGTTTAGACTCAGTTCAATCATAGGAAGAACTAAAAGGTTGAAGAATATCAAAAGAGATAGAGGACGGGTTGGAACAGTCTGGTATAAGTATTAACAATTAGAAGTGAGTTCGGACATGTTCATTTTTTAGGAGTAGAAAACAATGTTGAGGACATGGAATGATAAGGTTATCATGGAAGAGAAGAATTATCAGGATTTTTGCAAGGTCATGGAAGTTTTGAAAAAGGTTCTTCAAGGGTGATCGTTTTCTAGTTATAGTTGTCATGAAGGAAGTGTTCTTTCAGTAGACTGGTGAATAAGGAAGTATGAGGATCAGAGTAGCGTAGCGAATGTTAGTGGACTTATTCTTATCAGTACAAAGTGTGCGTGAAGCGTTTTCAAGATCAGGTGTTGGTGGTTTATGAGTGGTGAGCTTCTTTAGAATAGTAGTGATGTCGTTACCTGGGAATCGGCTAGGAGTGTTCAGTATTTTTTAAAAGCTAGAAATGGGATTATGCATAGGATAATAGATGTGAGAGAGAAAGAATGAAGTGAGTCTACAGTTTCAAGTGGCATTGTCAACTTTGAAGTGATAAAGTGGTATAGGATGCTGAACAAGGACAGTGGGTCAATGAGATGAAGAAGAGCAACTGAGTCATGGTTTTGAGTTGTAATGTCAATCTAGAGTTAATGAAGTGTTAGCAGATGGTTTGAACAAAGAGGAGATTCAAGTTCTTGGTTTGATGAGGATTAAGTAATAATTGGTTGAAGAGTATGAAGAATGGGGTCTGAAGTGAAGTTGTAAAGCGATTTCATTAGTATAGTTGAAATACTATAACTAGTGATTTTTTCAAAATGGTTGAGAAAGTGCAGTTTGGACAATCCTAATTGAGATGTATCATAAGTTGGCTTGGTACTGATCAAGCTAGTGATATCAAGTTGAGGAAGGCACAGATCTAAGTACATTTACAGGCTAGTGGGTCAATAAATGCATATGGTTCAGGTTGACAAGTTGAAGGAGTGAAGATGGAGTGTTCACTTTGGTTTTGTTGTTGCAACAGAGAAGAATTTTACTTTGGTAATGAGATAGTATAGTTGGAAACTATGCTACTCAAGATTGGAGATTAGTAAAGCAATGTGAAGTTCTCAGAATGGGTGTGGTTAAAGGTAGTCAAGAACATAATAGTTGGTAGTTAAATCAGAAGTTGTAGTGATCAAATTATTGGTATGAAGGTTCTTAGAGGAAGCAAGAGGAGGTAAAAGAGTATCAGTCGAGGGTTGATCTAAAGTCAAGGAGGAATTTCTCAGTGGTTGTTTCAAAGGTTGTAAGTATGAATATGGGAAGCTCAGTATTGGAGTTCATCTTGACATTCTAATGCTCACCTATTCTCAAGTAGAGAGGGGTGAGGCATGTCGTGAGAATAGTAGGAGGTCCTAGCTTAGGGGCTTTTCCTTGGCCTAAGGTGAGTGATAACGGACTAACGTTGTGTGGTAGCTTGGGGTGGGCCAGCTGTTCCACCACAACAAGTGCACGACCTACCATAGTTACATATTCATACTAATCCGGATAGTCAAGTCTAACGTCTTTACAAGTTAAGATGTTTGGAATGATGTATGTGATATAAATGGTTTATGTATGTTATGTTATAAATGTGATATGATTTCTTTGATATCTAGCTTACCCTTGCTCCTGTGTTGTATGTTGTATGTTGTTTTCTCTTTTGCAATGATCACCTTAACCGGTGTGAGCTTAGGGAGGACATCTTTCAGGGGATTCAACGTTTGGTTGAGAGGGAAAAGCAACAGGATAGATAGTCTTTGGTCCGTCAAGGATAGGATCTCTCGTCCTAGTAGCCTCAAGTTACTTGTAAGTTCTCATTTATGTACGTCTTATTTTAGTAGTTTTATACTACTAAAATTGGATGTTACATCTCTAACCCTCTAATCTAAATATAGGCAACAAACAAACAAGACCAGTAGCAAGAACACCCTCTTCTGTTGTTTATCCCTTTGCGGCACCCTCAAAGTCAAGAACATCGTTCTTCTTCCTGCAAACACCGTAGGAAATCCAAGCCAATCTTCAAAGATTGCAAATCCTGATCGCGTAGAATACACCCAGTTGTGCAAATTGATCAGACATTCAAATTAGCAAGCCTTGCTTCTCAAGAAACCTCAAGTCTTTGATCACCACGGTCAATCTTAGTTCTTGGAGCTTCCTTTCTCTGTAGGATCACACAGCGTTCTGTAAAAGATATGAAAGTTTCAAATGCACAAAAGTTCTTGCAGAATTCAAATCAACGTCAATTTATAGTAATACACATATCAGACGCATTTTAATCTATTTGGCTACTAATGTAGTCGAATACATCTAGCAGTTATAACAGACTAACATCGGTCAAGCTCGTTAATTAAATGCGCATTTAATACAATCGACTTACAATAAATGTTTGGTCAATATATTTAAAAATATGATCGTTAAAACAGTTATGTCAACCATTCCATCAGTTTTCAAAATAACAATCAACTTAGTCGAATATAAATTGCTTGCAATCAATTAAGAAAAATTACTTAGCACATTTTTGAAAACTTTTCTCTTCAAAATAACTCACAACACACTTGATAAAAGTTTGTGCAAACACACGAGTTTTAATCGATTCATCTCATAATGTAATCGACTTAAAACTATTGTTTTGCTACACATTAAAGTTCAACCAAAGTGTTTGTGGTTTTCCATTTCCAAAAACTTATCTCATGCATACACATATAAAATCACATATTAAACACAGTGATATGCAATGAACAACACAATCATGTTTACAAATATGCTTATACAGATTTATCATAGTAAACAAAAGCATATAACATGTAACCACAAAACATATAACACAGAATACTCATGTGTTATTAATTATGTGTTGTCATCATTTAAAACACAGATATCACTGAGATTGTGGGTTCAGCTAAATCAGTGCTCCCCTATCAACAATCTCAATAGATTATATTCATAAAATTATATAATAGTGTTTGTAATGTCGAAATAAATGGTTAAATATAATAAAAATTTGTTTTAATTTGAAATTATATGTTTTTGAGATTAGTAATTATTATATGTTGAGTGTAATATTACGTATGATGGTTATGCAATTAAAATTTACAATTAAATTTTTAAATTATATATTATATTAAATATTTTTGTACAAATGTAGACATATATTGTGTAATGTGATATGTACAAAATAAATATAATACGAAATTGATGTTGACATTGACACATCGATAATTAAAGTAATGATTAATAATAATAATACAAAAAATAATAATAATAATAATTTTAAAAATAATATTTGAATATAAATTTGTTTGTATTGAATTATAAAAGTGACATGATAAATTATCATAATGTAGTGAAATAATGTAGTTATATGATTAAATTTTAAAATTAAAACTTTTAGTTATATATTATATTAAAATGAAATTTGTATATATAGTGTCTTGTTAAAGTAAAATGTAAGTATACTTAAAAATATTATCCTCTTTAAAATAAATACAAGACAAGGTTAATATTTAAATTTGTAAATAGAACTACATACACATTTACTAGAGCACCGTTTTGTTGTTGTAGAGCCTCTACCATTGACTCTAGCAATTTGGCATTATTAAAGGTCGTTCGATCGGCAGGTTGAGTAGGGGGTCTTGGAGCCATCTCTTCTCTAATAAGCAGAGAAAAAGAAAAACCATCAGATTAATTCAAAGAGTCCCAAAATACTCACTAACCGAATGTTGAGCACACAACAAAAGCATAATATACTCATAACCTACAGTGTTCTTAAGGAACAAAACTGCTCTGATACCATTAATGTAACATCCCAAAAATACAGTATAAAACTATATAATAGAATAATCACATGTTAATAATACTACAGATCAGTCTTACAAAAGATAGGACGTACGCTTATGGCCGAACGGCCTTACAGAATAATGAGAAAGTTAAAACTGTACAAATAAGCAATCTAGACCGAACGGTTTACAAAAGACCTATATCGAACGGTCATACAAAAGAAAAAGGTAAAAGATGATCAAACGGTCATCGTACAAATAAACTAACTATTGACCGAACGGTTCTACTGTTCGGTCTTAACTTCTACCTCGACCAAACTTTCTTCTTCCAGCAACTCTTCTCCTTCTGCTCACATCCACACGGATGATCATTGCAACAGGATAAACGACCGAACATACAAAACGGACAAGACAGAAAAATAGGGTAAGCTTATGTAATTTAATTCATGTATCAGCATAATTCATAAAATCAATTAAACCAGATAAATCAATAACTCTTTCATGCAAAGCCTAATACTAGACTCTGATGGTCCGGAATGTATGAATTTTGTGTAGCTACGACATTCGTGCACCCGGGTGATGTAGTAACTAGGATACCCTTAACAGCTGCCACCCGAGGTTAGTCCTATCTGTCCAAATTAACCATAAGGACTAGGACCTCCTGCCATTCCCACACATGACTTACCCTTCTCTACGTGAGAACGAGTAATCACGGAATATTAGGATGAACCGCCAGTTTAGCGTGCCCACATTCATACTTTACCAATTCCAATATCCATTCATGAGATATTCCTCCCCGGAATACTCTTTCATAATCAAAGTCATTTCATCCATATCATATTCCATCATCTTTCATCATTAAAACTTCAACTTAACCAATTTGAATAAAGATCCCGTAGGATACCAAATACCGAACATTAGTTTTTAACCCAGAACGAGACTGAAAACTTGGAGTGAGACCGAGATGTCTCCAACTCAAAACTAATCAAATCGATAGAGTTACTCACTTGTTTTGAAAGGGACCGAATACAAAAATACTTCTCAAAGACCAAAAGAATCGAACGTTTTTTTTCAAGTGAGCCAATTTAATGAACTGACTCTTGAGATTTCAAACCGAACACCGTAAATCCTAGGTCGAGTACTAAGACTCTAGGCCGAAACCAATTAAGACAGGTATTGTAGGACATCAAATAATAGCACTTGACGGAATCATATGAAGAAACTGAACGCCAATAAATACTTAGCTTCTTAATGAGTTAAACATCAAGGAAACCGAATGTCAGTCGATGACCGGGCACTGTAGAGAGCGAACACTATTGAGTTTGGACGAACGCTCTTATTATAAAGATAGATTACGAAAATGAGAACTAGCACCTGGTGTAAGACCGAGCACTTACTTAGTACGAGCGCTTGGTGTAAGACCGAGCACTACTTAGTACGAGCGCTTGGTGTAAGACCGAGCACTACTTAATTTATAGAATAAAGGCTTGATAAATATAAGATATCATTTAACTAATGTTCAAGAACGAACGAAATATACAAATACATATAGATATACTGAAGTTTATAATCAAATACCAAGGAATGAATATCCTTGGTTGAAAGCTTAAGTACAAATATTACAAAACGAAACGAAGACGCTAGTCTTCAACTAGAACTCTCTCCAAATGAAAGAATCCAGTTCCAACCGAGTCCACAAGAAAACCGAACACTATACCGAACGAGCGCTGGTCTAATACCAAATACTTGTTAAGAACGAACGCTACTGAAACGAACGTTGGTATAATTGAATGATCAATACTGACTCTCGACAACATCCCTACCCATTTCATGGCTTTCATTAATCATCAATACTTTTAAACAACATACAATATTTTATCATCAACCAGATCATCAACACAATATCATTCCAGTTTCTCATCTCTTAGATTCATATACTCATACAGCCAACAATGCAGTAACAACCATATTTCATATTCATTCAGCCATCAACGAACATGCATCCATACAAAGCAAGAATCTAAATCAAATTATATAAGCTTCCCTTACCTCTTAATGTGACCGAACGCTCACAGATATGGTTACTAGTTCACCTCTACAAAGCTTTCTACCCTCAACGCTCGACAACTTCTGAAACTAAACCTAACAGAAAATCCAGAAACTCTCAGAACAAGATGATTGATTCATGCAACCCATAAACTAGGTTTGCATGTACCAGGAAACCACACGGCTGAGGGAGAGATGAACTTACCAGCTCAAAATCGAAAACCGATCGGTTCAAACAAACGCCCTCGACGCCGAGAATGCTCAGGTGTGGTCTGTTTGATGATCGGAGGAAGAAAAGAGTAAGATTTCGTAGAGAGAAGATGAAGAAATCTTAGAGAGAAGGAGGAGAAGAATGGAGTTTCAGAAGGTTGAAGAAGATGGTTGCATTTAGAGAGTGGCGTGAATTTTTGAAAACTCATAGTTTTACTCCTACCGTCAAAACCGAACGGTCACTCCACTGCTCACACCTGTCATCCACTTTCTGTTTTCCAACTCCCCTTCCTCGACACTTGTCTTCCAATCAGCTGGGTTTTGGGTGGATTTTTAATGAGTCTGACAATAATAATAATATATAATAATAATATTACCAATACATATAATAATAATAATAAAATTAAAAAATAATATGAATTTACTTGTTTTAAATTATATTATAAATTAAAATAATAGTAATCACAATAATATAATAATAATAATAATATTACTATTATTATTAAAATTGACCGTAGTAATAATAATAAAAATAATAATATATAATGTTATATATAAAAATAGTAATAATTATAATTATATAATAATAATATGTAATAATAATATCTTACAATACTAATAATAATAGTAATAATAATATATAATATGTTAATAATAATAATATATAATTATAATAATATATAATTATAATAGGGTTAAATATGTTTTTGGTCCCTTATCTTTCGGTGAAAATTGAAATTAGTCCTTCTTCAAAACTTTGGCCTAATTTAGTCCCAAACTTTAGAAATGTATGAATTTAGTCCTTTTAACTAAATTTTGTTAGGTTTTTATTTGATGTTTCAAGCACGTTTCATGATAGCATTTGGGTTGCTTACACTGTTTGACACATCTTTGCTTCAATATTAATTGAGAAACACGTTTGAAACATCAATTAAAGTTAACAAAATTTGGTTAAAAGGACTAAATTCATACATTTTTAAAGTTGGGAGACTGAATTAGGTCGAAGTTTTGAGGAGGGACTAATTTCAATTTTCACTTAAAGTTAAGGGATCAAAAACATATTTAACCCATTATAATAATATATGGTAATAAGTCATAATATTTACTAATGCAGATTAATAATAATATATAATAGTAGTAATAATTATTATAATATATAATAATAGTCATAATAATGTATATGAATACTTATACTAATAATAATAATACTAATAATAACATTATTAATAATAGTACTAATAATATACAATATACAATATTATAATATAATTTCAATACTATATAATAATAGTAATAGTAATAAAATATAATGATAATAATAATAAATAATAATAGTATATAACTTTAATAATATATAACATATAACAATACTAATAATATATAATAATAATACTAATAAATTTACTACTATTACTAATAATAATAATAATAATAGCAATATTTGTAAGAACCTCAAAAATAGAATATTAGAGTTGATAGGTGTTTTAAAATAATGAGATCGAATATTTTATTTTGTTTTAAAATAAATTGATAGTATAAATAGAATTTCTTAAACTCGTCTCATTATTTAAAACATTGTCTATCTCTCTAAAACTCTTTCTTTTTGTTTTCGCTCACTTCTCTCTAAGATTTCTCATCCTTGATCATTTGTTTGATGATCAAGAAGTTCCTAAGAGATCACAACTGAGTTATCTCCATGTCTAACCGATCAATTTTTGTCATAGAGCAAGTAAGTTTCAACTTCTTTTTCCTCTTTTTGTTCTTAATATGAAATTTGAAGAATGAGATTGTCGTTGCATATGTAATCTCGCTTCTTCTACTTGTTCTTGGTTAATCTCATGTCCTAGGGACTCTTTCTATTCCCAATTTGATGTTTCGTAGGTGTTCCTAGAAATTCCTTGCATTTCAAGTAATCGGTGAGACGTCTTTTGAGTTGGACAGTTCTTTGTGAGATAAGGGAAGCTAGAACTTGTTTAGATTATGTTTGTTGTGCTAAAATAGTATCCATGAGAATAATATGATGAATTGAATAAAATTGTAATTGTAGTGTAGTATCCTTTATGTTTAAATAAGGATGTATGGTAGTATGATGTGTGTATAATTGGAATAGCGTGAAATTGATGTTCTATGTTGTCATGATTGTGTGTGATAATGATGTTTTGGTATTTGAAACTGAATTCAAAATGTTTGGGGTGGGTCGTGGTCAAATTCTTGAGTTTTAAGACTAAAAACGAAGGTTTTAATGGGTGAGTTTGAGAAAGAGAGAGTAAGGTGAGTAAGCAATTGTTTAGGAGCTACCATGAGTTAATTTGAGACTTGTTGTAAGTGTTTTAGGAGTAAAATCTGATATGTAACTAAGAGGGGTTTCATTGTTGAAGTTTTGGAGGGTTTTTAGTGTAAAAACGAGGTTTTGAGTAATGAGATATTGAGTTGAAGGGTGTGAACTTTTTTGGAGTGTGAGAAGTTTGTTATTAGACTAATTAGGACTTCTTTAGATGTTGAAATAAGTAAAAGTTGTCATGAAAGAGATAAGTAAAAGTTGTCATGGAACAAATAAGTGCTTCATAGGTTGAGTTTCTTATACAATTGGGAGGTTATATGTATTGGAAAATAAAAATAGGATGACTGGAAGGAAAATGAGGTATTGGACAGTGCTAACAAGTGTATTTGGACTTGGTCATGTAGTTGGAGGACTGATATGGGTGTTAGAAAGTGTAAAAAATTATTTTGAGTAGCTTGAAGAAGTGATTTTGGGTTTTCAGAAGTTTCTCAAGGTCTGGAGGGTTCTAGGGGTCTTTAGAAATTGGGGTAAAATGTCCAAAGTCAGAAAATTAGTGGTTTTGCATCTGTAATGGCGTTGAGCGCTGGGGTCCTGGCGCCTGGGTGCTTATCACATAAATCCAGTTTGTGGGAACTTTAGCCCGTAAGGCATGCAACAAAAATACATCTTTAGTGGTGAGTTGTGCATGATTTCCACCTCTAGGTAGCAGAACCCAAGCTATAACAAATGCACAAAGACGCTCATCCCTTTTCAAGCCACCAACCCTAACGAGAATGAAATCTCTTGGTTCTTTAGGAAACCTTAGAAAATCTTTGTAAATAGTCATTTTGTTGATACCAGGCATAGTCAAATGAGACTTAATCCCAGCAGGAAACCTTAAACATTCTCATTTCAAGTGGTAAGCGCCAGCTTTCTAGTGCTTAGGCGCTAACTAAACTTCAGGTGAGGTGGCTAACGTATAGGCACGTGGGATGACATGTATCCTTTTTAACATTTGCCACATGTGTTTACATTTTAAATTGAAATTGATAAGTTATTAAATCAGATGACGGAGATAAGGGTTTATATACTTACTAAGTATTGGGATCTTGTTAAGCAAATCAAAATTGGGGTTGATAACTTTGTTTTATCTTGAACCTAAGTCGCAATTAGGGTTGTGGTTCCATCAATTTGGTTTGACGATTTTTGTTGCTCCATTGTTCGTTTGCATTGTGTGTGTAAGGAAGGCGATTCGAAGAAGGTAATTTTGTTCTTTTCGTTTACGTTTACTGTCACTTCATTGCTTGTTGTGCATTGTGTAAGTAAAATTTTAATTTTACAATGTAGGATTAGCAATGGTTTTTTATTTTTCTCTGCATCACATGGGGAAGTTCGTGAAGAATAAGGGAATAGAATATGTGGGAGGAGAAATACATGTTATAAAAGGAATTGATCCGGACAGGTGGTCTTACTTTGAAGCAGTGGGATATGTTAGAGAATTCAAGTATGATGCAGAGTTCAAGCTATGGTGGAAGGGGGCAAAACAAAAGGCGATGAACAACCTGAGAATACTCAGTGATGACAAGGAAGCACTGTTCTTGGCTAACTATGAAGAGGCAAATAATGATGAGGTTGAAATCTATGTCCAACATGTACAACCTAGTCAGCCAGATGAAGTTAAGTTTCTGTGTTTTGGTGAAGAGGTAGTACAGGAGACGGAGGAAGAGGTAAATATGGAAGAAGAGGTGGAAGATATACATGCATATGTTGTTGAAGAAGATGCTATTGTGGATGAAGAAGTTAGTTATGTTGGTGAAGCACATGCTTATGTGGATGAAGAAGATGATGCAGTGGATAAAGAAGATGGTTATGTTGGTGAAGCACATGCTTATGTGGATGAAGAAGATGATGCAGTGGATAAAGAAGATGGTTATGTTGGTGGGGTGGAGGGGAATGTGGAAGGAGAAGATGTCCTAATGGATTACGAAGAGGAAGAGGGGAATGTTGAGGGCGAATATGTACAGAGGGGTGAGGAAGAGACTTATGTTGATGAGGAAGAGGAAGAGGGCAATGTGGTTGCGGAAGAAGTGGTGGAAAATATGGATGATAGTGAAGAGGAAAGAATGGAAAATGATGATGATGGGTTTGGGATGGAGGATTAGAGGGTGGAGGAAGAAAGAAGAAATATTAATCCTGTTTTAGAGAGGTGGAGTACAATGAAAAAGAGGAAGAAAAGTGTGAGGAGAAGAAACGGTGGTGGTGAGGGGTCATTTATGATTAACGAAGATGTTGGACACCATGAGCATGAGATAAATGAAGATTACAATACTGATGAGTTTTCTTCAAATGTCGATAGTGATAAGGCTATTAGTGAGAATAGGAGAAAGTTTCCAAAGTATAGAGCAGATGATATGACCAAGAGCTTCAAATTTACATTGGGGATGGAGTTTAAGTCATTGAAAGATTTTAAAAGTGCCCTACAGGAGCATAGCGTATTACATGGCAAAGAAGTGAAGTTTGTTAAGAATGATTTGAAGAGAGTGAGGGCAGTTTGTAGAAAGGGATGTGGTTTTGTAATTATGGCTAGCAAGGTAGGCGGTAGGGAAACTTTTAGAGTGAAAACTCTCGTTGGACGTTGATGAACAAATTTATGAACACCAAAATATGATGTCACAAACTTGTTTTACAATCGGCAAGTATGACCGAATCGTTTCAAGTAATAACTAGGTAAGACCAAGTATCGTTCTCCCAAAGGACTCACGGCCTAGTTTAGTTATGTGATTCGTTGATTAGCTAAGACTTAAGAACGAAATACTTGGATTTTATATGCAAAAGACGAAAATAAACATGTATGCATGAGGGTGATCAATGGCTAAAGCAGAATACAAACACTTTCAATGGAATATATGGATGAGTATGTTGTTGGGAGTCAATTTCATCTTATCCACTCTCATATATTTTAGGAATTCAACATTCAATTCATCATTGTTAATGCCACTCTCTAAATTACCTTTCAAAGAAGGCTTCTCCCTAATTACGAGTTCATACGATTCCTAGCATCCATAATAATTAGTTTATTTAGCACAGGAGCTTAAGGCAACCAATATACCTATTGGGAGAAAT
Source organism: Vigna angularis (assembly GCF_016808095.1). Classification (NCBI taxonomy): domain Eukaryota; kingdom Viridiplantae; phylum Streptophyta; class Magnoliopsida; order Fabales; family Fabaceae; genus Vigna; species Vigna angularis. The sequence continues at coordinate 12,638,452 of NC_068979.1, forward strand.
TCCCCAGATCTAGACTTCCCCGTACGTTTCCGTATCGACAAAACCAATAATCATGCATTGAATGAGTTAAACAAAGCAAGCTTTGAGCAAAGAGAAAAAACCCTAACTAATGATGAAAGAAAGCATAAGTCTTAGATTAAGATGCAATCGCAAATTCCATATATGAGAGCTTCAAAAGATTACATTGATTCCCCAACAAACATACAAGGTTTAGTTCACCATATTCATGGTGAACCTAGATGAACAATAATGAAAGAATGAAAGATAAAACCCTAGAAAGGTGAAAAGGTAGCCTGAGCATCCAAGATCCTCCTTCAAAGGGGTGGAAGAGAGAGTATTTGCTTCGTTTCAGCCAAAGATACAAACCCTAGGACAACCTAAAGCTTATATACTATTCGTAAATTACAGAAAATTAGGCCCAAGCCCAAAAATAGTGCCGCTCAGCGGTAAAGTACCGCTCAGCGGTGAGTGCGTGAGCTCGGTTCTTCCCCTCAGCGGCCATTTTGCCCCTCAGCGGACCTCCCGTGAGCTTCTGAGTGCCGCTCAGCGGTAAACTGCCGCTCAGCGGTAGTTGCGGCTTCTCCATTTGCACTTTTTAATGTCTTTTCTGATTCCATCTCTCTCCTTCTTCACTTCTTTCACTAAATTCACCTTAAAACTTGCACAAAAACACTAAAATCAAGCATAAACCTGTCCAGCTCTCTTATTTCTGAAAATATGAGTAAAAGCATGATTTCAAGCTAGTTTCTAAGTATAAAGGTTGCTTTTAGTATCAATTTTAAGCATGAAAATAACAGTTTTTCAACTGTTATCACAACCCCAAACTTAAAACTTTGCTTGTCCTCAAGCAAACAAGATGTAACTCAATCTTCAACCAATTCATATGATGGTTCACTCATTCAAAAATCTTATTTTCAAGATAAGTAAAAACTTCAATCAAACTTATGACCAAGATTTCAATCAAGATGTGCACATGCTTTAGTGTTCACAAAGTCATTTAAATTCCGACAAATGCTATTTTTCATGAATGATCAATCAATTAAGCATGGATGTTCATGTGCTCATGAAATACTTCCTCACTAGGTAAAGTGTTTCACTCACACACAAGTGTATAAGAGGTAATCACTCATTCACTCCACTATCACAATGTCACATGAATCAACTTTGCCTTTCATTTAACCACAATCAAAAACATTCACAAGCATGCATCATCACAAGGACTTTTCAATGGCTTATAACGTGGCTGGGCTAACAAGAAAATTGGTTTTTCTGGATCACAAAATCCTTGAGTTAAGAGAATCATAACAACACAATTATTCTTATTTTTCCCAACTTTCCTTTGCATTGAGCTTTGCTTCTTCTTTTCTTTTCTTTCTCTTTTTCTTTTCTTTTCACATTCTTCTTTCTTAGCTCTTAGCTCAATGCTTTTCCCTTTTCTTTTTCATACTTTCCCAACAACCCCAAACTTGAACATTTAACAATACCACACAAGATCTTCTACTTAACTCAAGGTAAAGATTTTCAACAAGGGTTTTCAATTTATGTTCAAGGCTACGGGTTCAAAGGATAGAACACAAAGTGTTCTCTTTTTGTGGGCTAACTTTATGAACTTGGCCAATAAAAAGGGTTCCAACAAATGGCCTTGATCATATGATGCAAAACAAGCAATTGATTCAATCATAGAAAACCTGGGCAAAGTTATTGAGCTTCCAAAATAATAGCACTTAATCACAAAAACTCTGGAGCTCAAAACCTCACATATAAGCTCATTCACATTGGACATACACATCCTGCTTAATATCACAATCACAATCATAATAACTTGCATTTGTTCACAAAGCTTGTGAACCACCTGTATAAGCATGTAATGTGCACATCTCAAAATCAATCCATATCAAAGCATCATTCAAGCATTACTTATCAAACAATCACAATTATCAGCAAACCATCATAACAGATAAAATTTCCATTGAGTACATCAATTCCTATTCTAATAACAATGAATTATAAAACAAATCCTGCTCTAGTGCTTTGAAAAAAACTCATCCCCATCAATGATGCTCTCTCCCAACCCCAAACTTAAATGGACAACAAGTGAGAAAGTGGGTGGAAAAGAAATTTTCTCAAAAGGGATGAGGGAAAAGTTGTAGAAAACCTTGGAAAAGTATGTAGGAGTGTGTGCAGAGAAGAATCTAAAAAGAAAAGCCAAGGCGCAGCTTAGGGTATAAAAATACCCCTAATGGGCTCGGATTCCGCTGAGGGGCAACCCAAGCCCCTTCTGCGACACTACCGCTCAGCAGTAGTTTGCCGCTCAGCGACACTTACGGGAAGTGCTCTCCTTCTCCTTAGCTTAACCTAGATGTGTCCTAAGCATACCCCTCACTGGCTCCCTGCAATAAAATTCTCAGATCACTCATGCACAACCCTATTATGCAACTAAAGCAGGATCAAAACAAAAAAAATACAGAAAAATCAATCAACTGGGTTGCCTCCCAGGTAGCGCTTGTTTAACGTCACGAGCCTGACCCAAAATCCTTCAGCACCCTTCAGTAAGTGCAAATCTTCCTTACCAACACCCATCAGTAGGTGTATACAAACATAGTATCCTTCAGTAGATACTCTTCCGCCTAACATCCATCAGTAGATGTAAACCCTGTAACAAACTTATAACAAAAAAATACCCAAAAGTTCAAAATTACATCACTAAAACAAAAATTAAAAAGTTCTTAAATCACTGGGTTGCCTCCTAGGAAGCGCTCTTTTAACGTCACTAGCTTGACCCAATAAAGCTCATGTTCCATCTTCTTTTTCTTCTTTCTACTGAACTTCTTCAGAAATTTGATCAAACCAGAAACCTGTTGCAATGTCTCAATCATAGAAACTTTAATCTCCAATTTCTTGAAGATTTCCATAAAGCGCTCAAATTCCTTCTTCCTATGATACTTCTTTGGATGGGGACGAGGTTTTTCATATGATTCTTTCTTTTTTCCTCTCGTCCTCTTTCTCTTTTCTCTCATTTTCTTTTTTTCTTTTCTTTTTCTACTCACCTTCTCAATCTTCACACAAATTTTCTTTTCTTCTTTCTCTTCTCTCTCTTTTCTCTCTTCTTTTTCCAACTCAACTTTTTCAACATTTACACTCACTAACTCTTGACACTCTTCCCTGGGGTTAACCTCAATATTAGCCCCAAAATCCGTGTCAGGCCTTTCTTCCAACTGCTTGGTAATCTGCCCCATTTGAATCTTCAAGTTCTTAATAGCAGCTTGAGTGCTCTTTTGAGAAGATTCAGTTTTCTGTATAAATTGCTGAAGAGTTTCTTCCATCTTTATGAACCTTTCATTAAATGCATCAAATTGTTGCCATAAAGTTGGTTGTTGCTGTTGCTTGTTGAATTGCCCATTTTGTCCAGCCTGCCCTCTTTGTCCTTGACCAATACTTGGGTGTGGTTTCCACCCTTGATTGAAATTCTCTTGACTGTATGGAAATTGATTGGCCGTGAAGTTAACATCCTCTAAAGCTTCCACTGGAAAGGCGCATTGACCATTGATATGGTCACCTCCACATAATTCACACATCAATTCACACATCTGTGGTTGAACCTGTGCAACAGTCTTTAACTCTTTTGGCAATTGTTCAAGTATCTTTGTGAGATTCTCCAATTGTTGAGTTATTAACTTATTCTGAGCTATCAAGGCATCATTGGATTGCAACTGTAGAACTCCTTTTTGTTGAATAGGAGCTCCTCTTTCACTATTCCACTTATTGTCATTCGTAGTCATGTTTTCAATTATTTCTGTGGCTTCCTCTGGAGTTTTCCATTTGATATTGCCTCCAGCTGAGGCGTCAAGCATCATCATGGTTTGTGAACCAAGACCTCCAAGGAAGATTAGGACTACTTCTCCTTCGTTAAATCCATGCGTGGGAGTCTTTCTTAATAGGCTTTTGTACCTGTCCCATGTGTGACCTAGTGTTTCCTCCATGCCTTGTCTAAATGAAGAGATCTCTTGCTTCCCTTTGTTGATTTTAAAGCTTTGTTGCTACCATTGTTGTTGTGGTTGATTCTCAAATTGTCCGGCAGCTTGCCAAAATTGGCTTTGATCCATGCTTGAGTCAGGTTCCCACCAGTGGTTGAGATTACTTTGGTAGAATTGAGTGCCCATATAGTTAAAGTCTTGACCAAATTGCATTCTGCAGACACTAGGCACAAAACCCTAAAAACAATTATTAGCACAAAAAGATATAAAAGAAGATATAAGATCAGAGATAAGAAAATAAAATAAAAACAAAAAACAGAAAAATAAAAACAGAAAAATAAAAACCGAAAAAAAACAGAAAAATAAAATAAAATAAAATAATAACAAAAAAAATAAAATAAAATAAAATAAAATAAAATAAAATAAAAACTGAAAAATATAAACAAAAAATAAAAAATTCGAAATTTAAATTAAAAATTCAAAAACAAGTCAAAGATAATCAATAATCACACAAATTAACCAGTTAAACCACGAGTCCCCGGCAACGGCGCCAAAAACTTGATGAACAAATTTATGAACACCAAAATATGATGTCACAAACTTGTTTTACAATCGGCAAGTATGACCGAATCGTTTCAAGTAATAACTCGGTAAGACCAAGTATCGTTCTCCCAAAGGACTCACGGCCTAGTTTAGTTATGTGATTCGTTGATTAGCTAAGACTTAAGAACGAAATAATTGGATTTTATATGCAAAAGACGAAAATAAACATGTATGCATGAGGGTCATCAATGGCTAAAGCAAAATACAAACACTTTCAATGGAATAAATGAATGAGTATGTTGTTGGGGGTCAATTTCATCTTATCCACTCTCATATATTTTAGCAATTCAACATTCAATTCATCATTGTTAATGCCACTCTCTAAATTACCTTTCAAAGAAGGCTTCTCCCTAATTACGAGTTCATACGATTCCTAGCATCCCTAATAATTAGTTTATTTAGCACAGGAGCTTAAGGCAACCAATATACCTATTGGGAGAAATTCCCCAGATCTAGACTTCCCCGTACGTTTCCGTATCGACAAAACCAATAATCATGCATTGAATGAGTTAAACAAAGCAAGCTTTGAGCAAAGAGGAAAAACCCTAACTAATGATGAAAGAAAGCATAAGTCTTAGATTAAGATGCAAGCACAAATTCCATATATGAGAGCTTCAAAAGATTACATTGATTCCCCAACAAACATACAAGGTTTAGTTCACCATATTCATGGTGAACCTAGATGAACAATAATGAAAGAATGAAAGATAAAACCCTAGAAAGGTGAAAAGGTAGCCTGAGCATCCAAGATCCTCCTTCAAAGGGGTGGAAGAGAGAGTATTTGCCTCGTTTCAGCCAAAGATACAAACCCTAGGACAACCTAAAGCTTATATACTATTCGTAAATTACAGAAAATTAGGCCCAAGCCCAAAAATAGTGCCGCTCAGTGGTAAAGTACCGCTCAGCGGTGAGTGCGTGAGCTCGGTTCTTCCCCTCAGCGGCCATTTTGCCGCTCAGCGGTAGTTGCGGCTTCTCCATTTGCACTTTTTAATGTCTTTTCTGATTCCATCTCTCTCCTTCTTCACTTCTTTCACTAAATTCACCTTAAAACCTGCACAAAAACATTCAAATCAAGCATAAACCTGTCCAGCTCTCTTATTTCTGAAAATATGAGTAAAAGCATGATTTCAAGCTAGTTTCTAAGTATAAAGGTTGCTTTTAGTATCAATTTTAAGCATGAAAATAACAGTTTTTCAACTATTATCAGACGTCACAAGTGTGGAAGGGTTTTTGGTAACAAAAGTGCAAGTGTGCAATGGATTGCACAAGTATTGGTAGACAGATTTGTAAATGTGAGAGGCATGACAGTGAACCAAATCATAGATGAAATCAAAAAGTCCTTTAGTGTTGGAATTACTCCTTGGAAAGCAGGAAGAGCAAAGCAAATTGCTATGGATTCTTTAGTGGGTGATGGAGAACGACAATATGGACGTTTGTATGATTATGTGGCTGAGTTGCGAAGAGTAAAGGCTGGAACATTCAAGATTAAGGTCAATCAACCCCAACCCACTTTGCCACCACGGTTTGGGGCATTTTACATGTGTTTAGAGGGCTGTAAAGAGGGGTTCTTAGGTAGTTGCAGGCCATTCATTGGGGTAGATGGTTGTCGTTTGAAGACAACATATGGAGGTTAGTTGTTAGTGGCAGTGGCAAGAGACCCTAATGACCAATATTTCCCACTAGCTTTTGCTGTGGTTGAAAATGAATGCAAAGAGACATGGAGGTGGTTTTTGAGCCTGTTGCTGGGTGATATTGGGGGCATAGATTGTCAACGGTGGATCTTTATTTCGGATCAGCAAAAGGTAAGTTACTTTATACATCAATATGTTTTTTCATTCCCTCTTTTATTCAAAATGTTAAGTTACTTTATTAAAGGTTGTTGGCATTTGTTGGTAGGGATTAATGGCAGTATTTGATGAGATTTTGAATGGGGTGGAGCACAGGCTGTGTTTAAGGCATTTGTACAACAACTATAAGAAGAAATTTGGTGGAGGACTACTCATTAGAGACCTTATGATGGGGGCTGCCAAGGCAACATACTTTCAGGACTGGGAAAAAAAATGGGTGAGTTGAAGACTGTGAATTGTGATGCTTATAATTGGTTAATGACAATTCCAACTAAATCTTGGTGAAAACATGCATTTAGTGCTTATCCTAGATGTGATGTGTTGATCAATAATTTGTCTGAGTCATTTAATAGTACAATTTTGCTGGCAAGAGACAAACCTATAATTACTATGATGGAATGGATTAGGTCATATATTATGAGTAGGTTTGCAACACTTAGAGAAAAAGTGATCAACTATCCTGGTGATGTTATGCCTAAACCAAGAAAAAGACTTGATAGGGAAGTTGAAAGGAGTGGGAATTGGCTTCTAGTTTGGGCAGGGGGTGCTAAATTTGAAGTCACTCATGGCTTTACAATGGACAAGTTTGTAGTTGATATAAGTAATCATAGTTGTAGTTGTTACTTTTGGGATTTGGTAGGAATACCTTGTAAACATGCTGTTGCTGCCATACATTATAAATTAAAAAACCCAGAAGATTATGTTCATCCATATTACAAGAAACATGTTTATCACACTTGTTATGCACCTGAAATAATTCCAATCAATGGACAACAACTTTGGCCTACATCCGACACTGCCCCACTACTACCACCCACTTATAAAACACCTCTTGGGAGGCCTAAAAAGTTAAGAAGAAGAGAAGCTGATGAATATGTCAGCCATTCAAAGTTGTCCAAGAAAAATATTGGTATAAAGTGTAGCAGTTGTAATGCATATGGACACAATGTAAGAAGTTGTAAAAAGGGGCAGAAAAGCAAGTACTTCCTCCTGAACATGTTATTTACAAGTTCATTTATTTATAACTATGTCAAATTTAACTACCTTAAGCCTTTCACAGGACACAAGAGGCACATCTGCAATGGGAGAATCTATATCAACTGGAAGGAGAGCATCTGCAAGAAGAACTGCATCAGGTGGAAGGGGAGGATCTGCATCAACTAGAAGGGGAGGATCTGCAAGAAGAACTGCAGCGACTGGTGAACCATCTGCATCAACCTCACAAGGTCAAAGAACATCACGAATGGGAGCAGGCACAGATGCAGGGGTTGCATCAACATCACAACTTAGACGGGCTGCACATATGCGTGAAGGGGGAAGAAAAACATCCTCAAGATTGGCTGCACAATTTCTAGGGTCTCAAGCGAGTTGCAATTGACATCCACACACTTTTTTTAATGCTATAATGTACTGATTGGGACCCACTTAGGGAGACCATTTGTAGTGGGCACAGTATTTTTTGGACAACTTGTTTGTCATATAGTGTAGCACATCCAATGTTAATTAAAGTACTCGGGGACCACTTCTTGTGTGAATTAAAGTGCTCGGGAACCACTTCTGTAATTTCTTGTGTTATTTTTGTTGAATGCAATGCTCTGTACTTGGATGACATTTTACTCTTCATTGTTCACTGTCCATTTCAGTCATTGTGCTTTAAATTACTTGTTGGAGTAGTTATTTTCAAAGCAGTAGGGGGTTGGCATCTCATAATAGACAGAGTTTCTATTTTTGATGTATGTTTTCAGGTTCAATAATCTTGGAATATTGATGTTATAAGTGAAAAACCTTATCAGGTTCAATACTGGTGCTTTCTGCTGTCACATTGTGCTTTCTGCCGTCACATTGTGCTTTCTAATGTTATAAGTATTTTTGTCACATTGTGCTTTCTGATGTTATAAGTATTTTTGTCACATTTTTATATAAACCATCAACATCCAATGATACTTGGTCATTCTTTATACTTGAAATCAAGACTTCATTCACATGTCCAAATTACGCATAACAATATAATGCTTTTACTGGTTGAGATTTTGGGTGTAACTGATTTTTATAAACTATGCATCATTGAAAGACTTACATTAGGTTGTGAACTGTGGATATGTTGTCAAACTCTTTGATTTAAAATAACAACTATAATCACATAACAGAAATGCACATAACACAAAGTAATCACATATGCTGTCCACATTTTATTGAATTTAAAACTTCAAAGTACATCCACAACACAACATTACCAATCTAATTACAATTTATCTTCAGCACAAACATAATACAAAACATCACTGTTAATGCCCATAATGACAATACAAACAAGACCAACATCATTTTGAACTTTTTTCTCTCTTGCTCTAATTTCCTCTTCAACTTGTCCTTCTTCTTCCTTAGATCCAACACAACATTTTCAATACAGACTTCAACTTCTTCACTCATCCTTTGTAAGCTTCCTTCAATTTTAGAGTCTCCTTCATCAACCCATTCAAAGTAGTTACAACTTGAATTACTCTGCAAAAGAAATTACAAATCACGAATACAAACTTCATCACAATAAGAAAAACATTTTCTCACTTACTGCCCAATTTCTACATCTATAAAATAGTTTCCCTTTGTTCTTCAATGTAGTTGCCTTCAACAGCAGCAATCTTTCCCCACAACCACAATTTTTTGAAGCTAAGTGAGAGGAGGATCCACATGTTTGGGACATTCCAGAACCAATACTCCTTCGCGTGCGACCATTTCCTCCTCTCTCAGCTTCCATTTCCCTTCAACAGTAATTTCCAAACTAAATCAAGTTCGACTACTCCCAACAAAAACCCTATATCCCAAATCCATCCATTCACACGAAACGAAAGAGGAAAATGAACTTACGTGACCAACTACACCAATGTTGAAGAAGATGAAATCCAACCTTTTACGATTCACCTTCAACCTTCTTTCCAGCTGAAATGATATGATCGTCTTTGCTCTTCAACCTTCAGACCACACAGTGAACCAAACTTTACCAATTAACCCAATACTTAGTAAGTATATAAACCCTTATCTCCGTCATTTGATTTAATCACTTATCAATTTCAATTTAAAATGTAAACACATGTGGAAAATGTTAGAAAGGATACATGCCATCCCACATGCCTATACGTTAGCCAGCTCACCTGAATTTTAACGCTGTTTGTTTTGGAGGACCAAAAATTATGGTTTCCTTAAGGAGAGGGATCAAATCGTACAAAGTTTGAAATAGGGACGAAAAATAAAAACGCTTGATAGTTGAGGGACTAATAATATATTTAACCCTAGAATTATTGATGTTTAAGATTCATCAAGCTAATAAATATAAAGCATTGATATACCTAGTCTAAAATATCCTTATTTTAATATATGTATAAATGTATGTTTTTATTTGTCATAGTCTTCTCAAACAAGTTATAAAAAAAGGTTGTAAGTGTAAGAAAGATAAATTAGTTATTTTAAATAAGGATTAAAGTAAAATAAATAATTAATAAACCTTACAATTTGTAAAGAAGGAGTTTGGAATAGAAGAATGTGAAAGCATGGACAGTTTTAAACTAAATGAGTGCTAAACATAGAAAGTGTTTATCATTATTATATTTTTTTGAAGATATAAAATGTACTTATTATTTCATTAAATAATAATTTAAATCTTCATAGAATATATTCTTACTCATTTTCCAAGTGAATTGTTGGGGTGGAGTAGGCATGTAAAGGAACAGGTTCTAGATTCGAAAAATATCTCTACACGAGATCTTCCTATTTCATAAAGAATTGAATAAAAAATGTATTTAACACATTCACACCCACCGAAATACACATGCAATATTGTTGCAGACAGAGACTAATTTCATTCAAGAATTCCAGAAAAACTAATTTGTCAACCATCAATGAACTATCACTCTTCGTTCTCTTTAATGATAATTAGGTCACATTCTACTATATGTCACTCTTGTTCTAGATATAAACTAAGAGGGAAATGCGTTGAGCTTTAATTTTCTTTTCAAAATTAATCTTTATTAGACTAAATTAATTAATCAAAATTGTAAAACAAGTTTTACTAGATTAAATTAATCAAAATTATTTTTATAAATTTTTATTATGATTATTTACTACTTCTTTTATATAAGGTGATAATTTGGTCTTTTTTAAATATTAGATTATTTAATTTATTTGTTTGTAAGCTATTTAGGTTAATAATTTAATTTTTGACTATTATATTTATACTAATATTTGATAAGATAAATAAACATTTTAATTGCATGACTATAAAATAATGAGTTGATTCAATTTATTTAAAAAAAATAAAAATTAAGTAATTCAACAACTTTAATTAATCAAACTGAATTACAAAATTTTGACTCACTAAAAAGTAAAAAATAAACTGATTAAGTTAATTCATTTTTAACTTAACTCATAACTAATGAGTTAATTCATGTGAATCAAATTTTTACCCTTATTTATAAAACCTCATCAACACATTTGACAATCTCAATCAATTAGAAAAAAAAAACTGTATTACCTAAATAGTAAGTTATTGTACAAGATGAGAAGGAAAAATAATATAAAGATTATCATAACATTTGTTCCATATATGATCTTGAAACCATTGATGAGTAGAGTAACTTCGAAATATAGAAAGATTGATTAAGATAACTCATACGATAATATTGGTTTTAATATATTAAAATTTGTTTTAATCCATTAAGATGATGTCTTGCTGCAAATTTTTAATCTATTAAAACACTATTGTATACCTTTAAACTTCAAAATAATGTTTAAATGATTTTAATCTATTACTTTATGCTTTCAATGGATTAAATTGTTTTTCCTTGCATACATAACAAGTCTAAAAATATTTTAACATATTAAAATACGTTTTAATGTACTAAAACAAAATTAAACATTTTCAACAAGACTAAAACATTTCAAATGAATTAACTACTTAAACAAATCAAAATGAAGAATAAATCAAATACTTACTATATTTAAGCCACAAATCTCAACCCAAACGAGATTAAACGCAAAAATGAACATCCTTAATACTTACAATTTCACCAGTATACTACATTTTCAAACTTGAAAGCATAAAATATTTATACTTCAAACCTTTCTATAAACGCCTCTTTAAAAAAGAAAAAATTGGGTAATATAAACATTTGAATCCTTACAAAGTCTCCTCCCACGGATGACACTTGGGTGAGACGAGAATAATTTTGCTATCCAATACTCATTTTTAGAAAAAAAAAATCATTCTTGTTCCCATCTCAAACTCAATGGATATAAATTTTTTTCTCATCCCATCCTTATTGGATAATGATTTTATACTTGAATTTCTTACTATTTCAATATCAATTGATTAAAATAATGATAATCTTGTTTCTTCAATATCAATATTTAAAAATATATTATAAGTGTAGCCATTTCAAATTAGAATAGCAAATAAAATTTTATGAAAATAAAAACATTTATTAAATTTTTAATGTTAATGAAACATAGTTGATAAAATTTTGAAAACATTTTAAAAAAGATATAAAAGGCAAACAAATATTCAAATAAAAAATTTGATCCCTATTTTTTAGGAAAAATTCAAATAGGTCATCTTATTTTTATTTATCTCAATTTGATCCATAATTTGGAAAAATAAGTGCAACCATGCTCTTACCGTTAAATTGGCTAAAACAATATTTGAAGATGATGAAGTGGACATCTATAATAAGTGGCATTTGATTTTAAAATACAATAAAATAGACTTGTAAATAGGTATCAATTAATTCCTCTCTTTGGTTGAAGCCCTCAATAAGTGGTTTTTCATCTCAATTCTTCATTATTTTGATTGGAGTATGTGAGCTATGTCACTAGGTCTTAAATCAGTGGTTCTTCATCCACGTTCTTCATCTTGGTTCTTCTTCATCGTTCTAATTGGAGTAGGTGAGTTATGTTGTTGGATCCTAAACTAGTGATTATTCTTCCACATTCCTCGTCTTGGTTTTTCTTCTTTTTCTATGTCCTTTACCTTGGTTCTTCTATATTCCCAACATTTAAACAATCATACCTCAACCCCAATAATTTATTTTCCCAAAACACAAATACTATAACACATCACGGCAAAAATCACCGAACAATCAATCATAAACTACAATAGAAGAACATTTATTGACCTTCAATGCCCTTCCATTCTAATGAACCAACTTTTCCAATGAAACAAAAAAGTTTACTAAATGAACCATAATTTCCTTAATTGCTCTTTCAATACCTAAAGATAGTGAATGAAGCCACGAGTTGAATCCCTGATTTGGCCATAAAATTTGTTTTATCAAATACTCCCCCTTTTCTATTTAAAAAAAATCACATCACAAAATTATTTATTAAGCTACTAATTTGAACATACCTATTTTTCCAACATACCTAGTCACTATTTATTTAAAGTTGATGACGTAGTTAACTATTAGGGTCTGATTATACCTATTTTACCAAATTAAAGACCAAATTGAGACATAAAAATAAGAAGACATATTTGAGATTTCTTAACAAAAATGAAAACGAATTAAATGATCAAAATATTTTAAATGTTTGATTACTTCAAATTTTTAATTTTTTAATTTTTAATGAAATCTCTTTTTTTATACCTTAATAAAAATTATAATACTCATCGAAATCACACCAAGATCAAAGATTAAACTAATAATAATTAAAATTTAATATAGATTTTTTATTTTTTGAACTATCAATATATGTTGCCTGGTGATAACAAAAATTCATAACAATTAAATTAAATTATTATATTATAGTAAATAAAATTTATTTATACAATTATAATGATAAAATTTTACGTATCATAATTAGTTAGTAAACAAAAATAATTATATAAAAATATCAAAAATGTATTTTATATGATAAAAATAAACAAATAAAAATATTAAAAAATAATCAAATATGTTTTAGAAACATTTTTTATATACAATTAAATAAAATAGCAAAAAAACCAAATATATAATTAAAGGTATTATAAGATGAAAAATAACTTAGAAATCTAAAAACTTTTCAAATATTAATCTGGCTAAAAATAATGAAAATTATTTCAGTAAAACAAAAAAAAATATTCAAATAAAACAAAAATTAATAATAAGATAATAAACAAGATAAGTTTTTAATTTTATTTAATAAATAAAAATTTTGTTATTGAACACTTAAATTGCAAGTATTAAACATTTTCATGTGAAAAGAAAATATATAACAAATAAAAATAGTAAAAAAGAGTAAAAATAATCAAATGTAAGACAAAAAATATTTAATTGACCTACATTATTTGAACATAATTATGTAATATCTTGGAGATGTAAATAAATTTCATGATAAATCAAACAATTAGAAAAAATAAAAAATGTCTAATATATATATAAGATTACTTAAAAGATTATCATTATTTTAATAATTTAAACGAAGATAAAAATAAGATAAAAATGAATAACATGACGAATAAAAAAATATATACATCCCACCCCTATCCCATATTCAATTAAAATAATAAAATATTATACATACTTATATCCATGTCCGTTCAATATCAAAATTCTCCATCAAATCAAAAATAGATTTTCGGACAATGCTCACTAAAGTGATGTTTATTTGTCATTCCTACTTCTCTCCTTTCCCCTTACTTGAACCAGATTCGTGAATTACGGTCTCATTATATAATATGGAACATAACAACATTAAGACTCTTGTTAGGGTTATAGATATAAGTTACTTGCTCCTAACAGAAATTAACAACATAAATGGGAGCTAACAACACGTTTCTTTCAGGTTCTCGGTACCAACCGTATTCCTACGAGCTAATAAGGGTTAATCAAATTAAGTTCGGTAAATTTATTATTAGTTGTTAATTTTATTATATACATTTGAAATTATTAAATATAATTAGCAAACAATAAAATATTAATAACACAACAGTTCTAGTACCCATGGAAAGAAAATATACAGGTGCTGGAGTAATCACATGTTCATACATATATATACACCTCTGAAAAGGGAAACACGAGTAATTCTGGAGAACAAGAACATCGGATCTGCAAATATCTCCTTCCATTAACCACATTTGCCTTAGCTTTTCCTCTATAACCATCTGCACTTGTGATGTTGCCAAAGAAAAGGAGATAAGTAGGTAATACATTTAATAAAATTCTGAATCAAATTAACCATATTCGTCTTTTGTTTTTTGCGTTGACATAATTTTTATTCAGGAATCATCACTTGTTTTGTTCTTTCTTTCGTATTTTTTTTAAGAAGATTAACATTAACACTCTATTCACTTGAATGGATTTGGAAAAAATGATTGAATGAATTTGAGAGGATTTGAAGGTAAATGTTTTGTTGTTTATTTGAGTGAATTTCGATGTCAGTGAGAGTGAATTTGGAAATAAATTTTTTTAATCTGTCACATCAATCAAATCTTATACTAATTCTCACAAATTTTACTTCCAAATCTACTCTCACTTATTTCCAAATCCACTCAAATAAAGAACAAAAAATTTACCTTTAAATCCATAATAGTAAAACTCATCTAACATAGTTGTATCTCTCCAAAATATATAGTAGATTAAAAACTGGAAGGTCACTTCTCTAGTAGATATTATAATAGAGCTCCCGGCAGCTGTATCACAAACTAACCAAATTCATAATCTCAATCAATCCACAGTCTCAATTAATTCAGTAACTCAACAATGATAGTGTCATTGAAACTTCAAACAGATAGTTTCAAGTAATTGTAAGAAACAAACAGAAAACTTTACTCACCTTTACATTAAATTGACGACTATTAGGACATGCCAAGCCACGCTGAGGTAAAAGCTCGGCCTGTAATCGTCCTACTGCCTGGCGATGATTTCCGCTCTTGCCAGGACTCAGCCATTGCTCGGGGGAACAGCTCACATGAGCCATCCCTTGAATAAGGAAAAAAAGTGAGTTCATAAAGAAGTCTGTAATTTGAATCTTGGCAGATACAAATCATGCAGAAGAATTTTGACAGTGCTTTCACTTTTAAGAAGCCAAATACCTTAAATGTCCATCCGGATTTGATGGATGAATTGCTTTGTTGAAGCGGTAACAGAAGTATTGCTCACAATTACCACATTTCATTTTGTTACAACCTTCAGTTCGGGAAATTGCTGTCACAAGAAGGGCATAGCTTGGAATTCCCTACGCTTTCAATCTTTCATACTGAGCATTTCATTCCTCTTTCTCAATCCCTACGCTTTCAATCTTCCTTTAAATGATTTAAATTTTGACAGTCCTATACTAAGACAAAAATCAGAAAACTGTAAGCCTTTTTTTGGTTAAAAATTTACTGCCAAAAATCAAGAAAAAGGATAATAGAATAGAAAGACACGTCTCATAGTATTTGAACATCAAGAGCAATAGACTCTAGCAACATACTAGACTCGCATCATGACAAAGAAATGACCAAGAAACTACAATGCAATGCTAGAGATTCCAAACACAGTCCCTATAAGCTTGCCCCAGAGGCGACTGCACTGTAAGCCAGTTCACTCAACCTTTCTGCTGAGCCCCTTAATAGATATCCTTCTCCAAGAAATTATCAACCAACTTTGACACCACTCATAAAAACCTTATGAGAACCTCACTAAAAGCTAGATATTTGTAGTTGAAGAGGCCAAGGCCTAATTAACCGCGCATTATAATCTCATTTCGAATAGGACACTCAAGTGTCGGACATTACAATTGAATCCTAACACACAAAAATAAGTAGGAGAGACCAAGGAACAGTGAGAGAGTGAACTGGGTAGAAACAACAGACTGCGATGGTGCCAGATAACAGAGCTAGGCTAGTTAGATGCATATGAGCAAGGCAGAACATATACAGGGCAGGGCAGAAAGAAGTAATCAGAATGGGCTAGAAAAGTGGTCAGATTATTGGGGTGGGCAAGTTTCTGAGCCCCCCTCCCTTACCCATAAAACAACACAGGTTTTAGGGGCAGAACAACCTACAACACCTGAGAGTAATAGTACCAGTATCTGACACAATTGGTTGGAATTTTTTCTGAGAAATGATCTCTTAAGCAATTATTGCAAGGTGCAAGGTGGCATAAGTTACAGGAACAGAGGGGGACGCAACATCATAGTGTGCAATACGCTATTGCACACAATTAACTACTATGCCTACTGGTTAAGTATTTTGCCTACGATAGTGCTGTGAAAATTTCCAGTTCTAGGAAGACAAAAGACTGGAAGAACATGAGGGAGAAATAGGGAACCACGTAAAGAAAGATTCCAAACTTTATTTAGATGAAGAGAAGACTTACAAGAATTTTAGAAATCAATTACAAGAAACCCCAGCAGATCAAAGTTTCCATATATAGCAAAACTGACACAACTAACACATAACAGATTTATCCTCCAAACTACTGCCTGTGGCAGCTCACAAAATCAGCCCAGCTGACTAATGGCTTCACATATTTCCTAACGTAGCCCTCCCCTTGAAAGAATCCTTGTCCTCAAGGTTGGAAAGCTGGAAATTTCTTCTTCAGATCATAGTACTATTCCAAAGTTGCATCCTTTGGTAGATGGTGTTTCCATTTCACAAGCACTTTAGTAACTGAGATTCCTCTTTTCTTGACTGTCATACGATCCAGAACAGCTTCGGGCTCCTTTTCAGCAAAAACATCTTCATGCTGGTAAGGGAGATCGATAGTAGTAACCAAGTTGCCCACATGTTTCTTAAGAACACATTGTGAACCTTATTGTGAGTTGGGAATTCAAGTGAGTCCAAGTCCCACATTGGATAGAAATGAGAAAGTAGAGCACTCTATAAAGGTGAAAGACCCATTAACCCATTGCCTTAAGGTTTTGGGTAGAGAGTGATGTCAATCCCTTATATGGTTGGGCTCAGATCTCATTGGTATTGTGTCTCTCCAATGAACCTCCTCCTCGATAGACCCAACAGTGGTATCAGAGTCGATGGTTCATCTTGGTGACCGACTTAGACGAGTACAATGGTCCCTATATCGAAAGTCTTCTTGGCGAAGGGTTCCAGGTAAGCATGTCCCGTTAAGATAAACTGCGGTACGAAGGGCTACTCATGGTTGTGATTGGTTGGGAATGCTTCCGTTGAAGGGGGGAGTGTACCAATGTGGAAGGGACTCACCCTTGAGGGGGAGATTGTTGAGAATCCATGTGTGAGTCCAAGTCCCACATTAGATAGAAATTAGAAAGTAGAACACTATGTAAAGGTGAAAGACCCATTAACTCATTGTCTTAAGGTTTTGGGTAGAGATTGGTGTCAATCTCGTATGTGGTTGGACTCAGATCTCATTGGTGTTTGTATCTCCCCAACCTCCTCCTTGATAAACCCAACAACCTGTAGCAACAATGCCAATGCAGTTGAAAACTTTAAAGTGACCAAAATACTTAGAACTTAGCTTAGAGTTGCTCCTAAATGCCACGGGTACTTGTTTTATGGGTACAACTTTACATAGACAAAATCTCCAGTCTTGAATGGTCTATCACTCCTATGCTTATTAGTAACTTGTTTCATCCTTTCTTAAGTGGCACTTGATTAACTTCATTATCTATTGTTCTCTTGTTTTATGGGTACAACTTTACATAGACAAAATCTCCAATCTTGAATGGTCTATCACTCCTATGCTTATTAGTAACTTGTTTCATCCTTTCTTAAGTGGCACTTGATTAACTTCATTATCTATTGTTCTCTTTTGACCAAGCTCGTGTCCACCAATTTCACTTTTGATTCTCTAAGAAGGCAAGGAAGATTCATTGAGTTGGCTGTCCATTCATCATTTCGTAAGGAGTAGCTTTAGTAGCGGTATGGTAGGAGGTATTGTACTACCATTCAGCTAACGGCAGCCACTTTGACCACTTGTGAGGACCATCATTACATGTACACCTCATATATGTTTCCAATCATCTATTTACCACCTCAATTTGACAACCAGTAAGAGGATGGTAACTGGATGAAAGTTGAACCTGGACCCTTGTAAGGACATAAAATCTTGCCAAAACTAACTGATAAAAAATAGAATCTCTATCACTAGTGATGGTACTAGAAAACCCATGTAAGTTAAACACATTATCCATATAAGATTGAGCCACATCACTGGTTGTATAAGGATGAGACAAAGCCATAAAATGTGAAGCTTTGCTCACCTGTTTACCGTCAAAAATATCACTTTCTTGCCAAATGAATTAGGCAAGCCCTCAATGAAATCTATAGTGACATGCTGCCAAATTTGTTCAGGAACAGGATGAGGTTGAAGTAAACCAAGAGATGCTGCAGTATCATATTTACATTGCTGACAAATTGAACATTGCCAGATGAACTTCTTGATGTCATTGATCAACCCTTTCCAATACACAACAACTTTAAACCTCTTCATGGTGGCATTGACTCCTGAATGTCCTCCTCCAGCAGAAGCATGCATCCACTTCAATAATATATCATCCCTTAATGCTAGATCATTGCCAATTGCTAACTTTTCCTTTCTGCTCAACTCACCATGTTGCCATTGGTAGTGTTTATGACAAGTTGAATGTTAAGATATAGGGTATTTGGGATATAAGGGTATAATGGGAAATGGGATTAGGATAGAAGGTAGAGGAATTGTATAAATAGATTGTTTGGATAGTTAGAAGGTAGTTTTTGAGTACATTGTTTGTTAACAGGCCATAGACCTGTGAAGAGGGTTATGTCTCTGGATCTTGTATACACACACTATTTTTTCTGTTAATAATACACAATTCACCATATATTTCTCTCTGTTTTCTGGGTGTGAGAGACTGTGATGGAGTTCTTGATTAGGTTCCCAGTTTAGGAACCTATCATGATCCCTCTTGTACTTTTTGGATTAGCTTTTGTAAGTTAGTATCTTTCACCCATGACAATTGTATTAGGCCACATCTCTTCTTGAAAAGGCATGAACTGTTAGAATATTTACCCTATTTATCATGATTATATTGAGTCTAGAGTTACCCTATTTATCATGATTATATTGTGTCTAGAGTTACACTATTTATCATGATTATATTGTGTGTAGAGTTACCCTATTTATCATGATTATATTGTGTCTAGAGTTACCCTATTTATCATGATTATATTGTGTCTAGGGTTACCTTATTTATCATGTATTCTTGTATCAATTTATTCTTATAAATAAAAGATTATGAGAGGGATCAATCAAGCCCTCTAGACACAATATAATCATGATAAATAGGGTAACTCTAGACACAATATAATCATGATAAATAGAGTAACTCTAGATTCAATATAATCATGATAAATAGGGTAAATATTCTAACACTCTCAAGTTGAACAACTATATTGTCTTGCCCCTTTTTATACTCAGTTGAGCAGTCAAACTTCATGAGTTTAACTAGCCACTTTTGCTGAAAATCTGTTGACAACCTCTGATCCAATATGCACTTAAGGTTGTAATGATAGAATGCATGTTCAAACAGTAATGTCTCCATTTCTGAATAACAAAGACAAGAACTAATAAATCCTCATATGTGGGTAGTGATTGTTGATATAGGGTGTTGCTCTTGCATAATAATTGCCCTACCCCACAGCCTGAGGCATCAACTGCCACTGCAAAAGTTCAGAAAAATCAGGAAGAGCTAAAACTGGAGTACAACTGAACAATTCTTTTAGTTTCTGAAATGTCAGTTTAGCATCTTGAGTCCAACTAAATCCATTTTTTCTAACGTGCCAGTCAAGGGTTTTGCTACTACTTCATACCCTTTCACAGGCCTCCTATAATAGCTAGCAACACCAAGGAACCCTCTCAGTTGTTTAATAGTCTATGGAAGAGACCAATTGAGCATAACTTCTATTTTATTTGGATTTGTGGATACACCTGAACCAAAGATGAAATGACCAAGGTATCCGACTTTATTGACAACAAAATAACATTTTCTCAGCCTAGCAAAGAAGTAATTGCTTCTAAGAGTAAGCAATACCTATTTAAGCTGATCCAAGTGCTCTTCCATACTATTTCTGTAGACCAGAATATCATTAAAGAAGACCAATAAGAATTGTCTTAAGAACTTTGAATCACCTAATTCATTAACCCTTGAATGGTTGTTTTGGAGCATTAATGAGGCCAAATGACATCACTACAAACTTATAGTGATCTCCACATGTCCTAAAATTTGTCTTGTGTACATTCGAGAATCCATCCTCACTTGATTATACCCAGACCTAAGGTTAACCTTGGAAAAATTGAAGATCCAAGAAGATCATCTAACAAATCATCAACCAAGAGAATAGGAAACTTAGTTCTCACAGTGTTTTTATTCAATTCCATGCAATTTATACACAACCTCCATGAGCGTTCGTTTTCCCCACCAAAAAATCACAGGACTAGCAAATGGACTGATACTATTTTGAATGACCCCATATTTCAATATTCTTGTACCAGTTTATCAATGATATCCTTTTGGCTTTTTGCATACCTGTTAGATGTTATGATGTGTGTTTCTATTATTTGGGCTTAGCCTATTCTGTATTAAGGGCATTGGCCCATATCTTACAATATAAATAAATTACCCTATGTGTATGCTAAACACACAAGGGATATTTTTCTCCCAATCTTCTCTATTTCTCACATGGTATCTAGAGCACAGGAATAGTTCCTGCCAACTCCAAGGTCTACGGTACCCATCACCGCCGCTGTCGCCGCCGCCACCGCCGCTGCCGCCGCCGTCGCCGGAGTTCCAGAATCGACCGCCGACCACACCATCGGAATCGTCTCGGCCGGGCGACCACCGTGGTCCAACGATCGCGGCGAACGGACCACCCACGTGCCTCCACGCGCCGCCGCTTCCCGCCGCGCGTGCCGGCGCGTCGCCGGAGAGTTCCGCCGCCGATCAGAACCGCCATGATCGCCTCCTCGCCCTCTTTCTGGATCTGTGGTCGTTGCGTCAATCGGAGCACTTTGGATTTTTAGGGTTTCTCCCTCTCCATGGCGTCTTCCTCGTCTACAAACACCTCTGTTGGTGGCTCATCTTCTGATCCCTCAATATACACCAATTATGTGAATGTACACTTGTCCATTGACAAGTTAGATGGCACAAATTATGCAACATGGGCATCCGACATCAAACTTTGGTTGAAGAGTCAGGGGTACTTAGATCATCTTACCCAAAATGTGACTACTCCTAACATAGATGACACTTCCCGCTGGATGAAAATTGATGCTCAGTTATGCATTGTTCTAAAGTCCACCATTCACTCCTCACTGAAACAAATGTTTCGATCATATGAAACATGTTCAGAAGTATGGGCACAAGCAAAGTTGTTATACACCAATGATACTCAGCGTCTTTATGGTGTTTGTCAAGACCTATTAACTGTTATTGGTCCACGCAATCATGGTCCCATAGCAGAATATTTGGGTAAAATTCATGCCCTTCTTCATGATTTTAATGATATATTACCTCCTGCTTCCACTCCTATTGAAGAATTGGAACAACGATCAAAGTTCTTCATGTTGTTGGCATTATACGGACTCTCTGATGATGTCTCTCATGTCCGTGATCAGATTTTGGGTTCTTTTGTCATACCCAACTTTACTTCTACTTGTTATGCTCTTTTGCGTATACCAGGCAAACCCGTCACTGAGACATCTCCTCGTATTGATGATTCTTCTGTTACGGCTGCCCAACGTGATGATCGAAGTCGGTCTCGCAAGCCAAGTAAAGGACATCCAAAATGTGACCACTGTGGCAAGTTAGGCCACAAAATTGATAGATGTTTTGCGCTTCATGGACGTCCTCCTCGACCTGTAGTAATGGCTAATTCTGATCCACCTCCCCGATCACCGTCTACCGACCATCCTACTTCATCTAATACCGTAGACCAACCTGCAATCTTTAACGAATTTCTCAAATGGTATGAGGATCGTCAGCACTCTAGTTCCACTACATCTGCATCTGTTGCACGTACAGGTACACCTTTTGTTGGTCTGACTCACTCTCTCTCCCTCGGACCTTGGGTCCTTGACTCAGGCGCCACCGATCATATCACTGGTAACAAGTCCTTGTTTTCTTCTTTGTCGTGTCCGGATAACTTACCCTCGGTAACAATGGCTGATGGGTCTAGAGTTTCATCTCATGGTGTTGGTACTGTTAATATTTTTCCATCCATATCCATTGATCATGTACTTTATGTCCCTGGGTCTCCCTTCAATTTATTGTCCATTAGTTGTCTAACTCGTACTCTTAATTGTGTTATTTCATTTACTAAAGATTCTGTTTGGTTGCAGGACCAGAGTTCGAAACACATGATTGGCACAGGATGTGAGTCTCATGGCCTTTATCATCTTCGCCCTTCTCCACATGTTGGCGTAATCATGGAGTCACCATCCCTTCTTCATGCTCAGTTAGGTCATCCTAGTCTTGCCAAACTACAACAACTTGTCCTGAGGTTGTCAAAATTATCAAGTTTGTCGTGTGAGTCTTGTCAGTTAGGGAAGCATACTCGTAGTTCCTTTCCTAGTAGTGTCTCACAACGGGCGTCGTCCCCCTTTTCATTGGTTCATTCTGACATTTGGGGACCTAGTCGTGTTAAGTCCACTTTAGGTTTTCAGTATTTTGTTACCTTTATTGATGACTATTCCAGATGTACTTGGTTGTTTTTAATGAAGAATCGTTCTGAGTTGTTTTCTATTTTCCAATCTTTTTTTAATGAAATAAAAACACAGCTTGGGGTTTCTATTCGAAATTTACGCAGTGATAATGGCCGTGAATACCTTTCTCAACCATTTAAACATTTTATGGCTTCTCATGGCATTCTTCACCAAACCTCATGTGCTTATACCCCTCAACAAAATGGGGTGGCTGAGCACAAGAATAGACACCTTATTGAAACAACTCATACCCTTCTCATTCATGGTCAAGTACCCTCACGTTTTTGGGGTGATGTTGTTCTCACGGCATGTTATCTTATCAACCATATGCCATCTTCCGTCCTAGATAACAAAATCCCTCATTCTATCTTATTTCCTCAAGACCCTTTACATCCATTACCTCTTAGAGTTTTTGGGTCTACATGTTTTGTTCATGATTTTAGTCCTGGTCTTGATAAGTTATCTCCTAGGTCTCACAAATGTGTCTTCTTAGGATTTCCACGGTCACAAAAGGGCTATAAGTGTTTTTCCCCTTCCCTCAATCGTCATTTTATCTCTGCTGATGTCACTTTTGATGAATCTTCTTTTTACTTTACACATCTCTCTTCTAGTTTTGTACCTCTCCCTGTTACTGTTGATATTCCTCTTATCTGTGATCCTCCTGGTGATGCTAATCCCATTTTGTCTCCTCCTTCTTTAGACTCTCATTCACCACAGGATTGTCCTTCACCACCACCCCTTCAGGTTTATAGTCGCCGCAATTGTCTCCCTCATGACTCACTTCCAGTGCCGCCTCGTGTGTCTCCTCCGGCTCCAGCAAATGAGTCTGACTTGCCTATTGCCCTCCGTAAAGGTATACGCTCTACCCATAACCCTTCCCCCCATTATACTGTTCTTAGTTACCACAGATTATCTCCATCTTTTTACACTTGTCTCTCATCCATTTCTTCTGTGTCAATTCCTAAATCTGTGGGTGATGCCTTAACTCATCCTGGCTGGCGTCAAGCTATGCTGGATGAATTAAGTGCTTTACAGAAAAGTGGAACTTGGGAGCTTGTCCAATTACCATCTGGAAAATCTGTTGTTGGTTGCAGGTGGGTGTATGCTATCAAGGTTGGCCCTAATGGCACAATTGATCGTCTGAAAGCTCGACTGGTTGTCAAAGGCTACACACAGATTTTTGGTTTGGATTATGATGGTACTTTTTCTCCAGTGGCAAAAATGACCTCTGTTCGCCTATTCATTGCCATGGCTGCTCTTCGACAATGGCCTCTTTACCAACTTGATGTCAAAAATGCTTTCCTAAATGGTGATTTGCATGAAGAAATTTATATGGAGCAACCGCCTGGCTTTGTTGCTCAGGGGGAGTCATCTGGATTGGTATGTCGTCTTCGCAAATCCTTATATGGCCTAAAACAGTCTCCTCGGGCCTGGTTTGGTAAATTCAGCTGTGTTGTTCAACAATTTGGTATGTCTCGCAGTGAAGCGGATCATTCAGTGTTCTATCGCCACTCAAGTGCTGGATGTATCTACTTAATAGTGTATGTCGATGATATTGTTCTCACAGGAAGCGACTATCTTGGCATCTCTCAGATGAAACAACACCTTTGTCATCATTTTCAAACCAAAGATCTTGGCAAACTCCGGTACTTTTTGGGTATTGAAGTAGCACAATCCAATGATGGTATTGTCATATCTCAGAGGAAGTATGCGTTAGACATCTTGGAAGAAACAGGGTTAATGAACTGTAAATCTGTTGAGACACCTATGGACCCTAACATCAAACTCCTACCAAATCAGGGGGAGCCTTTCTCAGATCCGTACTGAAGATTAGTTGGTAAATTAAACTATCTTACTGTTACGCGTCCTGACATTTCCTTCGCAGTTAGTGTGGTGAGTCAATTTCTAAACTCCCCATGTGAAGACCATTGGGATGCAGTTGTTCGCATACTGAAGTATATTAAAGGATCACCTGGAAAATGTTTGCTATATGGCCCTAACAACGATACAAAAATCGTTTGCTATTCAGATGCTGATTGGGTTGGTTCCCCTTCTGATAGGAGGTCTACTTCTGGATATTGTGTCTCTATTGGTGGCAACCTGATATCTTGGAAAAGTAAGAAGCAAAGTGTTGTGGCAAGGTCCAGTGCAGAAGCAGAATATAGAGCTATGGCATCAGCTACTTGCGAGCTTGTGTGGCTTAAACAATTGCTTAGTGAATTGAAATTTGGAGATGTCACTCACATGACACTTATATGTGATAATCAGGCTGCTCTCCATATTAGCTCTAACCCTGTCTTCCATGAGAGAACCAAGCACATTGAAGTTGATTGCCACTTCATTCGAGAGAAAATCATATCAGGAGATATCAAGATTGAGTTCGTTAACTCAAGCAACCAGTTGGCAGACATATTCACTAAGTCCTTACGAGGACCTAGAATTGATTATCTTTGTAACAAGCTTGGAACATATGATTTATATGCTCTAGCTTGAGGGGGAGTGTTAGATGTTATGATGTGTATTTCTATTATTTGGGCTTAGCCTATTCTGTATTAAGGGCATTGGCCCATATCTTACAATATAAATAAATTACCCTATGTGTATGCTAAACACACAAGGGATATTTTTCTCCCAATCTTCTCTATTTCTCACAATACCTATAAGGTCTTTTATTAACCAGATTAGCTCCCTAAACAAGTGGTACTTTGTGATCATGACCTTCCCTAAATGGTGGCAATTGAGTTGGCTCGTGGAAAATGTCACCAAACTGCTGGAGAAGCTGATCAAAATTGCAGGTGGTACTACTGACTGATCTTCATGAGTGGTGAGTGATTGCAGCAAACCTCCCTCCCTCATCACAGAGTTGTAGTAATGAAATGCGCATTCCTGCCACTAAAGTCTTATCAAACTTTTGGTTCTTGGAAAACTTGATACCATTATTAGATGGCCCATCAATACGTGTGTTTCTCTTTGATTCTGAATTCCATAGTCATCTTGCCAAAATTTCAGATTATGTCACCTGATGTAATCAACCACTCAATCCCTAACACCATATCAAAGTAGCCAACTGGAACAAAAAAACATATATGAAGTAAACATTGCCTTCTGGATAGTCCATGTAAACCCTTCTTTAACCATTAATGAAATGTCAACTTAGAACCATCAACTACCACCACTTGTATTAGAGTTTGTTCCTCAATTTTTGAGCCATATCAACATCCAGAAAATTGTGTGTAGATCCATTGTCAATCAAAATGTGTAAAAGCTTCTTTTGCTTGTACCCTATGATTCTCATGATCCTAAAATTTGTGGCACCAGTCAACGCATTTCCTGATATCTGAGGTGACTCTTGATTGCAATCATTAAAAGAGCTACTAACAGGGTCTATAGATTCAATTAAGTCCCTCTCCTCCTCAACCTCCAAAACATGCACCTGAATCGTCTTACAGGTCAAACTATGTTCTTGAGAATATAGCACTCACAAATAAAGTCCAGTCCCTTAGTCCCACTTTCACTCATATAAGCAAGTGTCAGACTCCAATTAGGTTTGACTTTAGTACCATTTCCCACATTAGAACCAAAACTATAACTAGCATTGGATTTAGAGGGTTAATAGTGAATATAGGTTTGGATCCTAAGATTACTTTTTGAGGCTTAGGCATCAAAGTAGGTTGAATAGAAGGGGAATTGGTAGGCTGCGTACATTCTTGCCAAAATAAAGGCTCTTCTAACAGTGGAAGGCTGAAACATGCTAACATTTGGATTTCCTTCTTTAAGCCCCCTGAGAAACTACTCAACATGTATTCTTCACTAAGATTCAGTCTATTAACAATGGAACCAAATTCTTTATTATATTCAAAAACAAATTTCTTTTGCCTCAATCTCATCAATTCGGTCATGGTATCATCACACACCTCCCCAAACCACTCAACCAACAGCTTAGTATATTCTTCCCACAAAATCAATGGAGAAACAAGTTGCAACCCAGCTAATGTTGTGTGCCCTTCTGATGCATGATCCTCCAAGTGAACAATTTCTAGTTCTACTCTAACATCACCAAGTGTATTATGAATTAAAAAATAATTTTTGTATTGACATATCCATTGATTGACAAGACAACTTCACCAGAAAAATGAGGAAAATCTATTCTAGCTAATCTTGTTCCGCAAGAATAAGAGGAAACATAAGGACGTTCACCTCTAGAGACAACACTAGTGGAAGGGCCATGAATATCTTCTGCATTCTATTTTAGCAATTCTTGAATTTGGGAATCATCAACAGTGTTCTGCAATGACCCAACAAGCTCCATTAACCAAGACTCTGATCTTGCACACATGTGTTCTTCCAAATCCTTGATTGCACCACATTACGAGTAGCTTCCACCATGGCAGAAAAACTTCCAAATGGATCATGAAGGCTAATACCAATTGTCATGAAAATTTCTGGTTCTAGGAATACGAAAGACTCGAAGAACTTGAGGGAGAAATAGGAACCACGTAAAGAAAGGTTCTGAAAACTTTATTGAGATGAAGAGAAGAACTACAAGAATTTTATGAATCAATCATAAGACATCCCAGCAGATCAGAGTTGCCACCTATAGCAAAACTGACTCAACTGACCCATAACAAATTTATCCTCCAAACTACTGACATGTGGCAGCCTACAAAATCAGCCTAACTAACTAGTAACTTCACATATTTCCTGAACAGATAGTACTGTTGATTGCTCCCACATTTGGTATATGTATGCTGCCAATTTGTCTACAGCTTCTCCATTGGATTTGTATCTCTTACGTATGATGTGACTGTATTTCATTTGATATTGTCTGTCACATTTGATAATAAGCTCTATAAATAGAACATTTATAACACATGGTTTTGTACGACCCTCATTTTCAATCAATCTCCCTTACTAGTGTTCTCTATCTCTCCCTGCTCTCATGGGACCAAGCAGATGAAGAAAAGGATAAATAAAGCTCTATACATAGAGCATGCATCACACATGGTTTTGTACGACCCTCATTTTCAATCAATCTCCCTTACTAGTGTTCTCTATCCCTCCCTGATCTCATGGGATCAAGCACATGAAGAAAAAAGGATAAAGAATAAGCTAGTAATTATGAAATTAAAAGTTCAAGAGAACCTACAAATGGATGGCACTAAGGAGATCTAATTACTATAGGAGTAAGAGTAAGCATCATTACACTTAATCCACCCAATAATTTTATTGACATTGACTTTCATCAATCTAATATCAGATGAATAGTTCTCATAAGTAGATCAAGTTTAAACATCTCACCATCATTCAACTACATAAGAATGTATAGTATACCTGTAAAATATAAGTAAATGCTGGTTATAAGAGTCTATTACCTATGCATTCACCAAAAAAACATTTCATAACTGTGAGTCTATAAGAACCACTAACAACTAAACCATTTATCCAATTTCTGATCCAAATAACATACCAGAAAAATCTGAAGCTTCATATCTACACTCATGCATGGTATGCCAGTGTAGCTGCATTTTCTGCAAAGGCTGTAAAAGCTTGAAATAAAACATTTTGGGCATCGAGCATCTGGGCTTCAATGCTTCATCCTCTACATAGGGATTTCACATGTTGGACAATAAACAACATCAGGCACTGATGCAAGTGTTTTTTCCAATGCTATGCACACCAAGCGCTCATAATCTGTCATCTAGCAAGCATTTTAAAGGTAAGGTGGAATCATGACCGTACATTTGCTTCAGGACATTGATTACAAACAGTGTCTTCCTTTACTTGTATCCGGGCAAAGATCTGCAAGCATTTGAGGCAAAAACAATGCTTATATGGTAACCGGATAAACTCAGAAACTGATAGATAAAGTGGCAGACACAAGAACCATGTTCAATATTAATTCTATTTGACCAAAAATCGAAAAAAAAAAAGTAGAATCAAGTCATGCATATAAAAATAAAGCACATTGGAATGAAAATGTCTTTAAAGCCAAGAATGCAAATAGAAAGAAGTAGCGCTGCATTAGTTCAAGTGGTGATGTGATATAGCATTAGATTTTTCATATAAAATTATAAAGTCGATAAGTTGGGCAAAAAGTATAGAGTGGAAAAGGAGTGAGATCCATTTGTCCACCAGAGGAAAGAGCCAAAGACTGCAAAGGGATTTAAATCAAAAGAAATATCAGAATGAAATAGCAGGAAGCCATGAACATGATAAAGAAGAAAACAAAGCCAAACACATGGTTTCATCTAACAAAATGAAGCATTTCATATGAGCCTACTACAGCATAAGGTTAGTCAGATAGGTGTATGGTAGCATAATTAGTTTAGAACTTCAAAGAAGAATAAAATTTGGACACAAAAATGAAAAAATGAGTTTTGTTTGGATGGTATAAGCCAAATTACTTTTGGTCACGAGTCACCAAATAAAACTCATGTATTGATAGGCTGCCATATACTTAGCAAAATTGACCTTCTTTACCAGCCAATATGTCTCCTTTGGATCTCAGCGCCATAAATAAATATTCAATCTTCTTATGCTGTGACACACATGGCAAGCCAAAATTCTGACAATTATAATAATGGATTAACAGTAATATTTTTTTTATACTTTCAGTACTATAATCATCATTACTATTAATTCTATATCTAAAGAATAATTCACTCCATAATTTAATCAACACCAACATCCACAGAATATTTCAACTTGATGATAAAATGGGTCCATTTATTATTGTAACAGGTAAAGAATTTTGGTAATTCACAAAAATTAAAACAAGCATAGGAACCATTAATGAAAAAAAGAATTTTTCATACACTAAATGAAAACACAAAAATCTTAAAGAATAACACATGTAATTAATCTTGAAATTTCATTCAACAAAGTTGGAGGATGATGAATATGATTCGATATCATTTTTACACTGGTAGTTCCTGCTCTGTTTTGGAAATGTTCTACACACTATTTTGCATAAACAAAAACCTAATGGTGTGCCTATATATGTGAATTTTCATGTGCATACACAAATTATGGGTAACGTTTTACATATAATTTTATTGACTTTCAAAAATGTCAGTTCAGATATTAGTCACAGAATACCTTAGTGGGGAATTTGTTATAAACTAGTGCGTAAATAACAATTAAGTATACTAAACCCTGCCCAGCCCACTCGGAAGACAAAACCTATATATTAAGAGGAATGTCAATAGTGATACAGCCTTAGAGGATTTTATAATGACTACCATTTGAAGTGGATTATCAATTAACAGGCTAGCTTTTAGTAACAGGTCATATGATGATAAAAATGTCAAATACAAGAAATTATGTCAAAACACATACCAGCTGGATATGATGGAAGCCCTAATACCGCTGCCTAACCTTCTTGAACTTTAGATGCCTTCAGACCTAGAATATTATGAATTATATCATCTGGCAAAACACCCTTTTCCTTCATTACATCATATAGCTTCTGTGCTTGGCCAATGTGCCCATGCTTATGGTACCAAGCAATGAGGACACTGTAAGTTGCAACATCAGGAATAACTGAAGCTCTGTTCATTTCATCAAACAGCCAGGTGGCCAAATCTATCCGGTTTGACTTGCAAAATCCATCAATCATGCAAGTATAAGTAAATACATTTTGCAATATGCCTTCCCTCGACATTTCTACAAATAATGCCCAGGCCTTTCTCCATTCTCTAATATTACAAAAGCCAGCTATTAAAGTTGTATATGAAATCTGATCTGGATGCAAACCCTTTTTTTTCATTTCCTTAAAAATGGCATATGCTTCATGCATGTTGCCACTATGACTAAATATACTCATAAGAATTGTATATGTGGCAATGTTGAAAGTGATCCCTACTTCTGTCATTCTGGTGAATAACTTCATAGCCCTTTTTATATTTGACTGTTTGGCAAAGCCAAATATAAGAGTTATATAATTAACAACTGCCGGAGGTACATTCCTTTTAAGCATTCTAGGCAGGAGCTCCAATGCTCTTTCTGGGCAACCTTCTTTACAAAGTTTACCGATGATTGCATTATATGAATGTTGGTTGAGGTTAAATCCATGTTCTTCGAAGTTCTTCAACAAAGTCAAGGCTACGTTGAAGTAACCTGCCCTACAATATACATCAAGAATATAATTGCATGCGGTAGTATCTGGCCAAATACCATTTCGTAGCATGGTTTCAAAAACACCCAATGCCTGATCGAATAGTCCTAGTTTGTAGTATCCCTCAATTAGACTGCGGTAACTAGAAGCAGAAGGAACCAAATTATAGCAGGTCATCTTCTTTAAAAGCTTGATGGCTGAATCCACATCACCTTGCGTGCAAAAACCATCAATTAAAGTTTCATAAATAATCTGATCATATTTGACACTAGAAGCACCAATACTGCGGAATATTATCACTGCATCCTGTAACAGATTCTTCTTGCACAGACCATGGATGAGGGGGGTGTAGCTAACAATGGATGGTTTTACCTGGGAGCGTTGCATTTCCTCCAACAGGTGAAAAGATGTTATTAGGTCCCCTTTCTTGCAGAACGTATCAATTAATATGCTGTAGCTATAAACATCTGGCAATATCCCAGAGCTCTTCATTTCTACAAAAACTTGCAAAGCCTCACACACGTCACTTCTTTTACACAGCGCATAAATTACAGAATTAAAATAATGACTGTTGAGAGGCTGATTTTGTTTGTTCAAATTGCGAATTAACATCAGCGCTGCCTTAACACAACCAACTTTACAAAGTCCATGAATATAAGTACTATACGTGACAACAGTTGGTTTTTCCCCAATCTGATATATTTTCCCTAGAATCGCAGCAGCCTGTCTCATATCTGAATCACGCCCAACATTACTACAATAAAAGTTCATCATGATTGTATAGGTGTGGATATTTGGCGATGGACCACGGTCCTTCAATTCCTCAAAAAACCATCTAACACACTTCGCTCTATTCGCTTCAACCAAACATTTCAACAAGAAATTGCATGTCCTTATATGAGGCTCAAGCCCAACATTCTTAGCATTCACAAAGACACTAAGAGAATTTTCCAACATAGAGTTGGATGCGAACACTTTCATAAGCACTTCAAATACTACGCCGGATCTTTCAACATGATGGGGTGAATCCAGCAAAGCTGAAAACAATTCAAAGGTGTTGTAGTTGGCCTCGTTACAGAACTCAACAACATCTCGAAGCAAAGCAAACACTTCCAAACGCAACCCGGCCAAAGCAAACGCATGAACCATAATCCTAAAACAATTGATTGAATGAGGAAACCCATGACTGTCAACCCAACTCCCAAACCTTACTTCTCTAGCCACCCTCCAACTCAGTGATTTGAGCACCCTAGACACTAAAGGAAAATAACCCCTCCTTGTTGCGGGAACTTGGAGCACAGGCCTGTCAATCACAAATTTAGCATAAGACTTGGGACTTTCATCAAACACGTGGTCTTCCATCATCAGTGCAGAAGAAGCAGAGGAAGAAACAAAACTGAAGCACTGGCGTTGGCGGCGAAGCAAACCACATCCACGAACGCATGTTAACGACATTAAGATACACCCATCAATACCCAGTTGGGACAACTAAACAAGTACAAGGTAAAACAGAGGGTGCATAACTGCGGCGAAAAACATTGAAAACATACAAGAACAGGAGTTTAATAAAAAAAAATGAAACAGGGTTTTCTTAAACAAACTAACAAAAGAAGTATTTTTTGAAGTTGAAGGATTATGTATAAAAAGGTGAAACAGAAATCTCTGTATTTGGGGGATGTGAAAATGGGTGGTAATATCTGGGCTAACCTAACGAGTTTGAGTTTGGTTGAATTTGAAAAAAAATATAATTTCTTTATATCACTTAATTTTTAACTTAGTTTACCAAGTTGAACCCGTATTGAGCCAGATTAGTTAATCAATCCACCTAATTTAATTTAATTATTTATTATTTTGTGTTTTAATGATGAACTATTTAGTATTTTTTGTATTATATTGTACATGGTGATAAAGAAAAGATATTTCAAGAGAGGAAAATATTATAGATTTATGTATTTAAGACACTAATATTATAAATGAACAAGTAATACAAATATTATTAATATTAAAAACTTATTTGTTCACCTTTTGTACATGTTTTTGGATTACGCTGGGATGGTGTGATACTTTTTTTATTATTTTGAATTGTCTTTTATTTAGAATTGAATTAAAAAAATTGTAATTTTTTTATTTTAAAAAAAAACTTATAATTAAATGAGCTAGTGAGCCAACATGTTTAACCCAATAACCCGTGGTGGGTTTCAACTCACTAATAAGTGAGTCGGGTTGAGTTAACTCACTAAGTGACAAACCTGTGGTGAGCCAGGCCCGGGTCGAGCCGAATTACCCGTTTACAGCTCTAGTTTTGCCTGATGTAATATAATTTTGTACTCTTATTTTAGATAGGATAATGATACTTTCACACCCCAAAATGACAAATATTTTACACTTTCATGTTTCGTCTTCTTAGTGGTCCATCTGTCAAATAAAGGAAAAAAATAAAATGACATGGAAATGAATTGAGAGAGAGGTCTCAAGTGCCACGTTTCAGTTTTGTAGTTCGAATTCATATTTCACATTTCGGATTCAAAACCCTAGAGAGAGAAGCACCACATGCCAGCGAGAAGAGCTCGACGGAGTTTCCACCGTCACTTGCAAACCTGCGCCGTTCAACATTAACCGGAGGACATTCCGCCGTTTTACCGCCGATCGGAACATGCCTAGCCACCGAAAACTTAGTCGCGTGAAGAGGTTTTGGAGTTCGAGTGACTTCCCACCGTTCATTGGAAGCGTGTCGCCGTTGACCGTTCACCAAAGCACTTTTCAGTGTTGTTCGACCGTTTGGAAACTGCCAGTCCACCGAAAGTTGTCTCGTTCCGCCGTCGTTCCCTGCCTTTCGCAAGTGATTTCGTTGTGTTCGGTGCGTATGACTTTTTGGTGTTCTATGGTTGTTTTTGTCATGTATTTGGGTTGAATGAACTGTTATATAACATGTACTGTTAGCTTCCATTTTAAATGAATGGATTAAAGTGTGTGAATACTTTGTTCATTGTTTCATTACAGAGACCTTATTTTGGGTGGCTTTATTTTGTGAATATTGATTAAGATATTTTTTTTGGGGTCGTTTGGCATAGTTCTTTTTAGATTGATTGTTTAATTTATGATGAAAATACAAATATGCTTTGTTGAAGCTTTGATTATGGATCTTTCTCTCTCTGACTTTTTTTGTCATTGAATCATAGCATTAACATTTGTAGTTGACATTTATTAATTCTTTGGGGATATGCATATCATAGTTAAGCATTTAGGTTTGGGATTTAACAAATTATGTTCTTAAAATGGATTATCTGTTATTGTATATTAGAAAATATATTATTATTTATATTTGGGTTAAATATGTTTTTAGTCCCTCAACTATCAAGCGATTTTGTTTTTCGTCCATATTTCAAACTTTGTACATTTTGAAGGGCTTTTTGGTCTTTTGGGTTATATAAAACCCTAAAAGCATATTTCATTGGGAGGGTCAGCAGCCGCCACTTACGTTTTTTCAATTCTTGGGAGCTTCTTCTTCCTCCCTTTTTGGGGGGAGGTTTTAGGTTTGTTTTGAACTCATTCTCTTTGCAATTTCATAGTTTAATCTGTTTTTGCCCTCAAGCTTTTTCTTCATTTTATGTTTTTATTGTTCATTTACTGTTGCCAATCGGTTTTCTACTATTTATTTCATCATTTCTTCTTTGCATTCGGTCTTTTTACTGTTCATTACTGTGTTCTACGATTCATTGTTGCGTTGTATTGTTCATTGTTGCGTTGTACTGTTCATTTCGTCCTCTTTACTATTGTAGTTTGTCATTTTACTGTTCATTGACGTTTTGTTGTACTGTTGCGTTTTCTACTTTCATTTCTGCTACGTTTTGAATTTTGTACGTTTACTGTTTCTGCAATTACCAAATTACCGTTCGGTTTTTCATTGCTATTGTTTAGTCTGTCATGACCGAGCAGCTCCTTCATCCTTGCTTATGTTTACCGTTCGGTCCATCCTTATGACCGTTCGGCTTTAGTCTGCATTTCCATTTTACTATTTTAATATCGATTGGTCTCCTCTCTAGGACCGTTTGGTCTATAAACAGAACCGATCGGCCTGGTTAGTAGAACCGTTCGGCCTTGTGAAGAACCGTTCGGTCTTCATGTTTTCCACATTTAATTCAATGCTTTTCGTTCTGTTTAATTATGTTTAACTTCCAGTTTCAATTTAGTTTCATTTTCCTTACAAAAACACTTTCAAACCCCGCCCCCCACTGCGTGTTTAACCTAAGTCCTGAACCACATTTGGTCCTTGAGAGACGACCTAGGAGTCACTTCCTAGTACTATACTGCATTTTATTGCACATAAAATTTGTATGGGATGCGACACCCATCAATAATAATGACCATTTATTGTGTAGGACGTTTGTATTGACAAAATGTATCTTATTATGTGTATTGAATGTGGTATGTACAGGGTTGTATGTTGATTAAATGTTGAAAAAAAATTTGTACTTAAGCAGTAAATGGCATGGACTTTGTTGATGAACATGTGCAAAATACTTTCCTTAAGTGTCATATTAATTGGCTCAACAGGACTTGAATGTCTAGTAAGTCGTAAAAAATAATTAAAATGTGCAGTTGAAAATCAATGGCAATTTCAAAGTTTTACAAAGAATGGTTCGTTGGGGTTGGAGTTGGATATAAATATCATAATCAGTGGCTGAAGATCATTTGTATGTCTAATAAGTGCTAATAAAAAAATTGTTCATTTAAAAATCAGTGTCATTTTCACAGATGGCCCCTATGTGCAGAAACTTTGCCTAAACTCCCCACTTATTTGGCCTTTACTCCCAGTATTGTTTCTGCACAATGAGTTTTACAAAGAATTGTTCCTTGGCCATGGACTTCGATATAAATGTGATAATTAATGCCTAAACATCACTTGTATGTCCAATAAATGTTAAAAAAAATTGGTTCACTTAAAAATCAATGTCATTTCCATAGTTGACTCTTGTGTGCAAGAACTTTGCCTAAACTCCCCACTTATTTTGCCTTTGCTCCTAGTGTTGTTCTACACAATGATTTTTACATAGAATTGTTCCTTGGCCATGGAGTTTGATATAAATGTGATAATCAATGCCTGAACATCACTTATATGTCTAATAAATCTTAAAAAAATTGGTTCACTTAAAAATCAATGTCATTTTCACAGTTGGCCCCTGTGTGCAGAAACTTTGCCTGAACTCTCCACTTATTTGGCCTTTGCTCCCAGTGTTGTATCTGCACAATGAGTTTTACAAATATAACTTCAATACACGTAAGGGAGCATAATTCAAATAAGTGGGGAGTTACGTTATGGGTTCTGCACACCAGGGTACAATGCCTTGTACATAAAGCTTTCCAACTTCAAATATTGAGTATCATGTCCTAACACCTTTAATTTGAACAAGGATGGTCTATCATGAACAAAACATACACCCTAAGTCACAAAATGATGTTGAAAAACAACAAATATAACTTCAATACAAATAAGGGAGCATAGTTCAAATAAGTGGGGAGTTACGTTATGGGTTCTGCACACCATGGTAGACTGTATTGTACATAAAGCTTTCCAACTTCATTTTGTGACTTAGGGTGTATGTTTTGTTGATCATATATCATCCTTGTTAAAATTAAAGTTGTCTGGACATGAAACTCAATTTTTTAAGTTTACATTGTGAATTTAATAAATTTTTATATTTAAAATAGAAAATGTATATTTTAATAAATCTAAAATATTGTTTAATTATTAAGTAAAGTAATGGTATAAATACTTTTTTTAGTTCAATTAAATTTTTATTATGATTTAAAAAAAGACAAACTTCTGAATTTTTAACAATATGAGAATTTTAATTAAACATTTTTTATTTATCATCAATTTAAATATTTATTCATATTTATGTTCAAATATTTAAGATCCACATGATTATGTGTAAGACCCTGGAAAATTAACACTGCAAATCAGTTGTCAAATCACAATTAATGCACCCCACGTCACTTGCACAGAACCATTAAAACCCACTCTGCACTTCATGCATGAGCGCCACTTGTCACAATAGAAGCTTCTGAAGTCAGTAGTGGGGGTGCAGGTGTCGGCAGGGGAGACGCTCATTTGTTGGACGTGGGTTGAACAAAACTGATTTCTGAAAAACCCTTCCACTACCCTGCACGCACTCTTCTTCTTCCTCAGAACTCAACTTTTCATCTTCTCCACCTTCTCTCTAGAAATCCTTCAACTTCTCTCTACTGTTACTCACCCATTTCTTCTCCGTTCAACATTCAGAACCGTAGGAACGTTCCCTGCACCGTGAGCTTCAATCTGAACCGAATAGATCCAAGTTCTGTAACCGGTAAGTCGCTCGACTCTGGACGCTTGTTTCTTGATGACATGCGAAACTAAGATTCAGTTGCATGCAAGGGTATAAACTAAGTTCTCTGAGTTTTCTTTTGGTTAGACTTAGTTGAAGAACGTAAGAAAAATCGTGGAGGGTAGAAAGCCATAGTTGGTCAAGTCAAAGTCATACTCTTAGGACGTTCACTACTGATCCAGGTAAGGAAAGCTTAGTAATTTAATTAATACTTGTATGTTGTATGCAAGCATGATATGAATTGAATGTATAAGATGTATGCTGATTGAGTATGCATGAACGAACGTTATTGTACTGGATGAATTGAGTATATGTTGGTTGAAATGTATGTTTATGGTTGATACGTATGAATATGAGATGAGTTATCACTTTGAGGTATGAATGATTAATGTGAATCATATAAAGTCTGGAAATTGATATTGATATGAAGTATAAAGTATGAACTGATATGTTGAAAATTGATAATTGAACTAGATGAAAATCTGAAATATGAAATCCTTACTATGATAAAATACGTTCGTCATCGTACGGTCTTATACCGTTTGATTTCTAATCAATTGCTTAAAAAGGAATCATTTCATTTGGGAAGAGTTCTGATTGAGAACGAGCGTCTCGTGAAATACTATGTTGAGCGTTCGGCTCAGCCTAGTGGTACCCATATATATTTTAAATTAAGTCATACTGTACTATTCCCTTATACTTACAAATTAGTAGCGCTCGGCCTTATACTGAGCGTTCATCCTAATTAGTACTCGGTCTTATACCAAGCATTCGCACTAATTAATTATTGGTCTTATATCTAGCGTTCGTCCTAAGTAGTGTTCGGTCTTATACCGAACGCTCGTCCTTACCTTTGATTTCTAAACGGGCGTAAATAGCGTTTGTCCAAATTATTAGTAAATGTATATTATCGCGTTCGGTCATTGACTGGCAGTCGATCCCTTTAAACAAATTGTTCTCAGTATAATTAATTATTTGTCTTGTTGTATCTTTATCAATTTGGATTCGGCCTAGAGTCTTTGTACCTAAATTATTCTGAACATTGATTGTATATCTCTAAGAGTCGGTTCATTTAACTGATTCGAGTAGTAGTGACGTTCGTCATATAAATATGTGTTGACTTATTCTGATTGGCAACGAGTCTTTTAAATCTAGTCTTTAGCGTTTGTCTTCGTTCTTCAGAAGTATGAACGTTCGTTATTTTATGCCTTTAAAACTGAAGATAAAGATGATGATAAATTATAAGATTTTGAAGGATGAACACTATATTGAGTGATTATACGATTATGGAATTTGAACGAGCGTTCCAGGGAGGAACGACTCTTATATGTATTGAATATTAAATTTGGTAAAGTATGATTGTGGCTATGCTAAGACTTGCTGTCCATCCTGATGTTCCGTGAGTACTCATCCTCACGTAGAGGGGGTATGTCATGTGTGGGAACGGCAGGAGGTCCTTAGTCCATAAGTTAACATGGGCGACGTAAGAACGGACTAACCTCGAGTGGCAGCTGTTTGGTGTATCCCAGTTACTACATCACTCGGGTGCAAGGACGCTTGTAGCTACACAGATTCATACAGTCCGGACGGTCGGTCTAGTATATATATATATTTAGGATGATGTTATATATTGAACTATGTGCTTGTGTGGATTGAAATGTTTATTGTATATGTTGATGTATAAATTAAATTACATAAGCTTACCCATTCATTTTCCTTGTGTTGTCTGTTGTCTCTATACGTTCGTCCTGTCATTGCAATGATCATCCGTGTGGATGTGAGCAGATGGAGGTGCGTCACTTGAAGAAATGCTAGAAGAAGAAAATTTGGAAGACGCTAATCTGGTTGAAGTAGAAGTTAAAGTCGAGCCTTAGAGCGCTCGCTAGGTTTTAATTATTAGTCGTTCAGCCTTTATTGTGAATGTTCGGTTAGATTTTGTAAAACCGTTCGTCTTTGAACTTCTGTTACGGTTGTGTTTGTATATAATTCTGTATGTTAAGCCGTTCGGCTTTTTGAACCTCGTATCTTAGTGTAAAGATTACACTGTTTTACTGTTAAATGTAATTAATTCTGATTATGGTTATTACTGTATTTTGGGATGTTACATTAGTGGTATCAGAGCAGTTTTGTTCTCTTAAAAGGACACTGTAGGTTATAAGTACACTGTGTTTTGGCTGTGTGCTCAACGTTCGTTAGTGTAGTTTTGTTTCTTGTTGACCGTATGGTCTCTTGCTGACTTGCTAGTGACCGAACGTTCTATTAATTGAATCGTTCGGTCATGCACTGTCTTGTTGAATAAGCTGATTTGGCTTCTGGCTGTAGTCAGCGTTAGGTTTTGATAGTATCCTTGTTTCCTTGAATTAGACCGATGGTTATTTCTTCCTGTATGATTGGAAGAGGACAATTAGGTCTCTTTCTCTCTCGTCTGCGATCATGGATGCGCTTAACCCCACGACATTGATGGAATGAAGAATCACAGATATGCAGCAACAGGACGTCGCGTTAGTTCAGGCCCTTCAGTATTTGGGAAGCGCTCGGGTTTCAGCAGAGAAGTCTCAGCAGCAGCATGTGCATTTGATGATTAAGAATGGAACTACAGCTGAGGCGTATACTTCTTATACTCTTCATCACCAAGAGTGGAGCTTAGAATATTCTTTGCTAGCTCTTCCCGGTTAAGTCCAGTGGGAAGTGCAGTCTGGATAAGGCCGACCATTGGTTCAAAGGTGTGGAGAGAATTTCCAATACTAAGAAGTGTCTTAGCGGGAGCAAGTTTAATCATTCAGGGTATTTGCTGACTGGGGAACAAATCATTGGTGGAGTAACAGTACATTCCTCTCATAGGAATTAGGCAAGCAACAGTTTTATTTAGAGTATTTTCCAACAACGTTCGGTTTGCAAAGGAAAATGGAGTTTCTGGAATGGGTCCAAGGAAACATGACGTTGTACGGATATGCCGATCGATTCAAACATATTATGAGGTCTCATACTGTGAAAATGGATAGAGAAAAGCAGTGTAGAAAGTTTGCGAACGAGTTAAGGAGTGAGGTTAAGTTGATGATCAAGTGTTCGTGCATTCAGAAGTTTCCAGTTTTGATTGATATAGCGATCGTATTTGATGAAGGCGAAAGTAGAAAGTCAACAGATGCAATCACTAAGAGACGGAGGACGAACGTGT
Organism: Vigna angularis; assembly: GCF_016808095.1. Classification (NCBI taxonomy): domain Eukaryota; kingdom Viridiplantae; phylum Streptophyta; class Magnoliopsida; order Fabales; family Fabaceae; genus Vigna; species Vigna angularis. Next base: position 12,679,199 of record NC_068979.1, read on the forward strand.
ATGGAGATATGGTTCCAGGAAGATTTTTCAATCATCTGTACCGTTCGGTATTTCAGGACAACAAGGTTAGTAAGTTGTTTTAAACTGCGGAGGACATCATCTGGGGACGGTCGATCCTAACATGGAGGGATACAGGTAGTGTAAGCGGGGTATAATGAGGAGTTAATACGAACAAGAATGCTTACTAGGCAGAAAAGCTAGTTCACGATCGCTACTTGCTGGGAGATTTCAACCAAAGGAAGATGGTAGATCTTAGAGTAAAAAGCGGAATGTCAGAGTTATAGGTAGTAAGGTTAGAAGTCAAGACGAGCGTCGGATATTTTGTTCGACCAAACAGTTTTTGTTTAACTGTCCTTGATGGTTGCTTTTCAGTTTTAAAAATACTAAATCTTTGTACTTGTAAAGTTAATTGAAGATCAGTGGAATACAAATCCTTAGTGCGTGAGTTTTACTATTTCTTTCTTACTTCCATTCTTGACCGTTCGTTGCAAAGGGATTTACCGTTTGGTTTGATACGTTTGACGTTTCAAACCAATTGATTTGACGTTCGGTACAAAACTCTCGTTCTTTCTCTATATCCGTAAGTTAGATGTTCCGTAATATCGATGTGAGCGTGTTACTTTTTGGTGTTATATCACTTGGAAGTTATTCCTAGTAGATAGCGTGTAACATGCTCGTCTTTTCTTGTGGTATGGACCGTTCGGCATCAAGTAGTATACATTGAACAACAATGAGGGGCGTTTGGGACGTGTTTCATAAAGAGTACCTTTGAGTTATCTCTTCAGCATGAGGATGGTGTCCCTTCCCTAGGGGACAGTTCAACTGAGTTGGCGGATCTGAAGAAGGACTAGCTGAAGTAGTTCAGAGCCGCACGTTCTGATTTAGTACATGCCAACCTTGCTAAGGATGAATCAGAGTGGCGCAACGGAAGTATGGTGATTATTAGTTGAGAAGTAAATTATAAGGATTGAGTCAACACCACAACGAGGAAGTGATTCGGTGGCTAGGAACGCTGTGTTGTAATTATTTGGATGGGGATAATCACCTACCTCTCAATTCCGACATCCAGTACGGAGAAGTGGACAACCAGTTGAAGATTCATTCAACTTATTATCCCAGACGAACGGCCAGGCGGATAGGACAAACCAAAAATTTGAAGACTTATACGTGTGCACGCGTTTTGAATCAATTAGGGGTCAGAGATAAGAATTATCTTTAGTATAGATAAAGAAGAAAATCCTAGTAAACGATCTCTAAGAATCCTTCTTTTTCTACGCTAACCAAGAAATTCATTACCTACTCTAAACCTAAAATATTTGATACTCTACTTCAAATTATATTTATTCAGTTTCTTGTTGTAAATCGTTTAGTTTTGTCTGATCAATTGTGGCCAAACATTCTCTTCTTTTGAGCGTTCGGTTATGAACGAACGTTCAAATCTTTTGGGCTGCTCGGTTTCGATAGTTCTTTATCGTTCGATTATGAACGAACGTTCGTGTCTTTTGACTGCTCGAATTCATTCGTTCCTTATCGTTTGACCCTTTTCGTTCGTTCCTTATTGATTCGTTCCTTATCATTCGTTCTTTACATTTCGTTCATTCTTTATCGTTCGTTCTTTATCTTTCGTTATTTATCTAAAGTTCGTCATTTTTGTCCTTCACTTGGATTAACTATATATATATATATATATATTGTAACTGTCTTGGTTTTCAATAATAATTTATTCCGGGATATTCAGATTATTCTTTTATGTTTCTCTCCTCTGTTTCTCTGTTTCTCTGTTTCTTCTGTTTCTCTGTTTCACATTCAAATCAAATAGTAAGAAACTTCCATATTAATTTATCCTCTTGGAAAACTTGTGACTCTTCATAATAATAATTTATTCTCTCGTTCGGTATTTATGTTACCGATCGGTTAACCTCTCAAAGCCAATGTCTCTTTATTTAAAAGTTATCGACTGGTTCCTTACTTCAGGGTTCTCCTGAAATTTACTATCTTCCCATAAACATTTAGTTCTTACCCAAACATAACCGTTCGTTATAGTTGAAACCAGTCAACATTGAAGAATTGCTAAAGACGTGCTTGTGGGAAGAAGTCGTCCGTCCTAGGAAGCTGCTGCCGAAGGTTCTTGGACCGTAGACGCATTGGGACGGTAGCTTGTAAAGATATCATTACCTCCTCAATTAGCTAATCATCATCTAGTTTTCACGCATCACCACTCGGGAAGTATATTGGAGACTCGTCTAAATGTGCTAGATCTAGAAGACGTTCGTATTTAGGGATACCGATTTGTATAGATCCAACCAGTATGTATTGGAGATACCCCAACCAAGTGTTTCAAGAGAAAATCCATCAGATGGGTGAGAGTGGTCTGGAACGAGAAGAATGACGACATTACGAGAGAAGTTGAAGAATTGCAAGCAGAGACAAAGTACCCCCACTTATTTCCGGGTAAGTCTTAATTTTCGAGGACGAAAATTTTTGTAGTTAGGGGGAATGTAAGACCCTGGAAAATTAACACTGCAAATCAGCTGTCAAATCACAATTAATGCACCCCACGTCACTTGCACAGAACCATTAAAACCCACTCTGAACTCCATGCATGAGCGCCACTTGTCACAATAGAAGCTTCTGAAGTCAGTAGTGGGGGTGCAGGTGTCGGCAGGGGAGTGATAACAGTTGAACACCTGGTTTGTTATGATGGTTTGCTATTAACTGTGATTGTGTGATAAGTACTGCTTGATGATGCTTATTGAGTGATTGATGTTGAGATAGATGTGCACATTAAAATGCTTATACAGGTGATTCACAAGCTTTGTGAACAAATGCATGATATTATGATTGTGATTGTGAGATTAAGCAGGATGTGTATGTCAAATGTGAATGAGCTTATATGTGAGGTTTTGAGCTCCAGAGTTTTTGGTATGATTGAATGCTATTACTTTGAAAGCATGAATGATTTTGCCCAGGTTTTCTATGATTGAATCAATTGCTTGTTTTGCATCATGTGATCAAGGCCATTTGTTGGAACCCTTTTTATTGGCCAAATTCATAAAGTTAGCCTACTAAAAGAGAACACATTGTGTTCTATCCTTTGAACCCTTAGCCTTGAACATACACTGAAAACCTTTGATTGAAAATCTTTACCTTGAGTTAAGTAGAAGATCTTGTATGGTATTGTTAAATGTTCAAGTTTGGGGTTGTTGGGAAAACATGAAAAGAAAAGCATTGAGCTAAGAGTTCAAAAGTAAGAATATGCAAAGAGAAAAGGAAAAGAAGTAAAGCTCAATGCAAATGCAAAGGTAAAAGAAAGTTGGGAATGAATAAGATGATTGTGTTGTTATGATTCTCTTAACTCAAGGATTTTGTGATCCAGAAAAACCAATTTTCTTGTTAGCCCAGCCACATTATAAGCCATTGAAAAGTCCTTGTGATGATGCATGCTTGTGAATGTTTTTGATTGTGGTAAAATGAAAGGTAAAGTTGATTCATGTGACATTGTGATAGTAGAGTGAAGGAGTGAAACACTTTACCTCTTATACACTTGTGTGTTGAGTGAAACACTTTACCTAGTGAGGAAATAATCCATAAGCACATGAACATCCATGTTTAATTGATTGATCATTCATGAAAAATAGCATTTGTTGGAATTTAAATGACTTTGTGAACACTAAAGCATGTGCACATCTTGAATGAACTCTTGGTCATAAGTTTGAGTGAAGTTGTTATTTATCTTGAAAAAGAGGATTTTTGAATGAGTGAACCATCATATGAATTGGTTGGAGATTGAGTTACATTTTGTTTGCTTGAGGACAAGCAAAGTTCTAAGTTTGGGGTTGTGATAACAGTTGAAAAACTGTTATTTTCATGCTTAAAATTGATACTAAAAGCAACCTTTAGACTTAGAAACTAGCTTGAAATCATACTTTTATCCATATTTTCAGAAATAAGAGAGCTGGACAGGTTTATGCTTGATTTCAGTGTTTTTGTGCAGGTTTTAAGGTGAATTGAGTGAAAGAAGTGAAGAATGAGAGAGATGGAATCAGAAAAGGAATCAAAGAGTGCAAAAGGAGAAGCCGAAGGCACCGCTCAACGGCACTTTACCGCTGAGCGGCACTCAGAAGGTCACGGGAGGTCCGCTGAGGGGCAAAATGGCCGCTGAGGGGAAGAAAAGAGACGCGCACTCACCGCTGAGCGGTACTTTACCGCTGAGCGGCACACTTATGGGCTTGGGCTTAGATTTTTTGTAATTTTAGAATAGTATATAAGCTTTAGGACGTCCTAGGGTTTGTATCTTTGGCAAAGACGAAGCAAACACTCTCTCTTCCACCCCTTTGAAGGAGGATCTTGGATGCTCAGGCTACCTCTTCACCTTTATTGGGTTTATTCTTTCATACTTTCATTGTAATTCATCTAGGTTCACCATGAATATGGTGAACTAAACCTTATATGTTTGTTGGGGAATCAATGTAATCTCTTGAAGCTCTCATATATGGAATTTATGCTTGCATCTTAATCTAAGATTTATGCTTTCTTTCATCATTAGTTAGGGTTTTTCCTCTTTGCTTAATGCTTGCATTGTTTAACTCATTCGATGCATGATTATTGGTTTTATCGATACGAGAACGTACGGGGAAGTCTAGATCCGGGGAATTTCTCCCAATATGATATTGGTTGTCGTTAAGCTCCTGCACTTATGAACTGATCATTAGGAATGCTAGGAATTGTATGAACTCGTGATTGGGGAGAAGCCTTCTAGAAAGGTACTTTAGAGAGTGGCATTAACAATGATGATTTGAATGTTGAATTCCTAAAATATATGAGAGTGGATAAGATGAAATTGACCCCCAACAACATATTCATTAATATATTCCATTGAAAGTGTGTGTCTTTTGTTTTAGCCATTGATCAAAACTTCATGCATACATGTTTATTTTCTGTCTTGCATATTAAACTCCAAATATTTCGTCTTTAAGTCTTAGCTAATCAAGAAATCACATAACTAAACTTGGCCGTGAGTCCTTTGGGAAGAACGATACTTGGTCTTACCAAGTTTATTACTTGAACGATTCGGTCATACTTGCCGATTGAAAAACAAGTTTGTGACATCATATTTTGGTGCTCATAAATTTGTCCATCAGGGAGACGCTCATTTGTTGGACGTGGGTTGAACAAAACTGATTTCTGAAAAACCCTTCCACTACCCTGCACGCACTCTTCTTCTTCCTCAGAACTCAACTTTTCATCTTCTCCACCTTCTCTCTAGAAATCCTTCAACTTCTCTCTACTGTTACTCACCCATTTCTTCTCCGTTCAACATTCAGAACCGTAGGAACGTTCCCTGCACCGTGAGCTTCAATCTGAACCGAATAGATCCAAGTTCTGTAACCGGTAAGTCGCTCGACTCTGGACGCTTGTTTCTTGATGACATGCGAAACTAAGATTCAGTTGCATGCAAGGGTATAAACTAAGTTCTCTGAGTTTTCTTTTGGTTAGACTTAGTTGAAGAACGTAAGAAAAATCGTGGAGGGTAGAAAGCCATAGTTGGTCAAGTCAAAGTCATACTCTTAGGACGTTCACTACTGATCCAGGTAAGGAAAGCTTAGTAATTTAATTAATACTTGTATGTTGTATGCAAGCATGATATGAATTGAATGTATAAGATGTATGCTGATTGAGTATGCATGAACGAACGTTATTGTACTGGATGAATTGAGTATATGTTGGTTGAAATGTATGTTTATGGTTGATACGTATGAATATGAGATGAGTTATCACTTTGAGGTATGAATGATTAATGTGAATCATATAAAGTCTGGAAATTGATATTGATATGAAGTATAAAGTATGAACTGATATGTTGAAAATTGATAATTGAACTAGATGAAAATCTGAAATATGAAATCCTTACTATGATAAAATACGTTCGTCATCGTACGGTCTTATACCGTTTGATTTCTAATCAATTGCTTAAAAAGGAATCATTTCATTTGGGAAGAGTTCTGATTGAGAACGAGCGTCTCGTGAAATACTATGTTGAGCGTTCGGCTCAGCCTAGTGGTACCCATATATATTTTAAATTAAGTCATACTGTACTATTCCCTTATACTTACAAATTAGTAGCGCTCGGCCTTATACTGAGCGTTCATCCTAATTAGTACTCGGTCTTATACCAAGCATTCGCACTAATTAATTATTGGTCTTATATCTAGCGTTCGTCCTAAGTAGTGTTCGGTCTTATACCGAACGCTCGTCCTTACCTTTGATTTCTAAACGGGCGTAAATAGCGTTTGTCCAAATTATTAGTAAATGTATATTATCGCGTTCGGTCATTGACTGGCAGTCGATCCCTTTAAACAAATTGTTCTCAGTATAATTAATTATTTGTCTTGTTGTATCTTTATCAATTTGGATTCGGCCTAGAGTCTTTGTACCTAAATTATTCTGAACATTGATTGTATATCTCTAAGAGTCGGTTCATTTAACTGATTCGAGTAGTAGTGACGTTCGTCATATAAATATGTGTTGACTTATTCTGATTGGCAACGAGTCTTTTAAATCTAGTCTTTAGCGTTTGTCTTCGTTCTTCAGAAGTATGAACGTTCGTTATTTTATGCCTTTAAAACTGAAGATAAAGATGATGATAAATTATAAGATTTTGAAGGATGAACACTATATTGAGTGATTATACGATTATGGAATTTGAACGAGCGTTCCAGGGAGGAACGACTCTTATATGTATTGAATATTAAATTTGGTAAAGTATGATTGTGGCTATGCTAAGACTTGCTGTCCATCCTGATGTTCCGTGAGTACTCATCCTCACGTAGAGGGGGTATGTCATGTGTGGGAACGGCAGGAGGTCCTTAGTCCATAAGTTAACATGGGCGACGTAAGAACGGACTAACCTCGAGTGGCAGCTGTTTGGTGTATCCCAGTTACTACATCACTCGGGTGCAAGGACGCTTGTAGCTACACAGATTCATACAGTCCGGACGGTCGGTCTAGTATATATATATATTTAGGATGATGTTATATATTGAACTATGTGCTTGTGTGGATTGAAATGTTTATTGTATATGTTGATGTATAAATTAAATTACATAAGCTTACCCATTCATTTTCCTTGTGTTGTCTGTTGTCTCTATACGTTCGTCCTGTCATTGCAATGATCATCCGTGTGGATGTGAGCAGATGGAGGTGCGTCACTTGAAGAAATGCTAGAAGAAGAAAATTTGGAAGACGCTAATCTGGTTGAAGTAGAAGTTAAAGTCGAGCCTTAGAGCGCTCGCTAGGTTTTAATTATTAGTCGTTCAGCCTTTATTGTGAATGTTCGGTTAGATTTTGTAAAACCGTTCGTCTTTGAACTTCTGTTACGGTTGTGTTTGTATATAATTCTGTATGTTAAGCCGTTCGGCTTTTTGAACCTCGTATCTTAGTGTAAAGATTACACTGTTTTACTGTTAAATGTAATTAATTCTGATTATGGTTATTACTGTATTTTGGGATGTTACATTAGTGGTATCAGAGCAGTTTTGTTCTCTTAAAAGGACACTGTAGGTTATAAGTACACTGTGTTTTGGCTGTGTGCTCAACGTTCGTTAGTGTAGTTTTGTTTCTTGTTGATCGTATGGTCTCTTGCTGACTTGCTAGTGACCGAACGTTCTATTAATTGAATCGTTCGGTCATGCACTGTCTTGTTGAATAAGCTGATTTGGCTTCTGGCTGTAGTCAGCGTTAGGTTTTGATAGTATCCTTGTTTCCTTGAATTAGACCGATGGTTATTTCTTCCTGTATGATTGGAAGAGGACAATTAGGTCTCTTTCTCTCTCGTCTGCGATCATGGATGCGCTTAACCCCACGACATTGATGGAATGAAGAATCACAGATATGCAGCAACAGGACGTCGCGTTAGTTCAGGCCCTTCAGTATTTGGGAAGCGCTCGGGTTTCAGCAGAGAAGTCTCAGCAGCAGCATGTGCATTTGATGATTAAGAATGGAACTACAGCTGAGGCGTATACTTCTTATACTCTTCATCACCAAGAGTGGAGCTTAGAATATTCTTTGCTAGCTCTTCCCGGTTAAGTCCAGTGGGAAGTGCAGTCTGGATAAGGCCGACCATTGGTTCAAAGGTGTGGAGAGAATTTCCAATACTAAGAAGTGTCTTAGCGGGAGCAAGTTTAATCATTCAGGGTATTTGCTGACTGGGGAACAAATCATTGGTGGAGTAACAGTACATTCCTCTCATAGGAATTAGGCAAGCAACAGTTTTATTTAGAGTATTTTCCAACAACGTTCGGTTTGCAAAGGAAAATGGAGTTTCTGGAATGGGTCCAAGGAAACATGACGTTGTACGGATATGCCGATCGATTCAAACATATTATGAGGTCTCATACTGTGAAAATGGATAGAGAAAAGCAGTGTAGAAAGTTTGCGAACGAGTTAAGGAGTGAGGTTAAGTTGATGATCAAGTGTTCGTGCATTCAGAAGTTTCCAGTTTTGATTGATATAGCGATCGTATTTGATGAAGGCGAAAGTAGAAAGTCAACAGATGCAATCACTAAGAGACGGAGGACGAACGTGTATGGAGATATGGTTCCAGGAAGATTTTTCAATCATCTGTACCGTTCGGTATTTCAGGACAACAAGGTTAGTAAGTTGTTTTAAACTGCGGAGGACATCATCTGGGGACGGTCGATCCTAACATGGAGGGATACAGGTAGTGTAAGCGGGGTATAATGAGGAGTTAATACGAACAAGAATGCTTACTAGGCAGAAAAGCTAGTTCACGATCGCTACTTGCTGGGAGATTTCAACCAAAGGAAGATGGTAGATCTTAGAGTAAAAAGCGGAATGTCAGAGTTATAGGTAGTAAGGTTAGAAGTCAAGACGAGCGTCGGATATTTTGTTCGACCAAACAGTTTTTGTTTAACTGTCCTTGATGGTTGCTTTTCAGTTTTAAAAATACTAAATCTTTGTACTTGTAAAGTTAATTGAAGATCAGTGGAATACAAATCCTTAGTGCGTGAGTTTTACTATTTCTTTCTTACTTCCATTCTTGACCGTTCGTTGCAAAGGGATTTACCGTTTGGTTTGATACGTTTGACGTTTCAAACCAATTGATTTGACGTTCGGTACAAAACTCTCGTTCTTTCTCTATATCCGTAAGTTAGATGTTCCGTAATATCGATGTGAGCGTGTTACTTTTTGGTGTTATATCACTTGGAAGTTATTCCTAGTAGATAGCGTGTAACATGCTCGTCTTTTCTTGTGGTATGGACCGTTCGGCATCAAGTAGTATACATTGAACAACAATGAGGGGCGTTTGGGACGTGTTTCATAAAGAGTACCTTTGAGTTATCTCTTCAGCATGAGGATGGTGTCCCTTCCCTAGGGGACAGTTCAACTGAGTTGGCGGATCTGAAGAAGGACTAGCTGAAGTAGTTCAGAGCCGCACGTTCTGATTTAGTACATGCCAACCTTGCTAAGGATGAATCAGAGTGGCGCAACGGAAGTATGGTGATTATTAGTTGAGAAGTAAATTATAAGGATTGAGTCAACACCACAACGAGGAAGTGATTCGGTGGCTAGGAACGCTGTGTTGTAATTATTTGGATGGGGATAATCACCTACCTCTCAATTCCGACATCCAGTACGGAGAAGTGGACAACCAGTTGAAGATTCATTCAACTTATTATCCCAGACGAACGGCCAGGCGGATAGGACAAACCAAAAATTTGAAGACTTATACGTGTGCACGCGTTTTGAATCAATTAGGGGTCAGAGATAAGAATTATCTTTAGTATAGATAAAGAAGAAAATCCTAGTAAACGATCTCTAAGAATCCTTCTTTTTCTACGCTAACCAAGAAATTCATTACCTACTCTAAACCTAAAATATTTGATACTCTACTTCAAATTATATTTATTCAGTTTCTTGTTGTAAATCGTTTAGTTTTGTCTGATCAATTGTGGCCAAACATTCTCTTCTTTTGAGCGTTCGGTTATGAACGAACGTTCAAATCTTTTGGGCTGCTCGGTTTCGATAGTTCTTTATCGTTCGATTATGAACGAACGTTCGTGTCTTTTGACTGCTCGAATTCATTCGTTCCTTATCGTTTGACCCTTTTCGTTCGTTCCTTATTGATTCGTTCCTTATCATTCGTTCTTTACATTTCGTTCATTCTTTATCGTTCGTTCTTTATCTTTCGTTATTTATCTAAAGTTCGTCATTTTTGTCCTTCACTTGGATTAACTATATATATATATATATATATTGTAACTGTCTTGGTTTTCAATAATAATTTATTCCGGGATATTCAGATTATTCTTTTATGTTTCTCTCCTCTGTTTCTCTGTTTCTCTGTTTCTTCTGTTTCTCTGTTTCACATTCAAATCAAATAGTAAGAAACTTCCATATTAATTTATCCTCTTGGAAAACTTGTGACTCTTCATAATAATAATTTATTCTCTCGTTCGGTATTTATGTTACCGATCGGTTAACCTCTCAAAGCCAATGTCTCTTTATTTAAAAGTTATCGACTGGTTCCTTACTTCAGGGTTCTCCTGAAATTTACTATCTTCCCATAAACATTTAGTTCTTACCCAAACATAACCGTTCGTTATAGTTGAAACCAGTCAACATTGAAGAATTGCTAAAGACGTGCTTGTGGGAAGAAGTCGTCCGTCCTAGGAAGCTGCTGCCGAAGGTTCTTGGACCGTAGACGCATTGGGACGGTAGCTTGTAAAGATATCATTACCTCCTCAATTAGCTAATCATCATCTAGTTTTCACGCATCACCACTCGGGAAGTATATTGGAGACTCGTCTAAATGTGCTAGATCTAGAAGACGTTCGTATTTAGGGATACCGATTTGTATAGATCCAACCAGTATGTATTGGAGATACCCCAACCAAGTGTTTCAAGAGAAAATCCATCAGATGGGTGAGAGTGGTCTGGAACGAGAAGAATGACGACATTACGAGAGAAGTTGAAGAATTGCAAGCAGAGACAAAGTACCCCCACTTATTTCCGGGTAAGTCTTAATTTTCGAGGACGAAAATTTTTGTAGTTAGGGGGAATGTAAGACCCTGGAAAATTAACACTGCAAATCAGCTGTCAAATCACAATTAATGCACCCCACGTCACTTGCACAGAACCATTAAAACCCACTCTGAACTCCATGCATGAGCGCCACTTGTCACAATAGAAGCTTCTGAAGTCAGTAGTGGGGGTGCAGGTGTCGGCAGGGGAGTGATAACAGTTGAACACCTGGTTTGTTATGATGGTTTGCTATTAACTGTGATTGTGTGATAAGTACTGCTTGATGATGCTTATTGAGTGATTGATGTTGAGATAGATGTGCACATTAAAATGCTTATACAGGTGATTCACAAGCTTTGTGAACAAATGCATGATATTATGATTGTGATTGTGAGATTAAGCAGGATGTGTATGTCAAATGTGAATGAGCTTATATGTGAGGTTTTGAGCTCCAGAGTTTTTGGTATGATTGAATGCTATTACTTTGAAAGCATGAATGATTTTGCCCAGGTTTTCTATGATTGAATCAATTGCTTGTTTTGCATCATGTGATCAAGGCCATTTGTTGGAACCCTTTTTATTGGCCAAATTCATAAAGTTAGCCTACTAAAAGAGAACACATTGTGTTCTATCCTTTGAACCCTTAGCCTTGAACATACACTGAAAACCTTTGATTGAAAATCTTTACCTTGAGTTAAGTAGAAGATCTTGTATGGTATTGTTAAATGTTCAAGTTTGGGGTTGTTGGGAAAACATGAAAAGAAAAGCATTGAGCTAAGAGTTCAAAAGTAAGAATATGCAAAGAGAAAAGGAAAAGAAGTAAAGCTCAATGCAAATGCAAAGGTAAAAGAAAGTTGGGAATGAATAAGATGATTGTGTTGTTATGATTCTCTTAACTCAAGGATTTTGTGATCCAGAAAAACCAATTTTCTTGTTAGCCCAGCCACATTATAAGCCATTGAAAAGTCCTTGTGATGATGCATGCTTGTGAATGTTTTTGATTGTGGTAAAATGAAAGGTAAAGTTGATTCATGTGACATTGTGATAGTAGAGTGAAGGAGTGAAACACTTTACCTCTTATACACTTGTGTGTTGAGTGAAACACTTTACCTAGTGAGGAAATAATCCATAAGCACATGAACATCCATGTTTAATTGATTGATCATTCATGAAAAATAGCATTTGTTGGAATTTAAATGACTTTGTGAACACTAAAGCATGTGCACATCTTGAATGAACTCTTGGTCATAAGTTTGAGTGAAGTTGTTATTTATCTTGAAAAAGAGGATTTTTGAATGAGTGAACCATCATATGAATTGGTTGGAGATTGAGTTACATTTTGTTTGCTTGAGGACAAGCAAAGTTCTAAGTTTGGGGTTGTGATAACAGTTGAAAAACTGTTATTTTCATGCTTAAAATTGATACTAAAAGCAACCTTTAGACTTAGAAACTAGCTTGAAATCATACTTTTATCCATATTTTCAGAAATAAGAGAGCTGGACAGGTTTATGCTTGATTTCAGTGTTTTTGTGCAGGTTTTAAGGTGAATTGAGTGAAAGAAGTGAAGAATGAGAGAGATGGAATCAGAAAAGGAATCAAAGAGTGCAAAAGGAGAAGCCGAAGGCACCGCTCAACGGCACTTTACCGCTGAGCGGCACTCAGAAGGTCACGGGAGGTCCGCTGAGGGGCAAAATGGCCGCTGAGGGGAAGAAAAGAGACGCGCACTCACCGCTGAGCGGTACTTTACCGCTGAGCGGCACACTTATGGGCTTGGGCTTAGATTTTTTGTAATTTTAGAATAGTATATAAGCTTTAGGACGTCCTAGGGTTTGTATCTTTGGCAAAGACGAAGCAAACACTCTCTCTTCCACCCCTTTGAAGGAGGATCTTGGATGCTCAGGCTACCTCTTCACCTTTATTGGGTTTATTCTTTCATACTTTCATTGTAATTCATCTAGGTTCACCATGAATATGGTGAACTAAACCTTATATGTTTGTTGGGGAATCAATGTAATCTCTTGAAGCTCTCATATATGGAATTTATGCTTGCATCTTAATCTAAGATTTATGCTTTCTTTCATCATTAGTTAGGGTTTTTCCTCTTTGCTTAATGCTTGCATTGTTTAACTCATTCGATGCATGATTATTGGTTTTATCGATACGAGAACGTACGGGGAAGTCTAGATCCGGGGAATTTCTCCCAATATGATATTGGTTGTCGTTAAGCTCCTGCACTTATGAACTGATCATTAGGAATGCTAGGAATTGTATGAACTCGTGATTGGGGAGAAGCCTTCTAGAAAGGTACTTTAGAGAGTGGCATTAACAATGATGATTTGAATGTTGAATTCCTAAAATATGAGAGTGGATAAGATGAAATTGACCCCCAACAACATATTCATTAATATATTCCATTGAAAGTGTGTGTCTTTTGTTTTAGCCATTGATCAAAACTTCATGCATACATGTTTATTTTCTGTCTTGCATATTAAACTCCAAATATTTCGTCTTTAAGTCTTAGCTAATCAAGAAATCACATAACTAAACTTGGCCGTGAGTCCTTTGGGAAGAACGATACTTGGTCTTACCAAGTTTATTACTTGAACGATTCGGTCATACTTGCCGATTGAAAAACAAGTTTGTGACATCATATTTTGGTGCTCATAAATTTGTCCATCAGGGAGACGCTCATTTGTTGGACGTGGGTTGAACAAAACTGATTTCTGAAAAACCCTTCCACTACCCTGCACGCACTCTTCTTCTTCCTCAGAACTCAACTTTTCATCTTCTCCACCTTCTCTCTAGAAATCCTTCAACTTCTCTCTACTGTTACTCACCCATTTCTTCTCCGTTCAACATTCAGAACCGTAGGAACGTTCCCTGCACCGTGAGCTTCAATCTGAACCGAATAGATCCAAGTTCTGTAACCGGTAAGTCGCTCGACTCTGGACGCTTGTTTCTTGATGACATGCGAAACTAAGATTCAGTTGCATGCAAGGGTATAAACTAAGTTCTCTGAGTTTTCTTTTGGTTAGACTTAGTTGAAGAACGTAAGAAAAATCGTGGAGGGTAGAAAGCCATAGTTGGTCAAGTCAAAGTCATACTCTTAGGACGTTCACTACTGATCCAGGTAAGGAAAGCTTAGTAATTTAATTAATACTTGTATGTTGTATGCAAGCATGATATGAATTGAATGTATAAGATGTATGCTGATTGAGTATGCATGAACGAACGTTATTGTACTGGATGAATTGAGTATATGTTGGTTGAAATGTATGTTTATGGTTGATACGTATGAATATGAGATGAGTTATCACTTTGAGGTATGAATGATTAATGTGAATCATATAAAGTCTGGAAATTGATATTGATATGAAGTATAAAGTATGAACTGATATGTTGAAAATTGATAATTGAACTAGATGAAAATCTGAAATATGAAATCCTTACTATGATAAAATACGTTCGTCATCGTACGGTCTTATACCGTTTGATTTCTAATCAATTGCTTAAAAAGGAATCATTTCATTTGGGAAGAGTTCTGATTGAGAACGAGCGTCTCGTGAAATACTATGTTGAGCGTTCGGCTCAGCCTAGTGGTACCCATATATATTTTAAATTAAGTCATACTGTACTATTCCCTTATACTTACAAATTAGTAGCGCTCGGCCTTATACTGAGCGTTCATCCTAATTAGTACTCGGTCTTATACCAAGCATTCGCACTAATTAATTATTGGTCTTATATCTAGCGTTCGTCCTAAGTAGTGTTCGGTCTTATACCGAACGCTCGTCCTTACCTTTGATTTCTAAACGGGCGTAAATAGCGTTTGTCCAAATTATTAGTAAATGTATATTATCGCGTTCGGTCATTGACTGGCAGTCGATCCCTTTAAACAAATTGTTCTCAGTATAATTAATTATTTGTCTTGTTGTATCTTTATCAATTTGGATTCGGCCTAGAGTCTTTGTACCTAAATTATTCTGAACATTGATTGTATATCTCTAAGAGTCGGTTCATTTAACTGATTCGAGTAGTAGTGACGTTCGTCATATAAATATGTGTTGACTTATTCTGATTGGCAACGAGTCTTTTAAATCTAGTCTTTAGCGTTTGTCTTCGTTCTTCAGAAGTATGAACGTTCGTTATTTTATGCCTTTAAAACTGAAGATAAAGATGATGATAAATTATAAGATTTTGAAGGATGAACACTATATTGAGTGATTATACGATTATGGAATTTGAACGAGCGTTCCAGGGAGGAACGACTCTTATATGTATTGAATATTAAATTTGGTAAAGTATGATTGTGGCTATGCTAAGACTTGCTGTCCATCCTGATGTTCCGTGAGTACTCATCCTCACGTAGAGGGGGTATGTCATGTGTGGGAACGGCAGGAGGTCCTTAGTCCATAAGTTAACATGGGCGACGTAAGAACGGACTAACCTCGAGTGGCAGCTGTTTGGTGTATCCCAGTTACTACATCACTCGGGTGCAAGGACGCTTGTAGCTACACAGATTCATACAGTCCGGACGGTCGGTCTAGTATATATATATATTTAGGATGATGTTATATATTGAACTATGTGCTTGTGTGGATTGAAATGTTTATTGTATATGTTGATGTATAAATTAAATTACATAAGCTTACCCATTCATTTTCCTTGTGTTGTCTGTTGTCTCTATACGTTCGTCCTGTCATTGCAATGATCATCCGTGTGGATGTGAGCAGATGGAGGTGCGTCACTTGAAGAAATGCTAGAAGAAGAAAATTTGGAAGACGCTAATCTGGTTGAAGTAGAAGTTAAAGCCGAGCCTTAGAGCGCTCGCTAGGTTTTAATTATTAGTCGTTCAGCCTTTATTGTGAACGTTTGGTTAGATTTTGTAAAACCGTTCGTCTTTGAACTTATGTTACGGCTGTGTTTGTATATAATTCTGTATATTAAGCCGTTCGGCTTTTTGAACCTCGTATCTTAGTGTAAAGACTGCACTGTTTTACTGTTAAATGTAATTAATTCTGATTATGGTTATTACTGTATTTTGGGATGTTACATTATGTAATCAATAAAAGTTTCAAGAATTAAAGGTATAAACTAGTGAATATAATTTTGAGTTTAAAATTGTAAGAGGAATTCAATGTTTTTTTTTATCAAAATTAAAGCACTTGAAGGGCATCGCCCTAAAAGGAATGGAACACCACGAGAGCATAAAATAAATGAAGTAAAAAATTAATTAAAAATACACTACATAAACTTTTGTAGTGCTATTTCCATGTGGTACCAAAATGTAACCAACCAAAGAAGATAGTTCAAAATGTAGCACCTAAGTATAATGTGCCAAATCTCCCAAACCAGATTCATACTCTCTCACTCAACTTTTCTACAACTCCACATTCATTTTTTCTTTTACTTGTGAGCAAGTGCTCTTTGAAACTTTTCCAATGGAAGATCAACAAGCCTTGGGAATATTGGTAAAACCTATCACCATCAAAATTTGAAATCAAGCTTATTAAGAAAAATATCTACTATTAAACAACAAGAGCATGATGTGTTACAAATTATCACTACTATTTATGGAGAAATTGCTGAAACAGATTGAAATGGCATCTTCAGGCAAGCCAGACTCAACTCAATTTCCTAGTCACAAAAACATTGATATAAATTCTACTTCTAGAATAATATTTACAACTGAATCTAGATTTGACTTTGGATAGATGAAAACCTTATCATCTGACAAATGTTATGAATAAGAATACCAAATATATTTTATCTTATAAGTACCAACAAATGCTTTGGATAAGATCCTGAATCATTATCTCTCTTTCTAATTTTATGTCAGCAACACGTAATTTGTGATGGTGATTGGCAGCATTATTAAATTACTGATCCAAATTTCCCAGATCTATGATAGAGGAGAGTGGAATATTGTGTATACTGAGAAATAGCTAAAATGAGATGCAAAATAGAACACCCTAAACATTAATACAAATGGGTTTTAAGCTCCTTGCACTCATAAAATGGTTTGGGGTCTAGTATGAAATTTCCTCAATTATATTTTATAAGCTAGAACAATAGTGCACCTACAAATGAAAAAACAAATTTTAAAGGCAACTAAGCAAGAATATAAATAGAAAGGTAATAAAAGAAAATATCAATATAACCTCCTGTTTGAAAATATAGCACTGGTACATGATTCAGTCATAACCTTTTGTGGAAAATTCATGTTTTCGTTATGCAAAAAAATAGTTACATCCACATACTGTTCCACAATCACATGAGCAATTGATTCAGAGAGATGTCAATTCTGGCACATACTCTAAATCCCATACCACAATTTTTTTTTTATAAAAATCTATTTACTATGCTACAAAGATGAGATGGGAGCAAACTCTATCAATCCCATATTTTATCAGCTGCTACATGACCAAAGAAACAGGTGGGTTAACCTAACTACTGAATACTACAAAAATAAAACTAGTAAACTAACATAATCAACAAAATAAGACTTGTTTAACAATTTTCGGGGCTTGCCCATACACATTAAATACAATCTGAAGAAGACTGGGTTTCTGCAAAGATATAAAAAAACTACATCAATGTTACTAAAACAGATGAAGAGTAATATTGTAGTCATTTCAATATTGCAAGAAGTGTTCATAAACTAACCTTAGTACATAAGGCAAAAAACAAAGAAATGAGATGTTGAGCTTCAAAAAATGATATAGATGGAACATTTTCAATCAATGGTTTAGCCATCGTAGCAGATTCAACAAAACATAATTGTATTTTCAACATAAATTAAACAATCAATCTAAAAAGAACTGTGCCAAACGACCCCAACAAAATATCTTAATCAATATTCACAAAATAAAGCCACCCAAAATAAGGTCTCTCTAATGGAAGCTAACAGTACATGTTATATAACAGTTCATTCAACCCAAATACATGACAAAAACAACCATAGAACACCAAAAAATCATACGCACCGAACACAACAAAATCACTCGCGAAAGCCAGGGAACGACGGCAGAACGAGACTACTTTCGGTGGATTGGGCAGTTTCCAAACAGTCGAACAATGCCGAAAAGTGCTCTAGTGAACGGTCAATAGTGGTGCTTTCCAATGAATGGTGGAAAGTCACTAGAACTTCAAAACCTCTTCACGCGACTAAGTTTTCGGTGGCTGGGAACGTTCTAATCGGCGGTAAAGCGGCAGAATGTCCTCCGGTTAATGTTGAACGGTGCAAGTTTGCAAGTGACAGTGAAAACTCCGTCGAACTCTTCTCGCTGACCTCGGGTGCTTCTCTCTCTAGAGTTTTGAATCCCAAATAACGCGGCACTTGAGACCCTTCTCTCAATTCATTTCCACGTCATTTTGTTTTTTTCCTTTATTTGACAGATGGACCACTAAGAAGACGACATGTGACGATGTCAAAATTTTGCCACTTTTGAAGTGTCAAAGTATCATTATCCTTTTAGATACAGGGAGATTATGAAGAGATTGAGAAAAATTAAATAAGAAATAAATGTATAAAAAAAAGGTGAAGAGATAGGTGGTTAGAAAGAGATAAATAAAAAAACATAATTTTGTTTATTATTATTAATAGTTTATTTATAAAGAATTTTCTTAGAAAAACAGAAAATGAAGAATTTAAAAATTAATAAATAAAAATGAAAATAAATAAGAATACACGTATATTAATATTTTTGTTTTTACGTTTGTAAAGAATAATTACGAATGCAATTTAATTTAATTTTATTTGTAATCTTATTTAAAAATATTTTTATTTTCTAAATTACGTTTTATTTTAAAAAGTGGAAAAAATTAATTTAATTTCAATGAAAAACGATATGTTTAATTTGAAGGTATTGTGATTCGTAGCACATTGAAATATACTCATAAATAAATAAATGAAGAAAATATTTAAAAAAAACTTTTTAAATGATTATAATTAATTAAAACTTAAATATATTTTACATTATTTGAATACTTTTTTTCTCTTACTTCGGTGTAAATGAAAAATGTTGAGATTGTTGATAGGGGAACACTAGTTTATCTGAACCTACAATCTCAAAGCTTCTGGTTTTTTACGATGACAACACATAATTAATAACACATGTGTTTATGTGTTACATGTTCTATTGCTTACATGCTATTACTAGTGCAGTAAAGGGAAACGACACCGATTATTTTCGGTTATACGCAGCGGTTCATGAACCGAGGTATATACAGGCGAAGCAAAAAGGGGTAGCCTTTTTGCCTCGGTTCAGAACCGAGGCAGTATGTAGGGGCCTTTTACCTGGTTGGTTTTGAACTGAGGCGATAGATGCCATTTTTTTTTTCGAAAATGGGGTCTTTTGCCTATTCAAAATAATTTGTTTTATCTACAATGGACAATGGAGGCAACAAAGAAACTAATGAAGGCGACAACGAACCACCGAAGGTAGCGACGAACGGTCGAAGACGGCGGGGAACAACCAGTGACGGCGATGAATGGTAGGTGGCAACAACGAAGAGTGTTCGCGCGAGAGAAATAAAGGGAGCAACGTTCACATGACAGAAATGGAACCAACAAAGATGGAGACCACACCAAACACTCGTGCAAGAGAAATGAAGGCTACAAAACAACAACTTCGCCTAAAAGAGAGAATGGTTACACGAGGAAGAAAAAGGAACATTAGGATAAAATTTCTTACGATGGTGGCCACTGATGGAGGAAGCGGTGAAGCCTAGTGGTGGAGGCAGCGATGGCAGCCAACGGTGGCAACTAGGGGTGGAGGTAAAGGCGGTGGAGCAACAAGGAAACGTTGTTCGCGCGATTGCGAAGCTGCAATTCGCGTTTACTCTTTAACGGAAGAAGAAGAAGAGTGAAAATGTGCTTACTGTGTTATGGATCTGGAATATAACCATCAAAGAGGCTATTACCTCGGTTATAAATAAAACCGATGCGTAAACCTGCTAGAAAAAATTCAAAACAAAATTGTAAATGCAAAATTTGAAAACATCTACTAACTATAGGGCCTATGACATCGATTAAAATGGAACCGAGGCATAAAGGGCCTATGACATTGGTTAAAATGGAACCGAGGCACTAGAGGTTGAAAAAAGGGATATGGAACGTTCAAAATCAGAGGTTGTCAGTTTCTGGCAGGATATCCTGCCTCGGTTGGTCAGAGAACCGAGGCAGTAGGCCTATTTCGAAAAAGCTGTCAGAGTTTTTCGCCTCGGTTGGTTAGAGAACCAAGGCAGTAGGCCTATTTCAAAAAAGCTGTCAGAGTTTTTCGCTTCGGTTGGTCAGAGAACCGAGGCAGTAGGCCTATTTCGAAAAAGCTGTCAGAGTTTTTCGCCTCGGTTGGTCAGAGAACCGAGGCAGTATGCCAATTTCGAAAAAGTTGTCAGGATTTTTTGCCTCGGTTGGTCAGAGAACCGAGGTAGTAGCTCCCTTTAATAAAGTTAAGAGCCTAAAAGCTAGTTTTGAAGATAATTTTATGTGGTTTTCAGAATCGGTTGTCTATATAACCGAGGTTATAGAGGTTTATGCCTCGGTTCTCCTTGAACCGAGGCGTATAAGTTTGCTATAACTACAAAAATGCCACCCCGTTTTGATAGGCTTCGGTTTTGTGTAAACCGAAGCCAATAAAAGCGAATTTTGTACTAATGTATATGTTTTAATCATTGTGTAAATCTGTTTAAAGCATTGAGAACATGATTGTGTTAATATATCGCATTTCACTATGCTATATAATTGATTTTATTGGTGAATGCATGTCTGATGTTTTATAAACGGAAAACCATAAGCACTTATGTTGAACTTTTAATTGCGTGGCAAAACAACAGTTTTAAATCGACTTCATTATGGGATGAGTCGATTAAAACTCGTGTCTTTGCACAAACCATTTTCAAAGTGTGCTGTGAGATTTTCAAAGTGAAAGTTTTTCAAAACTTTGTTTAACTGTGTTATATAGTCGACTACATGCAACCTGCATTCGACTAAGTTTGTTACTGTTTTGAAATTCTGTTAATGCTTGTATTAAATGTTACAACGACTATATTTTTAAATATGTTGACCAAGCATTTATTGTGATTCGACTACATCAATTGTACATTAAATTAACTGCATTGATTGTTGCTAACTGCTTTAACTGAATTGTGATATTCAACTACGTTAGTAGCTAAGTCCACTAAAAGGCGTCTGAATTGTTAAAATCTATAAATCGTGGTGTTCATCTTTGGTGATTGCTTGACGAGCAAGAATCTGTGTGCTCTTACTTTCTAATCAACTTGCACTAGAGGTGTCTGTTTCGTGATCAGTTTATTTCAATCTTTTGAAGATTGGTGTTGCCCTGTTGTGACTACAGGAAGAAGACGTGCAACATTCTGGACTTTGGGGATTGTTCAAAGTGTTAAAGACTGCAGGAGAGGGGACATCTTGCTGCTGTTCTTTGTTTGTATATGCCTATATTTTGATTAGAGGGTTAGAGAGGTGTTTTATTTTTTTGATGTGGAGGTCTCTATAAAAGCCTTGTTGTAAAAACCTTTATCATTACAGTGCATTTGCTTCCTGTGGTGGAAGGACACTGGATGTAGGCTTGGCCGAACCAGTATAAAAACTCAATATTTGATCTTTCTATCCCTACTCTGTTACATTAAATCGACTTTGTATTTTACCCATTCGATTATATTTTGCTGCACTACAAAGTCTTTTTCATTGCGTTTCAAGAAAGTTTTTAAAGTCATCTACTTTGAGAAAAAGATTTAAAGAAAACATTGTTTTAATATTTCACCAATTCACCCCCCTCCTCTTGGTGTTGAAAATTAAGTCATTCTATTTTAACAATTGACACTAGAGCTGATTTTCATAAAATATTTGAAAGACTAGTCGATTACGTTTTCTGTTAAATCAACTGATCCTGGAAAATGGCTTCTAATTTTCAAACCTTTGGTGAATGTGCATCAACAAATAGACCACCTCTATTTGCTGGTGAAAACTATGCTTTTTGGAAAATTCGGATGCAAATGTTTCTTGAATCTGTGGACATATAATTTGATTAACTTTTTTTCTTTCCAATTTATTATGTATTACATGAATATGTAATTAGTATTGTTACTATGGATAGATCGGGAAGAGTGACAAAGTGTAGGACAAAACCGAGCAGGTGGATATACAAGAAAGCGTCTTGTAACAGCTCGGTCCCGATAACTGTTGAGCAGAGTTAAGACGCAATTATTGTCGCAACGACTACTGTTAAGTAGTTAAGGTTTGCATTAATGATCATTAAGAGGTAAAATTAATTGGTCAAATTTTTTTAAACTCTATAAATAGGGGTTTACTTTCGAGGTAAAGAGACTTTTGATTGACTATTGAATCATAAGAGACCTGTAAGATAAAAATTCTGACTTGAGCGTCAGAGTGTCTTCTGCAGGTCACCCCCATTTGTTATTCAATATTCTGGAGCAAGGAACAAGGACATTCGGCACGCAGGACAATAAGGACCGATCGGTTGGAACCTGAAGCAAGGAGAACGTTCGGTACAAAATCAGCACAAGCGGTTATCCTTGCCCCATTTCAGCAGAAACATTTTGACGTCCACCATGGGATCGAGCGACATCTTCTGTAACCATAGAACTAGACGAGCATCCGGTCTCAACATCACTACTTCGACGAGGCTCTTCCTGTTGATCTTGTCGGTGACGAGTCATATACTATATACCACACTCGACAAGATATATTCAAACCATGCCCAGTGCCATAATTTCTTCATGTCAATTCTAAAGATAATTATATATCATATTTTAAAGAAATTGAATTTTTGAGAAAACATGGAAATTTATTATTTACTTCTCTGTAAGCATGTATCATCATTTTACTGACCCCCATTTTGATAGTCCCTTCTGTAGTACACCCAACATTACGCGTTCATTTTGTTTGATTTGCTGAAATAAAAGGTGATATTTATTAAGGCTTATGCCTCCACTGTACAAAGCCTACAATGAGCTTCATGCACTGGCCCAGGACTGGTAGACGCCCTTCGACGCCCAGGCGGTTGTGGTAGTGAGCCACCAAACGGACGACAAGAGCGCCTTAGTGGAGGCCCTTATGGGGTTTCAATTCAAATACGTTGGAGGCGGCACAAACCCCGCAGGCACATCATCCTCCATAACAAGGAAGTGTGCGAGATCCGCAAGAAATCGTTGAAGGTGGTCGCGGAGGTGCCCGCCGTTGCCGTAATGAGTGTAGAGCTGCATTGGATGCGGGAGACGTATAAGAGCTCGCAACGGTGAAAAAGGGGCTTGTGGTGCAGCTGCCGACAGTGGGTAGTAACCTCGAGGGGTCGTGTGCCAAAACATTGGTCTCGTCGACCGGCGAGTGCAGCGCCACTGCGTGCTCTAATAGCACTGTTGCAGGCACCGTCGAGAGCTGCGATTTGAGCACTCAGATTGATTGCAGAAAAAAAGGAAAAAAAAAAAGAAATGAGTGCTTATTTTCTAAAAACATTTTATGTTCTTCTATTGCTTTCTTTGCTTGCCTCAGGAATTACTGTGATGTTCAACAATTCAAATGAGTGATGAAGCAAAATGCATAGACAGAGAGAAGCAAGTACTCCTTAGCTTCAAACTGCAAGAGCTTCATCTTGTCTCAGATAACAAATTACAAGCAAACACATATTTCGGGCATTATCTTATAACCAAATTATTGGCAAGATACTCGAGAAGCATCAGACAACTATCTGAGTTGGAGTTTCTATCATTGGAGGAAAATTCTTTAGAGGAAAATTCTTTAGAGGATATCTCATGCGGAAACGTCACAGCTGCAAACTTGGGCACTTTGGATTTATCAGATAATCAAATAAAGGGGCCATTTGCATATTGTTGGAAATCTGAAAACCGCTTAGTGTTTCTTGATTTAAGCAACAATCAAGAGTCAGGGAAGATTCCGATCTCCAAATAAAAAATGAAAATGGATCTTACAACAAACTAATTATAATATTGAAGCCTTTATTTTATTTTGCGCTAACACATATTTTTGTGAAGCAACTTTGAAGTAATAAAAATAGTATTGTGGAGCTTAATCAAACAGGCTCCGTGGAAATGTAACAGAGGAGAAACTTTATTCGAGAGTTTCATAAACTCCAATCATAGGCGGTCCACGTCAAACTCATTGAAACTGTCAGAACGCTTGAAGACGGGTCTCACTTGTCCGGTCGTCTGGCCTTATAACTCAAACTAGCTTAATTTTATTAGCTACATTTTTTTATCGTTCAAAATCAAATTGTTATTAACATAGAAAAAAGTTCTAAAAAGAACTCTCATCATTCGCCGATCAACATGGGAAAAAGTTCTGAAAAAGGCTCCTATCAACACAGGAAAAAGTTCTAAAAAAAACTCTCATTATTCGCCGCTCAACATTGGAAAAAGTTCTAAAAAGAACTCTTATCAACATAGGAAAAAGTTCTAAAAAGAACTTTCATCAGTCAGCGCTCAACATGGGAAAAAGTTCTAAAGAGAACTCCTATCAACATAGGAAAAAATTCTAAAAAAAACTCCCATCAGTAGTTGAATCACCAAAGTCCAACCTTGTCATGTTCTAATGGCTTCTCATTATAAAAACAAACTATTTAATATTTTGTTAAACGTATATTTTTGTGAATGAAAATATCTTACATAGAAAAAAGTTCCAAAAGAACTTTAGGCGTTTACTGCTCAACCTAGGATAAAGTTCTAAAGAAAACTCTTAGAGTCCGCTGCTCGGTGCAAAGGGCAATGAAGACTTAAAATCATCAAAAATACAACGTGAACGGTCTCTCTCAGACTCACAATAACCCTTGCACGCACCTCTTCTAATAAAGAGCTTGCTTGGGTTTGGGAAACTTATGTATTATAGGACCACTGGTCAGCCAAAGGACCGAACGATTGACCGTCCAGCAAAAAAATGACCGACCAGTCTGAAAATTAATCTAAACAGTCAATGGAAAGTTAATGAAAATAATTGTCATTTATTAACAATTAACAAGAATAATGTCATTTATTGGCAGAATAATGTCATTTATAGACCTAATGATTAGTTCATTATAATAATTTATAAATATTTGTCTGCGAGAAAAGACATGTAATTTTATTCTAATTACTAATCTTTATTACAAAATTATTAGACAAAGTCACTGACTTGAACGTCAGAGTGTCTTATGCAGATACCATCTCCCACGGCTAAGACAAGGAGAAGAGAGATGATAGCGCAACTAGAGGAGTTAAAGATCTCAATCCTACCGAAACAAGTATCTTAATACATCAAATATATGCTTCAAGTTAATTTACAAAAACACGGATAATGGAGATAAAAAAATTAAATTTAACTATTCTAGACCTGACCTGAAGATACAGGGTGCCTTGTTTTCCTGTCTAGTTTCTCATTTTTACAATATTTAAACAATAAATTTCCAAAATTAATGCCCGTGCCAGATAAGTTTGATATAAAAAGCTTCCAATACATACAACAAAATTACATCAAGATGTAGTGTTTTCTCACCAAAAAAAAGAAGTCATGTATTTTTATGTATAGGACTTTTCTTTTCCAAATAAAAAACACCAAAAAAATTGACAAATTATTCTGCTGTATAATTTATTCCTTTTAAACGTTTTCTCTTACAGAAACAAAAATGTACGAAATAGAAACACATCCTATCTCTACTTTATTTTGCTGCAAAATAGAATTGAACTCACTGGAGATGGTTTCGACCTTTGCATTTAATCACGGAGGCTTCACCGGTCTGAAAAACTCTATTGAACCTGTGGTGTTTCCCAGTGCCAAAAATAGACAAAAAAATAAATAAAATCTTAAGGCATTATGCTTATACTAGCCCTCGGAATGTTGTTTGCAGCCCTTGGGTCCATAATGCTTGGTGCCGCGCCTCACAATCTCTTTGCACAAGTAGCAGTAGTGGCTTTGGCATGCCCAGCAAAACAAGTGATTATTATTTCCAATCTGTTTTTAAATTCAAAATGGCAATGGAGAAAGTAGTTAGTGATGACAAACAAACTATATTCCAACCACAACAAATAGGGACTCTTCGATTGTTAAGACCCCAAAATGAGCAGTATGCCCTGGAATAGCCCCTCCTTTAACCAATTAACTAATGTAACGGGTTTTTGGTCATACTGTAAAAGTTCGTAAGTTGGAACCTTACCATTAGTTCACAAAAGGTATTCCTTGGAGAAGCAAAGGACATACAATGAGAATAGGAAAATCCTTGAATGATTTCGAAGTAATAGCAGATACAGTGCAAATAGCGGCAAACATAAGAATATTCGATTTCAAGCATAATGTACGAGGATGCCTTCCTGTTCTTTCCTTATACTACCCGTATGTCAAAATATATAATACACTATAAAAACTGGAAGGTCATTTCTGTAGTTGATAATAAAATAGAGCTCCTCAGCTGTATCGCAGGCTAACCAAATCCATAATCACAATCAACTACATTAATTCAGTAACTCAACAATTCTCATCTCATTCAAACAGACACTGCCATGAAATATTTTTGCAAGAAGCAAACAGAAAGCTTTACTCACCTTTGCATTAAATTGACGACAATTAGGACATGTCAAGCCTCGTTGAGGAAAAAGCTCAGCCTGTAATTGTCCTACAACCTGGCGATTATTTATTCGCTCTTGCCAGGACTCGACCATTTCTCTTGGGAACAGCTCACATGAACCATCCCTTGAAAGAACGAAATAGAGCTCCGTAAGAATTATGTAATTTAAATTTTGGCAGACGCAAATCACGCAAAAGATTTTGCCTGTGTATTACTTATAAAAAGCCAAATACCTGAAATGTCCATAAGGATCTGATGGATCAATTGCCTTGTTGCAGCGGTAACAAAAGTATTGTTCACAATTACCACATTTCATCTTGTTACAACCTTCAGTTCGAGAAATTGCCATGTCACAAGAGGGGCATAGCTTGGAATCACGATGAATTTCTTTCATACTGAGCATTTCATTAATCTTTTCACGTTCTCTACGCTTTTGATCTTCCTTTAAATGGGATGAATTTTGACGGTCCTAAAGTAAGACAAAAATCAGAAAACTGGAAGCCACTTTTTGGTTAAAAATTACAGCCAAAAATCAAGATAAAGGATAATAGAATAGAAAGACACGACTCAAAATACATGCCCTTTTGAACATCAAGAGCAATAGAAACTAGCAACATACTAGACTCACATACATCACGACAATGAAATAATTAAGAAACTACAATGTCATGCTAGAGATTCCACATTAAAATCTTGCATTTTGAATAGGAGACTCAAGTCTCACATTACAATTGGACCCTAACAAAAATTAAGTACGACAGAGCAAGGAACAGTGAGGGAGT
The DNA here is from genome assembly GCF_016808095.1 of Vigna angularis. Taxonomy (NCBI): domain Eukaryota; kingdom Viridiplantae; phylum Streptophyta; class Magnoliopsida; order Fabales; family Fabaceae; genus Vigna; species Vigna angularis. The sequence continues at coordinate 12,706,614 of NC_068979.1, forward strand.
GAACTGGATAGAAACAACAGACTATAAGTCAGTGATGGAACCAGATAATGGAGCTAGGGTAGTTAGATGTATATGAGCACCCGATCAGAAAAAAAAATGTATGTGAGCAAAGCAGAATCAATAACAGACTAGAGCAGATAGAAGTCATGAGAGGTAGAGAGAAGAGGTCATCAGATTATTAGGGTGGGCAGGTGGGCAGGTGGGCAAATTTATGAGTTTTACCCCCAAAAAAACCATAAAGATAACATTGATTTTAAGGGAAAAAAGATTTGTGGGAAAAAAAAACTGCAACACCTGAGAGTAATAGTTCCTGTATCCGATGCAAAGGGTCAAAATTTTGAATTTTGGCAGAGAAGAACATCTCTCCAGACATGATTGCCTTTAGCAAGGTGACAAAGGTTACAGGAACAGAGGGGGACACAACAACACGATGGAGTGCAATACACTATTGCATACAATTAACAAAGCTCTATAAATTATTTTGCCTACGATAGTATTGTTGACTACTCCCACACTTGGGATTTGTAATTTGCCAATTTGATTACAGCATCTCCATTGTATTTGATCGTATTTCATTTGATTTTATCCCTCACATTTGACAATAAGCTCTATAAATATAACTCCTATCACACAGAGTTTTGTATCACCCTCATTTTCAATCAATGTCCCTTATTAGTTTTCTTTATCTCTCCCTGCTCTCTTGGGATCATGGAGATGGGAAAAAGGATAAAGACTAAGCTGGTAATTAAGAAATTAAAAATTCAAAAGCATCTAGGAATGGGTGGAGCCGTGGACTATTTACTACAGGAGTAAGAGTGAATATCATTATACTTACTCCACTCAATATTTTTTTATTGACATTGACTTTCGTCAATCTAACATTAGTATAATAGTTCTCACGAGTAGATCAAGTTCAAAAAATCTCATCATCATTCAACTACATTTTAATGCAATAATATGCCTTTAATATATAAATAGATGCTAGTTATAAGAGTATATACTGCTATGTATTCACCAAAAAGACATTTCATAGCTGTGAGTCTGACAACAATTGACAACTAAACCATTCATCCCATTTTGGATTCAAATATAACATACCTGCAAAATCTGAAGCTTCATATCAAGACTCATGCATGCTATGCCAACATGGCGTCGTTCCCTGCAAAGGGTACAAAAACTAAAATAACATTTTGGGCATTGAGCATGCTGGTCTTCATCCTCTAAACAGGGGGTTTCACATCTTGGACAATAAACAACATCAGACATTGATGCAAGTGTTTTTTCCAACATCATGGATTCCCAGCGCTCATAATCTCTGTCATCTAGCAAGTGTTTTAAAAGGCCAGGTGGAATCATGACTGTACATTTTGCTTCAGGACATTGAAGATTACTAACAGTTCCTTCCTTTACATGTATCTGGGCAAAGGTCTGCAAGCATTTGAGGCAAAAAAAATGCATACATGGTATCCGGATAAACTCGGAACCTGATAGATAAAGGGGCAGACATGAGAACTATGTTCAATATTAACTCTAATTGACCAAGCATTGAAAAAAGTAGAATCAACTCATGCATGTAAATAATAAACCACACTGGAATGAAAACGTCTTTAGAAAGTAGAAGCCAATAACGCAGATGATATTATCCTTGCTGTCAATAGAAAGAAGTAGAACTGCATTGGCTCAAGCAGTGATGTGATACAGCATTAGCTTTTCCACATAAATTACGAAGTCCATAAGTTGGGGCAAGAGTTATGGAGAAGACAAGGAGTGAGATCCAGTTTTCTATCAGAGCAAAGAGCCAAACACAGTAAAGGGATTGAAGTCACAATTGAAATAGCATGAAGCCATGAACTGGATTATGATGAAAAGAAGCCAAACAAAGACTTTTTTTCTAACAAAATGAACCATTTCGATAAGCCTACTACAATATAAGGTAAGTCAGATATCTGAATGGTTGGATAAATAGTTTAGAACTTTTAAGCAGAATCAGCTTTGGAAATAAACAAAATTAAAAAATAAATTGGAAAAATGAGTTTTGTTTGGATGGTATAAGCCAAATTCCTTTAGGCCATAAAACCACCAAATAAAACTTATATATTAACGGGCTGCTATGTTGCACCGACAAGTTGTTGAATTCAACATATGTGTTGCATAGGTATTTGACATAGATGCGTTTGGATACTTTGATAAAACATACTCAACATATTTAAAATCGAATAGTCACTAGAAAAATGCATCACCTTTAAAATTAAAATAAAATAGTTACAAGAAACAGATAAACAATGCTTATATAAGTCAAATGTCACTTTTAATTTTTCATTAAATGGTGAGAAAATGAAAATGATTTGAAACCGTACAGTATAGAAAATTATTTGAAAGGGTGTTTGTATTAAATACGGAGAGCACTTCATTTGCTTGTCATTTCTAGTTCATATATACATTTGAGTTTAGTGTATTCCGTATGTTCAATTTCAATAACATCAGTAATAATTTTCAATTTTAATATGATTTTTTAAAAATTACAATAACATTTATTTTATTTTTGTAAATTATACATATGCATAAATATACACTATAATGTAGTTAAACATATCATATCCTATATTTGTCAAGATGAAAAGAACTGCTATTGGATACGTGTTGTACCCAATACTCATTGTAGCAGTGCTTCATTGATGACCTGCTAAGTAATAGAGCTCCAATTATTAAAATTAATGGAACTGTTAATGATTCTCCACCAATGAAGTTCAAAGAAACTGTTTATGAATGGTGATGATCAGACACACAGTTTCGAGTCTCAACAAGAGAAGGTAATTCTCATGTGACACGTGATACAATAAGATCAAATTCAAAATTAGTTGCATCTTTGTAAAACACTTAGTCTAAGTCAGGCATAATAAGAAATTACCTGCATATTCACCAAAGCAAATGTTACATTGATGTAATTCTTTGAGGAAGTTCTCATTGTGTCTCTTATCATTGTAATTTCGTAGAAAAGGAATATCAATGTCAATGCATTCAGCTCCTGAAACAACACGCTCATCCTGGACAACATTCATGCCATAAGGCCCAAGTGTGATTTCTTCATCAAATCCCAGATGAGAAAGAGAAGAACCATGCAACCATTCTACCCAAGGGTAAATTACTTCCTGCCCTTGTTGTTCAGCCCATATTGAATCCAACTTGGAACACAGTCTCAGAATCTTCGCAGGTTCCAACCACTTAACAGAGAGTGTAAAAATAGGTGGTTGGTGGCTAGGGTACGACTTAGGTAGTAAACAAGTCAAAACAACCGGTGGAAGATAGTGGACTTTGAAAGTGTATAAGAATTCATCTGAACTGCGGCTTACAGTCTCAAGTTGATTAAGAGAGTTCAACTTAGCAGTGATGGCTATTTCACCCAAAACATCAATGTGTATATGTATCTGAGGGATGGCAAAAAGAAAAGAGAGTCAGCATTAGGTTTTATAAAGTTTGTATTGTAAAGAAACAAAGCCAAAGCTGAATAATTAGGTTTTTAGCAAGACCTGAAAGCAACGCAAGCCTTTCCATCTCTCAAGGCCGAAAACATTTTCTCCATAAATTGACTCCACCACAAGTATCTGCAACATAGATATCACATGCCATAATAATTCTGCTTCAAACCAATACATCCAAACTTAACGAAGTTCTTAACCGTTATTTTTTGCTGTTTTCAGGGAGAATTGAGTTTTAACTGACAACCTATGTTGACATTAAAAGCAAACTTACTTGCAGCTTCTGAGGTGTTTTTGGTGTTGTTCTCTAATCAAATTAAAGTTTCCTCGTGATAAAGGTTCACATCAATAATTAACATAATTACCGAAATAAACTGAAATTAGAGAGCATTATGAAAGAAATAAACTGAAGTTAGAGAGCATTACGAAAAGCACATAAGAAGTTGTGTAGCGTTCTCCTAACTCCAATGCAAATAGAGGTCCAACTACAATTCTAATTGGAGAACATTTTTAGAAGCACTTAAAAAGTTATTCTTTAAGTTTTTCTCTCAACTTCAATGCAAATAGAGGTGTAACCACAGTTCTATAGGAGAACATTACCAAAAGCACCTAAGAAGCCCTAAGTTTTGTCCCGAGGATAAAACATTAATTCCGATCGTTTTGCCCAAACCAATAATGTCACCAAACAACAGTAACCAAGCGATCGAGATTTAATTCCTACAGCGTTATCTCTACCTCATCTTGTTGCAATTGATCATTGATTCTGATCTGCTCCTCGGACAAATCAGGTTCCTCAATTTTACAGAGCAGCTTATCAAGTCTGGTCTGAATATCGCCCTCACCATCACCATCACCATCACCATCACCATCACCATCATCATCATCATCATCATCATCATCATCATCATCATCATCATCATCATCATCGCCGCATCCTTCCCCGACCTTGCTGGAATAAGCCACGCGATCAGTGCCGTCAACGGTGTTGAGCTCGGAGGCACCGTCCGCGTCCTCGCCATGGTGATTTAGGGATGCGACAGTTACGCCCACGTTGACATCCTCAACGGAGTGAGAGTTGAAGGAAAAAACCGCTTCAGGCTTGTTCACGACACGGTATTTCAAGTTCGATTGGTGTGGGCCTCGGTTTCTACGTGTGGGCCTGCGGTGGTTTGGTGAGCCCAAATTGTGGTGAGCGGCAGAAGCATTTGGAGCGAAGAACGAGTCTTCCGCTCCACGTTGCTCTTTCCCTCTCATGAGGAACCAATTCGAGGAATGCTATTGTGGTGTGAACTATGCTGTTGCATTTGCAGCTTATTCTGTTCTCCGTTATCAAATATCTTAATTCCATCAGCATGGATTATTATTCAAACAGTTTGGTGCGAGGTCAGCTAAAAGTAATTTTTTACCTGCAATTACTAGCCGCCATATGTTTTGTCTCATCTTTTTACTTTTCTTTCGGTTGGGCTTTAGCCCTTAACTAATTTACCATGTGGGCTTTCATTTTTTCCAAATTAATTAATTCTTATTTTTTTAGCTTTCTCGTCAACATCTAGATACAATATAAGGGCGCAGTTTATTAGGGATGGATTGTACTTAATTACTAATTAATTGCATTATATTGAACTCAAAATTGAATTCTTTAGAATAAAAATTAAATTAAATTATTTTATAGTTCACTTTTGAAAAATTGATTTTATAAAATTATAGTTAAAACTATTTATTAACTTAAAATTAATTTATTTCTTATATTTTTATTTGTTTTATAATTTTAAAGTTATAATTTAATTTGGTTAGTATGAACTTGATGAAACTTTAATCGAGGTCGACTTATACCAATTCGATCGATTTTTAACTCAATTCGACTCGTCAAATTCATCCAATTTTTGACAAGGGTTAACTTAATTAAATTTTGGTTAGAACTAACTTGATCAAGTTTTAGTCGTGTTCAACTCAATCGAATTCAACCAATTTTTGGTTGGGGTTTACTCGACCGAATTCGATCAATCATCGGTTGGAACTGTCTCGACCATTCATGGTCATCCTAGGCAAATTTCACTTATTTTCAACCAAGGCCTACTTAGTCAGATTTGGCCAATTTCAATCAAGACCAACTCAAGTAAGTTTCAGTTGTGGTTGTCCCAACCAAATTTGGTCGATTTTCGATCGAGGACAATTTGACAAAATTTAGCCGATTTAAGTTAGGACTGACTCAACCAAGTTTTGACCGTGGTCCAATTGAATTTGGTTGGTTTTTTATCAGAGTCAACTTGTCTAAATTTTAATCGAGACCGACTTGATGGAGTTTTGTTATGGCCTTCTTAACCTAATTCAGCCAATTTTAGCTTGAGGATAACTTAATCGGGTTTTGATTTTGTTTATTTCATTGAACTCGACTGAATTTTAAACTTGATTTATTCTGACATTTTGTTTAACTTGGTTTATCTCAACCTTTGACGTGACTCTATTCATTTCGACTTTTTAATTTTGTTGTTTATGGAAGAATATAAGTTCTTGAGTAAAGACAAATATTTTCTATCTATTTAATTAATTTCTTTCCAAAAATTTTAAATATTAGTTTAGTTGATTTGAGTTTGTTAGAAAAAAAAAAGTAATTGATCTCATTTCAGCTAAATTAATTTTTAATTCATTTCAATTAAGAATGTTGTCACGTCTCATTTATTACTGTGCTGAATCATCTCTCTGCTTCCATTAATGCTCCGTGCCACGCGTTCAGTGCATTAAAAATCCACCACCGATCCATGCATGCGCGCCACTTGTCAAATTGGAAACTTCTGAAGTAAGTTGTGGGGTGCAGGTGTCGACGAGAGGGACGCTCGTCCGTCTGACAGTGGGATTTGAACAAAAGTGAATTTCTGGAAAAATCTCCCACTCTCTCTCACGCGCACCTTCTCCCCTTCCAAACTCAGAATCTCCATTTCTCCCCCTTCTCTCTAGAACCCTTCTCCTTCTCTCTTCTGCAACTTACCACCCTTCTCTCCGTTCACGTTTCAGCACCGTAGGAACGTTCCCTGCAACGTGAGCTTCATTTTAGACCGAACAACTTCCAGCTCTTTAACCGGTAAGTTTCTCAACCTAGACGCTCGTTTCTGGTTTTCCCTGCAAACCCAAATTCAGCTGCATGCAAGGGTGAAAACTAAGTCTCTACGTTTTCTTTTGGTTAGTTCTAGTTGAAGAGTTTAAGAGAAAAGTTGAGAATAGAAAGCCACATTTGGACGAGTCAAAATCTTTCTTAGAACGATCACTACTGAATCCGGGTAAGGGAAGCTTATTAAATTTAATTCTTGAGTTATACTGTGTTGCATGATTGTTCTGTGAAGTTGTACTGTGTTGGATGCATGTTCTACGAATTTTGTTAATTAGGATCTATGTTATCAGATTTTAGCATATGATTTTGTTGATGAGTTGATGTATGAGAAGTATGGATTGTACTATGATATGAGTAATTTAATTTATGAAAGTTTATACTGAAAAATGTGTTACTGTAAGTTGAATTTGAATATGAAATCTATGATAATGAACGTTCGTTATCGCAACGGTCTTTGACCGTTCGATATTCTCAGTAAATTCTTTGAAATAGTCGAACCCTTTCATTTGGAAAGGATTCTATTTGAGGACGAACGTCCTCTTATAAATAACTTTACGTTTGAGCATTCGGCCAAACGTAGATATCCTGAGTGTTGTGTGAGGATTTGAGAAGCTTGCGAATACACCTTCAGACACTTAGTCATATTGTTAAAAACGTAACTTCACCATTACAACTTATATAAAATCCTAATTCTAAGATTTTGAATCAGCGATGGGTACCAACCCAAAGCGTACGTCCTAAGTGGCGCTCGGTCTTATACCGAACGCTCGTCCCAAAGTGTAAGTGATAAGTAGCGCTCGGTCCTATACTGAACGTTCGTTTATTATCAACGAGCTGAAATAGCGTTCGTCCTAAATTTCCATAAGCGTTCGTCCAAAAAACTTAAATAGCGTTCGTCCTAAACTTCAGTGAATTCGCGTACCGCGTCCGGTCATTTACTGGCAGTCGGTTTATTCTAACTAAATTGTACTTAGTACATTTAGCACTCGTCTTTTGTATCTTCATTCAGTTGGATTGACTCTGAATCTTGATTATTGAATTATTCTAAGTATAAGATAAATTGATCTAGAGTCAGTTCACTTAACTGATTCAAATTGTAATAACGTTCGTCATGAAGTGTCAGCCTTATCCCTTTGAAAAAGAAGATCTTTCTGTCTCGCTCTTGACGTTTGTCCTCATTATGAAGAGGATTGAACGCTCGTCCTTTTATGGAAGTGGAACCAAGAATGAAAATGTGATTTAGAGGAAAGATTATAATGTGCGAACGGTATAAGAGATGAAACTATGATTGTGGATTTTGAACGAGCGTTCCAGGGAGGAACGACTCTTGAATGGAAATTGAGATTTGTAAAGTATGAATGTGGTAAGCTTAGCTGGCGGGTCATCCTGATATTCCGTGAGTGCTCGTTCTCAAGTAGAGAGGAGTATGTCATGTGTGGGAATGGCAGGAGGTCTTAGTCCATAACTGTAACTTGGACAGAACGGACTAACCTCAGGTGGCTGCTGACGAGTATTCCAGCTAGCCCACCTGGGTGCACGGACGTCGTAGCTACACAGAATTCATACAGTCCGGACAGTCAGTCTAGTATCAGGAATTTGATTGATTTAATGAATGAGTTGAATGTATGTGTTGTAATTATTTGATGTGCTTAATATGTATGAAATGCTTGATGTTACTTGGATTAAATTCAATAAGCTTACCCTTGCGTTTTTCTTTGTGTTGTCTGTATCTGTACGTTCGTCTTGTCCTTGCAATGATCATCTGTGTGGATGTGAGCAGAGGGAGATGCATCTCTGGAAGAAGCGCTTGGAGAAGAATTCATTGCTGAAGAGAATCTTGTAGAAGTTGAAGTGAAGGCCGAACAGAAGGACGTTCGGTGAGCTGTTAGCTTAGTTGGATTAGCGGTCCGTTTTAGAACGAGCGCCCTTTTGCTATAGTTGTGTAGTTGAACGTTCGGTATTAGTTTTGTAAACCGTTCGTTCTTAATTATTGAACGCTCGTACATTTATCTGTACCTATGTAAGGTCGTTCGGCCAAATTGTGAACCCGATCCCTTTTATTTTGTAAAACTGTTTTGTCATATTAATATATGTTAATATTCTATTATATAGTTGATGACTGTATAATTTTTGGGATGTTACATTATTGGTATCAGAGCAGTTTTGTTCTCTTAAAGGACACTGTAGGTTGTGAGTACACTGTGTTTTGCTGTGTGCTTGATATGTGTTTAATGAGTTAATTTTTTTAAACTCTTTGAACGTAACTAACGCTCGTTTTCTCTGTTTCCAGAGAACAAATGGCTCCTAGACTTCCTCCTCCCCCACAGCCTAACGAGCTTGATACGTCCAACAACGCTAGATTGTTGGAAACAGTAATTGATAGATTGCAACAACAGAATGTCACTCTGATGGAGCAGAATGTCACTCTGATGCAGCAAAATCAGAACGCTTTACAGAGCTTGGAGGCCGCTCGCGCCAACTCTGAGACTACACAGCGGCAGTTAATGGAAATTCTTGCTGCAACCAGGGGCACGCCGGGAGCGTCCTCTTCTACTATTACACCACATGCTGAATGGAGTTTGGAAAGCTTCCTTCAACATCGACCGGCCAAGTTCAGTGGGACGTGCCTTCCTGATGAGGCAGACCAATGGCTGCGTGACATGGAAAGGATTTATAACGCTAAGATGTGCCCAGATAAGAACCGCTTAGCATTCACAGAATATCTTCTGACTGGAGAAGCGAGCCACTGGTGGGCGAGCGTGAGGGCCTTATTGACGGACGCTCACAGTCCTATTACTTGGGAAGTTTTCAGAAGCAAATTCTATGAAGAATATTTTCCAGATAGCGTTCGTTTCGCCAAAGAGGTGAGAACTTCTACAGTATGTGTTAGATGTCCTCTTGAGGTTGAAGGGCGTAGGTATAAGGTGAACCTCATATGTTTGCCTCTCACGGACTTAGAAGTGATTTTGGGAATGGATTGGCTGACTACCAATCACATTCTCATAGATTGTGGAGCCAAGGAATTAATTTTTCCTGAAGAAGATGAAGAGGCATTAGGAGTAACACTCGGGCAATTGAAAGAATATATCATGGAGGGAGCTAGCTGCTTTTTGATAATGACGCACGAAGACAGGGAGGTTGGAGATATAAATTTTGAGCGATCGTCCAACAGCAAGCACAGTGGAGGACGATCGGTTGTGGACGAATTCCCGGACGTCTTTCCGGATGAAGTGCCAGGATTGCCTCCCGTTCGTGAAGTGGAATTCACGATTGATTTGGTAACTACAGCAGCACCTATTTCCGTTCAACCTTACCGAATGGCACCAGCTGAGTTGGCTGAACTTAAGCAGCAAATAGAAGATTTGATGGACAAGAGATTTATCAGACCAAGCGTCTCACCTTGGGGAGCGCCCGTACTGTTAGTGAAAAAGAAGGATGGCAGCTCTCGGCTTTGTATTGATTACCGTCAATTGAATAAGCTGACCATCAAGAACAAATACCCACTGCCTCCGATTGACGACTTGTTGGACCAGTTGCATGAAGCGAGCGTGTTCTCTAAGATAGACTTAAGATCGGGCTATCACCAAATTCGAGTTAAGGAGGGAGATATTCAGAAGACGGCCTTCCGTTCACGTTATGGACATTATGAGTACGTGGTGATGTCGTTCGGTGTTACGAACGCTCCAGCAGTTTTCATGGACTACATGAACAGAATCTTCAGGCCGTATTTGGACAAGTTCGTGGTGGTATTCATTGACGATATTCTCATCTACTCCAAGAGTTGTGAAGAGCATGAAGAGCATTTGAGATTGGTACTTGGAGTTTTGAGAGAAAAAGAACTGTACGCTAAATTGTCTAAGTGCGAGTTTTGGATGAAAGAAGTGCAGTTCTTGGGTCATGTCGTATCCGCTGGTGGAATTTCAGTTGATCCAGCTAAGGTACGAACGGTATTGGATTGGGAGAGTCCGCGCTCGGTCACTGAAGTGAGAAGTTTTGTGGGATTGGCGGGCTACTACAGGCGTTTCATAGAAGGATTTTTGAAGATAGTGGCACCGTTGACACAGCTGACCAGGAAAGATCACCCGTTCGCTTGGACCGATCGGTGTGAATCTAGCTTCCAAGATTTGAAGCAAAAGTTGACGAGCGCCCCAGTTTTGGTGATTCCGGACACGGCCAAACCTTTTGAAGTCTACTGTGATGCGTCTCTATAAGGTTTGGACTGTGTATTGATGCAAGACAAACGAGCGGTGGCGTACGCTTCACGTCAGCTAAAAATACATGAGAGGAATTATCCAACGCACGACCTGGAGTTGGCAGCGGTCGTTTTTGCTCTGAAGATTTGGAGGCACTATTTGTATGGATCAGTTTTCCAAGTCTTCAGCGATCATAAGAGTCTCAAGTACCTCTTTGATCAGAAGGAGTTGAATATGAGGCAGCGGAGGTGGCTTGAATTTTTGAAGGACTATCACTTCGAGCTACTTTATCATCCTGGCAAAGCGAACGTGGTGGCAGATGCGCTCGTCCATGATGGTTAGAGAGTTGAGCTTGGTGGAGAATTTTAGAGACCTAAGGTTGCAGTTCGAGTTGGAGCCGAACAGTATTAAATGTTGTAACCTCAGAATAGCAAGTGAAGTGTTCGACCGGATCAGGATGAAATAAAGGGAGGACGAAGATTTGGTGTTGATCTTAAACGCGCTCGGTACAGATAAAGCTAAGCATTTCAACACCGGGACGGACGGTCTTTTACGCTACATGGATAGGACGTGCATTCCGAATGATGGCGAGCTGAAGAGAATTATTCTGGAGGAAGGTCATCACAGCCGTCTTAGCATGCACCCTGGCATGACTAAGATGTATCAAGACCTCAGGAAGTCGTTTTGGTGGCCTGGGATGAAGAGTGACGTCGCTCGCTTCGTGGCGTCATGCTTAACTTGTCAACGAGCGAAAGCTGAATATCAAAGACCGGGCGGCCTACTGCAACCTCTGGAAATTCCCGAATGGAAGTGGGACAGCATTTCAATGGACTTCGTGATTCACTTGCCTCGCACGGTCAAGAATCACGATTCCATTTGGGTGATAGTGGATCGTCTAACGAAGAGTGCTCACTTCCTAGCGGTTAACTTGAAGATGTCATTGACTAATTTGGCAAAGCTTTACATCAAGGAGATCGTTCGTCTACATGGAGTGCCATCCAGCATCATCTCTGACCGAGACACAAGATTTACCTCTCGGTTTTGGCAGTCGTTGCAAGGTGAACTGGGCAGCAAACTTCAAATGAGTTCAGCGTACCACCCTCAGACGGACGGTCAATCTGAGAGAACAATCCAGACGCTCGAAGATTTATTAAGGACGTGCGTGCTTGATCACATGGGCGTGTGGGATGAAGTCTTGCCTTTGGTGGAGTTCACCTACAACAACAGCTTCTAGTCCAGCATTGGAATGGCTCCCTTCGAAGCTCTGTACGGACGTAAATGTCGCACACCACTTTGCTGGTTTCAAGAAGGAGAGAACGTATTAACGGGACCGGAGCTTATTCAACAAACGACTGAAAAGGTGAAGTTAATTCAGGAGAGGCTGAAGATGTCTAGAAGCAGGCAGAAGTCATACGCAGATAAAAGAAGAAGGTCATTAGAGTTCAAGGCTGGCGATCATATTTTCCTTCGGCTGAATCCAATTACTGGAGTAGGCCGAGCGTTGCGATCCAAGAAGTTATCTCCCAAGTTCATAGGGCCATATCAGATCATAAGAAAGATTGGACTAGTAGCATACGAGCTAGCCTTGCCTCCTCAATTGTCCAACCTTCATCCGGTGTTTCACGTGTCTCAACTCAGGAAATACATAGCAGATCCCTCGCACGTATTGGAACTAGAGGACGTACGTCTTCGTCAAGACCGAACGTTGGAAATGAAGCCGGTTCGTGTGGAAGACGTTCGCACCAAGTTATACAAGGAAAGGACGTTCGGTTGGTGAAAGTTGTATGGGACGAAAAGACGGGCGACTCTACCTGGGAAGTGGAAGATGCCATGAAGGACTTATACCCTCATTTATTCCCTGGTAAGACTTAATTTTCGAGGACGAAAATTTTTGTAGTTAGGGGGATTGTCACGTCTCATTTATTACTATGCTGAATCATCTCTCTGCTTCCATTAATGCTCCGTGCCACGTGTTCAGTGCATTACAAATCCACCACCGATCCATGCATGCGCGCCACTTGTCAAATTGGAAACTTCTGAAGTAAGTTGTGGGGTGCAGGTGTCGACGAGAGGGACGCTCGTCCGTCTGACAGTGGGATTTGAACAAAAGTGAATTTCTGGAAAAATCTCCCACTCTCTCTCACGCGCACCTTCTCCCCTTCCAAACTCAGAATCTCCATTTCTCCCCCTTCTCTCTAGAACCCTTCTCCTTCTCTCTTCTGCAACTTACCACCCTTCTCTCCGTTCACGTTTCAGCACCGTATGAACGTTCCCTGCAACGTGAGCTTCATTTTAGACCGAACAACTTCCAGCTCTTTAACCGGTAAGTTTCTCAACCTAGACGCTCGTTTCTGGTTTTCCCTGCAAACCCAAATTCAGCTGCATGCAAGGGTGAAAACTAAGTCTCTACGTTTTCTTTTGGTTAGTTCTAGTTGAAGAGTTTAAGAGAAAAGTTGAGAATAGAAAGCCACATTTGGACGAGTCAAAATCTTTCTTAGAACGATCACTACTGAATCCGGGTAAGGGAAGCTTATTAAATTTAATTCTTGAGTTATACTGTGTTGCATGATTGTTCTGTGAAGTTGTACTGTGTTGGATGCATGTTCTACGAATTTTGTTAATTAGGATCTATGTTATCAGATTTTAGCATATGATTTTGTTGATGAGTTGATGTATGAGAAGTATGGATTGTACTATGATATGAGTAATTTAATTTATGAAAGTTTATACTGAAAAATGTGTTACTGTAAGTTGAATTTGAATATAAAATCTATGATAATGAACGTTCGTTATCGAAACGGTCTTTGACCGTTCGATATTCTCAGTAAATTCTTTGAAATAGTCGAACCCTTTCATTTGGAAAGGATTCTATTTGAGGACGAACGTCCTCTTATAAATAACTTTACGTTTGAGCGTTCGGCAAAACGTAGATATCCTGAGTGTTGTGTGAGGATTTGAGAAGCTTGCGAATACACCTTCAGACACTTAGTCATATTGTTAAAAATGTAACTTCACCATTACAACTTATATAAAATCCTAATTCTAAGATTTTGAATCAGCGATGGGTACCAACCCAAAGCGTACGTCCTAAGTGGCGCTCGGTCTTATACCGAACGCTCGTCCCAAAGTGTAAGTGATAAGTAGCGCTCGGTCCTATACCGAACGTTCGTTTATTATCAACGAGCTGAAATAGCGTTCGTCCTGAATTTCCATAAGCGTTCGTCCAAAAAACTTAAATAGCGTTCGTCCTAAACTTCAGTGAATTCGCGTACCGCGTCCGGTCATTTACTGGCAGTCGGTTTATTCTAACTAAATTGTACTTAGTACATTTAGCACTCGTCTTTTGTATCTTCATTCAGTTGGATTGACTCTGAATCTTGATTATTGAATTATTCTAAGTATAAGATAAATTGATCTAGAGTCAGTTCACTTAACTGATTCAAATTGTAATAACGTTCGTCATGAAGTGTCAGCCTTATCCCTTTGAAAAAGAAGATCTTTCTGTCTCGCTCTTGACGTTTGTCCTCATTATGAAGAGGATTGAACGCTCGTCCTTTTATGGAAGTGGAACCAAGAATGAAAATGTGATTTAGAGGAAAGATTATAATGTGCGAACGGTATAAGAGATGAAACTATGATTGTGGATTTTGAACGAGCGTTCCAGGGAGGAACGACTCTTGAATGGAAATTGAGATTTGTAAAGTATGAATGTGGTAAGCTTAGCTGGCGGGTCATCCTGATATTCCGTGAGTGCTCGTTCTCAAGTAGAGAGGAGTATGTCATGTGTGGGAATGGCAGGAGGTCTTAGTCCATAACTGTAACTTGGACAGAACGGACTAACCTCAGGTGGCTGTTGACGAGTATTCCAGCTAGCCCACCTGGGTGCACGGACGTCGTAGCTACACAGAATTCATACAGTCCGGACAGTCAGTCTAGTATCAGGAATTTGATTGATTTAATGAATGAGTTGAATGTATGTGTTGTAATTATTTGATGTGCTTAATATGTATGAAATGCTTGATGTTACTTGGATTAAATTCAATAAGCTTACCCTTGCGTTTTTCTTTGTGTTGTCTGTATCTGTACGTTCGTCTTGTCCTTGCAATGATCATCTGTGTGGATGTGAGCAGAGGGAGATGCATCTCTGGAAGAAGCGCTTGGAGAAGAATTCATTGCTGAAGAGAATCTTGTAGAAGTTGAAGTGAAGGCCGAACAGAAGGACGTTCGGTGAGCTGTTAGCTTAGTTGGATTAGCGGTCCGTTTTAGAACGAGCGCCCTTTTGCTATAGTTGTGTAGTTGAACGTTCGGTATTAGTTTTGTAAACCGTTCGTTCTTAATTATTGAACGCTCGTACATTTATCTGTACCTATGTAAGGTCGTTCGGCCAAATTGTGAACCCGATCCCTTTTATTTTGTAAAACTGTTTTGTCATATTAATATATGTTAATATTCTATTATATAGTTGATGACTGTATAATTTTTAGGATGTTACAAATGTAATTTTTGATAGTTAAGTAGTTTAACTAATTTTATTCACTCCTGATTTTGTTTTACTTGTGATTTTGTGAGTATTTAGTTAACATCTTTAACAATAGTAGTGCAATCATTCTAAAATCATAAAAAATTTAAACTTTCAAAAAATGGAAAGATAAAAAAATCCAAACTTAAGAAAAATGAAAAGAGTGCAATACTTTTTTTTTAATCCTCTTCCTCCCTTTATTCATAACTTGAATGCAGAAATCGATAATTACTTTACACTTCTATCATAATCCTGTAGAGAAAATTCTAGAGAAAGAGTTCCACATATCACAGTTTGAATGAATCGCCAAACACAGTGTATGAAAAAACATATTTACACTGATATGGATTTCCAACCACTACGCATAGGGTTTCACAATGTGCCACAAAAGAAAAAAAAAATCAAAGGAGTATTTGGACCAAACAGGTCTTACCATTTTGGGCGAATGATAAAATTTTAAAAAACAAATAGCCATTTACTTTGCCATGATTTCACCATCTAAGGTTCCAAAGGCAAAATCAGTCTGATCTGATCCCTGTACATAGAGCTTTGCCAAGTATATTTAGAAAGATAAGAGTTTATTTTGAACACCATTACAAAAAATATTTGGGTAAGAAAATTGAAAATAGAGAAGAATCATATTTGACTAAAAACTAAAATAGGTATCATATGTCTATTTGGAGTTATTGGAATGGTACAAATTAATAAAATCTGAGTTTAAATACATAAAGAATTAACATTATTCTTTATTTAAAATTTTAAGACAATAATTTAATGAATTTTTATTTAGTGTTTTACTTTTCTATTTTTATCTAATATGATAGTTAAACTTCGACGTAGATTTCCAACAAAATTCCAAAGTTTTGTGTGAAAAAAATAGACTATAAATTCCAAAATATGGTTTAGAAACATGAAAAAACAAACGAGCGTTGCAGTGAGTTCAAAAAAGTAACACCAATCCAACAACATGTTTATGTTTGAAGAAGAGAGAGGTTTCTTGGACTCAAATAAGGGAAAAGGGTAAAGAGGTTTTAGAGTGAGAAGACTGTTTTGAAAAAGAGAGAAGAGAGTAAGGGGTTTTCAAAATTTTAAAAAGGAAAAGAGATTAAGGACGATTTTTAGAAAAAGAATTGTTTGTGACTCACGTGTAACTAATATAATTTGACCTTTTGAATAAATTTGAGAATCACACAAATAGTTATTAATATTAATATAATTAATAATGATTTTTTTTTCAACTTCTCCAATGAATGAATTTGAAAGTGACACATGTAATTACTAATATTAATATAATTATTAATTAAGTGGTAAATTTCTGTTTAACTGATAAATTTTAATTTCAATTTTTCAATAAAATCAAATTATTATCTATATTATTGATTATATATTATCTATAATTATCTATTATTTATAATTGTAATTCAATCATTCTTGTAAACCAGTTATTATTATTTTTTTCAATTATTATGAATATAATTATTAATTAAGTCGTAAATTTGTAGTTAATTGGTAAATTTAATTTTCAATTTTTCATTAGAATAAAATTATTATTTATTATCTATAATCATCTATTACCTACAATTGTAATTTAACAATTATTGTAATTCTGTAATTATTATTAATTTAAATTACTATTTTAGTATAATAATTAATTAAGTGGTAAATTTTTTGTTTAATGATAAATTTCATTTTCGGTTTTTCCTTAAAATAAAATTGTTATCTATATTATCTATTATCCATATAAATAGATATTATTTTAAGAAATAAAATTATTCCTTAAAATAATTATTAATTAATACAAATATCAAATAATCTAATAATAATAATACTAATAGTACTAATAATAATAATACTGATATTTTTACTTCTACTATTAATACTACTACTAATAATATAAAATAACAGTAAGAATAGTAATAATATTAAAAATATTCATAATAAGAATTACTAATACTAATAACAATAATTTTAATAAATCTAATAATTCTAATATTAATAGTACTAACAATACAAATAATAATACTAATAACAATAATAATAATACTAATAAATTTACTACTATTATTATTACTACTTATTAGTATAATAATAATAATAATATATAAAACCAATATTGTTGTTAACAATGAGAATAATAATATTATTACTAATAATAATATATAATATTTATAATAATAATAATAATAAAAAAATAATAATAATAATAATAGAATAATAATAAAAGCAATCCGTAATCTATAAATTCAAATGACACCTAATACTAATAAATACAAATAATACTAATATCAATGGTAACATTAATTCAAATAATAATACTAACAATAATACTAATACTATTATTTTTACTATTATTATTATATAATTTTATTATTACTATTAGTATTAACATTATTATTATTATTATATATTATTATCATTAATATTATTATTAACAATATTATTATTATTATGTAATAATAATATTAATATATAATAATAATAATTGTAATAATAATATTATTATTATTATTATTATTATTATTAATCATAATACTATTAATAGTAATAAAATTATATAATAAGTATAGCAAAAAAAAAATATAGGTTTAATACATCATTTGGTCCCTACTTTTGGGGGTTTGGTTCAAAATAGTTCTACGTTATGAAAAAGTTAAGTAAGGCCCCATATTTTGTTTAAAAATGTTTAATTCGGTCCTTTTTGTGGATGCCATTAAAAACATAATGATGTGGATGCCACTGTGGCCAAATCTGAGTGAGCTGTTATGTTTGATGATTACGTGGTACTGTGAAGTGAAGTGAGTTGGTGGAAATATCTTAAGTTGAGGTTTTTGTGTGTAATAAAAGGGGTGATTAGGGTTCGTGCAAGTTGTTCCCCTTTTTTTACCACAGTGGTTGTTGCTAAATAGAAATGGCTTCTTCTCAAGGTTGTTCTTTTTGTTCCAAAACTAGGTGGGAAAGAAATTCGCAATCCGCAAATGATGGTGGTTGGAGGGGAGGTGGGATAATCCCTCGTTGCAAATGTGGTGATTATGTTGTGAGCAAAGTAGCGATAACTCCACAGAATGCTGAGAGACAATTTTGGGGATGTCGTCATTATAAGGTTTTTTAAATACTCTTGTCATTTTATTTTGGAATTTATTTGTTCATAGATTATTGAGTTAGAACCAATTTTGGTGGCTTATTTGGTGCATAACAGGGTGGATGTGCAAGAGGGATGTACTGTAACTTTTTCAAATGGTGTAATGAAGAAAATAATGACGAAAGAGATGATGAAATTGTCAGGCATAGGAGGAGGATATGTGAGCTGGAAATTTTAGTCCAAAAGTTGCAGAAAAGGATAAAATTGTTGCTTGGAGCTATGTGTGTTGTTATTGCGGTGAACACTGTGACAATGTGGGTCTGTTTAGATTGATCTTTGTAGGTGGGTCAATGTTTATGTTGAAGTCTAGGTCAGTGTTTATGTTCATATCAATGTGAAGGTGAAACTCAATGTTTAAGTTGAAGTGTAGGTGAATGTTCATGTTCATGTAATGTGAAAGTGAAAGCAATGTAATGTGAAGGTGTTCATGTGAAATGTTAAATTTAGTATTCGCTTTCATTTTAAAATGTCCAATGTGGTCCCCTTTTGAATTTAAAACTGTAACTTCTGGTCCCAAATTGATATCAACGCATGTAACATCTCTGCCATAATATACTAACACGAGTCAACTTTCCTTAACTACATAATTAAAATGGACCTAGAAAGTACATAATAAAAGTTCATCACATGACAATCAAAGTAAGTCATAAAAGTTTATCACATCAGTTGTGAATATACATAAGTAAATTAGTTCATCAAAAGACAACTACATCAACATACTACAGAGTTCAGGAGTTTTTTATAACATCAAAATACATGCAAAGTGTTTGTAATTGACATCTAAACTTTTCTTCTAAAATGTAACTTCTTCCTGAAGATTGGTGGTGCTGAATGTGGAATGGACTCCTGAGTAGGTTGTGGTGGTTCTTGGGACGTGTTGGTTGTGTGATGCTAAGGGACATGTTGGTTGTGTGATGTCTGGACGTAAGGGGCAATTTTTTCTGTTGTGTCCCACTTGACGGCAGATGGTACATTTCTTTCTATGGCCACCAACACTCATTTGGGTGGCATCCTTTGTTAACTCACACGCCTCCAACTTTCTCTTTTTCTTTGGCCTCCCAAGCAACTTTCGAAGAATTGGTGGCAAGACATCATCATAGTTTGTTATTTCCCATAGCAACTACCCATTGACAGGATAAATCATAGAGGCATATGTCTCTTCATATGTGGATCTTGTGAACTAAGAGGGTATGAAATTTTGTGGATCTTAATTGGAGTAGTTCATTGCTGCAATTGCATGACAACATGGGATGCCACTTATCATCCACTTCCTGCAGCTACAGTGTTGACTCTCAAGGTCCACTGTGAACTTGTTTGCCATTGTTGCAGTGTGTCTAACCTCAAACAACTTTCGTCCAGACCAGCTGACAACAACAAAGCACATTCCAATAAATGAACAATGGACATCAACATAAATCAGATTGGATATGATTATAAATAACAATTTTACCTTTGGATCCAATATCTAGACAAATTTGATTCTTTCATAAGCCTCTTCTTTATCTTTGGGCAGATAGTGAAATCCATAGACGTGACCTTGCTTCTATTGGTGGCCCAACGTTTCATTAGATAAAGTCTTATCTCCTTCAGCATTGTGATTATTGGTTTTCCTCTCGCAAGCACAATAACACTGTTGAAAGCTTCAGAGATATTGTTGTCAAGGGAATCACATACAGCTTGAGTTGTGAATCGAGACCTTGACCAATACCTGTTATGAATACAAATGTTCAAAATTAGCAACCATGCAAAACTGATTGACCCAGGAATAGTACTGACAAATTGTACCTGGGGAGAATGACTATCAGGTATTTATAAGCTTCTAGGTTAACCTCTTTTATTTTCAGAATTTCTCTCTCCCATGCTTGGGGGTATGTGCTAGTGGCAGCCCTCCACATCAGACTCCTTAAAATCTGACTAGGAAACCTCTTTCTAAAATTTGCGTAGAGGTGCCTCATGCAGAATCTTTGGTCTGCCTCAGGCAAAAGTTCCTGCACAGCTGGCATCAACCCTTGTCCACATGAATAAATACATTAACGTTTAAAACATCATTTATAGTGAGTTCAATGTATATAATAATGTAAGGAATAGATGTACCTTTTGTTGGTCAGACATCCATGTGCACCCACCACACACTTCTTTTCCTCCAAGGTCTTCTATCAATAACTACAAAAACCAACCCCGTGTGTCTTTGTTCTCTACTTCAACTACCGCATATGCAATGGGAAACATTTGGTCATTTGGGTCCCTTTCAATTGCAGTGAGCATCTCTCCCTTATATTGCCCTTTCAAAAAACATCCATATAAACAAATAATTGGCCTACAACTCACAAAGTTGTCCCTACAACCTTTCAAGCAAACATAAAACCTTTTAAAAACTGTCTCACCATCAGCACTGTCAACCTTCACCTTAACTGTTGACCCAGGATTAGACCTTAATAGTTCATGGACATAGTCATATATTCTCATAAATTATTCTTTAAAATCTCCACTAAGTTGATTTGTTGCCATCAATTTTGCCCTTCGTGCTTTGGAGATGGAAACTTTGGTATTCCATTTACGTAATGCTTTATTACGTATGTCGTTTACCTTTAAATTTGGATTTTCTTGTATAGACCTATCTATTTCTTGACTCAGCTACTTTGTATTCATAATTTTGATGTTGAGTTGCCTACTGCAAGTATGTGTATCATTTATTTTCCTTAATTGCCAAAATTGTCGTGTTGGCAAATAACCACAATAAGCTTTCCATGGACACTTACCTTGTCCACCCATGCATCTAACCCTCACCCTACGCTTATCATTTTTAACAAACTTCAAAGCCCTCCCAGTATGCACAACATAACTTCTAATTGCCTCCTTAAAGTCATCCTTGTCTATAAATAAAGTCTCAACTTCCCATTTATAATCTGTCATTGACTTTTGTTTCTCATATGTAGAAAAAAAACCTGCCTCTGGTCTATCTTGAGTGTCGTCCTCACTACCACTGTTTTCTGGTGTTAATAGGACATCAGAATGCCATTCATCCTCTGACAAACCCCTGACACTAGGTTCAACCCTATACTCTTCATCATTGTCCTCCAAAGCAATCCCAACCTCTTCTGCCTCCTCCACATACTCATCACCACTAAGATGATCCATATGTCCTTCATCCTCACTGTCCACTTCAACTTCAACCTCACTGTCCACTCCATCCTCAATGTGGACTTCAACTTCAACCTCACTGTCCACAAAATCTTCTTCCTGCACTCCACCATCTCTATCCACCTCAACTCCACCATCTCTATCCACCTCAACTCCACCATCTGTGTCCACCTCAACTCCACCATCCACCTCCTGTCCAACATTACTTTCCAGCTCCACCCCATCATCTACATCCACCTCAACTCCAGCATCCACCTCTTGTCTACCAGTACTTTCCAGCTCCACTCCACCATCTACATCCACCTGAACTCCACCCTCTATATCTACCTCCCCTACTTCACCAGATTCAACTGCTCTTTCTTCAACCTCATTCTGCACTTCAACCTCTTCCATATTTCCTTCATCACCACGCTCAATGTGTGGGGAACCTACAACCCCAGTACCCTCACCATTCAAACCAAGTGCTTCAGCTTCACAAAGTAAATAAATTTGGTTCACATCATCTTCTACAACCTCTGCTTCGTCCACGCCATGTACAACATACAAGTCAACTTTCCCTAAAAAGTTTGCCACCTTCATCATATTCATTGCTCCTCTATCATCATATAGTTTATGCAATAAATGTTGTACGCTGTAATATAACTCTTTCACTTGAAGGTACCCCAGATCTTTTAGTGCACCTACTATTTCAAAAAAACTCCATTTATCGGGATCAACGTCCCACACAATAATCTCTCCATCTATGTACTTAAAGGGGATTTCTTTTATCAAGGTCCCACCACGGTGGACCACTACCTCAAACATTTCCCCAGACATCCTAATCCCTACAACTCAAATGCAAACGAGGACCACTTAAATTACTTAATTAACAACAATGGGACCACTATGAAACCCAAAAAGCCGACAATCTTCCTCACTGTCTTCAACAACCCAACAAGAAACAACCATAATCACATTTAAAACACAATACAAAACGCATTACAAACAATTCAACATACAATATTTACCCAACAAATTTATACCCCCAAAATCATCGTCAATCGAACAAAATATAATTAAACCCTAACCCCCAAATACAACAACAACAACATCAACTTATTAGCCTTAGATTACGACCACTTACCTCATGCACGTACGCTGTTCCAATTTCACTTTGAAGGAATCACCAGCCAAAACCACTTGCAGCATAATGTTTTACCCAAAAATGCCCAAATCAGTCTTAGATAAGGGTAATTTTGTTTTAACCCACACTTAAACCTACCACCCAAATTACGTCAATTTATCTTTTTAAAATATTTCTACCAACTCACTTCACTTCACAGTGTCATGTAATCATCAAACATAACAACTCACTCAAATTTGGCCACAGTGACATCAACACCGTTATGTTTTTAACGACGTCCACGAAAAGGACCGAATTGAACATTTTTAAACAAAATATGGGGCCTTACTGAACTTTTTCATAACGTAAGACCATTTTGAACCAAACCCCCAAAAGTAGGGACCAAATGATGTATTAAACCAAATATATATATATATATATATATATATATATATATATATATATATATATTAATACTGGTATTAATAGTAATAATAATCATAATATTATTATTATTATTATTATTAATGTTAATAATACTAATAATAATACAATTATGTATAATAATAAAAGTTATTGTAATAATAATAATAATATTAATAATAATAATAATAATAATGTTAATAATAATAATAAAATTTATAATAATAATAATAATAATAATATACAAGAATAATATATATTAATAATTATATATAATTATTGTATATTGTTCGATATATTATCTTTATCTTTGTTTAATGTGTTTTTTATTTATATTTTGGGCTTAACTCATATTTCTTCTATTAAAATTGGAGGACCCTATCTTTATACATAAGCGGAGATTAATCTTATACATAGTTTTTCACTATATTCAACGTGATATCATCGTCTACCGTCATCGACGACGCCATAATCTATCGGTGTCAATATCGGAGTTACAGTTTCGATCGATGATTACATGATTTTGATCGTCTTGACCAAGCGATCACTGTGCCATCAATGACGCTTTCATTGGAGCTCTTATGCGCTCTCAACGTCTTTTGAAGTTGTGGATATGCTCTTTTTTTCCGTCGTGCATGATGACACATTTTGTTTTTTCTTAGACAATTATTTAGAGCATCAAGGTGGTTGAGATTTGAAACAAACAAAAGTGTTAAATAAATAAAAAAAGTAAATTGATAATTTTCTTATATTATAGTCTATAATTGATAAAAGAGTGCAAAAGGCATATATGGTCAAATGTTAGTATCATATTTAATCATAGGTTAAATCATTTTTTATTTCTCTGTTTAGAGTGATTTGTCTTAATTTGGTTCCTCACTTATTTTTTTAATCTCAATTGAGTTCTTCTATTTATGCAATTAGACACTGTGTTAAATTGGCTTAAGGGCGTTAGATGTGAACTGAGGTAGCAAAGTGATGTGGTGTAATTAAAATCAATGGCAAAGTGAGATGGTTAGTTAGGTGGATTTTGTTATTTTTAAAATTAAAAATTAAAAAACTTCTTCTTCCATTAAAAACCAAAAAAAACTTCTTCTTCCTCCATTAATGATGGAAATCACCTACAAAGAAAAAGATTTCTTAGCCCAAATCAAGCTAATCCCGAAAGTGACTTCAAGGTCTAGAAATAGATCTCTAACTTAACTCCTTCACCCACTCTTATTTTATTTCTTTTTTTTTTTCGTCCTTTGATATTTTAAACATCAGGATTCATGAAAATATAATTAAAATCAAATTGAGATTTTTTTTAGGGAATTTGCATTTCATGAAATCAAGGTTTATCGGGTTCTATAATCCAAATTGGTGATTGATTGAGTGAAATTGGGGATTGTGATGGTTGCTAGCGCGAGAGATGTGGTGGACAAACAAATGCTGGTTTCTAGTTTTCTGTAGGTGGTTCCCATGGCAGCGCGATTTGGAAACGCGATGGCTTCCACAATTTGGCTTATGCGTTTTGAAGTTGATGTTTCGCAAGAGAAGATGGAGGATGAGACTCGTGAACTGTTCATTAATTTGTGATTAAACGAACCTGGGTCTGTTTTTGCAAGTGTGAGACATTGGTGAAGTCGCGTTTTTTATGAGGAAGATGATGGAGGCACAATTATTCTCTTTGTCGTTGTTGGTTTGGGTGTCGTGGAGAAGCAAGGTTACCTTTGCTATTGTCAATGTTTTTGCAAATCTGGTGGTTGACGATGGTTCTGTTTAGGCTATTACCACCATTAATGAAGAAGGATGAAGCTTTTTGGTTCTAGATGGAAAAAGAAACTTTTTAATTTTTTATTTTAAGGTTTAATCATTCTCGTAGTCCTTATTTATGTTGGATTTTCTCAAACAGGTCTCTTTCTTATTTTTTTTCCCAATAGGTCCTAAAAGTA
Source organism: Vigna angularis (assembly GCF_016808095.1). Classification (NCBI taxonomy): domain Eukaryota; kingdom Viridiplantae; phylum Streptophyta; class Magnoliopsida; order Fabales; family Fabaceae; genus Vigna; species Vigna angularis. The sequence goes on from NC_068979.1 coordinate 12,731,647, forward strand.
AAAAATTGAAGTAATTGGCTCTTTGCCGTTAAATTAGGTTAACGAGGTTAACTTTCAAGTGACGTGTCAGTGTGAGGTGAATTATTTTAATGAGCCGATTCTCTTAGGTGAAAATGTTTAATTAAAAAAATTAAGAAAAAGGGTCATCCTCCATTACAATGAAGCACCACCCCTAAGTATTTTTCCCTATGCATCAAGCCTGCGAAAGAAAACCCAAAAATCAACCCCAAATTACAATGAATCGCACCTCACAACAGACATGCAGATAAATCCCAATTTTCACAAACTCAGGAACCCTAATCGCGCTTCACAACAGACCAACAGAAAACTCAAATTCGCATGCCTTCAAGCTCACCGATTCACACCTCCACCATCTTCGTGACGCAAACCTATTAGCACCGTTGCGATTCGCGAACCAACTTCACCATGACGTGTGCTGCTGCATCTTCTCATCCTTCGTCAATCGCAAGCAACTTGCAGAAGATTAAACCAAAAACCCAAATCAAAATCGCAACCTCCATCGTGATGAACCTTAATTGCAAAATCCAGTTCGCACAACCATCTTCCATGGCCATCATCTTCTCTTTTGTTCGCGACCCTTCCATTTTCAGAGATCTTAGGTTTGGGCCTTCAAAGATTTCCTTGGTTAAGATTACCTAGGATGATTTCAAAGTTGGTTCCGATTGGGATTCTTGGGGTGCTTTTATTGTTTGTAGGGATTTAATTAGTCATGGCTAGACATGAACACTAAAAAATAGTCCTTCGTTATGCTCGTTTGTGTTGTAGTTTCACTCACTGGTTCAAGTACTGCTTTGGAATTTTTTGTCGGCATTGTGCTTTACTTGCTCCTCAAATTGAGGGAACTTGAATGTGCAAGTTTTCCCTTGGGATTTTGCTCATCCAAAACCACAAAGTGATCTTTGTAGGAAGAACATGCAAGCTTAATGTAGAAATCCTTTTGTTTTTTAATCTTTTAATTAAACATTGTTTTATCTAAGAGGCTCTACATATGTCATGTCTTTAAATTAATCCACCTCACAGACATGTCACCTAAAGTTAACCTGTTAACCCAATTTAACGGCAAATAGTCAATTGTTTCAATTTTTCACTTTTAAAAACCCAATTAAAAATAAAATAAAAAAGAAACTTATTTACAAAAATCCAACATAAACAAAAATTACAATAATTATTAATCCTTATTTTAAAAATAACTAAATCCACCTAACTAACCATCTCTCACATATTTTAATTACACCATATCAACGTGACATGTCAGGTGATATTTAAGGTTATTCAACTAATTTAATAACAAAAGTATAATTGCATCAATCTTTCACCATTAAAAATTCAATTGAAATAAAAAAAACAAACAAAGATCAAAATTGAAATAAATAGAAACCTTATAAATGATCTAACCTTAATCATATGTCAAACTGCAAAGTGAGTTTAATTTTCTTCTTTTAATAAATTTTGATATTTTGATTATTGATTTTGTTGTATGTTTAGAAAGTTGTGTGATGGTTTAAAGTGTGTAATTTAAATAAATAAATTTATTTTATGTTTTTGTACTTTTACTTTATTAAGTTTTAGTTCTCTCATTTTATTATACTGACATATTTTATTATGAATTTTTTTGTTATAGTTTGAAAATATTATTAAAGGTAAAACAGTAAAACAATTTAATTACGCTGAATGTCATTATACAAGGTTTTCTAGTAATTGGGAATAATATATTGAATAATTTAACTCAATTCAGAATGTGATTGCAAATTTCTTTGACAATTATCAATAAACATCAAACTTATTCTTTCATTTTCTTTGTAAGGATAACCTCTTAAATATACTTATGATTCCTTTGGTAAAATTTGTGGAACATGTAGTAAATTTCAACACGGATTCGGTAACTTACATCTTGTGTAACCAAAAAGATACCCTGGAACCGAATCGGTGACTGGCACCAAGAGCAGACCAGAACGCCGCCATAAATCCCACTACCATCGTCTTCGGTAGGATTCGTTCTTTCGTAATCTTTCTATTGGATCACAGTGTGAGTAAAATGTTCATAGATTTCTACTGCTGTTATTTCTTATTGGAATTTATTTTTGTAAACTATTCTTCTTAATCTTTTTATTACCCCCTCGTATTATTGTTTAAATTCCGAGATTGGCAATTGATGCTTGATTTGAATTTATTTAGTGTATTATTATTGGTGTTATTCACTAGAATAACTTTGCCTTAACATGCCCTCGCATTGTTCGTTGAAATCTGTTTTTGAAATATTATTGTGCTGAAATCCAGTATCAATATTAATAGAGTTATTTAATCTCTCAATTATGATGTGCTAAGAGTTGGGAGCTATTAATTCTCTAATTTGTGAAGGGATGCCGTTATGGCAGCGCCATAGGCTGCAATGGCGTGTTTATATGGCGAAATGTCAGCCCTCTGCCATATCTCACCATTGATAATGCTGTCTGATGTACACTTTCATGATTCAACAACAAAACTTTGGTACGGGGTATATTTTCCCCTTTTTCCATTTAAAATTGGTTTTCTTGGGAAAAAAATATTCAACACTTATTTTGAAACTAGTTCTGAACCTAAACCCAGGTTATTGGTTCATGCTTTGGAACTGGTTTTAGATCAGAACCAGGTTTGTATTTGAACCAGATTTAAAATTGGCTTTGAACCAACCAATTCCTGGTTTCTAAAACCACTTTCAAGTTGGTTCTGAAAAACACCAAACTTAATTTTGCAAAAAAGTAGTTTGGTATAAAACTAAACCACATGATATGGTTATTGGTTTCCAGCCGTAATGTTTCGGGATTTGGGCAAGTTTTTACATTTTTTAATACTTTGTTAGCATTCCTTCTCAAGCTGTTCACAGTGGTTATTATTATTTATTTTGAGATCTTGGGAGCTTTTGGTCTTGTGAGTATTTGTGTAACGCATCCCTTCTTCCGTGTATGTATTTATGTAACTACAACTTGCAAGTATAAATTCCAGCTTAATTGCTTATGAAACTAATCATATCTACAACATTGATTTTCTCCTGAATTCTGCAGTGAAGATGTAAGTGTAGCTCTGACTGAAATCTTGAACCTACCCCCGATGGACAAATGCAATGGCTGCAGGTTCTCTAATGTGTCTTCAATTGCTGTCTTTTCAAGTGCCATTTTTGTGGTCTCCTTGATTTTGGTTCGTCTCCTTTATGTCATATATCACAGTTGCTGGCCCTTGAGCAAAAGGGCTTCAAAACCTGTCAGTACCCTCATTATTTTAGGATCAGGTTTTACCTTATTTTCCTTTTCTTTTTCCATCCATATCAAAACATTCCATGGCAATTCCACAAATTAA